>NC_092818.1:39314212-40746712 GCF_023375885.2 Dermacentor andersoni | reverse complement strand
ATGCCGGGACGCGGGAAAGCCATGCTCAAACGAAGGCCTTAGCGAGCGTTTCCGCAGTAATGTCCGGAATGGGCAGAGCTTCGGGCCAATGGGTTAGGCGGTCAGCCCTTGTTAGAGTGTACCAGCAGCCGTGAGAGGGAGGAAGTGCTTCAACAAAATCAAGTAGGAAGTGCTCAAAGCGACATACAATTGGCAAGAAAGAGAGAGTGGTAGTCCAAGTGTGGCGCGTCACTTGGTGTACTGGTACGCGAGGCACGACGTGTCCACTGGTGAACACCGCTGTTAATACTTAACCAGACGTAACACTGTGTAACGATGCGCTGCTTAGATCGGATACCGGGATGACAGATGTCGTGAAACTATTGGAACACCGCACGACGTAAGGCAGCCGGAATAAAGGGTCGTGGTGGGGTAGCTGGCATGTCACACCTGAGTGAACCAGGCACAGCTGGGGAGGATAGTTTTTGCAGACGGAGGGAACGATCATGGTCACGCAGCGCTTGCAGCTAAGGATCTTCTACCTGCGCCTGAGCTGGGCGTTCCCAGGCGACAGTTGGTGCAGAAGTGGCGAGGGAGCTGATGCGAAATAGTGCATCAGCTGCCTCGTTTTCAGTGCCTTTGATGTGCCGGATATCTCTTGTAAATCCAATATGTAGGCCAGTTGACCAAGTTTACGGGCGACGTACTTGGAAGACTAGAGGCTTATGATCCGTTAAAACATAAAATGGTTGGCCTGCCAAGAAGTGCGGCTAGAGCAGAATAGTGGCGAATATAGCGAGCAGGTCACGCCCAAGAACGCTATAGCTGGTCTCGGCAGGTTAAAGCTTCCGAGAGAAGAATCCCAGAACGTCGCCGATGGCTATACTGGAAGCATCCACCATGATGCGAGTATGCACATTAGTTCTCGGGCAGATGAGAAGCATCGAATCGGCGACGGCTTGTTTAGCGGCCCTGAAAGCAACTTGAACTTTGGCTAACCAGGAATTCGCGGGTGAGGAACCTTTGGTCCGCGGGGAAAGTCAGTCAGTGGGTGGAACAGCTCAGCGCAGTGCGAATAAAGTGTCGGGAGAAATTTGCTGTGCCCAGGAACTCCCGGAGCTGGCGTCGGGTAGTAGGTGCTGGGAGGTCATGCATGGCCTGAACGTATCTTGCAT
This sequence comes from Dermacentor andersoni, assembly GCF_023375885.2. NCBI lineage: Eukaryota > Metazoa > Arthropoda > Arachnida > Ixodida > Ixodidae > Dermacentor > Dermacentor andersoni. The sequence goes on along the minus strand of NC_092818.1, from coordinate 40,745,558 downwards.
GGTCTGGAACCAAGCCGAATTGTTGACAGCGTTGAAAGAGTTCGCGGAGGTGACGCTCATGATCTTGTGGATTGGGACTCGCGTCGAGGATGCCATCGATGTAGGCAAATACAGCCGGGAGTCCGCACGTTACCTCGGCAATGACTTTTGGAACGTTTGAACTGCGTTCGATACCCCGAAGGGCATGCGCAGAAATTCAAAAAGCCGGAAGGTATAGAAATGGCCATTTTCGGGGTATCAGCAGTCTCAATGGGGATTTCGTAATAGACCTTGACAAGGCCCGCTTTACTAAAGATTTTTCATCCTTGCAGGCTGCCTGTGAAATCTTGAATGAATGGAAGGGGATATATATAGTGGACTGTGTGACAGTTGAGCGCCCGGTATTCGCCGCACCCGGTTTTTTTCTTGCGCTCTAGATGGAGGGGGGAGGCCCAAGTGCTCGAAGAAGGTCGAATAATACCGAGCTGTAGGATGTGCTCGAATTCTCGTTGAGTAATGGCCAGGCGCTCACCGAATAGGAGGCGCCGACGAGCTGCGACAGGTGGACAACGCGTGACAAAGTGGTGGGTTACTAGCGTTACTAGTAGTGAGCGGAATAGCGTGCGCTGTGCTTGCGCCCCGAGCACGCGCCGCCCAACTTTATTTTCGTCATCTTTTGCCATACCGACCGAGGGCGTCGGCCTTCGGCGTCGACACTTAGCGGCGTCGGTGGCCTCTACAAGCGTAGCGGGAACATCGTCTTGTGGCTGTGCGCTTAGGAATTTTCTCTACCGCTTTCTTTCGTTTGTAATTTATCAGCACCAGCTCCTTTTTCATATGGTTGTCTTTCATGCGCTTTTTTCCCTCAAATACAACCTAATTATTGCCTTGGAAATATTCTGATGTTATTTTTCGGAAGTAATTTAATGCCACGTCCGCTTCTACTTTTTTTCGGCTTCGTCTAGGGTATGTTGCTGTATTGTTCTCTACCTCCTGCCTAATAAGTTTATGTGGTTCCAAAACATTCTAGGAGCGGTCTTCATTTCTCACGTATTTCTGACAACAACGTTCATTCTCAGCTTTCATTTTTGCTTGAAGCAGTATTTGAACCACTGTTGCGCGAAGACAAGCCCCATTTGGTGGTGTTCAAGGAACTGAGCGCTGCTCTCTCATTGGTAAAAATGCCGCGCGTGCGGATTGGTAGAAACGCGGCGCACGCCGCGCGCGGCGCTGTGATTGATAGACAGTTTCTGATTCCTCTGAACGCCTTCTAGCGCTTGCTCACCGCATAAAGGGGCCGGTAAAGCCATCGCTCTAATATTTGTGATGCATGGGAATAATTATTTCAACTGCGGTTTCTATGCGCTATCCTGTCATAGGTTGATGCAAAACGCCAATCACTTCATGTCTACAAGATAAGAAGTCATTGTACAATGGAATGCGTTATTACTGCTAGCTATCTTTTTTTATACTTCACATTTTGGTTTGTCCCTCCTTTTATTATTGGCAGCATTTCTTTTTCGCTGCTGCTTCTGCCCATTTCAATCACAGCAGAAAAGCTATATTTTGCTGACTTAATGTCGGCAAGTCGCTTTCACTTATGTACCGCGCCACTAAAAGGTTAACAATTACACCATTTAAAGTTTTTTTTTTTCTTTTTAATTCGAGTTGCTGCGGTCTTGCGAATCATGACATGTGACATTTTCTTGCTTTTTTCTTTGTGAGCCACTGCCCGTAGCATCATTGGGATTCTGGCCAACGAGTTGTGATAACCATGGCGAACGGGTCAGCATCATCACGCGACTCCCAATATATTGTTACGCGAACGAAGGAATAAGAACTGCAGACTATATACAAAGTGTATTTACACAGTATAATGCAGCGCTAGGCACTTCAGCCGACAGCTCGAGAGCCAGAGAGCATTCGTCGTCTTCGTCGGGGTGCCCGCATGCATCGGTCACAAGGAACACGCAATATGCATGTATCATTATCCCCTGCGGTGGAAGCACCATCCCTGTGCGTCTGGCTGGGGGGACTGACTGGGGGGATTTCGGACGTAACTAGAGTCGCGGCACGCAGCACTCGATATGGGCCTGTGTACCTAGACAGGAGTTTTTCTGACAGTCCAGCGTGACAAGTCGGGGACCACAGGAGTACCAGAGATCTAGGCTAAAAGTGTACGTTTTTGTGTTGGCGATCATACAAACGCCGTTGCTTCTCTTTCGAGGTCAGGAGGCGAGCGCGGGCGATTTCGCCTGCTTTGGCTGCCCTGGTGTTGGCGTCAAGGGCGTACTCGCTGGTGTCTGCTGCGCCGGATGGGGGGTGATGCGTCCAGTGGCAATGTGGGTTCTCGGCAGAAAGAACGGGAAAGAACCGGCAGTGTCGGGACGCGAAGAACTATACCCAAAGTGACATAGGGTAGGGCAATGTCCCAATCAGTATGGTCGGACGAGACATACTTTGCAAGCATGTCTGTTATGATACGATTCAGACGCTCCATGAGACCATTAGTCTGTGGATGGTAAGACGTAGTCAGCTTGTGCTTGGTTGAGCAGGACTGCAGGATGTCGGCGTTCCCTTTAGAAAGAAATGTGCGGCCACGGTCAGTGAGCAATTGGTGTGGAGCGCCATGCTGCAGAATCACGTCGCGTAAAAGAAAACCGGCTACACTGTGGCGCAGCTTGTTGGAAGTGCTCTTATGATGGCGTAGCGCGTGGCGTAATCTGCAGCCACAGCGACCCAGTTGTTGCCAGATGTGGATAGAGGGAAAGGGCCAAGTAGGTCCAAACCAACGCTAAAGAACGGCTCCGAAGGAATGTCGAGCAGTTGAAGGCACCCGGTAGGGAGCGTCGATGGTGTTTTTCGGCGCTGGCATTTTTCACACACCGCAACGTATTTCCGGACGGAGCGGGCAAGGCCTGACCAACAGAAGCGTTAGGAGTAGGGCAGGACCGTCGGGCGTACTTTGTGGCGATATAATGCACCATCCCGGAGAACAAACAGGTGAAGGAGCGAATCACAACACGAAGATTCCAAACGATCAATGATGGCGCGCAAGGCGGCATCACGGCGTTGCTCGTCGGCAACGTGAGCAGCTGAGAAACAGAGAAAACGGGGTCAGAGTCGGTGGTAGGTTTGTCCACTAGATAGCGTGATAAACAGTCTGCGTCTTGATGGAATCGTTCTGACTTGTACACTACTGCATAGGAATATTATTGCAGCCGCAGAGCCCAGCGACCAAGCCTGGTGGTAGGATCCTTGAGTGAAGAAAGCCAGCAGAGCGCGTGGTGGTCCGTGCTTACCAAGAAATGCGTACCATACAAGTACGGGTGGAAATTGGAAACCGCCCAGACGAGAGCCAGCCATTCACGATCTGTAATCGAATAGTTGCGCTCCGCAGCTGTGAGGAGGCGGCTAGCGTAGGCGAAAACACAATCTCGACGCTGTTGGCGCTGGGCTAAGACGCCTCTGATACCATGACCACTGGCATCGGTACGTACCTCTGTAGGAGAGGAGGGGTCAAAGTGGGCCAGTATAGGTGGCATGGTGAGAATGCTGGTGAGCTAGGCAAATGCGACAGCTTGAGCGGGGCCCCAAGTAAACGGCACGTCCTTCTTCAGAAGATCAGTAAGCGGTCGGGCAATTGCTGCGAAGTCTTTAACGAAGCGTCGGAAGTAGGAGCAGAGTCCTAGAAAACTTCGGACGTCTTTGACAGACTGAGGTACAGGAAAGACGTGACAGCACGAATTTTCTCCTGGTCTGGTTGAATACTGGAAGCGTCGACGAGGTGGTCCAACACTGTAATCTGCCGACGACCGAAGGGACACGTCGATGAATTTAGTTGCAGCCCAGCCTCGCGGAAGAGTTGAATAACAAGTGATAAGAGCTCAAGGTGTATCTCAGGTGTATGTAAAAATACGATAACGTCGTCTGGGTAGCAGAGGCACGTTGCTTCAAGGGTTGTTCAACCCTTGAAGTAAAGGGTCCATCATGCGTTCTAACGTAGCTGGGGCGTTGCATAGACAAAATGGCATAACTTTGAATTGATAGAGGCTATCAGGGGCGACGAACGCGGTCTTCTCTTGGTCCTTTTCATCCACAAAAATTTTTCAATAGACAGACCGAATGTCTATTGATGAAAAGTATTTGGCACCGCGTAACCAATCGAGGGCGTCCTCAATGCGAGGCAAAAGGTAGATGTCTTTCTTGGTAATGCGGTTTAGATGACGATGATCTACGCCGAAACGCCATGTGCCATCATTCTATTTAACAAGTACCACGGACGACGCCCAAGGGCTCGACGAAGGTCCAACAATACCTTTGGCAAGCATCTTGTTCACTTCATCTTGAATAACCTTACGCTCTAAAGCAGAAACTCTACATGGCCGGCGACGAATAGGACTGGCATCCCCATTATTTATGTAATTTTTAACAATTGAAATCTGACCGAATTGGCGATTGTGGAGGTCGAAGATGTCGTCGTAGGAACCCAAAAGGCGGCACAGAGCTGCTGATTGTTCAGGCAATAGGTCGGCAGCAATCATGGGACTAAATGTTGCGTCAGGGCAAATAGCATCCTGTGGACATGGTGAAGAATCTGAGCAGACGTCAACGGAAAGCGTCGTGACATGGTAATCTCTTATAGCACGCAGCCTTGCAACCGAATATGCCTTGGGGCAGAACTTTCTTTGTCGGGCCAAAATTGTCGACGGGGAGGCATGTGTGATTATCGGCGGTGGTGACGACGGAGTGGGGCACATTGATATTGCGCATTGAAAGGACACCAGGAACAGATACGGTGACGTAATCACCATCGGGCACAGGAAAAGATGATAGCATATCGACGAAAGTCAAGGATTTAGATGGCAGGCGGACGAAGGCGATCGTGCCAAAGTTGTTCGGCAGTTTGGCACGGATACGCGCGAGTAGAGGAAGTTCGAGGCAAAGGGTGCCGGCAGCACAGTCGATCAAAGCTGAATGTGCCGTTAGAAAGTCGAGTCCGAGGATTATGTCACGGGGACAATTGGTCAGAACCGTAAAAAGAACAGGAACGTGGCGGTCGGCGAAACTGATACGGGAAGTGCACATTCCAGTGACGTCAACAGTGCTACCATTGGCCACGTGTATGGCTCGAGTAGTAGGAGGCGTAAGAACCCTCCTTAATCGACGACGAAGGTTACAACTCATTATGGATAGCTGGGCTCTAGTGTCTATTAACGCCGTCTAAGAGACAGCGTCGACGTGAACCTCAAGTACGTTTTGGTTTGTTGGGAGCGTCAATGGCGGATTTGTACACGACGAAGGTAATGCAGCACTACCCCCAGGAGCTGCATGGTTTAGTTTCCCGCCCGGGAGGGGCCATAATTGGCCGTCGACAAATAGCGGCGTGGCTGGGGTGACGGGGACAGATGGCACTGAGTTGACGGTGAGCGAGCACGACCAATGTCATCGACCGGTACGCCAGAGATAAGAGGCATATAGCGAGGCGAGTAACGGCATGGGTCGGAATATGAGCGAGGAGAGGGGGAAAAGAATCTCGAATATGGCGACGTTCAAGAAGTGCGGCAGTGGCGAGCGACGTGGCCAATGCGGAGGCAACGGAAGCAAATAGGCTTGTCATTAGGAGTTCTCCACTCGGAAGGATTGCGGTATCTGGAAGGGGAATACCGATCGTTGTGAGGCGTAGGTGTCGTCACCGGTCAGGCGTGAGATCGCGAGATGGATCAGGCAGCAGGAAAAACGAGGTTGGCAAATTCTTGCCGCACAAATGCCTGAATGAGAGAGACCGCTGGGGCTGGTTAGTGAATGGAGGGGTCAAGTGGGCATGGATAAAATGGCGCCAGACTTGTAGCCTCGAGCTCGCGGCGAACAATACAGGTGACGCGCTCATTTAAGGGTAGTGAAGCGGTAAGGTCGATGCAAGACAACGTCGCAGCCGTGTTAGGGAGCCGGGAGAACTGTGGAATGACGGGGCGGCTTTTTGCCAGCTCGAAGCGGCGGAATTCCTTGACATTGACGTCGATGGTGGACACATTGTTGAAGACCAACAAGTTGAACGCGTCGTCCGTGATCGCCTTAAGTACGTGGCCAACTTTGTCAGCTCTGGCCATTTTGTCGTCCACTTTCCGGCAAAGAGCGAGCACGTCTTTTATGTACGAAATGTACAATTCAGTAGAAGACTGAACTCGGGTAGCAAGGTCTTTCTTGAGCAGCCAACTACCAACCGGTTGGATTTGCAATGAGGTCAGTGAGCTTCTTGAAAGCATGCCACCTGGAGATCTCGTCCTCGCGTGTCCGGAACGAGACAAGAGGAGTTCCAACCAAGTAGAATAGGACACTCGCTAGCATAATGGCAGGGTCCGAGGGGTTGTTTTCGCTAACCCGCTAATACAGGGTGAGCCAGCCCTCAACGTCGACATTATCTTCGCCGGAAAATATGCCAGCATCGCGGGGGTTCGTAACCTTAACGTACGTGATTGGTGGGGTCGCAGGAGTAGAAGCAGACGAGGTTTCGTCACCTGGAGCCATTGCAGAAAGGAGGACGGTGCGGCCGCTGCGGAGCTTTGTGGCGAGGAAGGGGAGCAGCACCCACCGCCAAAATGTTACGCGAACGAAGGAACAAGAACTGGAGACAATTTACAAAGCGTATTTACAAAAGATAATGGAGCGCTAGCCAGTTCAGCCGACAGCTCGAGGGCCAGAGAGCGTTCGTCGTCTTCGTCGGGGCGCCCGCGTGCGTCGGCCGCAAGAAACACGCAATAGGCATGTATCAATATAATACGATAGTTCAAAATGTATTTAACATACATGCATTGCTAAAATGAACATTTGGCAACTAAACCAGCTCGACGCCCTCTAACTGAAATGAAAGAACGGTGGTTCTGGGAGCGCGCCAAGTAGTCTGTTCTAAGCTTGTTCACAGGTTCGCCTTGCTGTATAAGTTGAAACTATAACATAACTGAAACGACAACTAATATTAAATATATCTAACAAATATAAAACTTTAAATGCTTAGATCACACAGAACAAGTGCCCATGAAATATTCAGTCGCTGATTTTCCTGTAATTCTGACAAAGAATCAACAGCGGGTTTCATTCTCTCCTATTTCGAAACCCCGTTCTCCACGAAAACTTCCAGTCTGACATCTGAATGCCAAATATCACGATCGACACGTCATGTTGCCCAGACCACATGTCGGTTTACACGGAAGGTATAGCAGTCTAAAAATCATTTGTTTTACTGTCCTAGCACTCGTCTATACCATTGCAGTACTGTTCTTCGACGGCTCTGGGGCTACGAAAAGCTATTGAAAGGTATTCTACCTCTGCACACGTTGAATATACTTTCTATCGAATATTCTTACCACACCAAAGTAAGTTAGCTGTTCGGAAACCGTGAGGTCCATAAAGTATGCATCAAACTGGGGACAAAAACCCATATGTTTGAAGCCTGAAGTTCTTATGTTTTGACCATTAACAAGCACCAATCCACTGGTAGGCTCGAGCATGCCTGAAAAGAAAAAGAAAAATAAGCATGAATACAGCGTTCCTGAGGTAGTTTTCCGGCGAGGATAATTCCTCGTAAGGAACGAATAAAATCATAACATAAAAAGCAGATATTACGTCGTTGATCGGAAGCCCTTAATGCGTCCTAAATGAATTACTTTGGGATGCTTAAATCAGCTAACCCAGGCATGCAGAGTGCCCCAACTCTGATGCATCAACATTTAGAAATGTGCAAATGCCACACTGTTGCTTGATGTCGCTTGAAGATATTCAAATTATGTTTTGCAATCAACCTAATTACGCAATTAGTGTCATTTAAATAATCAGCTTCCGAAATCTTATCCGAGCGTGAAAGAAGCCCGCGAAGACGCAGAGTGTTCTGAACGGTCAGTCACGTGGCAACATTGCGTCTATTCACGGGCGCATTTGACGCTAAGAAAAACACTTTTACGATAATAATAATAATAATAATAATAATAATAATAATAATAATTTTATTGTTCGAGTATGAATACACTCATCAGGCCTGCCAAAGGTACATTGGGCTTACAGTTTACGAACTGCTACAAGACAATAGCGACATGCGAACTCGTTTATCCTTTCCGGGTGAGCGCTTTTAACGTCTAAGAAATGCTATCGCTCAGCGCAGGACGCGTCTACGTGTATAGGAAGTTTCTAGAATGTTATCGATGCTTCTATCCGCTGTCTGTTGTCGCCTAACCTTGTGTAATCTGGGGTGCGATCTTGTACGCGTTCCAAAATAGAACGGAGGTGGTCCGTTCCACCGAGCCGCACACGGTTGGTCAGTTTGCACGGTGAAGAACGCCATGACGTCAATTGTGAAGTGATATCTGCTATCAATCATTCCGTGTTGTCTGCTATCGGACGAACGCAACGAAACGGACCACCAATTTCGCGACGGAAAGAACGGACCGCCTCCGTTCGAGTTTGGAACGCGTACAAGATCGCACCCCTCATTGCATATATGCGCGACGCGAATGGTGTAGAACTTTGTGGAAGGCACGCGGGTCCTAGCAGTTACTTTGGAACATTCGACGACTGATGTATAAAAGCCGACGCACTTGACCCGCTGATCAGATTTTGACGATCGCCGACTGTGTTCGCCGTTTTCGCCGTTCATTAAGTCTAGCCTGTTTTTGTGGACACAGGTTCGCCCAATAAAAGTTACTTTCGTCTTTCACAGTATTGCTACGGTGTTCTTCATACGTCGCTCGCTCCACATGACAGTAGCAATAGTGAAAAAATTAAACCTGGCAAAAAAATATACGAGAAAACCCGATCAATCTGTATATTGCACTGTTGGGAACATTATATGCACCATTAAAATACATGTACGTATATACACACATACTTGTCTTGAGAAGCACATTTGGCGCGCACAATTTGCCACATGATTAGTCTGCATAGTATAAAAAAGTGAGTATATGACTACAAACAACGAATGCATTTTGTGAACCTAGAATTCTTCATTGAAAATTTTGCAGAAACAAACTTGGCGATCACGTTTTTCATCAAGACCTCTCTGTAACATAACTCCGGAGATAAGATCTATTTCTTTATTTGTTAAAGGTGCTCAAATCTACGCGTTTACCTGTTATCTTGCGCTTATGTTTTGTTGTGGACTGCAGCATAATACAGGGTTAATAATTGAACAACTCCCGTATGGTAGTATTCTCGCATTCATTTATGGTACCTTCTTTTTGCGCTACGCGGTATTTGATGACGCCATTTCGGTCTAAGGCAACCGGGAGTTGCATAAGGCCCTTTAAAATGATTGTCCCAGAAAGACCTCACGACCATTCTATGGAGTAAAATAGAAGGTAAGCCGTCAATTTGTAATGCCTGATATATTGGTGTTTCCTTCAGCACACAAGCCATCACCCATAATCGTTAGAAGAGGGCGCTTTAGATAATTCATTGTTTTTTGCCAATGCCGGGGGCAACGACCGTAGGCAGCAGTCCTGTGTCGGACAACATGGTAGGATAAAGCATATGCTGCGATTTTCCTTACTGATAACGGTAGAGATTACGGATGTTGTAATGTAAGCACAGTACATAGCGAAGCCTCTTGCAAGCTTATTAAAGATGCGAATTCGATGAGAGCTCGCTGTGAGAACGCACACCAACGTATTTAAAGGATGATGTGTAGTCGACATGATCGCAAGAACATGGATTACAATGCGACCCATGTAATTTTAACCTATAATTAAATCAATTATTTATTAATTGATATAGAGGGTACAAATATAATCTTCATCATCATCATCAGCAGCAGCAGCGTATTTTAAGTCCACTACAAGACCAAGGTCTCTCCCTGCTATTTCCAATTATCCCCGTGCTGCGCCAACCAATTCCTACCAGCGCCCGCAAATTTCCTAATTTCATCGCTTTACCTAGTCTTCTGCCATCCTCGACTGCGTTTTCCTTCTCTTTGTACCCATTCTGTAACCCTAATGGTCCAACGGTCAACTAACCTGCGTATTACATGACCTACCTAGCTCAATGTTTTTCCTCCTAACGTCAATTAGAATATCGGCTATACGTGTTTGCTCTCTGATCCAAACCGCTCTCTTTCTGTCTCTTCACGTTATTAACGCCTAGCATTCTTCGTTCCATCTCGCTTTCTGCGGCCTTTAACTTGATATCAAGCTTTTTCTGTCAGTCTCCAAATATCTGCACCATATGTCAGCAACGGCAAAAAGGCACTCATTGTACACCTTCCTTTTCAATAACAATGGTAAGCTTGAAGTCAGGAGCTGACAATGTCTGCCGTAAACGATCCAACCGATTTTTGTTCTATGAATATCCTTTTCATGATCAGAGTTTCCTGTGATTATGCTGACCTAGATAAAAGTACTCCCTCACAGACTCTAGAGGCTGACTGGCAATACCGAACTCTTGTTCCCTTGCCCGGCTATTCATCAATACCTTTGTCTTCTACATATTAATCTTCAACCCAACTCTTACATTCTCTCTTTTAAGGTCCTCAATCATTTTACAAATATGGCCCTCCGCAAGCCAACAAATCGCTTGTGGAGCCGTACCCGGCAGTAAGGGACAAGTGAGAGCGCACAACACAGTCGGTTTGCATTACGAAAATAACTGGACTGAGCAGGAAGAAAAGGAAAAAAAATGCAAGCATACAAATCAAAGATAACAAATTCTACATCATTCCGGCTACCTAAAAAGAGCACACTAATTGCGAGGTCATTCAGAATATTGGAATATAGTATACACGAACACGTTCCCCATATTTAGTCCAAATTCTGGGCAAAATGAAATGATCTCGTGGGCGCAATGTTCGAACAGGGATATAAGGGAGGCCAAATTAATTATTCCACGGATACGTGCGAATAACTCTTCTTTAATATAAAAACTGGAACGAAGGCACACGTGAGCAAAGAAACAGACTAGAAATGTTGGGAATAGGAACATCATAGATCACGGCACGAATTGTAGATTTTAGTAAGCAGTCAACGTTACTGCACCAAAACCCTGAAAAAAAAGTAGACAGAACAAATTCTATAGCACAGCACAGTGTATCCTAATGCATGCACTATCATTTTTCTTGCATAAGTTGGGCACATTGCGTTGATAAAGTATAGCGGACACGTCAAATTGTGTATCAGTTGACAAACGTTCGCCAAATGATTGTCGCAAGACATGCTGCAGTCAAAATGAACACCAACATATTCGACACTTGAAAGTATGGAATAGGAGAGTAGACGCAATCATTACACTGACGATAATGAAGAACCAAAGGAGTGATGACAGGAATACGTTCCAACGGAATGTGAAAACATACGAGTTTATTTTTATTTTTATTGATAGAAATTAGGTTATTACACTACCAGCTCATTTTATTTGCAGCGTCAATTGGTAATTCAGCTACGGCTTGATCATAATTAGCATGATGGCATAATAGAAGCGTGCCGTCAGCATACTGAAAAACTCGGCAATGAAGAATGGAGTGAGTGAGATCGTTAACATAAAAGTTAAATAAAAGGATTTGCTAAAATCGATCCCCGAGGAACTCCACTGGGCAAGTATGGGGGCCTAGTTTTGATATTTCCGATTACTACAACTTGAGGTCGCCTATACAAGCAACTGTTAAGGAAAGATAAGAAAGGCCCTCGGAAGCGACAGCTATGAAGTTTAGTAAGTATAACATCATGGTTCGCGGGATCAAAAGCGTTTGATACGTCTAAAACTAATGCACAAGGAAATCCATTATTTTCAAGTGCATTATTAAGAAAATCAGTTCATCTAACGGTAACCTAGTGCCGTAGCCACAGAGAATTTCATATTCGTGGGGCGAAAGGAAATTGTGCGTCAGTTAAGCTTTGCATCACATGAAAAATATGCTTTTCCAGTATCAGAGCAATGCAGGAAAATATCGAAATAGGTCTGTCGTTTATGAAATAATTATACCCTGCTTATACGAGCAGTTTAACCGCGGTTAAACTTAACCGTGATTAACTCGCTCAACCGTGGTTAACGCAAACCGTAGTCCGCAAGAGTTACACGGGCTATCCCGATCACGGCTAATGATCTGATGACGCGTCACGTGACCTCTTGCGTACAGACTTCATTTTGAATAATTTTTTTTCGACATTTGATTACAGTAGTATAAAGAAGTTATTTTTCAGCAAAACAATTGTGATATTTGAGACTTTTCACTTGTGAGACTGCGTTTTGCACGTGTAGGTTGTTTATTTTCGATACTCCTGCTGTCAGTTGTGAGCATGCCTGGTGGGCATACAACTATATAAGAAGTCAGAATTAAGGATCAGGAATGGGTAAATATATAATAAAATTAGGTCCACTGAACGAAAAGGCAAAAAAAATCTTAATCAACAAATGAATGTTTCAAATAACAGTCATTGGTTAAATCATTAAAGTGAGTAAAACTTTACGCCAATGCAATTTGGAATTATACACTTGCATTTACAAAAAAAAGGAAGAAAAGGCAGTGCTTTGAGGTATCAATGTATGTGCACTGCAATTTTCCCATTGCACAAATTGTCACAAAATGTACATGTTAGAAATACTGAAGTTATAAGTTAAAAACCAGCGCCATCAAACTGGGCAAGAAAGTGAGACGCACACAAACACCCAGCGCTCGTGTGTGCCTCACTTGCACAGTTTGAGTGCGCTGTTCTGAAATTTTGAAGTTTGTTCACAGCCGTTATCTCTGTGTAGAGGCGCGCGTTTCGACTACTTGAGCGCAGAGCGGCCATATTAACTTCCCAAATGCGTATCAGTGCCTCGCTTGTCGCGTCAGGCCAAATAATGGGCTTTTTGGAAGATATCTGGGAAGCGCCAGCGCAGTACTCCTGAGAAGTACCGTCCGCCATTGTGCCCGTTTTCAAAGCGTCGGTTACACTAGACTGAGGTTGCCAAGCTCGGTTGGTGGTCAACCGCGGTTTGCCGCCTAACTGCTGTTTCTGCTGCCGTGTAACCGCATTAACCGCGTTTAGCGATGACCGCGGTAACGGTAACCGTGGTTAAGGTCGTCCGTGTAACAGAGGTATTAACTTGTTCGCTTTTGAAAAGGGTAACTACAAGAGTTTCCTTGAGGCATGGTGGCACGATTTGTGTTGCTATAATGTCCTTTATAGCTGCTAACAGAACACTATTCAGGGCCTCAATGTTTCTGCGAAGAACTTCCGCAACCACGCAACCTAATCCCGCTGACTTGCACTGTTTGAAGTCGAATAGGATATGACGAATATCGTCTTCAGTGCACTGTGGCAGAAAGGCAGACTCAGCCACGGATTGCGGCACAAGAGGACTGGTCGTATTAACATATAGGTTTCTTGCAGCAGACGAGACAAAATGATCAGGCTGATCCGCTAGAAGAAGGAACGACGGTTCCAAATTTTTAGCACTAGTTTCATACACACCGTTACGGGGACCACACGTTAATTCGCTGGCAACAGACGATGTTTTAGTTGGGTTATTTCTAGATGCAAAAAAGTTGTTTTTGAAGTGTTTTCTCCTTGGAAATCTAAGCACGGCAGTAACTTTATTGCGAGGCATATTATAAGCGACATGGAGGAACTTATTTTTAGGCGAACAATGATAACGCACCTAAGCTGATATTTTTTCTTCAATCATGGAAGAAACGTTTCCATGTGTCCATGGGCAACCAGGTTTTCTTTGTTTTATGACGACCACGCTTTTACATGTGTGCACTCTCGGTGCGTAGACAGCCGCAAAATATTCATGCAGTTTACTTGCGGGACTTTCCGCAAAGAAAGATCCCCAATCGCCTGGCTGTAGCGAGAAGTCAAGCTTTCTGTTATGAACAACCTCTATTTCCGATATCGGCTTCTGGACAGTAATATACGGTAACGAATAAAACATAAAACCCACAAAGAAGGAATCGGAAACATTTCGCTAAAGAATAAACTGAAAGACCTGGTCGTTCTCGGTACGCACATTCACGTGATCTACACTTGAAGGCACGACTGATGAGCACAAAGCTTCGACGCGTGTTAGAAGGTTGATAACAGGTCCAATACCAAAGTCAGCAAGCGTGTTCAATTAAATTATGGGGTTTTACGTGCCAAAACCACACGTGGATTATGAGGCACGCCGTAGTTTAGGACTCCCGAAATTGTGACCCCCTGGGGTTTTTTAACGTGTAAATAAATCTACGTACACAGGTGTTTTCGAATTTCATCCCCACTGAAATGCGGCCGCTGTGGCCGGGATTGGATTCTACGAACTCGTGCTCAGCAGCCTAACGCCATAGCCACTGAACAACCATGGTGGGTGGCAAGCGTGTTGAAGTATTCAGCTACGATGTGGCGTTCCTTCTTCAGCACGTCGATTTTAACGTGTTCTATCATGCATACTTAAACAGATGGAAAAGTAAGGAGACGCGACTCGCCCATAAACATTCTTACGCTTTGGTTTCGAGGCCCATAGATACCGACAAAAGCGAAGGCAAGGTATTGTGCGTGAATATGAAGTGCCGTGATTCAGCAGGGTTCAAGCTTATGCTCAGAGGACTCAAAATACAGCGGTCTTTCATAAATTCCACCGCCACGGCCATTTTATCGCGTAAAAAAGCTATTATGGATTGTGATCTTGGACGGAAAACAGACCAATAAGGTTTTTGCCTAATATTTATGCAAACAACATTCATCCCAGTGCTTGCGAATACTGCGCTCTTTTACACGAAAAACAGTGAAAGCACTTCCGCCAGCTTTGAAAATATAATAGATACAGACGGCAAACCACGGAATTGTTTGCCTATAGCCAATAAACACAGCCCAAACTGCAACAGATTGAGCACAAAAATAAAGATAAAAAAGAAGCGGTCAGGCTTTGAGTCAAATCAGAAGGACCAATTATACGCAAAATCGGGTCACCCTCCCTCCTCCGACCTTATGTTGAATTCCAATGGCGGAGTGGGAGCAACTTTTTCTGCTCGTTTCGGAGCAAGTTTGTTCCAGTGAAAGAGTGAGGGCGGGAGTAAAGTGTTCCAGTGATAGAGTTGGTGTGGATTCAGAGCGGCAGTCACTCCGCGGAGCAGAAAAAGATGCTCCGCCAAAATCGGCGGAGTGGACCGGAACTCTGCGTGACGTATTTCTTTCACCACGTTTGTCTGCTGAGAGGCGCCAGAGGTAACGGCTCGCGAGGAAGCAAAAGCTGCTGCACGCTTGGCGAGATATTTATTCCGCACTTCTAAAAAAAACAATAGGTGAACGGCGCTGAAGACACAAGTGACCGGTGCGGCGGTGCTGGGAGCAAACAGCGGAAGGAAATGACAACACGCAAGGTATCCTGGTTAACTCGGCGATAGAAGTTCCGCTTCCGCCTTGCTCCGGCGGTGCAGGTTGTGTTCCACTCGCGGATCTGGAGGCGTTGCTCTACGCCAGAGTCGAGTGCTCGCTCGCGGTGTCCGTCGGCTGCTCCGACTCCGCCATTAGAATTCAACATAAGTTTTGCCATGTTTTATCCACGCGAACTTGACGTTCACTTCTTTAGCCTTAGACTTCGTCGCCCAGAGCAATTCGCTGTGGTATTTTGTCAAGTTTTCTACAAAAGAAATTGAAGGCTCATTTTCCTGCGCAACATATTCAGCTTTTCTGGACACGAGGGTTTAGTTCGCGTGAGTGCCACCACATGGCGTACTGACCTTATGCTTTTCAAGCTTCCCGCCGTGGCGCGGTGATGACAAGAAAACAAAAGTAAAATAATTAAACCTATCTCAGCACATTGAACTCCACCACAATGATAAAGCGTAGCCGCTCGTCGCCTAGAAATGACTAATCATCCTAAGTAATATCAAAAGAAGCCAACCAATATTGACACCAGGGGCGACAAAGGCGAAACTACTTGTGCTTAATAAATGAAATAAACTAAGAATAAATTAATGGAAATGAAGGTGGGTGATCCGGCAACATTGATGCCTTCAGGTTGACCAGTTGACTTTGACAGTTGACTTTGACAACTAACCAGTTGACTTCACATAAAAAGACCGCGTTCTCATGACGCCTGCGGGAGAAAGGTTGTTCCACATCCGCCGCCAAGGACTGCGAGTGGTGCCACTGGCTAACACTCCCAGGGTTCTACTAGGAAACATAAATAGCCTAGAAAGTTATTGGGGAAACGGCGCTGCCGTAGCTCAAAAGGTAGAGCATCGCACGCGAAATGCGAAGGTTGTGGGATCGCTTTCCACCTGCGCCAAGATGTTTTTGATCTACTTTCATTTCCATTAATTTATTCTTTCTTCATTCCATTTATTAAGCACAAGGAATTCCCCCTATGTGGTCCAAGGTGTCAGTGCTTGTTAGCTTTTTATGATAGGACTAATAAAAATGGGGCCGCTAGGTTAACTCCCTTGCTTCTCGTTTATTACATAACGAGGGTCTCCAATCAGGCAACATTGATGCCTTCAGGTGCCATATGAGGGTTTATTGACCGGTTGCATTCACCCAAAAAGATCACGTTCTCGTGATGCCTGCGGTAGAAAGGTAGTTCCACATCCGCCGCCAAGGTCTGCGAGTGGTGGCGCTAGCTAGCACTCCCAGGGTTCTACTAGGAAACAAATAGCCAAGAAAGTTAATGGGGAAGCGACGCCGCCGTAGCTCAAGTGGTAGAACATCGCGCACGAAATGAGAAGGTTGCGGGATCGTTCCCCACCGGCGACAGGGTGTTTTTTCATCCACTTTCATTTTCACTAATTTATCGTTTCTTAATTTCATTTATTAAGCACAAGTAATTTCGCCTATGTTATCCTTGGTGTCAGAGTTTGTTGGCTTGGTATGACTAATAAAAAACGGGCCCTCGGTTAACCCCCTTTCTTTTCGTGAATCGATCATCACAAGAGCGTTCATTCGCGACGCGCGATGATTGATTCTGGGCTTTCGATACGGTTCTTTCTTTGTCTGTTTTCCATTTTTTTCTTTTTGATGCTACGTAGTAAACAAGCTAGGGTAATCGTCAGAAGCACTCCGGGACAGCCTTTCTCCAGTTGTCAGGGACCGCTAGGTGGCGTTGACTAGAGCGGTCAGCTCAGGATGGGCTTCCATCTCTTTTCGCCTTTTGAGAGTGATCGTTTGCTGTGACCTGAATTTCGAGGAATTCACGAGGCTCGGCAACCTGTGGGGACACTGTGGATGCCAAACATTCCGGTGAGCACCTCGCCAAACCTTTGTGACGGGCCAAAACGTGTGTGGAGTGTGAACGCTAACGGCGGCGGTGAGGCGGCGGCCGCTGGTACGCGGAACGCGTCGGCGACAGATGGCGACGCTTACGCCGACTCCAGCTACGGAGGCGCCGAGAACACCGACGACAACGTTTAACGAGGCAGCAGGCCCCGAGAAAACACCCAACGCGCAACTCATCTCCTCGGACGTGGACCGAAATGACATGGAATACCAAGAAACCATTAATGAAGTTTGCTATGTCCTCCAGAGTACCGAAGAAACTGGCGGACCCCATGGACACCAAGACGACGACGGAGATCGGCAAACGGTTTTGACCGTGCGCCAAAAGAAGGCGCTCGCACGAGCGGGCAAAAAGGCCATTTTCCACGGGGGGGGGGGGGGGGGGGGGGGCTACGAATCATCGGGACCATCGTCCAAGCCCCCGGTGCAACCAGCGAAGAAAAAATAATCCAAGACAAGGCGGCTTCCAGCACTGCCTAAGGACGACTTTAAAGTGATCGTGCGCCCTCACCAAGGTTTCCCTATCAGGGAACTCACGGCGCCGCAGATCGCAGAAGCAGTTATAAACGCCTGCCAAGGAAAAGTGAATGGAAACCAGTTCCTACTGAGATTGAAACCAGGATCAAACATTTTTATTATCTTAACCCCTACCGAAGAGGTGGCGGATATTACAAGAAGAATTACAGGCCTCCCCTTAAACGGTCTCCTCCACGCAGTGAGTGCGTACGCAGCAGTAGGCGACGACACAAAGAAAGGAGTGATACATGGCATCGCTCCTCACACAAGCCCTGAAACCCTGCTAGCCAACCTGCGTGTTCGTACGCAAGGCGTCGATATACTGAGAGCTAGGATGTTGGGTGAAACGAAAACAGCGGTAATTACCTTCTTTGCCATCATCATACCGCGATACGTATATTAGATGGGAGGGGAGCTGCCCTGCTTCCCATACAAGAATACCATACAATTCTGCAAGACTTGCAAGCAAACGGGTGACAGAACAGACGTCTGCCCGAACCCCCACCTGCCGGTATGTCACAACTGCGGCACTCGGGAGCCACAGCCAGACCACGACTGCAACCCTGTTTGCGCCACCTGCGGAGAAAAGCATCTCACGGGATCCAAGGAGTGTAAACGTCGTTTCAAGCTGCCACCACAGTGACCGCAGACAAAATCACCAAACCGGATGGCCGGCAAAACGCCGGGCAAGACGATCAAGCTATCGTCACCAAAACGGAGGTGGTCTGACACAGACGATACGGACGATGACGACTGGCCTCCAGTGCGGACTCAGGGGGACATTCCAAACTCGCAACCCCCAATTCGAAAATCAAGATCACAAGAACGACAGAAGAATCGAGACCAAGGGCTATCTGACCACTCCGCCTCGAGACACCACCGAATGTCCTCCAGATCCCCTACCCCATCCAGGACTTCAGTGGCAGTAGGGGACTCAACCCAACACAAGGTGAGCTGGCCGGGGATGGGACGAAAAGGGGCTCCAATACCCGCCAACCCTGAGTACCAAAGAATCCTTTCTGAAAATCGTCAGCTTAAACAAACAGTAAAAGAACTTAAAATCGAGATGGCAACGCTGAGGGCACAGTTTCAGAATACCAAAATTGGGCAAGCCAAACCAGCACAGGGGGATAAACCTGCCTCCCAACAAACAGCAATTAGCAACATTGAAACAATGATGAATCAGGTAGTAGAACAAATTCAGGCTCTGCAAACGTTTCAACAGCAATTATTTGCTGAGGGGCAGAACCACAAAGTTTATGTGGACGAACAAATGTCTAAACTGCAGCAAACATCACGTAAAAGAGCCAGCAGTAACCCCGGAACACCGTCGGCAAGAAAGGTAAAAAACGGGGCTGTTTCCGAATGGACGGATACCAAAATCGTAGCTAACCATGGCCAGTAATAGAACCCGAACCACGGACACCGCTGAGATATGGCAATGGAACTGCCGCTCTTTTCAGAAAAGAGCGGCAGCGCTACAAGCTTATTTAGATGCCGCCATTATTCAACCGGACGTCATCTGTCTTCAGGAAGTTGGAAAGGGAGTAGTTAAGCTTAGAAACTACTACACCTTTCAAAATCCCATGTATCCTAGAGTGGCGACGCTGGTGCACAAGAATATCGCGGCCAGTGACCACTATTATCCCCAATGCTCAACGGAGCACCAATTGATTGAATTACACACTACAAAAAGGAGTAAAACGAAAACGTTTATTGGCAACGTATACAGCCCACCGAAAGGACGGCAGACTGCGTTTCCCGAGATGCTTGACTGGGCACTTGGGCATCTGGAAAAAAAAGACAGGTTTATTTTATTCGGAGATTTTAATGTTCCACACACCAATCGGGGTTATAGGACAAATACAAAAAAGAGTAGAAACCTAGTAGAAGCAGTAGAAAAATATAACATGCAACTAGAGACCTTATCCCTCGCCCCAACGAGACTGAGAAACAGCCTCTGCAGAGACACGTACCCAGACCTCACCTTTACATTTAACGTAAAAGAGGGACAGTGGAGGAACCTGGATGAAAATCTGGGAAGTGACCATTATATTATTAGTTACTCCACTACGACTACCAAATTAAAAAAGCCTTTCAGAAACGCGAAACTTACAGACTGGGCTGCATATAGACGTTACCCGACCCCTCAGGATCCGATAAATACAATAGGAGAATGGGTAGACGAAATAAAGCAGGCATACCAAACTAACACAAAGCACGTCGCGCTAAGCGAAAAAACACCGGTAGTGAATCCCCACCTCGTCCATATGTGGGAAGGCAGGCGAAGTCTTACTAAACGGTGGAAGAGACAGCGCTTAAACAGAAAGCTCAGAGCTAGAACAAAACTGAGAGAAAAAGCAAATGAGTATGCTAGGGAACTACAAGCGAACAACTGGATACAATTTTGTGACTCGTTACAAGGAACGCTCTCAACAACCAAGACATGGGCAATATTGCGTAGCATGCTTGACCCATACAATACACAAACAGTCACTACTAGAGCATTACGCACATTGGTAGGAGGATTTAAGGGGGATGACGCATCCTTGATACAAACCCTGGCAGACAGATACATCGGGACAGGAGGAGATAACATCGATAAGAGAGAGTACAAAGGCATGGACAATCCCAAGCTTGATGCACCCATAACGAAACAAGAAGTATATGCCACCGCCCTAGCGTTAAAACGTAACTCAGCCTCAGGCGAGGACGGCATCCCGAATGCTATGTTAAGAAATATGAGTGATCAGCAACTTGAACGCCTAACCCGATACTTCAATGAGAAAATCTGGGAAACGGGAGAGCTTCCTAATCAATGGAAAGAAGCGACCATCATCTTAATACCTAAACCGGGGAAAGCAAGAACACTGCAGAATCTCAGGCCAGTATCTCCAACCTCCTGCTTAGGCAAACTTTTCGAAAAGGTCACGAACTTCTCTCGCACAACATGTACGGCTTCAGACAACATCTTTCTACCCAAGACATATTCCTAAGGCTACGGGATGACGTGCTGCAAAATATCCTACAGGGGGAGAGAACATCATAGCAGCGCTTGACTTAAAAAGCGCTTTTGATACGATCTCCCATACCCTCATACTTGAAGAGCTCGAAGGAATGGGCTGTGGAATTAAGATCCACAAATACATCTGCTCTTTCCTTACTAGACGTAAAGCCACAATAGGTATGGAAAATATTCGATCTTCCAAACTCCCAATGCCTAACAGAGGCACACCATAGGGCGCCATCCTCACACCACTTCTATTTAATGTCGCAATGAACCGCTTGGCACGACAACTAGAGAAAATTAACGACCTCAACTTCGCGTTTTACGCAGACGACATCACCTTATGGGCATGCAAAGGCTCGTTAGGGCACAAAGAACAAACTATCCAGGAGGCTGTCGACTCGGTGAAGGACTTCGCAGAACAAAACGGCATGCAATGCGCTCCGGAAAAATCTGAGTTTATCCGGATCCACAGGCATAACTACAGAAACAAACCGAGCATCCACCTAACGATGGGTAACCAGACGTTACCAGAAAGAAATATGATCAGAATACTAGGACTATGGTTACAAAGCAACAAAAGAGCCACTCACACTATTGCGACTCTCAAGTCAAGCACGAGAAGCATCGCTAGACTAATAAGCAGAATTACAAAGAAAGGTAAAGGGCTCCATGAAAACGAAACCATAACAATAGTCCAGGCTTTTATTCTTAGCAAAATAACATACGGACTACCATATCAAGACTTAACCCCGTTGGAAATCAAAGAAATCGACCTACTAATACATGGCGCGTATAAGGCAGCGCTTGGGCTTCCTAAGAATGTGGCAAACGAGAGGGTACAAGCTCTAGGCATATACAACACATTTGAAGAGTTAAGAGCAGCCATTTTTATGACACAAAGATAACGACTATGCCTTACAAGCACAGGTAGAAACGTTCTGTCGCGTTTAGGCTACCCATTGCGACCGCAGTACTCTAAGGAACAAACGACCGTAATGCCGGATCCGATACGCGAGCGCATAGTGGTCTCTCCAATCCCACGCAACATGAACAAAACTTATCACACAGCGAGAAGACAAGCAAGAGCTAAACATCTTCAGAAAACCTTGGGCACTAATCAAGACGTAATGTATACTGATGCAGCTAGATTTAGCAAAGGACATGTAATAGTGGCAGTTCAACCCACACGCCACGGAACGCTTCACGCATCAGCCTCGATACGTACTAGGTGCACTGCTACAGCGGAAGCAGCGGCGATTGCTCTCGCTATCGCATACAAGGAAAAGCAAAACAGCCCAGCTTTAATAATGTCCGACTCACAAGTGGCATGCAGAATGTATCTACAAGGCAACATACCACAAGTCGCCCTTAAGATCATAGGCGACACATTGAATGAAGATCATGCAATTTTATGGTGTCTTGGCCACGAGGGTATTTCGGGAAACGAACAGGCACACACTCTAGCTCGAGGCTTTACTAACCGAGCTGGAGATACGCACAACGATGACAAAGACGATCGCCTACTGGTCCGCGATATACTGGAGCACCAGCGAAGAACCCGGCAACAGTACGCCCCCCCCCCCCCCCCCCCCCCCCCCACAAACTACTCAATGTAGAGGAGGCGCAGAAATATAGAAAAATACAGATGCATACCTACCCACATTTGGGTAGATACCATAAAATAAACCCAACCTTGTACACTAACTCTTGGCCGTGGTGCGGGTCATGGCCTTCATTGCCTCACGTAACTTGGGAGTGCGTCAAAAGACCTCATGCCATTAATTCACCTTTGGTACTCACCTTACTGAGGCAGTCCTGGGAGGCCATCCTCGCTCTAGCTGACCTCGAGGCCCAGAAGGGCCCCCTGGACCAAGCTGGGCGGGTCGCGATGGCCACTGGAGTCTTGGAATAGGAACCCACCCTGCACCGCTCCCTTCCGCCATTTTTTTTTCCTCATCAATAAATGTTTATTCCTCCTCCTCCTCCTCCAGTTGTCACACATTCTTAACGTGTAACGTTGCACTGCGTCTACGACAGACACCGTCGTGGATAGCTTTTCCTTTTGGCCATCGATTTCGTTACGGTGGCCCCAGTTGTTACCCTAGTGACTTTGTTATCTGCACTCATGGGCTACCGCAGCAGCTGTACATCGAGATGTGCTGAAGTATTAAGATATAAGGTCGTTAGCGAGCCTGCTATGGCTGAAGCTCCTCGCAATATTACGTCACATTTACTGACCACCAGGCATGGAACACCTTTGGGTATGAAATATATAGTACTTGGAGTTAGTTCCCAAAGTAGTCTTTGGTCACGGTTATCTACACGCGTGAAGGTAGACCGTTACTTAAAATTATTGTGCCGTAATATATGCGGGATTAGCTTTTCGCCGTATTTTCTACCATGTTGCCGTTCCGCCTTTATAATATAGCCGCAAAGCAGAATAGCAGGTATCGAACACCATAAAGGCTAGCCCCATAAATACCTCGCGCACAAGTCCTGACACCTACATGTATTCAGGAGTTGTGTGACTGCCAATGACATCGTTAAGGAATGTTAAATAATGAAATATGGGATTTTACCTGTCAAGGCCACGATTTCATTAGGAGGCACGCCGTGGTGAGGGATTCCGGAAAAGTATGGGCCACCTGGGGCTCTTTATTGTGCGCCAAAACCTAAGTACAGGGGCGTTTTGGCTTTTCGCATCCATCGAAATAGGGCTGCCCTGGCTGGGATTCCATCAGGCGACATCGTGCTTAGGAGCCAAACAACACAGCCACTAAACAACTAGGCGGGTAAGGAATGTTGGCAGTTCGAATGTTGGCCCGCGAGACAATTGGTGCTCATCCTCATTGCGCAAGCATGGGTACGAGCCGTCGAAGACTGCCACCGTAGAGTGCATTGTATTTAATTGGCTGGAGTCCTCGTATAAAATTTCATACCCGACTGACACTGTAACGACTGAGGACCAGGCATCTCGCTTATATGTGCAGTCGCCTCACAGCTGCTGGGCGCTGGCGTCGGCCACAGGACCTGCGTGACTTCGCTTCAACACTTGCCGACATTCTCGCCGTATTTCGCATTATTGGCTTTCGGGTGGAATGCTTAAACAGCCAATCTATTTGTCCCGAAATTTGGCACCCCTCTGAAAGCTATGTTTTCTTTTGGTTAAAACACGTTGGCGGGCTAGTTGAGTAGAATCGATGGTAGACTGTAGAAGCGCGACTAAACGAGGACGTCGAAAGAAACATACACACGCAGCGCTTCACTTTAAACTATTGATTTTATTTTCTCCTGCATCAATGAATATCTACCGTACGAACGGAAACAAATGTGACAGCAAAAAAGAACATTCATTGGTGCATTTCGATGAACCGTACACGTGTGCAAGGCATGGTGAGAAAATGTACTGCCATGGTCACAAAGATAAACCGAGGAATCGTATCTCCTTTTCAGATAGCGACACCGAAGGCTTGCTTACGCACTTTACCTCTAATTTTGCAATCTCGTAGGCCTCCACAATCTCCCTCGTCATCCTTCTATGAGCCCTAAACAGAGTGCAAGTACTTTCAAACATGGGCTTGCAAGAACAATCTCGGCATGGAATACCCAAATGACCCGAGATTATCCTAGTGACGTTATATCAATGGCCTTTTAATCTATCATTGATGGATCTGCCAGTTTGACCAATATCAGTTCTTCGGCATGAAAGTGGGATGGCATAGACAGCGTTATGAGTGCAGGTTACAAATTGTTTGCGAAGCTGAGTAGAACATGCGTGCCTTTTTTTATTCTCTGTATTAACCTATTTGCATAGCTTTTGTAGACGCTCAGCGGCAGAGAAAACCACGTCCACCCCTATTTCGCTGCTATTCTTTTGAGATTATGTGAAATGCAATGAATGTATGGCACCACAGCAACTTTCTTTGCTCTAGCATCGGCACTGCTTCTATTTGACGCGCTTTCCCACTTCCTGCTTAAGACTTCCGCGACAGAGGTAAGCATACGCTTCGGGTAACCAGAATCTGTCAGGCGCTTGGCGTGATCTCTGAAACTGGCTTCCACATTGTGGTCACATGATGTAGTCAGAGAATTGTTGAAACACGACGTTACTACTGCGCGTTTTGCAAGTTTTGAATGAGCGGAATGAAATGGCAGGACTGGCCTATTACCGCTCGGCTGATAACTCCGGCAGCTCATTTGCAGAGAAAAGTACAATCGCAAGTCTAAAAACCTCATGAAATTGCCTATGCGGACTTCATTTATCAACGATAGAGGGGACAACACTTCAGTGAACGAGGTTATTGTTTTTAGAATCAGGGAGTCCAAATTGTCCGATTCGTTATACAAAATGATTTGAAAATCGTCAATGAATCTGAACACTTTCGCGCCATCGGTGTCATTTTTCAGGCTTTCATCAATAACCTGGTCATGGTTAGCTAGATATGTCACTTAAGCAGGGAGCAATACATGACCCATTGCATATGCCATGTTATTGTTTGACAACATTCCCTTCCCAAGTCTCGTAAGATGAATTACCATAAAAACGAAGAAGTTGAAAAAACATGTCTCAAGTCAAACCACAAGCGTTTTAAAATCGAACCGCTCCAAACTTGTCAATGCAGTCAGCTGCACATTTCATAACGTCATTCTGCGGGAGAGAATAGTACAGGCCCTTTACGTCAATGGAAAAAGCGACAATGTTCCTGTCTTGGTCGTCTTTAAAGAATTCCACCACTTGTTCAGACTTAGTTACCGAAAATGGGTTGTCAATTGGTAGGAATTTTAAGTGATTTTGTAAAAACATCGCTACACGTTTCTGCCAAGTAGCATTCTCTGACGCTATAACTCGGAGGGGACATTGCGTCTTGGGCATTTTTGCTGAGAAAAACAATTCAAGGTCCCCCTTTGTACTTTTTTCTATAGACTGGAAGCGCGACTGAACGTCCTCGTTCAGTCGCGTTCAAATAAGTGTTGAAACCAGTGGCGCAGCCACAAATTGCGTTCGGGGGGGGGGGGGGGGGGGGAGCGGGGGGGGCCTTGCAGCTCGGCCTCCTCCTCATGAAATTTGTCTATGTGTCAAATACATTAATAATGCCTACGTTGCCATTGCCAAAAATGCTGCAAGCGAATTGTCAAACGCAACGCATTGTCAAAACAAGTAAAGTGTGTATTTTTCATACAATAATATACTTGTATATCCCAAAAATTGTGCTTGAAATAACTGATATCAATACTTGCATCTGTTTTGTCTATTTAATAAGTAAAGCAAAATATCACGCGACCGCTAGAACTATATCAGTTCGAAACCAGCAAGACAGTGCATGCCGCTAATATGAAAAATGTAAAGGCCATGACATTAGCAACTTGAGGACGAATATTTTACTAAAACTTTGTCATTCAAGAGCCTTGTTTACATTTTTGTACATGTGCAACCATCAGGGAAGAATATTAAGGACGCTGTCCTTTTATCAAATGTGTTGAGCAGGAGCAGCTGCCACCGTTCGTGTATTGTAAAGGCACCGATCTTATAGTCGCAACAGAGAGCACATATAAAAAGCAGGAGTTCTCCAGAGTATACGAGGGTGACGCAAATGAAAGTGAGCAAATGCAAATATATGACAAACGGGGCACTCTATTTAAAAGTATTCTCCGTGAGCATTTAGACATTAGTCCCACTGCCTAACGAGTCGCGTGTTTCCCGTCTCATAAAACTGCCTGGGTTGCCATCGAGAGTTGGACCTCTGCCCCCTTTGGCTGCTTCAAAAAGTGTGTAACTCACCTTTTCAGGTCATCGTTAGACACGAATCTGGTTCCCTTGAGCCTTTTTTTTTTCAGTTACCCCAAAATGCGGAAGTTTCAAGGCGACAGTTTGGGATGTATGGCGGACGTTACAGTGTTTCCCACTTGAACTTTGCCCCTTTTGTGTTAATCACATCAGCGTCATGGGGACGGGAATTGTCATGAAGCAAAATGATCCCATTCATCAATTTCCCACGTCGTTTGTTCTTCATCTGGCATTTCACAATATCAGAAACGATTGATAATCTCTCCAGGTTTAGAAAATTCGATCAGTAATTGTCTCTAACCATCGAAAAAAAAAAAATTCAACACCTTTCCAGCTGAAATGAAAGCCTTTGGTTTCTTTGGGGCTGGTGAATTCGAAAGTTTGCCCAATAAGCCTTGCCGCTGTGTTTCAGGCTCGTAGTAGTGACACCATGGTTTGTCGCCGGTCACAATTGCAGACAAGAAGTCATCCTCGTTGTGATACCGGATCATATGAGTCAAGGCAGCACCGAACTACTATCTTCTGGCGGTGGTTCAAAATCTTGGGCATCCATTGCACACACAAGAGCCGATGACCAAGATACTCATGTATTATGATGTGAACCGAACCAGGACTGATGTTCACACGCTCTGCCAGTTCATCTACACTTATGCCTCGTTCTTGTCCAATCAGCTCATCAACCTTTACAATTCTGTTGAGAGTGCTTGCACAATGGCTTTGGCCCGGTCTTGGGTTGCTTTTGCCACTTTCACGTCCTTCTTTGAACAGTTCGCTCCAACGCTTCGCAGTAGTCGATAAAATGCAATGTTCAATGTACACGGCAGCCATATCGCGACTAATTTCTTCTTGGGAACACCTTCAGCGGCCTGAAAAATCATGACGCCACGCTGTTCAACTTTTGGAGCGTTCATTATGCCACGCAACTATGTTCAACTCTGTGTATGAAACAATTAAAGAACATTTATCCTCACGCCTGCGTGTCATTTTTTGTAAATAAGAGATGCCTGTGTACTACGCGTATGCCTCGCAGATAATGAGCCGAACAATTATTGCACGGGGTGAGTTGGCTCACTTTCATTTCACTCGCCCTTGTGCATTAGAAATGCCTAGATACAATGGAATATACAAATGCGAAGGTACAGCTTGATAAAGGGCAAGATGTGTCACTGGAAACAAAATATTTAAATATACGTATAAGTCTCCAATAAATCAACGTATCTAAGAAAAAGTCACTGTATATAATGCGTCAAACAAGACAAATAAACATGTTGCACAATCACAGATTCACAGATCACAGAATCCTAAGCCCCCCCCCCCCCTCCACCCCCACTGATGTATCGCGCGCGAGGGAAGCCGGCGCGCTTCCTCCTCTCTTCCTTGCGCCACGCAAGACTTAGCCAGCATCGTATGCCCACATATGCCACCAACACCCCCTTACGCTTTCACTCGCGCATACACCATGCGGCCCGCAGTAGCGATGTTAACGCATAGGACTTTATACCGATAATGAGGGCGACGGTGACGGCACGAATGCGCCTTGAGTGTCCATAGAATTTCTATCCCAATATTATAATTAGAGTATACGGCAACCGAAACAACCTGTGGGAAATTACTTTCCGCAAAAGAAGTAGTAACAAAATCGATGTTTTACCATGAGACGATACACTGCGCCTAAACAATGTCTTTTTTTTCCTTTTATGGGGCGGGGGCACCGAAAGAAAAAAAAAACGCAAAGCACGTCGGCGACAATGGCACACCTACTTTTGGCACCTATAGTGTGGCTACCGGAGGAATATCGAAGAAAGCGTAGAATGCTTGGCCTACAGATAACCATACGCATACTGCGGCCCTATACCGTAAAACTATTCCAATATGATTTTATTCCAATCTCCTGACATCAAATTTGCGTCACCGACGACGCAAGCATCGGGTGGTCACCCGCAGAGTTGCATGAACAGACCAATCAAATGCTGTCCTCGTTCATAGGAGGTCACTTTTCTTTGCCTGAAAAACGAATAACATTGCCTACACTGAGTGGTTTGTCTTACCTAATTGGCTGAAAAGAGGCCAGGAACACGCTCAAGTGGAGAGGGATTCGATGGGCCGAGCCACTGCACTGCAAATCGAAAACCCGATGAAGAGGGTGGTGCTGGCGTCTGCGATTAGTCCGCTTTTCCTCACTTAGCTTCTGGTGGCTGGTCAAAAATCACGGCGGCACGCAACGGAAGAATAAGAATGACGCTAGAACGGATCCTCAGCAAAGAAGAGTTGGCAAAACGAGGTCGTAAACATGCCGAAAGTGCTTGAAAACGTTACACGGCCACGAAAAAGGTTTTATTATACGCAAATAAACTCATGCTCTGCGGCAGGTGCCTGTAGCCAGTGCCTGAGGGATCGGCGGCAGCCATCTTTTATTCATTTCGGAACGGGGCAGCCTGGGGCTATTCAGCAGAAAATTCAGTTTTGTTCGGCCTAATAATGCATGTTTAACGCGTACACGTCACTTTGACGCGGTGAGTTTTTGTGGTTTTGAGACGTCGCGTGACAGGCAGGTGAAGTGGGTGCAGCCCGAAAACATTTGACCAATAGCCGAGGGCTAATGGTCAAAGCTGTCGAATGAGAAATAACAATTTTTCTTTTGTTCGGTCAAATCATGCATAATCATTGTGAACACGTCATATCAGATGGGGAGCTATCGCAGTTTTTGTGTCGCCGCGTGACAGGCAGGTAAAGTGGTTGTGGTCCAGAAAAGTTTTTGACCAATCGGGGAGGGCTGATTGCAGAATTGCAATGAGAAAGGTTTGGAACAGTTTTACGTTATAGCGCGCCTGCTTAGTATCTTACAATGACGAGACAAAACTTTCCAGAGTGGTCGCGCTCAATCGAACGCTTGGCAAACCATCGAGTCCCCATATTGATGCCGGCGAGCAAGCATTGTTTCTTTCTCTCGTCTGCCGGCCGGAAATTGTGCAGAACTCTGCCAGGCGAAAATCAACTCGGCCAGAGAAAATCGAACGCGCACCGAAGTGCGCAGCGCGGTGGTAAAGGCAACACGGGGAAAACGCATGCGCGTTGGCTGGCTGTGGCAGGCCGCGGGAAGCGAGAACATGAAAATTGAAGACGCTCAGTGTGTCCTCGCTAATAAAAGTCAAATAGAAAAATAAACAGGAAGTTACCTTTACTGGCTTTAGTGTCTTGACATGGTTGCTTTGGCACAGGTAAAAAACACGCTGATATTCTTTTCTGTGACATGACGGCACTAATTAACCACCACAACGCTTCGTCTCATCGCACATCGCTGCGTGTTTTGTCAACTTGTCTGATAGCGTTTTGATTTGGCTTTTCGCGTGGTATGGTTCGATCTACGACTTTTGAGAAGTCATGGCGCTTTTGGCGTGAAATTTTTCTAACAACATTAAGCACGCAAAGTTCCGGAATTGAAAATATAAAGCATGACTTTGGAATTGTGGCTCCACCTTTTGCATTAGACGTTTCTGAGAACTTTAACCCACAAAGCTTGGGAATTGAAATCCATGTGCTCCGTATATTCCGTGGCCTCCGCGAGATGCCGCGACAAGCCCGCTCGCCATGAAAACACCCTTAAAACTTTGTGCTCGGAGGGCGCTCCTTGAGTCATGTTGCTCCCGGTGCATGGGCGTTGCCGCGAAATTCTGCCCGAGTTCGCAATGTTCGCGCTGAAATGTCTTTTCGAGCGTGAAATAGACATTCCAGACAAAATCCAGAAGGATTTCCCGCGCCCCGGGGTCTCTTTAGATCGCAGCGCATGACAACCCGAAAACAGTGCGCGGGGGGCTGAAGCCCCGTAAGTCCCCCCCCCCCCCCCCCCCCCCGGCACCACGAATGAAATCTGTGGCTGCTGCGTATGCACCGTGACAGGCCGGCTCAGAAGGAGCCAGACTATGTGCGCTAAATGCCACTGGCGTCATATGAATGTCGTTCGTGTATTCGTAAAGGCAGTAGCGCCTGTATCAAGGTTCAATCTGCGCATCTGTCTAGGATGAGCGTTTTTCTGCTTGTACAAAGTTTTCAGACCAGCCGTGTCAGCCGATTCGCTAGTGTGCTTCTTTGGCTTAATTAGCTGAGGTATAGCTGCATTTGAAACGGGAAATTGCGGTAAAATACATCTTATTGCCTAGCGTGTTGACAATTTTCAATAGCGGCGTAGCTTTATCGGAAATTGGTGCGCATTCTGATTCATGTTATGAGCTGGGATCTCTGCAAGTGTATAGATATCCTTTTAAGGTGCTGCTAAAAATGTTGTTATATTGTTCTGCAAGTGCAATAGGTATTTCTGTTTGCTTGTGTTTATTGTTGTACATGTTATAAACCCACTAAAATATCCATGATGACAGAAATTTCCTGTGCATAAACATTATAAAAGGCGAAGCATAATCTACAAGGCACCAATTGCACTTTGTCACTGTGGAATTGCTATGCAAGCGCATAATGTGCAGCTGGTGTTGCCATAGGAATAAAGATTGTAGTGCTTTCAGTAAGTAAGAAATGAAAGCGTGGTTTGTTTTTTATTCAACCGCGGCACAGCACAAGTTCCACAAGTTATTGTAGCCACAAGATTAATACACTTACAATGCATACCTAATGCAAGCAGCCTTAGCGCGTGTGTCCCACAACGCATCTCTGTTTGTTCGTGACGTGTAAATGCAACAAGGAAGCTATATTGAAATCATTAGAATTAACATGGTTGCTTACGCAGTGCAATCAATCTGAGAGCGCATGCATTTGCTTGCATCATTCACCTGAACTGAACTCAGCTTTGATGCCTGAAACACAGGAAATGTTTGACGCGACAGCACTGTTGAATTGCGCGTTCAGATTTTATAGCAATCGCTCGCCGCGATCGCACATGTGTCACCCAAGTGCGAAGATGGAAAGTTCCAAATGAGAATTTTGCTCCGACGTGTATGTTCATCACGCGCTGCATTATAAGCAATGATTACATGCCAAGGGACGCAAGCGTAAAATTCAGGTTCGTATAGGTGCAGTGAGAAATCGAGTTTCACTAGAAACATATTTAAAAAAAGAAAAAAGAATTAAAGCTGCTACTGGTACTGCCGCAATATCGCAGCTTCTAGGTGTATGGAGAGTAATCTTCAGGCATAATTTGGAAACCAAATTGGCATACCTTAGCGCAACTATGATTCCCTAAGGAGGCTCATGCAGGAACTCTTAACTC
This sequence comes from Dermacentor andersoni, assembly GCF_023375885.2. Taxonomy (NCBI): domain Eukaryota; kingdom Metazoa; phylum Arthropoda; class Arachnida; order Ixodida; family Ixodidae; genus Dermacentor; species Dermacentor andersoni. Next base: position 40,713,840 of record NC_092818.1, on the reverse strand, counting down.
TGGCCATCAGATGAAAAGTGGCAAGGAAAGTAGAAGTCCTTACTTAGTTTTTAATGCTCTTTTTACTCTTTGCTCAATCAGGCAATGAGCAGCAGAACGCTGAACCTAGGGTTTTCAATTTCGCTCTATAATTTTCTAATTGGCATTTTTCGTTGAATTTTAATTGCAAATTTTAATTGCTGCAAACTACTTTAACACATAGTCTCAAAGTCAATCTACACCTGCCTTGAAGACAAGAAAGCTCTTTTTTCCCAGTGTGCTATGCAGGATGCGCCGAGTTTCTCGTTCAGCCGAGTTTTACCCGAGTTTGCTTGACCGCAGTCAGTGAACGGAGATAGTGTGGAACGCGCAAAAGCTACAGGCAAAAAAATATCTAGACGAAAAGCCGCCTATGACAACATGAGCGCACCCTGCGTGGCACGCTGCTTCCACGTTCAAAGTGCAGAAGGCTGCACAACGACACGCTCCAGCGCCGCGTATTGTTATCAACGGATTATCGCAACTTGGCAATACCGTGGCTGCGCCGCTGTCTGTCTGCACACTTGCCGTGAGCCGCTTGCCGCGCCTTTCCCGGGCGCGTCAAGGGCGTGCCTCCTCTTTCGGGCACTATCTTTCTGTCCTCCATCGAATGCGAACAGGGTACATGCGGTGCATTCTTGCACCAACACTTTCACTCAAACGAATGCGTTAAAATACAACAAATAAAATGACGGACATTTTTATTTCTTTAAGTATCTGTTTTTCGTTTCGAATGCTAGAAATTTTTGATGACGAACGGAGATCGCGCGAATTATTAAATTTTGCACTTCTTGCCGCGAGTGGTGACAGTGAGGCAAAAGCTCAGAAGTGGATACATTGAAGCGGGTCGCACGCACGAGGGAGTTCATACGGTGAGAAGTTGCGTAGGGGCGCTGCAGTGCTATTCTCAACAAAGTCTGTCATGACCCATGGAGGGTCATGATCACGCTTTCTCTATTAGGGGAATAGAAACGCAGCACCACGGTACGGCTGTTCATCGCAGGCGCTTCACTAGGCTATTAAGGCCCCCGCTTGACAAACTAAAAACGACACATTAGTCATAGATACGAGAGCAACGGCTGTCGCTGCAAAATTACCGTACGTTACTTTAGGGTCTGTAGTGACGCAATTCAGTGGAAATGTACCAGTTTACCTTTGTGCGTGAAGCCTCCTCGATACTTTTCGAAGAAGTGCGTGCTTCCCAGCGACACAATTCATCGCTTATTGTCATCGCTTGCCCATTGAAGGTGCCTCTGAGCGCATGTACACAGTATTTGTGTGTGTCATGCAGTCCAACGTGCTTGCGGATTACCTCTGCTGGAGCCAGCAGCGATCGCAAATGGATATCTTAACGACACGGCAGCAATCGCATTTTGGCAGGTGAGGGCTTTTGTGTGCAGTTATGAAATGAGACTTCGAACGGAGAAAGGCGTTGGAACTGTTGAGTGCGAAGAAATGTCATTGCAGTGGCTCTAGAAGAACGAGCGATTCTGGGACGCTGATTGTGTTTACGACGCTGTGGCTCCGATACATCACCGATGACATTGCAGCCATCTCAAACGACTGCTGCGATACGCACTCCTCAGCATCGTCGTCCCCCTCGGCGCATTGACGCCTTGCAAGGAGCTGCAGTGGCGTGCCGATAATTATTTACTTTGCCCTACGTCGCCACAATGTTGGCAACGAAACCGTGTTGTGGGGCCATCTCAGCCCGAGAAGATGCATGCATAAGCCAGCGACAGTCAAGGCTTTGTTTTTGATGGTGGTGCTCAGTACATCATTGATGACAGTGCGTTGTGCGTGTTTAATGTCGGCGGTCAAGATTGTTACTGCCTCTCAACTCGACACCGCGTCGCTGTTTGCTGAAAAACATGTCGGGCGTGGCCCAGCCGTGGTGGGTGCGCGCACAAGAGTTACATGCCTCGCGTGGGGCGGGACCTTTGGTTTTGATTGACAGGCGAACACGTGCTAAACTCGTACATCGCGAAACCCCCTCAGAGTTCAACTCGGGAACATGGCGGCGGCAGCAGCAGCCTGTGTCTTTGCATCCAGCGGCAGCAAGCGTGAGTATGACCGTCTGGACCCGTTCAGCTACATGACAGACGTGGAGGTTAAGCGTCATTTTCACCTGTCGAAGACTTCAGTGCGCTGGCTGTGTGACGAGCTAGGCGAAGACTCCCGTCTGCGGAGACAGTGTGGCGGGCTTCATTCGCTCACCGTCATAGAGCAAGTCCTCTGCGCCGTCCGTTTCTACGGGACTGGCATTTTTCAGAAAAGTGCCGGCGCCGAGCGTTAAATTGGACGTCATCCAACTACTGTTAGCCGCTGTGCAGAGATGTGTCAGACGCGCTTATCGATGTGGCAGTGCGTAAGCGGTGGCTAGCTTTCCCGAAGATTGCGGCTGAGTGGGCACATATTGCATCCAGCCCAATGCTTCCTACTACGCGGGAACGTTGCGAACGTAGCCATGTGTCTCGAGGGAACGTACCTAGGAATTAAGGCGCCTACAATATCAGCGTTACTGTGATTAGCATTTAGCGATGTCTAGACACGCTATATTGTCAAATTTGTCACTTCTGTGTAGCCGACTTAAATTTTGTGTTACCGACATCTTACATGCGGCTGCCTATGATACTGGCTTTTTCGCTGGCTGCTGACGTTTTGCCGATTATTCTACTTATCTGTCAGGGTGCCTTCCAAATGGCTCACTTTCTTGTAAAGAGGTTAATTAGGTATAAATAGATAAATGGATATCACAGAGTATGCGAAGTAATCTATGAATGCTAATCTCATAAAGAACTTGGGGTTCTTCATTGGTGAAGGTACTTAGTATGCATAATGCTGAATCTTTGTCATGCGTCATCTATCGGCCGCACTGTGAAACAGTGAGGCACCGCAGAATTTGTTGCAGCGCCAGATGTGGTAGTTGCGCCAAGCCGGTTGTGCCTATGCATTTGTGGTGAAATAAAAATGCATTGAGAATCTTAGTGGGGTGGCTTGTATGAAGAAAATACTTCAGAGTGTTTGCTGTGTTCACTTTTGGCGCATTTGCCAGAGGTTCAGTGTACCTTTTTCTTTTTGGGGGGGGGGGGGGCAGCATTATTCTGGATGGATAAATCATATATTTTTGTCTCATAATGGGGCTCTAATTCTTAAGCAGTAGAACAATGCAGATCCAATGCTCTGCAGAACTCGGTGTGCTGGAAGATATCATGCAGCACCAAGGCAACATTACACATAGGGAGAAATGTGCAGATGCCAATGAAAAGTGGGTCTTTAACCCGGCATGATAAAAATAAAAATTACAGAGCACATCGACCTCTTGTACAGCTTTAGATCAATGATTACACAAAACGTGATATCCTCAAACGAGTAGGAGCCTGCCGCCATGCCAAAGTAGGATGAGCGACATGTAGCATATTTTGGCATTGAACATGTCTTGTAACTGCTATTTTTATTGTAAGCCTTGCTGGCACATCTTTCCCTCCGGCACTCCCTTTACGGAAACGTGGCACTGTCTTTCCATTGGTGCCATGATGATGATGGCGACGGCAGCACTAAGGCTGTTTATTGCTTGCATCTTTGATTCCTGTGAGTTTAATGGTAAAGAATATGGCACGTGCATACCCACTCGCTGCAAAATTTAACACTTGCGATATTTTGGAGAGCTAATTTGTTTTGGGACATTTCAAAGATGTGTGCCATTGTGGCCTAATAACTACAGCATTGGTGAGGTTGAAAACTATGTGTATTGGTATAGAAGCTTCAAGGGCAATTGCACAACAATTCTACGGGACACAAAGGGAAATACACACTGCACAACGCTCTGGTGTGTGTGTTACTCTTCTTTGTGTGCCGTTGAATTGTTGTGCGTTCCAACTTTAGATAGAGCATTGGGTTTCTTTGGTGCAGGACCGAGGAGGTGTGAGCTATTCGACAACATGCCAGTGCCTTGTCACACAATAACGGAAGTCTGAAGGTTTGCAGACAAAGCTTTGCTTTCAAATCCACCTGCTCATGTAACACAAGCACTGATTGAAAGAACTGTCATACAAAAATCATGGTGAAATCAATGGCGCGTGATAAGTGTAATTTGTATATTGACACTGTTGACATAATAGGTGCCATACCGGCCTCAAAATTGGACTGGACAGAGCTGTTTGCTCCTATTTGAAGCACAAGCTTCCATTACGTGCTGTGCAGATAACCAAGCTCAGTTTGTTTTGAGGTGGTACACAACATTCACTGTAATCTGTTTTTGATTCTAAAGAAGTGCCAAACACCACCTAATTTTCAAGGACCTCATGGGAATATTTGGCGATACCTTTTTAGAGCCGCTCATAATGGAAGTGTGGCCAGCCAGCTTTGCCTGGATGCCTTTATAGATTTCTGTTCCTGATCATTGTGTGCTATCGAGTTTCTAAAGTCTATGCAACTGGTGCAAGGCATTACGTGATTCTAGAGTCGGATACAACTTTAGGAGGCCGTGGAATCTGCACATTAAAGGCAGGTGAGCACAAGGCTGCACCAATGGGCACGAACTGCAGACTGACGTCGTGCCGCCGGACGCAGTAATGCCCGCTCATTGGAGAGAGACTATTTGTTTAGACGTGGAGACAATCGGCTGCTGCGCTTTGGTCATGTGGGCGGGGCCTCTTCTCTCTTCTGAAGTTGTATCCGACTGTAGAAGATGCCGCTTTTCATACAACACAAAAGGACAAAGTGTACAATTATTAGGCTTATGAAATGGATACAGAAGTGAGATATGCAGGGGCTTAAGCTGTGTGAAAATTAGTACATGCAAATATATGACATTGTTAAAGAATATGTGGTATCGAACATGCATGTAATGGCACCTTTGAATTGGAGAGTGTTGCAGTCATATGCACAGTTTATAGGTGATAGATAGCCAGTGGCGTAGCTAGGTCGTCTGGCAACCGGGGCCCATAGGTCTTCTGTCACCCCCCTCCCCGTGTGTAGCTGGCGGTAACAGGGGTGTCTTTAGACGCATATGACACCCCCCCCCCCCCTCACTGGCCCCTTGCACCCGGGGCCCACGGCCCCCCGGCCCCCCCTCTTGCTACGCCACTGGCTCGGTAGCTGTGTGAAAGCACAGTCTACTAATCCATTCATCTTTACCATGCAGACACTCACCGTCGTCGCCAGCACGCTCCTGGTGGCTCTCCTGCCTGCCTACGCCGTACCTGCACCGAACCTCGCCCCCAACTACTTCGAAGATGGCCGTCACAACTGGCGCCATCCACTGACCACTATGCACGTAACTGTCCCGCCACTAGATGTCGCAATCTTCGATCCAGCCTGGCCAATTGCAACGAAACAAACGCCAACCTGAGCCGCTATAAGAGAGTGCCATCCATCTGCGCCGCTCTGTGGGCTCGGTAGCTGTGTGAAAGCACAGTCTACTAATCCATTCATCTTTACCATGCAGGTTGGTAACTCGCAGGTTCTGTTTTGTAAAAAATCAAGCAATTACTTCTTAGTACAGCTGCCGAGCCCGCAGTGCTGCGTTGTTATTATTGTCGAATGTTCGCAAGTGATCCGTTCTTTAATACTTTTGGCAGGGGATATTGAAACTAACCCGGGACCCACGCTAGATTCTGTGCTCGCTGAACTAAGAAATGTGTCCGCAGGCCAAACCAAACTAATCTCCGAACTTCAGACTGTTAAAGATCACCTGCTATCTACGGACGTAACATTAACTGACATATGCAAGCGTTTGACTGATCTTGAAGCACATTACAGTTGGCTCTCAAGCATGCGCACTGAATTAGATGAACTCAAAACTTTAAGCGCTAAAATAACCCGCCAGTATCATGACCTTGAATCCCGTATAGACGACAGCGAAAACCACTCGCGCCGAAACAATCTTATATTTTATGGCATTCATGATCCGAATCCTAAAGAATCCTTCGCTGATTCTGAAGCAATAGTCATTCGTCACATCAGTGAAAACCTTCAACTAACCACCGATCCTTCACATATAGAACGCGCACACCGCCTTGGACGCCATTCACCTGATCGCGTCCGGCCTTTGATCGTAAAATTTAACTCATTTAAAGTCAAACAGTCAATTTTATCGGAAGGAAAGAAATTCAAAGACACAAATTACAGCGTTGGTGAAGATTTCTCACCCTCAGTCCGGCATGCCCGAAAGCATGTAGTAACCTTCGCCAAAACAAAATCTACAGCATTCAAGTTGAGCTTCAAAACATTGTTCATCGGTTCAAAACGTTACGTATTTGATGAATCCTCCCAGACAGTAAAGGAACTAACGTAGCAATCACCACGATGTCAATTATCCTCAAGCACACCCCAATCAGCACCGCACACTACCCTATATCTTTCCGCAATTTTTACGAATATTCGCAGCTTTATTTCAAAACGTGAACTCGTCTCTAATCTTGTTTCATCCTCCAGCAACAACTTACTCGTATTAACAGAAACATGGCTTAATAGTGACGTCACTGATCACGAGATCCTGGCTGACTTGCCGAATTTTCAAGCATTCCGCAAGGACCGCGATGGCAGAAAGGGAGGAGGAGTGCTCATAGCGTTTAGCCAGGAACTACCATCCACATTGATTAATCTTTCATCCGATCTCGAGACACTATGGATAAAATGTCAAGCTACACCGCAATCCGTTTTACTAGGCGTGTGCTACAGACCCCCGCAAAGAAACCCTGAATTCCCTGGCAAACTAAATTCCGTACTAAGTGAACTTTCAACCAAGCACCCTAATGCACATATAATCTTGTTGGGTGACTTTAACTTTCCAAACATTGATTGGCCTAACCTAACTGTTGACGGAGGATGCCACAGCGAGGCAACTGAGTTTATAAATGTTTGCCTTAATTTTAACCTTACTCAAATCATTTCCAAACCAACCCGTGTAACCCAAGATTGTGAAAGCATATTAGACTTAATACTAACCACTATCCCTGAAACCATAAAATCCATCTCATACTTGCCAGAAATAAGTGACCACAAAGTAGTTCAAGCCGACTTTATAATTACTCCACTAAAACGACAAACCACCAAAAAGACCATACGACTCTACGACAAGAGAAATTACACCGCTATAAATAACGAACTAAATCATTTTCTTCCAACTTTCCAAGAAAATTTCTATTATCGCTCAGTGCATGAAAACTGGACGCTATTTAAGGATAAAATAGATATATTAGTCGACGAATTCATCCCTAAATTTAGTTTCCGTGCCTGCTCTCAAAAACCATGGTTTACTAAAACACTTAAAAGACTAGAAAACAAAAAAAAACGCCTCTTCCGCTCCGCCAAGCTGCGGGATAATGAAAACGCCTGGCTGAAATATTATACAGCTGAAAAACATATCTAACGGCAATTCGCAACGCTAAGCATTCTTTTTTCCACGCTGACTTGCCGAAAATGCTGACTACCAACCCAAGAAAATTCTGGCAGAATATAAACCCAAACCACGCATCCACTGTCGCTCTTACGAAAGAATCAGGTGAAGTGGCTACTGACTTTGAATGTGCTAATATGTTTAACGCCGCATTTTCATCCGTATTTAGTAAAGAAACCGACATGCCACCCCCTGTACACTCCAATGTCTTCGGAACTGTTATGCCGCCAATTTTCTTTGTCGCATCTGGAATTTCTGCCCTAATCGACAAACTTAAACTATCTTCATCAGCCGGGATCGATAACATTAACTCAAAATTTCTAAGGAACACTCAAAACATTTCTGCATCATTTTTGTGTTTAGTGTACTCACAGTCACTTTCCACGGGCCAGCTTCCTGCTGATTGGAAATACGGAAAGGTCATTCCAGTCTTCAAGTCAGGTATCAGAGAATCACCGCTAAACTACCGACCCATTTCTTTAACCAGTATCCCGTGCAAAATCATGGAGCACGCCATTTACACACATATCATGGACTTTCTCGATTCGACTAACTTCTTCAATCCTGCGCAGCATGGATTTCGCAGGGGTTTTTCGTGTGAAACACAACTGGCCATGTTTGCGCACGACTTACATGCAAACTTAGACTGCAATTTTCAGACTGACGCCATTTTTCTGGACTTCGCGAAAGCGTTCGACAAAGTACCCCATAAACGCCTTCTACTCAAACTTTCACTGTTGAATCTTCACCCCGACATCATAAATTGGATCCGTGAATTTTTAAATAACCACTCTCAGGCTGTTTTTGTGAACAATGCTACCTCTGCTTCCCTTCCAGTAACATCAGGCGTTCCGCAAGGGTCCGTCCTTGGCCCGCTTTTATTCCTTATATACATTAACGACCTACCAACTCATGTATCTTGTAATATCCGAATGTTTGCCGATGACTGTGTTATTTATCGCACTGTTGCCAACGCCTCTGATCAATTAACCCTTCAAAGTGATCTTAACCATGTAAAGCAATGGTGCGATGATTGGCTCATGGAACTTAACCCTCACAAATGCAAAACCTTATCTTTCAACCGCCGCCGCTTTCCACTTGTTTTTTCTTATGCGATTAGCAGCGTTCCGGTCGAAGCAGTTCAATCGTTTAAGTATCTGGGAGTCACTTTCTGCCATGACCTTTCTTGGGCTTTGCACGTCACTAAAGTCATATCATCTGCAAATAAAACACTTGGATTTTTGCGACGTCATCTACATAACGCACCTAAGAACGTAAAATTGCTAGCTTATAAAACTCTCGTGCGAACAAAATTGGAATATGCTTCACCAATTTGAAGCCCACGACAAACTTATATTCAAGACGCCCTTGAGTCACTTCAAAACCGTGCCACTAGATTCATTCATCGTTCGTATTCTTATGATGTGAGTGTGTCATCACTAAAATTAGAATCTAATTTACCCCTTCTTTCATGTCGCCGCCGTATCGCCAGTCTTTCATTATTCTATAAACTTTTTCATAGCTCGATGGGCATCCCGCCATACATTGTTCCACCAACACGCATATCTAACCGCACTGGTCACCCTCTTCAAGTCGCGCGCCCACGTGCACGCACCGTTACCTTTTCTACGTCATTTTTTCCTCGTACAGCTGCTGACTGGAATGGCCTTCCGGGCGACACCGCTGCCTTCCCTTGTCCATCTACCTTCATAGAAAGCGTCACCAATCACCTTTCACCATAGATTAACACATGGTTTCTCCTTATTTCTGTGTAACCCACCCCTTATGTAATACCCCGTTACGGGGTCTTTAAGGAATAAAAATGAAATGAAATGAAATAGCATTATTAAGCTCCTGCTGTTTCCTGTCTTTTCATTGTGAATTACACACACGGTTCATCTTGTGGCTAATCAACACGCACTGTATTCTTGCACATAGAAAGAACAAACAGTACAATGACGTGTGTGCCACATTAGTTTATTTTTCATTTACATGGTCCAAGAGTGGCACAGGTTGTCTTAAGTTATTGCCTATTTTGAAGAGACATCAAGTTCATGTTACAAGTCCCCTAATATGCACAGCACAATGTTTACTGCACTAATTTTATACATGTTCTTCAATAATAAACAAAATAATAAACTGAAAGCTTCTTTGTGAGGTGTCTCCTGGGGGCTTGACTCAAGCAGTAAGGGCACCGATACTACTGTTACAGTGCAGCCCTATGGATCTCCGCCACACTCTCAAGAGCACATGCCTCGCACTCGCCTACTGCCACCAGGCGGTTGAGTGCCTCCAGCAGCAGAATGTCCTGGTGCAAAAAAAGTGGATTATTGGAATGAATCAACCGCATATAAACCATTATTTACAAAGAAGAATACTTGTTGCACTATTGGTACTGATTGCCCTTAACTGTGGAAACCTTTAGTGTAGTATGCATAATAAAACAATGTGTCGGGACAACGTTGCTTTATTTTTCATAAATGGGGATGTCTTTTTCAAAGCCAATGGTCATGTTGATTAGTGTGCCAGCAGCTGAGGTGTCCCCGCATCTTCACGAGTCTCTACTGTCAGCACCACAAACCTGTGTTTGTTCACTGCAAAATAATTGCTTCTCCATACAGTACCGTCTAATACGAGCTGGTTGCATCCTATGCTTACAAACATCATATTTTGTCCCATTACGCAATTTTCTACCATCCTCGGCTGCAGTTCTGTGTCCTTGACATTCATTCTGTCATGCTAGTGTAATCACCTGTTATGAATTGGCAACAAGTGATTGAAGACGTGCATGGCCTGCCTGCCGATCCCATTTTTTTTCCTAATCTCAACTATGATATCGGTTGCCATGGTTTACTACGCCACTCTCTTCCTGCCTTAATGTTATCTCCAACAATTTTTGTTTCTTCGCTTTCTGCACAGTCCTCGACTTCTCAAGTTTTTTTGTTAACCTCAAGGCTTATGTGCCATATTGCATAACCGGTAGAATGCAATGATTCTAAACGTTTTTCAAGGATATCGGTAACGTGGCGATCACGATTCGGTAATGTATTCCATGTGCTGTTCAGCCCATGAAATTTTTGTACAAATTTACTGCTTTATATCAGTACCTGCTATAGATATTTCACCTGGATATGGATACTATTCGGCAGATTCTGTGGGCTTAATGTCACTCATGAATTTCTGTTATCTCGCTTAGTTAGTGAAGGTTACCTTCATCTTTTCCATATTTTCGCGGGCCCACGTGCATGTAAAAGCACGAACCCTTATTGGTCCTCAATGTCTTTTTTAAACTGCTGGACATTCAGTTCGTTACTACGAAAGTGACTTAATCCGTGCACTATTATTGTGCTCTATATGAAACAGTAGAAATATACTTATCTGCAGTTTGTCGATGTCTCCTTCACTGTGTTGGTAGCGAGATCCATCGTCGGCACCACCTCCTTGTAGCATCGTAGCTATATAGGCTGTTTGCCTTTTGCACACACTATGTAATATTAATGACGCTCGCAGTCGCGCAGAGTGGATGAACTCAGCGCACTCGCAGAAGCAGCACCGGACAAGTTGTTTCTTCAGCATTGCGCGGTGAACAGTAGGTGCGCGTTGCGACCTGAAAAATCGCCGAAGCTATTGGCACTCTTACAGGGTGCACGTAATGACTGCTCACGGAGGAACAGAACTATCTGAGAAATAGTGGTCATCGTCGAGCCTGATCACTACGTCGCGCACTGAAAGCTCGTTGTACGAGTTTGTTTACACTGGGCCTCTTCGATGTTTAGCCGCCATGCTCGCCCGGTGAATGGATGTGATGACGCCACCACAGCGTTCCCTCGTGGTATAATGCGATGCTTACTAAATTACAAGTTAGTCTAATAGACATTCATTGTACATCTTGTAAGCTTCAATATCGACACCGTCACCGTCACTACCACGTGACAATATGCTTCTAAACCACGTTAAAGTAACTAATATTATTGTACTAAATGCATTTGTTTTATAACTTGCTTGTGCATGCAATGCACTCGGTGGAACGACAAACAAGTGAAAGAAGACACGGCCATGCACCAACGGTATGATCACGTGAGCTCCAGTTTGTCGACTGCCCAGAAGGCAACGCCCAAGGAATGATAGCCACCCAGAGTGAATCTAGATACACCAAAGAAACTGGAGGCTTGTCGAATGATAAACTATGTCTCGGTACCATTTGTGCTTTCATCTTGGAGTGTCGCCAGAGCTCGTGAAGATCCCGAGTTTCGCCAAACTCGGCGCATCCTGCATAGCACCCCAGCACGGATTTCGCCAGCACCTTTCGACTGTCACATAGTTGGTAGAAACCATCAACGATTTTTGAGGTTCCTTGAACTATAGAAACAGGTCAACGCTATCTTTTGGATTACTCGAAGGCTTTCGATCTTGGGTGCTATGCAGGATGCGCCGAGTTTGGCGAAACTCGGTATCTTCACGAGCTCTGGCGACACCCCAAGATTAAAGCACGAATGGTACCGAGATACAGTTTATCTTTCGACAAGCCTCCAGTTTCATTGGTTTATCTAGATTCCCTCTGGCTGGCTATCATTCCTTGGGCGTTGCCTTCTGGGCAGTCGACAAACTGGGGCTCACGTGATCACACCGTCGGTGCATGGTCGTGCCTTCTTTCACTTGTTTGTCGTTCCACCGAGTGCATTACATGCACAAGCGAGTTATAAAACGAACGCATTTAGTACAATATTATTAGTTAGTTTAACGTGGTTTAGAAGCATTTTAAAGCTTACAACATGTAGACTGAATGCGCATTAGCCTAATTTGTAATTTAGTACGCTTCGCATTATACCACGAGGGAACGCTGTGGTGGCGTCATCACATCCATTCGCCGGGCGAGCATGGCGGCTAAACATCAAAGAGGCCCAGTGTAAACAAACTCGTAAAACGAGCTTGCAGTGCGCGACGTAGTGATCAGGCTCGACGATGACCACCATTTCTTGGATAGATTTGTTCCTCCGTCAGCAATCTTTCCGTGCACCCCGCAAGACTGCCAATAGGTTCGGCGATTTTACAGATCGCAACGCGCACCTACTGTTCACGACGCAGTGCTAAACAAACAACTTGTCCGGTGCTGCTTCTGCGAGTGCACCGAGTTCCTCCACTGTGCGTGACTGCGAGTGTCACGCATATTACATAGCGTGTGCAAAAGGAAGACGTCCTGTATAGCTACGATGCGAGAAGGAGGTGGTACCGACGATGGATCTCGCTACCAACACAGTGAAGGAGACATCGAAAAACTGCAGATAAGTATATTTTTACTGTTTTATATTTAGCATAATAAGAGTGCACGGATTAAGTCACTTTCGTAGTATCGAACTGAATGTCCAGCAGTTTAAAGAATGCAGTGAGAGCCAATGAGTGTTGCTGCTTTTACATGCAAGTGGGCCCGCGAAAATATGGAAGAGATGAAGGTAGCCTTCACTGACTTAGTGAGATAACAGAAATTCATGAGTGACATTAAGCCCGCAAAATTTATGGAAGAGTATCTTTATCCAGGTGAAATATCAATAGCAGGTACTGATATAAAGCAGGAAACGTATACAAAAATTTCATGGGTTGAACAGCATATGGAAGGCATTACCGAATCGTGATATCCACCTTACCGATATCCTTGAAGAAAGTTTAGAATCATTGCATTCTACCAGTTATGCAATATGGGACATTAACCTGGAGGTTAACGAAGAAACTTGAGATGTCAAGGACTGTGCAGAAAGCGAAGTAACAAAAATTGTTGGAGTTAGCACTAAGGCAGGAAGACAGTGGAATAGGAAACCGTGGCAACTTATATGCTAGTTGAGATTAAGAAAAAAAAAAGGAATCGGCAGGCAGGCCATGCACGTATTCGAACACTTGTTGCCAGTTCACAACAGGTGAATACATAGGCGTGATAGAATGGATGTCAAGGAGAGAGAACTACAGCTGAGGATAGTAGAAAATTCCATAATGGGACAAAAATATGTTGTCTGTAGGCATAGGATGCAATCAGCTCGTATAAGACGTGATTGAAGGGTGAGGCATCTGTTTTGCAGCTAACAAAAATAGGTTTGTGGTGCTGAAAGTAGAAACTCGTGAAGGTGCGGGGCCACCTCAGCTGCTGGCACACTAATCAACATGACATTTGGCTCTGAAAAAGAAAACGCCAGTTGTGTAAAATAAAGCAATGTTGTCCCGACATATTGTTTTATTATGCATATTACACTAAAGGCTTCCACAGTTAAGGGCACTTAGTACTAATAGAGCAACGAGCATTTTTCGTTGTAAATAATGGTTTGTATGCAGCTGATTCATTCCAATACATTTTTTTGCAGCAACACATTCTGCTGCTGGAGGCACTCAATCGCCTGGTGGCAGTAGGCGAGCACCAGGAACGTGCTCTTCAGAGTGTGGCAGAGGTCCAGAGGGCTGCTCTGCAACAGTAGTATCGGTGCCCTCACTTCTCTCCTGTCGAGCCCACAAAAGGCACCTTATAAAGGAGCTTTCAGTTTAATAGTTTGTTTATTATTCAAGAACACAAATAAAATTATTGCAGTAAACATTGTGCTGTGCATATTAGGAGACTTGTAACATGCACTTGGTGTCCCTTTAACATAGGCAAAAACGTAAGACAACCTGTGCCACTCTTGGACCATGTAAAAAAAAATACACTAATGCAGCATACACGTCATGGTGCTGTTTGTTCTTTTTATACAGAATACAGTGCGTGTCGATTAGCCACAAGGTGAACGGTGTGTGTAATTCACAATGAAGAGAGGAAACAGCAGGAGCTTAATAATGGTATCACCTATAGACTGTGCATATGACTGCAACACTCCCTGATTCAAATGTGCCTTTACATGCATGTTCGATACCATATATTCTTTAACATTGTCTTATAATTGCATGTACTGTATTTCACACATCTTAAGCCCTTACATAGCACACTTCTGATGTATCCATATCACAGGCCAAATGATTGTACACTTTGTCCTTTTGTGTTGTATGAAAAGCAGCATCCTTTACAGTCGGATAAAAGTTCAGAAGACAGGAGAGACCCCGCCCAGATGACCAAAGTGCAGCAGCCGATTGCCTCTACGTCTAAATAAATAGTATCTCTCAAACGAGCAGGTATTAGTCTGTCCGGCGGCACGATGTCAGTCTAGAGTGCGTGCCCATTGGTGCAGGCTTGTGTTCACCTGCCTTAAAGTGCAGATTCCGCAGCCTACTAGAGTTGTATCCGACTATAGAAACACGTAATGCCTTGCACCAGTTGCATAGACTTCTGCAACTTGATAGCTCACAATCATCAGGAGCAGAAATCTATAAAGGCATCCAAGCAAAGCAGCCTAGCCACACTTCCATTATGAGGGGCTGTAAAAAGGTCTCGCCAAATATTCTCATGATGTCCTTGAAGAAGAGGTGGTGTTTGGCAGTTCTTTAGAATCAAAAACAGATTGCAGTGAATGTTGTGTAGCACGTCAAAACAAACTGAGCTTGGTTATCTGCACAGCATGTAATGGGAGGTTGTGCTTCACATAGGAAACAAACTGCTCTGTCCAGTACAATTTTGAGGCTGGTATGGCACCTATTATGTCAACAGTGTCAATATGCAAATCACACTTTTCACAGGCGATTGATTTCACGATTATTTTTGTATGATGGTTCTTTCAATCAGTGCTTGTATTACATGAGCAGGCGGATTTGAAAGCAAAGCTTTGTCTGCAAACTTTCCGACTTCCATAATTCTGTGGCAAGGCACTGGCGTGTTGTCGAATAGCTCACGCTTCCTTGGTCCTGCACCAAAGAAGCCCAATGCTCTATTTGAAGTTGGATCGCGCAACAATTCAACGGCACACAAAGAAGAGTGACACACACAGCAGAGCATTCTGCTGTGTGTATTTCTCTTGTGTCCCGTGGAATTGTTGTGCAATTAAACTTCAAGCTTCTATACCAATACACCCAGTCTTCAACCTCACCAATGCTCTAGTTACTAGGCCACAATGGTGCACATCTTTGAAATTTCCCAACACAAATTAGCTCTCCAAAAAATCACAAGTGTTACATTTTGCAGCACAGGTGTATGTATGAACGTGCCATATTCTTTACCACAAAACTCACAGGAATCAAAGGGGCAAGCATTAACCAGCCTTGCTGCTGCCGTTACCATTATCATCATGACACCAATGGAAAGACAGTGCCACGTTTCAGTAAAGGGAGCGCCGGAGGGAAAGGTGCGACAGCGACGGCTTACAATAAAAATAACGGTTACGAGACATGTTCAGTGCCAATGTATGCTGCAAGTTGCTCATCCTACTTTGGCATTGCAGCAAGTGTTTACTCGTTTGAGCATATCACGTTTTGTGTAATCATTGTTCTAAAGCTGTAAAAAAGGTCTATTCACTCTGCAATCTTTATTTTCATCATGGCGGGTTAACGACCCACTTTTCATTGGCATCTGCACCACATTTCTCCCGATATGTAATTTGGCCTTGGTGGTTCATGACATTTTCACGTACAGAGAGTTCAGCAGAGCATTGGGTGTGCATTGTTCGACTGCTTAAGAATTAGAGCCCCATTTTGAGACGAAAATATACAATTTATCCTTCCAGAATAACGCCACCCCCCCCCCCCACCAAAAAAAAAAGAAGATACACTGAACCTCTGGCACATGCATCGACAGTGAACAGAGCAAACAATCTGAAGTATTTTCTTCACGCAAGCCAACACACTAAGATTCTCAATGCATTTTCATTTCGCCACAAATGCATAGGCACAACCGGCTTGGCGCAACATCCACATCTCCCGCTGAAACAAACTGTGCAATGCCTTGCTGTTTCATAGTATGGCCGATAGATTACGCATGACCAAAATTCAGCATTGTGCATACTAAGTAACTTCACCAATGAGGAACCCCAAGTTCTTTATGAGACTAGGATTCATAGGTTACTTCACACAATTTGTGATATCCATTTATCTATTTATACTTAATTAACCTCTTTCCCAAGAAAGTGAGCCATTTGGAAGGCACCCTGACAGAGAAGTAGAGCAATCGGCAAAAAGTCATCAACCAGCGAAAAAGTCAGTATCATAAGCAGCCGCATGTGAGATATCGCTAACACAAAATTTAAGTCGGCTACACAGAAGTGGCTAATATGGCAATATGGCGTGTCTAAACATTGCTTCAATGTTAATCACAGTAAGGCTGACATTGAAGGCGCCTTAATTCCTACGTACGTTCCGTCGACACACCCGACTACGTTCGTAATGTTCCCACGAAGTAGGAAGCATTCTTTTATATATGCCCGCTCAGCCGCAGTATTCTGGAAAGCTAGCCACCGCTTACGCACTGCCGCATCGATAAGCGCGTCAGACACATCTGTGACACAGTGGCTAACAGTAGTTTGATGGCGTCCAATGTAACGCTCGGCGCCGACGCTTCCCTGAAAACTCCCAGTCCCATAGAAACGGAGGGCACAGTTGACTTGCGCTACGACGGTGAGCGAATGAAGCCCGCCACGCTGTCTCCGCACACGAGAGTCTTCGCCTTGCTCGTCACACAGCCAGCGCACTGATGTCTTCGACAGGCGAAAATGACGCTGAAACTCCCCGTCGGTCATGTAGGTGAACGGGTCCAGACGCTCATACTGACGCTTGCTGCCGCTGGATGCAATTAAACAGGCTGCTGCTGCCGCCGCCATGTTCCCGAGTTGAACTCGGAGGGGGTTTCGCGATGTACGAGTTTAGCACGAGTTCACCTGTCAATCAAAACCAGAGGTCACGCCCCGTGCGAGGCATGTAACTCTTGTGTGCGCACCCACTACAGTTAAGCCACGCCCAACTTATCTTCCGGCAATAGCGACGCGGTGTCGAGCTGAGAGGCATCAACAATCTTGACCGCCGACATAAAACACGCACAACGCACTGTCATCGGTGATATACTGAGCACCACTATAAAAAAAAGCGTTGACTGTCGTTGGCCTATGCATACATCTTCTCGGGCTGAGATGGCCCCACAACACGGTTTCATTGCCTGCATTGTGGCGCGTAGCGCACAGTAAATAATTATCGGCACGTCACTGTAGCTGCTTGCAAGGCGTCGATGCGCCGAGGGGGACGACGATGCTGAGGAGTGCGTATTGCAGCAGTCGTTTGAGATGGCTGCTCTGTCGGTGATGAAACGGAGCCACACCGTCGTAAACACGATCAGCGTCAGAGAATCACTCGCTCTTCTAGACCCAGTGCAATGGCATTTCTTCATCACAAGCACTGCGCACTCAACAGTTCCAACACCTGATTTCATAACTGCCCACAAGAGCCCTCACCTGCCAAAACGCGAGTGCTGCGGTGTCATTACGATATCCATCTGCGATCGCTGCTGGCTACAGCAGAGATAATCCGCAAGCACCTTCGACTGCACAACACACTCATGTACTGCGTATATGCGCTCAGAGGCACCTTCACTGGGCAAGCGATGACAAGCGATGAATTGTGTAGCTGGGAAGCACGCACGTTTCGCAGTGTATCGCAGAGGCTTCGCGCACAAAGATAAATTGGTACATTTGCACTGAACTGCGTCACTACGCACTCTAAAATAACATACCGCCATTTTGCAGCGATAACCGTTGTGTCGTTTATAGTTTGTAAAGCAGGGACCTTAATAGCACTAGTGAAGCGCCTGCGATGAACAGCCGTTCCGCGGCGCTGCGTTCCTATTCCCCTAATAGAGAAAGAGTGGCCGTGACCCTCCATGGATCATGACCGACTTTATTGAGAATAGCACTGCAGCGCCCCCAGGCGACTTATCACCGTATGAACGCCCTCGTGCGTACGTCCCGCTTCAATGTACCGCTTCTAAGCTTTTTCCTCACTGTCGCCACTCGCGGCAAGATGTGCAAAATTTAATAATTTGCTCGATCTCCGTTTGTCATCACAAATTTCTAGCGCTGAAAACGAAAAACAGATACTTAAAGAAATAAAAATGGTCGTTATTTTATTTGTTGTAGTTTAACGTATTTGCTTGAGTGAAAGTGTAGGTGCAAGAATGCGCCGCATGTACTCCGTTCGCATTCGATGGAGGAAAAAGAGATAGCGCCCGAAAGAGGGGGCACGCTCTTGACGCGCCCGGGAAAGGCGTGGCAAGCGGCTCACGGCAAGTGTGCAGAGAGACAGCGGGACAGTCACGGTATCGCTAAGTAGCGATAATCCGTTGATAACAATACGCGGCGCTGGCGCGTTTCGTTCTACAGCCTTCTGCGCTTGAAACGTTGAAGCAGCGTGCCGCGCAGGGTGCGCTCATGTTGTCATACGCGGCTTTTTGTCTACATATTTTTTTGCCTGCAGCTTCGGCGCGTTTCACACTATCTCCGTTCACTGACTGCCGCCGAGCAAACTCGGGTAAAACTCGGGTGAACGAGAAACTCGGCGCATTCTGCATAGCACCCCTGGTCGGGCATAACGAATTAAAAAACTGATGGAAGTGATTACAACTTATGATGTTGTTATGTGGATCCGCTCATATCTTACAGATCGGGCACAATATGTTGAAATAAATGGCAACAAATCTAACCAATCAAAAATAACCTCAGGCGTTTCACAGCGATCCGTTTTAGGACCACTTCTTTTTCTAGCTTACTTAAATGATATTGCTCATCACATAAGTAACGACATAACGGTCTGGTTATTTGAAGACTATTGTTTATTATATCTTGAAATCAATAACCAAAACGATCAGCCATCACTTAGTCAAGCCCTTAAAGCTGTAGAAATCTGGCCCGCAAAAAGTAAAATGAAAATTAACGAATCTAAATCATTCATGCTCAGAGTTACAAACAAAACAAAGCATGTTATTGAGTGTAATTATGAGATGAGCTCAACAATTCTAACCGAAGCTGAAACGATAAAATACCTAGGTTTAACAATTTCGAAAGACTTAAGTTGGAAGTCACACATAGACAGAATTTGTGGCGCTGCAGAAAAAAGGCAATGGTTCTTTCGCCGAAATTTAAAGCTAGCAACGACAGCCGTCAAACTACTTGCATATCTAAATTACATTAGACCGACGTTAGAGTATGCCAGTGTCATTTGGGATCAGTTTCAATCAGGAATAATAAACCGCATTGAGAAGATGCACAGAAAATCTGCAAGGTTCATTCTTTCCCGGTATTATAGTACTGACTCTGTTTTCGAAATGCTTCGGTTGCTTGAGTTGCCTCCATTGGCTCAACGGCGGAAGTTGGCTAGACTTGAATTTCTATTTTTGTTATCAAAAGCCCACTTCAATATTGAAGCCAGACCCTATCTTGCTCCCAGGCAGGCTAGAAACATCAGGTCAAGCAATCATTGCATGTACTCAATTCCAAAAGCATATCTGGACATGTACGCTTATTCATTTTTTCCGCGAACGATTAAGAAATGGAACAGTTTGCCGGGGTCTGTCTTGCAGTCGAGTAACATTAATATCTTTGCGGAACTCCTTAAAAACCTTTTATGAAATTGAATCTTGGTGGTACCGTGCAAAAATTGTCACACTATTCTAGAAATACACACAATAGCCTTTATTTTATGCTGCTTCCGATATCACTGTCACAATGTTGCAAACATGTATTTCTTAGCCAAATAATTGTATTTGTATTTCGTTATTTGGTTTGCATTGTATTTCCAACATTCATTGCTTCATGTCCTATTTACGTTTGTAAGGTGTTTACATTTTTACGCTACGTGCAAACTTGCTGTACCCACCCTGTTACGGCCAAGATGACCAACAGTATTTGAAAATAAATAAAAATAAATGAATATTTCAGAAGTTGATTTATTAAGTATGCAGGAAAGTAATCTTATTATCTCGAAGCGACAGCAAAAAACTGTACCTTGGTTCTGTACAGCTGCGGGCAATATGCATACATTTCAAATCTTGTTGCATGATGATTAGGACACTCTGTATAAGCACAGTCTGATTAGCGCTTGCTCAAGTACTAAAACAATACTTTCCTACAATGATTTACATGTGATGCCGAGCGCAGCATTACAGGAAACTGGTATACGGCTATACATTTGCCTGTTTCACTTGTGAACCTGCGCTTTGTAAACAATACTGTGCGCCGTGTGTTATTGTAATAATAGATAAACATACCCATGACACCATGGCTTCTCAAGTCAGTTGTTTCAAACCGTAGTCATGTTACGAAACTGGCAATTTCAATGTTCATCCTAATAGAACGTTTGCACATTAAGGTTTTTGCTACATTACTAATTTACGTGCGCTCATAGCTGTTGTTCCAGAGGCCGCTTTTGCTTGCCTGAGCAAACTGATGAAGATGTAACAGTTATTGGCAGGCCGCTTTGTTGATACTCCATTCAATGCCTTCGCGTTAACGTGCTGCTTGAAATGTAATTCATGAGCAGCTTTGTCCTACGGCACGTTATGAAGCTCTCAGAGAAATAATTCCTTCTTATCGCCAACGCGCCAGCAACAATTTAATTAGGCCAGTCACCTAATTGTGCCTATATTAACTTCAAATCAAGGATTTTCTACTGTATTTTTTCCACTTAAGTAAAGTGAGGATTGATTGATTGCCCAAAAATGCCAGAACACCGGTAAAGGGAGAGACGCTGTCTACTAAAGGGCTCTAGTATAATCAGGACCGCCAATCGTTCTTTAAGGTGTACTTTACTCTAAGTGCATCAGCGTTTATTGCATTTAACCCTCCCTGAAATGAACCCGCCACCACATGAGAGTCGAACCCGAGACCTCATGCTCAGCAGCAGCACGACATATAGGCACTGCACAACTGCGCCGGGTAATCATGGCGATAAATGAAACTTGTGTCCAATATGTTTGATCACGTGTCAGAGTTGGTGCTGGAATAAAAGCGAGAACGATTTCACTATACTCAAGCTCACGCAATCTTATGAAATGTTTTTTTATAAACATATCGGTAAACGATTCATTTTGAGGCACCCACGCATGCGAAATCTTGAAGCCGTCATTATTTCGCTACGTTTGCCAAAATTCATGACCACGTATATAGAAAACTTGCCATCCTACAACACACGCGTTACCTGTAAGTATGCTCATGAGCGTCGTTTTTCCCGCTCCGTTGTGTCCTAGAAGTATCGTCACTTGGGACTGGTAGATCGTCATGCTCACGTTCTTTAAAACTGTACTGCCACTGTAAACCTATGGTAAATAAATAGGACAATAAATTAGGTCATTGGCGCCCGGCAAAACTTACATTAAGCAATCCCTCTTTTAGCAGCTGCTTTTCGAAGAAGAACTCACTCTTTTCTTATCAACCAGAAAACATGCCACAGGGAACATTTGGTTATGCGTCATTAGCCGAAGAAAAGCTATTGTCACGGGCGGCGATCTTTTGGTCAGTGACTGGATGATGATGCTGGGTTTACAAGCGCAAGCACTACCACTCCTACAGCGCTGTTCTCCTTCCCTGTTAAGTATAACCTCTGTATATAGATTCTCCCCATAACATCGTTCGTGGAAGTGCTGCAGCATCAACTCGTTATAACACCCGGAACTAAACCTTCGAAGCAGACGAGACGACGCTGCTACTATAATGACCCAAGATGCAACACAGTGTGAACAACGCTCGCCACCGGTCATTCTCTTGCACCCTCGTTATCCCGGGACATCGAGCGGCAAAAGTGGTGTGGACGTCGATAAATGGCTGACGGTGTATGAGCGCGCAAGCAACAGTGAACAGTGCGATTCGACGACAGTGGTTGCGAATGTCATCTTCTATAACAGGGACACTGCACGACTCTGGTTCGAGACGTATTAGGAACATTTGACAAGTTGGGACGTCTATCAGCTGAAATTACACTATCTACTCCAGAAGCCTATCACACGCCAACTAGCGGCCAAGTAAGAACTCGCAATTCGCAGTCAGACGTCCACAGAGCCGTACATCTCCTAGGACGTGTTGGCTCTGTGCTGCAAGGTCAGAAGGAGACAAAGTCGGACACGTACTGGAAGGCATGACGGCATGAACGGCATGACACGTCCTGACGGTATACAAGATATCAACTTGGATATTATTTCACATTTCAGGCCATGGTTTGCCATGAGGTCCGGAATATGGGCACTTTGCCCGCCTTGAATAAAGGCAATGCAAAGACCAAGCCGATCTCCCCAGTTGTTGGAATTGATTTTGTGCCCGCATTTGCTGCCCTTTCCGAGTGCTCCACGGTACATCTCTAGCTAGAACTCCCTTCGCATTCCGACATCTCTGACGGCCCACACAGCGTAGGCTCCATCAATTTTCTTCGACTGCCACCGCATGCCGCAGTATGCTTCCAGATTTCATCCTTTCCACCCCTAACCAATGGCGACTGCGTTGCTTCCTTTATTCCTAAGGTCGCCATAATGACATCTTGCACCCCTATACGCTGGTAAGTTACAAACAACCGAATCTCTTTTACCCTCCCCTAATTTGAGTTCTAGACGCAAGTTATTCCTCGTGACATATGACTCGCGCATGTGACTGCACTGACCACAGAACATCCACAAGATTTTTCATCACCGTCATTGCAGTAAGGTTCGTCCTGCGACCACTTCACACGTATGATAACAGAGACTTCTCCATGGCACAGGCTGTTGCCCATCATCCAGTGCTGGTTTCCTACCAGGATATCGTTGACTTTGTCGACCGTTCTGTCGGCTATACTTTCCTGTATAGCCGACAAGAGTGCTGGAGAGTGCTGTTATGCAGGGTAAGCCGACAAAATGCTTGGTAAAGGCATAATTGAACCGCCATGCAGTCCTTGGGCACATACCCAAAGGTAACGCCAATGATGCAATCAACTTAGTATTCGGGAACTGTGTTACCGTGAATACTATTGGGACAGAGTTTTGGCGAATCGAACAAGCTAAATCCCACCGTATCACCCAGCACTTCACCGGGCTTCCCAATACTGCCGCATCACCATGATGCGAACAACCACCGCCGGATTCGCAATCGCTTGCTTCGGACACTTTGACACGTACTGTTCATCGTCAAATAGGAGCAATATTACCAGCCCCTCTTGTGCCTGATGTCCCAACTGCCAACCAGCCTATGATTTCCTTGATGCAAGCCGTGGTTCGAGAGGAGGTCGCTAATTTGGGACTGTGTCTGCACCGTGTGGATTCCACCAGTCGCACCGACGGTCCAGACCTTTTGCTCTCGCGATACCGCAATCCCGCTGAGTGGAGGATGCCGAATGATAACCCGGTATGTTTCGTGTGCTCTCTTGTAGGCCGTATTGCACGGCAGGCAGCCAGCCGACAGCCTCACCGGCTGGCTGTATCGCCCAGGACCCTCTTCCTGAAGGCCACACCCATGCAGCATCGTCGGGTTCTCTACCAACTGCCACGCCGATATCGACACTCACACGAATTTGTATGGGAGACCACCATCACCGCACGACAGCCGATATCGCTCGCCGCAAGCCCGCCGATTCCGTTAGGCGCAAGCTTGCCGTTTCCCGTCGCCTGTCAAGCCTCAACGCTGCGCCCGCTGCGGAAACCTAACGAGTGCCGCGCCCGGAGGTGACGCTGCATTCTTGAACCGGCTTTGATTTCCTCGTCTGACTATTTCCTAGAGGTTCAAGTCGACGGTTTTACTATTAACGTCCTTATCGATACCGGCACACAAATCTAGGTGATGGGTGCTAGTCTTCTTCATAAACTCTAGGATGTCCTGACACTTGCCATGCAACGTACAATAAGAGTCGCCAATGGAAGCACACTTACCGCGGTTGCAACGTGCACTACCCGGGTCACTATATCTGGCCATCGGACAATTTCTCTGTTTCTTGTGCCTGAGCTGTGCCCGTATGACGTGGTCTTGTGTATTGACTTTTTTGTCCACACATTGAGCCTTCGTCGGCAGTGGCGTCGGTGTCCTTCAACTTGAAGGTCGAGGTTGTCTTTGTCCGTTGAGTACGGCGGTATGGCGTCCAGTGTGGTTACCTGGGTCTATTCCGCAAACCAGGTTGAATAACGTCATCAAGGTTATTTCTTGCACGTCGTCTTCTAAGCAAACATCACATGCGTAAGGAGAGAATCCGATGTCTTGTGCTCGACGTCGACATACATTGCTAACATTTCGGTGAGCGTCATGATCAGGTGCTTCGTTACACCATTCATCATCGAGTGGCATGCTGTTTTCCTCCGGTGGCTTGTCTGGCCATACTGCAATATATTTTGAGTAAGCTAACCTGTAAAAGTCCTTCCACTGTCACTTATGAGGACTTGCGGCAAACCACGCAGCAGAAGCACGAAGAAACCGGCTACTTCCGGCGCACTATCTTAGGGTTGGCGTAGCGGGTAAAGTATTCTTTGACCACGACGATACACTTGTTGCCGGATGTTAACTTCGGAAAGGGCCCCAGCAAGTCCATTCTGATGTGCTAAAACAATAGGAAAAAATGCTCGAGCGGCTGTACGTATCGCACTGGCCTTGTCGGTGCTGTATTGTGACGCTGACATTTTCAAAACGTCTTGATGTAATGGGCGAGGTCGGCGTTCAGATTTAGCCAGTAATACTTTTCTTGAATCCTCGCGAATCTCCGAGGTACCCTGCCATTGGTTCAACATGTAAGGCGTGTAGAATTGGCGAGGTTATTTTCTTCACGAGGACGTCGTTTTTCAAAAAAAAAAAAAAAGATGACACTCCGGCCTTACCAATCCTTGGGACCAAGGTGAGTTTCCCTTATCACAACTCTACTAGGCTTCTTAGCTATGGCTGAGGTCGTTATTGTTCGGCGAAGTCTTCAGCACTTATTGTCCGGAGGGAAGAGTCAGCGTCCTATTCGTCTGGTAGGAGCGGGTCCAAGGAGTGTGGGATGGGCAGTCGGCATCACAGCCTTTTCATCCAGACTTGTATATTGCCGTCATTTACATTTCTAGCAGTTGGAGTCTTTAACGTGGTAGGTTTCCTGAGGGGTGCTTTTAATCGGCTAGCCAACACATTGCGAGATGGACGCCTACAATTTTGAATGGCCTTTAAAATAAGGGCGATATTTCCCAAATGAAAGCACAGCTCTTCGACGCCCGTTTCTGCTTCGAGCGTCAGCGTCCCTCGGTATGAATAGCGAACAAGTACAGCGATGAATGAAAGAGCGAACGCGGAGCACAGTGGGGGAGGAAAAATGGCAAGAGCGAAGAGAGCGCGAGCCTGAAAGCGGAGGAGGAAGGCATGGTGAAAGCGTGAAAAGAAAAGTGTTGTGACTCACCAGATGTGTTCTGCGGCGACGATTGCTACGAGGTGGCGCCAGGGTAGGGAGCATGGTCTCTTCACGAATGACGCTGTCAACAAGGTATTGAGGCCATGGGTGTGTACTGGTGGAGACTGCAGGCGTCGTTTTAGCCCTACAAATGCTTGCACTTCGAATGTTTCGCACGCCTGATTTCCTGAGCAGCGTCAGAAGCGACTTTCCCAGAGGGGTTATTGAAGAAGCCCCTGTAGTAGACACAGAGACGAAGAAAGTGCACACTGGCTCTTTTTCGACGGGCTGCGGAAAGCTCGCAATGACAGCTGTCTTCCGCGGATGAAGAAGGACTGCACATTTGTTGATGACATGATGCAGGAAGAGAAGCTTTTCCCAAGAGAAGCGCTATTTGTCCTCCTTCAGGGTCAGCGCCGATGACTTGATGGTGTCTAGTGCTGTCGGAAGGTGATAATGTGATCGTGGAAGCTTGAGACAAATACTACATCATTGAGCTAGACTACAACAGGTACGCCATTTAAAGGCAGTCAATACCATGTAGATTATACGCTGGAAAGGTGTGGGTGCCGAACAAACACCAAATGGCTCGACCTTGAATTCACTAAGTTCGTATGACGCGACAAGAGTGGTCTTCCTTCTATCTCTGTCGTCGATTTCAATTTGCCAATAGCCCATCTTGAGGTCCTTCGACGAAAAAAACCTTGGGTTGCGGAGTTGGTCCAGCGCATCGTCTATCCGCTGAAGCGGGTATGCGCCCTTCTGCGTAATTATTCAGGCGACAACAGTCGATGCGAAGCCAGAGTTCCATCTTTCTTCACTGACGCCCCAGGAGATGGGCACGAGCTATTCGACAGCTCGATGATTTCGTTGCGCAGCATTTCATTAGCTTATTGGTTTATGGCATCTGACTAACTTGCCATAACTGGGTATGGGCTACGACGGAGTGGTCGACTGGTTGCTGCGGCTATTATGCGATGCTTAGCAATTGGTATTCATCGAATCCTGAGACACTGGAAGAGCAGTCCTTGCATTTCAGGAGAAGTCATCTTAGCTGTGACTGCCTATTCATGACGAGACTTGCATTGATATCGAAGGCTGGTTCAGGAACCACGGCCCTCGAGGTAGATGGCACAATTACTGGTGGGTTTCCGCAGCCTAACTGCACAATACCCCTTGCGACGCCGCTTTCACATTCGAGCAGCAGCTGTTGGTCCTTTTTGGTGATGGATTCGATGTATGCACCTCCTTCTGCGGTGCCGGAAATCATGATAGACGCGCCAGGCGCGATACTGACTTGATCTTCAAGAACACTAAGGGCACGATGACTCTGAATCCTCTCCGGTGGTAACGCCTGATCTGTGGCCACAAAAATTGACATACATTTTAAAGCGATGACTGGACCGTGTTGGTTCGGGAAGATCATGCCGAGGATTACATCCGGTGAGCGTCGTTGTAGGATAGCGAAGGGCGCAGGGTTAGTCCGCTCATAAATTGCAGCTCTTTTCGGGCAGATTCCGTTCGGCGTAAAGAGGTGCCCTGAAGCTTTGTGGTTTGCGCGTCTTCCCACACAGTCTTCACTCTTCTCATCTTGGCGGCCAAGGCTTCAATGCAATATTATATATTATTGCCCAAAATATTGTTAGAATGCCCGGAAACCGGGCCAAATACACCAGAAAATTGCGGGTGAGCCGACAACACCACCATTTCCTTCCGTTTACTTTCTCAAAGCATTGCCTACTGTATTTTTTTTATTCGTCTCTTTTCTTGTTTCTTTACCTGTGTATTAGTTTTGTAGTGTTTTTCTAACCCAAAGTCAGCTAGAAAGCCGCGTGTGGGCAAGAACATGATTTAATGCTCGCCGTATCACGAGAATGTATGTATATCTCGATTAAAAGCAAAATTGCATAAATTATAGCTTTACGCAAACACTTTGCCAAGGCCGCTTTGTGCAAGCAAACACAGAATACGTGTCTGTTTAATAATCGTCAGGCATCGAAAATGAGCGCAAAACTATATAGTCGTTGCACGAAGGCCATTCATGACTAATTAGTGTCGTGAAATATTAGTATCTGGATCTTGAAACATGTAGCCGTGCCACCTCATGAAGATCATGACCTGCGTGTCTTGCACGTACTTCTCACCAATACATGGTGTTTAATGCAGCACATCTACTTCGAAGAAAACTCAGGAACATGGATCAAAATAAATGGGTGGCTAAACTGCACAGGTATATGTACCTGAAAAGCATGGACACAGAATGCAGGAAGAGGTCAAGAAAGTTGGCAACCAAGTAAAGGGTAATTGAAAGTGTAATGGGCAACCGGTAATCATCAAGAAGAAAGTGGGAGAAACAGACACAATAAACTGGATGTAAAAATGAAAACAAGAAAATACCATCGATATTTAAAAGAACGAGAAGAACGAAATTAGAAGATATAATTTGTACGATAGCACGACGGGAAGTGCCTTGCGATATGAGGCTCGAGCTGGTTTTCTAAGGTAAAAAACAAACATACCGGAGCAAATATTCCCAATTGAATTGGACATGTGCATGCTGCAGTGAAAATGCGGTGATCGCTCAGCATATCCTAATGGAATGCGAAGGGATTCACCCACTCAGATCCGTAGGTAACCTACAACTTCCAGGAGAGTTTGGATATAAAGTGCAAGTGGATATAAAGGACGTATCAACCGATCATCAGTAGAGATAAGCAAGACTTTTTAGTGTTGGAGGGGGAAAAAGCAGGGAAAGAATTGATACGAACGGATCTTTTCGAGGTATAGATAGCGGTACAAAGTATATAGATACGTTTCGAGGAACAAAAAAAATTTAGTGTATACAAAATGATAAAATGAAAAGCCTGCATAGCATACCTAAGTATCTCAGGCAGGCGAGGTGACTATTTGTCACCGCCCAGTTTCAAAAGGGATGCCAATAAGTCATGAGAATCATCATCGTCATTATTGTTGTCTGTTGTTGCTTGCATTTTGAGAGGTCGGAAAATCAGTGCAAAAGCCTCTCAGCGGCGCCTATTAAAGAACAAAGCGCGAACGACGCACTTTTTCGACGAACGTGTATCAGTGTCGGCTCAGTGCATTTGAAGCGCATCGATATTTCACCCGCAAAGCGCCGGGTCTGTTGAGAGGTTCCGAAATGTCCGGGAGGCCTTATTTCTGTATTTTCGGCGTATTAGCAGAACATTATGAACATAGGCACACGAGGGGCATGTGCCTCTTTCATGGTTTTATCTTGCCCGTGTGTCTATTTAAGTGCTGTCATACTGATGCTGCTTCATGTCTGGCTCATTATGGCATTCGTCTGACCGAGTAATGAGTGTGTTTTTCCAGGTGATGACTCGCCATCATTACTGCCCGCGCCTAATACGCGACTTCATTACAGTTCTGTTGAGCGCACTGCGGATCGTTGTTACAGATTGTATTATAACAGCGCATAGGACAAGGCAAATGGAATAAGCACACAAAACGCTGTAACGCCATGGTTTCAGCAGTACATTCAAACATAACTCTAAACTTTTAGGCTGTGTGCGGTTCAGCACAAAGAAACGTGAAGTCCTGGCACTGCTTGGCTGTTGATGTCATTCTCATAACTTCAAAAAGTACATCCGTAATCATCATCACCTTCATCATCATAAACCTATTCTATGTCCACTGCAGGACGAAGGCCTCTCCTGGTGACCTTCAATCACCCCTGCCCGGCGCCAGCCAATTCCAACAAAGGCCTGCGAATTTGTTAATTTCATCATCCCACCTAGGCTGCTACCGTCCTCGACCGCGCTTACCTTTTCTTGGCACCCATTTTGTAACCCTAATGTTCCAACGGTTATCTAACCTAGGCATAACGTGACCTTTGCAGATCCATTTTTTTCTGTTTATATCAAGTATAATATCGGCTATCCCCGCTTGCTCTCTAATCCAGACCACTGTGTTCATGTCTCCTAAGGTTACGATTACCATTCTTCGTTCCATCGCTCATTGTGCAGTTCTTAACCTTTTGTTGGGCTTCTTTGTCAATCTCCAAGTCTTTGCCCCATATGCTAGCACTGGTATAATGCACTGATTGTACGCATTTCTTTTAAATGATAACGGTAAGCTTCCAGTCTGGATCTGGCAATGTCTGCTGTATGTGCTCCAACACATTTTTATTCTTCTGTAAGTTCCTTTCTTATGATCAGCGTGCTTTGTGAGTGATTGACCTAGGTAAGCAGATTCCTTTAGTGACTCTAGAGGCTGACTGGCGATCATGAGCTCTAGTTCCCTTGCCAGGCTATTGATTATTATCTTTGTTTTATGCGTAATAATCTTGAACCCCACTGTTACTCTCTCCCTTTTAACGTCCTCAATCATTTGTTGTAACTAGGCCCCATGTTGCTGTAGAGGCAACGTCATCTGCCAAGCAGAGGTTGCTGAGATATTCGCCGTTGGTCCATACTCCTAAGCTTACAAGTTTAATCGCTTGAATACTTCTTCCAAGCATACAGTGAACAGCATTGGAGAGGTTGTGTCTTCTTGTTTAACCACCTTTCTTATAGATATCTTTCTACTTTTCTTGTGGATAATTAAGGCAGTTATGGAATCTCTGCGGATATTTTCCATAATGTTTACGTATGCCTCCTGTACCCCTTCATTACGTAATTCCTGTATGACTGCTAGTATCTCTACTGAATGAAATTCTTTTCCTAATCTAAGGAGGTCTCACAGAGAGAGCGACTGTACTCTCCATATTTCTCGGTTACCTGATTGATGGCATTGATGTGATCCATTGTACAGTATCCCTTCCTGAAGCCAGCCACTCTTGGTTGACTGAAGTCATGTGTTGCCCTAATTCTGTTGGAAATTGTCTTTGTGAATATTTTATACAATGCTGGAATAAGCTAACGGAACTCTAATTTACGGATTCTCTGACGTCTTCCTTTTTGTAAGTGAGTATTGTCTTGGCATTCGTCCAGTTCTGTGAAAACCTGCAAGTCGTGGGACTTTTCGTATAAAGGGCGGCAAGCTTCACAAGCATGATGTCTCCTCCATCTTTGTTTCAATCGACTGTTATTCCATCTGATACTGCCGCTTTTCCTCGATTCAAGTCTTGCAAGGCCCTTCTTACTTCATCGCTAGGTATAGAAGGATCCTCTGCAACCTGTTCCTTACTACTTCGAATGGGGGCAATATGGCTGCTTTGGCTACTTTACAGGTCAGTACAGAATGCTTCCGCAGCTTTTACCAATGATATCACCCTAGTTATCTTTCAGTGAATGCATCTTGGCTTGTCCTATGGCAAGTTTCCTTCTCACTGATTTCATGCTGGGTCCATTTTTTACTATTTCTTCAGCCGCTCCTAAGGTTTAATTTGGAATTTCCCTTTTCTTCTCCTTGTTGATCAGTTTTGACAGTCCCGCGAATTATGTCTGATGTCCCGAGTTGAACACTTTCGTTCTTGGTCGTTCCTGTATTAGGTCCTTCGTTACTCGGGAGAGCTTACCTTTTGTCTGCCTTTGTGTGTTACCTCCCACTTCTATTGCTGCTTCTGAAGCCAGCCTAGTTGCGGTTTCATTTATTACTTCTATGTCATCTTCATCTCGCTGTTCTAAGGCTACATGTTTGTTTGCAAGTACCAGCCTTAATTGGTCTGCTTTTACCCTTAATGTGTCTAAGTTGGCCTCTTGCTTCTTGACCAATTTTACTTTTTCTCTCTTCGAATTGAGGTGAATCATGGGCCTTACGAACCTATGATCTCATCACTTTACCCTAACTAACACTTCTACATCCTGCACTATGCCAGGATCAGCAGAAAGTACGAAATCAATTTATTTCTTCTTTTACAATTAGGTTTTTTCCAGGCCAACTTTTCATTGCTATGCTTCCTGAAAAAGGTGTTATCATTCGCAGGTTGTTCTTTTCCAATTAATTACACCAATATCTCTCCTCTAGTGTTCGGAGAATCGACGCCGTAGTTGCCAATGCCTTGTACACCAGCCTGCTTTTTGTCATCTTTTGCATAGAAGTCGCCATTACTAGAGTATAGTGCATTTGCACTTTTCTCGTCGCATAATTCAACATCCTGATAAAACTGATCTATTTCATCATAATGACTGGAGGCTGGAGCGTACGCTTGCACTACATTTATTCTACACCTGTTATTCAGCTATATTACGACTACTGCTACAGTCTCATTAATGCTGTAGAATTCATCAATGTTGCCCGCTATGTTTTTATGGATTATGAATCTTACACCATGCTGCTTATCTGGAAGTCCTTTATAGCAGAGGACATGGCTATTAGCACTGTGTAAGCCTCACCAGTCCTTCTTACCTAACTAAGGCTAATGATATCCCAAAAAATGCCTGACCGTTTCTTAGAGACTCCTGCTAGCGTAGCTTCACTCGAGGGGTGTTTGGGTGTTTATTGTTTCGAGGGTCAGTTTCCATTCGTGACCTGTCCGGCTTCAGACATTCATAGGGCCCTCTACTGTGTTACAGGTCTGACCGCTGCCTTGGTCAAGTGCTCCGCAGCTGCTGGGGACTGAGGACCATTAGTTGATCGAATGACTCATTTGGGAGGGAGTGGCCGAAAACTGCACCAGAGAGGTCAATTCCGGTTCTCGTAAGAGAGTGTCTTTTGTTGAAGCTTAGTGGGTCCTCCTAATTGAATCAATATAGCCCGGCTTGTTTTACGGTGGAGATGTGGCGTACCGGCGGAAGTGAATTCGAGATTATCACCTTCAAATTTAATAAAGAAACCCAGGATTCGAACTTTTGACTATTGAAACCAAGCATCCAAAGCAGCTCAGTTAGATAAGCCTGCAGGTTATGAGGCCACCTTATTGCGGAGAAAGTCCAGACGATCACGCATGCTGAAAACACGCTTGAATTATCCGCGATCGTGGTTTCGACATCTGCAGTTTGCATGCGGCCATGAACTCGGCTAGGTACATGGGACATTTTTCAACGAATTCAAACAGCACTTTCAACATGTGCAAAAAAGAAACCAGGTCCCATCTCTTACCGGAAAACCATGAGTCGCGCATTCACGGCGATACATCCCTGAGCTCACTGTCGCGTGTGCCTGCTCTTGGCATTGGATAAGTCCTTTTAGAATCAGTCGTTAACGGGTCGTAACTGCTACGCCCGCATTAACATAATTACAAGGATTATTATTGACACGTGTACTTATCTTTCTCGGGCGACCATGTTTCTCCGCCTAACAAGTGCTATCGCACAGCGCGGGACAAGCCTGCGTGTATCCGAAGTTTCTGGAAAGGTATCGATGCTTCTATTCGCTGTCTGTTGTCGCCGAATCTTATGTTATCTGATTTCATCGCCTGCCGCGAATGGTGTAGAACTTTGTGGAAGGCACGCGGGTCCCAACGATTAGTCTGGAACATTCGACGACTGCTGTATAAAAGCCGACGCGCTTGACGCGCTGATCAGATTTTCGACGATCGCCGACCGTGTTCGCCGCTATCGTTGTGCTATAAGTGTAGCCTGTTTTGTGGGCACAGGTTCGCCCAATAAAAGTTAGTTTTGTCGTTCACAGTATTGTTAGTGTGCTATTCAACGTCACTACCACGCGACATTATTGTGACTGCGAATGGCGAACTACACATGAAGTGTGAAGAAACGGAAAAAGAAATTGTCATGCATGTTATGTCCCCAGCGGATCCTGGTATTTTACCTTTGTTTCTTATTTGGACACTTGTCAATTTCGGCAATAAAGAGATATGCAAAAAGTTGTATATACTGAATATTTTATAACCGCTTAAATAACACTGCTCGAATCCCTTACACTTTAAGCATGTTGCTAAGCGAAGTAAATGCTGAATATATTTGAAAACCCTGTCTGCACCCAAGCAGTGTAATACTAGCTTGTCCATTTCAATTTTGAATCTCCTTCCTCCGCACCTCATTGCTTGCATTAGGATGGCGTCACATGCCACCATGAACGATATTAACCGAAATTATAATATACATGCGATAGCAAATGCGGTATCTAGCACCTTTCCAGGTCGTTCCACTTTTTTTTCCCACAAAAAGCAATTTTTCCCTTGGTATACGACTACTTTCCAAGCAGGATTTTTTAGGTCAAATGCTTGTATCGTGCAACAAGTAAGCAAACTTACCTTAACCAGATTCTTGCACTCTAGGACTGCCTTGAGGTTCGGCGCAGCTTCAAACCGATTAGTGCTGCCAGTTTCGTTTATTTCAATGGAAGCCACTTTCAGCGGGTTCGGGGACCAGTAACTGGGCTGCCGAGTTACAAGGAAAATACACAATTGTCATATAAAAAATAACTTTTGGCTTTCATTTTCTCTGCCTCAGAAAGTTTAAATCTACATCTAAATTCAGTGATCACTAAAACGGTAACCTTTGAAGTGAATAGCAGGTGAAAGTATTGCTTGTATTTTTTTATTCAGTGGTGAATAATGTTGTTATGGAAAAGAGCCGAAGCGAGGAACAGAAACGAGAAGGATGACCGCAGGATTGATGTAGCAAAGGTTTGAAACACACAAATGCAGAATAAAAAATTAACAAATTACAGTGAAATTAAAATCGTTCAAAATATCCTGGCTTCTTCACACAAGGCACGGCATACCGACAATAACACGAAGTAGAGCAGAAAAGATAGCGTAGGGATAAGCTGCGTACTGTTTTGAAATGCACGGTCATGAATTTTTTTCATCATTCCGTCCTTCCTTGCCTTGATCTATCCATCCGTCCAGCTTTGTCACCGTCCATTACAGCCAAGCCAAGCCAAACCCAGCGAAATTCCGGACTGACGCGAAAACGTTATTCCTTCTGCGTGGACTAGGCGCTGACAGTTGTTAGGACTTGGTGCGGTGGACCGACCAGCACTGCACTGACGTCACTATACTAACCTGTTAAATCTATCCTACCGATGATGACAAGGCAGCCTTTGGAAAAATTAGGTCATCCTATCCAAACGTTGAGAAGCGTTTCTGTGGGGCCTCATCACTCATTGTGGGGCCATCATCACTGCGGGGCCTCATCATGCCACAGTGTGCAACTCCATGCGTCAGCTAGATTCTTGGTGTTGGATATTACGAAAAGAATTGTTTGTGAAGTGAGTGCCATGGCAACTTCGCACGTAGAAGAATGCCCAAGAGGGCCTTCAATGGCAGTACCTACTAGGAAAATCTGCCAGCCATGTTTGGCGGCACCATCGCTAAGGTTATACATTGTTTTCCTCTTTCCTTTTCTTATCAACCGACCTGAGAAGTTGCCGATGCGGCGACAACGGAGTTGGGCTGGTGTCCGCGCCAATAACAAAGGGTGAAAACAAATGAGAATATTGATAGTTACAAAGTTTAGCACCAGACGCTACGACATTAGCGTTATTTGCTAACTGAGGCATATGAATGAATCGGAAAAACATTAGCATTTCAGGCACCCAAAGTGCGTGCTCGGTCAACAAAATTCGCACACTCATAACAAGGCATGCCTAATGCATGCCTACCTACCCGAGAGCATTAAAATTCATAAAATCAGCCATACATGACCCGAATATGGGGTGGAGGGGGACTATCAGTGCTTTATTTTTATTTTGCAATGGGCATGCATATTTTTTGGTATATACACATTTCCTAAAGTTATATAGCTTCGGCTGTAGCATCGAAGCTAAGTGTAACAGCGATAACAATGGCTTTTGCAACAACTTTGATGTTGCCGATTTTACTTGGCCTTTGAACTTGCCTGACTTTACCTGCATTTGCCAGTATCTCTCGGTTGTCGTTTCAACGTCTGAAGATTTTCGGGAATATCTTTGAAACGTCAGAGTGAAGATTTTCACGAACGTCACTGGACGTAAATTTTGATGCAACTTTCGTCAAACGGTGAAACAAACCTGTATTCGTAAGCGTTACGAAAAATTTGCGAGAGTTGGCAGGTATACGAAGTTTCAGCACACCATCTATTATTATCCGTGCGACTTACCATTACAGGAAAGAGGAGGTGCTGGGGTCTAGAAGTAGTCCAAGGCAAGACGTTTGATAGATAAGCAATCATGACGGCTAGTATGAAAGCTGTGGCGAAGACGACGATGAAGATTTCATTAATGGTGACGTTGTCCATGTTCAAAGCACGCTTGCCAGTGATGTGCCAGCCAGCTGGTTTACCTTGAACGGTGGAAGAAACATTCAGTATTGAAGGTAGTATATTCAATAGGGAAGAGTACTAAAGTTGGGGACCATATCGCTAACAATCCAGGCACACAGAAGTAATTGCGTGAAAGTTAAAAAAATATACTTAATGGAAATAGGCCGGGACGTCAAAGGGAAACCAGTTTAGCTACTGGGTCATTTGAAATTCGTTTTCCATTTCTGTTTCTTGTTGTCATCATAAGAGAAGGAAAAAAAAGAAACTTGCAGTCTTGAAGAGCCTCGCAGAATCACAGCCCAATTTCCAGCGAAGCTGTTTCCTTCGCGCATCTGCATTGAGGATTTCATTTTCGGGTAAATAAATTACAAGCTTTAGAGTGTCTCTTGCGTATTGCTTATTAGTCAAATTTCATCTCCGTGATGTTGCCGTTGTCCGTAAAGTCGCCTGTTATTCCCTCTATTGCAAATTCTTTCTCACTGATCTGTGACATTATAGCAGCCTACCACCATTGTGTCAGTAGCTGTGGTAAGTAGCCAAGTAGTTTTCATTTGTCCCACGTGAATATGCTGAGAGCATACAGAAATCGTGAGCTGACACACGAAATAACTTTTGCAGCTAGCTGTGTAGCTGTCAAAGATTTGGGATTCCCCGACAGTATGCCAACATTAGAAGTAACAGGGTGCGGTGATATCGTCGGGGCGCGATTGTCGAATGAATTGACCAGTTCACAACGGCAAGCATGCCCGGAGCGACAACTGTGGTTCATTGAAACTTACAATTGACGACAGCAGTCCCTCTTAACACTCTACAATATCCCATCCCTTCTGCTTTGAAGGAGGAGATTGAAAAGGACATACAGGAGATGTCAAAACCGGGTGTCATCGAAAGATCTCAATCTCCCTGTAATTATCCTCTGGTATAAGAAAAAGTCAGATGCTTCATATAGGACATGTACCGACTTTTGTCGGTTGAATGACACGCTCATTCCAGATGCAGAGCCGATACCACGAACTGCGCTGAAGTGAGCGCAAAGCGCTACTTCTCAAAATTCTACCTTGTCAAAATATATTGGCAAGTCCCTCTCACTGAGCATTCGAAGGAAAAAAAAACGGCATTTTAAACAGTGTTAGGCCACTATGAGTTCCGTTTCATGCCTGCTGCCATAAAAACTGGATCGGCAATTTTCAGTCGTTTAATGAGAAACGTACTGGAAGTGATCCGAAAAGTCTGGCACTCTATTGACGATGTTCTAGTGGCGACTGACACTTGGGAGGAGCATATGGTTGCACTAGCAGTGGTACAACCATATGAGGCTGGGTTCACGATAAAACTTGAGAAGTGCCAGATCGGAGCAAGGAAAATCACATCCCTGGGACTCGTGATAGGTTCCGATGTCATTGAACCACTGCCGACAATTCTTTATAAATAGAGGCGGAACGACCTCGCACCAAAAAACAGGTCCGGACTTTCCTTGGTATACCTGGTTATTACCGCCAATTCATAGAGCAATACGCTCTAATAGCCGAGCCATTGACAGAACTTACCCGAAAACAAGTGCCAAACAATGTTCCCTGGACGCCAGAATGTGAGATAGCGCTTGAGAAACTCAAGATTGTGCTATCATAGCATTTAATACTCCAAGCACCTGACTTTTCAAAGGAGTTTATCTTTCGTACAGACGCATCGGACACTGCACTGGGAGCTGTACTGATGCAAGAACATGAAGGCATTCTACAGCCTATCTCGTCTGCTAGTAAAGGACGTCTCCAACGGAACACAAAATATACTGCTATTGAGCGAGAATGTTTAGCTCTTGTATGGGCAATCCAGAAGTTTTCCTCGTACTTATACGGCAGACGGTTCACAGTACAGACAGATCAACAACCATTACAATATTTGGCAAGAGCAAAGTTAGAGAACACACGCATACTGCGCTGGGCGTTAGTAATGCAAACATTTGACTTCAGAGTTGTAAGCATTAGGGTTGCTGAGAATTTGGGAGCGTACTACGTCAGAGAGTGTACCCACTCGTTGCAGTAGATGGGGTTTCGTTGGAATAAGATTTACAATAATTTGTCAGTGTTTGCTAGCTGAAAGATTCTGTGAATTTTCGTGTTTTAATAACATGTGTTATGTTGTCTTGTAGAATATGCGCGTAACATCCTAAAAAGCCCCAGCTGTGGATAACAACTCTTCATGCGGTTAGTCGCTACCAAATCAATGTGATACGGACCTCTGTTTTCTCTTTGTTTGTTCTTTTTCAAAAAAAAAGTAACTTGAACTATGGGGTAATCTCATGAGGAACACGTGCTGCGTTGGAAAGGAAAAGCAAAGACGACAACGATGACGACGGAGGTGTGATGATGATCGTACAATGGCACCAGAAAGAGGTGAAAAAAAGAGAATCTCCGGAGAGCCTCGTGGCGCGAGCGTGGAACGCGGGAGGGGGCCTTGGGGATATAGGAATTGGAGCGAAGGAGACCCACGGCGGACAAAGCAGCCCGTTGGCCCATGGGTCTGGGCTCCTGCCTATGCCTGGTGTTCCTGAGCCTACGGCCCCACGTCTGAAGCATGACGCTTGTCTGCGAGCCACCCAGTGGAGCACCAACCACAGCTTCTCTGCTCACGGCCTTCCCTCCGTCGTGCCATGTCGTCTCGCCTCTCGACTCCAGCTGGGGTACCTCAGCAGCAGCCCACTCGTCGTCTGCGCCATTACAGCCGGGACCTCGTCTTACGCCCCACATCGAACAATATCGTGATTTGCGAACTTGAATCATTTGATTCTCTAGCATGAAGACTGTTTAGAGACTTCATACTTTAAGTGATCTATGTTAACTGCTGTGAGCAGTTATATGTAGTCAAATTCATATAAAACATCAGTTGTGTGTATGCGACAGAGAGCCTACGCTTTGTATTTCATAAAGCGGTCTCTACTGAGCACGTTAAAGAACCTAGTACGGTGAAAAGATATGCATCCTACCCTCAGACCTAAAACCATTTTGCGCAAAAGACTTAGAAGGCATTAACAACAAATGTGGGATGCTCAAAGCTACAATAAATTCCATGTAATCAAGCCACGCTTAGGAACTTACGCACCATTAAGAAAAATACAGTGAACTGAAGTTATTTTCTGCCACCTTAGGCTAGGCCACACCTCTGATCTATTGACCGGTAGCGAAGCTCCAACCTGCTGTAAATGTGGCGAGACACTGACCATCCTCCACGTCCCGCTGGAGAGTCGGGAAGCGGAATCTCAAAGGAAAAAAAAAAACACTTTCCTCTAGCCTACCGACAGCACATACCTTTACATCCGGGTATGTTCCTTGATGCTGACCCGCTTTCTAACAGAGAATAAGTTATAAACATTTTACAGGATGTTGGCGCATGATAAATTCGAGGCCCACAAGTTTCATAGCACGGCCTCTCGTCAGAGGCTTCTGCTGCGATAAAGGGGGTGCTTTGTGTTGCACTTCCCTCGCGTCCTTTTCACTTAAGGAGCTCGTTGAAGCAGTAGTGCTACTGGCATAGATAGGTTTTTAGTATTTCACTCAATTATAATACACCGTCTGGTACATTATGATATGGTATAGAAGTATCATGTGCAGTGAACATAAAAGTTCACAGCACATCTCACCAGCCATTATCATTATTTCAGCATGTTAATATCTTGCTTCTGGTCTGAGGCCCCAGTGCAGCCACGCTATATTGTCATAGACAGCCACCTTACCCCTTTGTTGTTACCTTCATCACCCTGTACATAACAGCATTGTTTGGCGATCTTTGGCCATGACTGGCTCTTGCGCCACAAAACCCTATACATCATCAATTAAGCCTGAACTAAAAATGGCTAAGAAAAAAATTTAAAACAAATAAAATAGAGGCCTGCTGGTAAAAATATATAAATGGCTCTATTATCGCAAACACAAGAGAAGAACGGCGCTGGAGGAAGGCCAGTAAAGTAGTTCCAAACCGCACACTTAGTCTAACCTTTGCTGGGCTTCCCCCAGCTCTGTTGGTGTCTGGTTTTTGCGATACCAGAGCCACGCATATTTTTTTTTTGACTGCGAGAAAGAGGACCACCGAAGTGAGCCCGTGGGTTTGTATCGGACAGCAGTGACGTCGCACCAGCTGTGTCCCAGCGCAGCCGCTCCTTCTCACCCGCTAGGCTCCACCGATACTCATCGCGTCGCTATACTGCTCGGTGCTATTTAGCAAACTTATACATAAGAAAGGATTCACTAGATTCTCTATGCTAATTTCATCGCAATCTAGATTCAAGCAGCTTATAAAATGAAAGATCAGGGAGGAGCACGTGCTTGGAAATGGGCAGGATGGGCAACGTGTTAGCATGCAATTGATGATTGTGCAAATGTAATCTAAAGGGCCGTTGTGTTTGCCTAAAGTACTGTTTTTTTTTTTCGCGCAGCATACATTCAAGCATAAATATTACGTTTTTATTTTCGCAGCTGACACCGCCTTTAATTTTTAAAGAAAAATTGTAAGCCTACTGGTCATCTGCTGAGATGTGCACTTGTACGGGCATACTTTGCATCGCGATTCTAGACCAGGATGACTGCCGATGGCGCCTGGGCATTCATTCAGGGAGGATGATGATAAAATATTTCGAATACTTCTAAATTTACAGTGTACTATTTTAGGCGGTTTAGCGAAGATGTTTTTTTAGGCGTTCACTTGGCATTAGAATATTACGTTGTCTCTTTAGTACACCGGAAACACGCCACATGGAGCCAGAATGGGTTAGTACGAGATTTGTCGGAGGTGACAGTCGGTTTCTTCGCAATGCACACAAGCGTCCTACGGTCATGCACATATGCGCGCTTGATTGCATCGTCAATTAGTGGTTGTCGGTAATTTTGTTTAACTAAAGCATTTTGGGGCTGCGCAATTTTTTGGAAAGTCGCATTGCTCATAACAGATTCTTTTGAAATCTAAGGCAATACTATAAAGAATACTAACCTTTCAATCTTTAACGTGCCTACTATTGAACTGCAAATATTGATGTCGTTGTGTCGGATTTTAAGTATAGGGCAGTCGATAATTTATCATTCAGCACTGAAACGCTGAGATCAAGAAAGCTAATATTATATGCAGAATACGTGTAAGAAAATGATGTGGATTGATGGGCATTGTTAAAGTCGGATATGAAAGAAAGCAGCT
Organism: Dermacentor andersoni; assembly: GCF_023375885.2. Taxonomy (NCBI): domain Eukaryota; kingdom Metazoa; phylum Arthropoda; class Arachnida; order Ixodida; family Ixodidae; genus Dermacentor; species Dermacentor andersoni. Next base: position 40,672,875 of record NC_092818.1, on the reverse strand, counting down.
GCTCTTCACCATGTGGCCCTAGAAAATATTCGTCAGTGTAACATCAGTAATAAAAAGGTATTAGCGTCCGGGTTAGAAAAACTTGATTTTCTATCTAACCGACAAATTTATTGGCGTATTTGAGTATAATCTGCGTACTCATTGACGTTCCACAAACTTGGATATACTGTTGACAATCAAATTCGGCGTTCTTAGTTCTAAAATACCTGTTTGCAAAGTGGCCAATGGGTTGCAATCGAATAGTTTCGCGGGTAATGCTTCTTCGTAGGAATTGGCGCTGCCATGATGCCATCTGCATGCCCAATGTTAGTATAGAAGGATTAAGACGGCAAGCTGGGCGAGTTGGTGATTCAACATGTTCCTATGGGTGGGCAGCGCAACCCGGACGAAGGACGAACCCGTCCTTCGCAACCCGTCCTTCGTCCGGGTGGCGCTGCCCACCCATAGGAACATAGTATAGAAGGATGCTAGATCAAGTGTGACCAAAAGAGAGCCTTAAGGAATATTCAGATCGATTATATCTGACAGAAAGTGGGTAGTGTCCCTTACGTAAGACGGAATTGTAGCTGGGATATTACTGATCAGGAAATGTGCTTAGATGGAGAAATTTTCTGTAACTATACCTATACTGGAAAAGATGGTACGACCGGGTTTGCTTATCTTATGTATTTTAAGAGAAACGTAAAAGGGACCGGCAACAGCACGTAGTGGAATTGGAAACTGAATCGCATGGTCAGGCACCTTTTTCTTCTTGGAGAGATCTAGCACCACACATTTGACCATAGATGTTTATTGCTCAGTGGGGTCATGATCTAGGCATTTTAAGTGTCGCGTATGCTAGCTTCCTGAGGGCCTCTGCGGTATAACTGGACCTGTTCATTATGACAACGGCACCATCTTTGTCAACAGGCAGAATGACGATGTCATTCGCAGAGGACTGAATATCTAGTGCTTTCATTTCACTGCTGGACAAATTACGGCGGAAGGGTGCTTGCTTTTCATACAATCAGAAAACGTCTTGTTGTACTGCTTTGATATTAATATCCAAGCATCCATCACGTTTTGAAGTACGGACTCAGTGCATACCAGAAAGTAACGCGTTTTTTGAATAGCTTAAACGGGACCAGTCATGGAAGTATTCGCGCAGGCGCAAGTAAGGACGAAATTATCCAAACCTTACAACAGCTGATATTTACTGTGTCTGCCTGTAACAGGAGAAAAATTGAGGCCACGGCGCAGAACACTGCACTCATCAGCGGTTACTAGAATGTACGACATTTTAACAATATAGTTCTGCTCTTGATGGGAACACTTCCTAACATAGGATGAAGACGAAGTGGCAGAGTGCGCTTGAACAGGCTTGGTTGGAAAAAGGCGACATTGCATACCTTGGCCTGGCTTTCAGTAGTGGACCTAACACCCTCACGGACAGCTCCTTGTCTTTTAATTCGGTGATTTTATTTTTGGATGCGAATGCCTCTAATGCGGCGGATTCGGTAGATTACAAGATTACGCTCGCAGAAATTTGACTTTCTTGGTTCATGAATTTCTTAATGGAAGAACCATAGTGTTTCAACACAACTCGAGTGAGTTGTAGTGAAGCATTTATTAGTATATTATCCTGTCTAGACTTATTGCGCTCAGATATGTCAGATAGAGCTGGTTTTACAATGGTAAGGAGATCCTTTGTAGCAACAGACACAGCTAGCTAGGTATTTAGCGTATCTACATGTAGATAATTGTGGATGATTTTTTCTGCAACCTGCCTTAGCCGTAGAAATTCATTTGAACACATATAATTAATACATTAGCGGGAGACACAGCCTGCGAAGCTCGTAACGAGGATATAGAGGGGAGGAACCTTTAGCGTGCTGTGCTGAAGGCGGCGGTTCAGCTGATGAAGCTCCCGCATATATATCTCGTGTCAATATACATATATATATATATATATATATATATATATATATATATATATATATATATATATATATATATATATATAGATATATATATAATTGGCATTTCTTAAGATATTCCTTGTCATCTGTACATGATCTTCATCACATGGGGTTCACATTGGGTTCTTCTTCACCATCGCTTCAAGGTCTTTCTATTGAGTGTGATTTGTGCTTTGGGCACGATCGGTTCGCCGTATTTCCGACACCTAATAAACGTCGTGATAACTGCTGCGTCACAAGTGGTGGAGTGTGCTCTTCGGTCCTGCGCCCTCTGACTCCCCGTTCAGTCTCCTGGAGCTTCGATCAGGTCGCCGATTGGGCCAGCTGTCCGCGAGCATGTCGCAGGACGAACCAGCAGGCACAGCCATCATCATGACCATCTCACCATACATCACCATACATCAGCCATCTCGGCCTCGATTACCCCAGCCTCTACGTATTGGATCGTCAATGGGTACGAGGGTGATCTCCATCTGTTTGCTGGACTTCGCGGTGAAGACGTCGAAGACTGACTGGACGACTACGACCGAGTGAATTTGGCTAACCATTGGAACGATGCCTCCAAGCTACGTTACGTCCCCTTTCATCTCACAGGAGTAGCGAAGACTTGGTTTCTCCACTATGAGGTTTATTTGAGGAACTGGGTTACTTTCAAACGGAAGTTCCGATAAATCTTCGCCCACCGGCGGTTCGTTCCGCCCTCGTAAAAAAGACGTTCGACACTCGTAAACCACAACGAGGGGAATCTTATACGTCGTACATCGGGGATGTGCTTGCTCTTTGTCGACGCGTGAACTCGGCCATGACCGAATCAGACAGGGTTGTCCACATACTCAAAGGCATCGGCAATATGGCGGAGTTGTTGACGATCGGCGGAGCTGGTGACGAGCCGGAGCCAGTTTTCCTCCGAAGAGGGAGACCGTGAGCCGTCGCACAAGTCGAGGCACTGCCAGAGCATGCGCTTAAGAGTGCATCTGGGATGTCCACAGCGCGGATAGCCCAGGTTGGTACCACCTAGAAACTTTGAGCAAATAAATGGAGACGGATACGTCTCCGTCTGCAGCATTCGCAGGGTGATTGCCTGTGGTCTGTTTAGGTGTGGGTGTGGAAGTGGAAACTTCCGACGCCCTCGTTGATAGTGCTTGCAGACCTCGTTAAAAGTAAGGAGAGGGTCCCTGTGCCATTGCCATCCCCCGGCCTCCGACTGCCCACTTCCGACGCGGCGGGTGAGATCTCGCGCCTGGGAGTGAGCAAGTTCATTGGCGTTGGGGACGGCTTTATGAGCATCGCTGCCCATGTGACGGGTGAACCAGATTAAGTGCTTTTTCCCTGTCCAAGATGCTGCAGAGAGAACACAAGCGGCTTCCTTGCAGACCGAGGCGTGGTAGCCTTTCATGAATGCTCTAACGGCAGCTCGCGAGTCTGTGAAGATAGTGGAATGGTTCGTGGTGGCCATGGCGATGACTACAGCCACCTGTTCGGCTTTGTCAGCGTTCGCATTTTGATGCGTAAGCGACGTCAGCAGCTCCCCCCGCAGAGATTTTGCCACCGAAGCAAAATGACTGGAAGCAGCGTATTGCGCAGCGTCGACGAAGGCGACGTTGTCCTTAATCTTAGCCGCCAGGCTATGAAGGGCCCTGGCCCTCACTTTACGTCTGCCGTAATTGTGCTCTGGGTGTATATTTCTAGGTATCTGGGATACTGAATACATTTCTCTGACTTTGACGGGGAGCGCGCGCTCCCTCCGTTTGCTTATGCTCGAATCAAGACCGATATGCGCTAGTAGCTGTCTGCCGGCTTCCGTGGAAGCCAGTCTTGCAACTTGTGCTATCTGTTGCGCCTCGACTATTTCTTCAAAGGTGTTGTGGACACCTAGCTCCAACAGTCTTTCGGTACTGGTGCTCTGTGGGAGACCCAGTGCCTTTTTTATGCTCTTGCGAATGATTGTTTCTACTCTAGCCGCGTCCCTTCTGCTCTATTTTTAAGCCAGTATTATGTAGTTAATGTGGCTGATTAGGAAGGCGTGGAAGAGTCGCCTAAGATTATCATCCGATAGCCCCCCTTTTTTGTTGGCCACCCTCGTGATTAACTTTGTCATGGAATCGGCTTTGGTTGCGATGCGCTCTAAGATGTAGTCATTACTGCCGTCCTCCTCCAGGAACATGCCCAGCATTCTGATTCTCTGTACTACCGGGATGACGGATCCGGTCTCGGTGGTAATAGAGATATCGGGAGGTGTCTCTTTCTTTGCACCAATTGTGGGTCGGTATAGCAGCAGTTCCGATTTCTTAGCCGACAGGCAGAGTCCTGCCTTCGCAAGAAACTCCTGAACAACTGTGATCGATGTTTGTAATTTCTCTTCGATGTGCCCGTCGCTACCTCCCTCGCACCAGACTGTGATGTCGTCGGCGTAGAAAGCGTGACCGACACCCTCAATCTCTGCCAGCTTTTGGGAAAGAGCTTTCATGAATAAGTTCAATAAAAACGGTGAGAGGACTGCCCCTTGCGGGGTGCCTCTGGGTCCGAGATCGAATGTTCTCGAGCCCCGAGCTCGTAGGCGAATAGTGGCTTTTCTATCCTTTAGGAAGGAGCTGACGTGCTTGTAGAATTTTTCTCCTAGACCCGCTTCTTTAATCGATTCCAGTATCTGGGAGTGTGTTACCTTGTCGAAGGCCTTTTCTAGGTCCAGTGCCAGAATGGCTCTGGTGTCTCTGAAGACCTTGTCAACAATCTTGTGTTTTAGAAGCAGCATTACATCGTGTGTGGACATGGATGGTCTGAATCAAATTTGATTAAACGGAAAGAGATTCCGTTCCTCTGTGAATTTAGTCGCCCTATAGAAAATGACGTGCTCGACGATCTTCCCCACACAGGAAATGAGTGAAATCGGTCGGAGCGAGCCAAGCTCTAAGGGTTTCCCTGGCTTGGGGATGACGATTACGGTCGCATTACGCCACTCCAGTGGTACCTCTCCTGTCTCCCAAACCTCGTTGATTTTATTCGTGAGGAGCTCGATGCCCCATCATCCAAATTCCTTAAGAGTTTATTTATGATCCAATCGGGATACGGTGCTGATCTGCAATTGAGTTCGTATAATACCTCTCTCACCTCCGCGTACATGAAGGGGAAGCCCAGAGGGTACGTTTCGTTCTCGTGCGTCGCAGATGGTAGTCATTGTTTGAGCCGGGTTCGATACAGAGGTATCTCGAGGCCAGCTCGTCTCTAATTTGTTTCTCAGTCATGCCAGAGTTTTTTAAGTTGTGGATGAGTCTATCAATAGTGAGCCTCTGATTGGCTTTAAATTGTTTGTCCCAAAGCAGATGCTTGAGCATGTTCCTTTTTTCCTCGATCCTCATTTGCCCGTCGACGGCATTAACCTACTTCGTCCCATTGTTGCCTAGCGAGGGTTTGGCTATGTTCATCTATTTGCTTCTTAAGTTCTGCAATCTTGTTGCGTAGGCGTGTATTTAATTTTTCTGTTTTCCATTGTGCCTGTAGCGCGTTTTTGGCTTCTAGCAGGTGTGCTAATCTACTGTCCATGCGCTCTACTTCTTTGTCCGTCTCTATTTCTTTTGTGGAAGCAGCAACGTCTTCTCGGAGGCGGGCGAATAATTCCTCTAACGAGCTGTATTTAGCCTCGTCCTTCTTTCTGATAGCACTAAAGAGGTCCCAATCCGTTACACTGAATTTTCTGAGATGCGGTGATGAGACTCTTATCGCGAGGCTGCTGATATAGTGATCACTCCTGAGGTTCTCGTGTAAATTGGTCCATACCGGTTCCTCCGCATTTCTAACCATGGCCAGGTCTGGCGTAGTGTCCCTGAAAACCGAGTTACCAATTCTGGTGGGGTATTTTGGATCGGTGACCAAGGTGAGACCGCAGGCTGCTATCTGTGCCACGAGGGCCTTGCCCTTGGCCGTATCTTTGACGTAACCCCAGTCTTGGTGTTGTGCGTTAAAGTCCCCTGCTATGATAAGCGGATGATCGCCTTCAATTTGACATGCCTTCTGGATGAGAGCGTTAAACATCTCCCTTCTCTCGGCTGGCGAGCTGTACACGTTCAGAATAAAAACGGATTCGTTGAGTTTAGAGTTTTGGATGAGCTAGATCATGATCTGTTCGACTGTTATGTTCGGCCTAACGTCCTGACGTAAATAGACGAGACTCTTTGAGACGAGCGTCGCTATTCCTCTTTTTCCCTCCGCAATGTGCGCTTCTGCATGGTAGTCGCGAAGAGCGATCACATCGGTGAGTGTTTCCTGGAAGAAGATTACTGACGACCTTTCGTTAGCAGAGCTAAGTAGTTGTTGCAAGACGGCCTTCCTTTTGCGGAAGCTGGCGCAATTCCATTGCCAGATAACTAGATTGCTTGACTTAGCCATGTTACTTACGTATGTGGGGCGTACCGAGCACCGCAAGCTGTCTGTCGGATTCTAAAATTTGTAGCCTCGCTGTGTGCTCGTTCAGTTGGAGCTTGATGGGGCTAATTTCGGCAGCTATGTCTGATCTTAGCTGGTCAAGCAGTTGATTGATGCCCGAGGCATTAAGTGTCTCCTCGTCCATGGGCTCCGGGCTCGCTGTGCGTTTAGTGCCTCTGTTGAGATAGGCGGCTGCTGCAGCAGCTTGGCCGCTGATCGCGCGTTCTCTCTGCTGCATTTCCTGCAATAATGACTTAATTTCAGATAGTTCCTTTTTAAGGGACGCGTTTTTGCGCTCGAGTGATTGAATTTTGCCTAGCGTTTGCTCTTGGAGTTGCCCTTGTTGTGCGGGAGCGCGGGCCTCACCTATTTTGGCTGCTTCGTCCACCCAGGTGGGTTGTGAGTTGATCCGGACACGGGATCTGCTCCTGGATCTCAATCTAGAGCGTTCCGCGGTGGCGTTCCTGGGAGCGTTCGTAGTTGGCGTTGTGGCTGGAGCTGGGATTCCTCGACCCCCAGCGTTGATCGTTGCTTTCTTCTTGTTGCCGCGTTTCCTTCCTCTTCTGTGTCGTCTCCTCACGTCATAAGTAATTTGATACCTGTTTTTGCAAGTTCGGCCGCCGGTGAGGTGAGCGTCTCCGCAGAGTGCGCACTTGGGTTGCACACATTCGTGTCCATTTGTGGTTTGCAATGTTGCTCACTTATCACAAACTTTTCCGGTCGGTCTGGGGCAAACGTCGTGCCTGTGACCGACTCGTCCGCATTTCGGCTAGTGTCTATTTGCCTCTTGTAAAGCGTAAAGCGTACCACGTTGGGGCCGCAGCGGACATAGTTGGGCACTTTCACGCCATTGAACAGTATAATCACGGTAGTCGACTCTTTTATGCGCCTGACTCCGAGCACCATCGGGCTTCTGGGTGTGCCAAAAGGGCTTTGCAGTGCAGCTTCGGGCAGATTGGCATCGACGCCTCTGACCACGCCTCTGCAGGTATTACCCGAAAGCGTAATGTAAGCCGTGATAGGGTGCCGTTTATCCGCCAAGATAATCTCCCGGACTTGGGAGTATGCATTGGCGTTCGATTGGGAGGGTGTGCTTATAATAAAGATATGCTGAATTGCATTCGCACACACGATATCCTCCACGGCTGCCACCGGGGGCAGCTTGGCCGCCATTAAAATGGCGCTCGTGACTTTGATCTGACTGCATTTTCGCAGGTCCAGCCCTCCCCCCGGGCGGAAGACAATTCGAAAGTGGGTTTTAGGCAGGTGCGGTAGCCTGAAGGCTACGGCAACCTTTCTTAGCTGGCTGCCTTGTTTGGCGCCAACGCGGGCGCCTTTTTGCTTTGCCTTCCGCGTCTCGTTCTCGACGCAAGTTTTGTCCGCGTTCCGCTTTCTGTGAGCGGTAATCCAGCTGTTGGACTCGGCGTCTTGTTTGGAGATTTGCTCGCCCTCTACCATTGACTTTTAAGGCATGGCGGAATGTTCTAGGACGCTCTTGGGGGTCGGCTAAGCGAGCGGCCGCACCTTCCTGCCTTCCCGCGCTACGGCGGAGCCGATGTCGTGCTAAGCCAAAATAGACTTAACCCTTGGTGTCGGAGAAAGGACCCACAAAAAAGGTTTCAGTGGACCTACCGTGATAGATGCGCTATGCAACTGCTCCTTGTAAGTTCCCGCAGTTGTTCCAGTAGAAATTGTGAGAAAAAACTACATTGGAACAAGTAGGTCAACTTCGGTTGGGGGCGCTGATGCAGACACGTCCACACGTCACGCCGTCACCTAGCGTCCTCCTCTAGCCCCTAGGACCCCACCAACGTAAGCACAAGTAGCCGCAGTTTCTCCAGTCATCATTCCACCGAAGCCTCAATAACCAACGCCGGCCCACATAGCTTCCATGACTAGCAGCGCATTTACCCAACCCAGCTATACGCAGTTGTGTCCTCCTCGTCCAATCTGCTACTACTGCGGCTATCATGGCCACAAGGCACGTTTTTACCCCAAGTGCCAGCAAGACGAGCATTGCGGATCTGACATATACGAACGGCATGACTTTTCGGCCACAGCTACTTTCCAACGTCTAGGGAACCTACATAACCAACGCCGTCCTTATGCTCCACTGCGAGGTCGCTCTCCATCGCCTACTGTAGCATCCGAAACGACTCAGACATACCGTCCTGCGAGACGCCGCTCGCCATCACCCCTTCACCGCTCTACTTCCCCACTTAGACCTGCTTCTCAATTCACCGGCCGGCGTCCGGAAAACTAAATTATGCAGCTTTTGGAGGAAAAGCTACATCGAACGACAAGACAGAAATTCCTCCATCGCGTTTGTCTAATATGGTATTGATTGTAGTTGGAAGTGTACAAGTGGAAGCTTTGATAGACACTGACGCTAGTGTTTCAGTTATTCAGCGTGAATTGTGCTCACGACTCCGGACCCCATATGATGGACCTACACTACTCGCTGCTCAAGGGGCCATCGTTCGACCTACCGCCATATGCACTACTTGTATTTCCATTGATGGACTTCTGCATTACGCACAATTTGCAGGGCTACATTCGTGTGCCCAGCAGCTCATAATGGGATGGGATATTCTTTCTACGGCCTCCGCCTCCATCTGCTGCTGGCAATGCGTTCTCCACATAAGCGACGCAACATATTCACGCACCAATTCACTTGCTTGCTGAAGAAGATACCGCACTGCCTCCTCGCAATCAGAGAATTGTTACTATCACGTCTGACGCCACTGAAAGCGGCGACGAGCTCGTAGTACCATCTGCACGCTGTCTCGCAAGAGGGATTGCCCTTGTATCAGGGCTGGTTCACTTTGATAATGGCTCTGCACTTCCCTACGCTACAGAACCGACACCCGAAAGATTATCACGCCTAGAGGCACTACATTGGCTCGCGCCACTGAATCGGGGTCTGTCTCTCTTTTTGCTCTCCTTCTGCCGCAGCTACTCCTTCTCTTGCAGCTGCCATCACTTCCGACCTGAGACCTTCACAGGGACCACAGTTGCTTGCTTTGCTCCAAAAACGCGAAGCTTCGTTTGAGGCGCCTTCCTCTTCGTCGGGAGACTTCGATTAAGACGCGTCGGATAGACACAGATGGTACATCTATCGTATGCCGTCGATTTCATCGCGTATCGCTAGCCGAGAGGAAAGTCACTGGCGAGAAAGTCACCGAGATGCTCCAACGGAACATAATACGCCGCTGTGCTAACCTTTGGTCATGCCCTGTTGTTTTGGTTCGCAAAAAAGCGGTTCTGTTCGCTTTTGTTTCGACTACCCAGCACTTCAAAAGATCACACGCAAGGATGTATACCCTATGCCGCGAATAGATGATGCCTTGGATTCCCTGCAGGGTGCCGAGTTCTGCGTAACGGCTACCGGCAGATACCTATGCATGAGGACTATAAAGCGAAAGCAGTGTTTTCAACACCAGATGTGCTCTACGAGTTTAATGCCATGCCACTCGGGCTCTGCAATGCGTCCACAATGTTCGAGCGCATCATTGACACCGTTCTTCGTGGCCTGAAGTGGAAGACTTGCTTTTGGTATCTGGACGATATTGTTGTTTTCTCGTGAACCTTCCCTCAGCACCTGAAATGGCTGCACAATGTTCTCACTTGCCTTGCCAACGCTGTACTTCCACTCAACACCAAGAAGTGCCATTTTGCGAGCAAGACCATCAAAGTGTTAGGTCACAATGAGAGCAAAGACGACATTCGTCCTGATGCTCACAAGGTTTCGGGAACTCGCCACTTCCCTCGTAAGTTGTCACTTCCCTCGAATGAATCAGTTGTTCTGCAGCAAGGCATCAGAAGCGCGAAGTGCGGTATGTCCACTTACATCAAGGAAATATTTTACTCTGTCCAACTCGACGAGCTGTTTCGAGATGTGAGTGAACTCATCACTGACTATTCCAGCCTCGTTGCCTTTCAAAACTCAACCGGTATGTCCAAAGAGCAATTATGCGAGCTGCTGACGTGTTGCCGTGGTGCTATCTGAATTTTTTTCGAAAATACTCGTACACTAAGAAGGAGGGTATCTGTATAGGCTCTTGTGTAGCCCCTGTGCTGCGTGAAGTTTTTATGGCTAGCTTTGACCGTCTATTGAAAAGGCTGCGTGGAGCAGCTGCACTATGCCTAGTAAAGGTGTTTAGATACGTAGACAACTTTCCATTCATTTTAAATTTAGACGCACGGATATGTTTAAGTTTGGTGGCTATATCGTTGATAGGAGTGTTTAGCAAGCGTTCTTCATCACTGAAGTTTACGTTTAAGTTGGAGTAGGTCTATCCTAATAAGCTTTTAAAGACCTTCGCTCTCTTTACAACCAAAGAGAGCACATCTGCTGCATTACATGCCGTAAACCAAGAAAGCTGTTATACCCTTCAATTCCTCACATTCGAAAGTGTGTAAAAGGGGAAGCAGAAAATCATGTTTAAGAGGACGCTTTAGCTCGGGCCAAACTCCGACGCGGCCTTTTCAAATGCATGTAGAACGCCAAAATGCTTTTCTGAGATAACACCTCGACAAATTTTAATGAACTTTGCTGCATTTGCGAGATATAGTTAAATTCAAGTGACTGCTGCAAGCGGCATTTCGATTTAGGGTTTGAATTTTATTGAAGGAATTTTCAAAATTTGAAAGTTCGAAAAAAAAATAAAAGTACGAAGTTTACAAATTAATAGCTTTGCGTCAAGAACAAATATCGCGGATCAGTAAACGGCATCCATTAGATCACTCAAAGCGCACGAATTCGATATGTAAATTTTTATATTATGTGAATTTGTTACGTTGCATACAAGGGTTTTGCAAGAGCTGCGTATACACATTACTAACTTTTTTACATTCATGTGTCACATATTCATTTTGGCCGCTATAGATGGACTATGAGGGGCAATTCACAGCATTTTGATATCATTTTTTATTGCTGAGTTATGGAGTTGTAAACTTAATAGTTACGTTTTGTGAAAATTTGTGATCTTTCTCAATTTTTAGTAAACAATTGATGTCCTCAATCAAAAGTTCGATACCAGCAGTTACTAGATCTTAGTTTTTTTTTCAAATCCAACAAACCTCGTCAAGTTCGATGCAGTGGTCACTGAGAATAACGAATTATCATTTTACATGAATTGAGACAGAAGCACCCGAGCTCAACATTCCTCTTAAGGTCGGCTCTTTTGAAGGCCTGCCCACAGAGAATAACGAAAAGATTGGGTCACCAAGTAGAAGTGTCGCACCAGGCTGGTTTCCCGCCACCACTCCTTCTAGCTGTCGCAGAAACGCTCCTTATTCAGCTGCGCAAAGAGATTGCTGTAGACGTTGTAGGTGCCTCGCAGAAGAGGCGGTTATTTGATGTTGTGCCACATGTGCACAAGATTTCATACAACTTAAAGAAAATGGCAGGCAAGTATGGAGTGGATCTTGTTTTCTCCACCGTGCAAATTTCCAGAACTGTGCAAACGCGTAACGGGTAGTCATGAACGTCAGTATTGTACGACAAAGCGCGATTATCAGTACGTTCCATTTTTGATTCCTTTAAGCTGCGGCCGTGTTTACTTGGGACAGACCGGTCAGTTCCTGAACGATTGGCTGTGAGCGCACTTTCGGTACTTGAAAGCGATTCGTGGGTAGCCACCGCTAAGCTGGTCCATTACTACTGTTTCTCTTTGTTATGCCTCTTGCGCAAGTTTTGCGCTGTAATCAGAGTACACATGCTTCTCAGTGAACATATTCATGAAGAGATTATGAACGCACTGTTGAAAGCTTTTGCCGTATCGCTTTGTTCTTGCGCCTTCTCTGTTTGTTGCTTCTATCGGAGTGCCTCTGGCTCATGTGCGTATTCTCCTGCTCTAGTGGCTTTTGTCCTGTCTTTCTTGCCTTACATTGTCCCGTCATTCGCGCTTTACAACGCTCCAATATCCAGTGCTACAAGCAGGCGTAAAAGTGATTCTTTGAAGGGACAAACGCGAGTTAATGACATCTTAGCTGAAATCAAGAGAAAGAAATGAGCATGGGCGGGCGTGTTGTGCGAAGGGAATGGATTGCAAGAGAAGGGAAGCGTAACAGGGGGGCGGCAGAAAGTTAGGTGGACGGATGAGATTAAGAAGCTTGCCGGGACAACATGGCCACAATTAGCACATGACCGGGACAGTTGGAGAACTATGGGAGATGCCTTTGCCCTACAATGGACGTAGCCAGGCTGATGATGATGATGATGAGATATCCCCTCCCGTGTCTACAATGACCCACGTCAACGTGGAATAGGCTTGTTGAAGAGTGGCTTGTTTCGGCACAATGTCGCATAGAGAACCAATTTGGTCCCATGGTTGATTTCGAGCCCTGTTGCCTCAGCACACCTGCCCAGTGCACTAACCTTTCGACCACTGACTGCCCCCTGAGCCAAACAGGCGGGAAAGAGGTTAGATACCTGGCTACATATGTACATAGATGGATAGCCTCTGATACCTAACGCACCAAAAAAATCAGAGGAAACCATTCCACGATGACTGTCGACGGTAATGGGCTTAGCATTGAATCAATACAGCGACACAACGTGCTGCCACCATTAAAAGTAGTTATGTATGGCTACTGTGCTGCAACGAGATTTTTCTTTCTCGCGTCCCTAAAGCACCGGCGCCATCTATCTCCACCGCCGCGAAACCTCCTCGCAGCTTCGAAAACCCATAGCGCGCCAGCGCGTGTGAATGCTGAGAAACACGTCTTGTTGCAACCGGACTTTTCTCTCCCGCTTGCTTCTAAACAATCTGCACCATCTGTTGGCACTGTATGTAGAGTTCGCTCGTGAACTCTAAGACGAGAAGCCTGGCGCACCGATGCTTTCGAACGCTGAGAATTGTTGCCTCGCTTTCCGCGCTCTCAGTGCCATGTATACAGTGACCAAAAAGTGGGCGAGAGGTTTAACGAAGAGCGGCACATACACAGTACAATCATAAAGCAGCTCACTGTATATTTGGCGCGAAAGGCGCTCATTCAAAACTGACGCATGTCGAGTGCATTTGTGGCACAGCCTGTCAAAGCCCCAAGTTGCTACACTTGAGGAATCCTTGTAATGTGGGTTCTATTCCTATCTGTACAGGAGATATTTAAGGGATCTTTTTCGCCGTTTCTGAGTGACACATTCAAAGGTGCACATAGCTAGCTACCTAAGATGGCGTAAATGACGTCCATTGGCTAGCGGCACACACCTATATACCCCGTGACCCAACTTGGGAATAGAGAGGTTCCTTGAAGACCAGCCCCAACTGAGTGGCACATACCCACTGCCTTCAATCGGCGTCAAAGAATTTCTTCGATCAGTGGTGCCTACCCACTCCTGTGTCTGCACTCAACCACGCACGCTTGAAAGAGGTTCGTTGGATAATGACATCTATGTGCACATTACCACATACTCAATGAAGCAAGCGTGTTTCCTTTCGAACCATCTTCCCTCATCACAGCAGCCGCACGCGCTACGTTGTCGGATGCGAACTATAAACTGACACAGGTTGGCGGGAAAACGGTTGGATAGAAACATGGTTGCAAACACACGAATAAAGTTAAGTATACGGCCCCGGCAAGTGCGTGAAGTAACCTTCGAGTTCCAACGCACAATAAAAGGTCCTGTAATATGTATTCGCTGCTCGATGGCATGAAACCCCTGCCATGCAGGGACATCGCCGTGTCGCAACGTGGGCATTAAGAATAGGGTGCTTCGATATTGGCGCGTGTCTCCGTATGATATTGCGGAACTCTAATTCAGAAGCACTAGGCAATTATCCCGGTTCCATACAGGTCTCAGCTTTCTCTAAACGGTGTGGCACGGTGGTGTTTCACTGCGACTCACCTTAACACCAGCGTTCATCGTGAAATGTACTCTACCGAAAAAAACAGCTTTCTTCATACTTGGACTATTAGAACCAACTTATCGATGATTCATGGACAAAGTTCAATGTCAGAACTTTGGTGTGAATTATGGCGTGAACCAATAACTGCGTATGCAAGGGTACCACAACGTCATAAACACATTTTACGACCAGCGCATACGTTCACTCCCTGCCTTGCGAGAAGTATAAATCCTTCGCCAATGTAGAATTGAGCAAGAGTAATGGTGGGAAACATAGTAAGTTTATCAGAGAGGTCAAGTGCGTGTGAATCAAATGCAGCCTTTTTATAAGGATGCTTATGAATGTGTTTGAAAGTGTTATAAAAAATATGGGGTTTTACGTGCCAAAACCACTTTCTGAATATGAGGCACGCCGTAGTGGAGGACTCCGGAAATTTCGACCACCTGGGGTTCTTTAACCTGCACCTAAATCTAAGTACACGGGTGTTTTCACATTTCGCCCCCATCGAAACGCGGCCGCCGTGGCCGGGACTCGATCCCGCGACGATGCGCTCAGTAGCCCAACGCCATAGCCCCTGGCAACCAGGGCGGGTAAAGTGTTATATTTGAGCTAAGCTTGACATGTGCAATTCGGATGTGTGAACATTTGAAAAACATGTAGCCTAGCTTCAGGCAACTGAAATTCCACCTGCAACTACTAGGGAGAAACAATTTCGCTTGAAATTGGGTTGTGTTCCTACACGACCGCCACGATTCTGCTATATATTTCAGCTGTCTCGTAACTCCTCTTGATGGCTTCATGGAATTCTGCATTTTTCTTTCAGAACAAATGGTGCAGCGATACACTAGCTGTAAGGCCATCGCTATCACACCTTGGCGCTTACCTAGCACATATCTGATTTTTGGCTACATACTAAAGGAAATTAGTTGTGTTCATTGATGGATGCATCATCCAAAGGAACTCCGAGCCCATCGGCTAGCGCACATGCAACTGAAGGGAACGATCACCTGGTGGTCATAAGTCACTAATCTTAAATGACAACTAATGCTAACTAGCAATGACACCCACCTCGGAAGCACCGCGCCATAAAATTGTTAAACTTGCCCTACCAGAATCCAGACAACTTGGAGGAACAAAGCGCCGCAATACATGACAAGGGCATTTAGAAACAGACGAGGCTAACGAAATTGCCTTTCCATACACTATAAGACGTGCATGAAATTGCTTTAGCAGTTTGGACGCCCATCTTCCAGCGAACACTGAAAATGACTAAAGTCTTTTCTAAATATTATAATAAATACAGTCCTGTTTTCCTATGTGTCCACCCAAATAACCAATAGCAACTAGAGGTCTGTTTTTGTCTGCGCAAAAAAAAATAAATTATCAAAAAGGTTTGTCCCCTTCACATTAAGTGCCTCCCGGGTCACAACTGCAAAAACCACCTGGAAGTAGCAGGCAGGTAAGCTAGCCACGGCAGAAGGAAAGAATGAGAAAAAAAAAGACTAGAATGGAGCCTGAGGACAAGTACAAAAACTTCGAAAGCCAA
Organism: Dermacentor andersoni; assembly: GCF_023375885.2. NCBI lineage: Eukaryota > Metazoa > Arthropoda > Arachnida > Ixodida > Ixodidae > Dermacentor > Dermacentor andersoni. The sequence goes on along the minus strand of NC_092818.1, from coordinate 40,657,099 downwards.
CCTCCTGTTACGTATTGCAATTCGAAAATTTTGTGAAATGAAAAAAATAGCACGCTGAATCTCGAAAACCCGCATCAGTATGTCACTTGGTTCGTGGCATAGGTTTGAATGCCAATGGCTGCCTCTTTCTCCAGCCAGCGGAAATTCCTTTTTCTTCGCAACTTCAATTTGAGTTTACGGGTGCTCGGAGGGGTTGCCACTTCAGTCGCAAACTTTCAAAATGGAAAGAAAAAGAAGCATTATTTTTGCCGCAAACGTTCTTCATCAAAACGTACGTCTAGATAGGAAAAAAATGGAGCTTCATAAAAAGAAGCAGTTTCTGACTTAGCTTCATACCCTAATCTATATTATCGATACTTTTCAAGCCTTTGTGTTGGCCTAGAGTGATAAATTTACTTGTGAAAGGTGTGCTGCAGAACTCGCAATATTGACGCCAAATTGTGCGCCACTTCCTCTTTGAGTCACACAGTTGTCCAGAGGATGTGGTAATTCTTCCGCTGGCTACTTATGCATTAAGAAAGTCGCCGTCTTACTTTCGAAGTCGTCGAAGATTCCAATGATCTTCATGATTCTACTGAAGGCCACGTTTGGATAAAAAGCGGTACGTAGTTTCTCTGCTTTTGACGTGGCTAGGTATCCCCACAAGTCTCCACCAATAAGATAATTAATCTTCTCGCCGTCACATAAGGGGAGAAGAAAGTAAGATCCAAATGCGATAACCATCGCCCACCGTCCTGCAAGGACAAACAAACAAAAAACGAACAGATCATTATGGGTGTATAGAAATTGCAGTAGAGGTATATGTTCCTGCTTTGCAGTCCTAAAACCTGTATTCTTACCTGCGGCCGTTAGCCTGCAATATTATCGATGCAATTCCGCAGTGCAAAATTCGTATTCCCATTTTCGTTGCAAGGATGTCTAGGTAAACATAAATGCAACGAAGTTGCTATATTTTCTCTTGATATCTGTAGCTGGGCGTGAAGGCATTGCTACATGCGGTCTAGGTTTTCTGTTTAATGAATTTGCATGTGCAGCGCACTTCACACTTTTCATGTCTTCAAAACTAAGCTCTCTTTTTGAGACATGTACGTTTTAGCTTACTGATATTTAGCATCATTTCTTGGGTTTATGCTGCTTGTGTGTCCGATCTATGTGAACTGCTATACTCATTATACCATTATGCACTGCGCCATGTTCTCAATTCCCCTCTCCTGTTTTCGCAATAGCAGTATTCGCAAAATGTGTTCTGTGTGCCAGTTGTTATTGTCAATCGTTATGAATTATTTCAACGTCCTCCTATATTTAACGCCTACATGGGCACAAAAATATAAAACTACATAATCAAAAAAATATTTTAGAATGTTTTACACAGACAGAAACAAAGAAAGACAATGAATGGCCAGCCGAACACAGGAAAACTTAGGTCTTATTTTGCTGTTGCAGTAATTGCATGATCCCTCCAAGCAAGTTTTTGCTGCCGCCGTCAGTGTGACGTTCTATAAGTGCGATGCGATACCGGCCCTCGTGCCCAATGATGTGGGTGCGGGGCAGAGGCTACAACGGTATGCCGGGAAGGCAGGGGCTCTATTGCGCGCCGCGCTCGTGCGCGTAATATGCTTGAAGTATCCTGACCAAGCGCGTTCTTGGTCGCATTACAGACGAAAACAGGGTGCTTAGAGAGGCCTTGCTTCCTGAGCAGCCTGAAACAGCTTAAGTCCTTCGATTAAAGTCACGTTTGCTTCACGGCAAACACTGTGCAGCGACATAGCAAACAGATGGGTTTTTGCCTCCCTCGAGCTTTGCCCTGTCTTTCCGTGAGGGCGCAAAGACTTGTTGAAAGACAACCCTTGTGCTTACAAAGTGATCTGTGGTTTTAGAGGCTCATTTTCTGTATAAGGATGAATGTGCAGGTAAATTTCTTTGTTAAAGGTTGCCCATTGAGACATAAAAAAAAGTCACTTTCCATCAAACATTCTGGCTGCATGGACCATCACATGCTTTGGACGACGGGACATGTTGCGCTTCGTGTTACGGTTTTATTTTTATTTTTTGTCTGTCTACGTTTTTCTACCACGAACATTTTTTCGTCGGAGAAACACAACGCGGTGATGGCGTGTCGAAGCAAAGCGTCACGGGAGCTTTCAGCATCTTTGCAGTCGTATCTCCCGCATTTTCTCTGTGCGCGCGCTACACGTCTGCACGTTGAAGCTCTTCATACTGAAGACATTGACATATTCATCACATAGATATCTGACCAATTTTCAGGTCTTCGCTAAGTGGGCGTGTGCTTCGCATTTCACATTCGGCGTAAGATAATGAGCCAGTGGCACAATGCTTACGAATACCTAGACAAGCTCGTTGGAGTTTCGGCAGGCTCTTTTATCTCGGCCTGTTTTTCAAAGTGCGCAAGTACGGGTAGTGACTGCAGGTGTTGTTGAATGTGTTCGAATGCTTGAATATTTGGCGTTTCGCACTTACACTTGAAGTCTGATTTCTTGAGATGACTGAATGGCAAAAGCATTGACAAACACCTATAATAGGCACGGAGGCGAATGATCTTGGCAATGTGTTCTTGTAGGTGGAGTGCGGGAATTTTATTATCACAGCTGTCTTCTGCGAGTCGAGAGGTATTTCGGGCGTGCTAATGTCGCGGCTAGAAAAAGTCATCGAAGATTCCGACACACGCTATTGCGAATTTTGAGCGAAGCTCACTGAATGTTCTCATTTCGGGATATATTCGCAGGCACGGACAATCTGTCACGTGCAGCACATTGCGAAGTGAGGCGCGACTCTCTTGTTGATCAGGTGGTCACGAGAGCAGCGCGTGCTTGACTCGTGGACGCAATTCACAGTGTGTTTTTATATATGGTATTGGTGGTGTCATCGGTGAATACATAAACATAGACAACGCGCGCTCATCTGGCACCACAACGCGCGATAATCTGCTACCATCTAGCAGCCATAGTCGCCTTAGAGGCCGTCTTGCGCGGCACTACGCTTTTCTTCTCACGCTTTCGCCATACCCTCCTCATCCGCTTTTTGCTTCATGATTCCGCTGCACACTCCTCCTCCGCTCTCCTCCTCGCGCTCTCTTCGCTATCACCATCTTTCGTCCACCACTACGTTCTACGTTCGTTCTTTCATCCATCGCTGTGCTTGTCCACTCGGTTACGCGGAAGGATGGTGATGCTCGCCGCAAAAATGAGCGCCTAGTTGCTGTGTTCTACGAAGTTGCAGTTTCGAAGCGTCGATTGCAATCGCAAATAAGTAGACAGCTATAGGAGGTAGACACAGCAGTCTTATTGGCTGTATAAACTTGCAAGCATTCGCATACTAACTAAATTAACAAGCATAATGCCAACGAGCACAGGCAAACTTGAGCCAATCACACTCGACGACCGTGGGCACTCGTCAAAACCTCGTATTTGGAAGCGCGGCAGCAACAGCGAGCGAAGGGACCTTCTGGCTGTCTATCACCTCAACGCAAACTAACCGCCGGGAGCGTAGCACGCGCAAAGGTATGAGCCGCTGGCGCAAGTACCTAGACACCCTACACTCTGCCCCCAAGGCAGATTGCTTTCTAGATAGAGCGCGCGGCCACGCAATATGCTGTTGCTGGTGGAGTGCCACCTCGCTCGCCTCTCCTGGTGTCATGCACGTGGTGGGCGCTGCGCCTCAACAAGGCTGCAGCAGCATCATCTGCGCTGTATGCCCCAATGCTGGTCTCCCTGATGCATGACACGTAAAGACAACTAGAGGGCCTGCACAGGACAGCCATAAGAAATTTCCTAAGAATTCCACTGGACTCCAAGGTCGCCGCAACCCTGGCTGAAGCTGGTGAATTGCCGCTCTCATTGCTCATGCAGTATCAGGGACTCGTACACAAAGCCAGGCTGCGCTGCGCACCAGAAGGCCAAACTCTCCTAGCCCCTACCCGGAGCCTGTGGGCTTCAGGCATGGCCAGATTGCACCGCCTCTGTGAGGCGACAATTCCCCAACTACTTATAGCAGTGACCCTTCCTCCTCCCATCACTGGCTTGCGGACGTGCACCCCTCCCTCACGGGCATAGCAAGACAGCGAACACGAGCCCCGGTCCTGCAGTACGCGGCAGCCTGGAAGCTCCAGGAGCAGTTGGAAGGACACCTCGTGGTGTTCACGGATGGTTCGCTCCTCGCGAACTGGTCAGCCGCAATGACACGCACAGTTAGAACCCTCGCCAGTCACAGGCAGCGCCGGCTTCATTTTGCAGCGAGCTCCACTGCAGCTGAGCTGACGGGGCTACATCAAGTTGTCGACCTGCTGCTGAAGATCCTCCCCAGCAGGCTATGGGGCTAGCGTGCGAGTATAAGCTAGCACTCAAAGTCTTGGTCAACGCACGGTGATCAGGGCCCACAGGGCTGCTGCTGCTTGCCAAGCAAATGGCTCTAGCTACAATAGAATGACTATCTCTCCACTGGCTGCCCTTACCTGTCGGGAGAGCCGGTGATGAGGAAGTGGGCACCTACGCCAAAGCTGCCTGCAAGGATGGTCTTCGGGTTACCATAGCTGTAGCGCCCTCGGACTACATCAGACATCGGCTAAGGTGCCTGCGCAGCTCCCTCCACCCAGAACCCCTAATGGCTAGTGGTAAGACTCCGAAGCCGCTTCCAGAAAACAGCCTGTCCAGAACAGACCATTCCACGATCCTGTGCTCAGGAACTGGCTGTACATGGACTGCGGTACAGTGCCTTCTCTGTGCCTGTCCACCCTTGACACAGGCTCTCTCGAAAGGAATCACCACTTAGAGACGCTAGTCTTCCAACAGCCACAACGGCTTGCTGTTCTAAGTGCGTCCGCAACTCCATAAGCTGCGAATTCTGCCGGAGTTTGTAGATTCAACTGGGATCGCCACCATGTACCCGCTAAAGAACTCGCCTCTTTGTTGACAACTGCCACCTGTCGCGCATTGCGTAGTCTATTTCCCCCATCCTCCTTTTTCGCCTTCCACTTTCACTTCACACTCTCTTACCTGACGACGGTTCGCCATACGCCCTTAGGAGTTGCAGAATCAAACAGCAATCCTGCCTTGTGCGCGCAGGATTGAGCCGCGATTGTCGGCTGCCCTCGTCCGTTCTTCCTCACTCATGCAGCATACGACGCGCAGTGACGGTGTTGTCACCCTTGGACCATGCTGAATATTCCGGCGACGGCCATAGCGACGGCAAAAAATTCACCAACAATTAAGATACGCCCCAATGCGACATTTGAGCGCAGATCTATAGGTACATTCATTACACGACATTTTCGCTGGTGCGGACAATATGTATTGTGCGCCATGTTCGAAACACAGTGAAGTGAGGCGCGACTGCCTCACTAACAAGACGGTCACGGGAGGCAGCGCGTGGGTGGCGTGTAGGCGCCATTCACAGCTACCGCCGCAGACAGACTGCCGCCTATGCAGGACTTTGTGTGCATATAATATATTGTCACGTGGTAGTCACGGTAAAGAACATGATAGCAATACTGTGAAATAGGAAAATAACTTTTATTGAGCGAACCTGTGCCCACAAAAACAGTCTACACTTAAAGCAAAACGATAGCGGCGACCTCAGTGGGCGACCGTCGAAATCTCATCTACTGCTCAAGCGAGTCGGCTTTTATACACGAGCCATCTAACGTTCCAAAGTAATCGCTGTTGCCCGCGTGTCTTCCAGAATGTTCTACACCATTCACGTCGCACATACGTGGAATCAGATTACACAAAGTTCAGTGACAAGAGACAGCGGATCGAACAATTCATAACGTTCCACAAAGTTCCGATACATGCAGCAGCGCCCCACGCTGAGCGATAACATTTGTTAGACGATTCAAAGTGCTCAACCGAAAAAGATAAGTAAACGTGCCATTGCCCCGTCGTCCCGACGCTAAGTCGTCCCAACATCGTAGCGTCTTCCGGACGCTACAAACATTAGAGGAGAGCGGAACACAAAAGGATACTTATCAAAGACACAAAATTCAAAGTAACACTGTCCAAGAAAGAAAAAAAGAAAGTCCAAAGGTCAGCTACGCTAAGTCCTAAAGTTCATTAGCGCTGCTAGAACGGCTAAAGTCGCACAACCAGGACTATTTCAGGTAGCGAAATGGCGTCTGGTACGACTTGACAGTCGAGTGGGCCAATGCGTCGGATGATATTGCAGGGTCCAAAATAGCAGCGTAAAAACTTCTTGCTAAGTCCTCGTCGGCGCATTTGGGTCCAAACCCAAACACGGTTACCGGGCCGTCCTGTACTCGACGTAGCGTCGTGGAAGGTTGTAATGTCGGCTATCGGTCCTCTGCTTGTTCTCGATTCACAGGCGGGCAAGCTGTCGGTCTTCTTCGGCATGCTTGAGATAGGTGGCGCCGCCAAGATTCTCTTCATCGGGGCAGCATGGCGTCGAGAGTCGTCGTCGGGTTTGTGCAGTAAAGCAGCTTAAACGGCAGGGTTTGTGTTGTTTCTTGCATCGCCGTATTGTAAGCGAAGGTTATGTACGGCAGGATGTCATCCGAACTCTTGTGTTCGACGTCCACGTACATTGCTAGCATGTCGGCGAGGGCCTTATTAAGGCACTCCGTAAGACCATTCGTCTGCGGGTGGTAGGCAGTTATCCTCGTCTGGCTTGTCTGGCAGTATTCCAGAATGCCTTGGGTGAGCTCTGCTGTAAAAGCCGTTCCTCTGTTGGTGATGAAGACTTCTGGGGCGCCATGACGCAGCAGGATGTTTTCGATGAAGAATTCCGCCACATCGGCTGCACTGCCTTTCGGCACAGCTTTCGTTTCACCGGAGCAGATGAGGTAGTCCGTCGCCACGACGATCCACTTATTTCCGGTTGTTGACGTCGGAAAGTGTCGCAACAAGTCCCTCCCAATCTGCGGAAATGGCTGCAAAGGAAGCTTAATCGTCTGTAGTAATCCCGCTGGCCTTGTCGGCGGTGTCTTGCGTCGCTGACAGTCTCGGCATGTCCTGACATAATGGGTGACGTCGGCGGTCAGGCGCCTCGTTAGCGTCAAGGAGACTCGGAGATGCTCGGCAGTAGGATCGTCATGCAGGGCGTGGAGTACTTCTGGACGTATCCCTCAGGGAACAACAAGAATGTAGTTGGCATGGACTGGTGAAAAGTTCTTCTTTAAGAGTGGGTTGTTGTGTAGCGAGAACGAAGAAAATCCTCGTTTAAATGTCCTATGGACTACGTCGATGTTCTCTTCCAAATACTCGACGAGGCTTTTTAGCTCCAGGTCTGCTCGTCGTTGTTAAGCGAATTCTTCCACTCTCATAATTCCAAGGAATCCGTCGTCATCCTCATCATCATGTGGCGGCGGGTCAATGGGGGCACGTGATAGGCAATCTGCATGAGTGTGTTTTCGTCCGGTCTTGTAGATTACAGTAATGCATATTCTTGCACTCTGAGGCTCCACAGTGCCAGCCATCCTGAAGGGTCCTTTAATTTCGCTAGCGAATACAATGCGATATGGTCGCTGACAACTTTGAATGTACTTTAGCAGGAAAGAAGTTTGGGCGTGTTGGTAGTTCCAATCGTAAACTCGTATACATAGCGCAAGAACGACCCAAGGACGAAGCAGGAACACGGGACCAGCGCTCGTCCCGTGTTCCTGATTTGTCCTTGTGTCCTTCTTGCGCTATGTATCCCAGTTTACGACTTTGAATGGTTTGACATATAGTTAAGGGCCAAATTTTTCTGTAGCCCAAATGATGGCGAGGCGTTCCATTTTGGTCGTAGGATAATTGCATTCCGCTTTTGACAGCGACCGGCTAGCGTAAGCTATCACTAGTTCAAGTCCATCTCTCCTCTGAACTAGGACGGCACCGAGGTCTAGGCTACTGCGTCAGTGTGGATTTCTGTATCGGCATCCTCGTCGAAGTGCGCAAGTACCGATGGCGACTGCATGCGTCGCTTGTGTTCTTGAAATGCGTCGGCCAGAGGTGTTTCCTGCTGGAACTAGACATCACATATACTTAGACTTGTCAGTGGCTCAACAATGCGTGAAAAGTCCGACAAAGTGCCTGTAGTAGACACTCATGCCAAGGAATCTACGCACTGCCTTGTGGACGGCTTGTGGGTAACTTTGCGATGGCAGCCGTCTTGTGCAGATGGGAGCGGCCTCCAGCCGGGGGTCGGGGCGGACTTCTTTGCTGATGACGTGCCCCAGGAACAGCAACTCATCGTAAGCGAAACGGCCCTTTTCCGGCTTCAGAGTGAGCCCTGATGATTTGATGGTCTCTAGAATAGGCACCGACTACGGCGGGTCTCCGGTGCTCGAGCCTCCTCGGGGCTTTTCCGGGCGATGCCCCCTCCCCCTCCGAAGCCCCTCCCCCTGCCCCCCCGCCACACACACACGATCACGCACACCTAAAGTGCCATTACGATCGAGAGATTTTCAACCCAGAAAATTTAAGGTATCTTTTGAATTTCCTCCACCTGCTCACTTGAAATTTTACTGGGGCTAATATCTTACTCGTCATCGCTGGCGCGGACGTGCACGGCTTTTAATACATGCTTTCGTTTTATTTCTGCTAATTCTTACAATAGGAGGACACGGACGTTACAAGCACTAACGGCTGCTGCCTCATCCGTATTTTCTCACTTCAACATTTTTTTCAATTTTCGCTGTAGACATCATGCACATACACAGTATATTTAAATCTACACGTACACAGGACGATGTTTATTATACCTTGGAATGAGATGGAGGTAGGATATGAAAAATTATTTCTAAAGGTATGGGTGCCTACGCCTAGAGAATGAGTATGTTGCTGTATGTTCAGCACGCTTCAAATTGCTTTGTGTGCTTTTTGGACCACGAAAGAAACCTATAGACTTAGTTACCTCATCGGAAGAGTCTTTTATGAACGACGTGTGCAGTGCATGTAAATATTGCGTGTCTCAGTATTGCTTCTCTTTCCAGTAAGCAATGGTAACGACTAAAAAAAGGCCATTTCTAATAATTACCAACATTTATTAGGCATGGAAACATCGTCATTTGCATGCAAAGTTATAAATATGTTCAGGGTGTCCCAATTAATTATAATGCACCAAGATTTTAAAAAATTACCGACGATTACGTTACTTCCTAATGCGAAATTTGAGCGCAGCAAATAAGCTGTTTCACCTTTTCGATAGATTGAGGCAAAGAAATCGAGCAACACATGTATGCGCTATCACAGAATTTTTTTTTATTTTTCACACGTATTCCTTTAACAAAGACTCCACTAACAGTTCTTGACAGTCATGAAGGAAGCTTTGTGGTCGGAGAAATAGACTGATATATGTTCGACTTGGTACACCAATGCTTGATTCTCAAAGACGAGATCTATACAAGTGCCTCGCGAGGTTGTCACAGCCGTGGGACGCGTTACGAGCGAGAGGAACGGGATGTTCTCCCGCATAAGTGTTAGGAAATTGCTGTTTGTCTTTATGTCAACATTAAAGTCCCCCACTACTAACATCGGTGTGGATCGATGGACGGTTAATGGGAGTTGCAGGAAGTGCACGACGTCTTTCGTGAGTGCGGTAGGGGCGAAGTAGGCAGCTACAACCAGCAAGATAATTTCGCAGTGGCGAACGGCAGCGGCAATTTCGGCTCGGGCGGTGCACATATACAGATCCGCCGCCACCGATCTGGCTCTCTGATTGCCACCGCACAGGGCGAACGGCAGCGGCAATTTCGGCTCGGGCGGTGCACATATACACATCCGCCGCCACCGATCTGGCTCTCTGATTGCCACCGCACAGGGGTTGCATTGGAGGAGGAGCGAAGAAAGGAATTAAGTTCGAGCCGGCGCTTTGACAACCGGAGACTCGCAGGAAGAGGGGGGAGGGGGGCGGCGTGTACACCCAGCGGCAAACGATGGGGGCAGAAGCGCGCGCAGCAAGCGGACAACATGATAAAGGGAGGAGGGAAGAGATAGCAGCGACTGACTGATGCCACTGACGCCGATAGTGAGTCAACCCCAGCTGCGGAGTTGGTTTCAGGGACAACGCCGCCGATGCCGACACAAACAATATGATACCCTCGCTTCCGCAGCGCTAAGAACCAGGTCTAGCCGTAGGAAGGTGGTCACGTATTCGTCGACGTGCCGGGGCCTACGTGAAATAACCGGCGCGTCGGCAACTGAAGAGCACCCTATCCGCCACACAAGAACAGGGGGGGGGGGGACCCTTTCCTCCTCTTTCTGCATGGCGGCGACGGTGTTCTATGCAGTCACGTTATCTTGACTCTCTAGCGGCGTCAGCGGCATCCAGCGGTATCAGTCGGTCGCTGCTAGCGCTGGGGGGATGAAAGGGGGGCGGAGCTGGTTACGAGGCTGACGACAACGCCGACGACGACGCGAAACCCAGGAACGGACGCCAAAGAGCTGCGCTCTAAAAAGAGCAGTGCGTCACTCGAAGAAAACGTAGCGCATAGTGTTTACAGTGCAGTGCAGTAGCTGCCAGTAAAATTTCGTTACTTAGATTTAATTAGGTGATTGTAATTAATCATCTTACTCGAGACGCAAACACGAGACGTAGTATCCTAATTATCAAAGCGGCGATGAAGCATCTGAGGGCAACACCAAGGGATATCTAACTACGGTATTTTCAGCGACGTACTAATAGTGTAGTTTTTTTTTTCGCGAAAAATGAAAAATACCACGTGACTGTGCTCCCACCCACATCATAAAGCAGTGTCCTCGAACAGGCTTCCTCTGAGTTATCCAGAATGAAATAAAGGAAATAAAGGAAAACATCGTGATCGAGCTTGTTCCTTATCAGCTGCTCCCCGGCCGAAGTAACACGCCGCATTTGGCATTAGTTGAAAACAAGTTGTGATAGCTGTTGTCTTAGCGCAGTTGAAGTGCATGGGTATTTTTTTTCCGCAAATAGTATTACCACAAAAGTGAGTTGACAACGTCAATGGAAAAGCTTAAAGGTCGTCGCAGTCACCATCTCTATCTCTAATGAGTAAAACGTAGACATGGTTCTTGCAAATCGCAAGAAGAGGAAGGCCGCACATATACATATCGGACATCGAAGTGTGGCGGTTGACCAAACGCATCGACTATCATCAGAAATTGTGAAAACCTGAGACAAGCCAGCAGCTTCAAGAAACAGCGGCGGAGAACTGTATTTGAGTCCTACATTACGCACGGATGTTCTAGCATTTATGGCTTCAAACCTTCATGATACAGTGCGGGACGTGGCTTCCCAGTAAAAACCCACAAAGAGGGAATTTCTTTTAGGACGATCGTAGAAGATCGCGGAACATGGCAAGGATGCGTCGCTGACTACCTTCAGGCATGTTTGAGCACCTTAACTTTCGACGACCCGTTCTTGATCCGCAACTCCGACGAAGAGATTGCAACACTAAAGAGTAGCCCACCAACTTCGTGCTTTTCAATAGACGTGAAGGACCTGTTCTACAGTGTCCCGAGGCCGCTAATGGTACAAGCTATAGAAGAAGCCATCGACATGTTCGGCTACACCAAATTTCAGGACGTGTCCAAGTGTAGTATTACTAGTTTTGTGAACTTGCTAAAACTGTATCTACAGGGTGCGTTTACCGAATATGGTGATAGTGTGTATGAGCAGAAGGACGGTATCGCTATTGGTTACTCTATAGCTACCGTGCTTTCCGACTTATTTTATAGTGTGGGAGACAGAAAACTTGCCGTCTTGTTTGAAGAAACAAACATAACCACCTGTTTTAGATATGTTGATGATTATTTGGTGTGCATGGAACAAAACTAAAGCGAACCAGTTAGCGTAGACACTTTTATCAGCATGATCAAGAAAGCGCATGAAGGTCTAGAATTCACGTACGACACTCCTAACGAATTCGATTGCAGTACCTTGACATAAACATTACACTCAGCGGTTCGCACATGTGCTGTTGCTACAAAACTAGAGGAGAGAAAGAAATCCTGACGTATAACTCTTGTCACTCTAAAATCCTAAAAAGAGGAATCGCCAAGGCTCGCATCAGTCAAGCAGTCAAAAAATCAAGCCGCCATGCTGTGGGGGAGAACACTTATTAGCATGTAAGCCGGTCAAGAAACAGTGGGTGCCCGAACAGTATGGTGCTGCAAATCCGTGAAACCATGTTGCCCGAAATCAGAGCCAACAGGAAAAGTAAAAAACACCGTAAAAAGAAAAATTCAAAGGACGCCTTATTTTGCCTTACATGCATGGGTTGTCGCAGAATAAAAAAGACAGCCCAACGCCATGATGTTCAAGTACTGTTCGCTCCGCAAAAACTAAAGGCATGTGCAAGAGGGTGAACGCAGGATCCAAAGAAGGCAATCGAAGTGTTACTTTCTGTCAGACTAAGCACGTGAAAAGGTGCGTGGAATGCGCTAGTTCAAGGTTTACCTAATCCCACTATAGTGCGGGAAAGTGGACGTTCGGCAAACTGGACACTGTCTAAATTTTAGGTTACGGGAGCACAAATACACGTGCCAGCTACTGCCAGCACCTAGCAATTTGGCTGCGCACTGCAAACAATGCAAATGCTCTCCGCTACTAGAAAGCACCGCAGTCATTGGCACATCAAAAACAAACATGGAGGGAGAAATATGGGAGGCACTTGCGATAGCAAAAGAAAAAGAAATGTGCGTAAGCACTCCGTCCATCGCGCTCATCGAAGCTGAGGTCGAGTTTGCCAGGGCGAACGGGTGCAAGTGAACGATGTATTTCCGGCCCATAGTATCATCACATGTCACCTTGTCGTAGCTTTTTATATCTCCCCCTCCCGCGCCTTATCTCCTTGTATATAAGCGCGTTATTTAACAGTAATAAACAGTTGGTAGTTTGCGCTACGTGCGTCCGCGCCCTCTCTTTCACGTTCGTCAATGTAAGACTAAACGCAATAAAATCATGGACGTCCACCAACTAGCCCCGTTCATTGCTTTACCAATTTCCAAGTCATCAGTTTGGAGGATTCTAAACGACGACCTTTCAGGCGTACATTAACCAACACCAACGCTTGGAAGATAGGGACCTTGCGGAATCGTCTAGAGTGATCGAATTGGGTCTCACAAAAGCCGATGCGTCACTGGACGTTTATGGCATTATCACATATGCACAGAGGAATCCAATTTTCGCACAAACGCCTAGGGAAATTTGCATAAATCACACCATTGGAGGGACTCAAATCCGCACTGGGTAAAGTGCAATCGGCACTAGTACCAGTGGTCATTCAATGTGTGGTTCGGTATTTACGCCGATGGTATAATCGGTCCCGTCTTCTTCGATCACGCACTGACTGCACAGCATTACATGAAAGAAATCCTTGAAGGAGTGGTGGATGAGTTTCTCTGTGAAGTCCCGCTGTCATGTCTTCCACTACTCTGGTACCACCAAGAAGGAGCACCAGCACAAAGCAGGAGCCAAGCATGAAGCTAGTTGATGCGCCTTTTTATGCGCAATAGATTGCAAGGCACGGGCCTGTAAATTGCCGGATAGGTCACTTGACCTCTCGCAACTCATTTTCTTTCTTTGGGGTATGTCAAATATCGTGCTTACATGATCGAGACGGACGTCAGATTAGTTCAAAGCAAGGGTAACGGATGTCTGCCGTGGAATGCTCTCTATACACGGTGGTCGCTTCCCAGTCAATTTTTGCCGCTTTTATTTTTTTACACGAACCTGTTTTTGCAACATGGATACACTTACATGAAAAAATAAAACGGTCACTTTAATTTCGCTTTGGTACTTTTGTGCTTTGGTGCATTGCTTTTCGGATTTCGTGCGTGATGAGAGCGGCGTTCGGGCCGTTATCAAGGGGCTTTTGTTATCAATGAGATCAATCAGCCTTCAGAGACGGATAATAAGTGTGACGTAGAAATGAGAGGAAGGAATAACTGCTAAGTCACGAAACCTCCCTGTGGCTGTTCCTTCCGTATACCATTCTCAAGGTGATGCGCTGTCTCTTCGGGTTTGCGGCAGGCAATTGAGTGGCTTTGAATCAGCTTATCTGAGGGCGCTGCTTTATGAAGTGGGTGGGAGCGCCAGTCACGTGATATTTTTCATATTTCCTGGGGTTTCTTTACCAGTAAATAAAAATTAGTACGCGATTATTGTGTCGCTAAAAATCGCAGTTAGATGTAATTTTGGGTGCCTACAAATGCCTCACTGGCCCTTTGAAAATTAGGACAGCACGTCTCGAGTAGATGATTAAAAGCAATTACCGATTTAAATCGCGGTAATGAAATAATCCCTGGCGGCTGGTCCACTATCCTGGAAACAATATGCAGTAGGTTTTCTTCAAGTAACGCAAATACTCTTTGTTAAAGCCTTGGTGCATGATAGTTGCCGAATACTGTTTAATTCAATCAGTAACCGAAGTGAGGCCCAACCGAGTTCACTCGAAATCAGAATCAGCAGTCAAGGGCAGCAGCGCTCGTACTCGGACTTACGGGAAAAAAAAAAAAAACTAGATCGAGAGAGAGAGGCTGCAGTTTCGCAGGAAAGGCGAAGAAGTATTAGTGATAGCCAAGTATGCGACAATTAGACGAAAGAATATTACACCACCGACAGGACTCAGACTGTGCAATTTAACTGTCTCCTGCTATGAGGTCTTCTTTATATTCATATAACGCCCTCACTTCAGCGCTCAATTCTTTTTGGTCACACGTAGTTTCTTCAAGTCCAAGCAAATATATATATATATATATATATATATATATATATATATATATATATATAATTCGGAAAGCTGGTTGGGCCACAGACCATCGATGATAAATATTTACCGTTGCAGAGCCGATTCAACGCGCCTTCTATTCGTAGGTGGTATATGTCCGTCTTCGAGACCTTGTTCAGTCGATGATGATCGACGCAGAAATGTAGGGTTCAGTCGTTTTTCTTCACCAGGACAGGACATGTCACTGTGCTTTTCGATTGCTGGATGAGGTCGTCGCGGAGGAGTTCGTCGACTTGTTCCGTAATAGCTTCACGTTCTCGCGTCGAAACATGATAAGGGCTCTGGCGGAATGATCGAGCGCAGTCTTCGGTTGTTATGCGATCCATTGCAACTGGCTTGTCGAATCCTCGATGACGTCGAAAAGCAGTCTTTGTTCCATCGGAGAAGTCTCCCGAAGCTGTTGTCGTTACTCAGGGCGAGACTTGCAGTTATGTCGAAGTCTGGTTCGATAACTGTGGCAGTGGGGTAGATGCGGCAGAATCCAAGAAGACAAACGCATTGCTGGTTCCCATAAATTCTTCGATGGCTGCGATTGTCGTGCTCTTGTTGATGTGTTTCAACTCCTGCTGAAATTGGTCAGCACCACTTTCACTTTCCATCTGTGCAGTTCAGCGATCCCTCTTGTGACGAAAATTTCACGGTCGAACAGTAGACGTTGTTCGCCCTCGATGGCGCCTTCTACGTCTGCAGGTGTTTCGCTGCCGACGGAAATGGCAATGCTGGAGCGAGGTGGGATATTGACTTGGTCCTCAAGTGCACTGACGATGCGCTGACTGGAACGCCTTTCCATCGGCATCGCCTGGTCTGTGCACAGCGTTATCGACTTCGACCTGAGGTCATTGATGACGCCATGTCGGTTTTGTAAGTCCATGCCGACAATTACGTAACGTGAGCACTGTTGGAGGACAACGAGCGTGGCAGGATAGGTAGTGTCATGAAATGTAATTCTTGCCATGCAGATTGCCGTCGGCGTTATCAGGTGTTCTCCAGCTGTCCGAATTTCTGGGTTGTCCCATGCAGTCTTGATTTTCTTCAGCTTGGCGGAGAGCGATAATCTAATGACGGAGTAGTCGGCTTCTGTGTCCGCCGAGGTAGCGACTGCATGGCTGTCGAGAAGCACGCCGAGGGTGGTTGTTCTTTGTCTTGCGTTGCAGTTAGGTCTTTGCGTCGGATCACGGTTGCGTCGTGCTGACGTGCGGTCGGTACGTTGCGTCGTCAGGTCTTTGGTCCGTGCATTCTTACCTTCCAGGCTTCGTCGGGACGGAGGCGTGTCGTTGTTATGTTGCCGAGATACTCTCCGGCGTATTCTTCAGCGGCGGATGGTCTTAGACGAGCAGCAATCGCACGTTCATCGGCTGCTGCTTTTAGTTTTCCGGATGCTGGCTCACGCACTTCCCCACGGCTGTGCACGGTTATGGGCGGCACTGCGGGGACAGATAGTCGCCTGGTGATGGCGAATCGGACGGTCGTCGTAAGTAGCCGCGATATAGTCGGCCATATCACGAGGGTGCTCCCCAAGCCGTGGTCGCGGTGCGTTGACGGCGAACCCTCGCAGTCCCAAGTCGCGGTATGGGCATTGGCGGTACACAAAGCCGGCTTCTCCGCAGTGGTAGCCGAGCGGGCGGTGGTCGGGGGCTCGCCAAATGTCCGTCTTCCTCGCGTAGCTGCGCTGGGCGACGGGTGGGCGTGCTGGCTGCGACGCCGGTGGGCGATGGCATCGCAGCGTTAGACGGCCCTGACGCGATCGCGGAAGCGGATTTTGACGGCGGACAATGACGGCGTAGGTCATCGCTTCCGGCTGGGGCTGCGGCGACTGTGGTTGCACCTCAGCAACTCCAAGCGACAGCTGATCATCTTCTTTGACGATTTCGGCTATTGAAGCCACTTGAGGCTGCTGACTTGCGTGCAACTTCTGCAGTTCTTCCCATACGACCACCCTGGTAGTCTCGCACAAATCTTCGGTGGCCAGTCATTAACTCCAGCGTAGTTTGTAGAGTTCGTGAGGTGGTCGAATTGCCGGTTCTGAATTTCGAGCGTCTTATCGATGCTGGTGGCCTCGCGAATTACTCTTCGACTGTCATCGGTGGGCTTCGTATTATTCAGTCGAAAAGTTCCTCCTTGCATGAGTAGGCGCACTTTCTTCAGGCATTTCCAGATAGACGTGGCGTAATAAACTGCTGATCTCCCCTGTGAAGAATGTGATGATCGCAATAGGCAGCTGTCCTCGGGTTTCTAGTAGAGCTTGAGCTTGTGCCCGGCCTACGATGGTAGCGAATGTCTGCAGGAAACCGCTTCGGAACATGTCCCACGTCGTTAACGGTTTCTCGGCTCTCGAACCCTGTCCTGGTGGCGTCTTCCAATGCGAAAAAACATGTCGAAGTTTGTCGTCACTATTCCAGCTGTTAATCGTAGCGACGCTCTCAAAGATCTCAAGCCTGGTTTCTGGGTCCTCGAATGTTGAACCGTGGAACGTCGGAGAATCCCTGGGCTGCTGCAGCACGATGATGGACGCTGGGCATGCCATTGCGGTTGACTTGGCGGCGATCTTCCTGGTCGTCTCAGGCAAAAGTGCGTGCTCCGGGGGCAGTACTTGCAGCTTGCGGCTACCTCGCTGGTTCTTGACGATGATAGTGCTGTCTTCTGTGTTCGGGCTTGTGTCACGGCATTGTAAGGGCGTCCGGTACATGAACGCAAACCATCTGGCTATATTGTATATATATTACTGCAGTATATATATA
The DNA here is from genome assembly GCF_023375885.2 of Dermacentor andersoni. Taxonomy (NCBI): domain Eukaryota; kingdom Metazoa; phylum Arthropoda; class Arachnida; order Ixodida; family Ixodidae; genus Dermacentor; species Dermacentor andersoni. The sequence goes on along the minus strand of NC_092818.1, from coordinate 40,639,645 downwards.
TAAAAATGCACTCTATATACACGAAAACATTTATGAAGCTCCTTACGATATGAGACTAAAAAGAAAACGGACCCTAAACACAAGGACCAAGTATGGTCAACAAACAACCAGGTACCATGTACTAACAATCCTAAATAAGCTAGAAGATAACATTCCAGTATTCCAGTATGACAAGAAACGCCTTCAAAAACCATGTGAAGGAATTGTTACTAACACAGTGTTTGAGAGAGTGAGTGTTGCTACATAAATATATTATAACCCGCTTTTTTCCTGTTTTTCTGTTTTACGTGGATACGTACATGTTCATGGTTATATGCTGCACTTTAGTGTACTATGGTAATTTACCTGTATAACCTGTACGTTATTGACTGTGAACCGGGAGAGGAAAGGGAAGAGGGTAGGAAAAGGGGAGCATTTTTTCTTATTTCACCATCTATATTAGTAAACAAACTGTAACCCCAAAATTTTGGTATTTCTGTTCTCAGTTTGTGTAAACTCGCGCATAATGTGTTAAAATATGTAACGTTGTGTGTGTCCGCTCACTGCCAATGAACTACCACTAAATAATGTATAATAAAAGCGTATATTGGGGGTACAGGGGCCCCTGTCAGGCGCTGTGCGCCTTTTGTCCCTGCACCTTTCTTGAAAGTGTATTCAAGATGAAATAACCATTCATTCATTCATTCATTCATTCATTCATTTATTCATCTCCACCAGATGTCACGTGGTAGTGAAAGTAAAGAACACAACAGCAATATTGCGAATGATGAAAATAACATTTATTGGGCGAACCTCTGCCCACAAAAACAGGCTACACTTAATGTAATAACTAAAGCGGCGAACAAAGTCGGCGATGTCAAAATCTGATCCACCGGTGAAGCATCGGCTTTTATACACGAGCCATCGAATGGACCAGAGCAATCGCTGGTGCCCGCGTGTGTTCCAGAATCTTCTAGACCATTCGCGTCGCGCATACAAGCAATCAGATTTTACAAGGTTCGGTGATTACAGGCAGCGGATAGAACAATTCATACCACTCCAGAAACTTCCGATACATGCATGTACATACATACATTCACATGTTAATATAGGTGCTCTATTGGTAACTGACGACGCGTGCTACTCTGGCGCGTTCTCCTAGCCATCGTTGTAGCAGAGCCCGTCTTGCGGGGAGTTACGCTTTTCTCGTCGCGCCATCGCCATACCCGCCTCCTCAGCTTTCCGTCTTTTGGTACCACTGTACCCTTCTCCTCTGCTTTTTTGCTCGCGCGCTCCTCGCTATCGCTGACTTTCATCCCTGACTGCGCTCAACCTTCGCTCTTTACTCCTTCGTTGTACTCGTTCACTCGTTTTTGAGGTACAGCGACCCTTGAGCATGAAAGAGCACCTCACAGCTGCGCTCTAAAAGGCGCTTGGAGTGTCCATACAATTGAATGATTTAACCTTTTCTTAAAGCGGCTATCATCAGGCTTCAGGATGAGTCTGGGTGATTTCATTCCTTCTAGTTCCGGTCCAACACGAATCAGGTGATAGTAGAAGTTTGCAGAAAAGTCAACCACATGCTCCAAGTAGTCGAGAAACGTCTGTCATGTTAGGCCTGCAGCGCTGTTTTTATCAAGCGCTGGAACGTCGCAGGCGCTGAGCAAAAGCCAGATGACGTGACGTTGACTTCAAAGACGCCGCCCGGCATATTAAAGCGGTCTTCTGACAAACCCTGTAGCCGACTTCTATTTGCGAGTAGTGAAAATGCAGATCCGTTGACGGAAAATACTTAGCCTTCAAGAGCCGATCCAAGGCGTCATATACCCGTGGATGAGCGTATGCGTCCGCGTGATATTCTTAGAGCAACGATCATTTCCGCAGAAACTCAGTGAGCCATCATCCTTTTTCACTATAACTGCAGAATATCTGCACGGGTATTTCAGCGGCTGAGTGATTTCATCACACAAGATTCCATCATCTTGTTCTTTTATGTCTCCCGTTCTTGCACTCAATCTAGAAGTGATTCTGACAAAGTGGTCGAGCACATTATTCAGTTGTGATGCGATGCTTGATTTTGCTATTTGTCGAACTTCGATGACGAACGAAAACAGTCTCTGTACTGTTATAGAAGACTTCGAGACACTTTTTGTTTACGCATGGATTACTTGCACTGCTGTCTGGAGCTACTTCCGGAGTTAGGGCTGTCGAGGTGATCAATAGTCTGTTGTTTAAGTGTTTTTACTCTTCACATAAGTTTGTCAGTCGCACCTTCGCTTTCTGTTCGTACAGTCAATCAATTCCCCTTGCAACATAAATTTCATGCTCAAGCAGCAGATGTTCATTACTCTCAACGACACCTTCTACGGCTGCAGTTTATTCGGTGCTGATGAAATCGATGATGCTGGAGCGACCTGGGATGCTACCTTGATTTTCGACCACATACAAGCCAAGGCTACTCAGGGTTTTCTCCTGCTGTATCGCTTTTTCCTAGGGTATTGCTGTAGACATACACTATAGCCAAGTGACTGTCTCATGTTGGCTCAGGAGGTCTATGCCAAAAAAATATCACGTGAGAAGTCATACGAGCATAACGAAGGGCGAAGTGTAAGCCTTGTCATTAACTTAAACTCGTGCCACACAAATTCCAGTCTGCGTTATTAATATCCTCCAGCTGTCCGGACTTAAAGGCCATTCAATGCAGTCTTATCTTTCTTAATGTTGGCGGCAAGGGCCTACTGATTCTGTTATAGTCTGCGTCTCTATCCGCATGCTCCGTAATTTCGTTGCCGTAAATGAGCACGTCGAGGTTGGCAGTTCTAAATCATGCATTCCAATTAGGTAGCGGAGTCTGATCATGTCTGCCATCACAATGTGGCGCTGTTGTTCTGTTCTGTCACGGTGGCATCTTGTTTACTTTGAGTTTTTGTTGGGTTGGTGTCATGTGGTTGCTGCGGCGTCGTGGTGCTTCTTGCAACGTCGTCGCAAGAACGTTGGCGGAGGTTATTCGTCATTGTGACGTACAGGAACCGCAGGGTAATCGATTGCTGTTTTTAGTTCTTCAAGTTAAAGCTGAGCGACCAGCCCGGAGGTCAGCCAGTGCATGGCGGCGCTGCGGCGGCATGCAGAGCCCTGGCATCGGCTAACGTTAAGGCTGTCGAGCTCTCCTTTCAATGGCTTCAATGACGTTGGCGATCTCACGTAGTTGTTAGCCATGTCACTGGAGCGGCGCGTGACATATTGGCGGTACCGGCAACGGGGGTAGATATGGCCAGCTTCTCAGCAGTGATAGCAGAGCAAGCAGTGCATGGGGGTACGCCATATGTCCGGCTTTTTCAGAACGGTGTTCGGGCTGGCAGCAGTGACAACTTCTAGGGATGCCACTGCGGTGTTACTGGGGCCCCTGTGGTGGCACAGAAGAGGGCAAACGCCGGCGGCAGCGTGACTTTATATTCGCGATTAGACGAGTCATGTATATGCTGCAACAAAACTGTGGAAACGGCTGAGTTCACCATAAAAAAATCGAAGGAATTGATCCAGTGAAACCCGTGGGTAACCCAAACCCTCTAGAAGCGCTTTAATTTAAAGTCGGTGAACCATGAACTGGTCAGCATTCGAAATAAACAAGAGACGTTTAGAGTACTGGTGAAAAAAAGAAAAACAGCAGGGAAGAGATTGATAACACCGGACCCGTTACAGGAGTAGGTGGCGGTCCAATGTAAAGGAGAAGTGTTGAGGAGCGAAAACATACGAAAACGATGCACACCAAAGATGATACAATAAAAAACACGTATAGCATACCTCAGTAATCGGCTACGACGAAAAGAACATCTTCCGTAGCTCTTTGTGCACTACATCGTTGATTGTTTCCCGCAGGTTGTTGGAAGAGAGTGCCTGGGCTACTGCGCGGCCTGGTAACTAGCGGCGGTTTTATTCTCTGGTACGCATTTCCAGGGTCTTCACAATGGACGACGGCTCTGTGAGGAATACTTTTACGGTGTTCGGCGGGATGTGCATTAGTTCGGCGAAGAGCTCTTGTTTTATGGAAAGGAAGTTTATTATCTTTGGAGATTACGGGATCGGTATGACTAAATAAGTGAGTAATCTTTCAAGTGAAATAGCGTCGTTCTCATTTCTTTGATGGTTCCTGGCTTCTAGAAGGGCTTCGAATCGCTTGCCCACGACGTTTCTGAACATCGATCGGAAGCTGCTGTGGAACAGCTCCTACGCTATGTTGGCTTCTCAATTCTCTAGCCAAGTCGCGGTGGCAGCTTCTAATGTGAAAAAAAAAAAAACATGCCGCAGCTTGACTTTGGACTTACAGTTGTCAGATACAGCGGTCCTTTTCTAATTCCCCCGCCGACTTTCCGGGTCTGCACTGGATGATCTGCGTAAGATGGATGGCTCTGTAGGTTACATCAGGATTGAAGAAACTTAGGCTGTCATCGTTGCTGCGGACACTGCCTTGATATTTGTGGCTTGCGCGGGTAGGGGTCTGTGCTCCAGGGTTAGGTTTTGTAGCCCGCGGCTAGATGGGTGGCTCGCGTTGACGTTGGTGCCGTCTTTATGGTCTTAGCTTGGCTCATGGCTTGAAAGCGGTTTCTGGTAAATGAACATAAGTGCACCTTCGCGAGATGTCACGTTGATGTAACGGTGAAGTGAATTGTGACATAATGGGAGAGTAACAAAACTAATTCTTCATTGGGAGAAGTTATGCAAAGAATCACAAGTCACACTCGGATAGAATAGCGACGAAGACATGCGTAGATTGTGGAAAGGGCCTCTGCGGGCTAAGAGCGTCTGCTATTTATAAAAGACTCGTTGAATATTCCAGCCTTATCTTTAGTGATAGCACGCCTTGTAGAATCTGAAACACTGTTCGCGTCAAACATGGAGCCTGATTACACAAGTTGCGGTGACAAAAATTGATGATCTTTTGACACCTGCGGGCGCGCCCTGCGTAGAGCGACAAGTTTTGCACTTCTTATCTAGTGAAAGGGTGGCATCCGGAAAAAAGGTAAAAAAGGTCACGTGCAAATATTGGGAATCTGCAACTGCGTTTTGAACTACATTCTCGCGGCCTCTGATGCTCTCGTTAAGGCTGCGTATGTTTTGACAACCTCATGGTTGTGGCAGGATGCTTTTAACAATCTTTTATATACGCATGCCTGTGAGAAATGGTTTTCTATGTCAGAAAAATATTCCCAATTTAGTGACCCTTGCACTACGCTTAAGCCGTAAGAAACACATGCGAGCTCACCCAGCGGGAAAGCGCAGGCAATCAGAAGTGCCAATAGCGTATGGCAAGTCGAGAAGGCAGTAAATGACGTTATCACAAGAGAGGCGTCAGCATGTCGTATGTATGAAGTGCGCATGGAGATTGATTTGTGGACTCGAACATATTGTTCGGTCCACTCTTGTTCACACGTCAAGTATTCCTTTTTTTGTTTCGCCTCTAGAGCCATGGTCGCAACATATGCGAAAGCTGCATCAACCACAGAAATAGACCAGGCAGAAAGGAATTGACCCAGCCAGAAGAGGCTTGACGAAAAACCCATGATCTCTTGCAGATCCTGAAAGAATGAAAATGGGAGTTCAGATTAATGTAAGTTCACTCGTTATTATCCCATTCAGTCGCAAATCCTAACATAGCTTTGACCCGACGCCAATTCAGATTTCACACATCAAATAGGTAGCATTGCTCGCTCTATCAACCCGTAAGGCAATTGAAAATTACGAATGGACTAGAATGTAAAAAAATATAGATACATTCGGCAGCGTCACGAATGCTTGCGTGTGGGAATGCGAAAGCGTTAAAGTCGCCATTCTTTCCGCTTCTAACGGCGTGATCTCCTTCTGTATATTCTTATCACGTAATTATCCCCGTTTGTGTCATTAATAAACTGATTCAGATGCTGATGAATTGTCCTCTATCGATGCTTCCAACATGCACGAAACTATACGCTTGAAATGTTCGACAGCATAGTAGGGCGCAAATAGTGAATTATTCTTCTTGGACAAATTGGACATTGTCATCCTAACGAAATGGTTAAAGTAGAGAGCGCACGTCATGGGATCGTCGCTGAGGAGATGGCTGCGCTCGTAGTGAGCCAATTTCTCCAGAGACGTCAATGTGCGCAATAGGCACACCTTCAATTAGAATGAACATTATCACCGTCACCATGTGGTAGAAGTAGAGAGGGCACGTGATGGCTTCGTCACTGACATGTTGGCTTCGTACGTACAGCGTCAATCTTTCCACAGACGTCCATACGCGCACTAGTCATACCTTAAATCAGACAGACCTGTGCAGCCTCCGTGGCGTCGGTGAAGCATGCTAGTGTCGCTTCCCAGTGGCTCAAATTTGAATGCGATCCAGACGAAAATGACCCAATTTTCTTTTCAAAGCCATTAGTTTACTTTGTTTAAAGGAACACCCCTTAAAAAATTTACGTGAATCGGAGCATTGTTACGTGCTTTCAGTCATTACGCGGTTGCCCATTTGTGGTGTCGTCTTTCGTCCCGCGTACTGTGACGGATTTTCGCGTAATGGGGAAACTATGCTATCACATTAAAAACTTCATATTGCAAGCTTTGGCTCCTCTCTGAATGAACTCTTAATGAACTCTAAGTTTAGAGCAAGGAACATAGCATTGCACGCAAAACAAGCCCTCCAGAAGTTCATTGATTTCATGGTTAATCGCGCAGGTCTAGGAACTTCCAGATGACAAAGCTTAATATCTGATTCGGGTATAAGTCACATTTCATGGCTATGCACTCCATGGTTTTTTTGTTTTGTCCTAATGACTGCTCAAGTAGAGACTAATTACTAGATATATGGCAGAACCTCATTTGACCTGGACAACTCGAAATTATTCACAAAGCGCGAGGGCAAAGAAGGAGCAGGAGGGAATTATTGCTGGTGTGCCTTCTGTGCAATGAAAGATCGTTACACACCTGCACCATTAAATAAAATTGTAATTGGGTGTCGTGGATACTGCTGTTTCGCCGAGAACCGGCAATAAGGACGCACCAATGGCCACCAGTGTAAATACTCGCAAGCCTCACCCTGACAATTCCTGGCAACGTGGTTACGGTAACAAGGGCGTACGATGCTTGGCAGCCACAAAGTGGCACTTCGATGGTGTGAGGCAGCCAGGAAGACCAGCCTGCCCATGACCACTGGTGCCAACCCAGCGGAGCATTTTACGGTGCATTTCTGTTATAATAAACCCAGTTTCTGTCACGTATTTGCTATCCGGCCTCTTTGGGGAAGCAGGCAGTTAAAAGCAACTAGCAAACAATAGGAAACCGTGGTTTCGGTTGTCACCATATATTACTGTGCAAATTAAATGAAAGCGTTGAGCCCCAAAAGAGAATGCGTCCAACTGCATATTTGACAGTCTATTATGAGAGGCGCATCAATTATGATAGAAAAGCTGAGAGGCTGCGAGTATTGACAAGCGGGACACCAATGCGCCTTGTGCTAAACAGGGGCATTACTTATGACAGAAAAGCTGACAGGTTACTCGTCTTGAGAACTTATTTTGCGTCAATGACGTGCACCGTTGATTAAGACTGTAGGCTTCAGTTGTAATAGTGCGACGCTTCACTAGAATGGGGTGTCACTCTCATCGTGTTGCTTGGGAACGTTATGGAACACAAATTGCGCTCCCTCCGCTCTCGGTACGTGACGGTGTTTAGAAGTACGCCTGCATTGTTTCACTGAGTGGGCACCATCGGGTATGTGGCCGCACATACATTATTTCATTACTTATGTAGAAATAGTGGTAATCTCCAGTGATGTCAAAGCAGCCAAATGGTTACACCAAATAGATGTAAAGAACTGATCACAGGATATTGTCACCTGGTACTGACGGTGAATAAAAGTCGCAAAAGTGTGAATGACGAAACTAAAATTCTATTTCGCAAACCTGGCCCCAGAAAAGCAAGTTGCGCTCAACGTACAAAGATAGCGCCTGACACAGTCGGTGATCATCGAACTTTGATTTGTTGCTCAAGCGCGTCGGATTTTGTAAATCACTCGTCCAAGGCTCCACTGTAATCACTGGTGCCCGCGTGTTTTCAAGAACCTACTACACAATTAGTGTCGCGGACGCAACGTGATTATACAAGGTTCGGCGAGGACATACGCAGCATATAGAATCAACGATAACATTCAAAGTATGTTCGAAGTCATGCATGGAGGTCTTCCGCTGTGCGATACCTGTAGGTTGTTAGCGGGTGAAATTCGATCCCCGGGAAAATTAAAAATCAGTACACGTGCCAATGCCCCCATTCTTAAGAAGCGTCGTCCCCATGTGACAAACACGAGCGCAAGAAACTAAAGCAGATGCAGTGTTGAAAAATACCATAAGAAGTAGGAAACAAAGTCGCAGAGTCGGTTAGCACTGATAGAAGGGGTTAAAGGGTCCGTCACGAGGTCTGGTCATTTTTAGCTGACACTCACTGTGCGTACAACACGCACTAACGATCGTGCCTGCTATGTATTACAACACTACGCGCCGTGAAGACCGCTGAAAATTCAAAGGCCGTTTGCCCTTCTCCTCGCTTACGCAGCGCTCCAAGCCGGAGCAATGACATATTAGTGCGCCTGCGTACTTGTGTTTTTGCTGTGACGTCGCTCTTGGTGGCTTGTGACTTCGAGAATTATACAAGGCAACATCCGATATTTGCGTAATCTGTTACATCACAGTAATAATAAAACACCCAAACCGAATGTCTGCGTGTATTTATTTTATTTCACATCACAGCAATACAGATGTTCTTCCTTTTCGTCTGCTTGTTCCGACGTAGCGCAGTGGGGTACGCCGATGCCGAAAATATCCCATTTTCTGCCATATTCCAGCGCAGTATCATGCTCTGTGATGCGCTTGTTTCTGCCTCAGTACTCATGTAGCAGTAACTTGTACCGCTAGTCAGGTGTTCTCGTACGCAGCGCGCACAATGGTGTGCTGCGCCAAACGACACAAACACAACAGCTCGCGTGCAACGCCGTCGACGGAAGTGCGTTATGCAGCAAAAAAGCAAGGAAGGAAAAGAGGCGACAGCAGGCCCATGACGTCTGTGTCACACGATCCTAGTGTTCTAGTATGGCAAAACGCAGGGAAGGAATTTCGCTTGCGGAGGCTAGACGGGGCAAGTGGAAAGAGTGTCTCTCTTGGCAGTGTCGCTCACCTCCTGAATCATGGGATCGTGGCACCGAAATATCTTTTTCTCGGCTATTAATGAAGCAATATGAAAAATTCTTGCAGCCGAACGGTTCTTAGAGGACACGAAACAACTTCCAGCCTAAAACCTAAATTTGCTAGGGGCCTGGTGAGGGGAACTTTAAGGCAAGCAACATGGATTATACTTGGTGGTAAGGTGTGCAACTGTGATTCTGTAATGCCGTCGGGCACGACCTATTAGTCCAGTGCACCAATACGTCGAATGATCTTGCCGGGTACGAAATAGCGTCGCAAAAGTTTCTCCCTCAGTACTTGGCGTATACGGGCCCGCAAACATGGTCGCCGAGATGTTACACGAAGTAGCGTCGTCGAAGGTTGTAGTGTCGGCTGTCGGTCTTCTGCTGGTCCTTGATGCCCAGGCGGGCGAGCTGTCGGGCTTCTTCGGCACGCTGGAGAAAGGCGGCGACGTCGAAATTCTCTTCGTTGGTGACGTGCGGGAGCGTGAATGGCGTAATCATTGTTGTTTCTTGCACTGCCGTGTAGTTAGTGAATGTTAAATACGGCATCCCATATTCTGTGCTTGACATCGACGTGCATTGCTAGGATGCCGGCGAGGTTCTTAATCAGCCACTCCGTAAGACCATGCTGTTAATGCAAGAGTAGCATCTAAAATCGTGCGATAGCAGCAAGCCAAGGCATTTATATACTAAAACTCAAGTTAGTTAAAGGCGTTATTTGTAGTGTACTGAAAGTCATACCTGTGTTTTTCTGCAGTAATTGTTAGCTCACCCGATTTACAAACGTTAAAGATCATTTGGTCTTCAGAATCTCTTGTGTCATTTAATGTTTCTTGGTACTCAGGTTGGTGATTTCTTGTTATAGTGCACTATCAACAGCGAACTTCATTTTGACGCGTTAGTTAGAAGGTAACTCAATGAAAAAATAAAAAAAGAAAGGATGAGGGTAAAAAAAAGGAAAACTCTCAAGGCAGACCAGATATGAGTGCCGATAATGTCGAGCCCTGACAGTGGATTTCTATGATTTTCTATCGTTAGTTAAGTAATCCTAATTCTAGGTAACAATTGGACCGCTCTCTAAGTTTATACGCTTTTAGTATTGAGATTTAGACACGGTCAAAGCTTTCAACAAATCCGGTAACGTAGATGTATCCGTTTTTCATTCACAATACTTAACGACAAATTATGGATCAGTTGTAGCAGATAAGTATTAGTTGAGAGTACTTTGCGAAATCCGTATTGACAAAGGCATGGGATGCTTTCATCTTTCACGTATGTGGTGAGATGCTTTGGGAGTATGTGTTACAGAAGTTTACTGAATGTGGTGGTTACGGAGAGTGGCCTGTTGGGAAGTATATATCTTTTGGTATGTATATCAGGTATGCTACATGGTCCGTCTTCCTTTTTACTGTGAATATCTGTAATCAAAGACTAATTCAACCACGCTGGAAAACTACGGGTGTTCATTAATGCCTTCTGTTGGAAGGATTTACGTGTGGAAGGTTTTCTTTGTGAGCTGTAAAACGGATTGAACACGTGTGTTAGGTACGTCTGCCTATCCGAAGTCATATATATTGTAAAGGCGAAATCTACTTAGGCTCATGCGCTCGAACTGCGTGCGCGAAGACAGATGAATGAGAAGTAAACAAAGTGTTCGGAGTGACGACCGCTTGTGCCTTTTTCTAACCAGTACAATGGCGCAGTCGTCAAAAAGACAGCCGTAGGGTGTAAGACGTGCGTCCTTGTGGATCCTCGGCGTACGCTATCCATCCTGCCAAGAAAATTCCTTGGCCCCACGGAGTCCGCTACCCTACCACCACCGTAGGTACCCGTGCGGAGATGGCTTCCAAGCTCCCTCGGTGGTCTGCAGGCTTAAAAGGCATTCCGGATGTTTTCCCCACAGACTGCATTCCCTTCAACTTCCGCAGGTTTTCGAAGGGTCAATGTAAACAATTCCTGGGCGTGGAAGACCTCAGCTTCACATGTCATATAATCAGGTAAACACCATGTGGAAAAATGAACCATGACTCACTTTGATACTGATAAATGCACTTTCTTGTCAAGCAATATTTGTGTCTTCCGGGAAACGTTTAAACTTTTGTCTAGTACCTTAGTTTATAACCATTATTCTGGCACCATCTCTGAGAAACGGCCTGCTGCATCTTGCGCGCCGTTGTTTAGTATTCAATCAATAGTACTCATTCTGAGCGCCATTATGTTCATAGTCATTGACACGTGTACTTACTTAGCAGTCATTGGTGGCCGCTTTACAGCGGCTGATAAATGATCAAGCGTTATCGTTGGGCGCAGGACGCGCTTTCATGTACTGAAAGTTTCTCAAACGTAATCTATGGTTCTATCCGTTCTCTGTCCTCAATGAGCGTTGTGTACCTTGGGCCCTATAACGTAAAACTATTACAATGTCTTTTTATTCCAATCTCCTGACGTCAAATTTGTGTAACCGCTGGCTCAAGCATCGGGCGGTCACCCTGAGGGTTGTCTCAACAGAGCAATCAAACGCTCTCCTCGTTCATTGGACGTCACTTTTGTTTGCTTGAAAAACGAATAACATTACCTACGCTGAGTGGCTTGTCTTATCTGATTGGCTTACAAGAGGCGAGGAGCACGCTCAAGTGGAGAGGGATTCCATGGGACCGAGCCATTGCACTGAAATTGGTTGCCGGATGAAGAGGGTAGTGAAAGCGTTTGTGATTGGTCCGCTTTCCCATACATAGCTTGCAGTGGCTCGTCGACAAATCAGGGTGGCGTGCAACGGAAGCTTAAGAATGATGCTCAAACGGATCCTCAGTAAAGAAGAGTTGGCAGAACGAGATCGTAAACGTGCTGAAAATGCTCGAAAACGTTACACGGCCACGCAAAAAGTTTTATTACGCGCAAATAAACCCATGCTCTGCGGCAGGTGCGAGTAGCCAGTGCCTGAGCCATCGGCGGCAGACATGTTATATTACTTTCGGAAAGGGGCAGCCTGCGACTATTCAGAATAAAATTCAGTTTCCTTCGGCATATCAATGCACCTTTAACGCGTACACGTCACTACGACGCAGTGAGTTTTTGCCATTTTGTGACGTCGCGTGACAGGCAGGTTAAGTGGGTGCAGCCCGAAAACTTTTGACCAATAGCCGAGTGCTAATGGCGAAAAGGCATCGAATCAGATGTAACTATGTTTCTTTCATTCGGTCAAATCATGCATAATCAGTGTGTGCACGTCTTACCAGATGTTGAGCTATCGCTGTTTTCGTGACGTCGCGTGACCGACAGGTGAAGTGGGGGTGGTCCAAAAAAGTTTCCTACCAATCGCGGAGGGCTGAATGCAGAATTGGAATAGAAAGGTTTGGAATGGTTTTACGTTATAGCGCCCCTTATTGCATTTGCGACGCGAATTGTGTCGCAATTTCTGTAAGGCACAGGGGCACCAGCGATTGCACTGCACCTTTCAACGAGTCTTGCATAAAAGGCGACGTTCTTGAACTGCTAGTCACAATATGACGATCGCCTACTGTGCTAGCCGTTATCGTTGTGCTTGAGGGTGAATTCTTTTTTATATGACACAAGTTCACCAAAGAAAACAAAATTTTGTGATTTGCAGTTTTCGCCACTGTGTTTTTCACCGTCGATTAACGTGTGCTACAGAAAATTCTTTACGTTCATGTACCAGACGCCCCACAATGTCGTGATCGAAGCCTGAACCCTGAAAAAAGAAACCAATATCGCCCCGGGCCAGTGCGCTAGCAGCAGGCTGCAACGATTGCTACCGGAGTAACGATCTCTTTCCAAGAAGACCGTTGAAATCAATGCTAAGAAAAAACCACAATGGCAGCCCCAGCCTCGCCCATACTGCTGCAACAGACCAGGGAGCCACCGACCTTCCTAGGATAGCGGTTTGCAGGCAAGAAAAACTTGCTGGAAAAAGACTTATCCAATAAAGAGTATGTTAATGCTGCCTTTTTGTTACTCTGCTTTTCCTTGTATCTACAACATGACAATATTTCTCTCCGGAGAAACACCATTCCTATGTTTTAAGACATAGGCCACTGTTCTGCTTACTACTCAATTTCAATGGTTTAGACGCTTTTCTTTCGAGTGAAGTGGCACCAGCATTGCCACTTTATGTAACACACTGAAGAGCGATATAGCCAGGGAACTTATCGCATATAACCTAATACTTTTGCAGAAGCATCGTACATATAACACCCAACGCTATCTGCGACCAATGTATCTCTAGGCAGTTGATATTAAAACTATTATTATACAGATCTCTGTTCTTACGTCAGCCAGATGTAGTAAGAGAGAAAAATATGCGAAGGGTGTTAACTCTTTGTTGCCAGCAGGTGTGTTTGTCAAGAATAGTTATCTAACTCAGACACTTACCTTAAGGCCCGACTCTATCTCCATCGTGATATCTCGTATGCGCCACATAAGGGGCAGGCAAAAGCCAACTGTTGTAGCGACAAAAAATCCAATTCTGTACTCGTAAATATTCTTGACCGGTGGGTCAGCAGGAATATTTGCTATCTGTATCTGCAAGTAAAAAAAAAACAGAAAGACACTTGGTGTGTGTGCATCAATTTGTTTCAATGCCAGTCAGCTCTCAATTACATTGATTGCTGAACATGGGAACTCGCTCGCAGAGAACGGTATAAATATACCTAAGAAGCACCCACTGTATACATACAGTTGTATTAGTTTACCAAACACTAAGGTAGACTCTCTGAGTGTGTGAGGACTGCTACATAATTTCGGATGAATTTTATTAACATTCCACTATTCGGAAGCCCCAATCCACGTAAAAACGTCTCTTTAGTGATTAGCGAGAACACCCGGAATACTCAAGCTGCGAGCAAAGATACTTTAATGTAATAACGGACACTAACATTCCTACTACAACTCCCTGCGCACTCAAAAGCTCGCACTGCTATTCGTATGGAACAAAAAAAATGCAATGCGCGCCTGAATGTCATCAACACCTTAAGTGGGTTGTAAATAGGGATGTCTTAGTTTTGCATTCAGTGCCTTCGTTAATAAATTAAATTAAGATGTAGTGCTGTTTAAAAGAATATTGAATCAATAGTGCATGCACGACACTAGCGATATAGAGATCATTGGTTACCAAGTATCTTGCATTCTTCTATGGGCCTTCCAAGACTTTTTATTAAACTATAGGGTGTATTTCAGGATTAGCACAACACGTTGTGAGTTCCCTCGAGTGAGATGTATTCCGATGCATTTTAAAATGAAATTATTAACCAGCAGGGATGTGCCAATAGCAGGTTTTTGGACCAAATATAACATTAAGTGAATGGTGCCAGAAGCATATGGGAAATGGTTTCGGAAATCTTTTGATATTTGCGATTATTCTACAGTCATTGCACCAATAATATAACCATTTTTTTTACATTGTAGTACTCCCAATATTACACAGTTTCTGTCATGGTACTGCACATAAATATCACGAAGGTAGAATAGGCAACAACTAAGCAGTTGGCTAGCAAATGCAGGGCTCTTCGAAACATTCGCTGCGTGTGTCTGTACATCTCTATGTTCGCGCCAAACCAGAAATGTGTTACGCGTGTGTCAGAGCTAGGGTAAGAACAAAAAAGACTTTTTTTTTTGTTTCGAAAGGTCACGCGTTATCGTAAGAGTATCTTAACAAAGTTTACTGCAATGAGGCAAATTCAGATTTCCTTTAGCCAGATGCCCACTTACATAAATAGCAGTAAACAACACCCATTGCATGACGTCATGTCTCACATTTTTCCGTAATGGCTTGCCGGAGAAAAACAAGCTCCCTAAAGGCTGCAGTTTTGTAACAGTTTAGGTGAATCGGAAAAAATATGAAACAAAACAAATTTTTCCTTTCATTTCATGTTCGATATTGCACTGTCTACGGCGTGAATTATGCGAGAAATTAAAAAAATTATTCAAATATTGAGAAAAACTATTCAATTGGAGGATGGAATCAAATAGGATAGTACTCGATTCGTTATTAAAAGGTTTCCAATATTTCCATACCTCAGGATTCGCGGTAAATATGCACACATTCACCGCTAAGTTGACAAACCCAGAGGTTCTCAGTTGTTTTACAGGTCATCTACGCAGACTACGTTGAGTATGCTCTCACTTGGTGCGCTCAGTGGTCCTTTATTCAAATCTGCTTTAAGATATCGTTTGCCCCCTTGTAGTGCTTCTAAACTTGCAACCCGGCCTGACATTAGGTGTTACTGGCCATAGAAGCGAAGCACGGGGAGGGTGGTTACGTAGATGCCTCTTTAGCGTCCGCTGTGCAGTAGTCTGTATTGCGACAGGAAGTACATGGGCACTGCAGGAGCATTTTTCGCGTCGCTGTCCCGTCGCGGTGAGGTTCCGTATAAAGGCCATGGTCGATAAAATTGTCGCCGCATGCCGTATGGTGTATGGGTGAGTGAAAGAGTGTGAGGGTGAAGCCTATTTGACGTGATGCAATTTTCGTCCCACCGGAAGAGCGAGTTCCGTCGCTTGCGACAAGAATCGCAGTGGCAGTGCCAATCCCCCGATTTTCGGTTACAACCAACTAGTTGGTCGCTCAGTGCCACCATCGCAGCGAGCGCTGCGATTTTCCGTCGAAATTGCGACGAGGGCGATTTCGTGATTTGTTTTGCAAATGACGGTCTCGCTCAAAAACTGCAATTCGCGGTGATACACGTGGATTTTCGAATTCGGCACGTGCGCGAAGGGAAAATAAAGAAGTTGTGCCGCAGAATAAATTCTCCTATTTCTATGCGTTCGTTTGAACGCTACGCCGCAAATTAACGGCATTTTCACGATTTCTTCGTATAACTTTGTAAGTAGTCAATACTACGAGGTGTTCGATCCCTACGAGACATGGCCTTTTGGGGTCATTCCAATTTTCTTTCATTGAGCTGCATGCAAACATGGCGCGTACGGAGCAGTTTAAATAATTTTAATCTCGGCAACGGCAAATGACACGAAAGCCAAGTACCCGAAGTTCGAAAGTTGTGCTTACCGCGGTACCGTTGAGTTGCATTTTCTTGTACTTTTTTAAGCGTGAATTTTCCGATGCATCTTAAAAGGTTATCTTACCTCCCTTACTAAATTTGACATGGCAAACGTGCAGGTTATTGGAATGAATTTTATGCAATAGCATTAACTCTGTGGCTTTAATAAAGAGCACCGTCACTTTTTAAATATTTTATGTACGTTGATTTGCATCACTTCTTTGGAGGATATGCTTCCTGCACAGAAACCAGTAAACCTTCGATATATTGCGGACTTTGTATCTTTAGTGCATCTGTAGTAACATTTGCTTTGAACGGCATTTATTCCTACACTTATTAAATTAATGTATTGCTATAGTCGCATGAAGACAGCGCACCCTCCTTCCCAACCAAGTAAAATGGGCAACAGTGCCAAAAGCACACACACAGCATGTTCTTGTTTAGACGAAAGGGTACAAGACGACACGCTAAAAAAATTAAGCCAGGACTTTTCGCTGTAGTCAGCCAGTTGCATCCCTTCCTGCGAATCTTTGAATCTTTTAAGTATAAATTGTTCTTCGACGTCCACAATTAATGAAGTGTGCAGAAACATCCATGCCTTAATGTTTCTAATAACAGTTTCTAATAAGCTTGTCATCTAATATATTAGTTTGCAAACTCGCATGCAGTTTATTCAATAAAGGACCCCATACAGCTTTCTTGCAACGATACACTTAGTGCAAGTTTTACCTACATACAGGCAGAAAAAAAACATCTGTAGGGAACGAAATTGTTCAATTTATTCGCCTGCTACTGTGGCTATAGCATTCTGCTACTAACACAACGTGAGGGGTTGCATTGCCAGCCATGCCACACGCGTTCCAATGGGAGTCATAGGTTAAAAAAAAACTCTTGCGCTTAGATTTCGTTCATCATCCTTTATTGAACCCTTAAACAATACAAGGCTACTGCATAAGAGGGGAATATGCAAAATCTAACAAGCAAAACTAACGCCAATTGAAAGCAAGTGGCACAATTGTAACACAGGCACCTTTCCGGATGCTTCGAATGTGTAAACAATTATTGCATCAATATATATTGTTCAATAGCACTGTACAAATAAGCATCATCAGGCATAGTAAGCACTCGAACGACAGAAAGCTGAGCTAGTTGACAAGGATTCATTATGCGAAAAAGAGGTGAGGTGTGCAGACAGGATACAAGAGTAGAGAAGTGCACAACATGAACGCCGACCATTAACTGAAGGGCGCACAGAAACGAAAAAAGAAAGAAGACACAAAACTCATACGCGCAAGCTCAAGAATGGTATCACCACGTGTCAGTCGGGTACTTGTGCCGGTCTATGTTATGATAACTGTTAAGACACTTAATCTCTTCCTTACGTAAAGTAATCGAAGGCTGACTCGCGCACGCACTTTCACCATTATAGATATGCCATGTCTGTACCATAAGACGCGTATCCTCATTCTTATGCCTGTACAATATCGCGCATTCATCTAACTCTGGCATGCAGTTACAATCTTGGCAATGTAGGGAAAGATTAGAAGGCGATCCGCCGGTTAACGACCTTTTATGTACCATTAGCATCTGATTGATGCGCCGTCGCGTGTGCCCTATGTAGGACTGGCCATAGCTAAGGGTAATTTTATAAACCACACCCATACGACAGTCAGTAAAACTGTTTTTCTTATTGTGCTTGACTGGACAAATATCTCTTCTTTTTTTTGCCTTTTACCTGCTCCTTTTTCCTCTGTATGGCAGCGCATGTCTTACCTAGCTTATTGGGATCAGTGAAAGCAACATTAACATTACATCTACTTGCAACTTTTTTAAGTCTGTGCGACACTGAATGAATCTACGGAATAGCCACTACTCTTTTTTGGCTATTACTGCTTTCTGTAGTCACGCCCGTCCCCCTCGAAACCGACTTAGTTAGGGGCTCACCCACAGTGGCCACTGCTACACTAGGATACCCTGCTTCTAATAGGCGCAGGACCTGCGCATTGAAACTAGCGCTCATTTTATGCATGCAGGATCTGGTGAGAGAAGACTTAAGGAACGAGATAGCAATTCCGTTTTTTGCTACATTGGAATGCTTGGATTGAAAGTTTAGCAATGGCTTCGATGACCTTGGGTAGTACTGCCAACAAAGGTGATATTGTTCGAAGACCAAGGAAATGGTAAGAAACTGAATTACGCGTCGCTGAGGAAATTCCTTGGTAAACTTTAATCCTCCTCCATGAAGTTTAAATTGCTCACTTACTGAGGTAGCAGCGGAATCGGATTCTTCCCTATTGTAGAAAATCAGGTAATCATCAACGTAACGAAATATCTTGATGACGCAATCAACTAAGGCTTTCTCTAAGCAGCTGTCAACCTTACTCATGTAGATATTGCTAAGAATAAGGGCAACCTTTGAGCCAATACTAATGCCTGATTTCTGCAGAAAAGTGCCATCTGTCCACCCAATCAGCGTCCACTTCAAGTACATTGAAAGAATTTCTAGAAAAGCTCCCGCGGAAACACCGCATCTGTCAATAAAAGTCGACTCTTGCACTTGTTCTTTATTGCACTCATTTACTGAATTTAGCAACCCGTCATGCGGCAAGGAATAATACAGGTCTTCGTTGTTAAATACTAAAAGCTGTACAATCCCCAGGATTTTCCTGTCTCAAATACTGAACTAGTGGCTGAGAATGACGCAAGCAAAAGGAGTCTGAAAAAACTAGTGAAGCTAAGCAGTTCTGTAGGCAACTAGCGCACAGACCTGCCCCGTCCCTTTCTCTGACACTATAGCACGCAAAGGAATTTCTCGCTTATGGGTCTTCGCCGAGAAAAACAGTTCTAAGGGAAGGGATTTTGCTTTCTTGAGATTAGACACAACCCTATCAAGATTATGTCTTGACAAGAGGTCAACCGCGCGATGCTTAACTGCCGAAGGCGCCAGTTTTACTGGCTGTAAATTCTTTCCTATAGCTGAAATCGCTTTTTCTGAAAACATGTCATCAGGCATAATTACGAAATAACCTTCCTTGTCAGATATTACTGGTCTAAGTTTATACTTCACAAGGTAATTAATTAGCGGTCGTACAGGGTCAGACGTTTTAAAATGAGAATTTGATTGTTTACTGCTAGCAATGCAATCTAAAATACAGCGCGAGCGTTCTTCTTCCGGGCGAACCTGGTTATGCAATGCGGTATGCTTAAAACGTCAACGGGTTTTATGTTAGGCTTAAAACAGTGCTCAGGACCTAAAGCAAGGGTTTTTCTATGGGTATCACTTACGACGGCGTCTCCAAGAACCAGTACGTTATTCGACGATAAATTATGAGAAAGGTGTTTCCTCTTATTTGGTTCAAGCTCCGGAAGTTTCATCCTCCATAGGAAGTCCGCGTGTTGCACGGCTAACCTATTCCAATCGGCATAGGGGTGGTTGCAATGTCGATCGTCTCCCAGGGCCGCGCAACAGACCTTTAGACCAACAGACCAATCCTCCTGGCATGCCCAGTCGATGGTTGAAGGAAGCCGCACATCATTTGAACTTCCAATGGGACGACACGATTACGACTAAACAACGACATAGTTTTAGCGCGGAACGTACATATCGCAATTAAGGAAGCTAACGAAGCAGGATTGTGCAGATAAGTATGGGAACATTGAAAAGGACTCATAGTACTACAAATGAAGATATCGAAGACCTGTATTATTCCTTGCCGCATGACGGGTTGCTAAATTCCGTAAATGAATGCATTAAACAACAAGTGCAAGAGTCGGCTTTAATTGACAGAGGCGGTGTTTCCACAGCAGCTTTTCTAGAAATCCTTTCAATATACTTGAAGTCAACTCTGATTGGGTGGAGAGATGGCGTTTTCTGCAGAAGTCAGGCATTTGTATTGGCTCAAAGGTTGCCCCTATTGTTAGCAATATTTACCTTAACAAGGTTGACAGCTGCTTAGAGAAAGGCTTAGTTGATTGCGTAATCAAGATATTTCGTTACGTTGATGATTACCTGATTTTCTGCAATAGGGAAGAATTCGATTGCGCTGATACCCCAGTAAGCGAGAAACTAAACTTCATGGAGGAGAATTAAAGTTTATTAAGGAATTTTCTCAGCGACACGTAATTCAATTTCTTGACATTTCCTTGCTCTTTGAACAAAATCACCTTTGTTGGCAGTACTCCCCATGATCTCCTAGGTATACTTTGTGGCGCAAAATACATTTCTGGAAAAGGGACAGAAGAAAGGGAGACAGTGAAGCGCCCCCTTTCTTCTGTACCTTTTCCAGAAATGTATTTTGCGCCACAAAGTATACCTAGGAAATCTAAGCACCAACTTGCCCAAGAAGAAGTCCTCCCCATGATCCTCGAAGCCGTTGCTAAACTTTCCATCCAAGCATTCCAAAGTAGCAAAAAAAACCGAATTGAGCTGTTGTGCCTGACGTCTTCTCTCACCAGATCCTGCATGCACAAAATGAGCGCCAGTTTTAATACGCAGGTCCGGCGCCTATTAGAAGCAGGTTGTTCTAGTGTAGCAGTGGCCACTGTGGCTGAGTGCCTAAACAAGTCAGGTTCGAGGAGGTTGGACCTGATTACAGCAAGCAGTAATAGCAAAAAGAGAGTAGTGGCTATTCCATGCATTCCTTCAAGTTGCAAGTAGATATCATGTTAATGTTACAGCCACTGCTCCCAATAAGCTAGGTAAAATATGCGCTGCCGTACAGAGGAAAAAGGAGCAGGTAAAAGGCTAAAAATTGACAGATATTTGTCAAGTGAAGCACAATAAGAACAACAGTTTTACTTACTGTCGTATGGGTGTGGTTTATAAATTTCCCTTTAGCTGGAGCCTTTTCTACGTAGGCAAAAAGGGACGGTGTCTCAGTCAGAGGCTAATGCATCATGAAAGGTCGTTAACCGGTGGATCGCCTTCTAATCTTTCCTTACATTTCCAAGATTGTAACTGCACGCCAGAGTAAGATGAAAGCGCGATATTGTACAGGCATAAGAACGAAGATACGCTTCTTATGGTAGAGACATGGTGTATCTATAATGGTGGAAGTGCGTGCGTGAGTCAGCCTTCGATTACTTTACATAAGGAAGAGATTAAGTGCCTTAACAGTTATCTCTCACGTAGACCAGCACAAGTACCCGACTGATACGGTGATACCATTCCTGAGCTTGCGCAGATGAGTTTCGTGTTTTCTTTCTTTTTTCGTCTTTGTGCTGCCTTCAGTTAATAGTCGGCGTTCGTGTTGTCCACTTTTATACTCTTGTGTCTTGACTGCACGCCTCACCTATTTTTTGCATAAAGGAAGCACTCCATCAGGTAGCTGGATCTACATATGTATAGATGTCAAAAGATGTGAATGCTCATACTACATCATGCACATAGCACAAAGAAAACCTTGTTCAAGATTTGTCCCTTCTTGCAGACATGAGTGGGTCATAAGCAGCAGAAACTTTGTTAAAGGGCATCGTGGGATACCGGTTACTAAAGAATGGAGAGTTAAAATGCTTTTCATATATTACCTCATGCTCCTCCAATAGGAGGAGCGATGAGCAAAAAAACTCGTAGTCGAGCACGTAATTTAAACAGTTACTTCTTGAAATGCAGTAACTTTCACGTGGCAGTTCGAGGTACATTTCACCCACCAACAGCAACAACACAGGCATACTAGAAGTACTACAATCTATGGAGTAATACAGTCTATGGGAAAGTTATCTGATACAGAAATAAAGAATGATGCAACAACCTCTCGACAACATTGCAAGTTCTCTTAGCCAGTCTGGCTTCTTATTTTGTGATAAATCAGCTTACATGGATGTGGGCAGTAAGACCAGAATCAAGAACTCCCCCAGATTGCACCTAGCTGGGCGAGTATACCTGCAAGTCAACATCTCCAAATCCTCAGCTAGTGTAAGACGAAGACGGCACAGCCAGAACATGGGTGAAACAATTATGCCATGCCTGGATACATATTCTACACCTGGTGAAAAGAAAAAGCTGAAAATTATGGGAGGTGGACGAATGATGCCAGGGAAAATCGCAGAAGCTGTCTTGTGTCTCAAGTATTGTACGGCATGAATTACCATCAACGCACGATAAAGACAACTCATCAAATGCAGGCGCCGGGCACTGAGAGGCCTTTCCAACTTTACCATGGTTTAAGATCTCTACGAGAAGAGCAAATCAAAAAGCACCTAGACAGAGTAGAGTTGCAGCCTGCGGCACAAATTTTCGCCTCGAGAACTCGGAACCTTGTTGCACGATACCATGCCAGCCAGCACATGACAAACAAAGATGAACACCCCTCATTTCAGAAACACAACTCAGGAGCACCAGAACTTGAAACACAACAGGCCCATACCGTCCAAAATGGTGCTAAACAATTAAGCCACGAGACAGTATACCACTGCCGAACAGACAGAAGCGGTTGCTAATCATGAAGACACAGACATAGATCAGGCACATATTGTCGCGTATACCCTGCTGGAGTATACAAGCTGGATGAAGATACAGGCGGTTGCACTTTATGAAAACGTGAGCGGCGACGCGCGATGCCGAGACGAACCTCGTTCTCCTTTTCTTCAGTCCCCTGCTGCGCCACACCATGTGGCATTACCCCCTCTTCAAAAAAAAAAAAGAAGAAGGAAAGCATACATAGGCTTGACTTGAGAACGCCGAGATGGTCTAGGAAGAACACATAGGCTATAGTCACAATCACTGTGGCGTGCGATATAGTGACAAGGCACTGATGGACGAGTAACAACAAAAACTAACCGAAGTGGCTGAAAACGTCGAATATTAGGGGCTATAGTATGGTTTCAACCACACAACTTGCACAATCTCAGATTGTAGTTGTCGAGGTCAGGGATGCTGGCTTCCGTCAGGAAGCACTTCGTAATTCACGTCACTAATTCGCTGCAACACTCTGTAAGGTCCGAAGTAGCGACTCAAAAGCTTCTCGGATAGACCTTTGCGGCGCACGGGAGTCCACACCAAAACTTGATCACCAGGTTCGAGCTCTACATGTCGATGGCGGAGATTGTAACGGTGCGCATCGATGCTCTGTTGTTGCTGTATGTGCTCTCAGGCAAGCTAACGGGCTTCTTCCGGGCGTTGCACGAAAAGTTCGGCACCTTGGGCGAGGTCGAGATGATCGATGTTGTCGCACGGCAGCGTTGCTTCTAACACCGTCTGCACTTCACGGCCGTGAAGGAGGTAAAACGGCGTGGAGCGTGTTTTTTCTTGCGGAGCAGTATTATAGGCAAACGTTACGTAAGGGAGTATCTCGTCCCACGTCTTGTGCTGTACGTCTACGCACATGGACAGCATATCTGTCATCGTTTTGTTCAGTAGTTCGGTCAAGCCGTTTGTTTGCGGATGATAGGCAGTTTTCCTTCAATGGGTCGTGCAGCTGAGTTTGAAAACGTCTTCAATGAGCAGCGCTGTAAAGGGTTTGCCTCGGTCTGTGATGACGTGCGATGGGGCGCCATGCCGTAGGACGATGCTCTGTATAAAAACTGGGCAACCTCGGAAGCTGAACCTCGAGGCAGCGCCTTTGTCTCAGCATACCGCGTTAATAATCCGTCGCGACGATTATCCGCCTGTTGCCAGAAGATGACAGTGGAAATGGGCCCAGAAGATCCATGTCGACATGGTCGAAAGGTTTGCCAGGTGGGTCAATCGGATTCAGCGATCCCACAGGCTTCACAGCTGGCGACCTATGGCGCTGGCATTCACGGCAGGCTTCGACGCATCGCTTAACACACTCGGCAAGTTTCGGCCAGTAATAGGATTTGCGCACTCTATCAACCGTTCGCACAAAACCCAAATGGCCAGACGGAGGCTCGTCATCACAAGCGAACAAAACTTCGGCAAGGAGGTCTGCTGGAACGACCAAAATGTAGGTCTTGTTGGTGGCAGGGGAGTTCTTCTACAAGACGCCATGTCGTAAACAAAAAGACTACTACCCTCGAGCGATATTCCGGGGTATTGATTGACTTCATTCTTCCAGATGTTCGAATATAGACCATAGTGCGTCGTCTGCGCGCTGCCATGTGGACAAATAAGTAACGCTTACGGCCCCAAGGAAAGCGCCGTCGTCCTCAATATCGTGATCGGTAGTGTCGATAGGGGCGCGCGAGAGTACGTCAGCGTCTTCGTGTATGCTGCCCTACTTGTACACGATGGTCACGTCGTACTCCTGCAAACGTAGACTCCCCCGTGCCAATTGTCCAGAAGGGTCGCAGAGATTTGCAAGCCAGCATAACGAGTGATGATCAGTCACAACTTTGAATGGGCGTCTGTAAAGGTGGGGTCGAAATTTGGCGAGCGCCCATACAACGGCAAGACACTCTTTCTGCGTGGTGGTGTAGTTGGTCTCTGCACGCGATAGTGTGCGACTTGCGTAGGCGATCACTCTTTCAACACCTTCCTGCTGTTGTACATGCACCACACCAAGACCAACGCTACTGGCGTCTGTATGAACTTCCGTGTCCCCCTCCTCGTCAAAGTGGGCCAAAGTTGGTGCTGACACCAGACGCTGTCGAAGCTCGATGAAAGCCGTCTCTTGCTCTGAGGACCAGACGAACAATACATCGTCCGTCGTGAGGCGAGCCAGCGGCTCCACCATGTCCGAAAAATTTCGATGAAACGCCGGTAGAATGCGCAAAGGCTCAGGAAGCGTCGGACACCTTTCTTGTAGGTCGGTGTTGGAAACGAGGCTACAGCGGCAGTTTTCGCGGTATCGCGGCTAACGCCTTCCGCGCTGACCACCTGTCCGAGAAACATCAGCTCCTTGTAGACGAAATGACACTTCTGAGGCTTAAGGGTGAGGTTAGCCGATCGGATGGCTTCATGAACTTGCCGCAGTCATTTCAGATGGTCGTTAAATGTCGCCGAAAAACAACCACGTCGTCGAAGTAGACGAGGCAGCTTTGCAACATCAGACCAGCGAGAACAGTGTCCATCCTTCGCTGGAAAGTTGCTGGTGCCGAACAGAGACTGAAAGGAAGTAGTCTGAATTTGTAAAGGCCATCCGGAGTGACGAAAGCAGTTTTGTTCGTGGTCTCGTTCATCGACCTCAATTTGCCAGTAACCGCTCTTTAGATCGAGAGACGAAAAATACTTAGCTCGCGGCAACCTGTCTAAAGAGTCATCGGTACGTGGTAGTGGGTACACGTCCTTCTTGGTAAAATCGTTCAGGCGCCGATAATCAACCCAGAAACGATGCGTTCCGTCTTTTTTCGTGACTAGAACGACCGGGGAGGACAATGGACTGTGCGAATGCTGAATGACACCATCATCTAGCATCTCCTTGACTTTGGCTTGAATTGCCTCACGTTCTTTCGGCGAGATACGATACGGCTGTCGTTTGATGGGACGTGCGTCGGCGGATGTCCTTATACGGTGCTTATTGATTGGCGTTTGTCCCACCTTAGTAGCCCGAGCGAAGCACGCGCGAAATTTGTTCAAGAGTTCCTGCAGTGCGCTCTATTGCTCGTGCGTAAGCTCGGACTTTACATTGATGTCTCTGAGCAAACCGTTGTCAGTCTCCACTTCAGAAGCAAAGCACTCGACAATGTCCATTGATGGTTCGGCGTAGGCGTTGGCAGTGCCACGAAAAATGTGCCGATGCTCAATGGTAAAGTTGGTAACGAGAACCGTTGTCTGGCTGTCCCGAAGTTCCACTTCGGCTATCCTGAAGTTCCACACAAATACCTTGTGCCAGCAACTAAGAAATGTTGGCTTCTACAATGGCTTCACCATCTTGTAGCTCGCCGGACTTGACCGGAACCATAACACTCGCACGCGGCGGTATCGTGATGCTCTCGTTCGAAATGCGAAGTGCGGATCTGTGCCCAATGGCGTCGGTCTGTGTTGTCATTTGTGTCGAGAAAGTGATGCAGCGCTCCTGGAGGTCAATAATGGCGCCATATTTTCGGAGGAAGTCCATCCCAAGAATGGTATCGCGGGAACACTCGCGCAGAACCAGACAAGTGGCGAGAAGAGCAGCACCGCGAATTTCTACTCTGGCCGTCCATAGGCCAAGCGGTACGACCACGTAGACACCTGCCGTACGAACTGGTGCTCTGTTCCAGGGCAACGTAACTTTTTGCAAAGCGCTTACCAGTTTTCCACGAATAATAGAGTAATCGGCGCCGGTATCTACAAGTGCACTCATTTTACTGCCGTCGATCGACACAAGTATGTCCAGTGAAATCTTGTTCGCGGAAACTGGTTCTGGCGTCATCGTGTTTTCGTTGTTCTGCGGTCGGCGCGATACGAGGTCTTGAGCGCGTCGACTATCAGCGGCCCCTTGCGTCGTCCTCGAGATGGTATCGCGAGCAGGGAAATATCGCCGCGGTGAGGGTGAGCGTGACTGCCGCTGCGATGGGCTCGGCCTGCGCTGCTGTTCGAGGAATTCTGCGATGTCGGGTGGCCATTGTCAGAACCTAGGTCGAGGTGAACCGATAGAAAAACCTCGCAGTCCGAGTCGTCGGGTAGTGGCACTCCCGATACACATGACCAGCTTCGCCGCAGTGATAGCACAGCGGTGATCGATCGCATGCTCGCCAAACCTCTGATTGCCTCGCGGATGTTCGGCAATCGTCGAAGTACGGTAGAGGAGTTGTCGCAGCGGCTTGAGCCGATTACAACGCGACTGGCGGTGCCACATAAGTAGGTGCGAAAGCTTGGACGGGGCTCAGTAATGTTTTGCGTAAGTCTTGCGCCGGGATTAGCTTGGCAGAGGTGGTGCTTCACTGCTGGAAAGAGATGGCTGCAGTGCCTGCTGTACTTTGTTGCGTACGACGCTGGCGAGGGAGCTGACTGGAGGTGGCCATGTACCGTGGTGCTTCTGCAGCTCGTCGCGAACCACTGAGCGAATCAGCTCGCAAAGAAAGGCGATGTCGCACCCGACGCCTAACGGCGTATCTGGAGTGCAGGCGGCATTTACTTGTCGGTTGTACAAGTTCGACCGTTGCTGAAGGGTCTTCTCCATCGCGGTGGCTTCGGTAAGGAACTCCGCAACAGTCTTGGGCGTATTCCGAACAAGACCGCCAAAGAGCTGCTCCTTTACGCCTCTCATCAAATGACGCACCTTCTTCTCTTCCGACATGCTCGGATCAGCACGCTGAAAGAGACGCGTCATGTCCTCCACGTACATCGTGACGCTCTCGTTGGGCTTTTCAACGCGTGACTGAAGGGCCCGCTCCTCTTTTTCTCAGTGATCGGGGCTGGAGTAAGTCTCCAGTAGCTTGCGCTGGAACTCAGACCAGGATGACAGGGCACTTTCGCGGTTCACAAACCACGTGCGAGCACCATCCTGGAGGCTGAAGTAGGCGTTCCTGAGTTTGGCGTTGTTGTCCCACTCGTTAAATGCAGCCACGCGCTCGAACTCCGCCAGCCAGTCTTCCACGTCTTCAAATGTGTCGCCGTGAAAAGCCGTCGACACTTGGGTGTTCAGCAGCGTTAAATCAGTCGGTGTCACTCGTTCCGTAGAAATCGCAGTGGTCGCACTCATCATTTTTTCGTGGAGGTTTCCAAATTCTGGGGCGAGGCCTCGGATTCGCCGGCTTGTGCGGTGAACTGGAGTCAACTCCAATTGTGGGGCGAGGTACTTGCGGCCCAGTGCTGGGTACGTTCAACTGATGCTGCCCTGCATAAGTTGAACGTGCCCAGAAAGCGCCACGAAATTGTCGCGTATACCCTGCTGGAGTATACAAGCTGGATGAAGATACAGGCGGTTGCACTTTACGAAAACGTAAGCGGCGACCTCGTTCTCCTCTTCTTCAGTCCCTTGATGCGCCACACCATGTTGCAATATAGTACACTCATGTGGTAATAACAGTGTAACAGCAGCATGACACTACATAAAATAAATACTTTACAGGCAGAAAAGCTCAACTGAAAGCAATCACAGCAAGATTTGCAGTGCAATTTCGCAGACTACAACATCCGGCAGGCCTGAATGGATTCACCATAAACTGTCACTACCTACACATCACACAAATTTGTCACGAAAATCAGGAGACTGACACCCGCTTGCAAGCGCATGGCCAAGAAAAATAAGTTACACGATACGTAGCAATGCAGACATTCCCGGACACAAGTGGGCTCATGAGCGCAACCTAAGAACTGAAAGCTGGACGAGTTGTCATGTATTCATATTAACTAACAGCTCAAAAAATAGACATCAAACGGGGTCGAAGCACTCTGTATTTATTCCGTTCTTGTTTACTGTCTTTCTGTCGCGCTGTAAATAATCAATTGATGAGGCTGCACATATGAAGAACGATGCCCCCATCCAAATCAATGTGCACGCATGCGCACACACACACACACACACACACACACACACACACACACACACACACACACACACACACACACACACACACACACACACACACACACACACACACACACACACACGCACCAATACAAACGTTGCAACGGTGCATAGCATGAAGCAGTATCAACAGGATGACACTGAACACGAATGAGGGCAAACTTCCAATGAAGGTTTTTTGTGAAAATGAGGAAATTTGTACAGTTTACCAGAAAAAGAATACACGAAGAAAGCAAGGTAAACATTGGTGCTTGATGCAATGTATAATATTGGATATTTTATGCCTTTTTCTGTCCGTAAATGCGTTACACACGCTCTAGCCTATAGTGTGCTTAGATATGGAATCACTGTTTATGGTCACTGCACGGTTCGCTGGCAGCGCAGGATGAATTCGCTTCTACGTTTACTTTTAAAGAATATTGCCTACGACCTGCCCATTGGTAATAACATGGATATTTTTAGAAGATTAAAGCTTCCGAATTTTAACGCTGTGTTAACAGAAACTATTGTGCTTAAACATTTCTGGTACAGTCAGTTCACCATTCCATATGTTCCTGCACGTGATTTAAGACCAAAATACCGTTACTGCATTCCTCGCTCCTCAACCCGATACGGAAAGCGCACACATCAATACTATGTACCTGCCTGTTTTAATAGTATGCCACCTAGTGTATTCCGCATGAGAACAAAATACACCCCGAAAAAAATTTTGCGGTATGTCTCGGCATTACTTCCTGCTCCATAATGATTTAATCGAGTGTTACTGTCTTAATTTCGCATTACTGTCATCCTTTTGCTGTTGTAATAGTTATGTTTCTATATCTGTCTCTCTGAGTTGTTAAATTTTTCTTTTTTTTGTTATGTTTGTTTGTCGAGTTCATTGCAACATCTCAATTTTCCTTTGTTTTGCTAATGTTCGCTGTCTGCCAGGCGCTGCCACTCAAGCCCTTAGTGAGGCTTTGGTAGGCCTGATTTTTGGTGTACGAGAATTGACATGAATAAAAGTACTATCTATCTATCTATCTATCTATCTATCTATCTATCTATCTATCTATCTATCTATCTATCTATCTATCTATCTATCTATCTATCTATCTATCTATCCATAAATGAAAACGTTACAGAAAGAAAATACAGATAAAGACTCCCCCACCCCCTTAGGGCAGGAAAAAAACAAATCACTACAATCGCCAGTCGTGCATGCCAGCAGCTTTCAAGAAAGACGGTTCTTTTTTCAACAGACAGACTAACAGCCTGCTTATGCAAGCACAGTCTTCCAGTTCCATACCATTGAAAAAGAATTATTGCTCCGTGGAAGGTAGTTGCGTGCGCAGTTAGGGATCACAATGCTTTTTTCCCTGCACTTGTATATTTTTTGTATTTTCTTTCGTTTCATCATTTCTGTTTGTTTGGTCTAATCAAGCGCTGGTTTTTATCGCGCTTTCTTGCTCTACTATCTTCTGCTAACCTTTACAAATCACTGCATTTTCACAATAAACCTTTCAATTAGAAGTGAGCGTATCCTTTTCGTACTGCATCACGCTATAATCTTGCAACACTGCCGAAGCAGGAGATATTATAAGGTACACAGCAGCATCTTAAGATCCATTAAAGTGACTTGTTGCAGTTCGTTCTGCATCACACTATATACACCTTATACAGTGCCCAAACAGGAGATTTTATAAAGTACACAGAAACACATTACGAGACATTAAATTGACTTTTTTTTAAGAGTAGCCTCGTTGCAAATGTCACCAGAAAAGACATAGGGCGAGCAAGAAAACCGAGATGATCTAGCAACAGAAAGTTTCATGTACATGACGAGTGTATGCTGGCCGATAAGCAATAAACCAAACCTTAAAAAAAGGTAAAGCGAAAACTAATCTCTGTATCCTCCGAGGAAATACATTTTGCTTCTAATGGAGGACATGCCGACACTAGATTCTCCCAGCATTTTTAGATCTACAGGTTCCATAATTTCTCTAGGCAGCTAATCAGATCTACACAGAATGCTAGCTTCTTCCTATGCAATGCAACCAGGAGTATCAAGACATCTGAGCATGCATTGTAGAGAAAAAACTAGCAATATGTGCAGCTGGCCTGCCTAGACAAATTATGGAAGCTGTAGATCTTAATGCGCTTGGAGAAACTTGTGTCAGCATGGCATCTGTTTTGCTTTCAGAGATGGATGCGTTTCCTTATCGGGACCAATACCGACACACATCAGCTTGTGCTCCTCCTTTTGGTGTTATTTCGTTTTCTTGCTCGTCAACAAGAATTTAGTCGGCGTGTTCAATGAACTTTCAATTGGTAATGTGCCCTATGTTCATATTGGTCTCTAGCAGAAAGGCGTTCATTCTTTTTTTCTTACTGTTTGTTAAGTAGCGTATGAGGATGTGCCTCTGTTCCTTCTGTAACTACTTTTTTTTATTCCCCCTCACCTAAGACTCAAACCTTGCAGCAGGCGAAGTATATAAATGAATGAATAAATAAATGCATAAACACATGTCATTCATTCACTTCTCTGCAAACACGTCGCAACATACCTCCCTCGGTCACTGTGTTGGTATTTCGAAGTAGGCATGCACGCTACCTGCCGTATGCATTTTGGTATAGATTGTGAACAGGGTAGTGCATAAACATTACATGATATTAAGCTTATGACCTAGGCGGTGCATAAGAAACCTTGCGTAAGATGCCACGTTGCATTAATGAAGATAAGGACAATTTATATATCGCACTTACTTTACCAGCATTTTGCTGACCAATATTCATAACTTCACTTCGCATAGGTTTCAACATGTGCACTGAATCTGCAGTTTCTTTTTTTTTTTTTTGCTAATTAATGTGGTCGTTTTTGT
Organism: Dermacentor andersoni; assembly: GCF_023375885.2. Lineage (NCBI taxonomy): Eukaryota > Metazoa > Arthropoda > Arachnida > Ixodida > Ixodidae > Dermacentor > Dermacentor andersoni. The sequence continues at coordinate 40,608,231 of NC_092818.1, read as the reverse complement.
ATGACCACATCTTGTAGGTTCAATAAATTGCTTCGTGTCAACATATCGACAAAAATGTGTGCAACACTGTGATGGTAGCACCAGAACTTGGTACAAACGCGCACACTATAAGATGCAGACAAATGCTCAACGCAAACTCCAAAACGTTTGGATCCTGAAGCTTATATAATTGAACGCTTTCATTCCATGGCTGTTAATGATAAAAAGCTAAATTATGGTCTTTTACATGCCGAAACCTCGTTCTGATTATGAGGCACGCCGTAGTGGAGGACTCCGGAAAATTCCGCCACCTGGGGTTTTTTACGTGCACTTAAAACTAAGTACATGGCCGCATTTCGTCACCATCGAAATGCGGCCGCCGTGGCCGGGATTTGATTCCGCGACATCGTGCTCAGCACCGCAACACCATAGTAATTGAGCAACCACGGCGGGTGGCTGTTAATTAGAAGGAAAAAGAAAACTTAATTGCGTTCATGGAAGAAAATCGCATTGATAAGTTTAGGGATATAATCATAGCTTCGCACTTTCGAAATTAATAGTAATAGCTCGCTATAGACATTGAAGCAGCCTTTCGACAGCAGGAAAATTAATATTTTTTTCCAACTTTGAGCATTCACTTGCAGGCAGTTCAAGCAGGCATATAATTCTGCAAATAGAATCAGTTTTGGAATAACAGATAGCAATAAATATTCAGGCTTTCCTTTGCACTTTCTTTGACTGAGTAAGGAAGTTTGAAATCACTACCATTAGCATGTCGTAACAACGTTAATGTAATACTGGTTAAAAACATGACTAGCTTAAGAAACCTGGATGATTGAAATAAATTAGTCAAGGAATTAAAACATCTAATATAATAATAATGTGATAATCATAATAATACTTATTTCCACAAAACATACTAACCGTGAGCTGCGCGCGAGGCTGGGCAGAAACGTGAAAATCCCTATGGCAAATGTGGCCGCCGTGGGCCTACCTTCGTGCATGATGCTTAGCATTTATTCACATCGTCTTCTCGTTACAGACTCACAGTATGCTAACAGTGTGAGGCACAGGATAATAACGTGGATGAGAAGCGTCTCTGTTAGAATGCTATGATGCCACCAGGGGCGTAGTCGGGGGGAGGGGGGGGGGGGGGCTTATTGGGCTTCAGCCCCCCCCCCCCCCAAAATTTTTTCGTGCTGTCATGCGCAGTCGACCAAATATACCCCCGGCGTCGGAAATCATGCTCGATTTTGTCTAGAATGTCGTTTGCACGCTCGAAAAGACACTTTAGCGCGAACATTTCGAAATCGGGCTGGATTTCGCAGCAACCCCCATGCACCGGGAGTCCGGTATCGTAACGCCAAGAAGCTCCATCCGAGCACAAAGATTCAAAGGCGTTTGGATGGTCAGTGGGCTCGTCGCTGCATGTCGGGAAGGCTGTGGAATCTAGGCAGCGCTTGGATTTCAATTCTGAAACTTTACGGGTATAAACATCTCACACTTTTGATGCGAAAGGTGGATTTACATTTCGAAAGTGGTGCTTTAGATTTTCAATTCCGTAACTATGTGGGCTTAATGTTGTTACACACATTTGAATCCCAAGGTGCACTGACTTTTCTAAAGTCGTAGATCGGACCATACAAAGAGACAAGCCAAATCAACACACTGTCAGACAAGTTGACAAAGCACGCAGCGAGGACCGATGAGTCGAAGCGTTGTGGTGGTTCATTTGTGCGGTCATGCCACAAAACGAATAGCAACTTTTTTTTTTTTCACCTGCACCAAAGCATCCATGTCAAGACACTAAGGCCAGCAAAGATAACTACGTTCTTATTTATTTTTCTACTTGGACTTCTCTGGGGCGATAGATTGTACATTTCGTACTAGGGACCCCTTTACAACCTATTCGCGAGGACACATTGTGCCTCTTCCTTTTCTTTTTTGTTCTCGGTACCCACGGCCTGCCGAACCAGCCAGAGCGCATGCACTTTCTCGTGCTCCATCGACCACCACGCGGCGCACTTCGATGCGCATTCCTTTTCCTCTGGCCGAGTGGATTTTCGCATGGCAGAGTTTTGGACCCTTTCTGGCTAGCAGACGCGAAAAAAAAAAAAAAACAATGCATGGTTGTTCGCCGCCATCACTGCAGGGACTCAACGGATTGCAGGGCGTTCACTTGAGCGCAACTTCTCCGGAAAATTTTGTCTCCCCAGTGTAGAATACCGAGCAGTATGCGTATGGTTCTCTGTGAACCATGCATCTCACATTTTCTTCGATATTCCTTCGGTAGCCATACTAGATGCCCAAAGTAGGCATTCGATTGTAGCCAACATGCTTCCCTTTGCGTTATTTCATTTTCAGCGCCCACCGCCCAAGAACAAAAAAAGACAATGTTGCGGCGCACAGAATTGTCGCATGGTGGAAGTTCAATTTTATTACTTCTTTTTACCCGAAAGCAATTGGCCACGGGACGCTTCAGTTGCCGGATGCTCTTATTATATTGTTACGTGTAGCTGGAGCCCAATACTGTATACACTTTATTTACAGCGAGCTAACGGAAGGCCAAAATGGCGACGCTATATCAAGCAGGCCCACGTCGTCTTCTTCCTCCTCAGTGCCGCCTCACTGTGGCGGCTGCTCCGTAGCATCACCCCCGGTGGTAGAAGCACCGTCCCGGTGCTTAATCTAAACATCCGCGGTGAAAGGTGTCTGGTATCGCTTTAGTCTCGCCACGTGAACGATGTCACTTGCAGCCGACGATGACGCTGACAGGTCGGCGGGGATGACTTCATATGTGACATCGGTCACTTGTCGCACCACACTGTATGGGCCAGTGTAGCGCGAAGGCAGCTTTTCTGAAAGGCCCACACGTCGAATGGGTGACTAGAGAAACACCAGAGAACCAGGAGTAAAGTGCACGTCGCGATGATGGCAATCATAGAGGCGTCTCTGATGCTCCTGTGAGGTCTCGAGATGGGTGCGGGCGAGCTGGCGCACGTGGTCGGCGTGTGCGATCGCGTCACGGGCGTATTCAGTGGTTGAACGTGTGGCCGAGGGCAACAAAGTGTCCAAGGGCTACGCGGGTTCTCGGCCATATAGGAGATAGAATGGTGAATAGCCGGCGGTGTCGTGACGCGATGAATTATACGCGAAAGTCACATATGGTAAGTGACGATCCCAGTCGTGGTGGTCGGTCGCAACGTACTTTGAAAGCATGTCGGTGATGGTCCGGTTGAGGCGCTCCGTGAGGCCGTTGGTCTGTGGGTAGTAGGACGTGCTGAACTTGTGCTTTCTCGAGCAGGAGCGGATGATGTCCTCGACGACTGCCGACAGAAAGCTGCGGCCACGGTCAGTGAGGAATTGGCGCGGAGCACCATGCACTAAAATGATGTCATAGAGCAGGAAGTCAGAAACGTCAGTAGCACAACATGTCGGAAGGGCTCTGGTGATTGCGTACCACGTCACATAATCAGTAGCGACGGCGACCAATTTATTTCAGGAGCCCGAGAGAGGAAACGGTCTAAGCCGGTCTAAGCCAACACGGAAAACGGGTTCCGGTGGGATGTCGATCGGCTGGAGACATCCAGCTGGAGGTGTGGAGGGCCTCTTCCGGCGCTGACAGGGCTCACAAGTGGCAACGTAACGTCGCACGGAGCGGGCGAGACCCGGCCAAAAAAATCGACGGCGTACACGGTCGTATGTGCGCGAGACGCCCAAGTGTCCAGCCAAGAGAGCGTCGTGAAGTTGTTGAAGGACAGTCGAACGCGGGTGTGATGGGATTACGAGCAGAAAGTCAAGGCCGTGTGGATCGAGATTGCGGCGGTATGTCCCCTCCTCAAGGAGAAACATCCGGGGAGAGGCGTCGCCAGGCGTTGACTCCAGGTGGTCGATGAGGGCTTGTAGTGAAGGATCGCGGCGTTGCTCGTTGCCGATTTCAAGCAACTGGGAGACAGAGAAAACGCAAGCAATGACGTCCGCGTCAGCCGGTTCGTCGATGGGGTAGCGGGACAAACAAACGGCATCCTGGTGCAAGCGTCCCGTCTTATATACCACGGAGAAGGTATATTCTTGCAGGCGTAATGCCCAGTGAGCGAGTCGTCCCGTGGGGTCCTTAAGTAGGCATAGCCAGCAGAGCGCGTGGTGATCAGCGATGACACAGAAGGGGCGTCCGTACAAGTGTGGACGAAACTTAGCAACAGCCCATACAAGAGCGAGGCAATCGCGCTCTCTGTTTGAATAATTGCGCTCAGCGGGTGATAAAAGTCGGCTGGCATAGGCTATAACGCGGTCATGTCCACGCTGGCGTTGTGCTAACACTGCTCCTATGCCGTGACTACTGGCATCACTTCGAACTTCCGTCGAGGCAGATGGGTCAAAGTGGGCCAGAATTGGAGGCGTGGTAAGGAGAGTAGTGAGCTGCGAAAAAGGTGCGGCATGGTCAGGTCCCCAAGAAAATGGGGCGCCTTTCTTCAAGAGGTCGGTAAGGGGACGTGCGATAGTCGCAAAATCCTTCACAAAGCTTCGGAAATATGAGCACAGCCCTACGAAACTACGAACGTCCTTAGTAGACTTCGGAACAGGAAAGTTCGTAACGGCGCGAATTTTGTCCGGATCAGGTCGCACGCCCCTGGCGGCGACGAGGTGTCCAAGGACGGTGATTTGGCGGCGAGCGAAGTGACATTTTGACGAGTTCAACTGGAGACCGGTGCGGCGAAACACGTCAGGAATCGCTGAAAGACAGTCTAGATGCGTGTCAAATGTGGGCGAATAAACGATGACGTCGTCCAGATAGCACAAACAGGTGGGCCACTTGAACCCCTGAAGCAAAGAGTCCATCATTCGTTCGAAGGTGGCAGGCGCGTTACAGAGACCGAAAGGCATCACCTTGAACTGATAAAGGCAGTCAGGGGTAATAAATGCAGTCTTCTCACGGTCCATGTCGTCGACGGATATCTGCCAGTAGACGGACCGTAAGTCGATAGAAGAAACATTGGTGGCACCGTACAAGCAGTCTAGAGCGTCATCAGTACTTGGCAAATGGTACACGTCCTTTTTTGTGATTTTGCTCAGGTGGCGATAATCTACACACAAATGCCGCGTTCCATCATTCTTTTTGACAAGTACGACGGGAGAAGCCCAGGGACTACAGGAAGGCTCGATAATGTCCTTTGCAAGCATCTTTTTGACTTCTTGTTGGATAACAGCTCGTTCGGACGCAGAAACACGATATGGACGTCGGTGAATAGGGTTCGCATCGCCAGTGTTTATGCGATGGGTCACGACGGACGTTTGACCTAAGGGTCGATTGTCAAAGTCAAAAATGCCGAGATAGCCGTCAAGAACGCGGCAAAGGGCTTCAGCTTGAACAGGTGTAAGGTCAGGAGAAATCATCTTCTCAATGTCGACGTCAGTACCGTGCGATGACGTCACGGTATGGGCTGAGCTGTGACGATCTTCCACTGTGAATGGCTCGATCTCTTCATCCTGCAAAGCGCTAATTATAACCAATGAAATCCCCTGAGGCAGAACTTGCGCGGTTAGCGCGAAATTGACAAGGGGAAGGCAGTTGCGGTTGCCAGTAATTGTCAGCACAGTGTGCTGCACGGTAACACCATGTGTAAGTATAACTGCCTCAATTGGTGCGACCGCGTAATTACCGCCAGGTACAGCTGGTGAGGACAACAAGTCGACGTGTGTCACAGATTGAGGCGGTAGGCGAATAAAATCCATGCAGCTCAACCGGCTTGGAGGCGGGTCCACAGGGTCGGCAAGAAGAGGCAAGTCAAGGCGAAGTGAGCCGGCCGAACAGTCAATGAGGGCCGAATGATTGGCAAGGAAATCCAGACCGAGAATGAGGTCGTGAGGGCAGTGCTCGATGACGGTGAAGAGAACGACGGTTTGTCTCTCAGCAATGGCGAGTCGGGCAGAGCACATGCCAACAATAGCGACAGTCCCTCCGCCGGCGACTTGTACAAATTGGTTTGGGGCGGGCGTAAGAACTTTCTTGAGCCGACGGCGAAGAGCAGCACTCATAATGGACACATGCGCCCCAGTGTCAATCAACGTGCACACAGGAACATTGTCGACGAGAACGTCCAAAAGATTCTTGTTCGTGGGTAAGGTGAAGCGAGGATTTCGTGCCAATGTCGTCTTTGCAGCTTCACCTTCAGAAGCTGCACTTTCTAGTTTTCCGGTCGGGAGTGCGTCGAGTAGGTCGGAGAAGGAGCACGGCGTGACGGGGGCGAACGAGATTGACGACGAGAGGGAGAAGGCGAGCGGGAGTAGCAGGGTCGTGTCAGAGGTGTCGCAGGGCCAGATGATGGAGCGGGCATAAAATGGGCGAAGGAAGAGGACGCGCTAGAGGGGCGAGGGTGGTAATCAGGAGTATAGCCCATCGGAGAAGTCCAGCAGCTGCGACAGTGGCGAGCGACATGTCCAATGCATCGGCAATTAAAACAGATCGGCCTGTCGTCCACTGTTCGCCATTCGGAAGGGTTGCGCTGTCCGTAAGAGGAGCAAGAACACCGCGGTGGGGACGTGCGGGGAGAAAGAGCTTCCGAGCGTATGGAACGAATAGATTGCAGGCCGACGTTGGACAACTCTTGACGTACGATGGCCTGGATCAAGGAGATTGTCACCGGAGAATGATCAGGTGACGGGAATGAAGGGGCCACCCGCCGTGGTTGCTCAGTGGCTACGGTGTTAGGCTGCTGAGCACGAGGTCGCGGGATCGAATCCCGGCCACGGCGTCCGCATTTCGGTGGGGGCGAAATGCGAAAACATCCGTGTACTTAGATTTAGGTGCACGTTAAAGAACCCCAGGTGGTCGAAATTTCCGGAGTCCTCCACTACGGCGTGCCTCATAATCAGAAAGTGGATTTGGCACGTAAAACACCATAATTTTTTCATGAAGGGGCCGCCGGTTGTGCCGCTTCGACCTCACGAAGAATGATGCGGTCAAGTTGTCACATCGCGACGGCTGGTGGAAGAGGTCGTCACAAGATGACGTAGCAGCTGTGTTGGGGAGTCGCGTGATGTGCTGGGATACCCGGCGGCTTTTAGCATGCTCAAGACGGCGGCACTCCTTGAGGATCGCGTCGATGCTGGTGACGTTCGTAAGCACCAGTAAATTGAAGGCGTCGTCAGCAATGCCTTTGAGGACGTGATTAACCTTATCGTCCTCAGACATGGTCGGGTCAGCCTTGGCACAAAGGGCAAAGACGTCGTGAATGTACGACACGTAGGACTCGGTCGACGTCTCCACACGTGTGGCAAGGGCTTTCTTGGCATTGACTTGGCGACCGAACGGATTGCCAAAAAGGTCGCGGAGCTTCTCTTTGAAGAGATCCCAGCTCGATACCTCCTCTTCGTGAGTCTGGAACCATGCAAGTGGAGCTCCTTCGAGGTAGAAAAGAACGTTCGCAAGCATAATAGTCGGATCCCACCTGTGACTGGGACTGACACGTTCGTACAAGCGGAGCCAGTCGTCAACATCAGGACTGCCGACCCCGTTGAAAACACCAGTATCTCGAGGGGGGAAAACGGCGACGTAGGTCGGGGCTGCAGGTGGAGATGGTTGCGTAGATGAAGTGCCGCCAGCAGGAGCCGAAGTTGCACTGCCGCTGTTGCGACCGCTGCGAAGCTCCATGACGGGTATGGGGAACGTCCACCTCCACCAAATAAATGGTACGTGTAGCTGGAGCCCAATACTATATACACTTTATTTACAGGGAGCTAACGGAAGGCCAAAATGGCGACGCTATATCAAGCGGGCCCACGTCGTCTTCTTCCTCCTCAGTGCCGCCTCACTGTGGCGGCTGTTCCGTAGCAATAATATTGCGATAGGAGTTATATGGACGCTCCAGGCGCATTTTTGCCGTCGCTGTCGCCCTCATGTTCCGTATAAAGTCCAGGGGTGGTAAGATCTTGACCGCGCGCCGCATGCTGTACGTGCAAGTGAAACCGTAAGGGGTAGGGGGGAGTGGCATGGGTAAGCCCATGCCACTGAACGCCCGGTCTTGAGTGCGCAAGAGAGAAAATCGGGGAGGAAGCGCGCCACCTTTCGTCGAGCGCGATACATCGGGGGAGTGGAGAGAGTGGGGGCTGTGATATGTGAATCTGTAGTTGCGCAACATGTTTATGTGCCTTGTTTGACGTATCCTATATGGCGACTTTTTTCTTAGACACGTAGATTTATTGGAGACTTATACGTATATTTATATAACTTGCTGAGAGGTTTTGTGTATATGTGCAGTGCAATCGGTTTCCAGTGACACTATTTTGCCATTTATCAAGCTGTATCTTCGCATTGGTGCATTCAATTGTATCTTCGCATTTCTAATGTACGAAGGCGAATCAAATTAAAGTGAGCCAGCAAACCATGCGCAATAATGGTTCTGTTTATTATCTGCGAGGCATGCACGTCGAACAGACGCGTCTCTTATGTAAAAAGTGACATGCAGGTATGAGGATACAGGTTCTTTAATGCTCTTATACACTGGGGTGAACATGGTTGTGTGACATAATGAGAGCTCCAAAAGTTGAACAGCGTGGTGTCGTGAGGTTTTTGACAAATGAAGATGTTTCCCAAAAAGAAGTAAGTCGCCGTATGGCTGCCGTGTACGGTGAACGTTGCATATTATTGGCCACTGTGAAGTGTTGAAGCAAACGACTCAAAAAAGGACGTGAAAGTTACAAAGAAGATGCAAGACCAGGCCAAAGCCGCCGTGCAATCACACAATTCCAAAGGCAGGCTTGACAAGAATGCAGGATAAGCATCGATGAATTGGCAGGGCGTGTGAACATCAGTCACAGTTCGGGTCACACCATAATTCATGAGCAACTCTGTTATTGGCTCTCGTGTGCGAAATGGATGCCCAAGATTTTGAACCGCCGCCAGAAGACGGAGAGTTTCGGCGCTTCCTTGACTCATCTAATCCAGTATGACCATGAGGGTGACGGGCACGAATCATGGTGCCACTACTACGAGCCTGAAACACGAAGGCAAAGCTTACAGTGGAAACCCTTGAATGCACCACTTCCAAGAAAAGCAAAGGCCGTCAGTTCTGCCGGAAAGGTGTTGACCTTTTTTTCGATGGTCAGCCGCCATTATTGACCGAGTTTGCTAAACCCAGAGAGACTATCAATCGTTTCCGATAGTGTGAAACGTCGGATCGGCTACGTATCGCAATCAAGAATAAACGACGTGAAAAATTCAGGAATGGGGTCATCTTGCTGCACGACCATACCCGTACTCACGTCGCTAAATGTGGTTAATACAAAACTGTCAAAGTTCTGGCGGGAGACACTGCGACATCCGCCATACAGCCCAGATCTGTCGCCTTGCGACTTCCACATTATGGAGCATTTGAAGAAACACTTCAAGGGAACCAGATTCGTGTCAAACGATGACGTGAAAGAGCCCGTTACAGACTTATTGAAGCAGCAAGTCAAGGAGTTTTATGAGAAGGGAATCACGCGACTCGTTAGTAAGTGGGACAAATGCATAAATGCGCATGGAGACTACTTTAAAATAAAGTACCCCGTTTGTCATATGTTCGCATTGGCTCACTTTCATTGGACTCGCCCTTGCATATTTTGCAGAACTCCAGCTTATTATATGTGCTTTCTATTGCGACAATAATTTCGGAGCAACAACTCACAATACACTGGGCGATACATACTAACATAGGGCAGCGTGATTGAGATTTCAGTTATTTTGAGCATAATTTTTGAGACATACGAGTGTATTCTTTTATTTTAAAACATATATTGTACTTGTCCTGGCAGTGCGTAGCGTTCAAGAATTTGCTTGCAGCGTATTTGGCAATGGCAAAGGAGTTATTAATAATGTTTAATGTATTTTGTCCCTCCAAAAATTTTATAACGAGGAGGCTGAGCTACAAAGTGAGCCCCCCTAACGAAATTTCGGGCTACGCCACTGGATGCCACGTACAGCTTTCTACACAAGTGACGGTAGCTGACCAAAAAGAATGGTGGGCCAGATTCTGCGCCTTACCAATATATATGTATATATGCACCGCCTGCGCACTGCGATGAACCAGGCCAGCGCTAAGGCTGACTTTCACTTCACACTTTCCATTCCACGTTCGTTAATCACACGCCGATCACTTGCGGCTTTGTTCAGGGCCGGAAGTGGGACTTAGCGTTGGTGCTTGTTGTTACGTTGGGTGCAAGAGTATGGCTAAGAGCAAGCACCGCATATGCGCAATCACAAGCAACGTACACGCATCATTTCTCCAGAAGCTGACGCTGAGCGCGGGTATCGTGCGGATCTCGTTAAGCTGACACGACGACTTCGCTGTCGCCGAATCTCCAATACTGCATACGCGGTGCGGGTTGCTATATAAACGTGTTGAATTGTCATATTGAAGGTCATTTTAGCGCAGGCAGAGCGACATGGACATAGAAGGCACATGGGACATCACAGAGCGTAGAACAAGCAGCTGCGAACAGATGCTATTTACTTGCACCGCGTCTCATCGCATTCAACTACAGAAACTGCCGTTGCGTGGTCTACAAAGTAAACCTAAACTTCAAACCATTTTAACATTGCAAAACACGCGTATTATTTTCTCCCCATAATGACAGGTCGACAATAATATGTACACGTTTTCTCCATTACATCAAACAATTTAGCGACGTGCGCCACAAAACCTGTCAGCCAGCAACCCTGGGCATTGCATCAATCGCTTTGTGGAAATCGGAGTCATGAGAAAGGGCCCTCTAAAAATCGCATTGCGACGCGTGCGACTGCAATGATTTTCGTCGTTCCAGTCGCATCATGTTAAATAATCTTCACCCTGCGATCACGGCTGAGTGTCGCCGACGGAACGGTGCAAGTGGGGAGGAAATGCGTCGCCTTCCGTCGCGCGCAAAGCTTCGCCGGAAGGGAGGGGGGGGGGGGGGGGAGTGCGTTTTGATTCGGCCGGTCCAGGTGGCCGCGCCCTTGCGGCTGGGCCACTGTATCTTGAAAGCCATCTGCGACGGGTATTGAGTACGCTCAGCGCTGTGTTTTCAAGGCGTAGTTCGAGTTGGTGTAAGCCCTGTACGAACGCCGGTTCGCTTGCTGCTGCAGCCGCGTTTCCTCATTGCAGTGTTTTCACTGCGAGCTTCGTCATCGAGTGAAATGTGTTCATATAGCCTATTGCGCGCGTGACACCATGCTACTTAAAATAGACACCGTGCTGAATTTAGTCATGCTCTCTGATATCTTTCAGTGACTACGAAAGGGAAGCTACGGAGCCAAAGCGTGCACAACTAAGAGCGGGTTTCTGAAAATACTGCATTTTAACCCACGTTAGTTCAGGCTGGGTAAGACAGCACATAAACACCTTATTATCAACAGCCAAATAAGATAGGGTGCATCACTGAGTGTAAATTTTTAGTTATTTAGTATCGTTTACCTTCCGCGTCTCGTGAAACTCGAAACCGTTGCACGTGGAAGCTTCGTCAATTCAGCGCCTGCTCCGAGAAACCAATCATCATCATCATCATCAGCTTATTTTACGTCCAGTGCAGGTCGAACGCCTGTGCCTGCAATCTCCAATTACCCCTGTCCTGCACCAACCGATTCCAACTTGGGCCTGCGAATTTCCTAATTTCATCGCTCCAACTAGTCTTGTACGGTCCCACACTGCATTTCCCTTCTCTTGGTAATCATTCTCTAACACTAATGGTCCAAGTATTATCTAATCTGCGCATTACATGACCTGCCCAATTCCATCAATTAGAATATCGGCTATACCCGTTGGCTCTCTGATCCAAACCACTCTCTTTCTGTCTCTTAAAGTTATGCCAAGCATTCTTCGTTCCATCGCTCTTTGCGCGGTCCTTAACTTGCCCTCTAGCTTCTTTGTCAGTCTCCCAGTCTCTGCCTCATATGTCAGCACTGGTAAAATGCACTGATTGTACACCTTCCTTTTCAATGGTAATGGTAAGCTTCCATTCAGGTGCTAGCAATGTCTGCAGTATGTGATCGAAGTCATTATTATTATTCTGTGAATTTCCTTCTCATGATCAGCGTTACCTGTGATTAATTGACCTAAGTAAACGTACTCCTTCATAGGCTCTAGAGACAGACTGGTAATCCTGAACACTTGTTCCTTTCCCCGGCTATTTATCATTATCTTTGTCTTCTGCATATCAATCTTCAACCCCACTCTTACACACTCTCTGTTAAGGTCCTCAATTATTTGTTGTAACTCGTCTGCATCATTGCTGAATAGAACAATATCATCGGCAAATCAAAGGTTGCTGTGATATTCGCCGTCGATCGTTACTCCTAAGCCTTCCCAGTTTAATAGCTTGACTACGTCTAAGCACGCAGTCAATAACATTGGAGAGATTGTGTCTCCCTGTCTGACTCCCCTTTTTTATAGGAATCTTCCTGCTTATGTAGATTTAAAGTAGCTAGAGAACCTCTGTAGATATTTTGCAAGGTGTTTACGTAAGCATTCTGTACATCTTCATAGTGTAATGCCTCTATGACTGCTGCTATCCCTAATGAATCAAATGCCTTTTCTTAATCTGTGAAAGCCAATAGAGAGGGTTATTGTACTCCGCGGATTTCTCGATAACCTGAATAATGACATGGATGTGATCCATTGTAAAGTAACTTTTCCTGAAGCCAGTCTGCTACCTTCGTTGACTAAAGTCCAAAGTTGCCCTTATTCTATTGGATACTATTTTGGTAAATATTTTATATAACACTGGGAGCAAGCTAATGGGCCCATAATATTCCAGTTCTTTAACGTCGCCCTTTTTGTGGATTAGTATAATGTTTGCATTCTTCCAGTTTCCTGGGACCCTTGCAGTCTATAGACACTTCGTATAGAGAGCGGCCAGTTTTCCTAGCATTATGTCTCCTCCATCTTTGTTTATATCGACTGTTATTCCATCCTCTCTGGCTTTTTCTCTCCTGTTTTTGTATCCTTTTCATTGGTGTTACTAATTGAGGTATCCCGACTCCTCTGGGTACTGTACAGGTCAGTATAGAATTCTTCCGCTGCTTATATTATACCTTCGCGATTGCTGGTGATACTACCCAGCTTACCTTTCAGTGCATATATATTGGTTTGTCCTAAGCCAAGTTTCCTTCTCACTGCTTTCACGCTGTGTCCATATTTAACGGCTTCTTCAGTCTTCCTCACGTTATAATTTCTAATATCACTTATTCTCGCTTTGTTCATCAGTTTTGCCAGTTCCGCGAATTCTATCTTATCTCTTGAGTTGGACACTTTGTCGTTTCTTTATTGGGTCCTTTGTTACTTGGGAGAGCTTGCCTACTGGTTGCCTTGGTGACTTGCCTGCCACATCAATTGCTGCCTCTGAAGCCAACCTCGCTACGGTTTACTTCATTACCTCTGTGTCATCACCATCATCTCTATGGTCTCAGGCTGCACATCTGTTTACAGGTACCAGCCTAAAGTCGTCCGTTTTTAACCTTACTGCCTCTAGGTTGACCTGTTATTTCTTCACCAATTTTACTCTTTCTCTGCTCAAATTGACGTGAATTCTGGCCCTCACTAACCTATGATCACTACACTTTACCCTATCTATCACTTTTACATCCTGCATTATGCTGGTATCGGCAGAAAGTATTTGATTTCTTGTTTCACCATTAGGGTTTTTCCATGTCCATTTTCTGTTGTTACATTTCCTGAAAAAGGTGTTTCTTATTCTCAGCTTATTCCTTCCTGCGAATTCTACCAGCATCTCTCCTCTAGCGTTTCTAGAATCGACATCGTAGTTGCCAATTGCCTGTTCACCCGCCTGCTTTTCCCCACTTTCGCATTGAAGTCCACCATTACTTCTGTATAACGTGTTTGCACTTTTCTTATTGCTAATTAAACATCTTCATAAAACTGATCTAATTTCTCATCATCGTGACTCGACGTTGAAGCGTAGGTTTGTACTGCCTTTAATCTATACCTCTTATTGAGTTTAATTACGACTACTGCTACCCTCTTGTTGAAGCTGTAGAATTCGTCAATGTTGCCCGCTATGTCCTTATGGATTAGGAATCCTACCCCGTATTGATTCTTGTAGGGGGAGACCTCTATAGCAGGGGACATGGCCGTTATTCAGCAATGTGTAAGCCTCGCCGCTTCTTCTAACTTCCCTAAAGCCGATAATATCCCAAACAATGTCTGATAGTTCTTCGAAGAGTCCTGCTAAACTAGCCTCACTCAAGCAGGTTCGGGTATCTAACGTCGCAAAGGTCACGGCGTGCTTAATAAATGAAATAAAGAAACGATAAATAAATGGTAATTAAAGTGGAGGAAAAAAACAACGTGCCACCGGTGGGGTACGATCCCACAACTTCCGCATTACACGTGCGATGTTCCATCAACTGAGCTGCCGCCAGCGCCGTTTCCCCATGCACTTTGATGCGTATTGATGTTTCCTGGTAGAATCCTGTTACAAAATAACACTCGTCACTTTTGGCATGTAATGAACCCGGGAATTCATGCTGACATCATGCTTACTCTTTTTCCTGCCTTTCGTATCCCTAAATGGGATTGCGCTAACCTTCTTAATGACGTGTTTGTAACAGTTTTCACTCATGAACACGTTGACTCATTGCATACAATAAGGCTATTAGTGGGAATCACTATGCGAAGGTACCGGGTTTATTCGAATGTAATGCCACCACGATTGTAACGCGAAAGTCGGCTTTTCCGCCGGCGAATGAATAAAAAACTGAAACTGCGAATGTAATGCATAATGAACGGAAATATAAATGGTAGCTTCACGCAATGAATCCATTCAGAAGAGAGTTCTCCTTCACTTGTCACTGTCATCTGAGAAGGAGACCGAACTTTCCTTGGATGGGATTCTCGGGCGATTCCTTTGGGAGATATTTTCACTTTCGCGAAAATTCGCGTGACTCGGCACCGAAAGCGTCCCCGCCAAGTGTTTCTGGTGCAGTTCCAAGCCCATTATCGGTGCCGAGAGGGCCGTTGGTCGTATACTTCAAGCGGTTCGGTGCCGAAACGAGCCAAGCCTCGGGAAAGCGAAACTATTTCCGAAAGTTATCGCCCGAGAATCAAGTCATCCGCGCCGTCAAGCTCGTTTGGGATTAACTATTACCTAAAAGGCCGCACAACCATTTCATTCATGCACAGTACCAGGCCTCTGCGAGACCCTTCCGACTGGCCCCGTATTTACAACGGACTGAAAATTGTCGATTCATTGACGTCGAGCCGACGAGCCGCGGTGGCTCGGCGAACCCATGAACCCTTTAAATGAACCCTTTATACCAGGCCCACACGCGCCATACATAAGACACCTGAGTGGGGCGCAAAAACCAGATATTCTCCCGTTAGTTTGTGGTATGCCAGCTGACACCACACACTTTAACATCAATGTAGGCACAAACAACCTCAGTACACAAAGCGCCACGGAAGCAATCGAGTCCATGAACGTCGTAATACGAACTATTCAAGCCGCTCATCCAAACACACATATGACCGTAACAACTGTCACTCCCCGCCTACAAAACAAGCACCGCGCAATATTCCACCAAACTATTGCACTCATGAAGCACAATGAGGATACTAACAAGCCCAACTCATTAATCTTCAATGTGGGAAACTTGCACAAGAACATGGACACGATGCACCACGCAGAAATACACGAAGCACCGCACAAAGCACCGCACCGCCTAGCTTGGGATGGTTTCCACTTAAACCGCCGAGGAAGAAAGCTAGTTTCCTAACACATCAAATCCATTATTAAGGACAAGTACAGAAAAACACTCCAAATCCTCTTCAAATACCGCCCCAACCGACTCTGCCGAGCGTGCCACCGCGTACAACACAACTGTGATAGTCACCTCAAGAACACTTGGAACACAGACAGCGGAATGTGAAAAGAGCCACAAGACACACAATACAGAAAAATCTACATCGACCAAAGTGCAAACAGGCACAACTGTACCAGACAACAGAAAATCCACTACCGAAGTTTTCACACGGACCCCCACACGCCTATCTGCACACGCACGAAGTGAAACAGAAACCGAGCTGGAATTAAATCAGGCATTCGGTAATAAACCTGCCAAACCGAAAAACACCTCCTGCCAATCTACCTGCAAAAAGACCAATAAATGACAGACATCGTAAATAAAAAACTCTTCTCTGCGACGAAGCACTGAGTTCCTACAGGCTAGAAAACTTACCAAAAAAGACATGCGAGTTACACCTCCCATCTGAAAACCTACGCAATCTGCACGGCGAAAAATATAATCCCTAAAGGTCTAACAGTGAAGGCTGTACCTGCTCTAGGAACACTCCCACCACACCACCGCGCTAACTGGCAAACAACATTCCCCAACTCCTCACTTTCACTTTCGAATATCTTCAAGGAACACTGCGAAGAACAAATCGAAAGTTTTAACCAAAGATTTCTGAACAGAGCTCTGACACCAGATGAGAACAGACATTTGGAGCATTGCGACGAAAACCATTGTAGGAAATTGAATCTAAAAGAAAGGAAAAAAAAGCAAAGTTTATTCAGAAGACAACCTTCCAGGAAAACAGCCACCACATGCCGACAAGAGGGGCCTCAAGTTTAGAAGTACCAGACGTGACGGAAAGTTCCATCAAAATTAAACCACTCCAATGTTGTAGACATTTCAAAAACATTATTTAAAAAAAGAAATAGGCGTACTCAGCAAGAGCCTAAACTTTTGTCCCACGAACAAAACAATAATTGAATTCGAGCTTCGCAAGGACCTCTCAGAATTTTCCCGAAGGAATGCGTATCAGACACTTTTTCGAAGACACGCCAGACACCAGGACGACTTAGAATGACAGAAAGCTGCGCTAGTTGGTAAGAATTCAGTATGCAAAAAGGTGAGGTGTGCATACAGTCCACAAGAAAAGTGGACAAAACGAACGCCGACCATTATTATATTATTATACCAGGACAGCTAATTAGAGCCCAATCCACATGGACACCTGAACTAGAACAAGCCATATAGTTTGACATATACCTTCAAACTGTCAGTAAATAAATTATAAGCGAATCCCTGACATCTAAGCGACCTAAAAACATAACTCATTTCATTTCAAATCTTAGTTGCCGGAATGACATTGCTATTAAGGAAGCAGATAACGATCGATGTATAGTTATTTGGCAAGTAGAAAAATACAAGCACGAGGCTTACAGACAACTAAACAAGCCAGAAAATTAACGTAACTTAGATAACAATCCAACATTACCCTACACAGTGACAATTACAACAGGCTGAAATCACTTCTGGCTGATCAATTGATAAGACCGTCAGAATACAATTTTTTTAACCCAAGCAACACAACTGCCGGACGTTTCTACCTTTTCCGAAAATTCATAAAATTCCATCCACTGAACCATACACCGCTATTACCCCTGTTCGCCCGATAGTACCAAACAAAAACACCCCGACAGAGAGCACCTCAACATTTCTTAACCACTTCCTTGGTGGCTTGCCAAAAACACTTCCGTAATTTGTAGAAGATACGCCCCACCTGCTGAGAATTATAGAGGACATTATCACTAAAGGCAAACTACCCCACAAAACAATTCTCGCAACACCAGTGGTCACGGCCCTGCACACCAACATTCCAATCCCTGATGGTTTATCTTCTACAAAACAAACGCTGTTTAAACACAATGCATAACACTCTACTGAAGTCTACTTGTCTCTCCTTGAATTAGTTCTAACGCATTACTACTTCGAATTTCTAGAGACTGATTACCTACAGATACATGGTACAAGCATGTACCATGTGTCTGTTCGCGTATGTTCGTGCCTTTTGCACTAACATACGCCAACATATTTATGGGGATTCGAGAAAAAAGATTTCCTATCGTTCTGCACTTTCAAGCCCCACACATACCTGCGATACATAGACGACATATTCATAATATGGGAACATGGTCAAGACAGTCTAGAAAAATACGTAGCATTTCTAAGCTCTTTTCATCCAACACTAAAATTCACATCAGAATGCTCAATTGAGCGCATAAACTTTCTGGACACAACAATATACATTTACAATGGGGCGCTAAAGATAGCGCTGTATAGGAAACCTTTCGACAAACAGCAGTACCTAGAATATACGAGCCACCATCCCAGACATTGCCAACAAGGCATCTTTAAAGGCCAAGCCACACGAATACGTCACATTTGCGTTGAAAACAAAGACTGCATGGATAGACTCGCTCACCGTAAAGAAACCCTACCAAAAAGGAACCACCAAAGAACTGACCTTCAAGAAGCCTCCACCGCTGCAACCTAACTTGATCGAGCCGAACACAACCATAACAAGGTCTCTTCTTACTACTAAATTCTCAAACGCACTCCCAAACCAGAATAACATCCTCAGACAATACTAACCGATTCTCGCGGCAACCAGATACTTAATAACATTTTTCCCTACCCGTCCAGTGTAGCCTACAAATTTTTGTGCATGCCAAACTAAGACAAAGACAAAGTTGGGAACCGCTCCCTGTGGCCGCCCCAAGTGCTCTACATGCAAACATATTCAATATACTGCTACAGTAAAACGTACAGCGTTGAATTACGCACACAAGGTAACTTCGGTTTTCACCTGCACATAAAGCAACGTAGTCTACTGTCTAGAATGTGCCGCTTGTAGCAAACAATACATAGGTGAGACTGGACAACAAATTCATACAAGACTCAACGGCCACCACCCGGACACAAAACACAATTTACCTATAGCAGTAGCCAGGCACTTTAATGAACATGGTCTTATATTTGACAAAGCAAGACTCTATATACTACAAACAAATTTCCGTTCACCTCGCGAATGGAAATATAATGAATCATACCTCATACAGAAGTTTGATTGCCTGCGCCCAACGGGAATTAATTTGGCACGTGCCAACTTACAATCTTTAAAAGCGGTAACACAAATCTGAAATTCTGACATCATCAACCAAGACACAAAACACATTATGCCACCAGCTAACCTTAACGCTTAACCTCACCTATTCCTCAATTTCGAAAAATTTTGCTGCCTACCACTCAATTTATTATCCTCTTTCATGTTTTTACGTTTATATCAACAGTACGACACTCTTTTCCTATGTATACCGGCCCCCGCCCGCTTCTGCGCACGTCATCCTTCTATAGATGTCCGACTCTGGAGTTTTACAAGACGCGTAGCGCCACCTGCCGGTGCGAAGAGGCAGTAATTGAGTAGTGCGAAGCCCGACTCCATTGCTAAGTTGCCTATGTAGCTAGCGACTGCGAAACAACGATCTAACTAGGATTTGGTCTACATTGCGAGTGTTTTGCGCATTTAACACCCAGACGAAGAGCTATAAATTTTCCGCTAGTCGGACGCGCCGTCAAATAGGTGTTCTGCGACAGAACTGCTGGCTGATGGAGCAAACGGCAGCAACCTCGATAGCTCCGTGCACTACGAAGAAACTCCGCAATCGACGCTACTGTTGTGTTTTAAATTGCCATGAAGGTGAAGGACTGAAAAACAACGTTCAGTTTTACCGATTTCCATCGCGATCGTATGAAGGGCAAAGGCGAGAGCGTTGGATAGGGGCCGTTCAACGTGCTGGGTAATCGAATTACTTGGATTCCCCACAACACAGCGGCTGGCATGAAAAAGTGCGATAATGTTTTTCTGCTGTAATTGTGCTGCGTAGCCCTGACGGAGGACCGCGGTAACCAAGCGATAACTCAAGAATCTGCAGCCGCCACTTCGTTGGCAACAGAAAAAACAACGTTGCGAACCATCCTGTGTATGTGCCATCAATATTTCCACCTGTTAACAGACGTCCGCCTCCGCTTGGCTCAACAAGTGGAACGAAGAGATTTGGCTGGTCAGTTTAACCAAACATTTTTGGTTCGTTTATGAATTCAAAATCCGATTCTAGAGCATCGTTGTATCGCGAGCTCATTTCTAGTTTCGGTATTTTATATGTCCTGCGCCGATACAACAAGCACGTTTCGCAATGTGCTGAGCCTGTTTGACTGCGTCTTTCACATGTGAGCAATAACATTGCTGTAGGAGCACTGGATGAGTAATTGCAAAGTAACGCACGTGTGTAAAAAAAAATGTCGCCTTCATTTCCATACATATGTGCGTGTGTGTTGCTTGAAGCTTCCGCGAAAAGTTCAAAAGTACTGCGCGATGATGTAGCTACTGCGAGACAGAAAGACACGGCGCGCAGGCACTGTAGGAAGCTTACTATCGTTATGTTCGCACGCTGTTTGCTGCCTTGGAAAACGTTTTCTGTTTGCTGCTCTGAAAAAAGCGATGGAAGGATTTACTCTCTGTAAATAATTACGAGAAAGAACATTACGATAAAAAGCATAAAAATATCGGAGATACTCAACTCTTCTGTTCATGACATTTTCAATGTGAATTCGTGTAAGGGGACATCGCACTAACGCTTAAAGAAGGACACGGACAGGAGCATGAAAAAGACACTCAGAAGCTAGCGTTCGGTGTGTTTTTTTCATGTTCCTGTCCATATACTTTTTTACGCGCTTGTGCGATGTCCCCTTATACGAATAACCATCAACTAGCCCAGCTTTCTGCCTTAAATTCAATATGAACCGATTTGAAATGCTTAGATTTTTATGCTGACATGCCTACAAACAATCCTGATTCTCTCTGTACTTGCGAGTTGCAGCACGCCGAAAGAACACTTGAGACTTTATTTTGTATTGTGCACGTACTTCGCCCTGTTGAGCTTCCTCCCTTTCCGAAGCCTGGCTGGGCGGAAGAAGCTTTGCAGATCCTTGATTTTCAGGAAGTCGTGTCTCAACGCAACCGAAAGAGGAGTGTCCATTGTGGCCTAATCACCTTCACTTGCGGACAGCTCTTTTTGCACTGCTCAGTTCGTACCAAGGCTGTGATGGGGGCGCTGGTGACGGGTTTTTCCGCAGCGCCGCCTGGGCAGAGTCTGGGGTCCATTTGTTATTCCGATTTCGGCTCTCCGCCTCTCTTTTCTTTTCCTGTCTGTTTTTATTAAATGTTTTTTGATACACCCTCACCAACACAATCCGAAGTCCCAGACGTCAGTATACCTTTTTCGGCGCCTCAGCCACACAGGGTATCGCCATTTCTGTATACCGCCGTAACAACATCTACGATGACCTACTGGGGCTAACATCCTTGCCAGTTACCCCTTACATTGCACCCCAAACTCCTTGTCGCCATTTTAACTGCTTCAAAATTACTCGACGCGTTGATGCTATGCTTACTCAAGTCACTCTTTTGACTAGATTTTTTGGGGCGAGAGGGGGGTCGGTTGGGTTACTCGCGCACTGACCGCCTGACCGGCTCTTGTAATGTCACAAAAACGTGCCGCCAACGACACCCCTGACTGCTACCTAACCTCTCGCTTTCCCAACGCCCTCCCATGCCCCCTTCCTTTTTTCTTGTTCTTTCTCCGTTTTTCCTTTTTCCGTCGTGGTGTCTCCCCCTTTCTTCTTCTCTACTTTTTTCTTTTCTTTTCTGCCCACCTTCCCACTCTCCCACTCTTGTCCCTTCATCTTCGGAATGACGCTCACAGACGTTAGGTGACAACGCTCATTACCTCGGAAATATGTTCCTTTATAACCAACCGTCACCGGCAACACCCACACGTGATATCACTGCCCTAACCCTTTAAAACTAACATGTCGAGGACGACGAGGCCGCCTTTGACGAAGATTGGTCCTCCTATCAACACGTTGGCCAGCCTTTCTGAGGCACCTTATTCCCGCTTACAATCTTTCTACCATATTATTTCATAGTAACGATATTAAAACCATAATAAATAAATTAGAAATATAATCGTCAGGTGTTGCAGATAAAATAAACGTGATGTTATTACACAGTACAGGTAAGTATTGCTCGATAATTTTGGAATATTTTCGCATTTGTTTCACAACGGCACTTTGCCTGTTGATTGGAAAGCGGCTAAGATTCTTCCAATTCGTAAATCTGATCATGCACGCAACCCTTCTACTTATAGGCCCATTTGTTTGGCTTCAGTACCCTGTAAGATAATGGAGCATGTATTTACTCTCGGGTTATCAAGTATCTTGAATCCAACAATTTTTATGCGAAGCATATTACTAGAGCTCAACCCAGCTCCTCAGGCGCGGCGGTGTCGCCTTCAATACCACGTGACACCGTGACGTCACGACAAAGGAGAAACGGGGCTCTAACTCGCGCCGTCGCTCGCGGCGTCGCGGCGGTATATAAGCAGCTGCGCTTGCCTCTGCTAGACACTGACGAGCTGAGATGCCTCCTGGAGACAGGGCTGCTCGTTGGAATGAGAAGCGAAGGTTGCGGCGTGCTACAGAGACTGTTTCTAGGTGGCTTTGCTACGGCGCAGCGACTACGCGCCCCGCATCGGACGCTGTGAGCGTCGAGCAACGCAGCGTTCGGCGCGACAACGAAATGTGCGCCTGAGCAAGCGCCGCACGCATGAGCCGACGCCGACGACACCGGCTTTTCTGCGACACGAGCTCCTTGACGCTGTCGCGTTAAAATAAAGGCTAGTACGCTTCGCATCCTGGGCTTAACCTTAGCTAAGCCACAGCCATTTTTTCACACCTAGCCAACATTATTTTGCTAAACAGTTCTGCTGTGATACCTGGCTGCCTTGCTTTATTAACGATTTGCTTTCCAACTCAGACGCAAGATTCCTTACGGGCAGTATTTTTCTAGATTTCGCTAAAGCATTTGACAAAGTACGCCACACATTGCAGCTAATTGAACTCAGTGCACTAAACATCGACACTAATGTGCTTAATTGAATGAAGGCACTCCTAGCATGCCAAGTGCAATTATTAAATGCGAATGAAATTAACTCAACTCTAACACCTTTCAGTTCTGGGGATACACAGGGTTCAGCACTTGGGCCACTCTTATTTTAGATCTACGGTAATAACCTGCCTCATAACATTGCAGACAAAGTTTGTCTCTTTTTAGATGGCTGCGTATAATGGTCCTTTCTTCAGGATTATTTAAACAGATTACTTAGCTAGACTAAAAAATGCCACATGCAATGTCGAATCAAGAAATGTAAATCTTGGCGAATATACCGTACTAATGAAGGTTCTCCTGCCCATTTACTTGATAACATTCCTGTGAAGAGCGTAAAAAACTACAAATATGTCAGCGCCGATATCAGCTATAACTTATCTTGGAAGCACCAAATCGATTTTATAATGAACACAGCTAATGACAAACTTGGTTATGTTTGGAGAAAGTTCTCACTCACCCAATTGACACTTATACAATTGTTATACAACGCATACGTTCGATAACAGTTGGAACATGGATCATCATTTTGGGTCCTACATCATAATAACAATAATCATCCTCATCAGCCTATTTTTATGTCAGCTGAAGGATGAAGGCCACTCCCTGAAATCTACAGGGAGAGGCCTGCGTCCTGCATTATTCCATCTCTATGAACTACCTTGAAAGCGTCCAGAATCGCTCACCTCTGTTTATACTAAATAATTACGATGGTGCGGCAAGCGTTGCACAAATGAACACCCTCCCCCTCTTCTACTGCCAGAAACGATCACGCTGATGCTTATTTTATATTATATGCTACCAGAACGCAGCGCTTCGTTGGGTATGAATTAATCCAGCACCATGCATCTGCTCAGGTAGAGCTGATACGCATAAGATACATGTGCATCGCTCTGACACACTAAGACATTCACAATCATGTTTACTTAAAGCAAGCAACGAATTCAACGGTCTGCCAGCATCTATTCGTATAAGTATTGCTGCTCAATTTAAAGCTGCTTTGGTTAACTACATCTAATCAGCAAACTTGTTGTTAATGTTGCATCTTGTGACCTTTTTGGTGTATAAACACGATATTTGCAAATTATGTATGTATTGGTCTATCATTCCTAACTTATTTATGGAAAAGTGTATTGTGAGATTTCCTCTAGTAAACTAACACAATTGTTTTCTACCATTATTCATATTGTTTTGTGAAAGTGGTTATTATGATATTTAATTAAATAGCTTGTATAATTTTTCATTTTTACTTCTAATGCGCATTTTCTGTACAATCTTGTGTTGGAGCACTTTTTATGTAGCATCTCCCCTATAAAGGATACTTACTCTGTGGTTACTGCAACTAAATAAATAAATTCATAAGGAATTGTTGGCGTCTCACGTAATGTAACGCCTTTCCATAGTTCGTTGAGGCTCTGAAACAACACTCTTAGCATCAAACGATTAATGCCGCTGGACATAGCAATATCCATTCCTGGCCACCATTTTTAATTGTTCTTTCAAAAGTGCCATAGGTCGCGGTTCTGCATTTGACTCACCTCAGTGGTGTCTTCGAAGAGACCTTGAAGAAGCAAGTGAGCATTGTCAATAATTGTTAGGCTCGCAAGTATATTTTCTGCAAAGAGGCCCCAAGAGGGAAGATTGAGAGAGGCAGGACAAAAAGTAGAATTTGAAAACATCGTATTGTCATTCACTACGCCGGCACGGTTTTTCACCGAAAGTAAACAACGTTGGGCCCGGACTTCAGCAGCATGTGAAATTAGGCTGCGTTTTTAAATCCCAAGTAGGTAATAGTGGGATGGTTGGTGCCACCTTGGAAGCAGACTTGGAAATGCTGTGACCTAATGGGAAACAAGGATCGAGGCCCCGCACTGAATTTCGCGCAACAGGTGGCGGTACCATCGTATGTTTTGATGGCGTTACCATGAATCTCACGAATCGTTTTTCTGTAAAGGAAAGCTGACTTCCAAGCTCAAAAAAGCAAGTAATAGCGTCGCGATTTTCGAGAACTTTTCATGAGCCAAAATAAATGAAATGCAAGAAAAACATCAAATCATTGATCTATGAGGTCGTGCCTGATGGTTTGAAAAATACCAGCAGCGACATGCGCAACCTGAAATTGTCAACGTAATGCGTCACTCGATGTGGTGGTTTGCCGACTAAGGTGCTTCGCTACTAAGCCTGAAGTTACGGCATCAAATCCGGGCCGCGGCGACTGCATTTCTACTGAAGCGCAATGCGAAAATACTCGGGATCCATGCATTGGCTGCATGTTGAATAAACACAAGTGGTCCAAATAATTAAGCCCGTCTCACTCAAAGCGACGGGATTTGATTGCATAAAAGCCGTTTTGTATTGCACTATTGGCTCGCAGCGCAGCGTGTCAACAGACGTGGTAAGTTGTTCTGATTCTCTGTAGTCGCATCTTGCAAGGATCCACAAGGAACAAAACGACTTGAATTTAGACAAGGAGAGAGACAGCAGCTAAGATTTTGTGAAAGTTGAGCACAAACATTATTTACCTATATGAAAAGAATTCAATGTCCTAAAAAGTAGTTCACGGGAATAGAATTCGGAAAAAGCTCCTGCTGCCACGCACTTCCAAGCACAGTCAGTTGCCGGCCCTTATCGGCAAAGTATCTTCGCGTTTATCTGTAGAAGGCTTGCTTAGCATTACAGAAGAAATATATTGCGCGGACATAAGTACTCGCCTCTAACAGGTGCCATCTCATCAAAGGAGGGTAGAATTGTAGGTTTTTCGAGGATCTCATGCATCTTGTACAGCACTCCTTGTGGAAACTCTAAACTTGGCGGAACGAAGACCACAAGATTGTAGGTCAGGCTGCCGTTGGAAATTTCATGGGTGCTGTCAGCTGCAAACTGAATGCAAATTGTGTGCTTTGCAGCATCATCGTACCGATGATGCTTGAGTAAGCTGGTTATTCTACTTCGACAGCCAGTTACCACGGAGCCCGAGTCCGCAAATGGTATAGGTCCATGGTAATATAGTGGATCAGCAGTTTTGTCTGCAGAGAAGAAGAAATGTAAAGAATTTGAGAAAGAACAGTATCCGGAAGGTAAGCAGAAGTCACACACGAAAATGTGTAGCTGTTTCAATTATGTCATCTACAGTCATGGCATGGGCCTCTAACCTCACCTCACCCTCACGTGGTGTGTTGAGGTTGAGGTGAGAAACGCCTTCGGGAAGATTAGTGAGGATTAGGGGACGGAGGATGGTCATTGAGCGGTGAGCGCGAGTGAGGTAGGGTGCGATGACCATGCTACGTTGCATAAGGAAAAAGCGATTCATATCGTTGAAGTACAAAAAGCCCACCGACAAGTAATATACTTCTTAATGCAGAATTTGAAGGCAGCTCTATGCGTGTTTTTATTTCGTGCTATATTGGCTCGCGCGGGCAATCTCGCGCGACACGCTGCAAACGAAGCGAAGTGTGGCTCGACTGCCACCCTAATTGCGAGATTGCGAGAGGCAGCACGCGGGTGAAGAATGCGAGAGATTCACAGGAGCAGCCACAGACAGATAGCTCATACAGGGCTTCCTTTATACACAGACAATGCTCGCTACTCTGGCGCCATCTCGTAGCCATCGTTGACGCAGATCCCGTCTTGCCTTCTCAGCTTTTGTCATCGCACTCTCTTCGATATCGCCGTCTTTGTTCTCTCGCTGTTCTCGGCCTTCGCTCTTTTAGACTTCGCTGTGCCTGTTCGCTCGCTTATGCCGACGCCGGTGGTCGCCGCGGGAACGGGCACCTGAAGATGCGCTTTATAAGGTAACTCAGACTGTACGCGTCGTGGACATTACGTCTAAAGTTTTGAGGTACGTTGGAAGAACACTTCTGTTTGCACATTTGTGTAAAAACCCACTTTTAACTGCCTATAGTCATAACTGGATGCTGATGTTAGCTGTATAGCCAAACCTATTGTGAGCTGCAGCTAATGAAAGTGGCAACTAGAGAGTGGGAACAGTGTTAGTAACATCCTCGCGAAGAATGACGGCGATATTTTCGCATCACTTTGGCATTGTGTCTTTTTTTCACTGACCGTCACCGGTCAGCACAGTCCTTTATTCGTCGTAAACACCTTGGAATTTACATTACATTGTTTTTATATATGGACAAGAAATTTGTGTTGACAATATTCATGCACTGGCAATGCTTATTGATATATCCACCACCATTATCATCATCATTAGCTTATTTTTGGCCACTGTAAGGTAACTGCCTCTCTCTGCAATCTCCAGTTACACATATTAAGCGCCAACCGATTCCAACTAATGCCTGCGCATTTCCTTAATTTCATCACCCCACCAAGTCTTCCTCCGTCCTCGACAGCACTTGCCTTCTCTTCGAACCCATTATGTAACCCTAATGGGCCACCGGGCCGTCTAACCTACGCATTACATAAACTGCCCTGTCAATTAGAAATCAGCTATCCCTGTTTGCTCTCTGATCCACACCGCTCTCTTCCTGTCTCTTAACATTACGTCCTAACATTCTTTGTTACATCACTCTTCGCATGGTCCTTATCATGTTCTCGAGTTTCATTGTCAGTCTCCAAGTTTTTGCGCCATATATCTTCACCGGTACAATGCACTGATTGTACACCTTCCTTTTTAATGTTAATCGTAAGCTTCCTGTCAGGATCTGACTGCCGTATGCGCTCCAACCTGCTTTTATTCTTCTGCAAGTTTCCTTGTCATAATCAGGGTCCTCTGTAAGTAATTGACCTAGGTAAGCGTCCTCCTTCACATGCTCTAAAGGCTGACTGGCGATCCTTAACTCATGTACCCTTGCTAGGCTATAGATCATTATCTTTATTTTCTGCCATATTAATCTGGAACTTCACTCGTACACCCTCTCTACTAAGGTCCTCCGACATTTGTTGTAACTGTGCTGTTGTGACACTGTCCTGTTGTAAGGACAGTGCCATCTGCAAAGTAAGGTTGCTGAAGTGTTCTTCGTTAATCCTTACTCCGTAGCATTCCTAATTAGCTTGAATACGTTTACAACCATGTAAA
This sequence comes from Dermacentor andersoni, assembly GCF_023375885.2. Lineage (NCBI taxonomy): Eukaryota > Metazoa > Arthropoda > Arachnida > Ixodida > Ixodidae > Dermacentor > Dermacentor andersoni. The sequence continues at coordinate 40,580,394 of NC_092818.1, read as the reverse complement.
GTATAGCATTGGAGAGATTGTGTCTTCTTAGCTCACCCCTTCTTAGATAAGTATCTTTCTTCTTTTGTTGTGGAGAATTTAGGCAGCTGTGGAATGTGTTTAGATACTTTTCGAGATATTTACGTAAGTCTGATGTACTCCATGATTACGTAATGTCTATGTTACCGCTGGTATTTCTACTTAATCAAATGAATTTTCGTATTCTATTAAAACTATGCAGGAAGGCTGAATGTACTCTGGGGATTTCTCGATTACCTTATGATGTTATCCATTGTGGAGTATCCCTCCCTAAAGCCACCCTGTTCCCTTGGTTGACTGAAATCCACTGTTTTGCTTATTCTACTGGAAGTTACCTTGCTGAATATTTTCTACACTGCTGGAGTTAAGCTTACGGGCCTATTATTGTTGAAGTCTTTAGCGTCTCTCTTTTTTCCTATTAGTATAATGCTGGCATTCCTACAGTTATCTGGCACCCTTGAAGTCGAGATACAGTTGGTATAAAGGGCCGCCAGCTTTTCAAGCATGATGTCCGCCCAATCCTTAAATAAAGCGACTGTTATTTCATATTCTCCTGCTGTTTTTCCCGTTTAATGTTTTGTAAGACCCTTCTAACTTCACCCCTGGCTATAGAAGGAGTCTCTATAACCTGTTTATTACTAGTTCGAATCGAGGTAATATGGCTGTTCTGGGTTCTGTAGAGGTCAGTATAGAATTATTCCCCTGCTTTTACTGATGGTCTCACCCTAGCTAGGTATTTATTTTATTTATTTATTTATTACAGAACCCACAGCGCCAGTGTGGCATTGCATTGGGGGGGGGGGGGGGGGGTGTTCTTCTTCGGCAGCTGTTACGGTGCCTCGACGTCCTGCTCGTCCGCCACTCCGTACTGCGTCTACTACGGCTTTGGCAGCGGATCGCGGACGCCGTAGTAGACGCCTTTGGCGGACTCCGTAGAGACGGGTTGCCGGCGCTCGTGTGCAATGCAAGCGGTCTGGGACCTTGCTAAAGTGCGCACCCACGCGGTCCTCATCTTCAAAGCGATGTGCGATGTTTGCAGAGTTCGCGCAGTGCCGGTTGTTTCGTATGCGCTGTGCTTTCGATGTGTCGTACTCGTTGAAGCGGCATATGCACCGAGGACAATTGGCTAGTGGCTGCTGCCACGATTTCTAACTCCAGCGCTTTCACAGATAGTTTCCGCTGTCATCGACCGATGTGTGTTCATGTTGACCTGTGCGCGGATGACACCCTGCTGTTCAATTTAGTCAAAACACGTTCACGGGCTAGTTGGTTTGAATCCATGATAGAATGTGTAAGCACGACTGAACAAGGAGTTTGCAAGAATCAGACACACAAATACAGCGCTGTCTCCGTGTGTCTGTTTCTTTCTACGTCATCGTTGAGTAAGGCTTACACATTCTATCATTGTTAGTTTAGTTAGTAAGCGAATGTTTACAAGTTTATACCGCCGATAAAGCTACTATCCTTACTTTGTACACCTATCTAGTGATTTGCTGTCGCAATCGATGCTTTGCCTTTCCGGCGGAACTGCGATTTTTTTCCCATCCTCCGTGTTTCGCGCTCTTATTCAGTGCTATTCACATAACAAAATATGGTTGCGAGCAGTGCCATTGTTGCAGTCGAGCATTGGCACTTATGGTAGATATATAATCTCATAGGCGAAACCACGCCTGATTTCGTGGACCATAGAGTAATTAAGAAATTCTCAGCGCCGAGCGCTATGTCAGACACCTAAAAAACGTAGGTTTCGCCCTAAAGCCGAAGCATCAATTACGATAGCAAATTAGTCGACGCCTATACAAAGTAAGGATAGTAGCATTATCGGCCGTATAAACGTGTCAACCTCCGCTTACTAACTAAATTAGCAATCACGGTGACACGTGCGCACAGATAAAAAAGAACGCATCTCGCTGGATGACCGCGGAAACTTGCTGTTATTACCTGGAGTGAGGAAGTGCGTGAGCAACAGTGAGCGAATTGACCTTCGAGCTGTGTCTCTTTTCAACGCGAACTATACGTCGAATAAACAGCGCATACGAAGCTTCTGGCCACGTCGCAGATTGTTTTGAAGATGAGGCCCGAACGGGCGCGCACTTCGTCCACGTCGAAGATTGCTTTCAAGATACGGTGCCCGCGTGGCCGCACCGTGAGCAACAGCCGCGGGAGCTTCTTCCTCGCCTCCTGTCCCGTGCCGCGCGCTTGGATCAAGGCGGCTTCCTCCCTCCGGCCGCCTTCCTCTTTCGCGCACACGAGATTGAGGAGCGATAGTCTCCGACCCCTGCAAGCTTTCACTCGCACATAAAGCGCACGGCTCGTGGCGAGGATGTTGTCGTGTTTGGATCTTATAGGGAACATCACGGCGGCGACTTCGGCGTCGCCAATGGCAGAAATGCACTTGAAGTGTCGATATAATTGCTATCGCCATGAAAAAAAAAATTACAGCGAGCTGCACCTCCAGCGGTTCAACAGTAAATCATAGATAAGCGGCATTACGCATAGTCAAGGTTGCGTGCACATATTTCCAGCAGGAAAACATTTATTCACGAGCAAAGCATTCATTTAATGCAGCGCCAGAAGGAAAGTACTGCGATCTATCCCAATTTGCAAAAGTGCACATCACCACAGAAACAAGAACTTGCGCACACCTACGCACGCACCTATGCACGAACAAATAACGTTTTGCACATTCTATAAGTATCCGTATTGTATATTTTTTCTTCATGCGAAATAAATCCACCAACGCCAAGGTCCAGCGTCCTGCTTATTTGGTTCTTAGAAGACATCGAGTGAACAAATCATAAGACAATTTCTTCTTTATTTGAAATTCTCATGCATACTATTATTTAAATGATTAGCTTCAAAATCCCTTTGCATATCCCTATATAATATCCTTAAAAAAGGCATTTTTCTCATGAACAAGTTCAAATCAAGATAAAACCTGATTACGCGAGATCTTTGAGCCAAGAAGACCTTTCTGGGTCTGACTGAGTGAGTCTGAGTGAAGCCGGGTGAGTCGAACTTTGCTGAGTCATCCCGGGTGAGTATAATTCTGGTGTGTCTGAGTTCAAGCAAGCCCCTCTTGAATAGAATTTTTGTGAGTTTATGTTCGAGTGAGCATGGCAGGGCATAGTTTGGGCACGTCCGAGTCCGAGTGGTTCCGGCTGAGTAGAATTTCGGTTAGCCGAAGTCTGAGTAAGCTCTAAAGAAAAACAAAATGTTTGAGTGTGTTAGTGGGCTATACTTTGCCACCCTATGGCCAAGTCCCTGAAAGCAAAGCAGTGTGGCACGCTTTGGTAATAAGAATGGCATTAGACAATCAGTATTGCGAACTGAGCTCGCAGGTGAAGCATTGTTTATATGTATTTCTTAAAACGGAAGGTATGAGAAAGATGGTAGCCTTTTCATCGACAAGGTGGATAATTATTTTATAATTTAGGGCGTGGATCAGGTAGGATGGTATTTTCGGCGTTGCGGAGAGGAATCAGAAAATGAGGGCATCAGCTTAGCTCTCGTCAGTTGAGGTAATTACGAGTCTGAAAACCTCATATTGCTTTCTAATAAAGCAACTTAACAATAACGATAGCGTTTGTAGCGATCATCGGTCACTTGCTGTTGTCCCGCGCTTCTGGGAAATTCAGCTACTTTCCCTGGCCTCCACGTGGGGGTCACTGCCTCCAGCTTTTTCTTAGAATTGAGATGGCTGCCCGACAGGGGCGCCTCCACACCCTCACGGCAAAACTGCTTTTACTGTGGAATAAAGCAAGTCGACTCTCCGATCTCAACCTGTCAAAATGTATGTTTCTTCCCTCCGCGAAACCAAGCTGCCAGCAAATGGTGACTCAGGACATTCACCTCTTCTTTTTTTTTCCAACACCGCCAAGACGACGCTGCTCCTACTTCAGGTGACAGAGAAGGCGGCGAGATTACATCTGCTGTCATCACCGCAGAGCTTCAGCTTTCCAGCTTTTGGCACAAGAGTCCTCTAGTTTGGTTTATACAAGTAGAGGCCCACTTTCAACTCCGGTGCATCACTTCGCGGACAGCTAGGTACCTGCGCGTGATCACCGCACTACCCTCCGACACCGTCGATGCCGCGGACGACTTCTTAGCGGGTACGCCTTCGGCCTTAGGATACGACGACCTGAAACGCACGGACCCGCAGCTTCTCGCGCCATCGTAGCAAAGTTGGCTTCAATAGCTCGTCTGCGAGGAACTCGGCCACCAATGACCGCCACAACTCCTGCACCGACTGCCTCAGCTGCTGGATGGCAAATCCGCTAACGAAAGCCAGCGTAATATTTTGCACAAGCTGTTTAGCGGCGCCTTCCACTATCAGCACGCATGGTGCTGGCGAGTTCCAACAGCACGAGTCCCGATCGGCTAGCTGTAATCACTCGCCGCATATGCGACTGCCCGTCTGAGGCACATCTACCTATCGCCGCTGCGAGAGCCGCGGAACAAGTGGACCGACTTCCGCACCTCGAGGAAACAGTCGACCACCTTACCAGTGCACTGGAGAAGCTGACGACGGGTGGCAGCAGTGCTGGCCAACTTCGACACAATCATTCTCCTTCACAGTCTTGCAGCGCACCTAGGACACGCTGCGGCAGTTGTGAGGGCATCACCGTCGCTTTCGCGAAGAATAAGCAAGTGGCTGCAGCCTGCTCTATTCGTGTATGGAAAACATGCCGACCAGTCGCTCACGGCGGCACGTGACATCGGCCCTCGCGCAAGTACACCGCATCTACGGCACCCGCCTCCTCGTCGACACCGAAGCCCAGCTGTCTATCGCTCCCACCCCGGCCGCAGATCGCCATCACGGCAAGTCCACAGCCACTTTCCTTGTAGTAAACAACATCGCATGGGCTCCGGTCAATAAAACTAGACATCGTACTCGGGGCGCTTGCACAGATGAGTGTTAATGATCGCCGACGTCAGCTTTGCCATACTGGGAGCAGACTTCTGCCATTTCAACTTATATTTGAGTGTTCACAATCGACGCCTAAAGGATATTATCATATCCCTCGATATACTTGGCCTGAAGACCGACATAACCTAACCTGGCATCCGTACGTTTCAGCGGGTCTGAACGTACGAAAACATACTTACTGAGTTCCCACAGCTCACGAAGGACCGAACCGATGCGCTTTTTGTGAAACACAAGCTGACGCATAATATCACCACCACTGACCCACATTGAGCCGTGCAGCCATGGAGGCTCACTGACGGAGGTTGGAAGTCGCGTTCATTGAGTTGGAACGCACGCTTCAGCTCGACGTTATCTGTCCTTCCTCCAGCCATTGGTATTTACCCCTCCTTCTGGTTTGAACGCAGGGCAGTGGTGACTGGCTTTCATGTGGTGAGAACTGACGTTCGAATGCCGTCACTACTCCGGATCAATATCCTCTTCCCCACATGCATGATTTTGGCACTCGTCTCACAGGAACCAAAATACACACCAAGATCGATTTGATCAGTGCGTACCACCAAATTCCTGTCGAACCCAGCGACGCTCCGAAGACAAGAGTCACTACTCCAGTCGACCTATTTGAGTTTGTCCGTATGTCTTTCGATTTCAAGAATGAGGCACGAACTTTTTCCAAGGAACACGGAAAGCTTAAGTGCGGGCCCCCGTTCACTTTCGTCTACCTTTACGTTCTCGTTGGAAGTCACACAGGCAAAGAGCACAAAGAGCACTTTTGTCTTCTATATGAGCAACTGCTTAAATACGGACTACGCCTAAAGCCTCAGAGATACATCTTCAGAGTTGAAGCCCGGGATTTTCTCTGCCATTGAGTTTCACCCCAAGGCAACAAGTCACTGAAATCAAGGGTGCGGGCAATCGACGACTTCCCCTATCCAACCTGCTTCCGAATGTTGCCCAAGTTTCTGGAGGTCATACAGAGGCGCATCAGAACATCATCTGTACAGGTTATTCAGCCACTTACCGACCTGCTGCATCATTACTGAAAAAAAAACTCCTACCTTCCACTGGTCTTCGGAGCACGAACACTCCCCTTCGAGGAAGCCAAAACGCGGTTGGCTACTGGAGTGTTGCTCATTCATCCGTTGCCCGACACGCCAACTCACCTCATGGTGGACGCGTCGACCCCGGCAGTGGGTACAGTACTGCAGTAGCACGATGGCACAAATTGAAGGCCGCTGGGTTTTTTCTCAAAGCACTGCAAACCCACGGAAGCTCGCTACAGCATATTCAGGGGGGGGGGGGAGGGGGAGGGCATCTATGGCGCTGTCGAGCATTTTAGTTTCTTTCTTGGATGCTATAGCTTTCATATTCTGACCGACCACAAGGCGTGAGCCTTCGTTTTCAAGAACTACAGTACCTCGTACTCAGAACGTTAGCTTCGGCAACATTCCATTATCTCCGAATTTTCTACGGACATCTGCCATATCTCTGGGACGGAAATCAGGCAGCAGACGCACTGCCACGGAACGCGATGTGCCTCTTGGCCCTCCGGATTTCCAAGCTCTAGCCTCCACCCAGAAAAGTGACCCCGAGCTTCGCCAGTTGCGGAAGAAATCTCATCGCTACAGCGTGCGGAGCTGCTAGTTCCCTACGCAACAACATTGGTCACGCATGACACGTCGCAATGAGCCCCTCCCTCATTCATGCCGCATCAGTTTCGGCCGTAAGTATTCGATTGACTGCACAGGTTAAGCCACCCTGCATCAGAGCAACACAGAGGCTTATCATAGACCGCTTCGTTGGGCCGTGGTTCAACAAAGATGTTGGAAGTTGGGCAAGAAGCTTCCAATCAGGTCAAGCCATGAGTGACCGGGCACACGCGTTAAGCGGTGCAGCTGTTTCGACCACCAGAGAGCCGGTTCGATCATGCGCATATAGACTTGGTGGCGCCTCTTCCGCCCCGCCATGCTTTCTGGTACCTCTTCACGTGTGTGGACTAGTACTCAACGTGGCCTGAGGCGACGCCTCTAAAAGACATCATGGCCTAAACAGTTGCCGAAGCATTTGTTACTACGGGGGTATTCCGGTAAGGCTGGCCTTTGCCAATAGCTACTGACCAAGGCCGACAATGCCAAGGCTCATCACAACACTACGGCTTATCATCCACAGAAGAACGGCATGGTCGGGTGTCTCCACAGACAAATGAAGGCGTCACTGACCGCCACGTTCGAGAGATAACGCTAGGCGGAAAGGCAGCGCACCTAGGCAGCACACCCTAGGCAGCACACCCTTGTGCTGCTGGGGCTGTGAACTACCAACATGGATGACCTCGGAGTCAGCGCAGCGCGGGTGCTTTATGGATCAGCAATCCACGTTCCACGCCAGTTTTTCGGCATCCAGCAAGGAACTCCGCAAGCGACCGCGCAACACTTGGAGAGGCTACATTCCTGGCTCGATCAGCTTCACCACCACGTATCACGCTCGGGACGCCTGAGTTTTGTTTCTCAGCAATGGACGCAACCACGCACGTCTTCCCGCGGCGCGACTCTATCAAGCCACCACTGACTTGTTCCTATAAAGACCCCGTTCGTGTGGTTTCACGTTCAGAGAAAGCATTGACGATTGATGTACGCGGCAAAGAAGAGACAGTGTTGTGCCACCACGTGAAACTTGTCCATCTTGAAGACTAACAGTTTATTCCTTCCGCCATTCTCACCTAAGCCTTTGGCATTTTAAGGGGGAGCGCTTGTAGAGAATGTTCACCACAACACCTTGTCCTCCGCTTCTTGGAAATTCAGTTACCTCACTTAACCTCCACGTGGTGGTCATCGCCCATGCTTTATCTTGGAAGTGAGGTGGCTGCTCGATAGGACCGCCACCACAGCCGCTAGGCACATCTGCTTTTGCTCTGGAGTAAATCCAGTCGACTCTCTGTTCTCAACCTGTCAAAACGTGTAATACTTGCCCCAACGAAACCGAGCTCCCAACAGCTTATCAAACAAGCGCACAATGAAAAGTCGATACATAGTGGTATCGCAATCAAGCATTCACACCTCTGACTTAGGTACACCTCTAAAACTGATCCCCCCAGCCATTATATGCATTCATTACCTTATCTTACCACTTATGATCGATTTTATTGGCTACTCATTTTTAGGCTTAGTGCGTATTGTTTACGTAATTGAACGGCACTACGACCCAGGGACGTTTCGTGCGACACGCAAAAAAGATGGCCGCGAGGCCAGCTCTTCGACAAGCCCAGATAGCAGCTCGTCACCCTCCTACCCACCTTTACTAGGATATTACATCCTTGTGCCAAAGAGAGCGTTGAATTCAGATAAAACTTAATTTTATCACTCACCAATAGCAGGGCATAAAGGACGAGCTCCTGGCAGATTTCCGAACCCGGTACACAGGCACAAGTTCACAGTTTCTTCAGAAGGCTAACGCTGATCCGCAGAGTCTTAACCTAGACGCACCCATCGTAGAGGCCAAATTACGAGCCACTTTGCTCAAACTCCCAATTATATCTCCACCAGCCTCGATGGCATAATCAATCATACCCTCCGAAATTTAGACGGACATATATCGCTGCCCTAAATGAGTGCTTCAAACGCTGTTGGGACCAGCTTATTAGCCTTCCCAATGGAAACACGTAGAAATCATATTCGTACCCGAACATGATAAGCGACTACAGCTCGAGAACATACGCCAAATCTTTCTAACTGCATGCTTAGGAAAACATATGGAACGCGTAATACTGAACCGCCCCCACAGTTTTGCGAAGGAAAATAACCCATTCCCGAAGTTCATGATTGGCCTTCTTCCTAAACTCCTCAGGCAACATGTCATGCTTCAGCTTCAACATCAAGTCCTAACCACATATTCGAGAGTGCTACCAGGGCTGTCCTGGGTCTTCATACAAAGGCATTTGGCAACGTAGAACATCATGCTATACTGGATAATCTGCACCATTTAATGGTATGCAAGAATAGCTAAACACCGCAGAGCCACGCTAAGAAAAAGCGAACTAGAACCGGCCAAAATCCATCTCAAAATTTGTGGCACGCCGCAGGGTTTAAGTCTTGTCCCCATTCCTCTTCAATGTAGCGATGTACTGGATACCAGAACAACTCAGATTCTACATATTCACCACAGTTTATAGGCCGACGACACCCTGTTGTGAGTGGTTGAAGGTAGCGATTGAGATATAGAAACTGCGCTACAAGCTATAGACAGAGTTGAAAAGTACTTTACCGACAATGACCTCGCCTGTGCCCGCAAGAATCAGAACTTGTCCTACTCAGAGCCCGCATTATCCGCAATTTCAACAGTGGGACACCTCCAGAGATCGCTGTGCGAGCCGGAAGAGCCAGAGGGCGCTAGGGTGCCGAGTGATGTTGATGTACCTCACAATAGCTACGGCCTCTTCGCCACACAGTTAACGTCAGCCTCTACATTTCGTCGAAGTGAACATTGTCACGACTGCGGGAAGTCCTCCGGATCATGAAGAATTAAACTTCTCAGCAAGTGCTTCCACATTCATTCATAAAACGGCACATTTCATGCGGGGTTCGCTGTTCGCAGCGTTTAGCGCCGGCGGGGAAGCCCGGTGTCTCTTCCAACGCGTCAGGCAGCTATGGAAATAGAAGTCGAAAGATTTAAAAAGACGCGTTTGTCGTTTGGAATCCTTCAAGTGAGATTGCATCCTAGTCTTCAGATCTTCAGACGACGTTGAAAAGAAACCGACGTTTAGCGCGGAGGAGGGCAAATGTGAGGGGGCAATTATGTTTCCCTAGTTGAGTTTTTTCAAGGTATAGCCTGCATGACACGGGACAGCGCGGCAGTAAGTCGACGCGAAGTGGTCATACTAGGCAGTGCATTCTGATTACACTGCCTGAAAGGAAGGTGAACAGTACGTAAGGCATCGGGTGTCGGCAGCGATGGGAATGGCCTAGAGCCCTATGTATTCGCTGCTCGACAAGTTTCATAACTGCTTTCAGAGAGCACCCGCCTCAGGTGCGGCTAAAAGATATTCCGCAGCCGTAGGCTATTGAAAATGAAAAGCCGCATACATGTTTGTGGAAACTGCTTGCTTGTCTTTTTCATTGGGAGGAGCTACTTTTGAGTTGTTCGCTTTTGAAGCTCATTGATATTCTGAAAGAGATTGCTTGCGCGCCCATAAATTTTGTAAATTTTTGTTTCTTTCGCAGGACATAATGCTCCAGTGTGTGTGAGTATATATATATATATATATATATATATATATATATATATATATATATATATATATATTCCTTTATTTAGTTATTTGTTTATTTATTTATTTATTTAGAAACACTAACAGCCCACAATCAACATTGAAAAGGGGGAGGGGTAACTACACAAGAATACAACTTTCCCAAACGAAAGAGCATTGCAGGTGGTTAATACAGCACTGTGGTACAGGAAGTCGTGAAACATAGTAACAAGGTAAATATTCATAGAAATGATTACTATCAACAAAAAAGAAGGAAATAATAGCAGATGCGAATAAGTGCTCATGGAGAGAACATTTTATTACGGAAAGTGCTATACTTCTTGATTCGTTAGTATTGCTGAATGAAATGAAGAAGGCTGTGTTATCGTGGCATCCCTGGAGGGAAACTCATTCCATGCTTTTATTGATAAGGTTAAAGGCGAGTTCTACTTTCCTCTCCGGGCGAAGATAGGATTAACGTTTATTAGGCGGGATCAATGCGATGTGAAGTACCAGGTGGCGGTAAAATGTGCGGTCGGGCAAGTGATGTGGGCCTGTGATACAGTGTGAAAAGTCTATACCGCTCATTATTACATTATCACTATTTTAAAATGTTACAGTCTAATAGTATAATCAAGATTAGTACACAGTTCCCTGACTGAAAATAATCAGAGCATTAAATACAGCCGGATATCATATTTGTGTAAGCTTGAGAAAAAAAGCAATTATTAAATTCAATGCAGACAGATTGACAATTAGTACCGGTTAAACTTTGATCGTGTATTCGATCAGAAAGACTGCAACAAATATAAATGGCTGCACCACATTACTGCTGGTTAATCTAGTTTAATATAATATCTTATATTACTGAAGCAATTTACACTCTTGCCGTTATCAGATGACCAGGTATCAGGAATGGCCATAAGTGAAAGATAGCTAGCTAGTCGTGCAAGCAAATGGCCAGCTTGACCTTAGTGTTTACCTAGACTCGTATAATTAAAATGAATATGAAATTAAATTTGCTGAGGAGGGAATGCACTTGATCAGGTTTCAGTAAATAATGCATAATTTTTGTCATGTGGTTAAACAAGAAATGCTAGTCTATTTTGATTGTCATATTCGTCTCGAATGCTCGATACTTCGCTGTTAGTAGTCTTTCTAGGCTTCATTTGGCAATTGTCAGACCAAACGAAATCCAACGTTTTTTCTTCGAAGTTATGCCTTTGGAAAATAGACACCTGTTAAAAAGAGTTAGATGCTCATTGACCAAAACGGCAGCGCTTGAAGAGCCAGAGAAGCCAATATTGATAAAACAGAATTTGTCTTCATGCGCTCTGCTAATAAAGTATGGTTTGTTAGCTCTAGAGGGAAATTGGGCAAGGATGTTTTTGTAGTCACAATATCTGGGGGGTAGGCGTTGAACAATGTCTCGAGCACTCGGTGATTGTTGGACAACCAATTGTGTGCCCTATCGTTTGTGTGATTGTAACTCACTCCTGTCTTTTAGCATTGTATTTAATTAAATGTACGGATGGTAATCATAGCAAAAACAGATCATCAATCAATAAACAGAAAACAAAGAAATGCATAGTCATTGCTATGGTAAATGTTAAAGTTACGAAGATAACTATCGCGTGCAAGAACAATAAAGATAAGTGGCCATCATTGCACATGTTTAGAAAACATGTGCAGCTGCAGAACTTCCGGGAAGGCCGCTGTACTGGGTAGTGAAACGATTTCATCTCGCAGAATGTTTCAATGACGGATAGCACGACGAATCAAAGATCATTTGAAAGACGGCGAGCGACCTGGTATGGTGACTACAGCGTAAGCTACAAGGCACAACACTGCTTTATCAGTGTGTTTAAGTGATGGAGTGCTTAGAAATTCATCAGCAGTTTTTGGAATGCAGAACCCCTCAACGTAGGGAGCATTTAAGAGTGCATCTTCGCAGTGGGCAGCCAAGTGGGCAGCGCCTGCTAGTGCTTGCAGCGTTTCGAAGCTCCCTAAGCCATTCACTCCGGCACCTGAATGTTTCTTCAATGGTACTATTCCTACAGGGAAGTGAAATCTTCAATATGAGCCCCACATTACAGTTAAAGAGTAAAAGAGGCCCAAATTTGTTGCTAGACATTGATGAAAATGAAAAGACCATGATTTTTACTGATTGAACCCAGCACACTGTTCGCGATTTAAATAGTATTTATAATTTTGAGGTGGCAAAAAAAATCTCAAAATACGGTAATGCGCGAAACCTGGCAGTGAAGTCTGGCTACTTCTGATCTATTCTGTGAGATTACTGTAACTAAGTCGACCGTTATTAAGTACAGCATACCTATTACTTAAAATTGCAGTTCGTATAATGTTAGACACCCGCGCATTGTTCTATGCTTCGAAAATTAAAAAAAAAAACGTGTGCATGGCTACGGCCACTCACACGCTGAACTCAGTTTCACGTGTAAAGGCTTCGTTTCGATCCGATTGGTTTCATTTTGACTTGTTAAATACCAAAATAATTGGACAGTAAACCACAAAAACAAGTAGTTACTATCGCAGAAAACATTTAACAATTCTAAAAACATGCATTGTAGGAACATCAAATGGATAGGCAAAGTTGTGCTTTGTTATAGCACGGCCCCACTTGTCGTTTGTCCCCCACAAATACCAGCGTATATTCGCTACCACGCTCACTTATTACCATTTTCAGCATGCTTCCATTCAACGACTACGTCCTCAATGCAGCTTGAAAAATTCTTATAAAAATGTCGGGCGGCGTTTTGGCCCTTAGCACTTCACGATTAAACACACTGACCGGTGTTACACCCCGGTCAAAAAAAGATGCTCGAAAAGCCCTGCTCAACCGAAACGGAAGGTGGATTCCTAATTTGCTGTGGTTGTCTCGTGCGGTTGTCGGTCTGGCAGGCGTCCCGCATTGATGGCAGGCCCCTTTGTATGTGCGAGCAACGTGAGAACCCTTTCCAAGAACTGTCAAACTGTAGAGGAGAACGCTTTCCGCGAACCAATGTCGCCTAGAAGGAAGGAGCAGCAACCTACGATTCCGGACCCATGGGTTGCCACGAGCGGAAGGGAGCTCGTGAAAAGTCACGTCGGAAAGTGGGAGCAGCCGCAAATCCACAACGAGCCTCTGTGTCTGTCCAGTGACGTTGACGTGAGCAAGATCCGACCTACATTTTTAGTGGGCCTATTTAAGGGGCCCCGCTGTGTACTTTTTCACTTGATTTCGTTCTGTTCTTTTTATCCTTCACGAACCATTGAATAAAGAGAGCAAATTTCGCCCTAGAAATCGTCTCGTCCTTTCCTGGTCGCCATGGTCTACCGGACGACTGCAGCACACCGACAACGCCACGCTACCCAATAGTAACGCCGGTCGAGGTTCGCGAAAAAACGTGTCGCAGCAACTGGTTGGCAGCGGAGGAACACGCTACCCTGGAGACCCCAACGTTGAACGATATCTAAGAGATCGTCTCCTCTTGGTCCTCGTGACAACATTCGGAAGTTGTCAGTGTTCATGACTGCATATGGTGAGTGAGCGGCTTTTCTTCACTAAGATATCACGGGGCTTTACATATTTTTTGGCGAAGTACAGAGCACTGATTTTTTCTAGAACCATTGACGGAAGCATTGAGTACGTCGAGGTTATACAGAATGATGAATTAGCAGACTAAAGGCAGCCTGAACAAGAAGGTACTAAAGAAGCCAGAATTGTTTAGCTTGGCCAGAGAGTTGTGCCTTCGAATTTCTGACTCAAAGAGAAAGCCGGAGATCACTGAGGCTATCGAAGCGAGCGGGGCAGACGACGAGCAACTAAAGGAATTCATAGAGAGCATTGCTGATAAGGATGAAGAGCGTAAGCTCTTAGAAGAAAAGAAAGAGCGTAAGCACCTAGAAGAAAAAGAACAGCATGGGCGGGCAGCACGTGAGGCCAAAGAAGAGTGCGACCTCGAAATAAGACGCCTAGATATTGACTTTCCGGAGGCTCAAAATACTCTAAGACCTAGCACAGAGGCACGAGAAAGCGAGCACGGAATGACAGATTTGATGGCAGCCTACGCAGGAGGAGGGAACATAGGTCTTTTTCAGGTGCAGTTTGAGCGCACGTGTGAGAAGACGAAATTTGTGAGAAACACGTAGCCGCAACGCTTGTTTACGTTGCTGCCACGTGAGGTAACTGGTATTATTGCGCGCATGGAAATTATCAGCAGAAGCATTCAGGCGAAAATTCAGCGAAGTCAAGAATACCAAAAGTGAGTCATATTGATATTTCGCATACACCTTGGAGTAAACCAAAAAGAGTGGCTCAGAGAAGAGGGTGTAGTCGGCGACGCCGAAAAGACAATGCAGCGCATTGCTTTAGAACAGTTCTACCGCCAGCTGCCAGGAAACATCAAGTATAGGGTTGTGGATTGGCCGGCGTGGCCTATCCGAAAGCGGCCGATCTCGCTGAGAAATACGTATCTCACCGTGCGTTTGAAGGCAACGAAGCTCCTAAGAAGGTGATGAATATATACAGACCCGGCAAGCCAGAGCGATGGTCAAAGTATAGTCAGTATACATCCAAGGCAAGGCTATATTCGGGGAAAATTAGGGACGAGAACAGCAAGGCAAAGGAGGAGTCACCCGAACAGAAGGCAGAAAGGTAAAAGAAAAAGATTTCGGAGCAAAGAAACCAGTAGTTTGCTACAACTGCCAGAAATGGAACATATCTCCGGGTGGTGCAAAAAGGCCAAACTAGTGTTGATTTCACTAACTGGTAACGAGGAAAATCTGAAATTGTCAGAGCCGTAGATTCTAGACCTCCTGGTAAACGGCAAAGCGTGTCGGGTGCTTCGCGACCCGGCAGCTACGGTGGACATGGTGCACCTGTCTTACGTCAACAAGGCCAGTTCACTGGAGAATGTGCTTGGATAAGGCAAGCCGTAGAGGCCTCCAGTGTTTGTCTTCATGTGGCAAAAATTCGTATCGAAGGCCCTTTTGGAATACTCGACATTGAAGCGCCCGTCTCGGCACATGACCCGTCACAATATCCATATTTGTGTTCTAACAAATCTGAGGATTTGTTGCGACGCAAGGGAAGCGGGTTTAGTGAGGGAATAATGCAAGCCCTAACTCGTTCCAAAGCAAAGGAGCGCGTGGCCGAGGCAGTGTACGAATGTCCAGTGGTGGAGGAAACAGGTTTGACGGAGGATTCGTCAACCAGCACCAAACAGGACAGCTCTATAGGGGATATTGCAGAAAGTACAATATCTAATGAAGGGGTAAGGAATGCACCGGCGTCTGAAATATCTCGCGAGGCAGAAAGCAGAAGAAAGTTATTGAATGTAAGCCCTGCCACATTGCTGAGCAGGAAAAAGATTCCACCCTGCGTAACCTAAGTTCAAACACGAAAGAAGGTCTGGCAAAACAAAGCGTAAAGTTCCTCAAGAGGGCAGGCGTACTCTATAGAAAATACACCAGTCGAAAGGGAGCGCGATTCGACTAACTCATGCTGCCGCATCACTATCATGAGCACCTCCTGCACCTGGTTCACGGGGGCTTTTGTACAGGGCATCTGGGCATTCGGAAAACAAAGGACCGCTTACTGCAGTAATTTTACTGACCCGGCTGCTTTCGGGAAGTGGAAGCATGTGTAAGAAGCTGCTACACATGTCAACGCATAGGCAAGCACGGAGATAAGAATAAAGCGCCAATGAAGCGCGTTTCCATTATCACGGAGCCATTTCGCTGGCTCATAATAGACACACTGGGACCACTTCCTGCAACGCAGTCTGCCTCTCGGCATATTCTCACTGTACTATGCCCCGCAACAAAATTCCCGGATGCGGTGCCCCTCAAAGAACTGAGCTGGGTGGAGATCGTCAACGCGCTTTTGTCTCTCTTCGCGCGAGTGGGCTTACCTGCAGAAATCCAGTAGATCAAGGTTCCGTCTTTACGAGCACACTGACTTCGACGTTTCTTCAAGCGTGCGGTTTTAATATAATTCATAGCTCGATGTACCAGCCGCAGTCAAACGCCGTGGAGAAAGTCCACTCAGTCATGAAACAGCTTTTGCGAGCCCTTTGTTATGAGCACAAAGCAGATTGGGAGGTTCGCCTGCCTGCAGCAATGTTCGTGCTCCGAACTGCACCGCACGAGTCAACAGGTTTTTCACCTTCAGAGTTAGTTTACGGTCGCTGCCTTCGTTCCTCTCTTTGCATTGTTCGAGAAACCAGGGAAGGCCGGGTGGACGACCCTTCAATTGTGGCGTACGTGCTAGTGCTGTTAGACCGACTGCACACATCTCAAGAATGAGCAGGGTAGGAAAGGCGCAGGGCCCAAAGCAATGCTAAGCGATTCTATGACAGGGTGGCTCGAACACGACGCTTTGAAGTTGGGAAAAAGGTATTCATCCTGAAAGCTTCATTCAAAAACAAACTACTGGTTTAATGGAAAGGACTCGTTGACATAACTGAGAAATTACCTGAAACAAACCACGTAGTCATGGTACCGGGAAAACGAAGGACATCCCAAGTGTACCACAGCAATCTACTTAAACCATACCCGAAGAGGGAGGCCATTGTGAACGTGTCCCTTCACCTACCTGAGGAGATGCCTGTTGGCTTTCTGGAGTAAACATCAGTAACGGGGGCAAAAGACAGTCACGATACCATTGATAAGCTAGTAGAGCAGGCAGAGTTGAATCCCAATCAAAGAGCCGAACTGACGGAACTCGTGTTTGAGGTTAAAGACTTTTTTTGAGACACACCTGGCAGGACCACTGCGATCATTCACGATATGAACTTTACCTCAACGTGCCGAGTTTGTTCGAAAGCTTGTCGTGTTTCACCTCGTCAACGCCAAGTTATGCCGCTGAAGTAAACAAGTAGTTAGGGCCAGGTGTAATCGCGCCCGAAGAGAGTGATTATACCTCCCCTCTTATCTTGGTTGAGGCCCAAGGAAAAGAGCCGCGACCGCGTATCGACTACCACCGGCTCAACTCAATCTCGAAGGACCAGACCTACCCAATACCGCATATCGTGGAAAGGCTTGAGAGAGTGAGCAGTGGTAATTTAATCTCTTCACTCGATTTAGTCAGAGGGTACTGGCATGTGCCGTAGACCGAGAGGGAAGCAGGCTTGCGGCGTTTACCTCCCCGATGGGAACCTTTCGGCCGAAAGTCCTCAGCTTTAGATTGGGGAATGCCCCCTATTGTTTCTCTAGCCTAATGAACTAAGTGCTACGGGGAATGGAGGACTTTTCACTTCCGCATCTCGATGACATAGCCATGTTTTCTTCATCATGGGCGGACCACATGCAACAATTGCGAACCGCGTTGTGTCGTCTACGAGAGGCAAACCTAACTGTTAAGGCTCTCAAATGCCAATTAGGGCGCGCGGAGCCAGCTTATCAAGGTCACGTGATAGGGCAAGGCCATTCTCGGCCTTCCGAGGTTAAACTTCCCACAACCACGCACCAATCGGGACATCAGGCCCTTCCTTGCTTTGACAGGTTATTACCAAAGATATATCCCGCGTTATTCCGAGAATGCAAGTTTTTAACAGATACTCTCAGAAAAGCAGAACCGCAAACGTTAAAGTGGGAGGACGCAAAAGTAAAGGCTGTTAGTATGCCGAAGAAAGCAGTAACAAGTCAGCCAGTGTTGAACGCGCCCGACTACTCTAAGCCTTATATTTTTCAGTGTGATGGCAGCACAGGGGTATGTGGGTTGTTATTTGTCAAAAGACCGATGACGAAAATGAACACCCCTTACTGTACGCAAGTAGAAAGCTTCCAGTGCGTGAGGTAGCATACACTACATCAGAAAAGGAATGTGCCTGCGTGGCATGGGCGGTGCAGAAGCTAGCTTTCTATATCGCTGCTTCAAGGTTCCCACTATAGAAACTGACCAATGACCATTCACATGGCTGCAGTCCATGTCTACGAAAAAGCCGTCTTTTGCGCTGGAACTTGGCTCTTTAACAGTACAACTTCGGTATTCTCTAAAAGAAGGGTAAACTTAACGGCAATGCAGATGGTCTGAGCCGTTGCCCCTTGAGTATCAAAAGTCTCATGCTCACTCTGGTTTTCGTGGCATTTTTACGTTAGTATTTTTAATACATTTTTTTATTACCGCGAAGTTGTAGTTGATTGTTAGCTGATTTTAGGGACCACGTCTTAGTGCTTTCAAATAATGGCTGTCTTTAGTGTTCAGGGGGGGGGGGGTTAGGACGCGCGACAGGGAATGGAAAGCAGTAGCGGGTTTTCTTCTTTTTTTTTTAAAGCCTGCTGCATCTTGGCGCAGGGTGGCCTTGTGCTCGCTTGCTTTGTGGTTGGTGGTCCGGCAATGTTCTGGAGTGATTACTTTCCCAAACAGGAGACGAAAAGTTGTGAGAGCGGTTTGCAAGTCCACTTTCACCGGACCGGACCAGGGAGAAAAGGCACAAGAGCGTCACGAATACTGAACAACTGCGAGGAATTTACCGGCTACGAACTAAGGGCTCGCCACCCCTGAGGGATATTTTGCTGCAGAAACGCCGATCCGTCGCCCAGTGGCTGCTGGCCCCTACGCGTCGGGATCTTCCTTTCCCGCCGGAGATGCTGTTACGGTTGACGTGTAACACTCCGGCAAAAAGGATGCTCGAAAGGCCCTGCTACAACCGAAACGAAAGATGGATTCCTAATTAGCTATGGTTGTCTCGTGTGGTTGCCGGTCTAGCAGGCGGCCCGCAGTGATGACAGGCCCCTTTTTTCTGTGCGACCAAGGGGAGACCCTTTTCCATGAACTGTCCATTTCTAGGAGAAAACTCTTTCGGCGAAGCAACGTCGC
This sequence comes from Dermacentor andersoni, assembly GCF_023375885.2. Classification (NCBI taxonomy): domain Eukaryota; kingdom Metazoa; phylum Arthropoda; class Arachnida; order Ixodida; family Ixodidae; genus Dermacentor; species Dermacentor andersoni. The sequence goes on along the minus strand of NC_092818.1, from coordinate 40,561,386 downwards.
CAAGAAGAAAGGATCATCCGCCTACGATCCCGAACCCGCGGGTTTCCACCAGCGGAAGGGAGCTCGTGAAAAGACACCTGGGAAAGTGGCAGCAGCCGGAAAGCAACGATGCGGACGTTCAACATCACCTGGGAAAGTGGGAGCACCCGCAAATCCACTGCCAGAATCAGTGCCTGTCAAATGAAGTTGAAGTGAGTAAGATCCCAACTACAATTTTTGTGGGCCTATTTAAAGGGCCCCGGCAATGTACTTTTTCACTTCATTTCATTCTCTTCTTCTTATCCTTCACCAACCATTGAACAAACAGTGCAAGTTTCGCATTAGAAATCGTCTCGTCCTTGCCTGGTCGCCATGGTTTACCGGATGCTTGCAGCCCGCTGACAACACCACGCTACGCAATAGTAACGCCGGTCGAGGTTCGAGAAACATGCGTCGCAACACTGGTAAGCTTTCCATTGCAGTAAAATAAAATTGGTACCATAAAGATTGCTTGTCAGTCCCTTTAATAAAATGAGGGACATGCTCCTTAGCACTTGTACCTTGACTCGCGGCGTTGCTTACCAACCTGCATTTTCTTGCAAGCTTTAGTGGAGCTGAAAAAAAAAAACACCTACACCGCACAAGTTCGTCCCCGTTCTTTAGGAGGCGGGCACCTCGTGTGCGCATGGCACAGTCACAGGTCGCTGACTGGAACGCGTGTTATTGCACTGAGCGGCTGCCAGATCAGCTTTTACCACTTTAATGAGGCTCTCAGTACCTGACACCAAGGTGTCATTATGGAACCCAGCCTTACATAAGTGGCTCGCTTGTTGCTGACCGTTGAAGTAAGCCTGGTGCACAAAATTTACTCAAGGCAGCTCTTGGGCAGTTAGGAGCTATGCGTCTTTTAACTTGGAATGCGCCAAACTCTAGTCAAGCATGGGCTTCTCGCTCCTAAGAGAGCACATCCAACAAGGGAAACCATCATTTAGAATGATATAAATACCACAGAATTTCTGGTGACCATCTACCGGTAACTAAAGTGTGAATTGGCGTCCTGCTGCACACTTTAAAAAAAACCCAGAGCGTTCTTAACAGCAAAGCCGCTCCACTAAGCACAGCATAAAAGTAATTGACACAACTTATGCACGTCCACTGGACGTGCAATAACGCACGGCCCGGTGGGCACCCTTTGACTGTGCCATAGGTAAAAGGGGTGTCCCACCACCTAAAAAAAAAGGAGGCGAACAACTGCAGCGTAGGTGTTCTTTTTTTCAGCACCACGAAAGCTCGAAAGATTTTGCAGGTTGGTAAACAACGTCGGAGTCAAGGTCTTTGAACTAAGGAGCAAAGGACCCGCTTTTAAAGTGCAATGTAGAGGTGGTATGCAAGATTCCACTTCCCTGTGGCAAGAAACATTTTGAAAAGACGAGTGCCCCAAAGACCGCCTTAGGGAGCACCAGAACACTGTAAATGCTCTCCCAGGCACTGACTGCTTGGCTGATCACTGTCGGAGTGGTACTCGTGAATGATCCCCCTGTTTTCACAACACGCATGTGCTCAGTCAGTTCGACCGGCAGTTAGATACGAAAATGTTTGCTGCGTTTTGCATTTTAAAAGATGCTGATCAATTGGTAAGCGCTTCATCACTGGTGCTCACTGAACGTGTGCTTATCATGTGCAACAGTTCTTTGAGAACGACGGTGTGAGTTTAATTGCAAGGGCATAAAATCACGATAACTATTATTTGCGTAAGTAAATGGGCACAGACTGATTTCTATTCCTTGTGATCTAGAATGGACATATTTTTGTCATCCATTCATAATGAGGGATTGCTCACATGTCCCCTATATGTGCTGTTCCTTGCTGATTTCTCTTGTGAATTTTTACCTAGAGCGAAAACAGATGAACGATATTATTCTGGCCTAAAGCCCTATTGCGGCAATGAGTGACGAAGTCGGACGAGCATACTGGTCTTCTCAGTAAAAATTAGTGATTTATTTGGCACATATTTAGTTACTGGCCAGTCTGCTTTGCGTGCATTTGACCACAGGTGATAGTAATACAATACACTGCCCCTGACACATACTACACAAATTTGCGGGTATCTTTAACCAAGGAAACTTCGCTTGCCTGCTCGCTGCTCTCAGTTCACTTGTGCACTGTCATGCAATAGCAGCCTACTTTATTTTTACCTGCAAATATGTATGCGCAGCAGTCCACAAATGAATTGAGAGAGGCACCAAGGGAAGGAATTAGCTTCAAGGTAGCACTAAATATGTCTTGTGTCTGTCATTGGTAGAGCAGTGTATTTCTTTCATCGTGTGTATATTTCGTCAAATGTACAGGGTGGTCCACTTTTAGTACAAACGTGGAAAATGCGGCGGAGCTCCGCGCAGTACAAGCGCTCATGGCGCAGCCGCACAGAGTTGCAGGCGGAGCTTTGTGTCGCCTGGTAAAGCGTGGGAACGCGCCATGCTTTAGCAGGCGACACAGGACGTGAAGACCCAACTCCAAGCTCCTGTGTGCATGCGCCGCTTAGTTTTGATGCGTTGCCGAACCGTGCGCGCTGGCACTCCACGAAGGGCGGCCACGATGCGCCATGTTCCTACTAAGAGTGCACGACCCTGTACATAGAGCAGTCTGGCCGCTGCATCAGCATATGCCATGAAGAGCATTATTATTAACTCAAGAGACAAGTGTTCTCGTTCCACTTGACGATGCATTGACGCGACTGGTGATCCACGTCAGATTTAGATTGTTCACCTAAGGCAACTCATTGGTATACTGATTCACTGAGGCAAACCACTTAAAAATGGGGCATAGGTCCACCAGCGCTCACTATGATTGCATTACAAAGAGGAATCCACTCTAAATGACATGGAATAGCAATCACTCCCTCCTTATTTATACTATTTTTATGTGGGTACTATTCGTCATTCTTTTGTACATTTATGTTGCATCGTGTGTCCTTTTTCTTAAAGAACGCTTGTGCAATACAAGTGCACAAGCAGTGTAGATATTATCTTTAATTCTTGCATCAAGATAAATGTTAAATTCATAGTCTTTCTATTCTAATGGCTCCCTTCTTCCCCTTATCTCGCACTCAAAATTTTACCATGAACGCACAACTTTCTCAATTACTTGTCCGTCAGTGTTGATAAACACTAAATGTTGTTTTAAGCCAGAACATCCTGTCGGTTTAGCACTTCTACTCTGGCTTTTTATAAAGTGTGCTAATATGTACTTCTGATTCATGCAGACGTTAGGGCTAGATGGTGATAGCTATACTTGCACATCATGATAAGCGCAAAGGAACGCGCACACAAAGAGGCACAGACTGGATGGACACTAGACATAAACTGAAAGATTTAGTGACCAAAAAAAAACGCAACACACATATTGCGCAGAAACCAACAAAATGATGCAGAAGGTACAGTTGTCACTCGAGAGAGTTCCAGTGCCGCTTGAGGTATGTTTTTTCCTTGTCGTGCGAGGCCAGGGAAGGAGTGATCACGCATTTATCAGTTTCGTTACTAATGCACAAACTCTCGATTTCCCTAGCTTGCTTTGCATAGCTGACACGGGTGCCCTGAAAGTCATGCTTGGACGGCCTAACGCTTGCCATGATATGCCATATTTCCACCCCAGCCAGTGACTTAAAAGTGGCGCGATGCATTCTCAATCTTTCATTGAAGCACTGGCCGGACTAGCCGACATTTTTCACATGAAAGTGGGATTATTTACACCACACCCAATCGGCACTTCTGGAAACCTGTAGTGTGCTTTGTTGTGCCGTTTGTCTTGCCACACTATTCCCGATATAGCACATGTGTGCAAGCTTACCAGGCGCGACCCGGATAACGCATTTGCCAGCCACTTTCTTGAGGCGTTGGGTCAAATCATGAATGTATGGCACAACCACAGGCCTTGCCTTTTTGGTGTCAGGCTCATTGCGGCATGTCTGGCTCCCTCAATTAAATTTTTTAATAAGGCTTCCTGCTACAGAAACCAACAATTGTGCAGGACAGCCAGCATTGTGCAGGCGTAGCACTTGGAGCTGAAGGCTGCAAGTAACCTAATGGTCACAACGCATTTTGAGACTAATGTGCCTGCAGTATTTACAATGCCCTTTTTTCACAATCTTGAATTGGGCTGCATAAAAACTTAGGAATGCTTTTTGCACCGTGGACGGTATGAGAAGCATGCCTGACTATCCTGCAAAATGACATTGATATCGAGAAAATGAAGGCATTCCTCTTCAGGTAACTCGAATGTGGATTTGAGCTTTTTGCCACAAGAATCAAAAGCACGAAGCACTTTGTTCACAAGCTCTTCAGAACGGTCAAGCCGTACATTGTTTAAGGTAACGCAGTAACCAACATATCTGAAACATATCTGAAACATACATATCTGATAATATGTAAACTCTTGGCGGCACATGCTGTAGCAAGGCATGTGGAAATAGCTTCGTCACAATATAATGACATATCACTTAGACAGGAGCCAATACATGATCCAATACAAATATCCTGGTTTTGAAGTACGGGGCCGTTGTAGCGACTGCTGTAGAGCCCAGGGAAAATCTTCGATTTCATCAAATTGTCAATATTAAAACGAGTAGAATTTTGAAAGGGAGCTTCTCCAAAATCATTGATCTTTTCACGGAGAGTGTAAAAATGCTGGCTTTGCCGAACAGAATGAAGAAAAGGTGTATTGCCCTAAATCTTTTTTAGTCACAATTGCCCAGAATGGCATCCCCTTTCTGTGCGTTTTACAGCGAAAAACATATTCAGGAGATCATGTTTTGCACCATCTGTGTTCTTGTTGAAGATTTACAAGTTCATCTCATCACATAAAGCCAAAGCTTTCGCCCTTAATTCTTACTGTGAACACTTGACGGGGAAGAAATTCTTTGATATTGCTTGTTGCGATGTTTGCGAGAAGACTACCTTGGAGAGCACCTCAAATCCACCTTGTTTATGAGAGTCCAGTAGCACTTAGTTTTTTTTTCAGCAGTGTAATGACGAACGAACAGTCATTTAAGAAGGCGTCGACTGTCTTATGTGTAGATGACGGCACAGTAACGCGAGCTTTCAGGTTTGGGACACCATTAATTTCTTTAAGTAACTTAGCACTACTCGTGTCTGATAAAAAGGGTGGATTCATGGCGCTCCTAAGGCTGTCTTCTCGGAAGTGCTCAATAAGCAGTATCAAAGAATTTCATGCTCGTGAAGCGCTCAAGGAAAAAAATTAGGGCAGAAAGCTTTGTCTCTTTGCAATGAGATTAACTTGCACAGCCTCAAGAAAACCATAGGTCTTGCAATAAAGGATCTCCTGGATCTTTTTCTCCTTAAAAATGCACAGAAAGATGACATTCATGGCTGTTTGTGACGGATGAAGAATCATGGTGAGGCAACTTCACAAGATTCTTGCAAAAGCCTCTCAAATTGCTTCAAGTGTGTGACCCTTACCTCGCGCCCATTCCGGAAAGCGCTTAAGGTTATCTCTTCCAAGTATGGGTATCCTCTGCAGAAACTATGCACCTTTTCTGTTGATGTAGTAGACCTTTTTTATTATTCCACAAAGCCAACATTTTTTCACTGTCCGTAAAGCATCGATGACTTTGGTTCTCGCCTCTCGATATTCTACTGGCTTGAACCCGGACAACTTTATGAAATCTAAGATTTTACCTGTGCTCTACAGCAGTCACATTTAATGGCACCCTGTCCTTCAAAAGGAAGGGATTGGTAATCGATAATACATTGCTCCTATTTATGTTTTTTTTTTTACTTTTGTGACACACATAATTCCACATGCCTTGACAAAGCACGCGCAGCTAAATCTTTACACATTTTCAGATATGTTGACGATTACTTAGTTATACTAAAGCATCCGCGGCTTGAGCATTTTGAAAAGCCTGTGAACCAACTTCTTGGGGTTATTATTCTTGTAGCAAAGTACTCAAATTGAACTTTCAGTTACCTATAAAGAATACCTCCAGTTTCTCGATATTAGAAACATTTTGCATGACAGTCAGGTGTACTTAATATACCGTTCACGGCCGAAAAAATCACTTAACTATATTTTGGCCCATTCCAAGATTTTGAAATGCGGTATTACAAAAACTTCGCAAAAACTCTTTTGACCATCAGGTTGAGTGCCGCCTTCACCTTCTGAGAAAGCCTGCACAATGCTGGCTTTTCCGCAGAATTACTGGCTTCTATAGCAGAAAGCCTGAATAAAGAAGTCAATTCGGGAAGCCACACATGCCACAATCAGCTTCAAACCAACAAGGCGTTGCCTGTGGTTGTGCCATACGTTCATGACCTGTCCCACAGGATCATGATAGTGGCTGGGAAATGCGGCATTCTGGTCGTTTCTTCAGCGCCTGGTAAGCTTTCTCGTATGTGCAATATCGTGAACGGTGCTGCCAAGGCTGGCTGCACAACGACACACACTACACGTTTCGAGGAGTGCAGAGTGGGTGCCTTGTACAAGATCCCACTTTTATGTCGAAAATGCTATGTTCTCCAGACCGGCCAACGCGACAATGCCAGACTTAGTGAGCATCGCTTAGCTGTTATGTCATTGGCGGGGGGGCGGAGATTTGGCAGACAACTGCCGGCAGTGCTCGTGCATGCCTGACTTCAAGGCACCAACGTCCTGCGAAGCTTTGCAATGAGCAAGCTAGGAAAATATTCTATGCATTATGCATTAGCAAAGAAAGTGACAAACGCGTGAGTACTCCTACCCTAGCCTTGCATGCCAAAAAAAGTGTATCTCAAGTGGCGCTGGAATTCTTTTGAACGCCCAGTGCGCATACGGCTTGTTTTCGTACGTTTCTGTGCAAGTACGTGCGTTGCTCTAATTTGGTGATCAAACCCTTCAGTTGATATCTAGCGTCAGTCCAGTCTATGTTTCTTTGATTTGTCTTTGCATCCCTTTCTGCTTCTTATGATGCTTCTTCTTTCTGCTTCTTAGGCCAAAATAAGCATATACAGTGCTAAAAAGTGGGCAAGTCCTACGCTACCGGGGCTTAGCGGAAAGACGAGAACTAGGAGTCGGATTCCTGATTATTAAGAATATAGCTGGTAGCATACAGGAATTCTATAGCATTAATGAGAGGGTGGCAGGTCTTGTTGTGAAAATTAATAAGATGTACAAAATGAAGGTTGTACAGGTCTACACCCCGCCATGCAGTCATCAATTAGTTAGCGGTAAGAGGGAAAATATAGAATTCCAGATCAAGCTACAGAACAGGTATTAGGCTTAAACTCAGGAAGAGGAGCTGAGTGTTGAAACAATGAACGACAATCTTGTGAGCATCATTAAGGAGTTTGCAATAGAAGTCGGTGGTAACTCCGTTAGACAGGATACGAGTAAGCTATCGCAGGAGACAAAAGATCTGATGAAGAAACGCCAAGGTATGAAAGCCTCTAACCCTACAGCTAGAACGTAACTGGCAGAACTTTCGAAGTTAATCAACAAGCGTAAAACAGCCGACCTAAGGAAGTATAATATGAATAGAATTGAGCGTGCTCTAAGGAACGGAGGAAGCCTTAAAGCAGTGAAGAAGAAACGATGAATTACATGTGTGCGTTAAGAGAGAAAGCCGGCACTATCATTACAATATGGATGAGATTGGTAAAGTGGCTGAGGAGTTCTATAGAGATTTATACAGTACCAGTAGCACCCACGACGATAATGGATAAGAGAATAGTCTAGAGGAATATGAAATCCCACAGGTAACGCCGGAAGAAGTAAAGAAAGCCTTGGAAGTTATGCAAATGGGGAAGGCAGCTGGGGAGGATCAGGTAACAGCAGATTTCTTGAAGGATGGTGGGCAGATTGTTCTAGAAGAACTGGGCACCCTGTATACGCAATGCCTCATGACGTCGAGCATACCGGAATCTTGGAAGAACGATAACATAATCATAGTCCATAAGAAAGGGGGTGCCAAAGACTTCAAAAATTATAGACCGATAAGCTTACTGTCCGTTGCCTACAAAGTATTTACTAAGGTTATCGCAAATAGAATCAGGAACGCCTTTGACTTCTGTCAACCGCAGGACTAGGCAGGATTCCGTAAAAGGTACTCAGCAATACACCATGCTCACAATATCTATCAGGTGATCGAAATTTTGTAAACAGGGATGAAGTGCCTCAGACAGGCTGGCCAACGTTTCGATAGGAGGACCTATCTTCGTCAAAGTCGGCCTCGTCATCCTCGGCGTGTTAGTTTTAAAGGGTTAGTGCAGTGACGTCACGTGCGGGTGTTGTCGCTGGCGGCTGGTTTTAAAGAGAGATATTACAAGAGGAAACAAGCGCGGTCGTCCGACGTCTGTGAGCTTCATTCTCAAGACGAGGGGACAAGAGCTTGAGAGTGGGCACGCTGGGAGAAAAGAAAAGAAATAGAAGCCGAAAAAAAAGGGAAAAAAAGAAAAAGGAAAGGAGGGGTGGGGAAAGCCAGCGCGGCACCAAGACCGACACAAAAGCGGGGGAGTGAAAGAAAAAGAAAGAGAAAAATGAAATCTTTAAGAAATACGGGGGCTTGGGAGCGTGTTGGGGATGCGAAAGGTTAGGAGGCATTCAGGGGGAGTCGTTGGCGGCATGTTTATGAGGCATTAAAACGGCCGGTCAAGCGGTCAGCGCGCGAGTAACACAAAAGACAAAAAAAGGAGAAAGGAGAAAACCCAGACACACACACACACAAACAAAAAATAACATGAGTTGAAAGTGACTTGAGTGGCATAGTAGAAATACGTCGGGTAATTTTGAAATAGTTAAGGTGGCGACGAGGAGTCTGCGGTGCAATGTATGGGGTGACTGAAAGGCAGCGGCATGGTCTTTTAAGGGGCACTGCCCTACGCGCTTAACGTAGGTGTCGTTACGGCGGCATCCAGAGATGGCGATACTCTGGGTTGAGGCGCCGAAAAAGGCATATTGACTTCGGAATGTGTTGTCGAGGGGATTTTAGGAAAAAAAAAGATTAAAAAAAGGGGGGGGGGAAGGGAGAAGGGGAGGGGGGCCGAAACCGGTATAACAAACAGGAGCGCGCAGAACGGGGCAAGTGTACATGGAAGATGGGGATCGTACAGTTGGTACAGACGTAAAAACCTGGAAGGGTACATTAAATTGAGTAGTAGGCAGGAAAAAAATTTTTTTCCGATATGGAAGAGTAGGTGAGGTTAAGAATTAAAGTTGGCTGGTGGCCTAATGTGTTTTGTGTATTGGTTGATGATATGAGAGTTTCAGATTTAAGTTACAGCTTTTAAAGATTCTAAGTTGCCGCGTGCCAAATTAATTCCTGTCGGGTGTAGGCAATTAAACTTGTGTATGAGGTATGATTCCGTATACTTTCTCTCGCGAGGGGAACGGAAATTTGTTTGTAGTATATAGAGCCTTGCTTTGTCAAACATATGTCCATGTTCATTAAAGTGGCTGGCTACTGCTTTGGGTAAATTGTGTTTTGTGTCCGCGCGGTGACCATTGAGGCTTGTATCAATTTGTTGTCCAGTCTCACCTATGTATTGTTTGCTAGAAGTGGCGCATTCTAGACAGTAGACTACGTTGCTTGATGTGCAGGTGAAAGCCGAAGTTACCTTGTGTGTGTAATTCGACGCTGTACTTTTTACTGTAGTAGTAGATTGAATGTGTTTGCATGTAGAGCACCTGGGGCGGCCACAGGGATTGGTTCCCAACTTCTTCTTTTTCTGTAGTTTGGCGTGCACAAGAACATCTTTAAAATTAGTGTTGCGTCTGTAGGCCACTCTGGGAGGGTCGGGAAAAATCTTCTTAAGTTTCTGGTTGCTGGTGAGAATCGGGTAGTATTTACTTAGGATGTTATTCACGTTTGGGAGTGCGTTTGAGAATTTAGTAGTAAGAAGAGGCGTTGTTGTTCTTGTGATCCTCGGCCGGGGCTTGAGGACCTCGGCTCGATCAAGTTTGGTTGCAGCGATGTAAGCTGTTTGAAGGTCACTGTTTGGGTGGTTCCTGTTTGATAGCGTTTCTTTAAGGTGATCGAGTCTATCTATGCAGTCTTGGTTTTCAACGCAAATGCGACGTAGTCGTGTGGCTTGGCCTTTAAAGATGCCTTGTTTGCAATGTCTGGGATGGTGGCTGGTATATTCTAGGTACTGTTGTTTGTCGAAAGGTTTCCTATACAGCGTTGTCTTTAGTTCACCATTGTCAATGTATATTGTTGTGTCCAGAAAGTTTATGCGCTCAGTTGAGGATTCTGATGTGAATTTTATTGTTGCGTGAACAGAATTTAGAATGGCTACATGTTTATCTAGACTGTCTTGACCATGTCCCGAGATTATGAGTATGTCGTCTATGTATCGTAGGTATGTGTGGGGCTTGGTAGTGCAGCGCGATAGGAAATCTGTTTCTACAATCCCCATAAATATGTTCGCGTAGGTTGGTGCAAAAGGCGTACCCATGCTTGTTCCATGTATCTGTAGGTAGTAACTCTCTTCAAATTCGAAGTAGTTATGTGTGAGAACTAATTCAAGGAGGGACAGGTAGACTTCAGTAGAGTGTTGTGCACTGTGTTTAGATAGCGTTTGTTTTATCGAAGATAAACCATCAGGGATCGGAATGTTGGTGTACAGCGCCGTGACGTCTAGTGTTGCGAGAATTGTGTTGTGAGGTAGTGTGCCTTTAGTATTAATGTCTTCTATAATTCTCAGCAGGTGGGGCGTATCTTGTACAACTGACGGAAGTGCTTTTGGCAAGTCACCAAGGTAGTGGTTAAGGAATGTGAAGATGCTCTCTGTCGGGGTGTTGTTGTTTGATACTATCGGACGGCCTGGGATAATAGCAGTGTACAGTTCAGCGGATGGAATTTTATGAATTTTTGGAAGGAGGTAAAAACGCCCGGCAGTTTTGTTGCTTGGTTTAAGAAATTTTTATTCTGATGGTTTTATCAATTCATCAGCCAAAAGTGATTTCAGCCTGTTGGTAATTGTCACTGTGTAGGACAATGTCGGATCGTTATCTAGTTTGCGGTAATGTTCTGGGATGTTTAGTTGCCTGTAAGACTCGTGCTTGTATTTTTCTATTGGCCAAATACCTATACTTCCACCCATATCTGCTTCCTTAATAACAATGTCATTCCAGCAGCTCAGATTTGAAATGATATGGCTCTCCGACGCAGTTATGTTTTTAGGTCGCTTAGATGTCTTGGATTGGCTTATAATTTCTTTAGTGATAGTTTTAAGGTATATGTCAAGTTCTATGGCTTGTTCTGGTTCGGGAGTCCAAGTGGATTGGGCTCTAAGTGGTGTCGTCCCGGTGTCTGGTGTGTCTGCAAAAAAGTTTTGGATACGCATTCGTCGGGAGAATTCTGAGAGGTCTTTGTGAAGCTCGAATTCATTTATTGTGTTGTTCGTGGGGCAAAAGTTTAAGCCCTTGCTGAGTACGGCTATTTCTTTTTGACTTATTTTTTTTGAAATGTCTATAACATTGGAGCGGTTTAGTTCTGTGGAAATTTCCTTCCTGTCTGGTACATCTAAGCTCGAGGTCCCTCTTGTCTGCGTGTGGTGGCTGTTTGGCTGGAAGGTTGTTTTTTGATTAAAATTTGCTTTTTTCCTTTGTTTTTGAACTAATTTTCTAGATTGTTTTTCGCCGTAATGATCTAAATCTCTCTTCTCATCTGGTGTCAGGATTATGTTCCTAAGTCTGTGGTAAAAAAGTGTCGATTTGCTCTTCGCAGTGTTCTGTGAGGATATTCAAAAGTGAAAGTGAGGCATTATGTAATGTTGTTAGCCAGTTTGCGCGATGGTGTGGTGGGAGTGTTCCTAGAGCTGCTACAGCCTTGAGTGTTAGGCCTTTAGGAATTATATTTTTCTCTGTGCAGCTGGTGTAGGTTTTCAGATGGGAGGTGTAGCTCACATGTTTTTTGGTAAGTTTTGTAGCCTGTCTAGACTGTCTAGCCTGTCTAGCCTGTCTAGCCTATCTAGGCTAGAAAACTTACCAAAAAACATGTGAGCTACACCTCCCATCTGAAAACCTACACCAGCTGCACAGAGAAAAATATAATTCCTAAGGGCCTAACACTCAAGGCTGTACCAGCTCTAGGAACACTCCCACCACACCATCGCGCAAACTGGCAAACAACATTACATAATGCCTCACTTTCACTTTTGAATATCCTCAAAGAACACTGCGAAGAGCAAATCGAAAGTTTTAACCACAGACTTAGGAACATAACCCTGACACCAGATGAGAAGAGAGATTTAGAACATTACGGCGAAAAACAATCTAGAAAATTGGTTCAAAAACAAAGGAAAAAAGCAAATTTTAATCAAAAAACAACCTTCCAGCCAAACAGCCACCACACGCAGACAAGAGGGACCTCGAGCTTAGAAGTACCAGACAGGAAGGAAATTTCCACAGAACTAAACCGCTCCAATGTTATAGACATTTCAAAAAAATTAAGTCAAAAAGAAATAGCCGTACTCAGCAAGGGCTTAAACTTTTGCCCCACGAACAACACAATAAATGAATTCGAGCTTCACAAAGACCTCTCAGAATTCTCCCGACGAATGCGTATCCGACACTTTTTTGCAGACACACCAGACACCGGGACGACACCACTTAGAGCCCAATCCACTTGGACTCCCGAACCAGAACAAGCCATAGAACTTGACGTATACCTTAAAACTATCACTAAAGAAATTATAAGCTAATCCAAGACATCTAAGCGACCGAAAAACATAACTGCGTCGGAGAGCCATATCATTTCAAATCTGAGCTGCAGGAATGACATTGTTATTAAGGAAGCAGATAAGGGTGGAAGTATAGTTATTTGGCCAATAGAAAATACAAGCACGAGGCTTACAGACAACTAAACAACCCAGAACATTACCGCAAACTAGATAACGATCCGACATTGTCCTACACAGTGACAATTACCAACAGGCTGAAATCACTTTTGGCTGATGAATTGATAACACCATCAGAATACAAATTTCTTAAACCAAGCAACAAAACTGCCGGGCGTTTTTACCTCCTTCCGAAAATTCATAAAATTCCATCCGCTGAACTGTACACTGCTATTATCCCAGGCCGTCCGATAGTATCAAACAACAACACCCCGACAGAGAGCATCTTCACATTCCTTAACCACTACCTTGGTGACTTGCCAAAAGCACTTCCGTCATTTGTACAAGATACGCCCCACCTGCTGAGAATTATAGAAGACATTAATACTAAAGGCACACTACCCCACAACACAATTCTCGCAACACTAGACGTCACGGCGCTGTACACCAACATTCCGATCCCTGATGGTTTATCTTCGATAAAACAAACGCTATCTAAACACAGTGCACAACACTCTACTGAAGTCTACCTGTCTCTCCTTGAATTAGTTCTCACACATAACTACTTCGAATTTGAAGAGAGTTACTACCTACAGATACATGGAACAAGCATGGGTACGCCTTTTGCACCAACCTACGCGAACATATTTATGGGGATTGTAGAAACAGATTTCCTATCGCGCTGCACTACCAAGCCCCACACATACCTACGATACATAGACGACATACTCATAATCTGGGGACATGGTCAAGACAGTCTAGATAAACATGTAGCCTTTCTAAATTCTGTTCACCCAACAATAAAATTCACATCAGAATCCTCAACTGAGCGCATAAACTATCTGGAAACAACAACATACATTGACAATGGTGAACTAAAGACAACGCTGTATAGGAAACCTTTCGACAAACAACAGTACCTAGAATATACCAGCCACCATCCCAGACATTGCAAACAAGGCATCTTTAAAGGCCAAGCCACACGACTACGTCGCATTTGCGTTGAAAACCAAGACTACATAGATAGACTCGATCACCTTAACGAAACGCTATCAAACAGGAACCACCCAAACAGTGACCTTCAAACAGCTTACATCGCTGCAACCAAACTTGATCGAGCCGAGGTCCTCAAGCCCCGCCCGAGGATCACAAGAACAACAACGCCTCTTCTTACTACTAAATTCTCAAACGCACTCCCAAACGTGAATAACATCCTAAGTAAATACTACCCGATTCTCACCAGCAACCAGAAGCTTAAGAAGATTTTTCCCGACCCTCCCAGAGTGGCCTACAGACGCAACACTAATTTTAAAGATGTTCTTGTGCACGCCAAACTACAGAAAAAGAAGAAGTTGGGAACCAATCCCTGTGGCCGCCCCAGGTGCTCTGCATGCAAACACATTCAATCTACTACTATAGTAAAAAGTACAGCGTCGAATTACACACACAAGGTAACTTCGGCTTTCACCTGCACGTCAAGCAACGTAGTCTACTGTCTAGAATGCGCCGCTTGTAGCAAACAATACACAGGTGAGACTGGACAACAAATTAATACAAGACTCAATGGCCACCGCGCGGACACAAAACACAATTTACCCAAAGCAGTAGCCAGCCACTTTAATGAACATGGACATATGTTTGACAAAGCAAGGCTCTATATACTACAAACAAATTTCCGTTCCCCTCGCGAGAGAAAGTATACGGAATCATACCTCATACACAAGTTTAATTGCCTACACCCGACAGGAATTAATTTGGCACGCGGCAACTTAGAATCTTTAAAAGCTGTAACTTAAATCTGAAACTCTCATATCATCAACCAATACACAAAACACATTAGGCCACCAGCCAACTTTAATTCTTAACCTCACCTACTCTTCCATTTCGGAAAAAAAATTTTTTCCTGCCTACTACTCAATTTAATGTACCCTTTCAGGTTTTTACGTCTGTACCAACTGTACGATCCCCATCTTCAATGTACACTTGCCCCCTTCTGCGCGCGTCACCCTCCTGTTTGTTATACCGGTTTCGGCCCCTCTCCCCCCCCTTTTTTTCAATCTTTTTTTTTTCCTGAAATCCCCTCGACAACACATTCCGAAGTCAATATGCCTTTTTCGGCGCCTCAACCCAGAGTATCGCCATCTCTGGAGGCCGCCGTAACGACACCTACGTTAAGCGCGTAGGGCAGTGCCCCTTAAAAGACCATGCCGCTGCCTTTCAGTCACCCCATACATTGCACCGCAGACTCCTCGTCGCCACCTTAACTATTTCAAAATTACCCGACGTATTACTACTATGCCACTCAAGTCACTTTCAACTCATGGTATTTTTTGTTTGTGTGTGTGTGTGTCTGGGTTTTCTGCTTTCTCCTTTTCTTTTGTCTTTTGTGTTACTCGTGCGCTGACCGCTTGACCGGCCGTTTTAATGCCTCAAAAACATGCCGCCAACGACTAGCCCTGAATACCTCCTAACCGTTCGCATCCCCAACACGCTCCCAAGCCCCCGTATTTCTTAAAGATTTCATTTTTCTCTTTCTTTTTCTTTCACTCCCCCCGCTTTTGTGTCGGTCTTGGTGCCGCCCTGGCTTTCCCCACCCCTCCTTTCCTTTTTCTTTTTTTCCCTTTTTTTCTGCTTCTATTTCTTTTCTTTTCTCCCCGCGTGCCCACTCTCAAGCTCTTGTCCCCTCGTCTTGTGAATGAAGCTCACAGACGTCGGACGACAGCGCTTGTTTCCTCTTGTAATCTCTCTCTTTAAAACCAGCCGCCAGCGACAACACCCTCACGTGACGTCACTGCACTATCCCTTTAAAACTAACACGCCGAGGATGACGAGGCCGCCTTTGACGAAGATAGGTCCTCCTATCGAAACGTTGGCCAGCCTGTCTGAGGCACTTCATCCCTGTTTACAAACTTTATACCACAGTGTGCTATTCCATCTGTCAGCCCCTTTCTTGTTTTTGGACTATCAGGTGATAGAGAAATGTGCGGAATATTGCCAACCCCTATATATAGCTTTCATTGATTACGAGAAATTATATGATTCAGTCGAGACCTCAGAAGTCATGGAGGCATTACGCAATCATGGGCTAGACGAGCAGTATATAAAAATACTGAAATATATCTATAGCGGCTCCACAGCCACCGTAGTCCTATATAAAGAAATCAACAAAATTCCAGTAAAAAATGGCGTCAGGCAGGGAGATCCGATCTCGCCAATGCTATTCACAGCGTGGTTACAGTACGTATTCAGAGACCTGGATTCAGAAGAATTGGGGATGAGAATTAATGGAGAACACCTTAGTAACTTGCGATTCGCTGATGATATTGCCTGGCCTGGTAACTCAGCGGACCAATGCAATGCATGCTCACTTACCTGAAGAGATAAAGCAGAAGGGTGTGTCTACAAATTAATCTGCGGAGACCTAATGTTTAACAGCCGCGGAAGAAAACAGCAGTTTACGATAGTTAGCGAGGCACTGGAAGTGACAAGGGAACACATCTTCTTAGGACAGGTAGTGACCGCGGATGCGGATCATGAGACTGAAATAATCAGAAGAATACGAATGGGCTGGGGTGCGTTTGGCAGGCATTCCCTGTTCATGAACAGCAGGCTGCCGTTATCCCTCAAGAGAAAAGTGCATAACAGATGCGTCTTACCAGTACTCACGTACGGTGGAGAAACCTGGAGGCTTACGAAAAGGGTGCCACTTAAATTGAGGAGGACGCAACGAGCTATGGAAAGAATGATGGGTGTAACATTAATGGATAAGAAAAGTGCAGATTGCGTGAGGGAACAAAGGCGAGTTTATGACATATTAGTTGAAATCAAGAAAAAGAAATAGGCATGGGCGGACACGTAATGAGGAGGGAAGGTAACCGATGGTGATCAATGGTTACGGACTGGATTCCAAGGGAAGGGAAGCGTAGCAGGGGGCGGCAGAAAGGTGGGCGGATGAGATTGAGATGAGATGAGACAACATGGCTACACTTAGTACATGACCAGGGTAGTTGGAGAAGTAGGGGCGAGGCCTTTGCTCTGCAGTGGGCGTAACCAGGCTGATGATGATGAAGATGATGATGATATAGCCTCATATCACAAGCCAAGTGCTGTACAGATGCAAGCTGTATTTTGGCAATCAGAATTTCTGACATTGTGATCAGGTGCACATGATAGGTGACCTCTTCTGGATGGCTGGCACAACTTGTACATACTTCTGCACTTGCTGAAATACTCTACTTGGGTAACCTGAAATTGCCTATTTGATGCTTGTATAAGCTCTTCAAAAATTACCTGCAAATAGATGTGCTCCATAAAAACTTGCATAGCTTTGCGTTAGAACTAGTCCTGTTTTTAAGGGACGTAGGTCTTGCAATATTAATAACAGAAAATGTATATGATTGTTCGAAAGGTGTAGTGTACAAGACATCCGGTCTTGTATAGGGCTGACAGGTGAATCTCTTAATGTTAAATTGCATGAAAATAGCAATAAAGTGTGCAAAGGGTGGGAAGGGTTCCTAGGTGTCTATTGCGCATAATTGCGGTTGTAGTCCGCTATTTGAAAATGACCAATATCTTAGCTAGGTATCCTCATGAAAACCCTAGACTTATAATTGCAGTAGCAGCAGCCTCTGAAGGTGACTCAATCTGTAAGCTGTCAATTGCATTAACAGATAAAGAACTTGCTCTTGTGAGGTCGCACATGCGCGCTCACTCATCTTGAGGAGGCGGCCATCGTTTCTTTGAACTTTGAATGCACACTCAAGCCGGTTTTCCGGTTTAAGGGGCGGGGCGCGCTTTTCTCTTGGTGTCTTGGTATATACGCTGGTTACTAAAAACAAAAATCAGTTGGAAGTCAGCGCTTGTCTTCGTCTTTCTTGTGGTCCGTTTATGTACTCTCGGTAAGTGTTGTTTCTTATTCAAGGTAGTCTTGTGCGAGACAAGCAGAGGCGCGCCTTCCACCTTCACCGCCTGCTACAATATGTCGCCTGAACCGAACGGCCCGCTCTTGGTTCGCACACGCATACCCGCAGGAGAAAGGCACAGAATACGCTAATGTAGTCCTAGCAAGTAGTACGCACTCTGAATTAGCCATGCTTCCTTACAAACTCGCTGATTTTTCGCTTCTGTTGAAATTGCCGTTTTGGCACGTAAAACCGCAGAACTCCATTCAAGGGCTGCCGCGTCAAGTGGCTGGCATGCGCAGTCATATAAGCTTTTCACCAGGAAAGGCGGCTATCCCACATTTATTTCAGCATGTTTTGAATTTAACGTGCAAAGTCAAGCCTTGCTAAAATAATTTAGTGTGCGACGCGTTTGCTCTTAAATTATACACGCCGAAATGTGTTATTGACAGTTGCCTAGTAGCCTTCCTCAGACAAGAAATTTCACTCAGCTGTCTCAATTTACGCCGTCTTCATAGTTTCCTATGAGTTTCTTTTTTTTCATCTGGTTAGTTAGGTAAGGAAATTCGCTATTATTTCATTACGTAGCTTAGTAATTAGTGGATATTTAGATTAGTTGCTTATAGTTGTTAAAATTTTTTTCATATGATATTCAGTACTGTACGGGAAATGCTGACATAGCATTACGCGGTAATTAATGAAGGACCATGGTAGGACATAGTGTAACAGGTAAACTGTGTAATACAATTGTATAACAGATAGTCGCTGATGGCTACGGAATCAGTACAACTCTTGCTTTCGCTAATTTAGCGCCCTTGTAGAATCAATCAGTCGGCATGTCGTGTGCTCACGTCGAATAGCCGGAGTAGAAATCGTGCGGTCGGCGACACGCTATCATTGTCGCCGTCATCTTGCTGCTGATGGCACACACACCCTCATGCCAGGCACATAACCGTTCGCCATACACAATCACGTTCGGGCACTTGGCAGCGCTTTACGTTGTGCCCAGCATCGGGTAGCCAGCTACAACCAAACTGCTTTGCATATAATCGATTTCTACAGTATGTGGAATCTGCTTCTTTTTATTTCTTCTTTTTAAGCCTTCGCGTCACCCTCATAGTGCACCGTAATCATACTCGAGCCCGAGTGCGTGCGACTATGCGTAAATGACATTGTGAGGAATAACGGGATTGTAAACTTATCGCATTGGCTAAAAAAGGCGCTTAATCTGGACCCGTACTGCCGATCCAATCACTGAGCATTTAATGTCCTATCTTGAAGTTTGGACCGAATAAATAACTACGCGGACTGTTACAAAGCAGCGACGCAAACAATACTAATCGTGTAATGTTTTTTTTTTTTTTCTACCGTACGTAAACAAGCCACAATTGTTGGACTATGCTCACCGGGCTTGGTCAGATATTCCCTAGGCTCCTTCTTGTTGCCGTAATCCGATCTTCGCAGGGAATCCTCACTGTTTTCCGCTTCATAATCATATTCCGCTGTATCATCTTCGTTAGGGGGTCTGTGCGCGGGAATATCAGAGTGCATCCAGTCTAACAGCCTTTTAACGAGCTTGTCCGTTCTGTCGTTACTGGGGCCGTACACCACAGCCACCTTGTCTCGAAGGAGGTCCATGCTGTAGTACGTACGCACCACTTTATTGATGTGTGTGGAATTGATCTTCTTGACGCAGGCGAGGTCGACGCGGTCACTGCTGAGAAACCAGATGAATGTCACCAGAATGAACACCATTTCCACGAGCAGCGCAAGATAGTGGCGCCTGATCGTCTGCAGATAGAGTCTTCTCCATAAGAAAGTGCGCAGCTTGTAGCACGACGACATGGTCCTGGCCAGACGGAAGTTGTGCGCAGCTACCGTGCACGCTGTGAAGGGAATACGAAGCGATATGCGTCAGTGGCGTTACTCCGTCACCAAGCGAGTGTGCTGCACGCAACTACATGGTAAATACTAATATGCATACAAGCATAACATACAGGCATCCCAAGATTCACACCATCGCCTACCCACCCATGCAACCACGCACATACATACATACATACATACTTCATCATCATCATCATCATCATCATCCTGATTACGCCCACTGCAGGGCAAAGGCCTCTCCCATCCTTCTCCAACAACCCCGGTCATGTACTACTTGCGGCCATGTCGTCCTTGCAAACTTCTTAATCTCATCCACCCAACTAATTTTCTGCCGCCCCCTGCTGCGCTTCCCTTCCCTTGGAATCCAGTCCGTAACTCTTAATGACCATCGGTTATCTTCCCTCCTAATTACATGTCCTGCCCATGCCCATTTCTTTTTCTTGATTTCAACTAAGATGTCAATAACAAGCGTTTGTTCCCACACCCAATCTGCTCTTTTCTTATCCCTTAATGTTACACCTACCATTCTTCTTTCCATAGCTCGTAGCGTCGTCCTTAATTTAAGTAGAACCCTTTTCGTAAGCCTCCAGGTTTGTGCCCCGTAGGTGAGTACTGGTAAGACACAGCTATTATACACTTTTCTCTTGAGGGATAATGGCAACCTGCTGTTCATGATCTGAAGATGCCTGCCAAACGCACCCCAGCCAATTCTTATTCTTCTGATTATTTCCGTCTCATGATCCGGATCCACCGTCACTACCTGCCCTAAGTAGATGTATTCCCTTACCACTTCCAGTGCTTCATTGCCCATTGTAAATTGATGTTCTCTTCAGAGACTGTTAAACATTAGTTTAGTTTTTTGCAGAGTAATTTTTTGACCAACTCTTAGCTTTGCCTCTCCAGGTCAGTGAGCATGCATTGCAATTGGTCCCCGGAGTTAGTAAGCAAGGCAATATCATCAGCGAATGGCAAGTTACTAAGGTATTCTCCATTAACTTTTATCCCCAATTCTTCCCAATCCAGATCTCTAAATACCTCCTGTAAACACGCTGTGAATAGCATTGGAGAGATCGTATCTCCTTGCCTGACGCCTGTCTATGGAGCCGCTATGGATATCTTTCAGTATTTTTACATACGACACTTGTACGCTCTGAATCGGTAATGCCTCCATAACTGTTGAGGTTTCGACAGAATCAAATGCTTTCCCGTAATCAACGAAAGCTATGTATATAAAAGTTGGTTATATTCCGCACATTTCTCTATCACTTGATTGATAGTGCGAATGTGGTATATTGTTGAGTAGCCTTTACGGAATCCTTCCTGGTCCTCTGCTTGAGAAAAATCTACGGCGTTCCTGATTCTATTTGCGATAATCTTAGTAAATAGTTTGTAGGGAACTGACAGTAAGCTGATCGGTCTATAATTTTCAAATCTTTGGCATCCCCTTTGTTATGGATTAGGATTATGTTAGCGTTTTTCCAAAACTCCAGTACGCTCAACGTTATGAGGCATTGCGTATACAGGGTGGCCAGTTTCTCTTGAACAATCTGCCCACCATCCATCAACAAATCTGCTGTTACCTGATTCTCCCCACCTGCCTCCACCCTTTGTATAGCTCCCAAGGCTTTCTTTACGTCTTTCGGCGTTACCTGTGGGATTTCGAATTCCTCTAGAATATTCCCTCTTCCATTATCCTCGTGGATGTCACTGGTAGTGTATAAATCTCTATAGAACTCCTCAGCCACTATAACAATCTCATCCATATTGTAATCATATTGCCGGCTTTGTCTCTTAACGCATACATGTGGTTCTTCCAAATTCCTCGTTTCTTCTTCACTGCTTTTAGGCTTCCTCCTTTCCTTAGAGCACGTGAAATTCTATCCATATTATACTTCCTCATGTCAGCTGTCTTACGCTTGTTGATTAACTTCGGAAGTTCCGCCACTTCCATTCTAGCTGTAGGGTTAGAGGCTTTCACACCTTGGCGTTTCTTTATCAGATTTTTCGTCTCCTGCGATAGCTTACTCGTATACTGTCTAACGGAGTTACCACCGACTTCTATTGCACACTCCTTAATGATGCTCACAATATGGTCGTTCATTGTTTCAACACTAAGCTTCTCTTCCTAAGTTAAAGCCGAATACCTCTTCTGTAGCTTGATCTGGAATTCTCTATATCCCCTCTTACCGCTAACTAATTGATCGGCTTCTTATGTAAATGTTTCTTCCGTTCTCTCCTCAGGTCCAGGGTAATTCGAGTTTTTACCATCCTATGGTCACTGCAGCGCACCTTGCTGAGCACGTCCACATCTTGTATCATGCCCGGGTTAGCGCAGAGTTTGAAGTCTACTTCATTTCTAGTCTCGCCGTTCGGGCTCCTCCACGTCCACTTTCGGCTATCCCGCTTGCGGAAGAAGGTATTCATTATCCGCATATTATTATGTTCCGCAAACTCAACTAATAACTCTCCCCTATTCCTAAAGCCTATGCAATATTCCCCACTGCTTTGTCTCCAGCCTGCTTTTTGCCTACCTTAGCATTGAAGTCGCCCCTCATAGAAGCTTTCTACTTCCTGGTCATCATGACTGGATGTAGCGGCGTACACCTGTGCAACCTTCATTTTGTACCTCTTATTAAGCTTCACAACAAGACCTGCCACCCTCTTATTAATGCTATAGAATTCCTGTATGTTACCAGCTATATTCTTATTCTTCAGGAATCCGACTACTGGTTCTCGTCTATCCGCTAAGCCCCGGTAGCACAGGACGCGCGCGCTTTTTAGCACTGTGCATGCTTCTTTTGGCCTCCTAGCTTCACTGAGCCCTATTATACCCCCCATACTGCCCTCTAATTCATCCAATAGCACTGCTAGACTCGCCCCACTAGGTATGTTCTAGCGTTAAACATTGCCAGGTTCATATTCCAATGGCGGCCTGTCCGGAGCCAGGGTGGTGTAAAGGTAGAACACCCGCCTCGCGTGCAAGAGGTCCGAGGTTCAAATCCCTGTGCCGCGCAATTTTCCACCAGATTAAAAAAAAAATCTGCGTGTTGATAAAATTGCATAAACAGCCCTAGAGTGTGGCCTGATCCCGCTGACCAGAACCGGTAACGCACTCCCTCACCAGAGCAGGATAGGCCACCCTGGTGCAGTACTTGGCCACAACATCCTATATGAACACACCAATCGAACCCCGGCCCTCAGTCCCCAGCAGCTGCGAAGCAACTGACCACGGTGGCGGTCAGACCTGCGACGCCGCAGAGGGTGCTAAGAATCCCTGGCTCCGGACATACATACATGCACACATACATACATACATAAACACTTAGGAAAAAATGGACAAATGGGAGTAACTGCAGCTTTCAGTCGCGACAAACGGCTGAGAGCGAGAATTGCGGTCGGATCACTGTTCATTTACGACTCAGCTCTGAACGACTGCTTTTAGTATTGCAGCGAAAGCTGCGGCTAATATTGCTGCTGGGATCACTGCTCACCTACGCCGACAACGACGGGCGTGACAGCGGGTTCACGCCGCTTGCTTAGCATACTCGGGAGCGGGGGTTTGCCTTCCCGTTTAACCTCGTACTCCTTCTGTATAATCATATCAAGTGCAAATTAATGGTGTCGGTTACGGTGGAGCTGTGCTGCCATAATCGTCGAGGCAAGCAAAGTATACGGTGATTCCATCATTGCTGTTTGCTTTAGCCTTTAAGCGTGGCTTATAGCGACGAGGCGATTTGAACAGACCGGAAGAGATGGGCACTACTAACAGCAAGAACAAACGAAGAAAAGAAACACGCGAAAGAAAGGCTTCGCTTGACAACCTAGT
This sequence comes from Dermacentor andersoni, assembly GCF_023375885.2. Classification (NCBI taxonomy): domain Eukaryota; kingdom Metazoa; phylum Arthropoda; class Arachnida; order Ixodida; family Ixodidae; genus Dermacentor; species Dermacentor andersoni. Next base: position 40,537,963 of record NC_092818.1, on the reverse strand, counting down.
TTTGTGGCAGTTACGATCACAAAGAATGATGGCATTAAGGTGATGAACTGAGGCATATTTTTAGTAGTGTCGCATCTACAGCTGTCTCGTGTATGCCTATAAATATTCTAAGCAATAACCGGGCAACACGCTATGACCTCGGCCAATGTCTGGGTATTGGTTGCGCCGACACGGCAGCCTATATTACGCTTTCCAAAAGACGGATAGAACGCGCAAGTCCAGCAACATACGCACCTCCACAGTTCACTAAAAACTACTATATGAGTGTTTGAGAGAAAATTCACCTTGTCGAAGCAGCAAACGTTCGCCAACCTCTTCGTACTAGCTGCTGGAACGTGTTTGCTTGCTTGCTCGTTCTTCACTTGTGGCGCTTACCCATTATGGAGTACCGGCCAAGAATCGGGCGGGTAAAGGTTTGAAAGTGACAGGGAAAGAGAGATAGAAAAAACTGAAAGAAAAATGAAGTCGGGATGAGTATAACGTTCATGTTATTAAAAAATACATTGATGGAGCAGACATAGTAATAAACCAAAATTGTACTAATACATGAACAGAAAGTGTTGTGTTCTATTTTGGGTGCTGTTACAATAATTTCGAAGAAGCAATCAGGGATCTAATGATCTATCCAATTATTAGTTTCGAGAATAAACATTGCTACCTTCTTGTGGCACGAAGATAACCTCAAATGGCCACGCAGATGTTCCTGTGCCTAAAGCCTAATGCAGAAGCCCCGAAGGAGAGGATATTTTGAGTATTTAAAGGAAATACCCAATTTTCGGAATGAATATTATAATGTATTTATTTGATTTTTAAATCGACGACGTGCTATTAGAAAGTGATCAATGCTTTCGTGTTCCTGGGAGGTTGGTCACAGGCGGAGCGGTGCCACACCAGACCTGTATAGGTAACAATTTAATGGTGGGATGTGGCAGCGTAATTTTTTTTATGGAGATCTCTACTTTATGTGTGGGACACCATTTCTTGTGCCATGAAAAGGAGAAATGGTAAAATTGTGACATTTGGATTTCCTCTTTTATAGAATCTTGGAAAAGGCAAAATTTTATAAACCTAGCCGCAGTAAAATAAGCCGAAATAGGCATAATAGAAATAGCCGATCCATCAAAAGACATCCGCGCAAGTGTGTCTACCATTTCATTAAGGAATATACCGCGATAGTTTCGAACCGATACCAACAGCCCCACGCTTATGTTTGAGGGGATGAAGGATTTAAATTTATTGGCTGCAATAGTGTCTTCAGATGACCTGAGTGATGTGCATACTGACAGCGAATGAGTCACTATAAGTGCTGTTGAATAATTTGAAGGAAGCTTTTGAAAGGCGAAGATAGCGGCTGATAGTTCAGCCAGAAATATAGCTGTGAAATCCGGAAGGCATAATGCACGTGACCAAGATAGTGGCTCCGAGAAAATACCCACACGTGTCTAGGCGAATCAAATGCCGACCTGAGATGATGATTGCGTCAGAGATTGCAGCGCATACCCACCAGTGGCACAAGAACCTGGTGGTCTTTACAGATGCGTTAGCGAATATTTTGAGCAAACGATAACGTTAAGGATAGAGCATAAATGTTTTTTTTTCAGGGTACGACACCTCGTCTCTTGTCAGTATTTATTCCAACTGGAGAGCTTTTACGAAATTCTTTTGCACACGAGAATCAATTGCGCTGGTGTATTCACGAGAAAGTAGGACTGAATCTCGATGTCACAAAATCGTAGCTGTAAATTCTGGGTAGTACTGAAACCCAATCTGGCAAGGAAGAAACAATCGAAAAAGGAAAGAGTAGAAGAAAAGGTTTTTGCTGACGAGTATCCCCACATAGAGAGCATACTCATTACGGCAGAAAAATAGAAAATATGTAGGTTGTAATACAAAGAAATAATACCATGCAGCCTTAAAAAAGTGGCAGTGTGGCCCGAAAGGCGAAGCATTGATTGCGATAGCAAGTTAGCAGACTGTTATGCGAAGTAAGGATAGTAATTATATTGAACGTGCTATATAGTATCATCCTACCGAAAATAGTGTACGCTAATCCCTTCCTGTGGGTTCGTGCCATAGCACGGAAATCGTGATCATCATCATGACGTGGCGATCATCACAGAGAGCATGTTTCGATAAGAATATTCACCGTCCACTTCTTGGCCAGCTGCCATTCTTGGTATGTGCCATAGTATAAATCACGACCTACTGAACTCCAGACCTGTATAGATCTCCCTGCTCCAGCACGCCTGGTCTAGTTCGCCCCTTTTGCCGCTAGGGACAGAACGTACCAGCAAAGTGGCGTTACTTATAGCCTGTTCGCTGTCGTCTGCCGGGATCTGTTCAGCGCTCGTGTTGCCACTTCGGCAAGCACAAAGGGCTTGTATTGGCGTTAAATGAATAAATTCACAAATATACAAAATAAAACATATATTTGCGAATGCTTTGAGTTTGAACAGTGAAACTAGAAGAGGAGGTGCGGTGCATGAAATGTAAACAACGAACATAGCTGGAAGCCGCAATGCTAGATCGATGGCATAAATGTCCCTTTCCTAGCCTCTGTAAGAGACCGGAAAAAATGCTTTAATAGATTGATAGGATAACCTAGCTTTCTTGAGCTGATTACTGATAGTCTAATGTCGTAGATGACATTAGAATTTACTGCTGCGTGCCGTAGTGAAAGGCAGATGATCTGGTTAAAGTATCGTAAAAGTATTCACGAGTAGGTCCTCCGCCCCATATGTGCAATAGGTTGATTGATTCTGTTTCAAGGAAAGGTGAGCATATCTTGTTCTTATTGTCGTTGGATGTCTAGCTCAGTAGAAAGCTCGCAAAAGCGATTCAAGTGCTTTAATACGTGCTGCTCTGCAGGCCTTAAATCGTTTCACGGAACTCTTTGCAAACTGTAAACCTAGCTTTTCTGCGTGGTACGGAGGCAGCATAACGGTGTTGCTTAAGATACGTACGAAGTGAAGCTGTGTGCGTAATTCACTTTTTGAACTCACGACGCAATCACGGACAACTTCTAAGAGTTAAAGTGAGTGGTAATTGTTCTGCCATCGCACATTACGGTGGTTTCAAGTTTCTAAAGAGCGCAGAAAGAAATTTTGCAACGTATAAGATGAAACTGTTGTGTACCTTACGAACTCTATAAGCAATACGATTTATAATAATCTGCATGAAAAAGGCAATAGGAGCGCCTATTTAACGCTATTTTAGAGAACAGCGGACTACACGCGCTTACAGTTTTTCAGGTTTGGGCAGTCAGCTTTTGGAGCCAAGTGACAGATCAAAGCCTTGTAACATTACTGTCACTGTGTTAGCAAAAATCAACTACACAACAAGTTCGTCGCAACACAACAGCCGCCATACTAATTACAACGCTGCACCAGTCAACCGTAGAGTAGCAGGCGAACAGATTATAAAAGCGACACCAACGGCCACTGGTTGAACAAGAGTGGGCGCACGTGGCTTCCATAGAAACCAGATATCTGTGCAGGTCTAAAGATCCAGTAGGTCGTGGTATGAATACAATCACCATAACCAACACACAGCCTCGCGTTTGGCTGATTCCAGGCTGTAGGTAGGTGGCATAGTATGAAAATTGTAATTATCATTAGCACGTTGCCAGCACCAGAAAGGTCTGGTTGGCGCTGACATAAAATTTTCACGTGTATTTGTTTATTGCGCGACCACGTTACACCACCCAACAAATGTTAGCGCACAGCGCACGATGCACCTGCATGTAGCAGAAATTTCTCGAAAAGTTATCGATGGTTCTATCCGCTGTCGGTTGTCACGGAATATTGTGTAACATTATTTCATCGCGCGACACGAATGGTGTCGAACTTTCTGCAAGACACGCGGGAACCAGCGATCACTCTTTACCCTTCGGTGACTAATCAGATTATGATGATCACCGGCTGAGTTCGCCGCTATCGTTGTGCTTTAGGTATAGCGTGTTTTTTGTGGGCACAGGTTCCACGAATAAAAGTTAGTTTCGTCTTTAACAGTGTTCCTACTGTGTTATTTAGCGTCACTATCAAGTGATATCTGGGGGAGGTGCTTTGCGTTCATGTACTGCACGCCCACACAAAGCCATGACCCAAGCCCGAACGCGGCAGAAAACACGAACGTCGCGATGAAGCAGCGAGGCAGCCGCAGGCTGCAAGGACTGCTCCCGGAGCACGGACTTTTCCCTGAGACGACCAGAATGATCGTCGACAATCCAACCTAAGTGGCAGCTCCAGCGCCCCCATCGTGCTGCAGCAGCCCAGGGAGCCTCCGACGTTTCAAGGTTCAACATTCGAGGACCCCGAAAGCTGGCTTGAGACGTATGAGAGGGTTGCTGCATTTAGCAGCTGGAACAACGACAGCAAACTACGACATCTCGTTTTCGCTTTGGAAGACGCCACCACGACGTGGTTCGAGAACTAAGAAGCCACTTTAACGACGGGAGACCTGTACCGAAGCAGCTTCCTGCAGACATTCACGAGCGTCGCGCGCCGAGAACGAGCCCAAGCACTATTATAAATCTGAGTGCAGCTGCCTAATGAGATCACCGCGATCTTCACGGAGGAGATGGGCCGTCCTTTCCGCCACGCCAACCGGGAAATGTCTGAAGAGAAGAAAGCCAGCCTACTCATGCGTGGTATGAAGGAGGAACGTTTCACTGGCATGATACGAAACCAACCGAACCCTGTCGACGAGCATTTTTGTGAGGCCGCAAGCACCGAGATGAGAATACACATGCGGCGCCGGCCATTCAACCGCAGCATGAAATCTACAAACTATGCCGGAGTTAAATTACTGCCCACCGACGATCTGCGCGAGGCTATCAGAGCGGAATCACGGAAAGAGCTGCAGAAGCTGTACCCAATGTCACAGCCTCGAGTGACCTCAGCCACCGAAATCGTCAACGAGGTTCAGCGATCGCTTCGAGTTCCTGAGGTGCAGCCACAATCGCCGCAACCACAGCCGGGAGCGTTGACCTACGCCGCCGTCGCCCGCCGTCAATGTCCCCCTGAACGTCCGCGTCATGGACCTGTAACGCCGCAACTGCGTCGTCCACCGCCAGCACGCCCACGCATCAAGTCACCCAGCGCAGCTACGCGAGGAAGACGGACATTTGGCGCACGCGCGAACACCGGCAGCTCTGCTACCATTGCGAGAAAGCAGGACACATCTTCCGCCGATGTTTTTACCACGAGATGGGATTGCGAAGGTTCGCCGTCAAGGCGCCGCCCCCTAGGCAAGGTGAACGCCCACGTGGCATCGCTGATAACATGGCCACTACACAGTGGAGCCCTCGACAACCATCCCGTTCACGATCACCAGGCCGCTACCGGTCGCCGCAGCGCCGACCATGTACTGGCCAAGCCTGTGGCCGGTCTGTCAGCCCATATCCGGAGAACCAAAAGCAGCAACCGACGGAGGTGTGGTTGCTGTTCGTCAAAGTGACGAAGATCCTCCGTCGCTGACGAAGACGCCGAAGACACTACCTAGAAGACATAGCAACGACACGCCGCCACCCTCACGAAGCCTGGAAGCAGAGATTGCACCGACCAAGGACCTGACGACGCGATCTACCAGCTGCACGTCAATGCGCCGCAGCCGTCATCCGACGCCAAGGCTTAACTGCAACGCAAAACGAAAAACCACGAACCTGGAAGTGTTCCTCGATGGCCATGAATTCACCGCATTAGTAGGCACAGGAGGCGACTACTCCGTCATGAGTGGACCGTTCACCGCCAAGTTGCAGAAAGTTAAGGTTGTGTGGGAATGCCCCCAAGTGCGACCGCTGGAGGACACCTAATAATGTCGACTGGAATCTGCACCTCGAGAATTACAGTTCATGACTGGACCTACCCTGCCACGTTCGTTGTCCTCCAACAGTGTTCCCAAGACGTCATTCCCGGCATGGACTTTCTGAACCAACAAGGCGCCATCACCGACATGAAGTCGAAGTCGATCACGCTACCGGAAGATTATGCGATACGGAGAGCTGTCGTAGTTAGCATTCCTCGAGTGCGCTCGAAGATCAAGTGAGCATCTCGCCTCGCTCCAGCATTGCTGTTACCGTTGGAACCGAAACACCGTCAGATGTAGAAGGCGCCACGAGGGCGACCAATGTCTATTGCTCAAACGTGAAATTTGCGTCATGAGAGGGATCGCTCGCCTGCATGGAGGGAAAGCGAAGTTATGCTGACAAACGTCAGCCATCAATTCAGGCACATCAACAAGGGCACTATGATCGCGTACAATGAGGAAATTGTGGAAACCAGGTATGCGTTTGTCCTCTAGGATTCTGCCGCATCAACCCCGACGACCATACTTTCCGAACCAGACTTCAACATAAGTCTGTCTCCCCATGATTAGCTGCAACAGCTCAGAAGTCTACCCCGATGATTCAAAGCTTGATTTTGACGTCATCGAGCATTCGACAAACACCAGTAGCAAAGCACCGCATAATAACCGAAGAGTGCGCTTGACCACTCCGCCAGAACCCTTATCGAGTTTCGACGCGGGAACGTGAAGCTATTAGGCAACAAGTCGATGAAATATTGCACGACGACATCATCCAGCTGTCGAAAAGTCTGTGGGCATCTCCTGTCGTCTTGGTGAAGGAAAAGCATGGAACCTACGTTTCTGCGTCGATTATCGTCGACGGAACAAGATCACGAAGAGGGACGTCGACGAAGCACCCCCGCCAGATGTCGCGTGATAGTGACGCTAACGAACACAGTGGCAATAATGTGAAAGACGAAACTAACTTTTATTGGGCCGCTCGCCTGCTTGCGGATAAAGAGCCAGCAGATAACCGACAGCCAACTCCTTCCACGACGCTACGTAGAGTACCAGCCAGGAAACCGTGTTAGGGTTAGTACCCCAATACGCCGACGACAAGTTAGCGAGAAGCTTTTACGCCGCTATACCAGGCCCTACTAGATCATGCGGCGCAGTGGCGCACCCGACCATGAGGTCATACTAGACGGCATTTCGTTATCACAGCGGCGCCGTTCACGACCTGAAGTAGTCTATGTTGCGCAACTTAAGACGTCCTACCAGCGCTAACGAACTTTGGAACTTTGGATAGCTGAACTCTGCACCTTCTTTTTATGGACTCCTAGTTTGAACTTTGTTTCTTTGTTGTCTTGTTACTTTTGTTTAATAAGTCACCTTTTTGGGTTTTGCTCTCTTATGTTTGTAGCATGGGGACGATGCTATTTAAGAGGGGGTATGGACATGTGTAGTTATTTATCTTTATCGGGTTGCCCAGTTTCACTTCCTAATAAATGTTACCGCAAAGCGCAGGACGCGCCTGCATGTAACGGAAGTTTCTTCAAGGTTATCGGTGGTTCTATCCGCTGACTGTTGTCACCTAACCTTGTGTAATCTGATTTCATCGCGCGACGCGAATGGTGTAAAACTTTCTGGAAGACAAGCGGGCTCCTATGACAAGTCTGGAACCTTCGATGACTGATGTATATAAGCCGGCGCACTTGACCTGCAGATCGTATTCAGACGATAGCCGGCAGTGTTCGCCGCTATCGTTGCGCTTTAACTGTGGCCTTTTTTTCGTGGGCGCAGGTTCGCCCAATGAAAGTTATTTTCGTATTCCACCGCATTGCAACTGTGCACTTTACCGTCGCTACCACGTGACAATACGTGCCGCCTTCTTGTCGAACCCTTATTATTTGTATATACCATAGTACACGAATCTCTATCATAATTACCACACAGACGCTCTGCTTAGCCGATCCCCTGCTCTGGATATGTGTCATTGTATGGAAAAAACATAATCATCACTCTTCCAATCAGAAGTGTTCAAAATATTAGACTGGGTAAAATTAGGAGTGAGGATCAACCGCGAATAACTCAACAAGCTTCGGTTCACTGAGACATTCGGCAGTGCTGAGGACAGATAGTAACAAATACTTAAGGACTTTAGCCTATGAATTGTAGAAGTATGGCTGTACGTGATTATGCTGAAGACAAAAGTAACGTTCCGTAGCTTGGCAAGAAAAGAACAATTCATTATGCCCAGTCAGTCTCTAGAACAACACGAGAGTCTAGGTAAATCTAGGTAAATTACTCACATGGGACTCTGACGATGACGAGAAAAGTTTAGAGAAGAATAAAAATTGTCTAGAGCGCATAGCACAGGATTATCAAGTCACGAGCCGCAGTTTGCTGCTCTACCGCTGGCTAAAGAAATATATAGCTCACCACAAACTGCGCTTCAGCTATACGATCCTTCTAAAGCGTAAAAATGCCCTCAAGAGACAACCGCTTGACTATCTTGAAGAAAATTTGGTGAATTTGAGGGGAAATTGAAATTCTGGCAATATTAGAATAAAGTTCATTCAATAACACTTTTTGAAAACTGCTCGATAACAAATTGTCTATAGTCTATAACAGGTTGTCTACTCCATAGTTGTGCGTGGCACGAAAGAATAAGAGACAGTCTGTACGTGTGCGTGGCACGAAAGAATGAGAGAAACTCTATAGTTGCCTACAGCACGAAATAATGAAAGAAACTCTATAATTGTGCGTGGTACGAAAGAATGAGAGAAACTCTATAGTTGCGTGTAGCACGATGGAATGTGAGAAACTCAATAGTTAGGAGTGGCACAAAAATATGAGAGAAACACTATAGTTGCATGTAGCACGATTTAATGAGAGAAACTCTATAGTTGTGCGTGGAACAAAAGAATGAGAGAAACTCTGTAGTTGTGCGCGGCACGAAATAATGAGAGAAACTCTATAGTTGTGCTTGGCTCGAAAGAATGAGAGAAACTCTAAAGCTGTGCGTGGCACGAAAGTATGAGAGAAACTGTATAGTGCGTGCAACGAAAGAAGGAGGGAAACTCTAGAGTTGCGTGTAGCAAGAAATAATGAGAGAAAGTCTATAATTGTGCGTCAAGCGACAGACTGAGAGAAACTCCATAGTGTGCGTGGCACGAAAGAATGAGAAAAACTCTATAGTTACCGGTGGCACTAAAATATGAGAGAAATTCTATAATTGTGGCTGGCATGAAAAAATGACAGCTCTACAGTTGTGCGTGGCACGAAGGAATGAGACACTCTATAGTTGTGCGTGGCACGATGGAAGGAGAGAAACTCTCTAGCTGTGCGTGACACGATAGAATGACAGAAACTCTATATTTGTGCGTGTAACGATAGAATCAGAGGAATTCAATAGTAGTGCGTGGTACGATAGAATAAGAGGAACTGTAAAGTTCGTGGCACGAAAAAATGAGAGAAACTCTATAGTTGTGCGTAGCACGAAAGAATGAGACAAAGATTATAATTGTTCGTGGCAAGCAAGAATGAGAGAAACTCTATAACTGCGCGTGGCACGAAAGAGTGAGAGTAACTCTATAGTTGCGTGTATCACGATAGATTGTGAGAAACACTATAGTTATGTGTGGCACAAAAATATGAGAGAAACCCTATAGTTGCGTTTAGCACGATTCAATGAGAGAAACTCTATAGTTGTGCGTGGAACGAAAGAATGAGAGAAAGTCAATAGTTGTGCATGGCACGAAATAATGAGAGAAACTCTATAGTTGAGTGTAACGCGATAGAATGAGAGAAACTGTACACTGGCGTATAGCACGAAAGAGTGAGAGAAACTCTATAGTTGCGTATAGCATGATTTAATGAGAGAAACTCTATAGTTGTGCGTGGCTCGATAGAATGAGAGAAACTCAATACTTGTGCATGGAACGATAGAATGGGGGAAATCCCATTGTTCTGCGGGACACGCAAGATTAAAAGAAAATATATAGTTGTTCGTAGCACGAAAGAGTGAGAGAAACTCTATACTTGTGACTGGCACGATACAATGAGGGTAACTCCATAGTTGTGCGTGGCATGAAAAAATAAGAGAAAGTGAATAGTCGTGAGTGGCTCGAAAGAATGTGAGAAACTCTGTAGTCACGTATAGCACGATATAATGAGAGAATCTCGAATGTTGTGCATGACACGAAATAATGGGAGAAACTCTATAGTTGTGCTTGGCACGAAAGAACGAAACTGTATAGTTGCGTGTAGCACAATAGAATGAGAGAAACTCTACACTTGTGTGTGGCACGATAGAATGAGCGAAACTCCATAGTTGTGCGTGACACGAAAGAATGAGAGAAACTCTATAGTTCCGTGTAGCACGATAGAATAAGAGAAACTCTATAGTTTTGCGTGCAACAATAGAATGCTAGAAACTCCATAGTTATGCGTGACGCGAAAGGATAAGAGAAACTGTATAGTTGCGTGTAGCACGATTAAATGAGAGAAACTCTTTACTTATGTGTGGCACGATAGACTGAGGGAAACTCCATAGTTGTGCGTGACACGAAAGAATGAGAGAAACTCTATAGTTCCGTGTAGCACGATAAAATAAGAGAAACTCTATAGTTGTGCGTGGAACGATAGAATGCTAGAAACTCCATAGTTATGCGTGACGCGAAGGGATGAGAGAAACTGTATAGTTGCGTGTAGCACGATTAAATGAGAGAAACTCTTTACTTATGTATGGTATGATAGAATGAGCGAAACTCCTTAGTTGTGCGTCGCACGAAAGAAAAAAAAAGGATATAGTTGTGCGTGGCACGAAAGAATTAGAGAAACTCTATACTTGCGTATAGCACGATATAATAAGAGAAATTCTATAGTTGTGCATGACACAAAAGAATAAGAAACTCTATAGTTCTGCGTGGCACGAATGAATGAGACAAACTCTACAGTTGCGTGTAGCATGATAGAATGAGAGATACTCTTTACTTGTGCGTGGCACGATATCATCATCATCATCATCAGCCTGGTTACGCCCACTGTAGAGGAAAGGCCTCTCCCATGCTTCTCTAAGAACCCCGGTCATGTACTAATTATGGCCATGCCGTCCCTGCAAACTTCTTAATCTCATCCGCCAACCTAACTTTCTGCCGCCCCCTGCTACGCTTCCCTTCCCTTGGAATCCAGTCCGTAACCCTTAATGACCATCGGTTATCTTCCCTCCTCATTACATGTACTGCCCATACCCATTTCGTTTTCTTGATTTCAACTAAGATGTCATTAACTCGCGTTTGTTCTCTCACCCAATCTGCTCTTTTCTTATCCCTTAACGTTACACCTATAATTCTTCTTTCCATAGCTCTTTGCGTCGTCCTCAATTTGTGCAGAACCCTTTTCATAAGCCTCCAGGTTTCTGCCCCGTAGGTGAGTACTGGTAACACACAGCTATTATGTACTTTTCTCTTGAGGGATAATGGCAGGCTGCTGTTCATGGTCTGAGAAAGCCTGCCAAACGCACCCCAGCCCATTCTTATTCTTCTGATTATTTCCGTCTCATGATCCGGATCCGCCGTCACTACTTGCCCTAAGTAGACGTATTCCCTTAAGACTTCCAGTGCCTCACTGCCTATTGTAAATTGCTGTTCTCTTCCGAGACTGTTAAGCATTATTTAGTTTTCCGCAGACTAATTTTTAGACCCACTCTTCTGCTTTGCCTCTCCAGGTCAGTGAGCATGTATTGCATTCGGTCCCCTGAGTTACTAAGCAAGGCAATATCATCAGCGAATCGCAAGTTACAAAGGTGTTCTCCATTAACTTTTATCCCCAATTCTTCCCAATTCAGGTCTCTGAATACCTCCTGTAAATACCTTGTGAATAGCATTGCAGAGATCGTATCTCCCTGCCTGACTCCTTTCTTTATTGGGATTTTGTTGCTTGCTTTATGAAGGACTACGGTGGCTGTGGAGCCGCTATAGATATCTTTCAGTATTTTTACATAGGGCTCGTGTACACCCTGATTCCGTAATGCCTCCATGACTGTTGAGGTTTCGACAGAATCAAACGCTTTCTCGTGATCAATATAAGCTATGTATAAGGGTTGGTTATATTCCGCACATTTCTCTATCACCTGATTGATAGTGTGAATATGATCTATTGTTGAGTAGCCTTTACGGAATCCTGCGTGGTCCTTTGCTTGACAGAAGTCTAAGGTGTTCCTGATTCTATTTGTGATTACCTTAGTAAATAGTTTGTAGGCAACGGACCGTAAGCTAATCGGTCTATAATTTTTCAAGTCGTTGGCTTCCCCTTTCTTATGGATTAGGATTATGTTAGCGTTCTCCCAAGATTCCAGTACGCTCGAGGTCATGATTCATTCGGTATACAGGGTGGCTAGTTTCTCTAGAACAATCTGTCTACCATCCTTCAACAAATCTGCTGTTACCTGATTCTTCCCAGCTGCCTTCCCCCTTTGCTTATCTCCCAAGGCTTTCTTTACATCTTCCGGCGTTACCTTTGGGATTTCGAATTCCTCTAGACTATTTGCTCTTCCATTATTGTCGTGGGTTCCACTGGTACTGTATAAATCTCTATAGAACTCCTCAGCCACTTGAACTATCTCATCCTTGTTCGACATGATATTGCCGGCTTTGTCTCTTAACGCATACATCTGATTCTTGCCAATTCCTAGTTTCTTCTGCACTGTTTTTAGGCGTCCTGCGTTCCTGAGAGCATGTTCAATTCTATCCATATTATACTTCCTCATGTCAGCTGCCTTACGCTTGTTGATTAACTTCGAAAGTTCTGCCAGTTCTATTCTAGCTGTAGGGTTAGAGGCTTTCATACATTGGCGTTTCTTGACCAGATCTTTCGTATCCTGCGATAGTTTGCTGATATCGTGCCTAACGGAGTTACCACCGACTTCCTTAGCACACTCCTTAATTATGCCCACAAGATTGTCGTTCATTGCATCAACACTAAGGTCCTCTTCCTGAGTTAAAGCCGAATACCTGTTCTGTAGCTTGATGTGGAATTCCTCTATTTTCCCTATTACCGCTAACTCATTATTCGGCTTCTTAAGTACCAGTTTCTTCCGTTCCCTCCTCAGGTCTAGGCTAATTCGAGTTCTTACCATCGTGTGGTCACTGCAGCGCACCTTGCCGAGCACGTCCACATCTTGTATGATGCCAGGGTTAGCGCAGAGTATGAAGTCTATTTCATTTCTAGTCTCGCCATTCGGGCTCCTCCACGTCCACTTTCGGCTATCCCGCTTGCGGAAGAAGGTATTCATTATCCTCATACTATTCTGTTCCGCAAACTCTACTAATAACTCTCCCCTGCTATTCCTAGTGCCTATGCCATATTCCCCCACTGCCTTGTCTCCAGCCTGCTTCTTGCCTACCTTGGCATTAAAGTCGCCCTTTAGTATAGTGTATTTAGTTTTCACTCTACCCATCGCCGATTCCACGTCTTCATAGAAGCTTTCGACTTCCTGGTCATCATGACTGGATGTAGGGGCGTAGACCTGTACAATCTTCATTTTGTACCTCTTATTAAGTTTCACAACAAGACCTGCCACCCTCTCGTTAATGCTATAGAATTCCTGCATGTTACCAGCTATATTCTTATTAATCAGGAATCCGACTCCTAGTTCTCTTCTCTCCGCTAAGCCCCGGTAGCACAGGACGTGCCCGCATATTAACACTGTATATGCTTGTTTTGGCCTGCTAAGTTCACTGAGCCCTATTATATCCCATTTACTGCCCTATAATTCCTCCAATAGCACTGCTAGACTCACCTCACTAGATAACGTTCCAGCGTTAAACGTTGCCAGGTTAATATTAGAATGGCGGCCTGTCCGGAGCCAGTGATTCTTAGCACCCTCTGCTGCGTCGCAGTTCTAACCGCCGCCTTGGTCAGTTGCTTCGCAGCTGCTGGGGACTGAGGGCCAGGGTATGATTGTCGTGTTCATATAGGAGGTTGTAGCCAAGTACTGCACGAGGGTGGCCAATCCTGCTCTGGTGAGGGAGTGCGTTACCGGTTCTGGTCACCGGGATCAGGCCACACTCCAGGCCTGTTTGCGCAATTTTATCAACATGCGGATTTTTTTCTTTCTTTCTTTTAATACGGTCGAAAATTGCCGGCACCGGGATTCGAACCACGGACCTCTTGCACGTGAGGCGGGTGTTCTACCTGTAAGCCACCGCTGCAACCTAGAATGAGGGAATTTCCATAGTTGTGCGTGGCAGGAAAGAATAAGAGAAAGTCTATAGTTTTGCGTGGCGCGAAAGTGTGAGAGAAACTCTGTAGTTGCCTATTGCACGATATAATTAGAGAAAATCTATAGGTGTGCGTGGCACGAAAGAACTAGAGAAACTCTATAGTTGCGTGTAGCAAGATAGAATGTAAAAACTCTATAATTGTGCGTGGAATGATATAATGGGGCAAACTCCATACTTGTGCGTGACACCAAAGAATGAGAGAAACACTATAGTTGGGTGTGGCGCCAAAGAATGACAGAAACTCTATAGTTGCGTATAGCAAGATATATTGAGAGAAATCCTAAACTTGCGCATGGCACGAAAGAATAGGAAAAGCTTTATAGTTCCGTGTAGCGCGATTTAGTGAGAGAAACTCTATAGTTGTGCGTGGAACGAAGGAATGAGAGAAACTATAGTTGCACGTGACACAAAAGAATGAGAGAAACTCTATAGTTGTACTTGGCACTAAAGAATGAGAGAAACTGTATAGTTGCGTGTAGCACGATAGAGTGAGAGAAGCTCCATAGTTGTGCGTGACACGAAAAAATGAGAGAAACTCCATAGGTAAGTGTGGCACGAAAGAATGAGAGGAATTCTATAGTTGCGTATAGCACGAGATAATGGGAGAAACTGTTTAGTTTTGCTCCGCTCGAAAGAATGAGAGAAACTCTATAGTTGTGCGTCGCAAAAAAGAATAAAAAAAAGTATATAGTTGTGCGTGGCACGAAAGAATGAGAGAAACTCTATAGTTGCGTATAGCACGATACAATGAGAGAAACTCTATAGTTGTGCATGACACGAAAGAACAATAAGAAACTCTATAGTTCTGCGTGGCAGGAATGAATGAGAGAAACTCTATAGTTGTGCTTGCCAAGAAAGAATGGAAGAAACCATACAGTTGCATATAGCACGATAGAATGAGAGAAACACTTCACTTGTGCTGGGCACGAAAGAATGATAGAAACTCTTTAGTTTTGTGTGGCACGAAGGAAGGAGAGATATTCTATAGTCGTGCGTGGTGCAATAAAATGAGAGAAACTCTATAGTTGTGCGTGGCACGATAGAATGAGAGAAACTCTATATTTGTGCGTGTCACGATGGAATGAGAAGAACTCTAAAGTTGTGCGTGGTACGAAAGAATAAGAGAAACTGTATAGTTCGTGGCACGAAAAAAAGGGAGAAACTCTATAGTTGTGCGTAACACGAAAGAATGAGAGACAGACTAGAATTGTTCGTGGCAAGAAAGAAAATGAGAAAGTCTATCGTTGTGCGTGGCACGAAAGTAGGAGGCAAACTGTGGGTGTGTGTTGCACGAAAGAGTGAGAGAAAGTCTATAATTGTGTTGGCACGAAAGAATGAGTGAAACTCTATAGTTGCGTATAGCACGATATAATGAGAGAATCTCTATAGTTGTGCATGACCTGAAAGAATAAGGAGAAACTCTATAGTTGTGCGTAAATGAGAGAATGAATGAGAGAAACTCTACAGTTGCGTGTAGCACGATAGAATGAGAGAAACTCTTCACTTGTGTGTGGCAGGATAGAATGAGGGAAACTCCATAGTTGTGCGGGGCACGAAAGAATAAGGGAAAGTCTATACTTGTGCCTGGCACGAAAGAATGAGAGAAACTCTATAGTTGCCTATAGCACGATATAATGAGAAAAAACTCTATAGTGACACGTGTACTTATCTTTATCGGACGACCACGTTTTGCCGCCCAACAAATGTTATCACACAGCGCGGGACGCACCTGCATGTATCGGAAGTTTCTGGAAAGTTATCGATGCTTCTATCCGCTGTCTGTTGTCGCCAAACCTCATGTTATCTGATTTCATTGCGTAACTCGAATGGTGTAGAACTTTGTGGAATGCACGCGGGTCCTAACGATTAGTCTGGAACATTCGACGACTGCTGTATAAAAGCCGACGCGCTTGACCCGTTGATCAGATTTCCGATATTCGCCGACCGTGTTCGCCGCTATCGTTGTGCTATCAGTTAACCCTGTGTTTGTGGGCACAGGTTCGCCCAATAAAAGCTAGTTTTGTATTCCACCGCATTGCTTCTTTCTTCACCGTCACTACCACGTGACATCTGTTGAAGGCGCTTTTTGTTCATGTACGGGACGCCGCCGACAAGCCGTGATCCCAGCCCAGACCGCAAAGGGAACACTAACGCAATCCCGGACCATCGAGCAAGCCACCGTCTTCAACAGCTGCCCCCGGAGCAAGGACTTCTACCTGAGAAGACCAAGATTGTGGCCAAGGCAACCCCCATGGCAGCCCCAGCGTCCCCCATCATGCTGCAGCAGCCCAGGGAACCACCGACTTTCCGCGGTTCCACATTTGAGGACCCGGAAAGCTCGCTGGAAACGTATGAGAGGGTCGCTACCTTTAACAGCTAGGCAAGCGACGACAAGCTACGACATGTCTTTTTCGCATTGGAGGGCGCCGCCAGGACGTCGTTCGAAAATCGAGAAGCCACCTTGACGACGTGGGACCTCTCCCGAAGCGGCGTCCTGCAAACATTTCAAAGCGTCGTGCGAAAAGTGCGAGTCCAAGCTCTACTGGAGACCAGAGCGCAGCTACAGAATGAGATGATCGTGATTTTCACTGAGGAAATGAGCCGTCTGTTCCGCCATGCCGACCCAGAAATGTCCGAGGAGAAGAAAGTACGTCTACTGATGCGTGGTGTAAAGGAGGAACTGTTCGCCGGTATGGTAAGAAGCCCACCGAAGACCGTCGACGAGTTTATTCGGGAGGCGACGAGCATCGAGAAGACACTGGAATTGCGGAACCGCCAATTCGGCCGACGCACCAAGCCAACAAGCTACTCCGCAGTTCAATCACTGGCCACGGACAATCTGTGCGAGACCACCAGGGCCAGTGGGCGTGAAGAACTACGCAAGGTCTTGCCTTCTTCGCAGCCTGAAGTGGCCTCGATCGCCGACATCGTGAAAGAAGAGGTGCACCGATCTCGTTAGGAGTTCCTGAGGTGCAGCCACAATTACCGCAGCCCCAGCCAGAAGCGATGACTTGCGCCGCCGTCGCACGCCATCAAGGTCCCCCTCCGCGATTGCGCCAGGTCCCTGTAACGCCGCCATTCCGTCGTGCGCCGCCGCCAGCACGCGCACGCGTCACCCAGCGCAGCTACCGGAGGAAGACAGACGTTTGGCGCGCTGCTGACCACCACCCGCTCTGCTACCACTGCGGGGAAGCCGGCGATGTCTACCGCCGATTCCCGTACCGGGAGATGGGACTGCGAGGTTTCGCCGTCAAGGCGCCGCGGCCACAGATTGGCGAACGACCTCGCGATATCGCCGACTACCTCGCCGCCACTCAGTGGAGCCCTCGACGAGCATCCCGTTCGCCGTCACCAGGCAACTACCTGTCGCCGCAGCACCGACCATACACTGGCCCAGCCCGGGGCCGGTCCGTCAGCCCATATCCGGAAAACTAAAAGCAGCAACCGATGGAGGTGTGGTTGCTGTTCGTCGAACTGACGACGATCCTCCGCCGACGACGAATACGACGAAGCAACCATCTCGACGACCTAATGACGACACGCCGCCGTCCCGACGAAGTCAGGAAGCCAAGACTACACGGACGAAAGACAACTTGACGACGCGACGTTCAAGCTTCAGTTCAACACGACGCAGCCATGATCCGACGCCAAGACCGAACTGCAACGCCAGACAAAGAATCACCGACCTCGACGTGCTGCTCGACGACCACGCAGTCACTGCCTTAGTCGACACAGGGGCCGACTACTCGGTAATGAGTGGACACATCGCCGCCCATTTGAAGAAAGTTAAGACCGCATGGGAAGGCCCTCATATTCGGACCGCTGGAGGACACCTCATCACGCCGACTGGAATCTGCACGGCAAGAATAACCATCCATGACCGGACTTACCCTGCCACCTTCGTTATCCTCCAACAGTGTTCACGAGACGTTTTTCTCGGCATGGACTTCCTGAACCAACACGGCGCAATCATCGACCTGAAATCACAGTCAATAACGATGTCGGAAGATAAAGCGATATCACCGGAGAGTCTTCGTAGTCACCACACCTTCAGTGTGCTTGAAGATCACGTGAGCATCCCGCCTCGCTCCAGCAATGTTATTTTGGTCGGCACCGAAACACCCGCTCACGTAGAAGGCGTCATCAAAGGCGACCAACGTTTACTACTCGACCGTGAAATTTGCGTCGCAAGAGGAATCGCTCGACTGCATGGAGGAAACACGAAAGTGCTGCTGGCAAACTTCAGCCAGGAGTTCAAGCACATCAACAACGGCACGATGATCGCATTCATCGAGGAAGTACAGGAAACCAGCGATGCGTTTGTCCTCTCGGATTCTGTCGTATCTACCCTGACGACCATAGTTCCCGAGCCAGATTTCGACATAAATCCAAGTCTCCCCGTGATTAAGCAGCAACAGCTCAGAAGTCTGCTTCGATGATACAAAGACTGCTTTTCGACGTCGTCGAGGATTCGACAAACACCATTCGCAAAGCATCGCATAATAACCGAAGAGTGCGCTCGACCACTACGCCAGAGCCCTTACAGAGTTTCGGCGCGAGAACGCGAAGCTATAAGACAACAAGTCGACGAAATGCTGCGAGACGACATCATCCAGCCGTCGAAAAGCCCGTGGGTGTCTCCAGTCGTTTTAGTGAAGAAAAAGGACGGAACCCTACGTTTCTACGTCGATTATCGTCGACTGAACAAAATCACGAAGAAAGACGTATACCCCCTCCCACGGATAGACGACGCATTGAATCGGCTCTGTAATGCTAAATACTTCTCATCGAGGGACCTCAAGTCTCGCTACTGGCAAATAGAAGTCGACGAAAAGGATCGCGAAAAGACCGCCTTCATCACGCCAGACTGCCTCTATGAGTTCAAGGTTATGCCATTTGGACTGTGCTCGGTGCCTGCAACGTTCCAGCGCGTGATGGACACGGTTTTAGCACGATTGAAGTGGCAGACCAGTCTTGTTTACTTGGATAACGTCGTCATCTTCGCCGGAAATTTGGACGATCACCTTAAGCGGCTTGCGACAGTATTAGAGGCCATCAAGTCATCAGGGCTCACTCTGAAACCGGAAGACTGTCGCTTCGCTTACGATGAGCTTCTATTCCTAGGCCACGTCATCAGCAAATCTGGAGTATGCCTAGACCCACAGAAGACAGCTGCCATCGCAAAGTTCCCGCAGCCAATCGACAAGAAGGCAGTGCGCAGATTCCTTGGCATGTGCGCCTACTGTAGGCGCTTTGTCAAGCACTTTTCACGCATCGCGGAGCCGCTAACACATATAAGGAAATGTGATGTCCAGTTCAAGGGGGAAACGCCGCAGGCCGACGCATTTCAACAACTCAAACGACGCATGCAGTCGCCGCCAGTACTTTCACACTTCGACGAGGACGCCGATACTGAAATCCACACTGAGGCCAGTAGCCTAGGCCGCGGTGCCGTCCAAGTCCAGAAGAAAGATGGACTTGAACGTCTAATATCTTATGCTAGGCGGTCGCTGTCAAAAGCGGAAGGCAATTATTCTATGACTGAAAAAGAATGCCTCGCCATCGTTTGGGCTACAGCAAAATTCCGCCCTTACCTCTATGGCAGCCCATTCAAAGTCGTCAGCGAACATCACGCGTTGTGTTGGCTAGCTAACTTAAAGAAGCCTTCAGGACGGCTGGCCCAGTGGAGCCTCAGACTACAAGAATATGACGTCACGGTAATATACAAGTCCGGAAGAAAACACTCCGTCACCGACTGCTTATCACGCGCCCCAATCGATCCCCCGCCGCAAGATGACGAGGATGACGACGCCTTCCTTAGGATAATAAGCGCGGAAGACTTCACTAAACAGCAACGAGCAGATCCGGAGCTAAAAGGCCTCGTCGAGTATTTGGAAGGGAACACCGACGTTGTCCCTAGGGCATTTAGGTGCGGGTTCTCTTCGTTCACGCTACAAAACAACCTGCTCGTGAAGAAGAACTTCTCACCAGTCCGCACCAGCTACCTCCCTGCTTTGCCGTGAGCGCTGCGTCCAGAAATACTGCACGCCCTGCACCACGATCCAACCGCTGGGCACCTCGGATTCTCCAGGACGCTGTCGAGGACAGAGGAAGTGTATTACTGGCCGCGTCTGACCGCCGACGTCGCCCGTTACGTCAAGACATGCCGAGACTGTCAACGACGCAAGACACCACCGACAAGGCCAGCAGGATTACTACAGCCGATCGAACCTCCTCGTCGACCATTCCAGCAGATCGGGATGGATTTGTTGGGGCCGTTTCCGATGTCAACATCCGGGAATAAGTGGATCGGTGTGGCGATGGACTATCTCACCCGCTTTGCTGAAAGCAAAGCTCTACCAAAAGGCAGTGCAGCCGAGGTGGCGAAATTTTTCTTCGAGAACATCCTGCTGCGACATGGTGCCCGAGAAGTCCTCATCACCGACAGAGGAACGGCTTTTACAGAAGAGCTCACCCAAGCCATTCTGAAATACAGCCAGACAAGCCACAGGAGGACAACTGCCTACCAAACGCAGATGAATGGTCTCACGGAGCGCCTGACAAAGACCCTCGAAAACATGCTAGCAATGTACGTCGGCGTCGAACACAAGGCCTGGTATGCCGTCCTGCCGTACGTAACATTCGCTTACATCACGGCGGTGCAAGAAACAAAAAAAGATCACGCCATTTAAGCTGGTCTACGGCAGGAACCCGACGACGACGCTCGACGCCATGCTGCCGCACGTCACTGACGAGGGCAATCTTGACGTCGCTATCTATCTCCAGCGCGCCGAAGAAGCCCACCAGCTCACCCGCCTGCGGATCAAGAACCAGCAGAGGACCGTGAGCCGACACTACTACCACGGACGACGCTTGGTCGAGTACCAGCACGGCGACCGTGTTTGGGTATGGACCCGGATACGCCGACGAGGACTCAGTGAGAAACTACTCCGACGCTATTTCGGACCCTACAAGCTCATCCGACGTATTGGCGCTTTGGATTATGAGGTCGTGCAAGACTGCATTTCGCATTCACAGCGGCACCGCGCACGATCTGTAGTGGTACACGTGGTGCGCCTTAAACCCTTTTACGGACGCTGACAAACTTCCTTATTTTTGTTGTTTCTTTGCAAAGAGAGCTTTTGTTTATTACTTTCGTTTGTTTGCAGCATCGGGTCGATGCTTCTTAAGAGGGGGGTAATGACACATGTACTTATCTTTATCGGGCGACCACGTTTCGCCACCCAACAAATGTTATCGCACAACGCGGGACGCACCTGCATGTATCGGAAGCTTCTGGAAAGTTATCGATGCCTCTATCCGCTGTCTGTTGTCGCCAAACCTTATGTTATCTGATTTCATCGCGTAACTCAAATGGTGTAGAACTTTGTGGAAGGCACGCGGGTCCCAACGATTAGTCTGGAACATTCGACGACTGCTGTATAAAAGCCGACGCGCTTGACCCGCTGATCAGATTTCCGACGATCGCCGGCCGCTTTCGCCGCTATGGTTGTGCTATAAGTGTAGCCAGTTTTTGTGGGCACAGGTTCACCCAATAAAAGCTAGTTTTGTATTTCACCGCATTGCTTCTTTTTTCACCGTCACTACCACGTGACAATAGTCGTGCGTCGCACGAAAGAATGAGAGAAACTATAGTTGCGTGTAGCACGAAAGTATGAGAGAAACCCTATAGTTGTGGGTGCAACGAAAAAAGGAGAGATACGCTAGAGTTCTGTGTACAAAGAAAAAATGAGAGAAAGTCTATAATTGGGCGTCGCACGAGAGAATGAGAGAAACTACATAGTTGTGCGTGGCACGAAAGAATGAGAAAAACTCTATAGTTGCGTGTACCACGATAGAATGAGAGAAACTCTGTAGTTATCAGTGGCACTAATATATGAGAGAAACTCTATTGTTGTGGTCGGCACCAAAAAATGAGAGAAACTCTGTAGTTGTGCGTGGCACGAAGGAATGAGACACACTCTGTAGTTTTGCGTGGCACGATAGAACGTGAGAAACTCTATAGTTGTGCGTGGCACGATAGAATGACAGAAACTCTATATTTGCGGGAGTAACGATAGAATGAGAGGAACTCTATAGTAGTGCGTGGTACGATCGAATAAGAGAAACTGTATAGTTCGTGGCACGAAAAAATGAGAGAAACTCTGTACTTCTGCGCAGCACGAAAGAATGAGAGAAACACTATAACTGTTCGTGGCAAGAAAGAATGAGAGAAACTCTCACGTTGTGCATGGCACAAAAGCAGGAGGAAAATTCTAGAGTTGTGTGTAGAACGAAAGAGCGAGAGAAAGTCTATAGTTGTGCTTGGCACGAAAGATTGAGAGAAACACTATAGTTGCGTGTAGCGCGATAGAATGAGAGAAACTCGACAGTTGCGTGTGGCACGAATAAGTGAGAGAAACTCTATAGTTGCGCATAGCACGATTTAGTGAGAGAAACAATATATTTGGGCGTGGCACGAAAGAATGAGAGAAACTCAATAGTTGCGTGTAGCACGATAGAATGAGAGAAACTCTATAGTTGTGCCTGGAACGATAGAATGGGGAAACCCAATATTTCTGCGGCATACGAAAGAGAAAAAGAAACTCTACAGTTGTTCGTTGCAAGAAAGAGTGAGAGAAACTCTTTAGTTGCCTGTAGCACGATAAAATGAGAGTAACTCTATGCTTGCGCGCGGCACGATAGAATGGGGTAAACTCCATAGTTGTGCGTGGTGCGAAAGAATGACAGAAACTCGATGGTTGCATGCAGCACGATAGAATGAGAGAAACTCTATAGTTGTGCGTGGAACGGAAGAATGAGAGAAACTCTATAGTTGTGCGTGGCACTAAAGAATAAGAGAAAATCTATAGTTTTGCGTGGCACAAAAGAATGAGGAAAACTCTACTTGTGCGTAGAACCATATAATGGGGGAAACTCCATAGTTGTGCGTGACACGAAAGAATGAGAGAAACTCTATAGGTAAGTGTGACACGAAAGAATGAGAAAAGCTCTATAGTTGCGTATAGCATGCTATAATGAGATAAACTGTATAGGTGTGCTTCGCTCGAAAGTATGAGAGAAACTCTATAGTAGCGTATAGCACGATATAATGAGAGAAACTCTATAGTTGTGCAGGACACGAAAGAATAAGAATAAACTGTATAGCTGTGCGTGGCACGAATGAATGAGAGAAACTGTATAGTTGTGCTTGGCACGAAAGAATGAGAGAAAATCTACTGTTGCGTGTAGCACGATAAAATGAGAGAAACTCTTTACTTGTGTGTGGCATGATAGAATGAGGCATGCTCCATAGTTGTGCGTGGCACAAAAGAATAAGAGAAAGTCTATACTTGTGCGTAACACAAAAGACGGAGAGAAACTCTATAGTTGCCTATAGCACGATATAATGAGAAACTCTATAGTCTGTGGCACGAAAGAATGAGAGAAACTCTAGAGTTGTGTGCAGCAAGAAAGTATGAGAGAAAGTCCATAATTGAGCGTCGCACGAGAGAATGAGTGAAACTCAATAGTTGTGCGTGGCACGATAGAACGAGAGAAACTCTATAGTTGGGCGTGTTACGATAGAATGACAGAAACTCTATATTTGTGCGTGTAACGATAGAATAAGAGGAACTCTATAGTAGTGCGTGGTACGATAGAATAAGAGAAACTGTATAGTTCGTGGCACGAAAAAATGAGAGAAACTCTATAGTTGTGCGTAGCACGAAAAAATGAGAGAAATACGATAATTCTTCGTGGAAAAAAAGAATGAGCGAAACTCTATCGTTGTGCGTGGCACAAAAGAAGGAGGGAAGCTCTAGTGTTGTGTGTAGCACGAAAGAGCAAGAGAAAGTCTACAGTGGTGCTGGGCTCGACAGAACGAGAGAAACTCTATATTTGCGTGTAGCCCGATAGAATGAGAAAAACTCTATACTTGAGTATAGCAAGAAAGAATAAGAGAAAGTGTACAGTTCTGCGCGGCAAGAAAGAACGAGAGAAACTCAATAGTTGCCTATAGCACGATATAAGGAGAGAAACTCTTTAGTTGTGCGTGGAACGATATAATAGGGCAAAATACATAGTTGTGCGTGACACGAAAGAATGAGAGAAACTCTATAGCTGCGTATAGCACGATATAATGAGATAAACTGTAGAGTTGTGCTTGGCTCGAAAGAATGCGAGAAACTGTATAGTTGTGCGTCGCACAAATGAATGAGAGAAACTCTATAGTTGTGCTTGGCATGAAAGAATGAGAGAAACTCTACAGTTGCGTGTAGCACGATAGTATGAGAGAAACTCTTTACTTGTGCTGGCCACGAAAGAATGACCGAAACTCTATAGTTGCGCGTGGCACGAAGGAATGAGAGACACTTCATAGTCGTGCGTGGCACGATAGAATGAGAGAAACTATATTTGTGCCTGTCACGATAGAATGAGATGAACTCTTTAGTTGTGCACGGTATGATAGAATAAGAGAATCTGTATAGATCGTGGCATGAAAAAATGAGAGAAACTCTATAGTTGTGTGTAGCACGAAAGAATGAGAGAAAGACTAGAATTGTCCGTGGCAAGAAAGAATGTCAGAAAGTCTGTCGTTGTGCGAGGCGCGAAAGAAGGAGGGAAACTATGGTTGTGTGTTGTAAGAAAGAGTGAGAGAAAATCTATAGTTGTGTTGGCCCGAAAGAATGAGTGAAACTCTATAGTTGCGTATAGCACGCTATAATGAGAGTAACTCTATAGTTGCGCATGGCACGAACGAATAAGAAGAAACTCTATACTTAACGTGGCACGAAAGAATGAGAGAAGCTGCATAGTTGTGCGTGGCGCGAAAGAATGAGTGAAACTCTATAGTTGCGTGTAGCAAGATAAAATGTGAGAAACTCTATAGGTATGAGTGGCTCAAAAGTATGAGAAAAACTCAATAGTTGCGTGTAGCACGATTTAATGAGAGAAACTCTATAGTTGTGCGTGGAACGAAAGAATGAGATAAACATTATAGTTGCGCGTCGCGCGGTAGTATGAGAGAAGCTCTATAGTTGTGCGTGGAACGAAAGAAGAGAGAAACTCTAGAGTTGTGTAGCAAGAAAGAATGAGAGAAAGTCTATAATTGCGAGTCGCACGAGAGAATGAGAGAAACTCCATAGTTGTGCGTGGCACGAAATAATTAGAGAAACTATAGTTGCGTGTACCACTATAGAATAAGAGAAACTCTATAGTTATCAGTTGCACTAAAATTTGAGAGGAACTCCATAGTTGTGGTTGGTACGAAAAAATGACAGAAACTCTATAGTTGTGCGTGGCACGAAGGAAAGAGACAACTCTATAGTTGTGCGTGGCACGATCAAACGTGAGAAACTGTATAGTTCTGCGTGTTACGATAGAATGACACAAACTCTATATTTGTGCGTGTAACGATACACTCTTACTGTGGATCCCCATAAAATGCACTTAGTAGCTGGAACTTTTTTGCAAAAATTTCCGTTGATATATTTGGAACCACGCTCCACATACTTTAAAAAGTAGATGGAACAGTGCACCACTTATTTTTACTTATTAATTATGTGGATCATCGTTCCACATAAAGAGTATATGGAACCCTGTTCCGAATAAAAGGGTTTTTTCAGTTACTGGAACGTTGATCCACATAAAATAGCCATGGCTATGTCCGGTGCACCGTTCCAGGTATTTTCAGACCTGCTTTTATATAAAACGGTGTTCTAATAGACAGGAAACTGCCTATGGGTTCCCACTTCTGCAATATTTCTGCTTTCCTTTGTTAGTACAAACTGAGGTCACCACCGACATTATTTTGACAGCACAGCCTTGGCATGTGGCCTGCGGCGATACCAACTATAGGAAAGTAGAAATTTTAGCAGCAGTGTTGACCCTGGCAGTTCCCAACAGTTGCCTATTAGAGCACAGTTCTATATAAAAGTAGGTTTGAGGTACCTGGAATGGCACAGTCGAAACTTTGGCTTCACCTGCCGGATCCTGCTTTGGCCTTTAGCTGCATGTAAAAAAAGCAAGGTATCTAAATTAAAACACCTATGAAACAAATTATTACACTGCTTTTCCAAATGACTAAACTTTATTGAGTGGCGGTATTGCATACGCTTATGATATGCCCATTTCTAATTTCATAGGAAATGGCTAATCAACAAGGAACAAATACCCAAAAGGAAAGGAGACTAGGCACTAAGTGGCATTGACACGTATGGCCCTATGGTAAAAAGTGGGCAATAAAAATGGCCCAAGACATAAGTGCACCACACGCAAACAAACTTGCACATCGGCTGTGGAAGGAACATTAAACAGAGACTATAAAATATTCTGCCTTATCTCACGAAATGACGTAACTCAAATGCGCAAATATCTGCCTGCCATTTACCGACTTTACGCACCCCCGTTCCAAAGGAATTCAGTACTCTAATATTATACGAAAAAAGCATAAAACAATAGGCTTGTACAGTTAGATTATCACAAGACCAATGAAGAATGTAGTGGATGAGTTATTAAATCGAAAAGACAGTGCAAGCGAAAATAAACAATGGAATGTTTGCACACAAAAAAACTTGTCAGAAACACGTGCCATGTATCACAAAAGAAAATATGAACACTACAAACAATACAGTTGGCTGACCACAGATGTACCTATAATACAAAGCTAATTGTGACCAAAACACTTTTTAAGTACCCTGAAAAAGCCTTCCACTTGAGGCAGATTTCTTGCCCCAGTATTATGTAGCTCGGGATAACTCGTTCCAAATATTACCATAAAAGTTAGTGTACATGTCTATAAAGTTTTATGCACAAAATAGCTGGAAGCATGTTACACATTTTAAAGGTTCAACAAGACAACAGCGAAATACAATGGTAAGACATTCTGGAAAACAAGTGAGAAAATTTTAAATAACTAAACAACTCAGCCTTGGGAAAATGCAAGTGAAATATCTTAAAGAAACAAAAAACAAGCCAGCCTTGAAACATACAGCCGGCGCTTTGCCCTGGTGACAAACATCGTAAAAGAAGGCACAACTTCACAGTTTTGCAGCTGACATGTCGTTTCTACCTACCAAATATTTAGCACGTAAATATTAGGTCTGACTGCTTCAGGTTTTTCCACACAGACTACCTTAAACGGCGTCAAGCCACTGTCAAAAGGCTCACCTTTCACAACAACTGTCTGCACAAGTCCCAAAAACTGTCCAAAAAGCTTATGGGTACGACAAGCTTAAAATAAAATATATAGTCAACAGGAGGCTGACTGCTTCTCAGGTGATGATGCAGGTGGTAAAGCCAGGATGTTTTCCTTGCAGGCAATTTTGAAGTTGCCATTCTCTTGCAACATGCATGGGCCTGGTGGAGACCTATTGCCAAGCTCTTGTGCCTTTAAAGAAAAAAGAAGCAACAAATTTTAACCACACGATGGCTTTAAATTGTGGTGCTCGGGATAATACCGTTTTTATAAAACTAATAAGTTATTCTTCTTTCAACCCTGAAAAAGGTGCCAGTGTGCACAAAAATTCTATGAGCATGCATCATCGATGATTGCTTCGTGTGAATGGAATCGCTGCTTCATTTCTTGAAAAAGCTTTACGCTTTTCCAGTTGAATGACCTGAAGATCAATTGGCTTTTCCAGCCATGAGGGGTTTTAGTCAGCAGTCAAACAATATACTAATCTATGCGCATTTCATACTTCATACACCGTCCCACTACAAATAAATGTCCTCTTTACTCCACTATGTGCTTTCTAGTGCTGTTATGATGCCTAACATAACAATGGCAAGAACCTGTTCATAGAGTTTTGTTTCTTTTCCTCGTGCTGTGAAGACAATACCTTCAGCTGCAAGTTCACTGTTAAAAGAAAGTCCTGCAGCGATTCTGTTTGACTCAGTGGTGTCAGGATCGTTTCACTGGCCTACTCCAAGAAAATTGAGTTTCTTTGTGAACGCTTGGAAGGTGGGAAATTTGCAAACATGATATAGAAGATCGTCAGTTTTGCGCAGGCCGCTTGCTTCATTCCTAATGGGTTAGCCATCTGCACATCATAAAATTAAGTACAAAATTTATTTTTAATTGAAAAAATTTACAGCATTTTCGTTTTACTTAATTCCAAGTACTTATATTTTCAGTTTTTACAAAAATTTCAAAGCAGATTACAGTTGTCAGTTTGCTTCGTAATAGGGCTGGAGGATTTGTAAGCTGGCTGCTGAGAATGCAGTAAATGATATACCTAGGAAACCTCGCTAAACCATGCGTCACAAGAATGCAAGACTGTGCACAAAGCACTAATAAGCATAACCAATTATAACACTGTAGAACACCTAAAGAAGAATGAGGTAAGGGTGCCTGTTTAGGGGTGCGAGAGTGCTATTTTTTCATCTTGTGCTTAACAACGGCGCAAGAAAATGGGGATGAAAGGGATAGCGTACGGCACGTGGGTCTTAGAATTTGCAACTGCCGTGCTACCAAAATCTAGTTGGAAGTTCGGTACCATATTGTTGTACGTGGACCCTTTTGAGTCCCGTTTTTTTGCGTCGTTAACTACAAGCATCATGCACGAACTTGCCCACATCAACCTTTTGTGACTTTTCCATCCTAGAAATGGCTTAAGACGTACACAATGACAAAGGTTTACTGTATTTTTAACTTCAATACCAGGCCAAATAACAATATTCACTCGACAAAGCATTGAATTTTGCCGTAATTATAGTAGCGTGCTCCTCAACGTCAGGCGCTCTGTTATCAGCAACAATGAGTCGCTAAGACATTCGCTGAAAACGCTTATAGGGGTTTTATTTTTTGGGATAATGCCGTTAGCAGAGTAGTAAATCAGAGGATCAAATATGACGTGTGCACGACTCCACCTTTTTCACTTTTGCAGCATCAGCTTCAATGCACGCTTAAAAATTTTTAGTATGGCCGCACTGAGCCTATCTTGTAGAAGAATATGCTAAACAAATAATCATAAAGCCTTCTACAAACGACCCAAAAGAGTCATGCTAATAAGAGACAGCATACCTTCGTGTTCCTCGCGGTACAACGCATATGACGCTGTAACTGATGGTGCACAAAAAAACAAGAAATATGGTTGTAGTTACAATTAGGTAATCTATCTTACTTTAGAAATATGTACTGGTTCTATTGTACTTCAGCACACAGAAAAACTAAAAGCAAAGAGCAAGACTGAAAATGAAGGAATGATATCCCACATGTTCTGGATACGAGCAAAACGTCTTGAATTTCCATCTCCCGCATTCCTTGTCTTCTCTCCTGATGTTCTAGATATGTTGCTCCTTTCCATCGGTGGCGGTTTCAAGGCTTTTTTTTTTTCGTTTGCAATACTCAACTGACCCATTTGCGACTCCACAGACCAAAGTCGCTTAGAAGGTTTGCTCTTCATTCAGGACAGGTGGTTCAAACCAACTAAAAAATTGGAGAGGAGCCTTCTTACGAAACAAAAAAATACATCCGCTGCGGAAGCCCTGGTAAGGTTTCACTGCTAAACACTTAGAGACATACTAATATATGGACATATTTTAGGTTCACCTGTAAATGATCCATGCGCGACTGGTGAATGTCCTCATAATATGCACCACCCAAGCGGCACTCGTTCGTGGCTCATAAGCTCCACAGTGACCCGGAACTCGTCGCAGTCGCACTTGTCACGACCCCTCGGTACGCCCGAGATGTATTCGGCCACAGTGGATGACACAGCCATGACGGGAAGGGTTCGTGTAGAGACTGGAAATAATGTTTTCATTTTTATTTTGCATACAAATACAGGAATATTTGTCAGAATCTATCCAAGTGGACACAGCCATATTCAGTTTCTGCACAGGTTATTGTGGAACAGAGAACGTAGCTATGCTTGCAGTATAATAAGTTTGAGGACGCGCAGAAATGGCATAATTTTTTGGCACATCATCACGTAAGAACTTAATCAGCACGTACGCGTTGCAGGCAATTGTTCTATCGTGCTACCAGAACTGACGTCCACGGCATAGAAGTGGCGGCACAATTTCTGATTACCAGACCAGGCATGTGTTCGTCCCTTTCTTCCCTCGACGAATGAAATATTTTTGTTACTAATAAAAGGTGCCGCAAAATGGCCATATTATAAAGCGACAGCAGCGTGAGCTCAACACACTGCTAAGACAATCACTGTCTCTTACATTTCTCTACGTCAGGGAGCAAGCTAAGTGTAGCGTGGACATCTGAAAAGGTCGACGGCATTGGAAGAAACATGAAACAACTACCTAACGTACACAGCCAAACCTAGGCAGTGCGGCCGCCAATAACGAAACAACAGCGGGAATAACCCACAAGTTTTAAAAAATACGAAGAAGTCCAAGGACGCTAGCTCCTACAAATTTGCTTGGAAGTTGCTAAGCGTGTGAGAGCGAGATGGCGAGCGGCAAACACGTGGTCGCATGGTGCGAAGATTCACACCCACTGTCAGGTAAAGCGACCGTCAATATCCGACTAAGCAACATACTGTAAGGGGGGATACAGATAACTGGGAAACTAACACGCGAACCAGCAACGTGGATGGAGTCTTGAACGTCGAGCGGATTCCGACGCACGAGCACGCAAATTGATGCGAATTGCCGCTTACCAATTACGTTACGACATACCAAAGGGAAGTTGCACGCTACTAATAAAAATTTCCGCGCACAATTTAAGACAGCATGAATGACGAAGTACGAATAAATAATTCGATGTGCCTAATCGCCCTTTGTCTCGCGATCTGCAATTAGGCGGAAAAACTGCCGTCATTCCGTCATCTAGATATCTCTATTACGAGCGCTGGAAACAAATCCGCCGCAATGGTACTCAAATTAGGCTATCGGACTATATAAGCAGTAAAGCCTTCGTAGAGCGAGTTCAGCAGGCGTGCCTGAATTCAACTGAATACCTAGGGCAGCGTAGCGGTACCCTACCCGACCAAGTGGTATTCTTGGTTTCACTGAGAAATAATCGTAACGAGCACATAAATATGCAGCACTGACCTTTTTTTTTGCGCCTCCTGGCAACTTCACCACTCCGCTTCGTCCAGCATTGAATACAGTGATACAGCCACAGGATCAGAAAAATGTCGCAGTCGTACGTCCACACAAAGTAACGGTTTCCGCCAAACTGGCCAAAACCACACCACCTCCAGTTCTAGTAGCTCAAATCAGGCGCGGCACGCGCCACTGTACTGCGCCTGCCACTGGTGGCGTTGGTGAAGTGAACGTTTACAACTAGCGGAGGAAATGCTGAGAGATGGGGGCGCTGCGATTGTTACAAGCGTTTGCGCATTCCCGTTTTCGCACTTAAGTGTTGTAGCAGTTGCTGCCCCACTGTACTGCGCGTCACAACGCAAACCGCACCGGCGATCCGGCGAGAAGAGCTCGTTAGACGTCGCGCATGCGCATGCGGAGGTATACCGATTATATGGGTGATGTGGCCCATGGCCAGCCCACGGAACAGCGCGTGAAAACTCCGCGGCCGTTGGCGCTTGTATTTTTGTGTCCGGAAACGACAACGCGCCGCGCGCTCTCAGGGCGCAGTGTTTAGGTATTAATGGGGCTCTTGCATTGCCCAGGGGGCACTGCGAAAAAGGTGCTAAAAAGCGCCCTCTGTCCTAAGATGGGTCGTACCAAGCTCGGTCGTCTGCTTCGGAAAGCACGTTTACAATATGGACCCGCCACTTTCGGTTGTGTTGTATCACGGCCTGCAGCGAATATCCGGTGCCGAAGATTTTTTCAGGGGTGGCAAGCTGCGTAAAGGCAAGAAATTATGCAGTGCCGAATACCTGCATGCCGTTCAAGAATTCGCAAGTGGAGCGAGTCGCGTACGAAGTGGAACTTCAGCTTAGGTTTGCACGCTGCTAGATTCAGGCGCACAAACGCGAGGAAATGCTTGCTATAAATGAATCCACAGCAGCGATAAGCAGACATCATGTGTACGGAACTGCTCGAGCACACGATCGTACGCGCCGCGAAGGCAGCGGTTTTTCGACATGCCGCGAAACAGTGGGCCTCCTGCAATCTTTGTTGACTGCATGCCGCTAAACAAGTAGTTATGCCTGCGTTGTCGTAGCGGCCATCTGTCCCTTTTAGTAACTGGTAATAACTGATGCACTGCATATGAGCTCGCACGTACGTGCGAATCACGCTGCAGCGCGAGCTCGTGCGCTGCTCGCTTGCCGTAGCTTTTAATGACAGCGC
This sequence comes from Dermacentor andersoni, assembly GCF_023375885.2. NCBI lineage: Eukaryota > Metazoa > Arthropoda > Arachnida > Ixodida > Ixodidae > Dermacentor > Dermacentor andersoni. The sequence continues at coordinate 40,505,672 of NC_092818.1, read as the reverse complement.
TCGAACATCGATCTGCTGTAATCAATACTACCTTGCTGCGCTGCCTCCACATGCTGACTTGAGGTCAAGTATAAGCACATTTAACTCTCTAACCTGTGCTGCTCGTAGTGGGGTAGTGTATTGTCACCGAATCAGCCCGGCCATTTGTGGTCATTTGTACACACCTGGTCACTTAACCACTTCGCATCGGTCGAATTGTTCATTGTCGCTATGGCCGGGTCTTGAATCGTTAATTACCAGCCATGCCTGCTGCTATGTCGGTGTGCTGTCGGGACTGTAGGTGCAAAAGACCGAAATTTAGAACGCAGATAATCAAGCAAGCTTCAAGACAGGCGAAGCAGTCAGCATGTGGCGCGAAGTTTCGCTTACTCAGCGCGACGAACTGCATCTATGCAGCGCGCCCGACGCTCCACTTCGTGAGGCCTTGAAGGAAAACGGTAGAATCTGATGTTGGGATTCAGGCCCTCTTGTTCATGGCAGCCCACGACGCAGAAGTAATGACGGTGACGCCTTCTCGAGGCTGGGCTAGGTAGGTCTCTCCGGATGGGCGTCACCGATTCCGTCTGCTCCCAGCATTACGTCCCACGGCACACGGAGAGCCCGTTTTCGTTAAACTATTGCTGCGGCGAGCCCGCAGCGTGGTCGGCATGCTCTGTGAGAAGTGACGAGCCTTTTCGCACTCGCAACAGGGCAGAAAAAAGTGCGAATCGACGCAAAACTCGGCCTAGAAACGTGCTTCGCCACAGCCAGGGCTCAATACGACCCAAGCTGGTACGACCCAGATGTCGTTTCCCGCGCCGCCACCAGGCGCCGCTACTATACCTCAAACTCCAGCGCAAGACGCCCATATGTTAATACCGGTAATTGCATATATATATATATATATATATATATATATATATATATATATATATATATATATATCTGCTTAGCGCGTTAATTTCGACTGAAGTTGTTTCGCACTGCTGGCCGTGAGTGCGCGCAATAACTGTACGTCATTTTCGAAGACAGCTTTTCAGCGTTGCTGTTTACAACAATAAGCACAAAATGTACGCTGCTTCATTTGCCGCGTTTCCTTGACCGCTGCAAGTCTGGTCATTACCAAAAAATATAATGCGACACTCTTTGATATACACATGACAAGATTACTCGCATATAGCCAGGGGAAAGTGTAGTGCAATTTGTTAGAAAGTAATGCAGGGGCCCGTTTCGGCACAGTTCTTTTCCTCCTAAACGCCAGCTCTGCAGGAAAATAATAAGCAAGGGAGCAGCAGGAGACCGAAGTGTCATTCAGTGAGCTACAGTTACCATGAAGAAATAAATGTTTACATTGCGAATTTTTCCTGTGTTGAAGTGCATAATTTAGAAAAATAATATGATATCAGAATTATTGCACAGAGTTTACTGCAGATACAGTGAAGTATTTGAAGTTCTCAAAGTTTAATTTGGTTCCCCACTTCTGAATCGTATAGTCGACTGTTCCCTGCAAACTTATATTTTTGTTTGCTTGTGGAAATGAAAGAGCCACCACGAGCAGAAAAATGCAACCACACTTGCATGCGTATAAGCATGCGTAATATGCCGCAACGTGACCCAAGGGTTCATTATAACTGAAGGCTGTAGTCATTTACATATTGCTTAAGCGTTGAAAAGTGTGTATCGTACTAGACCTCAGCGAGCAAATGGCTGAACGTTGAATCGAAGTCGTTGTTTCTATGGTGCTACTTGTTAGTCAAATGCAAAACACGCGATAGCCTCAACAATTGTTCCGTAACCGAGGTGTCCACAAAAGCGCACTGTCCACCAGAAATTCTTGAGCCCAGGCAGTTATGGGCTTCGTCGAAACAGCAGAGTGGGCACCGAAAGACGCCAGACCTCCTTGAATTCAAGTTATTAATTTTAGACGCACTGAAGTAAAATGGAGAGACGAGCTAGTTGTTGAACATTCGTCATTGAAACTTAAGCGCAAACTGAGACACGCACAAGAGAGGGCAACGACACCAACGCTTTGTTGTACTGCGCGTCTGAAATTAGTGACAGCAAGACCGGGTACACAAAGGCCGTTTGAGCACCGCAGACAACCTGACAAGAAGTTCCTGCAAGTTCTGCTTTTCGCTAAGATATATATTTTGCTTGCGTCGTTTATTGTTCTTATGGTGTAGTTGAACAGGGATTTTGTTTTATGTAAAATTACAACACTAAAAATCCTCCTTAGCAGTTTATACATGTCAACTGCTGTAAGATAGCTTCACAGATACAGCCTAAGTTTCTGTAATTTCAAACGTCATGTGTGTTTGTGTCAAGGAGATCTTCGCCCAAAGAGCGCAAAATTTATATGTGGTGCAATGATGTAGTTAACGCACGATACACTGCGCACTGCACTGCAGTGCACGAGTTATGTGGAACAAGACGCAAGCAAAAATATACAAACGCACTGTCTAGAAATTTTACTGGAACCTAAGTGGAGCGACAACTGGATCATAAACATTTCCTCCTCCCCTTTACGGAGTTCCAGATAAAAACGATAAACATACAGAAAACAGAACGAACGTTCCACATAAGATCCACTTATGTGTTTCGTTCCATTTATGAACAGTAGGGATCCAGATAAATATATATGGATCACACTTTTAACTGGAACTTACATGGAACCAGATTAAGAGTGCAGAATGAGAGGAACACTATAGTAGCGTGTGGTACGATAGAATAAGAGAAACTGCATAGTTCGTGGCACGAAAAAATGATAGAAACCCTATAGTTGTGCGTAGCACGAAACAATGACAGAAAGACTATAATTGTTCATGGCAAGAAAGAATGAGAGTGTCACGTGGTGGTGACGTTGAATAACACAGTAGCAATACTGTGAACGAAAAAAACTAACTTTTATTGGGCGAACCTGTGCCCACAAAACAGGCTACACTTATAGCACAACGATAGCGGCGAACACGCTCGGCGATCGTCGAAAATCTGATCAGCGGGTCAAGCGCGTCGGCTTTTATAGAGCAGTCATCGAATGTTCCAGACTAATCGCTCGGACCCGCGTGCCTTCCACAATGTTCTACACCATTCGCGTTACGCGATGAAATCAGATAACACAAGGTTCGGCGACAACAGACAGCCGGGTAGAAGCATCGATAACTTTCCAGAAACGTCGGATACATGCAGGCGCGTCCCTCGCTGTGCGATTACATTTGTCAAGCGGCGAAACGTGGTCGCCCGATAAAGATAAGTACACGTGTCAATACCCCCCTCTTAAAAAGCCTCGACCCGATGCTACATACAAGCGAAATAAAAACACCCGTAGCAAAGAAAACAACAAAAAATAAGGAATTTCGTCAGCGTCCGTAAAAGGGTTTAAGGCACACTACGTGGACCACTTCAGATCGTGTGCGGCGCCGCTGTGAAGGCGAAATGCCGTCTGGCACGACCTCATAGTCCAGAGCGCCAATACGTCGGATGATCTTGTAGGGTCCGAAATAGCGTCGGAGTAGTTTCTCACTGAGTGCTCGTCGGCGTATCGGGGTCCATACCCAAACACGGTCGCCGGGCTGGTACTCGACGAAGCGTCGTCGGAGGTTGTAGTGTCGGCTGTCGGTCCTCTGCTGGCTCTTGATTCGCAGGCGGGTGAGCTGTCGGGCTTCTTCGGCGCGCTGGAGATAGGTAGCGACGTCAACGTTCTCCTCGTCAGAGACGTGCGGCAGCATGGCGGCAAGCGTCGTCGTCGGGTTCCTGCCGTACACTAGCTTGAATGGCGTTATCTGTGTTGCTTCTTGCACCGCCGTGTTGTAAGCGAATGTTACGTACGGCAGGAACGCATCCCAGATCTTGTGCTCGACGTCGACGTACATAGCTAGCATGTCGGCGAGGGTCTTATTCAGCCGCTCCGTAAGACCATTCGTCTGTGGGTAGTAGGCAGTTGTCCTCCTGTGGCTTGTCTGGCTTTACTGCTGAATGGCTTGGGTGAGCTCTGCTGTAAAAGCCGTTCCTCTGTCGGTGATGAGGACTTCTGGGGCGCCATGTCGCAGCAGGATGTTTTCGACAAAGAATTTCGCTACTTCGGCGACGCTACCTTTCGGCAGTGCTTTAGTTTCAGCGAAGCGGGTGAGGTAGTCCGTCGCCACGACGATCCACTTATTTCCGGTTGTTGACGTCGGAGAGGGTCCAAACAAGTCCATCCCGATCTGCTGGAATGGTCGGCAAGGAGGCTCGATTGGCTGTAGTAATCCGGCTGGTCTTGTCGGTGGTGTCTTGCGTCGCTGACAGTCTCGGCATGTTCTGACATAACGGGCGACATCGGCGGTTAGGCGCGGGCAATAAAATCTTTCCTGTATCCTCGACAGCGTCCGAGAGAATCCAAGGTGCCCAGCGGTTGGATCGTCGTGTAGGGCGTGCAATACTTCTGGACGCAGCGCCGACGGAACAACAAGAAGGTAGTTGGCGCGCACTGGTGAGAAGTTCTTCTTTACGAGTAGGTTGTTTTGAAGCGAGAACGAAGATAATCCCTAGGATGCCCTAGGAACAACGTCGGTGTGCCCTTCCAAATACTCGATGAGGTTTTTCAACTTCGGGTCTGCTCGCTGCTGTTCAGCGAAGTCTTCTGCGCTTAAAATGGCGAGGAAGGCGTCGTCATCTTCGTCGTCTTGCGGCGGCGGATCGATTGGGGCGCGTGATAAGCAGTCGGCGACGGAGTGTTTTCTTCCGGACTTGTATATTACCGTGACGTCATATTCTTGTAGTCTGAGGCTCCACTGGGCCAGCCGTCCTGAAGGCTTCTTTAAGTTAGCTAGCCAACACAACGCGTGATGGTCGCTGACGACTTTGAATGGCCTGCCATATAGGTACGGGCGAAATTTCGCTGTAGCCCAAATGATGGCGAGGCATTCCTTTTCGGTTGTAGAATAATTGCCTTCCACTTTTGACAACGACCGGCTAGCGTAAGCTATCACGTGTTCATGACCATCTTTTCTCTGGACTAGCACGGCACCAAGGCCTAGGCTACTGGCGTCAGTGTGGATTTCGGTATCGGCGCGCTCGTCGAAGTGCGTAAGTACGGGCGGCGACTGCATGCGTCGTTTGAGTTCTTGAAATGCGTCGGCCTGCGGCGTTTCCCACTTGAACTCGACGTCAGATTTAGTTAGCTGTGTCAGCGGCTCAGCGATACGTGAAAAGTCCTTGACAAATCGCCTGTAGTAGGCACACATGCCAAGAAATCTACGCACTGCCTTCTTGTCGATGGGCTGCGGGAACTTTGCAATGGCAGCTGTTTTCTGTTGGTCGGGGCGAACTCCAGACTTGCTGATGACGTTGCCTAGGAATAGAAGCTCATCGTAAGCGAAGCGGCACTTTTCTGGCTTCAGAGTGAGCCCTGATGACTTGATGGCCTCTAGTACTCTCGCAAGCCACCTAAGGTGATCGTCGAAATTTTCGGCGAAGACGACGACGTCATGCAAGTAAACAAGACAGGTCTGCCACTTCAATGCTGCTAACACCGTGTCCATGACGCGCTGGAATGTTCCAGGCACCGAGCAGAGTCCGAATGGCATGACCTTGAACTCGTAGAGGCCGTCTGGCGTGATGAAGGCGGTTTTTTTGCGATCTCTCTCGTCGACTTCTATTTGCCAGTAGCCAGACTTGAGATCCATCGGCGAGAAGTATTTTGCGTTGCAGAGCCGATCTGATGCGTCGTCTATCCGTGGTAGGGGGTATACATCCTTCTTTGTGATTTTGTTCAGTCGACGATAATCGACGCAGAAACGTAAGGTGCCGTCCTTTTTCTTCACCAAGACAACAGGGGATGCCCACGGGCTTTTCGACGGCTGGATGATGTTGTCACGCAGCATCTCGTCGACTTGTTGTCTTATAGCTTCACGTTCTCGCGGCGAAACTCGGTAAGGGCTCTGGCGGAGTGGTCGAGCGCTTTCCTCGGTTATTATGCGATGCTTGGCGACTGGTGTTTGTCGAATCCTCGATGACGTCGAAAAGCAGCCTTTGTATCGTCGGAGCAGACCTCTGAGCTGCTGTTGCTTAATCATGGGGAGGCTTGGATTAATGTCGTAGTCTGGTTCGGGAACTATGGTCGTCGGGGTAGATGCGGCGGATTCCGAGAGGACAAACGCATTACTGGTTTCCAGAATTTCTTCGATATACGCGATCGCCGTGCCCTTGTTGATGTGCTTGAACTCCTGGCTGAAGTTTGTGAGCAACACTTCAGTTTTCCCCCTATGCAGTTGAGCGATCCCTCTTGCGACGCAAATTTCACGGTCTAGCAGGAGACGTTGGTCACCCTCGATGACGCCTTCTACGTCGGCAGGCGTTTTGGTGCCTACGGAAATGACAATGCTGGAGCGAGGCGGGATGCTGACTTGACTTTCGAGCACACTTAAGGCACGGTGACTACTAGAGCTCTCCGGTGGTATCGCTCGATCTTCCCACAGCGGTATGGACTTCGACTACAGGTCAATGATTGCGCCGTGTTGGTTCAGGAAGTCCATGCCGAGAATGACGCCTCTCGAACACTGTTGCAGGATAACGAAGGTGGCAGGGTAAGTCCGGTCATGAACGGTAATTCTTGCCGTGCAGATTCCAGTTGGCGTAATGAGGTGTCCTCCAGCGGTCGGAATTTGGGGACCCTCCCATGCAGTCTTAACCTTCTTTAACTGGGCGGCGATGTGTCCACTCATTACAGAGTAATCGGCCCCGGTGTCGACTAAGGCAGTGACTGCGTGGCAGTCTAGAAGTATGTCGAGGTCGGTGGTTCTTTGTCTGGCGTTGCAGTTGGGTCTTGGCGTCGGATCAGGGCTGCGTCGTGTTGAACTGAAGCTGAAACGTTGCGTCGTCAAGTCGTCTTTCGTCAGTGTAGTCTTAGCTTCGCGACTTCTTCGGGACGGCGGCGTGTCGTCATTGGGTCGTCGAGATAGTTTCTGCGTCGTGTTCGTCGACGGCGGAGGATCTTCGTCAGTTCGACGAACAGCAACCGCACCTCCATCGGTTGCTGCTTTTAGTTTTCCGGATATGGGCTCGCAGAGCGGCCCCGGGCTGGGCCGGTGTATGGTCGGCGCTGCGGCGACAGGTAGCGGCCTGGTGACGGCGAACGGGACGGTCGTCGAGGGCTCCATTGAGTAGCGGCGAGGTAGTCGGCGATGTCCCGTGGGCGCTCTCCAAGCTTTGGACGCGGCGCGTTGACGGCGAACCCTCTCAGTCCCATGTCGCGGTATGGGCATCGGCGATACACATGGCCGGCTTCTCCGCAGTGATAGCAGAGCGGCCGGTGGTAGGGGGCTCGCCAAATGTCTGTCTTTCTCGGGTAGCTGCACTGGGCGACGGGTGGGCGTGATGGCGGTGGCGGCGGTGGTCGGCGGAATTGCGGCGTAGCAGGGCCCTGGCGCGGTCGTGGAGGGGGACCTTGACGGCGGGCGACGGCGGCGTAGGTCATCGCTTCTGGCTGGGGCTGCGACGATTGTGGTTGTAACTCGGGAACTCCGAGCGATCGCTGAACTTCTTCTTTCACGTTGTCGGCGATCGAAGCCACTTGGGGCAGCGACGAAGGCAGGACCTTGCGCAGTTCTTCGCGGACAATGGCCCTGATGTTCTCCTGAAGGTCGCCGGAATCCAGTCCTTGGATGGCCTACTGCGGCGTGAGCCCCTGGTATATTGCCGGGTGCGCATCTCCAGAGTTTTCTCGATCGTCGATGCCTCTGCAGAAAACTCAGCTACGGTCTTCGGCGGGTGACGAATAAGTCCTGCGAAAAGTTCTTGCTTGACGCCCCGCATCAGGAAGCGGACTTTTTTCTCCTCTGACATTTCCGGGTCGGCGTGCCGGAAAAGACGGGCCATCTCCTCCGTGAAGATCGCGATCGTCTCGTTTGGCAGCTGCACTCTGGTTTCTAGTAGTGCTTGGGCTCGCTCTTTTCGTACGACGCTTGTAAACGTTTGTAAGAAGCCGCTTCGGAACAGGTCCCATGTCGTTAAAGTGGCTTCTCGATTCTCGAACGAGGTCCTGGCGGCGTCTTCCAGTGCGAAATAGACATGCCGCAGCTTGTCGTCGCTGTCCCAACTGTTAAACGTAGCGACCCTCTCATACGTCTCGAGCCAGGTTTCCGGGTCCTCGAATGTTGATCCACGGAACGTCGGAGGGTCCCTGGGCTGCTGCAGCACGATCGGGGACGCTGGGGCTGCCATTGGGGTTGCCTTGTCCACAATCTTTTTGGTCTTCTCAGGTAGAGGTTCGTGCTCCGGGGGCAGTCCTTGCAGTCGGCGGCTAGCACGCTGGTCTTGGGCGACGTTGGTTTTGTCGTCGGGCTTCGGGCTTGGATCGCGGCTTTGCGGGGCGTTCGGTACATGAACGCACAAGCACCTCCACCAGATGTCACGTGGTGGTGACGTTGAATAACACAGTAGCAATACTGTGAACGAAAAAAAACTAACTTTTATTGGGCGAACCTGTGCCCACAAAACGGGCTACACTTATAGCACAAAGATAGCGGCGAACACGCTCGGCGATCGTCGAAAATCTGATCAGCGAGTCAAGCGCGTCGGCTTTTATAGAGCAGTCATCGAATGTTCCAGACCCGCGTGCCTTCACCCGCGGACCCGCGTGCCTTCCACAAAGTTCTACACCATTCGCGTTACGCGATGAAATCAGATAACACAAGGTTCGGCCACAACAGACAGCCGGGTAGAAGCATCGATAACTTTCCAGAAACGTCGGATACACGCAGGCGCGTCCCTCGCTGTGCGATTACATTTGTCAAGCGGCGAAACGTGGTCGCCCGATAAAGATAAGTACACGTACAACAAGTACAACTACACGTACACAAGTACAAGTAGACGTACAAGATAAGTACAACTCTGTCGTTGTGCTTGGCACGAAAGAATCAGAGAAACTCTATAGTTCCCTGTAGCACGATAGAATGTTAGAAACTCTATATTTATGAGTGGCACAAAATTATGAGAAAAACTCTATAGTTGCGTGTAGCACGATTTCATGAGAGAAACTCTATAGTTTTGCGTGGAACGAAAGTATGAGAGAAGCGCTCTAGTAATCCGTGGAACGAAATGAGGAGGGGAACTCTACATCTGTGTGTAGCAAGAAAAAATGAGGGAAAGTCTATAAGTGTGCGTTGCTCGAGAGAATGAGAGAAACGCTTTAGTTTCATGTACAACGATAGGATGAGAGAAACTCTATAGTTATGCGTGGCACGAAAAAATGACAGAAACTCTATAGTTGAGCGCGTCACGAAGGAATGAGATACACTATATTTTTGAGTGGCACGATAGAACGGGATAAACTCTATATTTGTGCGTGGCACGATAAAATGACAGAAACTCTATATTTGTGCGTGTAACGGTAGAATGAGAGGAACTCTATTTATTTATTTATTTATTTCGTGTACCCTCAGGGCCATTGGCATTGGAGAGAGGAGTGGTTACAGGCATACAAAACAAGAAAAAATAGGAAATGTGATACAAGGAAGAGGAGTATTGCAATAAAAGTTAACAAGTGTGTCTACTCATACAATGTTAGCTAAGGCGTTCTTGAAAAGCTGGTAATCTTTGATGGTGGCTCTCAGTGCGGGAAGGTGATTCCACTCTGCTGCTGTACGAGGTATAAATGACTGGAAGAAAGCATTAGTTCTACAAAATGGGACACCGACCTTGTAGGCATGATCTAATCGAGATGATAGAGAAACCCTATAGTTGTGCGTAACACGGAAGGATGAGAGAAAAACTCCAATTGTTCGTGGCAGGAAAGATTTCAAGAAAGTCTATTGTTGTGCATGGCACGAAAGAAGGAGGAAATCTATGGTTGTGTGTCGCACGAAAGAGTGAGAGAAAGTCTATAATTGTGTTGACACGAAAGAATGAGTGGAAGTCTATAGTTTCGTATAGCACGATATAGTGAGAGAAACTCTGTAGTTGTGCATGGCACGAAATAATAAGAAGAAATTCTAGAGTTGTGCGTGGCACGAAAGAATAAGAGAATGTCTATACTTTTGCGTTGCACGAAAGAATGAGAGAAACTCTATTGGTGCGTGTAGAGCAATAGAATTTGAGAAACTCTATAGTTGCGTGTACCACGATAGAATAAGAGAAACTCTATGGTTATCAGTGGCACTGAAATATGAGAGAAACTCTATAGTTGTGGTTGGCACGAAAAAATGACAGAAACTCTATAGTTGTGCGTGGCACGAAGGAAAGAGACACACTCTATAGTTGTGCGTGTAACGATAGAATGAGAGGAACACTATAGTAGCGTGTGATACGATACAATAAGAGAAACTGTATAGTTCGTGGCACGAAAAAATTAGAGAAACTGTATAGTTGTGCGTTGAACGAGAGAATGACAGAAAGACTATAATTTTTCGTGGCAAGAAAGAATGAGAGAAACTCTATTTTTGTGCGTGGCACGAAAGAATAAAAGAAAGTCTACAGTTCTGCGTGGCACGACATAATGAGAGAAACTCTATAGTTCGGTGTGGAACGAAAGAATGAGAGAAACTGTATAGTTGCGTGTAGCACAAATTAATGACAGAAAGACTCTAATTGTTCGTGGCAAGAAAGAATGAGACGAACTCTATAGTTGTGCTTGGCACGAAAGAAGGAGGGAAACTATAGTTGTGTGTTGCACGAAAGAGTGAGAGAAAGTCTATTATTGCGTTGGCACGAAAGAATGAGTGAAACTCTATATTTGCGTATAGCATGATACAATGATAGAAAATCTATGGTTGTGCGTGACACGAAAAATGAGAGAAACTCTTTATTTAAGCGGGGCACGAAAGTGTGAGAGAAACTCTATAGCTGCGTATAGCATGATATAATGAGAGAAACTGTGCATTTGTGCTTCGCACGTAAGAATGAGAGAAACTCTAGAGTTGCGTGTAGCACGGTAGTATGAGAAAAACGCTTTACTTGTGTGTGGCACGATAGAGTGAGGGAAATTCCATGGTTGTGCGAGGCACGAAAGTATAAGAGAAAGTGTCTACTTGTGCGTGGCGTGAAAGAATGAGAGAAACTCTATAGTTGTGCGTGGTACGATAGAATAAGAGAAACTGTATACTTCGTGGTACGAAGAAATGAGAGAAACTCTATAGTTGTGCGTGGAACGAAAGAAGGAGAGAAACTCTAGAGTTGTGTAGCAAGAAAGAGTGAGAGAAAGTCTATAGGTGTGCGTCGCACGAAAGAATAAGAGAAACTCCATAGTTGTGCGTGGCACGAAAGAATGAGAGAAACTCTATAGTTGCGTGTACCACAATAGAAGAAGAGAGACTCTATAGTTATCAGTGGCACTCGAATATGAGAAAAACTCTATAGTTTAGCTTGGCACGAAAAATGACAGCAAATCTATAGTTGTGTGTTGCACGAAAGAACGAGAGAAACCCTATAATTGTGCGTGGCACGAAAGAATGACAGAAACTCTATATTTGTGCGCGTAACGATAGATTGAGAGGAACCCTATAGCAGTGCGCGGTACGATATAATAAGAGAAACTGTATAGTTCGTGGCACAAAAATGTGAGAGAAATTCTGTAGTTGTGCGTAGCACGAAAGAATGAGAGAAGGACTATTATTTTTAGGGGCAAGAAAGAATGAGAGAAACGCCATAGTTGTGTGTAGCATGAAAGAGTGAGAGCTAGTTTATAATTGTTCTTGGCACGAAAGAATGAGAGAAACTCTATAGTTGCGTATAGCGCGATATAATGAGAGAAACTCTATAGTTGTGCGTGGCACGAAAGAATGAGAGAAACTCTCTAGTTGCCTATAGCACGATATAATGAGAGAAACGCTAGAGTTGGGCATGGCACGAAAGAATAAGAGAAACTCTATAGTTGTGCGTGGTACGAAAGAATGATAGAAACTGTATTGTTGTGCTTGGCACGAAAGCATGAAAGAAACTGTATAGTTGCGTGTAGCACGATAAAGTGAGAGAAACTCTATACCTATGTGTGGCCCAATAGAATGAGGCAAACTCCATAGTTGTGCGTGGAACGAAAGAATAAGAGGAAGTCAAGTGTTGTGCGTGGCGCGAAAGAATGAGTGAAACTCTATAGTTGCGTGTAGCGCGATAGAATCAGAGAAACTCTTTAGTTGTGCGTTCAACGAGATAATGGAGGAAACTCCATAGTTGTGGGTGACACGAAAGAATGAGAGAAAGCCTACAGTTGCATGTAGCACGATTTAATGAGAGAAACTCTATAGTTGTGCGTGAAACGAAAGAATGAGAGAAACTCTTGTGCGTCGTACGAAAGTATGAGAGAAACTCTATAGTTGTGCTTGGCACGAAAATTGAGAGAAGCCCTATAGTTGCGTGTAGCCCGATTATAGGAGAGAAACTCGATAGTTTTGCATGGAACGAAAGCATGAGAGAAACTCTATAGTTGCGTGTAGCACGGTAGAATAAGAGAAACTCTAAGGTTTTGCGTGGAACGATAGAATGATAGACACTCCATAGTTATGCGCGACAAGAAAGGATGAAATAATCTCTATAGTGCTTCGTTACACGAAAGAACGAGAGAAACTCCATAGTTGCCTGTGGCAAGAAAGAGTGAGAGAATCGCAATACTTGCGTATAGCACGATTATTGAGAGAAACTGTATAGTTGTGCGTGGCACGACAGAATGAGAGAAACTCTATAGTTGCCTATAGCTCAATATAATGAGAGAAACTCTATAGTTGTGCGTGGCACGAAAGAATGAGAGAAACTCTATAGCTGCGTGTAGCATGATAGAATGTGAGGAAATCTATAAACGTGCCTTGAAAGCTACAATGGGAGGAACTACATAATTGTGCCTGACACGAAAGCATGAGAGAAACTCTATAGTAGCGTGTAGCACGGTAGAATAAGAGAAACTCTAAGGTTTTGCGTGGAACGATAGAATGATAGACACTCCATAGTTATGCGCGACAAGAAAGGATGAAATAACCTCTATAGTGCTTCGTTACACGAAAGAACGAGAGAAACTGTACAGATGCGTGTAGCACGATAAAATGAGAGGAAATCTATGGTTGTGCGTGGAACGATAGAATGGGTGGAAACCCCACAGTTGTGCGGGACACGAAAGTATAAAAGGAACTCTACAATTATTCGTACCACGAAAGAGTGAGAGAAACTCTATAGCTGCATGTAGCGCGATATTATGAGAAACTCTAAAGTTGTGCTTGGCTCGAAAGAATGAGAGAAACTCTATCGTTGTGCGTCGCTCGAATGAATGAGAGAAGCTCTACATTTGTGTCTGTCACTATAGAATGAGAGGAACTCTATAGTTGTGCGTGGTACGATAGACTAAGCGAAACTGTATAAGTCGTGGCATGAAAAATGAGAGAAACTGTATGGTTGTGCCTGGCACGAAATAATAAGAGAAAGTCTATATTTTTGCATGGCCTGAAAGAATGAGAGAAATTCCTTAGTTTTGCGTGGCAAGAAAGAATGAGGGAAACTCTACAGTTGCGTACAGTACGATTTGATGAGAGAAACTGTATAGTTGTACTGCGATCGAGAGAATGTGAGAAACTGTATAGTTGTGCGTCGCACGAAAGAATAAAAAATGTCTATAGTTGTGCGTGGCACGAAAGAATGTGAGAAACTCTGTAGTTGCGTATAGCACGATTTCATGAGAGAAACTCGATGGTTGTGCATGGCACGAAAGAATAAGAAGAAACTGTATAGTTGTGCGTGGCACAAATGAAATAGAGAAAACCTATAGTTGTGCATGGCATGAATGTATAGGAGAAACTCTTCAGTTGTACGTGGAACGATATAATGGGGGAAACTCCATAGTTGTGCGTGACATGAAAGAATGAGAGAAACTCTATATTTAGGTGTGGCACGAAAGATTGAGAGAAACTCTATATCTGCGTATAGCACGATATAATGAGAGAAACTGTATTGTTGTGCTTGGCTCGAACGAATGAGAAAAAGTCTATACTTGTGCGTCGCACGAATGGATGAGAGGAACTCTATAGTTGTGCGTGGCACGAAGGAATGAGAGACACTCTACTTTGTGCCTGTCACGATAGAATGAGAGGAACTATATAGTTGTGCGTGGTACGTTAGAATAAGAGAAACTGTATAGTTCGTGGCACGAAAAAATTAGAGAAACTCTCTATAGTTGTGCGTGGAACGAAAGAAGGAGAGAGACTCTAGAGTTGTGTAGCAAGAAAGAATGTGAGAACGTCTATGAGTGTGCGTCGCACGAACGAGTAATAGAAGCTCCATAGTTGTGCGTGGCACGAAAGAATGAGAGAAACTCTATAGTTGCGTCTACCACGATAGAATGAGGGAAACTATATAGTTATCAGTGGCACTCAAATATGAGAAATACAGTAGAGTTGTGTTTGGCACGAAAAATGACAGAAAATCTATAGTTGTGCGTGGCACGAAGGAATCAGACACACTCTATGGTTGTGCGTTGCACGATAGAACGAGAGAAACTCTGTTATTGTGCGTGGCACGAAAAAATGACAGAAACTCTATATTTGTGCGTGTAACGATAGAATGAGAGGAACTCTGTAGTAGTGCGTGGTACGATAGAATAAGAGAAACTGTATAGTTCGTGGCACGGAAAAGTGAGACAAACTGTATAGTTGTGCGTAGCACGAAAGAATGAGAGAAAGTCTGTTATCTTTCGTGGCAAGAAAGAATGAGAGAAACTGTATTCTTGTGCGTGGCACGATGAAGGAGGGAAACTCTAGAGTTGTGTATATTACGAAAGAGCGAGAGAAAGTCTACAGTTGTGCTTGGCACGACAGAATGAGATAAACTCTATAATTGCGTGTAGCGGGAGAGAATGAGAGAAACATTATACTTGCATATAGCACGAAAGAATGAGAGAAACTCTGTAGTTCTGTGTGGCACGAAAGAGTGAGAGAAACTCTATACTTGCATATAGCATGATTTAATGAGAGAAACTCTATAGTTGAGCATGGCACGAAAGAATGAGAGAAACTCTTAAGTTGCCTATAGCAAGTTATAATGAGAGAAACACTATAGTTGTGCTTGGAGCGAAAGAATGAGAGAAACTCTATAGTTGCGTGTAGCACGATAGATTGAGAGAAACACTGTAGTTGTGCGTGGAACGATAGAATGGGGGAAACCCCATAGTTCGGCGGGACACGAAAGAATTAAAGAAACTCTATAGTTGTTCGTTTCACGAAAGTGTGAGAGAAACGCTTAAGTTGTCCGTGGAACGAAAGAAAGAGGGAAACTCTACGTTTGTCTGTAGCAAGAAAGAATGAGGGAAACTATAGTTGTGCGTGGCACGATAGAACGAGAGAAACTCTATAGTTGTGCGTGGCACGAAAATATGAGAGAAACTCTATAGTTGTGCTTGGCATGAGAGAATGACAGAAACTCTATGGTCGTGCGTACCACGAAGGAATGAGACACACTCTTTAGTTTGTTTTTTTAATTGCGATGAAGGCTTGCCCTTAAGGCATAATTCTTGAAGCGTATATGTGTATTATATGTGTGCTTCGAGGCCTGTGTTGTGTATGAATTGAAGCAGTGTTTTGTGGAATCTGTTGACATGTATCCCTCGGTCGCAGCTGGTTGTCGCACTATAGCGGAGGCCGGCGTGCAGTAGGAGACGCGAGCGTTCCGATTGTAAACCCGTACATGTTCATATTAGGTGGTATGCATCAGATTCCACCACAGGAACGGAGCAGTATGGACACGTAGCACCGAGTGGTAAATGCGACCAGTTTCACCTTGAGACAACAGCCGGTGTAAGGGCCACCGCGGCCCGAAGCCTCCTAAGCACAACTTCCTCCACCCGAGTAAGTTGAAGGGGGAGGGAGCAGACACATGGTGGGATAAGAGCGCGTGTGTCCTGCCGGAGAACATGTTTATGGGCTCGCAGCGAGTTACGGGGTTGGGGTGGGAGGGGAATAGGTGGAGGATCAGGATTAGGAGGGCAGTGTGCCTGCTGGTCAGCAGCAATGTTGTGAGGGTTCGCTGAATGGCCTTGAATCCAGTGTACCTTGAGGCAAGTAGCTGCCTTACTATTCATAGTTCGTATTCTCTCGCAGATTTCCATCGCCTTATCAACCTTCTTGAGTTCCTGAATAGCCGCTAAAGAATCAGTGAAGATATATAGTTGCTTGATGGTAGGCAGCTTAGATGTCGCATCTTGCACAGCGTCGTGGATGGCTTGAAGTTCCATTGCTAGAGCGCTGGCTTCCGTAGATAAATAGCGCTTGTGGCCGCTGATGAAATTATGCGTAGTACTCAGGAATGATGTCCTTCCGCCGTCTGGGAGAATGGCAGCATCCGTATAGACTTTGCAGGTGTTAACGCATGATGCATCGACGATGTTGTATTCGTCAATAGTACCTGTTGTATCGCTGCGTCGTAACTTCGTTGGCCTATTAGTTGTGATACTGGTGAATTCCCAGGGAGACATTGGATAGGGCTGATTGTCAATCCGAGAGCCGCGGTGAAAATGAGCATGAAACGCAGCGACAGCCGGAATAAGTTGCTTTTTTTATTTCACGTGCTTTTTTACGTTGCAAAATTAGCTCTGCAATTGTGTTGAGCTGGGCATGTTCCTGTAAGGTTAGTATCGGAGTGATGCGGGGCAGTGCTGTGATTGTGCGCATAGCATCGCGATTAATCGTCTCCAACTGTGCCAGCTGTGCCAAAGTCAGCCGTTGAAATTGTGCTTGATATAAAATTCGTGGCTGCAAGAGTGCACGCACCAACCGTCGAGCTACGTCAGTACGAGCTCCAGCTGCTTTTGCTGAAATGCGACGAATAAGGTGAAGTGTTTTTATCTAACTCTGTCTGGTTTTACGGAGCCAGTGTGCACCACTGCCGGATTGGTGAATATCGAGACCCAGTATGCGGACCTCAGAAGCCTCAGGGATTGTCACTGCGCCGAGTCTATATGTAAAGGCGTGCTGCGTGATTCTCGTGCGTCCTTTCTTGTTGGCCACCACAACATCGCTTGATTTTCGGTCGGAAATATCCAGTCCTACTTTCCGAGCGTAGTTATTCAGCACATCAAGTGCTTCTTGAAGCTGTTGAGTTTGTCTAGATATATCTTTATGCATGGACCACAAAGTGACGTCATCCGCATAGATTAAGAACCTCAGATCTGGAATCCGATGTAGTTGCCAGGCTAGAGGTATTAGAGCAACGTTGAAGAGAAGAGGAGCCAGAACCGAACCTTGTGGGACTCCTTTGTTCAATGTGAAGTGTGCTTCTTGCCTTCCATCTACTCTAATTGCAAATGTGCGATTCTGAAGGAATGAGTACATGAATCTTATCACCAGCGGTGGAAGTCCCAGGTCGATGGGGTTGGCTATAATGATTTCATGGTCTATATTGTCATAAGCTTTCGTTATGTCTGTTGCTACTACCGTGCGCACAGCATGACTGTGTGGAGAAACCTGTAAAACATCGTCTGATAACATAGAAAGTCCGTCTTCAGTTCCCAAGTAAGAACGGAATCCAATTTGAGCAGGATGATATTTATCGTGGCGTTCAAGCCACCAGGAAACTCGTGTGGCCAGCATCTTTTCAGCGAGTTTGCAGACAGTTGAGGTTAGTGAAATTGGGCGTAAAGACTGCAGGCTATTTGGAGACTTTCCTGGTTTCGGAATCGCTACAACAATTCAATGCGTCCAATCAGGTGGAACGTCTCCAGTCTCCCCCTACTTTATTAATAGCCCGAAGAAGTGAAGTAGTTGCGTATAGCACGATATAATGAGAGAAACTCTATAGTTGTGCATGGTACGAATAAATAAGAAGAAACTGTATAGTTGTGCGTGGCACGAACGAATGAGAGAAACTCTATAGTTGTGCTTGGCACGAAAGAATGCGAGAAACTCTACAGTTGCGCGTAGGACGATGGAATAAGAGAACCTCTTTACTTGTGCGTGGCACGAAATAATGATTGAAACCCTACAGTTGCGTGTAGC
Source organism: Dermacentor andersoni (assembly GCF_023375885.2). Classification (NCBI taxonomy): domain Eukaryota; kingdom Metazoa; phylum Arthropoda; class Arachnida; order Ixodida; family Ixodidae; genus Dermacentor; species Dermacentor andersoni. Next base: position 40,487,757 of record NC_092818.1, on the reverse strand, counting down.
ACGATAGTATGAGAGAAACTCTTTACTTGTGCTGGGCAGGAAAGAATGACCGAAACTCTATAGTTGTGCGTGGCACGAAGAAATGAGAGACACTCTATAGTCGTGCGTGGCACGATAGAATGAGAGAAACTCCATGTTCGTGCGTGCCACGATATAATGAGAGAAACTCTATATTTGTGCCTGTCACGATAGAATGAGAGGAACTCTATAGTTGTGCGTCGTACGACAGAGTAAGAGAAACTGTATGGTTCGTGGCACGAAAAAATCAGAAAAACTCTCTATAGTTGTGCGTGGAACGTAAGATGGAGAGAAACTCTAGAGTTGTGTAGCAAGAAAGAATGAGAGAAAGTCTATAAGTGTGCGTCACACGAACGAGTAATAAAAACTCCATAGTTGTGCGTGCCACGAAAGAATGAGAGAAACTATAGTTGCGTGTACCACGATAGAATGAGAGAAACTCTATAGTTATCAGTGGCACTCAAATATGAGAAAAACTGTGTAGTTGTTCTTGGCCCAAAAAATAACAGAAAATTTATAGGTGTGCGTGGCACACTCTATAGTTGTGCGTTGCACGATAGAACGAGAGAAACTCTATTATTGCGCGTGGCACGAAAGAATGACAGAAACTCTATATTTGTGCGTGTAACGACAGAATGAGAGGAACTCTATAGTAGTGCGCGGTACGACAGAATAAGAGAAACTGTATAGTTCGTGGCACGAAAAAGTGAGAGGAACTCTATAGTTCTGCGTAGCACGAAAGAATGAGAGAAAGACTATTATTTTTCGTGGCAAGAAGGAAACAGAAACTGTATTGTGCGTGGCATAAAGAAGGAGGAAAACTCTAGAGTGGTGTGTAGCACGAAAGAGCGAGAGAAAGTCTACAGTTGTGCTTGGCACGACAGAATGAGATGAACTCTATAGTTGCGTGTAGCGGGATAGAATGAGAGAAAAACTATAGTTGTGTATGGCACGAAAGAATGAGAGAAACTCCTAAGTTGCCTATAGCCCGATTTAATGAGAGAAACTCTATAGTTGTGCTTGGAGCGAAAGAATGAGAGAAACTCTATAGTTGCGTGTAGCACGATAGAATGAGAGAAACTCTATACTTGTGCGTGGAACGATAGAATGGGGGAAACCCCATAGTTCTGCGGGACACGAAAGAATTAAAAAAACTCTATAGTTTTTCGTTTCATGAAAGTATGAGAGAAACGCTCTAGTTGTCCGTGGAACGAAAGAGAAATATGAGAAAAACTGTGTAGTTGTTCTTGGCCCAAAAAATAACAGAAAATCTATAGGTGTGCGTGGCACACTCTATAGTTGTGCGTTGCACGATAGAACGAGAGAAACTCTATTATTGCGCGTGGCACGAAAGAATGACAGAAACTCTATATTTGTGCGTGTAACGACAGAATGAGAGGAACTCTATAGTAGTGCGCGGTATGACAGAATAAGAGAAACTGTATAGTTCGTGGCACGAAAAAGTGAGAGGAACTCTATAGTTCTGCGTAGCACGAAAGAATGAGAGAAAGACTATTATTTTTCGTGGCAAGAAGGAAACAGAAACTGTATTGTGCGTGGCATAAAGAAGGAGGAAAACTCTAGAGTGGTGTGTAGCACGAAAGAGCGAGAGAAAGTCTACAGTTGTGCTTGGCACGACAGAATGAGATGAACTCTATAGTTGCGTGTAGCGGGATAGAATGAGAGAAAAACTATAGTTGTGTATGGCACGAAAGAATGAGAGAAACTCCTAAGTTGCCTATAGCCCGATTTAATGAGAGAAACTCTATAGTTGTGCTTGGAGCGAAAGAATGAGAGAAACTCTATAGTTGTGTGTAGCACGATAGAATGAGAGAAACTCTATACTTGTGCGTGGAACGATAGAATGGGGGAAACCCCATAGTTCTGCGGGACACGAAAGAATTAAAAAAACTCTATAGTTTTTCGTTTCATGAAAGTATGAGAGAAACGCTCTAGTTGTCCGTGGAACGAAAGAAGGAGAGAAAATCTAGAGTTGTGTGTAGCAAGAAAGAGTGACAGAAAGTCTATAATTGTGCGTCGCACGAGAGAATGAGAGAAACTCCGTAGTTGTGCGTGGCACGAAAGAATGAGAGAAACTCTATAGTTGCGTGTACCACGATAGAATGGGGGAAACCCCATAGTTCTGCGAGACACGAAAGTATAAAAGAAACTCTATAGTTGTTCGTTGCGAGAGAGAGTGAGAGAAACTCTATAGTTGCCTTTAGCACAACAGAATGAGAGAAAATATATACCTGTGCGCGGCACGATAGAATGGGGTAAACTCCATAGTTGTGCGTGGTGCGAAAAAATGACAGAAAGTCTACACAATAAAATTTTTTACACCCTTATGGGTGTTCATAGGGGTGGTTTCGGCATTCACATCCATGTCCACACCCTTTTAGCACACTTTTCGGCAAATGCACCCTATCACAAGGCTGTATACCACACATAAGGTGTGACTTCGCTCGAAGAAGGGTGTTAAATCGACGCCTGAAGGGTGTTGAACGCATTGATGCATAAATCTGAGTAACGTGTACCCGTCCACGCATTGAGCAATGTGTGTATGTGAATAAAGGGACAATGTATTGCATTTTTAATGCGAAAGCATTTCATGGCCTTTCAGGTAGGAAAGCTGGCGTTCTCCGCAACAACACTCCATACGGGACCCTGCTCATGCCAGTCTTGTCATTTCCCTTGAAAGCATTCAGAAAGCATTCAGAACCGCGCCGCCCGTTTTAATCTCTCAAATTATTCACGTCATTCTAGCGTCACGTCCATGAAAAGAACACTTGGTGAACCTGACCTTTGGTTACGTCGGAAATACTTTTGTCTCTGTCTTTTTCATAGAATATGGTAATATAACCCTTCTCGTAAAGAAAATCATTTCACCACACCAAGTTCTCGTCTCGCATCGACCATCAACACAAAATTGATGTGCCATTCTTCTTTTTTGCCAAGAACAGCCACTGAATGCAACCGCCTTCCTGCCTCCACAGTCTCAACTTGTGACACCACTAATTCAAGGTCGCCGTTCAAGTTATCTTACGGTTTGATTTTCTATTCTTGCCTTGCACTGCAAAGATTGCATATTTTCACCACTTCTTTCTGTTGTGCCTACTAGGCCTTGAATGTATGTATAATAAATAAATAAAATGTGAAGTCATCACCGTCTTGTATGACGTCAGTAGTGATACAGGAGGTAGTAAATACAACAACGTTAATTATGAGCAATTATGGGTAAATAATGTGAAATAATGTGAATAAGGCTGGAATAAATTGCATTAAGATTCTTTCAAACTATAGCACGGTGGATTACGGGAGATTAAGGTAGAATTGTGAAGAACACGTGGCAATGTATGAACTAAAGCATCATGGTCACGTGACAATTGCAAGTATAGATGCGTGAAGGGATTAAGTTTTCGCATTCCTAAGTGACTGTCGATATTTTTTCAAGGATTCTGATGTTACTGGCATGACGGCCACTCCAAAAATGTATCATCCAGAAAAAGAACGCCCTTTCACTTACAATTTCATTATCATTATTTTCCGTGCTCACAGGAATATTAACACGCAATTAAACACTTCTAGAAAAACGGCAATAGCAGAGCCAAAACACGAGAGCTACTTGCACAATTCTGCACTAATATTTCGGTGCCCTTAATAGCCCAAAAAAAGTGGTGAAATGGAAGAAGCTGTTTGGATACATTCCTGAACAAACAGGGACGTGCTGTTAGACGAGCCTCTGCTGTACAATGGCACCAACGTACAATTTGCATGGTGAATCCATAAAGAAGACTTATAGAGGCGAGATCACGTTGGAAGTTCTCAAACCCGAATTTCCACGTACCTTGCCTAATTTATTCAGAGGTTTACTAAGCTACTGATCTGCTTTCTAAGTGCATCCTCAAATACAGTTTGTAAGGATGAGCCTATGTATTAAGTGCTGGTGTCGTCAAAGCTGTAATTTCTTATCCAGAGCATACGCACTTGCAAATGCAGTCTTCAGTCTCCTCATGAATGTTTACGCGTCGCTGTCGCACGACCAAGATGTGAGCGTCTTTGTCGAGCCACGGTATCGCTGAAACTACGCTGTGACCTCGCAAAGTTGCTTCGTTCGGATGCAGCGAATAATCTAATCGCACAAGCAGAAGAGCGCCGATCGTCTCGCTCACTGTTACGATTTGTGTACTGTACCCTCAGTGATGCAGCACAGACTGCGCCCCCCACCCCAAAATAAAATGCTCGGCCCGAAACGTAGTAGCAACTACCCGCCTCACCGCTCTAGGTAGAGACCACAACGAAGCAGCAGCAAACAGGCGGCCATGCGAGCAAGCAAACCTGTCAGAATAAACGTACAATTTGCCCGGCCGCCCCATGCCCAATGAAAAGCGACCGGAAGTACGGGCGACGCTGTACCATCACTTCGGCGCGCGGCAGGACGGGAAGGCGGAAGCTGCGCCATCATGCTCGTTTTCGCATGCGTTCCCGTCTCGCGCTGTGCGAAATAATTTTAAACGTGTGATTAGTTTTGCGCGCGAGATAGAAAAAGATGTGGCCCTTGCTTTGTGTATTACTCGTGCCCCACTTCAATGCAAAGCGTTCGTACGCACTGGAAGATGGATCCACGAAGGCTGAAACGAGAAGCTGCAACGTGCCCGGTCGGTAGTATTGGCATGATGGAAATTTTCAGGCAAGTGCCCGTTTATTTGGTAGTTGTTTTGTTCGCTTTAGAAATATCTCACTGTGATCGCGTAGCATAATTCATAATTCACTAATGTAAGAGCGAGAGCAGCTGCACTCCTACTAGGGCAAGTTAACTACCTCGATCGCGTCCCGTGTGACTAATGCTTGTCAAATCTACATCGGGCGTGGTGCGCCTGCATAGTTACGCTTTGTTTCTCAGCGCTTGAGCGTTCATAGATGTGATTCTCTTGTGCGCTGCTTGTAATACGGTCGTTCGCACTTCAGTTAAATGTGTTCGACCACTTTTCGTCGCGTAGAAAAAGGACGACTGGCTTTGCCACCTTTCGAAAGAACCGGCGCGGTGTTGGTTCTCTCTGATGCTGATGGGGTCGCGTGCTGCTGTTGCTGCTTGCCGGATGCCTTCAGCATTTTTTCAGCTCGCTTTGTCTGTGCGTGTGCGCGTGCTCGGCTCGGTTTGTGTGTGCGTGCGTGCGTGCGTGCGTGTGTGCGCTCAGCTCAGCTCGCTTTGTGTGTGTGCGCTCAGCTTAGCTCGCTTTGTGTGTGTGTGCGTGCGTGCGCTCGGCTCGCTGCGTGTGTGTCCGTGCGTGCGTGCGTGAGCGCGCGCGCGTATAGTACATGCCGGTTTGTATGGGCCGGCGTGTTTGCGCGTGTCTAGTGCGTACGTGTTTTGTGAGTGTGTTGTCTGTGGGTCGCTATGTGTGCGTGCAGTTAGCGTGTCTGCCTGCATGCATGTATGTGTGCTTGTTTGTGTTCATCAATGTGCGCGTGCGCGCTTTTGTGTCTGCGCTTTGAGATTCCGTATACTTGTGTGTGCGTGCGAGTACATTTTGTGTGCGTGCGTATGTATTGCATAAGGTCGGTAGAGTTTTACTCGCAATAAAACTCTTCCGATATGGTGCAGCGAGTGTTCCCGCCTGAAAGCCGAGTTTGATTTCAAGCCACCCTGGAGAACTGCTGCATGAGGCGCCGTTTCTCGTGAGGACCAGTGGGAAGGCGCCAGGTATACGCTTCGTCCTTTTTCCTCCCATGTCCTGATGAATCGATATCCTTGATTCTAATTGTAAAAGGAACGTTACATCCAGAGCATAAATAAATGATTAAGAAATCTGGTAGTGTGTTTCGCCATTACACTAATTCCGATCTTAAAGACGTGGATTTCGCATTAGCGCACATTTCTTTTGATGCAGACAACCGCTGAAATTGTTAGTGGCAGGTTATTTGAGACGTTTTACGTATATAGCAATTGTCTTCAGGAGCTTTAATGAATTTTGAAAATTTGAAGTGTTGTGCTTTAGAGGTATCATATACAAGCTTTAGGTCTCCGGGTAGTTTGCATGCCCTTCGAGAGCTGTCGCCTATAGCCCTATTGAAATTCGTAACTACAGTTTGGAGCACTGGGGAAGCTAGAAGGCTTGTCCTGGCTCTCGAGAAAGTGTTTAAGCTAGAGGTGTAGGTTGAGGAGTTTGGGATTGGTAACACAAAGGATTTTTTATGCCATAGCCGTAGGAGTGACACAAGATAAAAAAAATGTATGTGTGTCAAGCGTAGGAAGCTGCTCATGTGGTAGAGGCATGTGTGTGCGTGTGTGTGTGCGCGCCCATGCATGCGTGCGTGTGTGTGAATTCGCTCCTCCAAAGGGAGTGTGTGTGTAAGTGAGCTACTTCATTGCTGGTCTGTTTGCCAAGAATTGGCAAGAAAACGCAATAATCAATTTAACTTGAAATAATAAACTTCAAAGCATGCTGGCATAGTGGCGACAGCAGCATATGAGCATACAAGCATGCAGCTGTGTGAAAATATTAATGCATGACTGCAACATCTGGATGGAGGCTTGCTTCTTCTTCAGTAAGCAGCACAAAGTCCATATTCTTGGCTTTTCTCGTGCAAACCAAAACGAGGCTCATTGCCAATGATCTTGTCTTCTGCTCTGATAGCATTTGTTTATCTTGTACTTAGAGCGTCGTTTATCGCAGGTCATGCAGATGGTAGCAGCAATTTCACAATGCCCAGCCTTGGCGCCCCCCATCAAGAGCAAGCCACTTGCATTCGCCTTCAGACAGATGGTTAATGTCTTTTTGAAAGCGGCTGAGAAGACAACATTGTAAGTAGATGTAGTTGTGTAGTGTAATTTAATAGGTCAAGTTATAATTTAAAACTCAGGCTCCTTGGCCGCCTTAGCTTGATATCATATGCAGTTGTGTGTGGTTGTAAATATTGCCGATGGTACAGTGCATACTGCAGGTATGACTGCTGATCCAAAGTATACATTTGCATTTTCTTGATGGTCTTTCATAATGAGGATTTTGTTTGTGCAAGAATATTCACAGAATGCCGGGGCATTGTAGCATCATATTGTCACGTGGTCGTGACGGCAAAGAACACAGTAGCAATACTGTGAAAGGCAAAACTAGCTTTTATTGGGCGAACCTGTGCCCACAAAACAGGCTACACTTAAAGCACAACGAGAGCGGCGAACACAGTCGGCGATCGTCGTAAATCTGATCAGCGGGTCAAGCGCGTCGGCTTTTATAGAGCAGTCATCGAATGTTCCAGACTAATCGTTGGGACCCGCGTGCCTTCCACATAGTTCTACATCATTCGCGTCAGGCGATGAAATCAGATAACACAAGGTTCGTCGACAACAGACCGCGGATAGAAGCATCGATAACTTTCCAGAAACTTCGGATACATGCAGGTGCGTCCCGCGCTGTGTGATAGCATTTGTTAGGCGGCGAAGCGTGGTCGCCCAATAAAGATAAGTACACGTGTCAATATTCTTTATTGTGCATTCACTGCTAATTTCGTAAGATTTTCCTGCTACCAATTTATTTGCAGGAAAGGAATATTTGTTTACTCTCTGCAATGTGCTTGTTATTTGCTCATTGCATTACACTCTTCTACCTTGAATTTATTCCCATATAATTATCGAAACCTTAAAATTTCAGTTGTTCTTATTTTGAATACAAAATAAAAATGCACCGGCTTGCAATCTAGACTGCAAGGGATTTGAAGAAATTACAAAAAACCAGGACCTCTCGGGAGCGTTAAAAAAACGTTTCCGCAGGCAATGTGCCTAATTGTACTGAGCTAGCTGCTCATGAAAATTGCAAGCATATTTCATTTCACACAGTTTTGTAGGACATAGCAGGCCTATCATAGTCTTTAAACAAAACCTTACCTCATTTGCATCATGAAAATGTCTCATGCTTAATTTCGGACAAGTCTTGAAAAATGAATGTTTCATAATTTTGAAACTACACAAAGTATTGGTTGAGGCTAGACAGTTTTCAAACAACTTGACCATGTTGAACCTAGCCATAACAAGACGGAAAAAAACATGCACAGGAGCACTCTTTCAATGAAATGTGATGCTTGAGGTCATTTTCCACATGGCAAAATGTACTTTTAAGTGAGAGAGGGCAGGTAGCCAATTTACAACCATTGTGACTCATGCGGGTACTGGAAACACAGGATGAGAAATGGTTGTGTCTCTGAGGTTCATTGAATGTGTGAAAACTCATCTACAGTACCCCCCCCCCCTATGAGGGGTAACCGTGCAATATGTTTTGGGCAAGAAAGGCGATTGTCCTAGGAGACAAGAAATTTCAGGCTCTAGTTGAGAGGCTACAGAAAGAAGGACCATGTAAATAGGCGCAGATTAACATAAACTGCGTCGGAGGGGCATCACAGTTTAGAGCACGAAGTGGGAGCATGAGGAAGGATCATAAGTTTAAATAAGGGGATACTACTTGTCAGTGCATTGCCAAGCTAACGCATTGAAAGAAGGGGGCATGCTCTAGTGAAAATAGTTGACAACACATGCTAAATTTTCGAGGAAAGTATGCCAAAATGCCAATTCTTACTAAATTAGTAAATAAGAAATACACGATAAATTTTATGATGCAGAAAGTGTCTAATAAACTGCATTGGAGAGTTGGATATTGTTGGGCTGGATGCATGTATTGCAGGGCAAATGAGAATGCCAGTGGGGATTCCCTCATTTTCATTTTGTGTGCGCTCTCTGTAAAACAGTACTCTTTGTCTCCTAGTGTAATAATGTTGTGTAAAAAGTCACTTTTTATTGCCTTGTGCATTTCACTCTTAATGTGCCATATCCCGTAAGCTTCTCAGCTGCAGTACTTATAAAGTGTAATGCAGATATATTGCAGATTTCATAATGTCAATTTTGGATTAAGGTCACATACACACTCTTGGACAAATGTCTGTTGTTGTGAGATGTCATTGGAAGTCTTTAAATTTTATTCACTCTTATTTTCTATGGTGAAAAGGCTACTGTAAATTTATATGTTTTTGCTGCTGTATGTGCCTTGTGTTCACAATGACATAGTGGTTTAGCATTCACAGTAACATGCAATCCCTTAATTTGCAAAATAGAAATTTCTCCTACCCTTCACTTGTCTTCCACAGTTGCCTGAGCGGTGCATTCTGCCCAGTCACATTAATTAAGTTTGTTACTTTGAGGAGCTTGTTGCTTTATGAACTTTTCCGCAAAGTACATGTGTAATTGCACGGACTGAAGTCTCATAATTCTCTTCTTATTTTGCTAATGCAGGATGCAAGATTCCAGGAAAGCCATGCGGTGCATTTATTGGTCAAGATGCTCGAGAATGGAGTCCCTGCACCTCGTGGTTAACCGTGAACATTTCTTTTTCTTTTGAAAAGCTAAAGGCCATTTGCTGCATCACTTGCAATTTTGCAGCTCAGATGTGTACTATATTCTTCTAATTTTGGATCAATATTCGCTGTTCAGTATAAAAAATGACCCACAGCGTGAAGGACAAGGACTGCGAGAGACACGCTCCACTGACTTTCAACAATATTTTTTTTGCGTTGCCACATCGTGTGTGTATACACAAGAGGGGCCATGCGCAGAAAATGAAAGCCAGTCACAAGGGGTGTTCTAAAAGCAGGTCATTGTAAAAAGAACATGGTCACTTGAAAAAAAAAAACACCACAATTTCTATCTGTTGAGATACAAAATTTCACTAGGGTTCAGCGTGATAGAGGGGGCACTAACGCACACACTACCAAGTTTTCTGGTCAAATCAGCTTCAATAATTTACTGGGTGAGCTGTGTCTCGCTAAAACTTCCGTATCTTCAAAGAGAACATGCAGTCGCAGTCCCGGCAATGAATGCCCAAGGGGCCTTGAACAGTGTTATGGACGTTGTTATAGTGCTCTCTTAAACGATCATTAAGGCGCCTGCCTGCCTGTCCAATATATTTACTGCCTCAAAATGGGAATTTGGTAAACCACATTCGTTGCACACATCGCCAAACGTTTTCTGTGCCTGATAGAGGAACAACTCTGACGCGATTTAGGCGCGTTTACACGCTTAAGATCCTTACCAGCTTTGCCGGGGCTGAGAAAAGGCCTGTGATTCCTGCAGGTTGCCCAATCTTCTTTAGCCTATGAGAGACATCATGCACATACGGTAGCACTACAAAGCTGTGTCTTTCAACCGGTTGGTTCCTTGGCCGAGCGCGCTCATCTCGTTTTGTGCACTTCAGAAGCTGTTCTGCTATGGCTGAAATTAAGGCCAAAGGGTAGCCAACCCAAGAAAGGCAATCAACCTGTGCAGCAGTACTGTGTAGCATCTCGTGTGAGCAAGATTTATTGAGGCTGTTAAGGAGGCAAAGCTTTACAATATCTCATTTGACGAGCTTTGAATGTGCAGAGTTAAAGGGCAAAAGTAACTCCTTCTCGGCTCGAAGCACTAGCACACCTTTTTGTTTGCAAGGTACAGCCTGAGATCTAGAAAGCGTAAAGAATCATCAATAGGGACATCAGTTGTTAGTTGCAGAGGCTGCAGCTATTAAATATCTCCAAGTACTCCCAAAGTAGCAGGCTCAAAAGCGTGATCGGTGCAATCAATAAATACCAGGTAGTCGTCCACAAATCTGCAGTTTCACAACGGGAGACTCGTCTAGGTGACCTTGAATAGTGCAATCGTGATTGGCTAGATAAATATCAATTAGTGGCGGTGCCAGGCATGATCCTATACAATATACACAGGAATTGTGTTTGTACAGAATCATGCCTGGCGCCACCACTAAGTGATATTTATCTAGGTCATTATGATTGCAATATTCAAGGTCACCCAGATGCGTCTCCTGTTAAAGTGTGCAGGTTTGTGGACGACTACCTCGTATTGATTGCACTGATCACGTTTTCGAGCCTGCTCTTTCAGGAGTCTTGGAGATCTTTAAGAAAGCTGCAGCCTCTGAACTAACGCATGAGGGTCTCCATTGATGATTCCTTGCGCTTTGTAGATGTCAGGCTGTGGTTCGCAAACAAACATGTGTGCTGGTGCTTTGAACCGAGAAGTAAGAAGTCACTCTTGCTCTTTAACTCTGCACACTCAAAGCTCGTTAAACGAGGTATTAAAAGTGCTGCCTCGATAACAGCCTCAATAAATCTTGCTCACACGAGATGCATGATAGTTTTGCTGCACAGGTTGATCGCCTTTCTAGGTTTGGCTACCCTTTGGCCTTAATTTCAGCCATAGCGCAACAGCTTCTCAGGTGCACAAACCGTGATGAGCCTGCTCACTCAAGGAACCAGCCGGTTGGAAGACACAGGTTCGCAGTGCTACCGTATGTGCACGATGTCTCCCAAAGGCTAAAAAAAGATTGGGCAACCTGCAGGAGTCAGTCGTTTTCTCAGCCCCGGAAAAGCAGGCAAGGCTTTGTATGCATGTAAACGTGCCTAAATCACGTCAGTGTTGTTGCTCTGTCGGGCACAGAAAACATTTTGTGACATGTGCAATGAATGTGGTTCCTCAAATTCCCCTGTTTTGCGGCAGTAACTTTGTTGGATAGGCAGGCAGGCACCTAAACAATCATTTACGAGAGCACGATAACAACGTCCATAACACTGTTCAAGGCCACTTCGGTATCCATTGCTGGGACTGCGGCTGCGTGCCGCTCTTTGAAGGTACGGAAGCTTTAGCGAGACAGTTCATCCGGGAAACTATAGAAGCAGATTTCACTAGAAAACTGGTTAGTGTGTGCGTTAGTGACCCCTCTATCATGCTGACCCCTAGTGAAGTCTTGTATCTCAACAGATAGAAATTCTAATGTTTATTTTTTACTTAGTACAGTCGCTTGCTGTTAGACACCCCTTGTGACTCACATTCTGCGCATGCCCGCTTTTGTACACATACTTATGATGTGGCAATGTAATAAAATATTGTTGGAAGTCAGCGCAGTCTGTCGTCTCTCGCAGTTTTTGTCATTCAAGCTGTACGTAATTTTTTCTCATATTGCCAACTATCCCAAGAAACTAACCTTGTTCAGTATAATTATAATGTTTGATACGACCATTTGCTGGCAAATGTTAACAGTGTGATATTTAGCTTGAACTTTTGCATGACTGCCTATGCCTGTGTCCCTTTAGTAACCAGAGTATGGCTAATTTATTAAACCATATTTGGCAATTTGCATGCTCACATGCTACAGCACGCCTTAATATTGAATTACTGCATCTAAGTGCAAATAATATAGAAACTTACTATGTATTCTAAAACACTGTCCACATTTTGTGCGCAGCAAAATCGTTTAATCAACAGTGGCTTGTTTTTATCAGGCCTCCTACTGCACTTTGCACCCAGGCACTAGTACATGTGGAATATGCACTCTTTTGATTTATAGTAAGAGCCTATTTTAAACTACATATTGTAAATGTACCAATGCCTTCGGGTTACAAAACAAAAATTTATAGAAACTGGTATTGTAGTTAGAAAAACCGCTACTCAGCACCTTTAGGCCAGAGAACAAAAAATTCTAGGTATTTTTTGTGCTCAAGTAATCTTGTTGGAAATAGAAAATTAGCAATAAGGCTCCTGGCTTAAACGTCACTGAAATCATGTCTATGCTTGGAAAGTATTGTTTCAGTCTGAAAAATGTTGGCCACTTATGCTTTAAAGCGACTTTCCAAACATTTCATAATGATTTGCGATTACATTAGTGTACAAAATAATAGGTGTCTTTCTTGTGCATTTGCTCTGCATTTCAATTGCTTTCCTAATTCATCTTTGCAATATGCCTTTTTTTAAGGCATCAAAACTTGAATTTTCGTTCACTGGAGCCTAATACTAAAAATTTATTCCTTTATGTGGCCCAAAACACTGCGAATCAACCCAGGCTCTTTCAGTGCCGCTGTACATAGTTTCTTCTCGAATAACAGATTAGATCAATACATATATTTTAGATACCTTTGTGGGAAATGTACATGTTCTTGTACTTACCGATGTGTTTGGTGATTGTGCATGTTTATATTTCATGTGATTTATGTATATGTTGTACTCTGTATTGCAGCATGCAATAAGTATATTTACATTTTTCTTGAAAATGCAGCATATATATTACCAGTCTGTGTTGCATGTTATTTAGATCTGGAAATCGTGATAACCGTTGGTGTTGATATACATGCTCAAAAGTGTCAAGTTTGCTAAGTTGTATTTGTGCAGTGAAGACAGGTTTTCCAATATACACCATGAATCACTAATATCTAATGTAATCCACACGTATAGGTGTTGTGTATGCCCATCGAAGCTTCAAGGCTGGCTGTTCGACGGTGCGTTTGGTAGCCGAACTTGAAGCTTCTGGCACACGCAATAGTTGCGCGTGGATCGCTGTACATAGTAGTAATTGGAGGCGTGTACTGCCGAACCTGCCTTCCATACACGTTAGAAATAAAGGGGTGTACACCCTTCCAACACCCACACAGATAGGTGTTAATTTGGACTAGCACCCTTACACCCTAAATTTATTTGGCTGGACACCCTTCCTCTAGGGTGCTATAATGACACACAATTGTAGGGTGTAAACAACAGCACCCTTAGGGTGTTCGTCTGGCGACAAACCGATTTACACCCTTAAGGGTGCTAAAATGGTTAGTGTGTAGGGTTGCATGTAGCACGATAGAACGAGAGAAACTGTATAGTTGCGTGTAGCACGATAAAATGAGACATACTCTATAGTTGTGCGTAGCACGATAGAACGAGAGAAGCTCTATAGTTGTGCGTGGCACGAAAATATGAGAGAAACTCTATAGTTTTGCTTGGCACGAGAGAATGACAGAAACTCTATAGTTGTGCGTAGCACGAACGAATGAGACACACTCTTTAGTTGTGCGTGGCACGTTAGAATGAGAGAAACCCTAAAGTTATCAGTGGCACTGAAAATATGACAGAAACTCTATAGTTTGGTTGGCACGAAAAAACGACCGAAACTCTATATTTGTGCGTGCAACGAAAGAATGAGAGAAACTCTGTGGTTGTGCGTGGCACGAAAGAATGAGAAAAACTCTGTAGTTGTGCGTGGCACGAAAGTATGAGAGAAACTCTATAGTTGTGCGTGGAACGAAAGAAGGAGAGAAAATCTATAGTTGCGTGTACCACGATAGAATGGGGGAAACCCCATAGTTCAGCGGGACACGAAAGTATAAAAGAAACTCTGTAGTTGTTCGTTGCAAGAGAGAGTGAGAGAAACTCTATAGTTGCCTCTAGCCCGATAGAATGAGACACACTCTTTAGTTGTGCGTGGCACGTTAGAATGAGAGAAACCCTAAAGTTATCAGTGGCACTGAAAATATGACAGAAACTCTATAGTTTGGTTGGCACGAAAAAACGACCGAAACTCTATATTTGTGCGTGCAACGAAAGAATCAGAGAAATTCTGTACTTGTGCGCGGCACGAAAGAATGAGAGAAACTATAGTTGCCTGTAGCACGATAGAATGTTAGAAACTCTATAGTTATGAGGGGAACAAAAACATGAGAGAAACTCCATAGTTGCGTGTAGCACGATTTAATGAGAGAAACTCTATAGTTGTCCGTGGCACAAAAGAATGAGAGAAACTCCATAGTTGTGCCTGGCTCGGAAGAATGAGAGAAACTGTATAGTTGTGCCTGGCACGAAAGTATGAGAGAAACTCCATAGTTGTGCGTGGCACGAAAGAATGAGAGAAACTCTATAGTTGCGTGCACCACGATAGAGTGAGAGAAACTCTATAGTTATCAGTGGCACTAAAATATGAGAGAAACTCTATAGTTGTGGTTGGCACGAAAAAAAGACAGAAACTCTTAAGTTGTGCGTGGCATGAAGGAATGAGACACACTCTATATTTGTGCGTGTAACGATATAATGAGAGGAATTCTATAGCAGTGCGTGTTATGATAGGATATGAGAAACTGTATAGTTCGTGGCACGAAAAAATGAGAGAAACTCCATATTTCTGCGTAGCATGAAAGATTAAGAAAAAGACTACAATTGTTCGTGGCAAGAAAGAATGAACGAAACTCTGTCGTTGTGCGTGGCACGAAAGAAGGAGGGAAACTCTATAGTTTCGTGTAGCGCGATAGAATGAGAGGAACTCTAGAGTTGTGTGTAGGAAGAAAGAATGAGAGAAAGTCCATAATTTTGCGTTGCACGAGAGAATGAGAAAATCTCCATAGTTGTGCGTGGTACGGAAGAATGAGAGAAACTCTATAGTTGTGCATGGCACGATAGAATAAGAAGAAACTCTATACTTGTGCGTGGCATGATAGAATGAGAGAAGCTCTATAGTTGTGCGTGGAACAAAAGAAGGAGGGAAACTCTAGAGTTGTGTAGCAAGAAAGAATAGGGGAAAGTCTATAATTGCGCGTCGCACGAGAGAATGAGAGCAACTCTATAGTTGCGTGTATCACGATAGAATGAGAGAAACACTATATTTATCAGTGGCACTAAAATATGAGAAAATCTCTATAGTTGTGCTTGGCACGAAAAAATGAAAGAAACTCTACAGTTGTGCGTGGCACGAAGGAATGAGACACACTCTATAGTTGTGCGTGTCAGGACAGAACGAGAGAAACTCTATAGTTGTGCGGGGCACGAAAGAATGACAGAAACTGTATATTTGTGCGTGTAACGATAGAAGGAGAGGAACACTATAGTAGTACTTGGTACGATAGAATAACAGAAACTGTATAGTTCGTGGCACGAAAAAATGAGAGAAACTCTATAGTTGCGCGTAGCACCAAGAATGAAACTCTACAGTTGCGTGTAGCACGATAATATGAAAGAAAGTCTTTACTTGTGCTGGGCACGAAAGAATGACCGAAACTCTATAGTTGTGCGTGGCACGAAGGAATGAGAGACACTCTATAGGTGAGCATGGAACGATAGAATGAGAGAAACTCTACATTTGTGCCTGGCACGATAGAATGAGAGGACCTCTATAGTTCGTGGCACGACGAAATGAGAGAAACTCTCTATAGTTGTGCGTGGAACGAAAGAAGGAGAGAAACTCTAGAGTTGTGTAGCAAGAAAGAATGAGAGAAAGTCTATAAGTGTGCGTCGCACGAACGAGTAATAGAAACTCCATGGTTGTGCGTGGTACGAAAGAAAGAGAAACTCTATAGTTGCGTGTACCACGATAGAATGAGAGAAACTCTATAGCTATCAGTGGCAATCAAATATAAGAAAAGCTCTATAGTTGTGCTTGGCATGAAAAATGACAGAAAATCTATAGTTGTTCGTGGCACGATGGAATCAGACACACTCTATATATGGTGTTGAATGAAAGAAACAATGTAGTTGTGAGTGGCACGAAATAATAAAAGAAAGTCTATAGTTTTGTGTGCGCGAAAGAATGAGAGGAACTCTATAGTTTTGCGTGGCACGAAAGAATGAGAGAAACTATTTAGGTAAGTGTGACACGAAAAAATGAGAAAACATCTATAGTTGCATATAGCACGATTTAATGAGAGAAACTGTATAGTTGTACTTCGCTCGAAAGAATGAGCGAAACTCTATAGTTGTGCGTCACACGAAAGAATAAAAAAATTTATATTTGTGCGTGGCACGAAAGAATGAGAGAAACTCTATACTTGCGTATAGCATGATATAATGAGAGAAACTGTATAGTTGTGCATGGCACGAAAGAATAAGAAACTCTATAGTTGTGCGTGGCTAGAAAGAATGAGAGAAACACTATATTTGCGTGTAGCACGATAAAATGTGTGAAACTCATTAAATGTGAGTGGAACGATATCATGGGGCAAACTCCATAGTAGTGCGTGACACGAAAGAATGAGAAAAAGTCTATAGTTGGGCGTGGCACGCAAGAATGATAGAAACTCTATAGTTGCCTATAGCAAGATACAATGAGAGAAACTTTGTAGTTGTGCATGGCTCGAAAGAATGAAGGAAACTCTATAGTTGCGTATAGCACGATTTAATGAGACAAACTCTATAGTGGTGCGTGACACGAAAGAATGATAGAAACTCTACAGTTGCCTATAGCAATGTATAATGAGCGAAACTCTATATTTGTGCATGGCACGAATGAATGAGAGAAACTCTATAGTTGTGCATGGCACGAAAAAATGAGAGAAACTTTATAATTTGTTGTGGCACGAAAGAATGAGAGAAACTGTATAGTTGCGTATAGCACAATTCATAGAGAAAGACTCTAGTTGTTCGTGGCAAGAAAGAATGAGACAAACTCTATAGTTGTGTTTGCACGAAAGAATGATAGAAACTCTATAGTTGTGCGTGGCGTGAAAAAAAAGGAGAAAGTGTATAGTCGTTTATGGCTTGAAAGAATGAGAGAAACTCTATAGTTGCGTATAGCGCAATATAATGAGAGAAACTCTATAGTTGTGTGTGGCAGGAAAGAATGGGAGAAACTCTATAGCTGCGTGTAGCACGGTAGAATAAGAGGAACTCTAAGGTTGTGCGTGGAACGATAGAATGATAGACACTCCATCTTTATGCGCGACACGAAAGAACGAGAGAAACTCCATTGTTGCGTGTGGCACGAGAGAGTGAGAGGAACTGTGTAGTTGCGTGTAGCCCGATTTAATGAGAGAAACTCTATACTTGTGTGTGGCACGATAGAATGAGGGAAACTCCATAGTTGTGCGTGGCACGTAGGAGTAAGAGAAAGTCTATATTTGTGCGTTGCACGAAGCCATGAGACACACTCTATATTTCGGCGTGGTACGATAGAATGAGAGGAAGACTATAATTGTTCGTGGCAAGAAAAATTGAGAGACACCCTAACGTGTTGCTTGGCACGATAGAAAGAGGGAGACTCTATAGTTGTGTGTAGCATGAGAGAGTGTGAGAAAGTTTATAACTGTGCTTGGCACGATAGAATGAGGGAAACTCCATAGTTGTCCGTGCCATGAAAGAATGAGAGAAACTATATAGTTGTGCTTGGCACGAAAGAATGAAAGAAACTGTATAGTTGCGTGTAGCACGATAGAATGAGAGAAACTCTCTACTTGTTGGTGGCACAATAGAATGACGGAAACTCCATACTTTTGCGTGGCACGAAAGAATGAGAGAAACTCTATAGTTGCCTATAGCACAATATAATAAGGGAAAACCTACAGTTGTGCTTCTAACGGAAGACGTAGAGGAACTCTATGGTTACGTGTGGCATGATAGAATGAGAGAAAGCCTATATTTGTGCGTGGAACCATATAATGGGAGAAACTGCATAGTTGTGCGTGACACGAAAGAATGAGAGCAACTCTATAGTTCAGTGTGGCGCGGAAGAATGAGAGAAACTCTATAGTTGCGTAAAGCAAGATATAATGACAGAAACTTTGAAGTTGTGCATGGCACGAAACAATCGGAGAAACTCCATAGTTGTGCGTGGCACGAAAGACTCAGAAAACTGTATAGTTGTGCGAGAAACTGAGAGAGAAACTCTATTTGAATGAGAGAATGAGAGAAACTATTTTTAAATGTAGCACAATTTCATGAGAGAAACTCTATAGTGTTGCGTGGCACGAAAGAATGATCGAAACTGTGTAGTTGTGCTTGGAACGAAAGAATGAAAGAAACTCTATAGTTCCGTGTGGCACGACAGAATGTAAGAAACTCGATAATTGTGCGTGGAACGAAATAATAGGGAAACTGCATAGTTGTGCGTGACACGAAGGAATGAGAGAAACTCTATAGTTCGGTGTGGCATGAAAGAATGAGAGAAGCTACAGTTGCGTATAGCAAGATATAATGAGTGAAACTGTAAAGTTGTGCATGGCACGAAAGAATGATAGAAACTCGTTAGTTGTGCGGGGCAGGAAAGAATGAGAAAACTCCATTGTTGTGCGTGGCACGAAAGAATGAGAGAAACTTTATAGTTGCGTATAGCACGATATAATGAAAGAAACTCTAGAGTTGTCCATGGAACGAAAAAATGAGAGCAACTCTATAGTTGCGTGTAGCACGATTTAATGAGAGGAACTCTATGGTTGTGCGTCGCACGAAAGAGTGAGAGAAACTGTACAGTTGTGCTTGGCATGAAAGAGTGAAAGAAACTGTAAAGTTGCGTGTAGCACGATATACTGATGGAAACTATACTTGTGTGTGGCACGAAAGTATGAGAGAAACTCTATAGTTGTGCGTGGAACGATAGAATGATGGAAACTCCATAGCTATGCGTTACACGAAAGAATGAGAGAAATACTATAGTAGCGTGTAGCACGATAGAATGAGAGAAACTGCATACTTGTGTGTGGCACGATAGAATGAGGGAAACTCCATAGTTGTCCGTGGCACGAAAGAATAACGGAAAGTCTATAGCTGTGCGTGGCACGAAAGAATGAGACACAATGTACAGTTGTGGGTGGCACGATAGAATGAGAGAAACCCTATAGTTCGGCGTGGTACCATGGAGTAAGAGAAACGCTACAGTTCGTGGCACGAAAAATGAGAGAAACTGTGTAGCTGTGCGCATCACGAAAGAGTGAGAGGAAGACTATAATTGTTCGTGGAAAGAAAGAATAAGAGAAAGCAATACTCGTGCGTGAAACGAAAGATAGAAAGAAACTCTATAATTGCATGTAGCACGATATAATGAGACAAATTCTATAGTTTTGTGTGGCGCGAAAGAGTGACAGAAACTCTATAGTTGCTTGTAGCACGATTTAAGGAGAAAAACTCTATAGTTGTGCGCGGAACAATAGAATGGGGGAAATCCCATAGTTGTGCGGGACACGAAAGAATAAGAGAAACCCTATAGTTCTTCGTGCCGCGAAAGAGTGAGCGAAACTCTATAGTTACCTGTAGCACGATAGAATGAAAGAAACTCTACAGTTGCGTGTAGCACGATAGAATGAGAGAAAATACGTAGTTTTGCGTGGCACGAAACAATAAGAGAAACTGTATAGTTGAGTGTGGCGCGAAAGTATGAGAGAAACTCTATACTTGTGCGCGGAACGATAGAATTATGGAAACTCCATAGTTATACGTTACACGAAAGAATGAGAGAAACACTATAGTAGCGTGTGGCACGAAAGAATGATAGAAACTGTATAGTTGTGCTTCAGACGAAAGCATGAAAAAAATGTGTGGTTGCGTGTAGCAAGATAGAGTGAGAGAAACTTTTTGCTTGTGTGTGGCCCGATAGAATGAGGGAAACTCCATAGTTGTGCGTGGCACGAAAGAGTAAGAGAAAGTCTATAGTTGTGCATGGCGCGAACGAATGAGAGAAACTCTATAGTTGCGTGTAGCACGATAGAAGAGAGAAATTCTTTAGTTGTGCGTGGAACGATAAAATGGGGGAAGTTACATAGTTGTTGATGGCACGAAAGAATCAGAGAAACACTATACTTGCATGTAGCACGATTTAATGAGATAAACTCTATAGTTGTGCGTGGAAGGAAAGAATGAGAGAAACTTTAAAGTTGTGCGTGGCACGAAAGAATGATACAAACTCTATAGTTGTGCTTGGCACTAAAGCATGAAATAAAGTGTATTGTTGCGTGTAGCACGATAGAGTGAGAGAAACTGTATACTTATGTGTTATCCGATAGAATGAGGGAAACTCCATAGTTGTGCGTGGCACGAAAGAATAAGAGAAAGTCTATAGTTGTGCTTGGCTCAAAAGAATGAGAGAAACTTTAAAGTTGTGCGTCTGTAGTGGGTAACATGCACGAGGCACTGTGCTGACTGCCACTGCTGCGGCGCGAGACCCGAGCTCGGGCTGCTGATGCGAACGGCTAGGACTCGCGATCAAGCACTACTTGCTACCTCGTACGAGCTGCAATAAACCCCCTTTCATTTGGTCGAGCTGCGGGCTAGACCTCGGAAACTGGAACTCCGAAGCCAGGCGCTACCGACTGCTGCGACTATGCCTGATGAAACCACCCAGGAAGATGCACCACAGCCTTCGGCGGTCATCGTTTCCGGTGTGTTGCGCCAGCGTGATCCTGCCATCTTTAGCGGCACCGATGATCATGACGTGGAGGATTGGTTGTCATCTTACGAACGGGTGAGCCAGCGTAACAAGTGGTACGCCGTCACCAAGTTGAACAACGTGTTCTTTTACTTAACCGGCGTCGCGAACCTCTGGTTCCGAAACCACGAACACGATTTCGCAACATGGAGCACAATCAGAACAAGTTTCACCGAAGTGTTCGGGCGCCCCGCTGTGCGCAAGCTTTGCGCAGAACAGCGCTTACGGGGGCGTGCGCCACATCACAGTGAAAGAAACTGTAAAGTTCCTAGAGAAACTCTATAGTTGCGTGTAGAACGATAGAATCTGAGAAACTCTAAACTTGTGCGTGGAAGGATATAAAGGGAAACTCCATTGCTGTGTGGGACACGAAAGAATGACAGAAACTCTGTAGTTGTGCATGGCACGAAAGAATAAGAAGAAACTCTATAATTGTGCGTGACATGAATGAATGAGAAAAACTCTATAGTTGTGCTTGGCACGAAAGAATGAAACTCTACAATAGCGTGTAGCACGATAGAATGAGAGAAAATCTTTACTTGTCTGTGGCACGACAGGTTGAGGGAAACACCATAGTTGTGCGTTGCACGAAACAATAAGAGAAAGTCTTTTGTTGTGCGCCGCACGAAAGGATAAGAAAAAGTCTTTAGTTGTGCGTGGCACGAAATAATGAGCGAAACTCTATAGTTGCCTATAGCACGATATAATGAGAGAAAGTCTATACTCATGCGTGGCACGAAAGAATGACAGACACTCTATAGTTGCGTATAGCACGGTATAGTAAGAGAAACTCTAATGTTGGGCATGCCACGAAAGAATAAGAGAAACTTTATAGTTGTGCGTGGCACGAAATAATGAGAAAAGCTCTATTGTTGCGTATAGCATTATATAATGAGAGAAACTCTATAGTTCTGCACGGCACGAAAGAATAAAAAGAAACACTATAGTTGTGCTTGGCACGAAATAATCAGAGAAACTCTACAGTTGCGTGTGGCACGATAGAACGAGAGAAGCTCTTTACTTGTGTGGCACCACAGAATGAGGGAAACTACATAGTGTTGCGTGGCACGAAAGAATAAGAAAAAGTCTATAGTTGTGTGTGGCACGAAAGAATGAGAGAAACTCTATAGTTGCCTATAGCACGATATAATGAGAGAAACTCTATAGTTGCATGTAGAACGATAGAATGTGAGAAACTCTAAAATTGTGGCGGAAGGATATAATGGGGGAAACTCCATTGCTGTGCGGGACACGAAAGAATGAGAGAAACTCTATAATCCGGTGTGGCACGAAAGAATAAGAGAAACTCTATAGTTGTGCGTGGCACGGAAGAATGAGAGAAACTCTATAGTTGTGCTTGGTATGAAAGAATGAGAGAAACTCTATATTTGCATGTAACAGGATTTCATGACAGAAACTATAAAGTTGTGCGTGGAGCGATAGAATGAGGGAAACTCCCTAGTTGTGCGTGGCACGAAAGAAAAAAAGAAAGCCGGTAGTTGTGCGTGGCACGAAAGAATGAGAAAAACTCTATAGTTGTGCTTGGTACGAAAGAATGAGAGAAACTCTATATTTGCATGTAGCAGGATTTCATGGCAGAAACTCTAAAGTTGTGCGTGGAACGATAGAATGAGCAAAACTCCATAGTTATGCGTGACACGAAAGGATGAGAAAAACTCTTTAGTTGTTCGTATCACGAAAGAATGAGAAAATTTCTATAGTTGGGCTTGGCACGAAAGAATTAAAGAAACTGTGTAGTTGCGTGTAGCACGATAGAATGAGAGAAACACTATAGTGTTGCTTGGCATGAAAGAATTAAAGAACTGTATAGTTGCGTGTAGCACGATAGAATAAGAGAAACTCCATACTTGTGTATGGCACGATATAATGAGGGAAATTCCATAGTTGTGCGTGGCACGAAAGAATAAGAAGAAACTCTAAAGTTGTGCGTGGCATGAATGAATGAGAGAACCTGTACAGTTGTGCTTGGCACGATAGAATGAGAAAAACTCTACAGTTGCGTGTAGCACGATAGAATGAGAGAAACTCTTTACTTGTGTGTGGCATGACAGAATGAGGCAAACTCCATAGTTTTGCGTGGCACGAAACAATAAGAGAAAGTCTTTAGTTGTGCGTCACACGAAAGAATAAGAGAAAGTCTTTAGTTGCGCGTGGCACGAAAGAATGAGGGAAACTCTATAATTGCCTGTAGCACGATATAATGAGAGAAGCTCTATAGTTGTGCGTGGCACGAAAGAACTAGAGAAACTCGATTGTTGCGTGTAGCGCGATAAAATGAGAGCAACTTTATACTTGTATGTTGGACGATGGAATGAGGGAAACTCCATAGCTTTGCGGGACACGAAGGAATGAGAGAAACTCTAAAGTTGTGCATGGCAGGAAAGAATAGGAGAAAGTCTATAGCTGTGCGTGGCACGAAAGAAAGAGAGAAACTCTATAGTTGTGCGTGGCACGAAAGAATGAGAGAAGGACTATAATTGTTCGTGGCAAGAAAGAATAAGAGAAACTCTATCGTTGTGCTTGAACCGACAAAACGAGGGAAGCTCCATAGTTGTCTGTGGTATGGCAAAATAAGAGAAAGTCTATAGTCGTGCGTCGCACGAAAGAATGAGAGAAACTCTATAGTTGCCTGTAGCACGATATATTGAGAGAAAGTCTATAGTGCGTGCCACGAAAGAACTAGAGAAACTCTATAGTTACGTGTAGAGCAATAGAATGTGAGAAACTCTATAATTGCGCGTGGAGGATATAATGGGGAAAACTCCATACTTGTGCGTGATACGAAAAAATGAGAGAAACTCTATAGTTGGAAGTGGCGCGAAAGAATGAGAGAAACTCTTTAGTTGCGTAAAGGAATTTTTTAATGAGAGAAACTCTAAAGTTGTGCATGGCACGAAAGAATAAGAGAAACTCTAAAGCTGTGCGTGGCACGAAAGAATGAGAGGAACTCTATAGTTGTGCGTGGCACGAATTGGCATATTGTGCCAATTCGTGTACATAATATGGCCAAATAAACATACTACTACTGCAAACTCTATACTTGCGTGTGGCACGGCAGAATGAGGGAAACTCCATAGTTGTGCGTGGCACGAAGGAATGAGAGAAACTCTATACTTGTGTGTGGCACGGCAGAATGAGGGAAACTCCATAGTTGTGCGCGGCGCAATACTACAAGAGAACGTCTTTAGTTTTGCGTCGCACGAAAGAATAACAGAAAGTCTTTAGTTGTGCGTGGCACGAAAGAATGAGCGAAACTCTATAGTTGTGCTTGGTACGAAAGAATGAGAGAAACTCTATATTTGCACGTAGCAGGATTTCATGACAGAAACTCCAAAGTTGTGCTTGGAACGATAGAATGAGATAAACGCCATCGTTATGCGTGACACGAAAGGAAGAGAGGAACTCTATAGTTGTTCGTATCACGAAAGAATGAGAAAATTTCTGTAATTGGGCTTGGCACGAAAGAATGAAAAAAACTGTACAGTTGCGTGTAGCACGATAGAATGAGAGAAACTCTATAGTTGTGCTTGGCACGAAAGAATTAAAGAAACTGTATAGTTGCGTGTAGCACGATAGAATAAGAGAAACTCTATACTTGTGTATGGCACGATATAATGAGGGAAAATTCATAGTTGTGTGTGGCATGGAAGAATAAGGAGAAACTATAAAGTTGTGCGTGGCACGAATGAATCGGAGAAACTGTATAGTTGTGCTTGGCACGAAAGAATGAGAGAAACTCAACAGTTGCGTGTAGCACGATAGAATGAGAGAAACTCTATACTTGTGTGTGGCACGACAGAATGAGGGAGACTCCATAGTTTTGCGTGGCACGAAACAATAAGAGAAACTATTTAGTTGTGTGTGGCACGAAAGAATGAGGGAAACTCTATAGTTGCCTATAGCACGATATAATGAGAGAAGCTATATAGTTGTGCGTGGCACGAAAGAACTAGAGACTATGGCTCCATAGTCTAGTCGTGTGCGTATGAGGCTTTTATACAATTTCATGAGACATTTTCTATCACTGCCCCAGGTTGTGCGTGAGAGCACCTTTAAGATATTCATTGTTTTCATACATTTGATTTTAAGATACTTTATGTGCGGCACAAAGGTTAATTTCGCGTCTAAAATTATGCCTAAAAATTTATGTTCCTTGTTTACACTCAGACGCTCACCATGCAACAAAATTTCAGGATCAGCGTACAGGCCTCTTTTTCTCGAGAAAATGACACATGTGCTTTTTTGTGGGTTCAGTCTGAACCCGTTCTCGTCAGCCCATTCGGAGACCTTGTTTAGGCCAAGCTGGACCTGTCGCTCACATATTGCAAGAGAACTTGATTGGAATCCTATCTGCACATCGTCAACATATGTTGAATAGAAGATGTTACGTGGTATGTGTAGACGAAGAGAATTCATTTTTACTATAAAGAGCGTGCAGCTGAGCACACCGCCCTGCGGCACTCTTGTTTCCTGTACAAATTTCCGTGACAGAACATTGCCCACTCGAACACGGAATGTGCGATTAGCCAGATAACTTTCGATGACAATGAACATATTTCCGTATATACCTAACTGTGAGAGGTCTCTCAATATCCCAAACCGCCACGCAGTATCATAAGCTTTCTCCATGTCTAAGAATACTGATAAAAAAAACTGCTTGTGAACAAAAGCTTCACGGATACGTGCCTCGATACGTATGAGATGGTCACTGGTGGATCGACCCTCGCGAAACCCGCACTGGTATGGGTCGAGGAATTTATTCAATTCGAGGATATGTAGTAGGCGACAGTTAATCAATTTTTCGAATACCTTGCAGAGGCAACTTGTTAGCGCTATAGGTCGGTAACTTGATACAGAGGAAGGATCCTTCCCGTGCTTCACAATTGGAATCACAATAGCCTCCTTCCAAACAGAGGGGATCTCGCCGGAAGACCATATAACGTTGTATAGGTAAAGGAGGGTTTTCTGTGTTTCGGATGGTAGTTGTTTTAACATCTCATATATTACGCGGTCTGAACCTGGGGTGGATGCATTACAACAGTTTAGTGCTGTCTGCACTTCTGCTATACAGACTGGATCGTTGTACGCCGCACTTTTAGCAGATTTTCTTTCTAATTTTTGCTGTTCTATTTGTGTTTTGTATTTTAGGAAGGTTTCGGAGTAGTGTAAAGAGCTCGATATGTATTCAAAATGTGCACCGAGAAAGTTGGCTTGGTCTTCAAGGCTTTCTCCGCGGCTATTTACTAGAGGTAAGGAATACGTTTGTTGCCTATTAACTTTCTTCACTCTATTCCAGACGTTTCTCTCATTTGTATACGAGTTGATACTTGATATAAACTTTGCCCAGCTCTCTCGTCTTGCTTGTCGGCGCGTTCTCCTTGCCTGGGATTTGACATGCTTAAAGTTTTCCAAGTTTTCTGCTGTTGGCGAATCGCGAAGCAGAGCCCACGCTTTGTTCTGCTTCCTCCGTGCTTGCATACAGGAATTGTTCCACCAGGGAACTCGCCGCTTGGAACCCATGCCGCTCGCTTGAGTAATATATTTACAGGCGGCATCCAGTATAAAAGCTGTAAAATATGCAACAGCATCATCTATGGTTATACCAGACATCTCAGTCCAAGTCGTGTGTAAGCGTTCGGTACCGTTCCCAATCGGCTGTGTCAATCTTCCACCGAGGGACCTGCGGGGGAAGTTGATCTTGTTTCGGCGTAGTTAGGATTATTGGGCAGTGGTCACTCCCATACGGGTTGTTAACCACATTCCATTTAAAATATGGTAAAAGCGTCGGCGATAAAATGCTAAGATCTATGGCAGAGTATGACTTGTTGGCTAGGTTAAAATACGTGGGCTCCTTCGTGTTCAAGAGACATGTTCCGGAGGAAAAAAGTACCTGTTCAATGACGCGACTTCGCGCATCACAGCGTGAATCGCCCCACAAACTACTGTGTGCATTAAAATCACCGAGAATCATATAGGGCTCCGGGAACTCATCTATTAATGATTCTAAGTCGCGTCTGTGAAGCTGATAATGTGGTGGTATGTACAAAGAGCAGATGGTAATGAGTTTATTTAAAAGTACGGTTCGAACGGCCACGGCCTCAAGGGCCGTTTGGAGCTTCAAATGCTGACACGCTACACTTCTGTCAGCAATTATGGCTACTCCGCCAGATGATGCGACAGCATCGTCGCGGTCTTTGCGAAATGTAACATACTTTCGGAGAAAGTTGGTGTGTATAGATTTTAGGTGTGTTTCCTGTAAACACAGCACTTTTGCATTGTGTTTGTGGATGAGTTCTTGCACATCATCAAGGTTTCTAAGGAGACCTCTCACGTTCCATATAATTATCTGTGTATCCATGTTGATAGTTTATGGGTGCTGTGTGTACAGAAACAGAAGTAGTGATTGTGGAAATTACAGAGATTAAATTACAGAGCCCTTTCTAGGCCCTGTAATTGGGGTTTTGCCCTTTCTGGAGCGTTCGAGAGAGCCTCGCCGCTCCTTAGGCGTTTGGTGCGCCTGCAGGACAGGTGTAGTGTCCATTGCCTCAAGTGAGGCTACGGACACGTGCTCTTGCGAGCGAGAGGTTACCAGAGGGAGTCCCGCCTTGGAGGGCAAGACCCCTGCGCCCACCAGCCCGGAGGTCGATGGGGCTCCCTGAGGGATTTGGCTGCGCCGGATGTTGCCAGTGCTGGAAGGGGCCGGGGAGGCCGGGGAGGCCGGGGAAGCCTCGGCTGCGCCAACCTTCGGGGTGGATGATCCGTCATTCTGGGTTGACGGAGCAGCGCTAGCTGCAACCGTCGTAGGGGCAGATGGCGTAGCTGCCTGCTCACTGCTTCTGGGTCGGACAGCCACCGGAGACCGTTGCGGCGCTGCCCCCTTACGCGCCACATCGGCAAAGCTGCTCTTAGAAAGGTATGACACCCGCCTACGTGCCTCCTTAAAAGATATGTTTTCCTTGACTTTGATGGTAACGATTTCCTTTTCTCTTTTCCAGGACGGGCAGGCGCGTGAGTATGCGCCATGCTCGCCATCACCGATGACACAATGTGGAGTGTTCTGGCACGCTTCGGAGGAATGTTCATTGTCACTACACTTGGCACAAGTCAGTCGGCCTCGACAGTTCTGTGAACTGTGGCCTAAACGTTGGCACTTAAAGCATCTCAGAGGATTGGGAACGTATGGCCGAACACGAAGTTTGATATAACCAGCCTCGATGGACTCGGGAAGGACACTTGAGCCGAAAGTGAGTATCAGGTGTTTCGTCTTGATCTCTTTTCCATCTCGCCTCATCTTAATTCGTTTAACATTTATAACATTCTGGTCACTGAAGCCCTCCAAGAGTTCAGCCTCAGGGAGCTCCATCAAGTCATCGTCAGAGACAACACCACGGGTGGTGTTCATCATGCGGTGCGGGGTTATAATTATTTGGGTTTCCCCAAGTGACACTAGTGTTGACAATTTTCCGTATTGTTTTTGATCGCGGAGCTCCAAGAGCAGATCACCGCTTACCATCCTCGACGCCTTATATCCAGGACCAAAGGCTTCAGTCAATAACTTCGAAACAAGGAAGGGTGAGATAGTTCTTACTGGTTTATCTGGTTTTGCAGAATGGATGACGTGGAAACGCGGGAAGGATTCTTTTTGGCGGCCGAAAAATTGGAAGACTTCATCGGTGCGCCCTCTTTTCTGAGGGCGATCAGGTAGTGGAGGGAAGGAAGTAGCCATGTGTGGACGTGTAGTTTTCGGCAGCAACGCCAGCCACCCACCATGGAGTCCTACAAGGGGACGCTGCAGGGCCTGAAAAACAGGGCCTGCTAACGCCAGCTGTACGTTGCCGCTATAACCCAATATGATATAACCAAGGTTGGCTACTCACACAAGGTTAACCCTTGCTGCCAGGAAGGTCGGAAGTAATAAAGAAATGAGAAGGAGACAGGAAAGGTGGGAAATAAGGAAAAGACGAAGGTTGTAGGGAGAGAGAGACAGGAAAAGGCAACTACCGATTTCCCCCGGGTGGGTCAGTCCGGGGGTACCGTCTATGTGAAGCAGAGGCCAAAGGCGTGTGTTGCCTCCGCCGGGGGGCCTTAAAGGTCCAAACACCCAGCCTCAGCTCAACCCCCAGGATCCCCCTTTCCCCAGACATGGTTAAGCCGCGCACGGCTACAGGCGGGAGGGTCCAACCCTCGTGTGCTAGTTGTGATTGGCTTGAAAGAATGAGAGAAACTCCATAGTTGTGCGTGGCACGGAAGTATGAGAGAAACTCTATAGTTGTGCGTAGCACGAAGGAATGAGAGAAACACTAATTGTTCGTGGCAAGAAAGAATGAGAGAAATTCTATCGTTGTGCTTGGCACGACAGAAGGAGGGAAGTTCCATAGTTGTGCGTGGCTTTAAAAAATAAAAGAATGTCTATATTCGTGCGTGGCACGAAAGAGTGAGAGAAACTCTAAGGTTGCCTATAGCACGATATAATGAGGGAAACTCCATAGTTGTGCGTGGCACGAAAGAAAAAAAAAGTTTATAGTTCTGTGTGGCACGCAAGAATGAGAGGATTTCTATTGTTGCCTATTGCATGATATAATGAGAGAAACTTTATAGTTGTGCATGGCAGGAAAGAAAAAGAAGAAGCTCTATAGTTCTGCATGGCGCGAATGAATGAGAGAAACTCCATAGTTTTGCTTGGCACGAAATAATGAAAGAAACTGTATAGTTGCGTTTAGCATAATATAATGAGATAAACTCTATACTTGTGTCTGGCACGATAGAATGAGGGAAACATCATAGTTGTGCGTCGCACGAAAGTATATGAAAATGTCTATAGTTGTGTGTGGCACGAAAGAATGAGAGAAACTCGAGTGTTGCGTATAGCATGATATAGTGAGAGAAACTCAATAGTTGTGCATGGCACGAAAGAATATGAAGAAACTCTATAGTTGTGCGTGACACGAATGAATGAGGGAAACTGTATAGTTGTGCTTGGCACGAAAAAAGAGAGAAGCTCTACAGTTGTGTGTGGCACGATAGAATGAGGGAAACTCCATGGTTGTGCGCGGCACGAAAGAACTAGAGCAACTCTATAGTTGCGTGTAGCGCGATAAAGTGATGGCATGATAGAATGAGGGAAACTGCATAGTTGTGCGTGTCATGAAAAAATATGAGAAAGTCTATAGTCCTGTGTGGCACGAAAGAATGAGAGAAAGTCTATAGTTGTGCTTGGTACGAAAGAATGAGAGAAACTCTATATTTGCATGTAGCAGGATTCCTGGCAGAAACTCTAAAGTTGTGCGTGGAACGATAGAATGAGCAAGACTCTATAGTTATGCGTGACACGAAAGGCTGAGAAAAACTCAATAGTTGTTCGTATCACGAAAGAATGTTAAAATTTCTATAGTTGGGCTTGGCACGAAAGAATTAAAGAAACT
Organism: Dermacentor andersoni; assembly: GCF_023375885.2. NCBI lineage: Eukaryota > Metazoa > Arthropoda > Arachnida > Ixodida > Ixodidae > Dermacentor > Dermacentor andersoni. Next base: position 40,457,333 of record NC_092818.1, on the reverse strand, counting down.
CTATAGTTGCGTGTAGCACGATAGAATGAGAGAAACTCTATAGTTGTGCTTGGCACAAAAGAATGAAAAAACTGCATAGTTGCGTGTAGCACGATAGAATAATAGAAACTCCATACTTGTGTATGGCACAATATAATGAGGGAAACTCCATAGTTGTGCGTGGCACGAAAGAATGAGAGAAACTCTACAGTTGCGTGTAGCACGATAGAATGAGAGAAACTGTATACATGTGTGTGGCACGACAGAATGAGGGAAACTCCATAGTTTCGCGTGGCACGAAACAATAAGAGAAAGTCTTTAGTTGTGCGTCACACGAAAGAATAAGAGAAAGGCTTTAGTTGTGCGTGGCACGAAAGAATGAGGGAAACTATATAATTGCCTGTAGCACGACATAATGAGAGAAGCTCTATCTTTGTGCGTGGCACGAAAGAACTAGAGAAACTCGATAGTTGCGTGTAGCGCGATAAAATGAGAGAACCTTTATACTTGTATGTGGGACGATAGAATGAGGGAAACTCCATAGCTGTGCAGGACACGAAAGAATGAAACTCTAAAGTTGTGCATGGCACGAAAGAACTGGAGAAACTTTATAGTTGTGTTTGGCTCGAAAGAATTAAAGAAACTGTATAGTTGTGCATAGCACGAAAGAATGAGAGAAGGACTATAATTGTTCGAGGCAAGAAAAAATAAGAGAAACTCTATCGTTGTGCTTGGCACGACAGAAGGAGAGAAGCTCCATAGTTTTGCGTGGTATGACAAAATAAGAGAAAGTCTATAGTCGTGCGTCGCACGAGAGAATGAGAGGAATTCTATAGTTGTGCGTGGCACGAATAAATGAGAGAAACACCGTAGTTGTGCCTGGCACGAAAACATGAGAGAAACTCTATACTTGTGTGTGGCGCGAGAGAATGAGAGAAATTCCTTAGTTGTGCGCGGCACAATGCTATAAGAGACCGTCTTTAGTTTTGCGTCGCACGAAAGAATAACAGAGAGTCTTTAGTTGTTCGCATCACGAAAGGATGAGAAAATTTCTATAGTTGGGCTTGGCACGAAAGAATGAAAGAAACTGTATAGTTACGTGTAGCACGATAGAATGAGAGAAACTCTATAGTTGTGCTTGGCACGAAAGAATTAAAGAAACTGTATAGTTGCGTTTAGCACGATAGAATAAGAAGAAGGTCTAAAGTTGTGCGTGGCACGAATGAATGAGAGAAAGTGTATAGTTGTGCTTGGCACGAAAGAATGAGAGAAACCCTATAGTTGTGCGTGGCACGAAAGAATAAGAGAAACTCTATTGTTGTGTGTGGCCCGAACGAATGAGCGAAACTCTATAGTGGCCTATAGCACGATATAATGAGAGAACCTCTATAGTTGTGCGTGGGACGCAAGAACTAGAGAGGCTCTATAGTTGCGTGTAGCGCAATGAAATGAGAGAAACTTTATACTTGTATGTGGGACGATAGAATGAGGGAAACTCCATAGTTGTGCGTGGCATGAAGAAATAAGCGAAACTCTATAGTTGCGTATACCAATTTTTAATGAGAGAAACTCTAAAGTTGTGCATGGCTCGAAAGAGTAAGAGAAACTATAGTTGCGCGTGGCACGAAAAAATGAGAGGAACTGTATAGTTGTGCGTGGCACGAAAGAGTGAGAGAAACTCTACAGTTGAGCATGGCACGATAGAATGAGGGAAACACCATAGTTGTTTGTGGCACGAAAGAATGAGAGAAACTCTATAGTTGTGCGGGGCATGAAAGAATCAGAGAAACGCTTTAGTTGTGCTTCGCTTGAAAGAATGGAAGAAACTGTATAGTTGTGCGTAGCACGATAGAATGAGAGACACATTATAATTGTTCGTTGCAAAAAAAAATGAGAGAAACTCTATCATTCTGCTTGGCACGACAGGAGGAGGGAAGCTCCATAGTTGTGCGTGGCTTGAAAAAATAAAAGAATGTCTATGGTCGTGCGTGGCACGAAGGAGTGAGAGAAACTCTAAAGTTGCCTATAGCACGATATAATGAGAGAAACTATATAGTTGGGCGTGGCACGAAGGAAGTACGGAAACTCTATAGCTGCGTGTAGCACGAAAGAGTGAGAGAAAGTCTATAATTGTGCTTGCCACGAAAGAATGAGAAAACTCTATAGTTGCGTGTAGCGCAACAAATTAGAGAAGCTCTATACTTGTGTGTGGCACGATAGAATGAGGGAAACTCCATAGTTGTGCGTGGCATGAAGAAATGAGAGAAAGTCTATGGTCATGCGTGGCACGAAAGATTGAGAGCAACTCTATAGTTGCGTATAGCGCGATATAATGGGGGAAACTCTATAGTTGTGCGTGGCACGAAAGGACTAGAGAAACTCTGTAGTTGAGTGTAGCACGAAAGATTGAGTGCAACTCTATAGTTGCGTGTAGCGCGATAAAATGACAGAAACTCTGTAGTTGTGTGTGGCATGATAGAATGAGGGAAACTGCATAGTTGTGCGTTGCATGAAAAAATAAGAGAAAGTCTATAGTCTTGCGTGGCACGAAATAATGAGAGAAGCTCTATAGTTGCGTAGAGCACGATACAGTGAGAGATACTCTAGTGTTGTGCATGGCACGAAAGAATAAGAGAAACTCTATAGTTGTACGTGGCACAAAAGAATGAGAGAAACTCGATACTTGTGTGTCGCACAATAGAATAAGGGAAAGTCCATAGCTGTGCGTGGAACGAAGGAAGAAGAGAAATCTATAGTTGTGCATAGCACGAAAGAATGAGATAAATTCTATAGTTGCCCATAGCACGATATAATTAAAGAAACTCTATAGTTGTGCATGGAACGAAAGAATGAGTGAAACTTTATAGTTGCGTGCAGCACGATAGATTAAGAGAAACTCTATAGTTGTGTGTGGAACTATAGAAATATAGAAACTCTATAGTTATGCATGGCACGAAAGGATGAGAGAAACTCTATAGTTGCGTGTAGCACGATTTAATGAGAGAAACTCTTCACTTGTGTGTGGCACAATTGAATGAGGGGAACTCCATAGTTGTTCGTGGCACGAAAGAATAAGAAAAATTCTATAGTTGTGTGTGGCATGAAAGAATAAGAGAAACTCTATTGTTGTGTATAGCATGTTTTGATGAGAGAAACTCTATAATTGTGCATGGCACGAAAGAATAAGAAGAAACTCTATAGTTGTACGTGGCACGAATGAATGGGAAAAACTCCACAGTTGTGCTTGGCTCAAGAGAATGAGAGAAAGTGTAGAGTTGTGCGTGGCACGAAAACATGAGACAAACTCTATAGTTGTGCATAGAACGAAAGAATGGGAGAAAGACTACAATGGTTCGTGGCAAGAAAGAATGATAGAAACTCTATAGTTGCATATAGCACGATATAGTTAGAGGAACTCTAATGTTGTGCATGATACGAGAGAATAAGAGAAACTCTATAGTTGTGCGTGGCAGGAATGAATGAGAGAAAGTCTATAATTATGCTTGGCACGAAAGAATGAGAAAAACTCTATAGTTGCGTGTAGCGCGGTAAAATAAAAGAAACTCTATACTTGTGTGTCACACGATAGAATGAGGGAAACTTCATAGTTGTGCGTGGCATGAAAAAAGAAGAGAAAGTCTATAGACATGCGTGGCACGAAAGAATGAGAGAAACTCTATAGTAGCATTATATCACGTTTTAGTGAGAGAAACTGTAATGTTGTGAATGGCACCAAAAAATGAAACTCTATAGTTTCCTTTAGCACGATATAATGAGAGAAACTCCATAGTTGTGCGTGGCACGAAAGAATAAAGAAAGTCTACAGTTGTGTGTGGCACGAAAGAATGAAAGAAACTTTATTGTGGGGTATAGCATGATATAGTGAGAGAAAATCTAAAGTGGTGCATGACACGAAAGAATGAGAAGAAACTCTATAGTTGTGCGTGGCACGAATGAATGACACGAATTGTATAGTTGTGTTTGGCACGAAGCAATGAGAGAAACTCTACATTTGCGTGTAGCCCGATACAATGAGAGAAACTATATAATTTTGCGTGGAAGGATATATTTGGGAAAACTCCATAGTTGTGCGTGACAGGAAAGAGTGAGAGAAACTCTATATTATGGTGTGGCGCGAAAGAATGAGAGAAACCCTAGAACGGCGTATAGCAATATATAATGAGAGAAAATCTAAAGTTGTGCTTGGCACGAAAGAATAAGAGAAACTTTATAGCTGTGCGTAGCACGCAAGAATGAGAGAAACTCTATAGTTGTGCGTGGTACAAAAGAATGAGAGAAACTCTATGGTTGTGCGTATCACGAAAGTATGAGAGAAACTCCATAATTGTGCGTAGCACGAAATAATGAGAAAAAGTCTCTGATTGTTCGTGGCAAGAAAGAATGAGAGAAACTCTATCGTTGTGCTTGGCACGACATAAGGAGGGAAGCTCCATAGTTGTGCTGCCATGATAAGATAAGAGAAAGTCTTTAGTCGAGCGTGGCATGAAAGAGTGAGAGAAACTCTAAACTTGCCTATAGCACAATATAATGAGAGAAACTCTATAGTTGCGCGTGCCACGAAAGATTGAAAGTCTATAATTGTGCTTGCCACTAAAGAATGAGAGAAACTTGATAGTTGCGTGTAGCGCAATGAAATGAGAGAAACTCTACACTTGTGTGTGGCACGATATAACGAGGGAAACTGCATAGTTGTGCGTGGCACGAAAGAATTAGAGAAAGTCTATAGTTGCGTATAGCACGATATAGTGAGAGATATTCTTATGTTGTACATGGCGCGCAAGAATGACAGAAACTCTATAGTTGTGCGTGGGACAAAAAAATGAGATAAACTCTATTATTGTGCTTGGCACGAAAGCATGAAAGAAACTGCATAGTTGCGTGTAGCACGATAGAATCAGAGAAACTCCATACCTGTGTTTCGCACGATAGATTGTGGGAAACACCATAGTTGTGCGTGGCGCGAAAGAAAATTAGAAAGTCGATAGTTGTGCGTGACAAGAAGGAATGAGGGAATGTCAATAGTTGTGCATGGAACGATAGAATGATGGAAACTCCATAGTTATGCGTGACACGAAAGGATGAGAAACTCTATAGTTATGCATGGCACAAAAATATGAGAGAAACCCTATAGTTGTGCTTGCCACGAAAGAATGACAGAAAGTCGATAGTGCGTAGCACGAAGGAATGAGACACACTATTGTGGCGCGTGGCCCGATAGAATGAGAGAAACTCTATAATTGTGCGTGGTACGATAGAAGAAGAGAAAACCTATAGTTCGTGGCACGGAAAAATGATAGAAAATCAATAGTTGTGCACAGCACGAAACAATGAGAGAAACTCTATGGTTGCGCTTATCACCAAAGAATAAGAGAAACTCTACCCGTACAAAAAATTATTGAGAAGGCATTGAAATATTGTTGGTCAATGTTGAGTTCTTTTGAGGATTTATTGAGAGTATGTTGCAGAATTGTTGGGTTGAGTGTTGAGCACTCTTACATATTGGCCACTGAAATTGAATTGAAACACTATTGGGTACCTCACCTGTTGAGTTATTATTGCCGCAGCACTGAAAAGCATATAGTGGCACAGTTGAGATGCCATTGAGACTTCAGAAGTCCCCATTGAAATATGATTGACGTTTCGTTGGGCTAGTGTATTTTTATTCATATGTTGAAATTGCTTCGCTGTTCACACTTGCATGCCCCGGTGCCTGCTCATAACTTTCCCAAATACAGACAAAATCAAAGGAGAGACTGATCAACTTGAAGTACCTTTATTTACACTAAAGATGCGTGCACATGAAACATTATTACAGTACATAAGGCACCAGTACATCGAACCTGGAGACACAGGCTAGTACCTACAGCACTCTAGCAGTGTAAGTACATCTGAAAAAACCTATACATATGAATCCAATCAAAACGATCATCGTGCTCTTCACTTTCGACTTAAGTTTATGACTAGAAGGCCAAGCGACTCAAAAGGCAGGGCTTACGCATACCCTTGTAACAACCAACTTTGAACACATGAACACTTGGATCTGCTTGCATGTGAATACACAACAGACATCTGAATATGTTACATTAAAATGTTGCGCACACTAACACATCACAGGAAGAGCTACGGCTGACTTTGAGAAGGCAAAATAACCAACTTGGAACAAATGACTTCACGTAAATATATACAACCTTTAGCACACGTCTTTCACCGCGATTAAAATTTAATGAAGTACCAAAGTAGACTTGCCTGAGCTTTGTCTTCGAGATATATATATTTTCATGTTGCCCAATTATTTTATAAAATAACATCACTCAACTTAGCTATTATTTGACGAGACATCATTTAGAAAGTTGTCGGGCATGATGAACACCTGAATCGTGTTTCTGAAAAGCCAGGATTGCTTTCTTCAGAAATAAACTTGTAAAGCTTTTGTGTAATGAAAGCAGCTTATCTCCCTGGCATAAGTCAAGAACAAACAGTACACCATTTGATTATGTTAATTTGGGGTGCAGAGGAGTTCGTTAGTGTCATTTCCTCAATTTAGTGAGCTCATTTTCAGGTAATCTTTCTGGACTCGCACAAAGCTAATTAAAGCATTTTTTGGGGCCTTTTTTCCTATACGCAGCAACTAAGTGCTACCTCAGTCAATAAAGAGATAAGGAAAGGCTAATACCTTGAACGATAAAAGAAAAAATAATTGTTTAGCACAGAAAATTGGTAGTAACACATGGCTAACACAATTCCAAACAGCCAAATAAATGGTCACCTGCACTTTCAGTATCAAGCAGCCCAGAAATAGTCTTACATTATGAGAAAAGGTTCCAATGACTCGACAGCCTGATTGCTGAGACAGTGAAAAACGCAAATAAATCATATACGAAACACCAATTAGCTCAATTTCGCAGATAAAATGTTATTAAAATAGCACCAGAATTTTGCTGCATAAAATACATAAAGGTTGCATCAAAATTGGGACAAAGCAGTACTGAAAGACAGAGGGAGCTACAGCGCACCCATGTTGAAAAAGATTACAAGGAAAATGATATATATGCATATTTAAGTTTACAATTTTCGCTCCAACATATAGAAAAAGAACGCATGCACTTAGAGCATAAAAAGGTTCATGTGCCTGGAAAATGCAGCGCAGTACAAAGAAACGTCATGAGAACCGGAAAGTAGATCTTACCACGAAAGCTTGCAACCTACAATCAGGCATGTGCCATGTCATGCCTTGAATGGATGAAATTCATAAATCTTACACACAAAGGAAGTTACCATCACTCTTATTGGCTTCCTCAGGGGACTCTTTGAAATTGAACTAGAAAAATGTACTCAGTCTCAAAAACAAAGAGAAGATAAGACCCTATAGTGTTCTTCCTGAAATAAACAGCGCAAATAACTTCATGTATCAATTCTATGGACACTTCGCCAATTCGATGTACATTTATATTTTACAACCACCCAAATAGAGATGAGAAGGTTGAATTAAGGTAGGAACACACATGAACGCTAACTCAGGTAGAAGTTTATTCATGACGACGAAGATTTTAAACACACTGGCCAACTTCACAAAGAAAAAGCCATGGATGCGCAGCATACACAACCCGGCACAACAAAAAAGGACCGAAATACGTCCTGTAGAATAAACATGTGCGTCAAAAACTAACAAAAACATGAAAACTGAAAGGATTCTCCTGTAAGCGATAGTAACGAGAAGTACTGTAGCAACTCTATCCCACTAAGGGTCACAGAAATCTTGCTTATGAATATTTCTTCGTGACCAATAAATAATGCTTCCATAAGTCCTTTTGTGTTCTGGTCTTTCTGCTCTATACCGCAACACCAGAGGAGTTCCAGAAGCAATATTTATTGATCACAAACGAAACAATTGCGTAACCAAGTTATCTGTTGCCCTTAGTGGGAAAAAGTTGTTCTCAAAAGAGTATTTCCCGTTGGGTAGTATCACTTATGGGACAAATCTTTCGCTTTTTCAATAGATTTGACCGATAGTTCTCGTTTTTCACGCACGTTTATTCTTCATGACATGGGTTTTTCATATTTTTTTCTTGTCGCACGTGGCTGTTTCTGCCACGCACGCACGGGTTTTTACCTTTGCCACGTTGACCAGTGTGTTTAATACCTTTGTCATCAAAAGCAAACATTTAGTAGAGCTTGCGCTCGTGTGTGCTGCTACCTATTTCGTCGTCCGCCTCTGTTCGTGCTGCTGTTTACAGTACCCACGTATCACTTGGTTAGGCTGGTAAACATTCTCAGAAACAAAAGTAAATGCCTCCCCTCAAATGGTAGCCCATCCTTTACTACTAAACGCCGGAGAAAATCGAAAGTAAGCCTTCACAGCGTCCATGCAGCAGCTAGTACATCACAGAGCAACACAAAAAATGGTTGAAAATCCCACTTGATGGAGATTGGCAACAGAGATGCGAGCTTGCTAGTGAATCAGCCACATATCAACGGGTGTCTCTTGCACGACGGCAAGGTGCTTTTGGCGTAGAACACTTTAGCATCTGGGAATCTACTGCATACGTAGCCTGTGAGAAGGGAATGTGGACAGAAAATGAGATTGCGCGGATTAGGAATCTGCCACACACTGCACATAACTACGCACGATATAGAAGTACACACTATACTGGCAAGTAAAAATTTGCGACTCTTTACGAGTGCCGTCGAGAAAAGGAAGGAATGGGTTGCTACGGTAAATGTTAGCTAAAACACGCATAGCGATGTTTCACAGTGGGGAAAATATTCCCGGCTCTCTCGCAGAACCAAAGACCACGCGATAGTGCATAGCCCATACCAAACAGATATCGTATCTTTGGGTAGAAGTCCAGTAGAAGGAATAACCTAAACATACGTCGAGAGCGATGCGAGCGTGAGCGTGCCTGTACTACGTGTGAGAACATGTACCGCTTCTTTGATGCTAGCCGCTCCGGCGTGGCTCCGATGATCCCGCGCGATTTGTGTGCAGAACGCCGCGTACACGCCGTTGCTTTGCGCGGTAGCGTCCGCGCAGTGAGCTAGCTTCATGCACGCGTCATTCTTCACCGCGCAAACGGTGCTCGAGTGCGACGCTTAGCTCGAGGCGACAACGCGCCGATTGGCGCCCGTTTCGCTTCTGGAAACAACGCATATTCGGATCGGTCCAACTCAAAGAGGCAGCAGAGACCGGTGGCATGTTTCGGTTATCGCTTATTAAAATTGTACAGTACGCCTTCAACGGCAAACCGCCGCGCTAGATAAAGATGCTTACTGCGGTAGTTTTGGCGGTCATAGACGATAAGGTGAGCCCGTCGGCGGCTGTGTTCTTTGACCACGTCACCACACCTCTGTTCATTTGCGCTGTGTATTCGTGTAGTCACCGCGCGGAAGCTGTGACTAATCGGTTGGGCGCTCTCCGAAAATCCCAGAGAGGCGAAATATATTTCGCTGTGCGCCGCATCAATAGCCGCAACCTAAATCGAGGCGCGCTTAACCGCTACGGCACAAAGGTGATCACACTAACCGTATGGTATACGATGAGCCACTACGGAAAAAAAAATAATTCTGATGTTCCACGTGCCAAACCAACGATCTGATTATGAGGCACGTCGTAGTTGGGGACTCCGTAATAATTTTGACTTCCTGGAAATTTTTACGTGCATACAATGCACAATGCACGAGCGTTTTTGCATTCCGCTCCTTTGGGATGCGGCCGCTGCAGGGATCGTATCCACGACCTCGATCCCCAAATTGCCACGGAGGCCGCCATAGTTACGAAATGCGTAAGCGTGAAGTGCAACACTGCCTTCCGGTACGAGTGTGGTACAAGCGTAGCACAGCTGCACACCTGCTGCACGATTATTTGTCGCGGTTCTCCTAAACTCGTAGTGCCTGCCTAAATACCTTGAAAGGCATCGCGCCTCTCACGTATCGGAACGCGTCAACAAGCGCTTAGACGGAATACGTGAGCCCCCATGAAATATGACGTGGCCACTGTACAAAATTATCACTGCGCAGAGAAGCCGATCCTTATGTTCCAATTGCGTTCTCTCATACAAATGAAGGAAATGTTATTAGACATGAACAAATGAAGCAATGCAATTTTACGCACATAAGGCGCCGCTGCCTCTTCGCCTACCATTGTTTCAAACGAAGTGACGGTGGTAGCGTGAGTTAGTATCGCGCGCATTTGCTCCGGGGCATGTGGTTTGCTTCAAGAAAGTGAACGGTGTGCTTAACATGTCATGCCCGTCAATGCCAAAATAGAAAAGAAGGCTGCGTGCCCAAGAAAACGAGATTACTTACCTATCTTCAGAAGTGCGGCTGCGACTCTTTTGGGGTGCCTTCTCTCCAACAGGCATCATGGCCTCTGCCGCGCAACTCATCAAAACCATCAGGCTCGTACATCAGTAGAAGACTAGTTGTTGGGTGAGCCAACCACTTCACCTGATAAACGTCCCACTTATCGTCGTTAAAGCATTTCACTAAAATGTGCGTCATGATGTCCGAAAAGAAAATACTTTCATCAGGAAGCACGAGGCGTGAGCCACCGCACAACTGCAGCCGAATAACTGAGTCCGAAAGCCGTTCACAGCTTCACATGGATTCACTATCGTATTCAGTTATAAAAAGCTTCCAAACACAAAATAACGGCACTTAAGAACCACTACTTGATTATCAATAATTTTTCATCAACTAACCTTCATAAATTTTAAGAACTACCTAATTTATAGCGTAAACAATAAATACTACGACCAAAAAATTCGACTACGAAACTAGCGGTAACCATGTGTACTATTGCAAAAGTGTGCGCAAAACGAAGCTCGGTTGCGCCCGTTTGCGTGCACACATACACACCCGAACGCTACCTTAACCTTAGTCGCGCCACCTAGAAATAAAAATTACTACTAGTTTTGCTATTTTTACAAAAATAAAACTTTAAAATAGTTTGTAGCGTTTTTGCAGATGACGAGGTGGCAAGTAAGGCACAATAAGAGTCCGTTACCTCTATTTTTTTCATTTCCCTTTGGTGTTCTTAACTGAGCATACGAGACTTGCAGGCTTGGAGCATGAAAGGACGACAGTTCGGCGAGGCTCAAATAAATCGCGTGATTCTTCCAAGGCGAGAAACGGGAGCAGCCGCAGATACAGCGATTAGCTGTGATACTGTTGCGGCTGTTACTGAATCTGAAGCTCTTTGAAGTGAACGGTTATAGCGGCTGCGCGCTACGATCTCAAAGCGCGTTCATTCTTTGATCTCTAGTACCACGGACATTGGACAAAAACTATATTTGCTTTACGGACAGAGGGTATGTCGCAGGAAATTCGAAGACCTCACCCGTGTATGTTTGTAGCGTGTGCGCGCTTGCATCCTACGGTTCCCACAGTGCGTCCGATGCTCGGAGGTAGCGTCGTCGCCTGTCGGCACCTGTCTTATCGCTGGCCGCGCTGCCGCCGTGTCTAGTTTTGGGAACTCCACATGCGCGTAGTCACCGTGTTAGCAAGTGAATTTCGCATTCTTCTACTTCCCGAAACGTGCTCATTTCGGATCGTACCAATGGTTATGCCATCTAGTGTATGTTAAAACGACGATGGCATTTGTTCACCGGCGAAGAAATAAATCGTTATGAACTTGGGCGGTCATGAATCTAGTCTAACGTTGCAGTTTTTACGTAGCGAAAATGGCTACGAAAGTGGGGCGGTCCCGGAGATAGGCGGTTCAAAGCGCCAGCTGTAGCGACAGCACCAGGAAGTGGCACGCGGCGCACACGCCAAGCAATTCAGAGCTTACTGGCTTTCGAATGAGAGGAGCATGCGCGCGCTCGTGGCCTATTGGTTAGAGTACCGGGCTCGACGGCCGACGTTCGATTCCACCCCATCGGTCACACATAATTTTCTATTAATGAAAGCGAGGCGAAAGAAGAAGCTACCTGCCGCAAAGTGACAGGAAGGAGGTCGGAACGCATCGCAAAACATGTTTGGAATGTCTTCATATGCGAGTCCTAATTATTGTATACGGGACTCAACTGCTACACAACATAAGAACAACTAGAAAAATCAACGCAAATTACCCAATATATCGTTTATTGAGAACACTTAACGGTAATATTGTTGTGCAAGGGTTGAGTGAACTCAATTGCTCTTGAAAATTTGTTGAAGTCCGTTGTTTCAACAATTCCCCAAAACTATATCAATGGTTAGTCAACACTCAATTTTGTACGGGTATAGTTGCGTGTAGCACGATTTAAAGAGAGAAACTCTATAGTTTTGCATGGAACGAAAGAATGAGAGAAACTCTATAGTTGCGTGTAGCACGATAGAATAAGAAACATTATTTAGTTGTGCGTGGGATGAAAGAATGAGAGAACCTCCATAGATGTTCGTTGCACGAAAGAATGAGAGAAACTCTATAGTTGTGATTGGCTCGAAAGAATGAGAGAAACTGTATAGTTTGCATGGCAGGCATAGGTATAGGTTGCGTGGCAGGCAAGTATGAGTGAAACTCTATAGGTGTGCGTGGAACGAAAGATGTAGAGAAACTCTAGATTGAGAGAAAGTCTATAATTGTGCGTCGCTCGAAAAAATAAGGGAAACTCTATAGTTGTGCGTGGCATGAAAGAAAGAGAAAATCTATAGTTGCGTGTAAAACGATAGAATGAGAGAAACTCTATACGTATGCGTGGCACGAAAATATGAGAGAAACTCTATAGTTGTGCTTGGTAGGATAGACTAAGAGAAACTCTAGAGTTCCTGCCACGATAAAATGAGAGCAACTCTATAGTTGTGCGTATTGCGAAAGAATGAGAGAAACTCTATGGTTGCGTTTGGCACGAATAGAGGAGGGAGACTCTATAGTTGTGTGTAGCACGAAAGAGTGAGAGAAAGTTTATAATTGTGCTAGGCACGATAGAATGAGAGATAATCTATGCTTGTGTGTGGCACAATGGAATGAGGAAAGCTCCATAGTTGTTCGTGGCATGAAAAACTAAGAGAAAGTCTATAGTCGTGCGCGACACGAAACAATGAGAGAAACTCTGTAGTTAATGTGCCACGAAAGAATAACAGAAACTCTATAGCTGCGTGTGGCACGATTTAATGAAAGAAACTCTATAGTTGTGCTTGGCACGAAAGAATGAGAGAAACTCTATGGTTGCGCTTATCACGAAAGAAGGAGGGAAACTCTATAGTTGTGTGTAGCACGATAGAGTGAGTGAAAGTTTATAATGGTGCGTGGGATGAAAGAATGAGAGAATCTCTATAGTTGTTCGTTGCACGAAAGAGTTAGAGAAGCTCTTTAGTTGTGCTTGGCTCGAAAGAATGAGAGAAACTGCATAGTTGTGCGTGGCACGAAAGTATGAGTGAAACTCTATAGGTGTGCGTGGAACGAAAAAAGTAGAGAAACTCTACATTTGTGTTTAGCAAGAAAGTATGAGAGAAAGTTTATATTTGTGCGTCGCTCGAAAAAATGAGAAGTCTATAGTTTTGCGTGGCACGAAAGAATGACAGAAACTCTATAGTTGCGTATAGCACGATATAATGAGAGAAACTCTATAGTTGTGCATGGAACGAAAGAATGAGTGAAAATCTATAGTTGCGTTATCCATTAGCACGTTTCCCTTCAAATACCGAAGCTATTTGAAATTCCTCACACATCGATTGCTCAAGATGTCTTCTTTGTGCTCTACCTGCGTTCAATGACGTTCAATGAGGATCAAGTGACTTGATGTCATCCCAATTCACGCCAGCAACTTACATTAATATTAGCGGTAACAGGTCTTTCTTGTGCTGAAGCATTACGTCGCGCAACTTAGGTTGTAGTCATATTGATTTTCGCACACCAGTCGCTGCTAACAGACAGTGACGCCCCCGTTGTTATCTGTTCGCACGTTTGCTTTCAAGTACCAAAACTAATTGAAATTTCGAACACATTGATTGCTCACAGTGTCTACTTTGTCCTCTACCTGCCGGTACACACAAGAACGTCTATTCAATGAGGATCAAGTGACTTGATGTCACCCCAATTCACGCCAGCAACTTATATTTATATTAACGCTTACCAAGTCATTCTAGTGCTGAAGCATTACGCCGCTCAGCGTAGGTTCTAGTCACCTTGATTTTCGCACCGCAATCTCTGCTAACGGTCAGTAACGCCGCGGTTGTTATCCATTTGCACGTTTTCTTTCGAGGACCAAAGCTACTTGTAATTTCTAACACATTGATTGCTCCCACTGTTTTCTTTGTCCTCTACCTGCTGGTACACACAAGAACGTAACGTTCAATCAGGAGCAAGTGACTTGATGTCACCGCAATTCACGCCAGCAACTTATATCTATATTAGCGTCTACCAAGTCATTCTAGTGATGAAGCATTACGCCGCTGAACGTAGGTTCTAGTCACCACGATTTTCGCACAGCAATCTCTGCTAACGGTCAGTAACGCCGCGGTTGTTATCCATTCGCACGTTTTCCTTCAAATAACAAAACTACTTGTAAACTTTAATATATTGATTGCCCACAGTGTCTTCCTTGTCCTCTACCTGCCAGTAAAAACAAGAACGTCACGTTCAATGAGGAGAAAGTGGCTTGGTATCACCCAATTTGACTCCAGCAACTGATATTTATATTAGCGCATACCAAGTCTTTCTAGTGCTGAAGCATTACAGCGCTCAACCTAGGTTCTAGTCATCTTGATTTTCACACGGCAGTCGCTGCTAACAGACAGTGCCGCCGCCGTTGTTATCCATTCTCATATTTTCCTTCAAATGCCAAAACTACATGAAATTTCTAACACATCGATTGGTCACGGTGTCTTCTTTGTGCTCTACCTGCCGGTACAAACGAGAACGTCACGTTCAATGAGGACCAAGTGGCTTGTTATCACCCCATTTGAAGCCAGCAACTTACATTCATATTGGCCGCTACCAGGTCTTTCTAGTGCTGAAGCATTACGTCGCTCAACTTAGTTTCTAGCCATATTGATTTTCGCACACGAGTCACTGCTAACAGACAGTGCCCCCACCGTTGTTATCCATTCGCATATTTTCCTTCAAATACCAAAACTACATGAAATTTCAACACATTGATTGCTCACACTGTCTTCTTTGTCCTCCACCTGCCGGTACACACAAGAACGTAACGTTCGATCAGGAGCAAGTGACCTGATGTCATCCCAATTCACGCCAGCAACTTATATCTATATTAGCGTCTACCAAGTCATTCTAGCGATAAAGCATTACGCCGCTGAACGTTCGTTCTAGTCACCTTGATTTTCGAACAGCAATTTCTGCTAACGGTCAGAAACACCGCGGTTGTTATCCATTCGCACGTTTTCCTTAATATAGCAAAAATATTGTGATTTCTAATACATTGATTGCTCACAGTGTCTTCTTTGTCCTCTACCTGTCGGCACAAACAAAAACGTCACGTTCAACGAGGAGAAAGTGACTTGGTATGACCCAATTTGACCCCAGCATCTGATATCTATATTAGCGCTTACCAAGTCTTTCTAGTGCTGAAGCATTACACCGCTCAACTTAGGTTCTAGTCATCTTGATTTTCAAACAGCAGTCGCAGCTAACAGACAGTGCCGCCGCCGTGGTTACCCATAAGCACGTTTCCCTTCAAATACCAAAACTACTTGAAATTTCTGACATATTGATGGCTCACAGTGTCTTCGTTGTCCTCTACATGTCGGTACAAACAAGAACGTCACCTTCAATGAGGAGCGAGTGGATTGATATCACCTCATTTGAGGCCAGCAACACATATTCAGATTAGCGCCTACCAATTCTTTCTAGCGCTGAAGCATTACGTCGCTCAACTTAGGTTCTATAAATCTTGATTTTCGCACACCAGTCGCTGCTAACAGAAAGTGCACCCGCCGTTGTAATCCATTCGCATATTTTCCTTCAATTGCCGAAACTACACGAAATTTCTAACACATCGATTGCTCACGGTGTCTTCTTTGTGCTCTACCTGCCGGTACACATAAGAGCCTCACGTTCAATGACGAGAAAGTGACTTGATGTCACCCCAATTCACGCCAGCAACTTATATCTATATTCATCATCATCATCATCAGCCTGGTTACGCACACTGCAGGGCAAAGGCCTCTCCCATACATCTCCAACAACCCCGGTCATGTACTAATTGTGGCCATGCCGTGCCTCCAAACTTCTTATTCTCATCCGCCCACCTAATTTTCTGCCGCCCCCTGCTACGCTTCCCTTCCCTTGGGATCCAGTCCGTAACCCTTAATGACCATCGGTTATCTTCCCTCCTCATTACATGCCCTGCCCATGCCCATTTCTTTTTCTTGATTTCAACTAAGATGTCATTAACTCGCGTTTGTTCCCTCACCCAATCTGCTCTTTTCTTATCCCTTAACGTTACACCTTTCATTCTTTCCATAGCTCGTTGCGTCGTCCTCAAATTGAGTAGAACCCTTTTCTTAAGCCTCCAGTTTTCTGCCCCGTAGGTGAGTACTGGTAAGACACAGCTATTATATACTTTTCTCTTGAGGGATAATGGCAACCTGCTGTTCATGATCTGAGAATGCCTGCCAAACGCACCCCAGCCCATTCTTATTCTTCTGATTATTTCCGTCTCATGATCCGGATCCGCGGTCACAACCTGCCCGAAGTAGATGTATTCCCTGACGGCTTCCAGTGCCTCGCTGCCTATTGTAAATTGCTGTTCTCTTCCGAGACTGTTAAGCATTACTTTAGTTTTCTGCAGATTTATTTCTAGGCCAACTCTTCTGCTTTGCCTCTCCAGGTCAGTGAGCATGCATTGCAATTGGTCCCCTGAGTTACTAAGCAAGCCAATATCATCAGCGACTCGCAAGTTACTAAGGTATTCTCCATTACCTTTTATCCCCAATTCTTCCCAATCCAGGTCTTTGAATAGCTCCTGTCAACACGCTGTGAATAGCATTAGAGAAATCGTATCTCCCTGCCTGACGCCTTTCTTCATTGGGATTTTGTTGCTTCCTTTATGGAGAACTACGGTGGCTGTGGAGCCGCTATAGATATCTTCCAGTATTTTTACACACGGCTCGTCTACACCCTGATTCCGTAATGCCTCCATGACTGCTGAGGTTTCGACAGAATCAAACGCTTTCTCGTAATCAATGAAAGCTATATATAAGGGTTGGTTATATTCCGCACATTTCTCTATCACCTGATTGATAGTGTGAATATGATCTATTGTTTAGCAGCCTTTACGGAATCCTGCCTGGTCTTTTCCTTGACAGAAGTCTAAGGTGCTCCTGATTCTATTTGCGATTACCTTAGTAAATAGTTTCTAGGCAACGGACAGTAAGCTGATCGGTCTATAATTTTTCAGGTCTTTGGCGTCCCCTTTCTTATGGATTAGGATTATGTTAGCCTTCTTCCAAGATTCCGGTACGCTCGAGGTCATGAGGCATTGCGTATACAGGGTGGCCAGTTTCTCTAGAACAATCTGTCCACCATCCTTCAACAAATCTGCTGTTACCTGATCCTCCCCAGCTGCCTTCCCCCTTTGCATATCTCCCAAGGCTTTCTTTACTTATTCCGGCGTTACCATTGGGATTTCGAATTCCTCTAGACTATTTTCTCTGCCATTATCGTCGTGGGTGCCACTGGTACTGTATAAATCTCTATAGAACTCCTCAGCCACTTGAACTATCTCATCCATATTAGTAATGATATTGCCGGGTTTGTCTCTTAGCGCATACATCTGATTCCTGCCAATTCCTAGTTTCTTCTTCATTGTTTTTAGGCTTCCTCAGTTCCTGAGAGCATGTTCAATTCTATCCATGTTATACTTCCTTATGTCAGCTGTCTTACGCTTGTTGATGAACTTCGAAAGTTCTGCCAGTTCTATTCTAGCTGTAAGGTTAGATGCTTTCATACATTGGCGTTTCTTGAACAGATCTTCCGTCTCCTGCGATAGTTTGCTGGTATCCTGCCTAACGGAGTTACCACCGACTTCCATTGCACACTCCTTAATGATGCCCACAAGATTCTCGTTCATTGCTTCAACACTAAGGCCCTCTTCCTGAGTTAAAGCCGAATACCTGTTCTGTAGCTTGATCTGGAATTCCTCTATTTTCCCTCTTACCCCTAACTCATAATTCGGCTTCTTATGTACCAGTTTCTTCCGTTCCCTCTTTAGGTCTAGGCTAATTCGAGTTCTTACCATCCTGTGGTCACTGCAGTGCACCTTGCCGAGCACGTCCACATCTTGTATGATGCCAGGGTTAGCGCAGAGTATGAGGTATATTTCATTTCTAGTCTCGCCGTTCGGGCTCCTCCACGTCCACTTTCGGCTATCCCGCTTGCGCAAGAAGGTATTCATTATCCTCATATTATTCTGTTCCGCAAACTCTACTAATAGCTCTCCCCTGCTCGTCCTAGTGCCTATGCCATATTCCCCCACGGCCTTGTCTCCAGCCTGCTTCTTGCCTACCTTGGCATTGAAGTCGCCCATTCGTATAGTGAGTGTATTTAGTTTTCACTCTACCCATCGCCGATTCCACGTCTTCATACAAGCTTTTGACTTCCTGGTCATCATGACTGGATGTAGGGGCGTAGACCTGTACAATCTTCATTTTGTACCTCTTATTAAGTTTCACAACAAGACTTGCCACCCTCTCGTTAATGCTATAGAGTTCCTGCATGTTACCAGCTATATTCTTAATAATCAGGAATCGAACTCCTAGTTCTCTTCTCTCCGCCAAGCCCCGGTAGCACAGGACGTGCCCGTTTTTTAGTACTGTATATGCTTCTTTTGGCCTCCTAGCTTCACTGAGCCCTATTATATCCCATTTACTGCCCTCTAATTCCTCCAATAGCACTGCTAGACTCGCCTCACTAGATAACGTTGTAGCGTTAAACGTTGCCAGGTTCATATTCCAATGGCAGCCTGTCCGGAGCCAGTCATTCTTAGCACCCTCTGCTGAGTCGCAGGTCTTACCGCCGCCGTGTTCAGTTGCTTCGCAGCTGCTGGGGACTGAGGGCCGGGGTTTGATTGTTGTGTTCATATAGGAGGTTCTGGCCAAGTACTGCACCAGGGTGGCCAATCCTGCTCTGGTGAGGGAGTGCGCGTTACCGGTTCTGGTCACCGGGATCAGGCCACACTCCAGGCCTGTTTGTGCAATTTTATCAACACGCGGATTTTTTTTTATTCCGGTGGAAAATTGCCGGCACCGGGATTCGAACCACGGACCTCTTGCACGCGAGGCGGGTGTTCTACCTCTACGCCACCGCTGCAACTCTATATTAACGCTATATTATTATATATCTATATTAACGCTTACCAAGTCCTTCTAGTGCTGAAGCATTACGCCGCTCAACATAGGTTCTAGTCATCTTGATTTTCCCACACCATTCGCTGCTAACTGACAGTGCCGCCGCCGTGGTTACCCATTAGAACGTTTCCCTTCAGATACCAAAACTACTTGATATTTCTAACAAATTGATGGCTCACGGTTTCTTTTTTGTGCCCTACCTGCCGGTACAAACGAGAACGTCACGTTCAATGAGGACCAAGTGGCTTGATAACACCCCATTTGAAGCCAGCAACTTACATTCATATTAGCGGTTACCAAGTCTTTCTAGTGCCGAAGCATTACGTCGCTCAACTTAGGCTGTAGTCATATTGATTTTCGCACACCAGTCGATGCTAACAGACAGTGACGCCCTCGTTGTTATCTGTTCGCACGTTTTCTTTCAAGTACCAAAACTAATTGAAATTTCTAACACATCGATTGCTGACGGCGTCTTCTTTGTCCTCTACCTGCCGGTACAAACAAGAACGTTGCGTTCAATGAGGAGAAAGTGACTTGGTATCACCCAATTTGACTCCAGCAAATGATATTTATATTATCGCCTACCAAGCCTTTCTACTGCTGAAGAATTACACCACTAAACTTAGGTTCTAGTCATCTTGATTTTCACACAGCAGTCACTGCTAACAGACAGTTGCGCCGCCGTGGTTATGCATTAGCACGTTTCCCTTCAAATACCAAAACTACTTGAAATTTCTTACAGATCGATTGCTCGCGGTGTCTTCTTTATGCCCTACCTGCCGGTACAAACAAGAACGTCACCTTCAATGAGGAGCAAGTGGATTGAAATCACCTCATTTGAGGCCAGCAACTTACACTCATATTAGCGCCTATTAAGTCTTTGTAGTGCTTAAGCATTACGTCGCTCAACTTAGGTTCTAGTCATTTTGGTTTTCGCACACCAGTCGCTGCTAACAGACAGTGACGCCACCATTGTTATCTGTTCGTACGTTTTCTTTCAAATACCAAATCTATTTTAAATTTCTAACGCATTGATTGCTCCCACTGTCTTATTTGTCCTCTACCTGCTGGTACACAAAAGAACGTAACGTTCAATCAGGAGCAAGTGACTTGATGTCACCCCAATTCACGCCAGCAACTTATATCTATATTAGCGTCTACCAAGTCACTCTAGTGATGAAGCATTACGCCGCTGAACGTAGGTTCTAGTCACCTTGATTTTCGCACAGCAATCTCTGCTAACGGTCAGTAACGCCGCGGTTGTTATCCATTCGCACGTTTTCCTTCAAATAACAAAACCTCTTGTAATTTCTAATACATTGATTGCTCACAGTGTCTTCTTTGTCCTCTACCTGCCGGTACAAACAAGAACGTTGCGTTCAATGAGGAGGAAGTGACTTGGTATCACCCAATTTGACTCCAGCAACTGATATTTATATTAGCGCCTACCAAGCCTTTCTAGTGCTGAAGAATTACACCACTAAACTTATTTTCTAGTCATCTTGATTTTCACACAGCAGTCACTGCTAACAGACAGTTGCGCCGCCGTGGTTATGCATTAGAACGTTTCCCTTCAAATACCAAAACTACTTAAAATTCCTCACACATCGATTTCTTACGGTGTCTGCTTTCTGCTCTACCTGCCGGTACAAACGAGAACGTCACGTTCAATGAGGAGCAAGCGGCTTGATATCACCCGATTTGAAGGCAGCAACTTACATTCATATTAGCGGCTACAAAGTGTCTCTACTGCTGACGCATTACGTCGCTCAACTTAGGTTCCAGTCATATTGATTTTCACACACCATTCGCTGCTAAGAGACAGTGCCCCGCCGTTGTTATCCATTCTCATATTTTCTTTCAAATACCAAAACTACATGAAATTTCTAACGCATCGATTGCTCACGGTGTCTTCTTTATGCTCTACCTGCCGGTACAAGTGAGAACGTCTCGTCCGATGAGGAGCAAGTGACTTGATATCACCCAATTTGACTCCAGCAAGTAATATTTATATTAGCGCCTACCAAGTCTTTCTAGTGCTGAAGCATTACACCGCTCAACACAGGTTCTAGTCATCTTGATTTTCGCACAGCAGTCGCTGCTAACAGACAGTGCCGCCGCCGTGGTTATGCCTTAGCACGTTTCCCTTCAAATACCAAAAGTACTTGAAATGTCTAACAAATTGATGGCTGAAAATGTCTTCTTTGTCCTCTACATGTCGGTACAACCACGAACGTCACCTTCAACGAGGAGCAAGTGGATTGATATCATCTCATTTGAGGCCAGCAACTTACATTCATATTAGCGCCTACCAAGTCTTTCTAGTGCTGAAGCATTAAGTCGATCAACTTAGGTTCTAGTCATCTCGATTTTCACACACCAGTCGCTGCTAACAGACAATGCCCCACTGTTGTTATCCATTCGGATATTTTCCTTCAAATACCAAAACTACATGAAATTTCTAACACATTGATTGCTCACAGTGTCTTCTTTGTCCTTTACCTGCCGGTACAGATGAGAACATCACCTTCAATGAAGAACAATTGACTTGGTATCTCTCCATTTGATGCCAGCAAGCTATATATCTATATTAGTGCCTACCAAGTCTTTCAAGTGCTGAAGTATTACGCCGCTCAAATTAGGTTCTAGTCATTTCGATTTTCGCACACCAGTCGCTGCGGGCAGACCATGCCCCCGTTGTTGTTATCCATTCGCATATTTTCCTTCAAATACCAAACTTCATGAAATTTGTAACACATTGATTGCTCACGGTGTCTTCTTTGTGCCCTATACCTACCGGAACAAACGACAATGTCTCGTTCAATGAGGAGCAAGTGGCTTGATAATCCCCCATTTGAAGCCAACAATTTACATATTAGCGCCTACCAAGTCTTTCTAGTGCTGAAGCCCTACGTCGCTCACCTTACGTTCTAGTCATATTGATTTTCGCACACCAGTCGCTGCTAACAGACAGTGACGCCGCCGTTGTTATCTGTTAGTAGGTTTTTTTTCAAGTACCAAAACTAAAGGAAATTTCTAACATTGATTGCTCACAGTGTCTTCTTTGTCCTCTACCTCCTGGTACACACAAGAACGTAACGTTCAATGACGAGCAAGTGACTTGATATCACTCCATTTGACGCCACCAACATATATATACATATAAGCGCCTGCCAAGTCTTTCAAGTGCTGAAGCATAACGCCGCTCAACTTAGGTTCTTGTCATCTTGATTTTCGCACACCAGTCGCTGCTGACAGTGCCTGCCCCCGCCGTTGTTATCAAATCGCAGGTTTTCCTCAATATACCAAAACTACATGAAATTTCTAAAATATCCATTGATCACGGTGTCTTCTTTGTGCTCTACCTGTCGCTACAAACAAGAACGTCACGTTCATTCAGGAGCAAGTGACCTGACATAACCCTATTTGAGGCCAGCAACTTATATTTATATTACCACCCACCAAGTCTTTCTAGTGCTAAAACATTACGCCGCTTAACGTAGGTTTTAGTCATCTTGATTTTCGCACAGCAGTCGCTGCTAACAGACTGTGACGCCGCCGTTGTTATCCATTCGCACGTTTTCCTGCAAATACCAAAACTACTTGTCATTTCTAACACATTGATTGATCACAGCGTCCTCTTTTTCCTCTACCTGCCGGTACAAACTAGAACGTCACGTTCATTGAGGAGAAAGAGACTTGATATCACCCCATTTGACGCCAGCAGCAGCAGCAGCAGCAGCAGCAGCAGCAGCAGCAGCAGCAGCAGCAAACTACTCTATTGGGGTCCTGAGGAGCTAAGCGGGGGCCTGCAGGTCCCTACACAGCCGCTGGCTAGTCCCATGTCGGAACAGAGAGGCCATGCCTCTCCGCTCGTTCACGGGCCCTCTGGACAGCCAGGAGCTGGACGTCCTGTCTCGGGTCTGTGATGGCCTTCGTCCAGTCTTCTACTGTATTAAAATCCTGTAACACAGGGCACTGCCAGAGCATGTGATTTAATGAGCTAAATTCAGTGCCGCAATCTGGGCAGAGTGGATCGATGTCCGAGTGGAGCTTGTTCAAAAAGCCCCTAGAGGGGTAGGACCCCGTCTGGAGCATGCGAAGCGTGCTAGCTTGTGGCCTGTTAAGCTTATGATGGGGGAAAGGAAAACTCTGCCTATTCCCTCTGTAATGAGAGGTGATTTCATTAAAGGTAACCAGTGGATCACTGTGGACGAGCTCTCCCGAACTCACGCGAGACACCATCCCGTCGCGGCATACGAAACCTCGCGCACGGTCGTGGGCTATCTCATTGGGGTTCAGGTGACCCGGTAATACGTCTGGTCCCATGTGAGCTGGGAACCAGACTATGTGGTGAACAACGTCAGAGGGGTGTTTGCCGTTTAGAATCCTGGTTGCTTTGGCTATTAATCCCGATGCGAACGCTCTAACGGCTGCTCGGGAGTCCGTGTACACCGTAGTGCGTTTTGAGTCCAGTAATCCGAGAGCTATAGCAGCCTGTTCCGCCACATCGACCGAGGAGGTTTTCAACGAGGCTGCCGAGAGGCGTTCTCCCCTGTCATTGACTATGGCTACGGAGAACTTGTTGGCACTGGCGTGCCGCGCCGCGTCAACAAAGGTCTCCGTTCCGGATATGTTCTTTAAGAAAGCTCTAGCCCTCGCTAACCTTCGACCTTTATTGTGTTGGGGGTGGACATTTCTTGGAAAAGGGTCTACAATAAAGGAGTTCCTTGTCTGAGCATCAAGTTGCGTGATATTTTCCTGATTGAAGCTAGGACGGAGGCCTGCCGCATCCAGAAGTCTTCTGCCTGCTTTGGAGTTTGATAATCTAATAATTTGTGCTGATCTTTGTGCTTCTATTAATTCCAAAGTTGTGTTGTGTACTCCCAATGTCCTGAGTTTCTCTGTGCTAGCCGTGATTGGCACGCCGATCACCTTTTTGATACTTTTGCGCATGAGCGTGTGTAATTTATCCATTTCTGTTTTTGTCCACTTGAGGGCTGCGACTATGTAAATGACATGGCTGATGAGGAAAGCATGGTGAGCCCTAAGGAGTATATCCTCGCCTATGCCACCTTTCTTGCTGGACACTCTCATGATTAATCTAATAATGTTTTCAGTTTTCGTGGTGAGTTGGGCTATAGTCTTAGCGTTGCATCCCTTTGAGTTTATTGAAAGCCCTAGTATTTTGATAGAGTCTACTCTCGGGATGGTGTGCCCATCTCTGGTACGAACGCTAATTGGCACCTGATCGAGTGGGGTGAGTCCCCTAGCACCTCGTCTAGCCTGTCTGTACAGCAGGAGTTCCGACTTTCCAGGCGAGAGTGCCAGTCCCGTACCTTTCAAGAAAGACTCTGTAACATCCAGAGCCTCCTGTAGAGCTTGTTCGACCGTAGCCTCCGATCCTCCAGGACACCAGATTGTAATATCGTCAGCATATAATGCATGACCTACGTAAGGAATTGCTGCAAGGCTTTCCGACAACTTGCGCATTGCTATATTAAACAGAAGGGGTGAGATAACTGCCCCTTGGGGAGTACCCCTGTTTCCGAGTGTGAAGTATTCCGAGACTGATTGCCTCAACTTTATGGCCGCCGTCCTGCTCTCGAGGAAGGATGCAACGAAGGAGAAGAATTTAACTCCTAAGTTCAAGGCCGATATCTCCTGAAGGATATAGTCATGTGCAATTGTATCGAATGCCTTGGATAGATCCAGTGCGAGGACGCCTTTTACATGTTTGGTTTGAGAGTCGATTATCTGTGGTTTGAGCAGGAGCATGACATCCTGCGTTGAAAGCAAGGGCCTGAAACCAACCATATTGTACGGGAACAATTCGTTGCGCTCAATA
This sequence comes from Dermacentor andersoni, assembly GCF_023375885.2. Classification (NCBI taxonomy): domain Eukaryota; kingdom Metazoa; phylum Arthropoda; class Arachnida; order Ixodida; family Ixodidae; genus Dermacentor; species Dermacentor andersoni. The sequence continues at coordinate 40,432,195 of NC_092818.1, read as the reverse complement.
TGTCTCGATATCCTGTTATGCACTGCATGTTCCGCTACTTTGCTAATGCAAGATGTAAAGGAGATAGGACGAAGGTTCTCCAAGCTGGGTGATTTACCTGGCTTGGGGATTAAGACCACTGTGGCCTTCCAACTCTCCGGTACAACGCCTTCCTCCCATACCTCATTTATCTACTTCACTAAAGCTTGAATTGCTTTGTCGTCCAAATTTCTTAAGAGCCGGTTTGTAACTCCGTCGGGGCCTGGGGCAGACCTTCCATTTAAATTGTGCAGCACTTCCCTCATATCAGCTTCCAAAAAGGGGACGTCCAGCTCTTGGGCAGGCGCGCCCTCATATTGAGGGAGGGGAGAACCTGGGCTTTGGCCAATGGGAAGGTATTTGTTCGCTAGTTTCCGAAATATGGAGGCCTCTGAGATGCCTTCCATTTTTTCCTTATTAATTAATCGGTCTATGACTAGTCTCTGATTACATTTGGATTGTCCATCGTCTAAGAGATGTTTGAAGAGGGTCCATTTGCCTCCTTTGCGCATTTTGCCATCCGCTGCCGAGCAGGCGTCTCGCCATTGCTGTTTATTAAGTTCTGAGTAATGCTCCTCAATGAGTTTATTGAGCTCAGCGATCTTTTTCCGTAGCCTGCGATTGAGTCTTTGTGTCTTCCATCTCTCGAGGAGAGAGCGCTTGGCTTCCAGGAGATGCGCTAACCGTGCGTCCATCCCTGGGGCATCAAAATCCGTAACTATTTCCTTGGTGGGCTTCTCGACATCCATTTGTATCTGTACAAGCAGTTCACTGAACGTGTCGTATACTGCCTCATCTTCACCTCTTATTTTCCTAAAGAGGTCCCAGTCTGTGTATTTATAGGTTTTGGGAGGAGCTGCTATTATTTCCATCCTGAGTTCTATTATGTAGTGGTCGCTCCCCAAGTTCTCCTGTAAGTTGGACCACGTGGCCACAGCATTTCTAGTGAAGCTCAGATCAGGGGTCGTGTCTCTGGCGACCGAGTTTCCCTGCCTCGTGGGGAAACGTGGGTCCGAGACCAGTGTCAGGTTTAGGTCTGTACTCGCTGCAACTAGGTTGGCCCCTTTCTTTGTTCGTGTTACATAACCCCAAGCCGGGTAGGGAGCGTTGCAATCTCCTGCGACTATTAAGGGCTGCGATTTCGCAGTGGTTGCGACCCTATTTAGTAGTGAGCGGAGATTATGCTTATGAGCTGAAGGAGAGCTGTACAGGTTGAGAATGAAAATGTTTCGTCGAATTTTTCCGTGGGGGATGATTTCAATTAACTGTGCCTCGAGACCAGATTTCTTATCCGAGTTACACATTTTGACTTCGTGCTCCTGAAAAGAGGTGTCTTTCCTGACGAATGTGGCGATACCTCTGCCATTTTCTCCTTTTTGACTAACCGAACGGTAGCCCGATAAATTTACCTTCTCACTAAGTGTTTCTTGCAAGAGCAGGACGTGCGGCATTATCGCTTGTGCTTTGATGAGCTGCAATAGAGCAGCCTTGCGCCTTAAGAAGCTGGCGCGATTCCACTGCCAGATAATTAGGTTTCCGGTTTGTCCCGCCATTTTGATTTCTATTGAGCTAGCAGAGCCTGCAGGGGACTCGTGTTATCGGGATCCTGCTGTACTTTCTTAGCTTTTGCAGTGGTGCCAGTGGAGATGCTTTTGATTTTGCTAGCGTCTATTATTTTCATTTTAGACTCGAGGATGCCAACTCTACGTGTTAGGTGGGAGATGTTACTGTCCATATGCTCGACTGTGCTAGATTGAATAGCTAAGGCCTCTCTCATATGCGTGAGCGATTCCTCAATTACCTTCAAAGACGCGAGTATGTTTGGTTCTAGCTTAGGGTCCTGAGCGGGGGACTCGTCAGTTTGCATTGGCTCTCTTTCCGTGGTCGCGGGGGGGGGGGAATAGCTTTGCGCTTATTCGACCCTTCTGCTCGAACTGGGATGGGTAAGGCTACTTCGCGGGGTTCACGCGAGTTACGCAAGAGCTCGAACTCAGCCCTCAGCGTTCGTAGTGCCTCTTTTAGCTCTGCATTTTCCTTCTTAAGCATTAAAATCTCAGATTGCCCTCTTTTATGCTCCGGCGAGATGCCCTGTGTTACCTTTTTGCTGCTTGAGATGCTCATCCTGGCCTTGTCTGCCCAGGACATTGGTTCCTGGATTCGGACCCTGGAACCCGATCGTCCTCTCGAAAGGGAGCGTCTGCTGCTATTGTCGCGCCCTCTGGAGCGAGAGCGCGATCTGCTGGATCGCCCTCTGGATCGGGAGCGGGAGCGTCCTCTCGATGCCGATATGTTGCGGTGGGGGGAGTAGAAGGGTTTCTCTCCCGCCATTGCTTCTCCGCCGCTAGCTGTGTCGAAGCCACGTGGTCCTGCCGCCCGCTGCGCGTGCTGTGCGCGCCTGCGGCGCCGCCGTCTTTGGCGCACGATGTATCGCACCTGGAAGCGCTGTTTGCACTTGCGGTCTGCCATTTGGTGTGCCCCACCACAGATGGCGCACTTGGGATCACATTGATGATCCTCTGATGGTGTGAGCATGCCACATCCGCGGCATTTTTTCTGGTCTTTGCCCTTCGGGCAAACGTCGGACCTCTGGCCCAGTTCTCCACACGCATAACAAACGTCTACTTGTCTTCGATATAAGGAACAAGGGTAGCGAACACCATCACATACGACGTTTAGGGGGACCTTGTGTCCGTCGAACAACACGATCACTGTTGTTGTCTTCTTGATTCTTCGAACCCCCAGAGCGCTGGGGTTTCTCCGGTTGACGATCATCTCCGTCAGTTCTGCGTCACTGATGTCCACGTTGATTCCGCGGATCACTCCTTTACATGTGTCGTCGGACGCAGCCACGTAGGCCGCCACTTCTATGACGACACTTGCCATACAAATCTGCTGAACTTTGGCGTAGGCGTGCACGTTCGCCTCGAACGGCGTGGCAACCACGAGAATGTTCTGGAAGGGGTTCGTGCACAACGTGTCGTCGAACACCTGCTCCGCTGTTAGAGAAGCCGCCTTGGCGAGCGCACGCTTGAAAATAATAAGGTCCGTCTTCTTAACATCCAGCCCTCCACGAGGCCTTATAATGGTCTTAAAGTGATTCCTAGGAAGGTTCGCGATTCTGGAAGCTTCGACAACTCGTCTCAATACCTTCTGCGGTGCGGCATTGCGGGCGCCGCCATTTCCGCTTCCTTTCGCTGACGTGGGCGCGTTAGGATCACACCGCTCGGCAAGTTTCTTCTTCTTGCTCACGACTTCGATCCAGCCAGAGCACTCCGCTTCCTCCGGATTGATTTCCATGCCTTCTACAACCGAGGTATTGGGGTTGGAGGCCATTTTCTAGCTCGACGACGCGTTGGGCCTAGGCTCGACGCCTGCCCGACTGCCCCGTATGGTTTGGCTCGTTAGGCGTAGCTCCGCGCCAACGTGGCGGGCGGTGGAAAAGTCTCGGAAAAGTCCGAAAAATCCACCCACCGGTAAGATTTCGGTAGCCGCCTGTTCCGTGGAGTAAACTGCGTCGACTGATGCACAGTTCCTGTGAGTTGAGGCAAGAAATCTGGTCCAAAAAGTTTGTAGAAACGGGAGCTGACGCGCTCCTACCAAGTCTTACTACCTCCTACCAAGTCTTACAAGTGCTGAAGCATTACGCCGCTCAACTAGGGTTCTATTCATCTCGATTTTCACACAGCAGTCGCTGTTAACAGACAGTGCTGCCGCCGTGGTTTTCCATTAGCACGTTTCCCTTCAAATACCAAAACTACTTGAAATTTCTAACACATCGATTGCTCGCGGTGTCTTCTTTATGCCCTTCCTGCCGGTACAAACGAGAACGTCACGTTCGATGAGGAGCAAGCGACTTGATATCACCCCATTTTACTCCAGCAACTGATATTTATATTAGCGCCTACCAAGTCTTTATAGTGCTGAAGCATTACGCCGCTCAACTAAGGTCCTAGTCAACTTGATTTTCGCATAGCAGTCGCTGCTAACAGACAGTGCCACCGCCATGGTTATCCATTAGCACGTTGTAATTCAAAACCAAAAGTACATGAAATTTCTAACAGATCGATTGCTCGCGGTGTCTTCTTTATGCCCTACTTGCCGGTACAAAAGAGAATGTCGCGTTCAATTAGGAGCAAGTGGCTTGATAATCCCCCATTTGAAGCCAGCAACTTGCATTCATATTAGCGCCTACCAAGTGTTTTTAGTGCTGAAGCCCTACGTCGCTCACCTTAGGTTCTAGTCATATTGATTTTCGCACACCAGTCGCTGCTAACAGACAGTGACGCCGCCGTTGTTACCTGTTCCTACGTTTTCTTTCAAGTACCAAAAGTACTTGAAATTTCTAACACATTGATTGCTCACAGTGTCTTCTTTGTCCTCTACCTGCTGGTACACACAAGAACGTAACGTTCAATCAGCAACAAGTGACATGATGTCACCCCAATGCACACCAGCAACTTATATTTATTTTAACGCTTACCAAGTCATTCTAGTGCTGAAGCATTATGCTACTCAGCGTAGGTTCTGGTTACCTTGATTTTCGCACAGCAATCTCTGCTAACGGTCAGTAACGCCGCGGTTGTTATCCATTCACACGTTTTCCTTCAGATAGCAAAATTTCTTGTAATTTCTTAAGCATTGATTGCTCACAGTGCCTTCTTTGTCCTCTACCTGCCTTTACAAACAAGAACGTCACGTTCAATTAGGAGAAAGTGAAATGATAGCACATTTGACGCCAGCAACTTATATATATATATATATATATATATATATATAGCGCCTACCAAGTCTAGTGCTGAAGCATTACGCCGCTCAACTGAGGTTCTAGTCATCTTGATTTTCGCACACTAGTAGCTGCTAACAGACAGTGACGCCGCCGTTGTTATCTGTCGGAACGTTTTCCTCCAAATACCAAAAACTTGAAATTTCTAACAAATTGATGGCTCACAGTGTCTTCTTTGTCCTCTAAATGCCGGTGCAAACATGAACGTCGCGTTCAGTGAGGAGCAAGCGGCGTGATATCACCCGATTTGAGGCCAGCAACTTACATTCATATTAGCGCCTACCAAGTCTTTCTAGCGCTGAAGCATTACGTCGCTCAGCTTAGGCTCTAGTCATCTTGATTTTTGCACACCAGTAGCTGCTGACAGAGACGCCACCGTTGTGATCGATTCGTACGTTTTCTTTTAAGTACCAAAACTACTTGTAATTTCCAATATATTGATTGCTCACAGTGTCTTTTTTGTGCTTTACCTGCCGGTACAAACCAGTACGTCACGTTCAATGAGGAGAAAATGACTTGATATCACCCCATTTGAAGCCAGCAACTTATATTTATATTACCACCTACCAACTCTTTCTAGTGCTGAAGCATTCCGCCGCTCAACGTACGTTCTAGTCATCGTGATTTACGCAGAAGTATCACTACTAACAGACAGTGACGCTGCCGTTGATATCCATTCGCACGTTTTCTTTAAATACAAAAACTACCTGTAATTTCTAACATATTGATGCTCACCGTGTCTTCTTTGTCCTCTACCTGCCAGTACACATAAGAACCTCACGTTCAATGGCGAGCAAGTGACTTGATATCACCCATTTCATTCGTCTTTCTGTCACTTCCCACCATTTCTGTCTTCTCCTGGCTTCTTTTTACTTTCAATTTTCTAGGCAGCAAGGGTTAACCTGGTGGGAATAGCCAACCTAGGTTATTTCATATTTGGTTATAGCGATGACGTACAGCTGGCGTTTACAGGACCTGTACATACAGTCCCCGTAGCGTCCCCTTGTAGGGCTCCATGGTGGGTGGCTGGCATTATTGCCGAAAATTCAATTACTTTATGTCTAGCTTCTTTCCTCCGCTTCCTGATCGCCCTCACAATAGAGGGCGCATTGATGAAGTTTTCCTGTTCCTTGGACGTCAAAGACCAATCTTTCCACGTTACCATGTGATCCACTCAGAAAAATCTCATAAACAAGTATGAAACATTTCCCCTTTTCTCGTTTCCAAGTCCTTAACTGGTGTCCTTGGTCCAGGCTACAAGGTATCAAGGCTGGCAAGTGGTGATCTCCTGTTAGAACTGCATGATCAGAAACAATGCGAAAAGTTGCCCAGTCTAGTATCATTTGGGGATATTCCATTGACAGTAACTCCACATCGCACTCTGAACACCACCCGCGGCGTTGTCTCGGATGACGACTTGCTTAAACTGACAGAGGCTGAGCACCTGGAGGGCTTCAGTGAGCAGAATGTTGTCAATGTCCGAAGAATTAAAATGAGAAGGGTTGGTAATGATATTCAAACGAAGCACCTGATACTCTCATTCAGTTCAAGTATTCTGCCCGAGTCTGTAGAGGCCGGGTACATCAAGCTCCGTGTCAGACCATATGTGCCGAATCCCCTAAGATGCTTCAAATGCCAGCGTTTCGGCCACAGTTCGCAGAGCTGCCGGGGCCACCAAGCATGTGTAATATGGAGTGCCCTTGAACACGCCACTGAAGCTTGTAATACCTCTCTTCATTGCGTAAACTGTGATGGGGATCACGCCGCGTGCTCGCGGTCGTGCCCCTCCTGGAAGAAGGAAAAAGAAATTGTAACCATAAAACTAAACGGAAATATATCGTTAAAAGAAAAGGTTTGCCGAAGTGGCGCGTCAGGGGGCAGCACCACAACGGCCTCCGGCGGCTATCCGACCCACAAACAGTCAGTCGGCAGTCACGCCATCTGCCCCCGCGGCGATTGCAGCTAGCGCTGCTCCGTCAACCGAGGAGAAGGGACCATCGACCGCGAAGGTGGGCGCAGCCGAGGCTGCCTCAACCTCCCAGGTCCCTTCCAGCGCTGGCAACAGCCGGCGCAGCCAAATCCCTCAGGGAGCACCATCCACCTACGGGCTGGTGGGCGCAGGGGTGGGCGCAGGAGACTCTCTCGAAAAACTTCTCGCTCTCAAGAGCGCGTGTCCGGCGCCTCACAAGAGGCAATGGACACAACACCTATCCCCACGGCGCACCAAGCGCCTAAGGAGCGGCGAGGCTCCCTGGAAGGCTCCAAAAAAGGCGGAACCCCGGTTACAGGGCCTCGCAAGAGCGGTGTAATTTAAGGCATCTCTTCCGTTTCCGTAAACAATGCAACAATTCTCTTTAAATATGGATACACAAATCACACAATGGAATGTCAGAGGCTTGCAAGAGCTTATCCAAAAACACAATCCAAAAGTGCTGTGTCTGCAGGAAACACACCTAAATCCACAACAAACAAACTTTCTCCGACCGCATGTGAAGTTCCGCAAAGATCGCGATGATGCTGTCGTATCATCAGGCGGTGTTGCCATTTTGATTCATAAAAGTATTTCCTGTCAGCGTTTACAGCTACAAACGCCCCTTGAAGCAGTGGCGGTTCGAGCTGTTTTTCTAAATAAACTAATCACCATTTCCTCGCTTTACGTACCCCTGCACTACAACTTAAACAAACATGAATTTCAGTCATTTATAGACTAATTGCCAGAACCTTATGATGTTCTTGGCGATTTCAATGCACACAGCTCCCTGAGGGGCGACTCTCGTATAGACGCGCGAGGGCGTCTTGTTGAACAGTTCCTTTTTTCTTCAGGTGCGTGCTTGCTGAATAAGAAGAAACGCACTTATTACTGTCTTGCAAACAATACTTTTCTTCAATTGATCTGAGCATAGTTTCCCCGTCTATACTGCCCGAACTCGAATGGGAAGTTATGAATAATCCCTACATAAGCGACCACTTCCCCATACTATTAAAACACTTTAAAAAAATGAATATCTACCACAGGCTCCTAGGTGAAAGATTGACACAGAGACTGGGAGGAATTACGAAACTTAACTAGTATATCATGGGATGACAAGTCTTCTTTAGAAATCGATGCTGCTGTGGAGTACTTCACAGCCTTCATAATAGATGCCGCATGTTAATGCATACGTGAAGTAAGTGGCTCGGCATGCAAACGGCATGTCCCGTGGTGGAACGATGAATGCAGAATCGCACGTAGGAATCAGAACAAAGCGTGGGGGTTGCTACGCGCTTCGCCCACTGCAGAAAATCTTGTCGACTTTAAGAAAGTATAGTCCCAAGGAAGGAGAACCCGCCGACAGGCTAGAAGAGAAAGTTGGGAGCAGTTTTTATCGAGTATGAGCTCTTATACAGATGAGGCAAAAGTATGGAAGAATATAAATAGAAATATAGGGCGGCAAACATATTCACTTCCTCTGGTAAATACACAGGGCGATACACTGCAAGATAAGGCAGACTCACTTGGGGAGCACTTTGAGAGCGTATCAAGTTGAAATCATTATTGGCAATCCTTCCTGAAATATAAGCAAATAGAATAACGTAAGCCATTACCAATAAAATGTCGAGAGAATGAGCCTTACAACCGTCCATTTAGTATTGCCGAATTGAGAGCTGCCCTGAGCGCATGCAAGAGCTCTGCACCAGGTTCTGATAGAGTCATGTATGAAATGCTCAAAAACTTACACAATGATACGCAAGTTACACTACTCACACTTTTCAACACCATCTGGGATGCAGGGTACCTTCCAACCGCGTGGAAGGAAGCTGTTGTGGTCCCTGTTTTGAAAGAAGGCAAAGAGCCTTCCTCAGTGGCAAATTACCGCCCGATAGCCCTCACAAGTTGCATTTGTAAGGTGCTTGAAAAAATGATAAATCGGCGACTCATTCATTTCCTTGAACAGAGCAAAATGCTTCATCCTTATCAGTGCGGCTTCCGAGAAGGGCGCTCCACAACCGATCATCTCGTACGTGTTGAAGCAAATATCCGGGACGCATTTGTACATAAACAGTTCTTCCTATCGATATTTCTCGCTATGGAAAAGGCGTATGATACAGCGTGGCGTTACGGAATCCTAAGATACTTGTTAGAAATGGGCATCTATGGTAATATGCTTAACCTAATAGAAAGCTATCTGTCCAGTTGTACCTTCCGTGCTAAAGTCGGCAATGTACTTTCACGACCTTTTATGCGGGGAACGGGTGTACCCCAAGGAGGCGTGCTCAGCTGCACACTTTTCATGGTGAAGATGAACACGCTTCGCGCTTCATTACCACCCGCCATCTTTTATTCTGACTACGTGGACGACATACAAATAGCTTTCAAATCTTGTAACCTCGCAGTCTGCGAGAGAGAGGTACACCATGGACTGAACAAAGTCTCATTGTGGGCAGACAAGAAAGGATTTAAGATCAATCCTACCAAAAGCTCTTGCGTTCTTTTTACAAGAAAAAGAGGAATGATCCCAGATCCCTGCTTAGAACTATGTGGACAACAAATACCCATAAACAAAGAGCACAGATTTCTAGGTGTTATACTAGACTACAGACTCACTTTCGTCCCCCACATTAAATATCTTAAAGAAAAATGTCTGAAAACAATGAACCTAATAAAACTTCTGTCCCATACTTTGGGGGGCAGTGACAGGAAGTGCTTAATTACTCTCTATGAGAGCCTGATTCGTTCACGATTAGATTACGGCGCCGTGATCTATCCTACTGCCACCCCGAGTGCGCTAAAGATGCTAGACCCTGTTCACCATCTAGGTATCCGTTTAGCCACAGGAGCTTTCAGAACAAGTCCCGTACCAAGTTTATATGCAGAATCGAATGAGTGGTCACTTCATATCCAGAGAACATACACCAGCGAAACATATTTTTTGAAAGTCCACTCTAATCCTGAACATCCGGGTTACAATACCGTTAACGAGATGACATATGCTACACTCTTCCACAATCGTCCCTCCGTAAGACAGCCTTTCTCGCTGCGTGTGAGGGAGCTTAGTCATGAAATGCATGTTCCACTCCTCGAGGTTCGCCTAATGCATCCAGCCAAGCTGCTACCTCCTTGGGAGTGGCAGCTGATACAATGCGATACATCTTTCGCGCAAGGTACAAAACGTGCTCCAGAGATTGAAATCCAAATGCATTTCCGGGAACTCCACCACAAATTGTCCTGACGCATCGAAGTCACACGATAGCGTGTCCTATGCAGCCGTCGGTCCATCCTTCTCGGAAACCGATGTACTGCATCCGGAAACTAGTATCTTTACGGCTGAGGCTTCCGCACTGCTGTCGGTCGTAAAGCATATAAATAACTCAAAACTCCAGAAATCAGTTATATATACGGACTCCCTTAGTGCTGTGAAGGCCTTGATGTCATCATGTAACCACAAAAATCCGATAATTAATGAACTCTATTCCATTCTGTGTAAAGCGTATATAGGAAACGTGCATGCCATCATATGCTGGGTGCCATGTCATAGAGGCATCGAAGGCAATGTTCTGGCGGAACAGATGGCCACGTCAGTTGCATCGCATTCTAATATTCCCACCACCGCAGTCCCTGTCACAGATCTGAAGCCCTTCTTACGGAGGAAACTACGGAACCACTGGCAACGCCCATGGGATGCGGTAACAAATAATAAGCTACACGTGATAAAGCCACAGTTAGGATTCTGGCCTTCCGTAACAAAATCACGCCGGACAGATGTCCTATTCTGTCGTCTAAGAATAGGACACACAGTTGGCACACATAACTTTTTACTCACCAGAAACGAACCTCCAACCTGTGGCAGATGCAGGGAGAGGCTCACCGTCCTCTACGTCCATCTGGAGTGTCGGAAAGCCGAATCTGAAAGAAAGAAACATTTTCCCATAGCATACCGGCAGCACATCCCCCTTCTTCCAGTAATGTTACTCCGCCCTGAAACACTGTTTCACACCAACGCAGTCCTGGGCTTCCTGAAAGATGTATTACATGTTATTAGCCCCACACACTCGTAGCGTCTCCTCTTTTTAGAAGATGCCGCTGTGATAGCTGTTTCATATAGCACGTGCCTCTAGGCCCTTGTGTTTCAAGGGCTCTGGTGAGGCAGTGGTGCTCCAGTTAATTTACCCATCTAATATATTTTCTGTATTGCATCACTCTTTCACGAAGGATTTTATTGCACATAGAACATGTCATTTGTCATCGACATAATATTATTACAGATAGATTTTACGCACTCTAGAGCGACTATTTTTAAGGCCCCTATACAGCCACCTTACATTAACCCTATAGAACTCATAACTACATTGCGAACTCAACACCACTACCTTGGCGCTCTTTGGCCACACTTGGCCCTTGCGCCAATAAACACTGCATATCATTATCAGGAACAAGTGACTTGATATCACCCCATTTGAGGGCAGCAACTTGTGTTTATAATAACGCCTACCAAGTCATTCTAGTGTTGAAGCATTACGCCGCTCAACGTAGCTTCTAGTCATCTTGTGTTTTGCACAGCAACCACTGCTAACAGACAGTGACGCCGCCATTGTTATCCAATCGTCCGTTTTTCTTCAAATACAAAAACTACTTAATGTTTCCCACGCATTCATTGCTTACACTGTTTTCCTTGTCTTCTACCTCCCGGTACACACAAGAACGTCACGTTCGATGAGGGGAAAGTGACTTGATGTCACCGCCATTCACGCCAGCAACTTTTATATATATTAGGGCCTACCAAGTCATTCTAGTGCTGAAGCATTAAGCCGCTCAACGTAGATTCTAGTCGGCTTGATTTTCGCACAGCAATCACTGCTAACAGACAGTAACGCCGCAGTTGTTATCCATTCTCACGTTTTCCTTCAAATACAAAAACTACATGAAATTTGTAACACATTGATTGCTCACAGTCTCTTCTTTGTCCTCTACCGGCCGGTACAGACAAGATCTTCATGTTCAATGAGGACCAAGTGACTTTATAATACTTTATGTGACGCCAGCAACTTATATATATATTAGCGCCTACCAAGTCATTCTAGTGTTGAACCATTACTGCGTTCAACTTAGGTTCTAGTCATCTTTATTTTCGCACACCAGTCGCTGCTAACAGACCGCGCCCACGCCGTTGTTATCCATTCGCACGTTTTCCTTCAAGTAGTAAAACAACTTAGAATTTCTAACACATTGATTGCTCACAGTGTCTTCTTTGTACTCTACCTGCCGGTACAAATAAGAACGTCAAGTTCAATGAGAAGAAAGTGACTTGATATCACCCCACTTGATGCCAGCAACCTATATTAATATTACCACCTACCAAGTCCTTCTAGTACTGACGCATGACGCCCTCAACGAAGACTCCAGTCTTCTCGATTTTTGCGCAGCAATAACTGCTAACACATATTAACGCCGCTGTTGTTATCAATTCTCACGTTTTCCTTCAAATACAAAAACTACATGAAATTTCTAACACATTGATTGCTCACAGTCTCTTCTTTGTCCTCTACCTGCCGGTACAGACAAGAACTTCATGTTCAATGAGGAGCAAGTGACTTGATGTCACCCGAATTCACGCCAGCAACTTATATTTACATTAACGCTTACCAAGTCATTCTTGTGCAGAAGCATTACGGCGCATAACGTAGGTTCTAGTCAGCTTGAGTTTCGCAGGGCAGTCTCTGCTAACAGACAGTAACGCCGCCATTGTCATCCATTCGCACGTTTTGCTTCAAGTATCAAAACTACTCGAAGTGTCTAACACATTGATTGCTCACAGTGTCTTCTTTGTCCTCTACCTGCCGGTATACACAAGAACGTCACGTTCAATGAGGAGCAAGTGACTTGATGTCACCCCAATTCACGCCAGCAACTTATATTTATATTTGGGCCTACCAAGTCATTCTAGTGCTGAAGCATTATGCCGCTCAACGTATGTTCTAGTCATATTGATTTTCGCACAGCAGTCGCTGCTACAGACAATTCCGCCGTTGTTATCCATTCGCACGTTTTCCTTCAAATAACAAAACTACTTGAAATTTCTAAAACATTGATTGCTCACAGTGTCTTCTTTGTCCTCTACATGCAGATACGAACAAGAACGTCCCGTTCATTGAGGAGGAAGTTACTTGCTATCACCCCGTTGCCACTGTTTGAGAATCCTCTTATGGCTCCTGTCATGCTATGTCCGCCGTGGCAATGGCAGCTCATTGAGTGTGATACTTCGTTAGTTGAAATAACGAAGAGCGCTCCCCAGGTACACATTGAAATGCACTTTCTTGAACTTCAGTCGAAGTACTCTTGCCAGGAATTTTACACAGATGCCTCAAAGTCGCATGCTGGCGTTTCATATGCAGCCGTCGGTCCATCAATTTCAGACTCCAACGTCCTGCACCCAGAAACAAGCATATTCACTGCTGAGGCGTATGCTGTACTGACAGCTGTTAAACATATAAAGAAAATGAAATTGTAAAAAGCCATTATATTCACAGACTCCCTTAGTGTTGTAAAATCTCTAATGTCACTCCAGAAACGTAACAGTCCTGCACTCCATGAGCTATATTCGCTCCTGTGCACAGCATATACATCTAATCAGCACGTCATAATATGTTGGGTACCTGGGCACAGAGGCATTAAGGGCAACATGCTTGCAGATGAAATTGCGACATCCATTGCAACGAAAGCTGTCAACTGTTCCGTAGGTATCCCTGCCTCAGACTTAAAGCCATTTTTTGCGCAAAAAACTTAGGCGGTATTGGCAACAGAAGTGGGACACCGAAACCTCTAATAAACTCCATTTGATCGAACCACAATTACGAAATTTTCCACCGATAACAAAAATACGGCGAATCGAGGTCATTTTCTGACGCCTTCGGATAGGTCATACTTATGGCACGCACTCTTATCTCTTGACCGGTAGCGAACCTCCCATATGCTCTAGATGTGGCGAGACACTAACCGTCCTCCATGTCTTGCTGGAGTGTAGAGAAATGGAAACTGAAACAAAAAAAAAACGCTTCCCTCTAGCCTACCGACAAAACATTCCTCTTCGTCCTGCAATGTTGCTTGGTACTGACCCATTTTTTCACACAAAGTCAGTTTTTAACTTTCTGGAAGATGTTAATTCATTGAAAGTTATAGGCCGAAGAGATTCGTAGCATAGCATCTTACCAGACGCTGCTGCTGCGATAGCAGCATTTGTAGAGCACGTGCCTACAGGCCCTTGCACTTAAGGGTCTCTTGAGGCAATAGTGCTATTGGCATTTACATATTTTATTGCATCCCTCGATGAGAGCATAACTTTAAATATCATAGTACACCTAAAACGTCACTGTGAGAATTTTAATAAATATATATTGTTTTACTATTGTTTTAGGGCCCCTATACAGCCAGGGTCGATCGTTATAGCCAACCACGACGCCATTGATCATTACTTGCATCACTGACTCCATTAAAACATTGCTTGGCGCTCTTTGGCCATGAGTGGCCCTTGCGCCATAAAACCCTACATATCATCATCATCAGCGGTGACGTTACCTCTGGTTCGACTACAAAAGGAGCAACACATCCAGGAAGCCTTCAGAGGGCACGGCACATGGCCTGCAGAAAACATGCCTAAGCTGGCATTACTGTCTATGCAGGTTTCGTCGTGGATTATAGGAGCGACGACTACGAGCGACACAAACTGGCTACCTATTAACGGAACTTATCTGGATACTGCAAGCAATGCGTGGGAGGATCGGCTGTCATCAGCGGTGGCCCCGCAGGGGCGTCTGCGTAAGCAGGCGTTTGGTGTGTTTCGACACCACGTACCCGAGCACACGAGGGTTGAACCCTCCCGCGTGTAGCCGTGCGCGGCTTAGCCGTGTCTGGGGAAAGGGGGATCCTGGGGGTTGAGCTGATGCTGGGTGTTTGGGCCTTTAAGGCCCCTCGGCGGAGGCACCACACCCCTTTGGCCTCTGCTTCACATAGACGGCACCCCCGGACTGACCCACCCGGGGGAAATTGGTAGTTGCCTTTTCATATCTTTCTCTCTCTTAAACCTTCGTCTTTCTCTCTCACTCTACATCTTTCCTGTCTTCTTCTCACTTCGTTTACTTCCAATTCTCCAGGCAATAAGGGTTAACCTGGTGTAGTTCATCCAACCTTGGATCTATTATATTGGGTTATAGCAGCTATGTACAGCTTGCGTCTGCGTTTCCTTCGAATCTCGCAGCGTGCCCTTGTTGGGCTCGGTGGTGGGTGGCTGGCATAGCTGCCGAAATGTAACAAGTTATTGATGGCTTGAAGCACCTTTCCCCGACTTCCTGATCGCCCTCTTTCGAAAAGAGGGCGCACCGAAGAAACGTTTCAATTCTTCGCCCAACGCAAGGAATCCTTCCCGCGCTACCATGTCATACATAGTCAGTGTTCTGATAAAACAGTAAGAACCCTTTCACCATTCACCGTTGCGAAAGTTCTCACCGATGTTCTTGGTCCTGGATACAAGATCACTAACATGGCTAGCGGCGACCTACTGCTTGAAGTACGTGACCAGCTCCAACGTGAAAAGATTTCAAATATTCTGGCTTTTGGTGATGTCGAAGTCACAGTGACGCCACATCGATCTATTAACACATATCGAGGTGTGGTATCAGACACCGATCTTTTGAACCTGAGTGAAGAAGAACTACACGAAGGACGGAAGGAACAAGAAGTTGTCAATGTACAAAGAATAACGATCCAGCGAGACACCAAAGAAATTCCTACAAAACATCTCGTTCTCACATTTGCTACAAGTGTTCTGCCAGAATCTCTCGATACAGGATACACAAAAACCCGAGTAAGACCACACATTCCAAATCCACGTAGATGTTTCAAATGTCAAAGATTTGGCCATGGCTCACAAAGCTGCCGAGGCCGTCTCACTTGCGCAAAATGTGGTCAAGAGCACGTTTCCGACAACTGCACTGGCGCACTTCACTGTGTGAACTGCGACGGCGATCACGCCACATATTCCCGATCATGTCCGACGCGGAAAAAAAAAACGATATTATTACACTGAAGGTTAAAGAGAATATATCGTTTCAAGAAGCGCGGGAACGTGTTTAATTCATTCATACCGCAGGCTATGTTGGTGCGGTGCGTAAGGGGGCAACGCCGCAGCAGACTCCGGCGTCAGCCCGGCCCACAAAGAGTGTGGCTGAGGTTGTGCCACCAGCCCCCTCGGCGATAGCAGCCAACGCTGCCTCGCCGTCACAGAAAGAGGGCCCATCGACCTGAGGGTTGGTAGGCACGAAGGTTTCATCTGCTCAGGTGAAGCCTTCACGACAAACGCGCCGCTCACAAGAGCGGACGTCCAGTGCCTCTCAAGAGGCAATGGACACTACTTCAAGCCAGACGGCGCAGCAAGCGCCCAAGTACCGCCGCCAGTCTCAGGACGGCGGCAAGAAAGACAAACTCCGCATTACAGGGCCTGGGAAGGCCCTGTAATCTAAATCAAATTTCCTCTCTTAACACACAGCACACACACACACTATTAGCTATGGAGACACAAATATTACAATGGAACGTCAGGGGTCTCCTACATAACCTCGATGATGTCAAGGAACTCTTGCGTAAATATAATCTAAAGGTGCTGTGTGTACAAGAGACCCATCTAAAACTTACACAGACAGGATTTCTACCCCAATTTAACATTTTTCGCAAGGACCGTGACGATGCTTTTGCTTCGTCCGGTGGTGTCGCGATTATAGTTGATAAGCGTGTAGCATGCCAGGCCTTGGAACTCCGAACGCGTCTTGAGGCAGTTACGGTTCGAGCCTTACTGTTAGGTAAACTCATTACAATAGCGTCTGTGTATATACCACCCCATTATCGACTCCAAAGAACAGAATTTCTTGGTGTAATCGATGAGCTGCCTGAGCCCTACGTACTCGTTGGGGATTTCAGCGCGCACCATACTCTCTGGGGAGACTCCTGATGCGTTGTCAAAGGCCGCTTAATAGAAAGTTTTCTTGTTTCTTCAGGTACATGCATATTAAATAAAAAGGAGCCGACATTCTGTAGCACAGCACATGGCACGTACTCTGCGATAGATTTAGCTATCTGCTCGGCTACACTTGTACCTTGCCTAGAATGGGAGGTAGTCAAAAACCCATATGGTAGTGATCATTTTCACATCTGCCTCAAAGCTTTAGAACAAAATGAATTCCTACCACACCCCCCTCAATGGAAAGTTGCATCCGCAGATTTGAAAAAAATTTGAGGAAATCACACAGATGCAGTGAAATGCTCTTAAAGATTTTAGTGTGAACGATGCTATTGCCTATTTTACCGCTTTTATAATTGACGCTGCAATAGAGTGCATTCCGCAAACGAAGGGGACTACAAAAAAGAGGCACGTGCTGTGGTGGAATGAGCAATGCAAGAATGCACGTAAGGAGCAAAACAAAGCCTGGCGTTCACTACGTCAATCTCCAACGGCAGAAAACCTCATCAACTTTAAGCACGTGAAATCCAAAGGCAGACGAACGCGTCGTATCGCTAAAAGAGAAAGCTGGGAAAAATACGTCACAAGCATAAATTCCTATACACAAGAAGCAAAAGTCTGGAACAGGCTAAGAAAATTAATTACTCGACAAACCTACAACAAGCCTTTGGTTGATGATGAAGGCCACAGCCTTCAAGACCAGGCGAACGCTCTGGGAGGACACTTCGAGCGAGTTTCTAGCTCTGCGAACTACTCGCAGTCATTCCAGCAACATAAACAGATAGCTGACAGTAAGGCACTGAACCGTAAAGCTAGCGGAAGCGAACCGTACAATCATCCTTTTGGCACTGCTGAGTTCAAAGCTTCCTTTAACGGCTCCACGAAATCGGCGCCAGGAGCCGACAGAGTCATGTACATAATGATAAAACATCTTCACCCTAACACGCAGATGGCTCTGTTGTCTATTTTCAACACTATCTGGGAAACAGGAGACATTCCATTGGCATGGAAAGAGGCGATTGTAGTCCCTGGCTTGAAGCAAGGTAAAGATCCGTCCTCTGTGGCAATCTACCGGCCCATAGCACTCGCAAGTTGTCTATGTAAGCTCTTTGAGAAAATGATAAATCACAAGCTCTTGCACTTCCTTGAATCAAACAAGCTCCTTGACCTATATCAGTGTGGTTTTAGGGAAGGCCGATAGACGACAGACCACCTCGTTCGCATTGAAGCATATATTCGCGACGCTTTCAGACACAAACAGTTCCTTCTTTCTGTATTCTTAGACATGGAAAAGGCTTACAACACCACGTGGCGGTATGGAATTCTACGTGACTTATCAGAGTTGGGCATCCGCGGAAAAATGCTTAATGTAATCGGAAGCTATTTATCAAATCGCACATTCCGTGTCAGAATTGATAATATTCTCTCGAGACCATTTCTACAGGAAACTGGCGTACCGCAGGGTGGCGTGCTTAGCTGCAAACTTTTAATCATAAAAATGAATGCATTGCGCTCATCAATACCGCGTAAAATATTTTATTCAGTATATGTTGATGACATTCAGATTGGATTTACGTCATGTAATCTCGCTATCTGCGAGCGACAAGTACAGCTATGCTTAAACAAGGCGTCTAAGTGGGCTGATGAAAATGGCTTTACGCTCAATGTCAGCAAGAGTACCTGTCTTCTTTTCACTCAAAAAAGAGGTCTCATAGCAAATCCCGAAGTTGAACTTCAGGGACAGCACATACCTGTGAGCACAGAACACAAATCTTTAGGCGTTATTTTAGACACGAAATTAACCTTTATTTCACACCTGAAGTACCTCAGAAACAAATGCCTAAAAAACACGAACATTCTTAAAATTTTGTCACACACAACGTGGGGTAGTGATAAGAAATGCATCCGGAACCTTTACAAGAGCCTCACTCGAACACGCTTCGATTATGGGGCAATGGTTTATCATTCGGCTAGCCCCAGTGCATTGAAGATGCTGGATCCTGTCCATCACCAAGGTATCCGCCTGGCGACCGGTGCCTTCAGGACAAGTCCTGTGGATAGTCTTTACGTTGAAGCTAATGAGTTGTTGCTTCATCTTCAAAGGTCGTACTCAAATTTTATGTATTTTCTGAAGGTAAATGCAAACCGTGAGCATCCCTCTTACACAAGTGTAAACAACCTGACATCTGCAACTTTATTTAATAATCGACCTGCAGTAAGAGAACCCTTCTCACTACGTGTACGGAAGCTGGGTCAAGAAATGGATGTTCCACTTTTTGAAAATCCTCTTATGGCTCCTGTCATGCTATGTCCGCCGTGGCAATGGCAGCTCATTGAGTGTGATACTTCTTTCGTTGAAATAACGAAGAACGCTCCCCAGGAACACATTGAAATGCACTTTCTTGAACTTCAGTTGAAGTACTCTTGCCAGGAATTTTACACAGATGCCTCAAAGTCGCATGCCGCCGTTTCGTATGCAGCCGTCAGTCCATCAATTTCAGACTCCAACGTCCTGCACCCAGAAACAAGCATATTCACTGCTGAGGCGTATGCTGTACTGACAGCTGGTAAACATATAAAGAAAATGAAATTGCAAAAGGCCATTATATTCACAGACTCCCTTTGTGTCGTAAAATCTCTAATGTCACTCCAGAAACGTAACAGTCCTGCACTCAATGAGCTATATTCGCTCTTGTGCACAGTAGATACATCTAATCAGCGCGTCATATTATGTTGGGTACCTGAGCACAGAGGCATTAAGGGCAACATGCTTGCAGATGAAATTGCCACATCCATTGCAACGAAAGCTGTCAACTGTTCCGTAGGTATCCCTGCCTCAGACTTAAAGCCATTTTCGCGCAAAATACTTAGGCTGTATTGGCAACAGAAGTGGGATACCGAAACCTCTAATAAACTCCATTTGATCGAGCCACAATTACGAAATTTTCCACCGATAACAAAAATACGGCGAATCGAGGTCATTTTCTGACGCCTTCGGATAGGTCATACGTATGGCACGCACTCTTATCTCTTGACCGGTAGCGAACCTCCCATATGCTGTAGATGTGGCGAGACACTAACCGTCCTCCATGCCTTGCTGGAGTGTAGAGAAATGGAAGCTGAAACGAAAAAACACTTCCCTCTAGCCTACCGACAAAACATTCCTCTTCGTCCTGCAATGTTGCTTGGTACTGACCCATTTTTTCACAGAAAGTCAGTTTTTAACTTCCTGGAAGTTGTTAATTCATTGCAAGTTATAGGCCGAAGAGATTCGTAGCACAGCATCTTACCAGACGCTGCTGCTGCGATAGCAGCATTTGTAGAGCACGTGCCTACAGGCCCTTGCACTTAAGAGTCTCTTGAGGCAATAGTGCTATTGGCATTTACAAATTTTATTGCATCCCTCGATGAGAACACATCTTTAAATATCATAGTACACCTAAAACGTCACTGTGAGAATTTTAATAAATATATATTATTTTACTATTGTTTTAGGGCCCCTATACAGCCAGGTTCGATCGTTATAGCCAACCACGACGCCATTGATCATTACTTGCATCACTGACTCCATTAAAACATTGCTTGGCGCTCTTTGGCCATGAGTGGCCCTTGCACCATAAAACCCTACATATCATCATCATCAGCGGTGACGTTACCTCTGGTTCGACTACAAAAGGAGCAGCACATCCAGGAAGCCTTCAGAGGGCACGGCACATGGCCTGCAGAAATCATGCCTAAGCTGGCATTACTGTCTATGCAGGTTCGTTACCACTCCAATGCTGCATGTTACCGAAGTGACAATCGATTTTTGTTGGTATTGCCGTGCCCTCACCACTGTATTGCTAGTGTCATTGATTGCTGGTCTGCTGTGCTGATGCATTTGATGTCAGGTGACGTTGAGGAAAACCCCGGGCCAAAGATAGCTGAGATGTTCGAGCAAATCTTACAAAATCAGGCTTCATTTGAATCTAAGATAGATGCTATAAAGGAGGAGTTATCCGATTTAAATACTAAAACTGACAAATCGACCGGCTATATTAAGGTTATTGAAGAAATTGGTGAGCGTATTACTAGATTGGAAACTATTGTTCGGCAACAGGAACAGAAATTAATTGACTATGAAAACAGGAGCAGACGCAATAACGTTATCGTTTTCGGCATACCTGAAACGTCTGAAAAATAGAAATTATGGGGTTTTACGTGCCAAAACCACTTTCTGGTTATGAGGCACGCCGTAGTGGGGGACTCCGGAAATTTCGACCACCTGGGGTTCTTTAACGTGCACCTAAATCTAAGCACACGGGTGTTTTCGCATTTCGCTCCCATTGAAATGCGGCCGACGTGGCCGGGATTAGATCCCGCGGCCTCGTGCTCAGCAGCCTACCTGAAACTTCTGGCGAAACCGAATCAGACTTGTTAGTC
Source organism: Dermacentor andersoni (assembly GCF_023375885.2). Classification (NCBI taxonomy): domain Eukaryota; kingdom Metazoa; phylum Arthropoda; class Arachnida; order Ixodida; family Ixodidae; genus Dermacentor; species Dermacentor andersoni. The sequence continues at coordinate 40,410,988 of NC_092818.1, read as the reverse complement.
TCTCAGTAATCTTGTTAGTAATCTGTTCGAAGTAAAATTGGGCGTTATAGTGAAATCAGTAGACCGAATTCACCGGCTGGGTAAGGAAAAACCAAATAGTTCAAGACCAGTCATTATGAATTTTTATAATCACTCGGAAAAGGAAAATGTTCTCAAAAACTGTGGAAAGCTGAAGGGGTCTACCATTAGCATCAGCAATGATTACGCGAAGGAAACCGTCGATGTCAGGACGAAGTTGTGGCGAAGCGGCGAGGCAGAAAGAGCAAATGGCGCAAAAGTGAAGCTGATCCATAAGCTTAAAGTAAACGGTGAGCTCTACGAATGGGATCGAAAACAGAACATTCGTTGTCAGTGCAAGCATAGACAAGTTAAACCAAAACATCACGATGGCTCTGAAGCTTCCGCTCATCGCGGATCGCGTATGCCTGGAGCGGTGGATAGTGGGGGCGGAATCCCACCTCAGCCGACGCGATCATAGCTCAAATTTCTTTCAATAAATTCGCGAAGCATTGTAAACAAAGTAACAGATTTATAATACTTACTTATTAGATACAGTCCCCACATTATGGTCATAAGAGAGACATGGCTCAATAGTGTCATAACGGATAACTGCATCGTGCCGCCGGGATACAAGATTTTTCGATGGGATAGGGACACTCGAGGTGGTGGCGTGGCGGTGATAACTAGAAGCACAATGGTGGCAATAAAAGTGGATTGTCATTTACCAGAAACAGTGTGGTGCAAGGTGAATTACGCCAACATTACGTATCTTATTGGGGCCGTCTACAGACCGCCCAGCGCTCCGCCCTAGTTTCTAGAGGACTTAAATACGTTTTTGTGTGATTATGTAAATGGAAACACAAGACTAATAATGGCTGGAGATCTCAACTTAGCACATATTAACTGGGAAAGCTTTTCAACTGGTCATGTAGAAACCCGTAGCGCTGATAGGCTATTCGAGCTAATGTTTTCTCATTATCTCACACAAATTGTAAAAGACTGCACAAGAATCACCCCTACGTCACAGTCATTGTTAGACTTGGTTTTCATACCGAGTAAAGTGGACGATTACGCCGTATCTGTTGAGGACGGTATATCGGACCACAGAATGGTTGTGGTTGACGTGTTCTGTGACATCAGCATTCGAGCAAAGCGTCACGGTCGTGTACATGTTAAAGACTACGGTCGTGCTGATGATACGACTATCATTGACTTTTTAGAAACATCGCTTAGCGAATTTGAGATGATATCAAGGCTTGAGTCGGTTGAACAGCTTTGGAAACGTTTTAAGAAAATTGTGCACTACTGTATAGATAACTACGTAGCTACACGCACTAAAAAAACAAAACGAAGAAACCCATGGATAAGCCGAAAAATTATTCAGATGAAGCGCAGAATAAAAAGACTGCGCAAAAATAAAAGGTTCCCGATGGAAATATCGCGTGCAAAAGAAAACTTGAAGGCAGAGATGCCACAGTCTAAAAATAATTTTTTTAATAACACCCTCACTAACTTTCTGAAGAGCTCTCCACGAAAGTTCTGGCTGTTTTTCAAGGAAACGAATGAAGGAATTTAACAGATTGTAGAAGGAACGGAAGTAATTACGGAAAAGCCTGATATCGCTGACAGATTCAATCGATATTTCCAGTCAGTGTTCTGTACGGACCAGGATGACAACAAAGAATATAAATCGGCTCCTACATTGCCACTTCAAGCAGGTAATATTAATATTCACCGAGAAGGCATATTTGATCAGCTGCTCCTTCTAGACACGAAAAAGTCATGTGTGCCTGACGGTATACCGAATGAATTTTTGCGACGATTCGCGGAGTGGTTGTCGTATTACCTAATAATTATATTTCAGAAGTCTTTAAAATGCCAGTCGGCGAATAACGACGGCGAATACTTTCGGCGAATACAACGACGTCATCCAAGTAAACGAGACAGGTCTGCCACTTCAATACTAAAACCGTGTCCATCACGCGCTGGAACGTTGCAGGCGCCGAGCACAGTCCAAATGGCATAACCTCGAACTCGTAGAGGCCGTCTGGGGTGATGAAGGCGGTCTTTTCACGATCTCTTTCGTCGACTTCTGTTTGCCAATAGCCAGACTTGAGGTCCATCGAGGAGAAGTATTTAGCGTTGCAGAGCCGATCCAATGCGTCGTCTATCCGTGGGAGAGGGTATACGTCCTTCTTCGTGATCTTGTTCAGATGACGATAATCGACGCAGAAACGAAGGGTTCCGTACTTTTTCTTCACCAGGACAACAGGGGATGCCCACGGGCTTTTCGACGGCTGGATGATGTCGTCGCGCAGCATTTCGTCGACTAGTTCTCGTATAGCTTCACGTTCTCGAGGCGAAACTGGGTAAGGGCTCTGGCGAAGTGGTCGAGCGTACTCCTCGGTGATTATGCGATGCTTGGTGACTGGTGTTTGTCGAAGCCTTGATGACGTCGAAAAGCAGCTTTTGTATCGTCGGAGCAGACTTCTGAGCTGCTGTTGCTTAATCACGTGAAGATTTGGAATAATGTCGTAGTCTGGTTTGGCAACCATGGTCGTCGGGGTAGATGCGGCGGTATCCGAGAGGACAAACGCATTAGTGGTTTCCAGGTCCTGGCGGCGTCTTCCAGTGCGAAATAGACATGCCGCAGCTTGTCGTCGCTGTCCCAACTGTTAAACGTAGCGACCCTCTCATACGTCTCAAGCCAGGTTTCAGGGTCCTCGAGTGTTGATCCGCGGAACGTTGGAGGTTCCCTGGGCTGCTGCAGCACGATGGGGGACGCTGGGGCTGCCATCGGGGTTGCCTTGGCCACAATCTTCTTGGTCTTCTCAGGTAGAAGTCCGTGCTCCGGTGGCAGCTGTTGAAGACGGCGGCTTGCTCGATGCTCCGGGACTACGTGGGTGTTCTCTTTGCGGTCCGGGCTTGGATCACGGCTTGTCGGGGGCGTCTGGTACATGAACGAAAAGCACCTCCACCAGATGTCACGTGGTCGTGACGTCAAAGAACACAGTAGCAATACTGTGAAAGGCAAAAACTAGCTTTTATTGTGCGAACCTGTGCCCACAAAACACGCTACAGTTAAAGCACAACGAGAGCGGCGAACACAGTCGGCGATCGTCGTAAATCTGATCAGCGGGTCGAGCGCGTCTGCTTTTATACAGCAGTCGTCGAATGTTCCAGACTAATCGTTGGGATCCGCATGCCTTCTACAAAGTTCTACATCATTCGCGTCAAGCCATGATATCAGATAACACAAGGTTCGGTGACAACAGACAGCGGATAGAAGCATCGACAACTTTCCAGAAACTTCGGATAAATGGAAGCGCGTCCCGCGCTGTGCGATAACATTTGCTAGGCGGCAAAACGTGTCGCCCGATAAAGATAAGTACACGTGTCAATATGTATATTAGTGCCTACCAAGTCTTTCTAGTGCTGAAGCATTACGCCGCTCAACGTAGGTTATAGTCATTTTGATTTTCGCACAGCAGTCGCAGCTGACAGTGCACCCGCCGTTGTTATCCATTCGCACGTTATCTTTCGAGTACAAGAACTACTTGAAATTTCTAACACCATGACTGCTCACAGTATCTTCTTTGTCCTCCACCTCCCGGTACACACAAGAACGTAACGTTCAATAAGGAGCAAGTGACTTGATGTCACCCCAATTCACCCCAGCAACCTATATTTATATTAGCGACTACAAAGTCATTCTAGTGCTAAAGCGTTACGCTGCTCAACGTAGGTTCTAGTCACCTTGAATTTCGCACACCAATCTCTGCTAACGGTCAGTAACACCGCTGTTGTTATACATTCGCACGGTTTCCTTCAAATAGTAAAACTACTTCTAATTTCTAATACATTGATAGCTCACACTGCCTTCTATGTCCTCTACCTGCTGGTACAAACCAGAACGTCAAGTTCAACGAGATCCAAGTGACTTGATGTCACCCCATTTGAGGCCAGCAACTTATATTTATATTAACGCCTACCAAGTCTTTATTGTGCTGAAGCATTACGCCCCTCAACTTAAGTTCTAGTCATCTTGATTTCCCCACACCAGTCGCGGCTAACAGACAGTGGTGCTGCCGTTGTTATCCATTCGCACGTTTTCCTTCAAGTACGAAAACTACGTGAAATTTCTAACGCATTGATTACTCACAGTGTCTTCTTTGTCCTCTACCTGTCGGTACACACAAGAACATCACGTTCAGTGAGGAGGAAGTGACTTGATGTCACCCCAATTCAGGTCAGCAACCTATGTTTATATTAGGGCCTACCAAGTCATTCTAGTGCTGAAGCATTACGCCGCTCAACTTAGGTTCTAGTCATCTTGATTTTCGCACAGCAATCATTGCTAAAAGACAGTGACGCCACCGTTGTTATACATTCGCACGTTTTCCATAAAATACCAAACTACATGAAATTTGTAACACATCGATTTCACACAGTGTTTTGTTTGTGCTCTACCTGCCGGTACAAACAAGAACATCATGTTCATTGAGGAGCAAGTGACTTGATATCAGTCCATTGGACCCCAGCAACTTATATTTATATTACCACCTACAAAGTCTTTCTAGTGGTGAAGCATTACGCCACTCAACGTAGTTTCTAGTCAGGTTGATTTTCGCACGGCAATCTCTGCTAGCAGACATAACGCCACTGTTCTTATACATTCGCACGTTTTCCTTCAAATAGGAAAACTACTTGTAATTTCTAACACATGGATTGCTCACAGTGTCTTTTTTGTCCTCTGCCAGCCGGTACACATAGGAACCTCATGTTCAATTATGAGCAAGTGACTTGATATTACGCCATTTGACGGCAACAACCTTTATATATATATATATGTATATATATATATAATAGCGCCTACCAAGTCATTCTTGTGCTGAAGCATAACGCCGCTCAACTTGGGTTCTAGTCATCTTGATTTTCGCACACCAGTCGCTGCTAACAGACCGTCACCCCGTCGTTGTTATGCACTCGCGCGTTTTCCTTCAAATAACAAAACTACATAACATTACTAAAAGATTGATTGCTCACGGTGTATTCTATGTGCTCTACCTGTCGGTACAAACAACAACGTCAAGTTCAATGAGGAGCAAGTGACTTGATAGCATCCCGTTTGACGCCAGCAACTTTTATATATATTACCACCTACCAAGTCTTCCTAGGGCTGAAGCATTACACCGCTCAACGTAGGTTCTAGTCAGCTTGATTTTCGCACAGCAATCTCTGCTAACAGACAGTAACGCCGCGTTTGTTATCCATTCGCACGTTTTCCTTCATATAGCAAAACTACTTGTAATTTCTAACACATTGATTGCTCACAGTGTCTTCCTAGTCCTCTACCTGCTGGTACACATAAGAACCTCACGTTCAATGATGAGGAAGTGGCTTGATATCACTCCACTTGACGCCAGCAACTTATATATATAGTAGCGCCTACCAAGTCATTCGAGTGCTGAATCATTACGCCGCTAAACTTAGGTTCCAGTCATCTTGAATTTCGCACACCAGTCGCTGCTGACAGACGTTGGCCCCGCCGTATTTATCCACTCCCACAGTTTCCTTCAAATACCAAACTACATCAAATTCCTAACACATCGATTGCTCACATTGTCTCGTTTGTTCTCTACCGTCCAGTACACACAAGAACGTCACCTTCAACGAGGAGCAAGTGACTTGATGTCACCCCAATTCACGCAAGCAACATTTATTTAAATTAGCGCCTACCAAATTATTCTAGTGCTGAAGCATTACGCCTCTCAATGTAGGTTCTAGTCGGCTTGATTTTCGCACAGCAATCTCAGCTAACAGGCAGGGACGCCGCTGTTGTTATTCATGCGCACGTTTTCCTTCAAATGCTAAAACTACTTGAAATTTCTAACACATTGATTGCTCGCAGTGTCTTCTTTGTCCTCTACCTGCCGGTACAAACAAGAACGTCACGTTCAATCAGAAGAAAGTGACTTGATATCACCCCATTTGCCGCCAGCAACCTATATTATTATTACCACCTACCAAGTCCTTCTAGTGCTGACGCATTACGCCACTCAACGTAGATTCGAGCCATCTTTATTTTCACACAGCAATCACTGCTAACAGACAGTGACGCCACCGTTGTCATCCATTTGCACGTTATCCTTGAAATACCAAAACAACTTGTATTTCTAGAACATTGATTGTTCATAGTGTCTTTGTCCTTTACCTGCCGGTACACACAAGAAGCTCACGTTCAATGAGGAGCAAGTGACCTCATATTACCCCAGTTCACGCCAGCATCTTATACTGTGTGTATATTAGCGCCTGCCAAGTTTTTCTAGTGCTGAAGCATTACGCCGCTCAACGTAGGTTCTAGTCATATTGATTTTCGCACAGCAGTCGCAGCTAACAGACAGTGCACCCGCCGTTGTTTTCCATTCGCACGTTTTCTTTCAAGTACCAAAACTACTCGAAATTTCTAACATCATGATTGCTCACAGTATCTTCTTTGTCCTCTACCTGCCGGTACATACAAAAACGTAACGTTCAATCAGGAGCAAGTGACTTGATGTCGCCCCAATTCACGCCAGCAAGTTATATCTATATTAGCGACTACCAAGACATTCTATTGCTAAAGCGTTACGCCGCTCAACGTAGGTTCTAGTCACCTTGATTTTCCACAGCAATCTCCAGGAACGGTCAGTAACGCCGCTGTTGTTATGCATTCGCGCGTTTTTCTTCAAATAGCAAAACTACTTGCAATTTCTAATACATTGGTAGCTCACAGTGTCTTATTTATCCTCTACCTGCTGGTACAAACCAGAACGTCAAGTTCAATTAGTGTCAAGTGAATTGATGTCACCCCATTTGAGGGCAGCAACTTATATTTATATTAGTGCCTACCAAGTCTTTCTTGTGCTCAAGCAGTACGCCGCTCAACTTATTTTCTAGTCATCTTGATTTACGCACACCAGTCGCTGCTAACAGACAGTGGCGCTGCCGTTGTTATCCATTCGCACGTTTTCCTTCAAATACAAAATCTGCATGAAATTTCTAACACATCGATTGCTCACGGTGTCTTCTTTGTGCTCTCCCTGCCGGTACAAACAAGAACGTCACGTTCAATGAGAAGCAATTGACCTTATATCGCCCCATTTGACGCCAGGAACTTATATCTATATTACCACCTACAAAGTCTTTCTAGTGCTGAAGCCCCCGCAGGGGCGTCTTCGTCCGCAGGCGTTTGGTGTGTTGCGAAACCACGTACCCGAGCACACGAGGGTTGAACCCTCCCGCGTGTAGCTGTGCGCGGCTTAGCCGTGTCTGGGGAAAAGGGGATCCGGGGAGTTGAGCCGATGCTGGGTGTTTGGACCATCAAGGCCCCCCGGCGGAGGCAACACACCCCCTTGGCCTCGGCTTCACGTAGACGGCACCCCCGGACTGACCCACCCGTGGGAAATCGGTAGTTGCCTTTTCCTGTCTCTCTGTACCTCCAGCCTTCGTCTTTCTCTTACTTTTTCATCTTTCCTGTCCTCTCCTATCTTCCGTTTACTTCCAATTTTCCAGGCAGCAAGGGTTAACCTTGTGTGAATAACCAACCTAGGTTATCTCATATTTGGTTATAGGGATAACGTACAGCTGGCGTTTGCAGCACCTGTTCTTGCAGTCCCTGTAGCGTCCCCTTGTAGGACTCCACGGTGGGTGGCTGGCGTTATTGTCAAAAATTCAATTCCTTTATGGCAACCTCTTTCCCTCCGCTTCCTGATCGCCCTCACAAAAGAGGGCGCACCGATGAAGTTTTCCAGTTCTTTGGACGTCAAAGACCAAACTTCCCACGTTACCATGTCATCCACTCAGAAAAATCCGATAAACAAGCACGAAACATTTCCCCTTTTCTAGTTTCCAGGTCCTTAACTGGTGTCCTTGGCCCAGGCTACAAGGTATCAAGGCTGGCAAGTGGTGATCTCCTGTTAGAGCTCCATGATCAGAAACAGCACGAAAACTTGCCCAGTCTAGTATCATTTGGAGATGTTCCACTAACAGTAACTCCACACCGCACTCTCAACACCACCCGCGGCGTTGTCTCGGATGACGATTTGCTCCAGCTGACAGAGGCTGAGCTCCTGGAGGGCTTCAGTGATCAGAATGTTGTCAATGTGAGAAGAATTAGGATAAGAAGAGATGGAAAAGAAATACAAACAAAGCACCTAATACTCACATTTGGTTCAAGTATTCTGCCCGAGCCTGTGGAGGTGGGGCACATCAAGCTCCGTGTCAGACCATATGTGCCGAATCCCCTAAGATGTTTCAAATGCCAGCGTTTCGGCCACAGTTCGCAGAGCTGCCGGGGCCGCCAAACATGCGCGAAATGTAGTGCCCTTGAACACGCCACTGAAGCTTGTAAGAACTCTTTTCACTGTGTAAACTGCGACGGGGCTCACACCGCGTACTCGCGGTCGTGCCCCTCCTGGAAGAAGGAAAAAGAAATTGTAACGATAAAAGTAAAAGAGAATATATCGTTCAAAGAAAAGGTTTGCCGAAGTGGCGCGTCAGGGGGCAGCACCACAACGGCCTCCGGCGGCTATCCGACCCACAAACAGTCAGTCGGCAGTCACGCCATCTGCCCCCACGGTGGTCGCAGCTAGCGCTGCTCCACCAACCGAGCAGAAGGGACTACCAACCCCGAAGGTGGGCGCAGCCGTGACTGCCCCAACCTTCCCGGCCCCTTCTAGCGCTGGCAAGAGCCAGCGCAGGCAAATCCCTCAGTGAACCCCATTGACCTCCGGGCTGGTGGGCGCAGGGGTCCTGCCCTCCAAGGCGGGACTCTCTCGGGAAACATCTCGCTCGCAAGAGCACGTGTCCAGCGCCTCACAAGAGGCAATGGACACTACACCTATTCTCAAGGTGCACCAAACGCCTAAGGAGTGGCGAGGCTCCCTCGAACGCTCCTTACGGGAGCGATCACTTCCCCGTACTGCTAAGAACACCCAAAGAAAATTATAATCCTCCACAAGCTCCTACGTGGAAAATAGATTCAGCCGACTGGGAGAAATTTCGAACACTACCTAGCATCTCATGGGCTGATATGTCTTCTATAGAAATCGATGCCGCTGTGGAGTATTTTGCAGCGTTCATAACAGATGCCGCATCTAAATGCATATCTGAAGGAAGTGGCTTGGCATACAGAAGGCGTGTCCCGTGGTGGAACGACGAATGTAGGATTGCTCCTAAGAAACAGAACAAAGCATGGGGGTTGCTAAGCGCTTACCCTACTGCACAGAATCTTATTAACTTTAAGAAAGTAAAATCTCAAGGCAGGAGAACCCGCAGGCAGGCCAGAAGAGAAAGTTGTCACAACCTTTTATCGAGTATTAACTCGTTTACAGATGAGGCCCAAGTCTGGAACAGGGTAAATAGAAATTGAGGTCGACCAACGTACTCACTCCCCCTGGTAAATACACAGGGCGATACACTCCAAGATCAGGCAGACTCACTTGGGGAGCACTTTGAGAGCGTGTCAAGTCCAACAAATTATTCAGTATCCTTTCTCCAACACAACCAAATAGAAGAATGTAAGCCACTCATAAGGAAATGTCGAAAGAACGAACCATACAACTGTCCTTTTAGTATTGCGGAGTTCAGAGCTGCCTTGAGATCATGCAAGAGCTCCGCACCGGGTTCTGATAGAATCATGTATGAAATGATCAAAAACCTACACAATGACGCCCAAGTTACACTACTCACAATTTTCTACACTATTTGGGCTGCGGGACACTTTCCAACTGCATGGAAAGAAGCAATTGTGGTCCCTGTATTGAAGCAGGGGAAAGACCCATCCATGGCGGCAAGCTATCGCCCAACAGCTCTTACAAGCTGCCTGTGCAAGGTTTTTGAAAAAAATGTATAATCGCAGACTCATACACTTCCTTGAACTCAACGATATACTTGATCCCTATGAGTGTGGCTTCTAAGAAGGCCGGTCCACAACAGATCAGCTTGTACGGATTGAAGGATATATTCGGGACGCATTTGTACATAAGAAGTTTTTCATGTCAATATTCCTTGACATGGAGAAGGCATATGACACAACATGGCGCTACGGCATCTTGCGAGACTTGTCGGAAATGGGCATCTGTGGCAATATGCTGAACATAATTGAAAGCTACTTGTTTAATCGCATTTTCCGAGTGAAAATCGGCAACGTATTGTCGCGACCTTTCACATAAGAAACAGGTGTACCACAGGGAGGCGTGCTGAGTTGTACGCTCTTCATCGTGAAGATGAACACGCTTCGTGGTTCGCTACCACCTGCCATTCCTTATTCTGTCTACGTTGACGACATTCAAATCGGCTTCAAATCCTGTAACCTCTCAGTATGCGAGAGACAGGTGCAGCATGGCTTGAACAAGATTTCCAAGTGGGCAGAGAAAAACGGATTTAAAATCAACCCCCACAAAAGCCCTTGCGTTATTTTTACAAGAAAGGGCGCCCTGTTTCCGGATCCTTCCTTAGAACTGTGTGGACACCAAATACCTGTCAACAAAGAGCACAAATTCCTGGGTATTACACTTGACTACAGACTCACTTACATTCCACACAATAAATATCTTAAAGAAAAAATGTTGAAAAACAATGAACTTAATGAAACTTCTATCCCAGACTACATGGGGTAGTGATAAGAAGTGTTTAATGAACCTATACAAGAGCCTAATTCGGTCTCGATTGGATTATGGTGCTGTAGTATATAGCTCTGCCGCCCCGAGTGCGCTAAAGATGCTAGATCCTGTTCACCATCTAGGTATCCGGTTAGCCGCTGCCGCTTTCAGAACGAGCCCGATTCAAAGCTTATACGCGGAATCAAATGAATAGTCCCTCCATCTACAGAGAACTTACATCAGCCTTACATATTTCCTAAAAATGCAATCCACTCATCAAGATTCATGTTTTAACACTGTTAACGACATGACGTGCACTACACTTTTCCATAATCGCCCCTCTGTAAGAAAGCCTTTCTCGCTTCGAGTGAGGGAGCTTAGTTATGAAATGCGTGTCCCAATCCTCGAGCTTCGCCTAATGCAACCAACCAAGTTGTTACCGCCTTGGGAGTGGCAGCTCATAGAATGTGACATATCCTTTTTAGGAGTAACAGAACACGCACCAGAGATCGAAATACGAACTCATTTCCTAGAACTGCAGCACAAGCACTCCTGCGCAGAGTTCTACACAGACGCTTCAAAGTCTAATGCCGGGGTGCCGTATGCTGCCGTCGGCCCATCCTTCTCAGAATCCGATGTACTACATCCGCAAACAAGTATATTTATGGCCGAGGCCTACGCATTACTGTCTGCTGTGAAGCATATAAGAAAATCAAAACTCCAAAAGTTAGCGATATATGCAGACTCCCTTAGTGTCGCGATGGCCCTGATGTCACTCTATACACACAAAAATCCATTACATAATGAACTATATTTCGTCTTGTGTACGTACAGATCTAACCAGCGTATCATTATATGCTGGGTGCCTGGCCATAGCAGCATTGAGGGTAACCTTCTGGTGGACGAGATGGCCACGTCAATCGTATCCCAAGCTGTTAACCCTACCGCTCAGGTGCCTGTCACAGATCTGAGGGCTTTCTTGCGAAGGAGGCTGCGAGATCACTGGCAACACATGTGGGACGCGGAAACGGATAATAAGCTCCACCTGATAAAGCCACACTTAGGATTCTGGCCCTCTACTTCAAGATCGCGCCGAACAGATGTCCTATTCGGTCGACTCAGAATGGCACACACATTTGGCACCCATAATTATCTGCTTACTGAAATTGAACCTCCAACCTGTGGTAGATGCAGGGAGAGGCTGACCATGCTCCACGTCCTTCTGGAGTGTCGGGAAGCCGAATCTGAAAGAATGATACATTTTTTCTTAGCATACAGGCAGCACATTCCTCTTCATCCTGTAATGTTCCTCGGTCCAGAACTGTTTTTTAATACACACACAGTCCTAGGTTTCCTAAGAGATGTGGTCTTACATGTTATTAGTCCCATGCATTCGTAGCGCTTTCTCACCATAGAGGATGCCGCTGCGATAATTGTTTTGCATAGCACATGCCTCCAGGCCCTTGTGTTTCAAGGGCCCTAAGTAGGCAGTAGTGCTCTAGCATCTCTTATAATCTGCTATATTTTACCTATCGTATCATTCTTTTTATATGCATTTAAATGTTCATAGTACAAGTCACACGTCATCGCCATATTTTATTATACAGATTTCCCGCACTTTAGTGCGTATATTTTAAGGCCCCTTTACAGCCACGTCACACCAGCTTCATAGTAATCATAAGTACACTGCAAACCCATTCGCACAGACATGGCGCTCTTTCGCCATACCTGGCCCTTGCGCCGAAAAACCCCATACATCATCATCACAGGTTATAGCGGCGTTGTATAGCTGACGTATACAGGTATGTTCCTAACCTCGTAGCGTCCCCTTGTTGGGCTCGGTGGTGGGTGGCTACCATCGCCGCTGAACATTCCAAGAATACATGGCAAATGCATTCCCCCCCCCCCCCCCTTGCAGATCGTCCTATCAAAAGAGGGCGCACCAAAGCAATTTTTGATTTCACTTTGAAAACCAACGCAGAAGCGTTCTCACGCTATCATGTGATCCACAGTCAAGGATCTCTGCCAATGAGAAAATTATCGCCATTCCTAATAGCAAAATGCCTGGTAGAAAAAATCGGAAAGCAATACAAAGCTTCAATGATGTCAAGTGGGGACCTCCTCCTTGAACTCAAAACCAAAGACCAAGTCGCAAAGCTCGCTGACCTCACCAGTGTCGGTAACAAAAAAGTCACAATCTCAGCACACCGTTCTCTCAACACAAGCAGAGGTGTAACATCACAAGAAGATTTCTTAAACCTAAGCGATGAAGAACTCCTGGAAGGTTTCCGAGAACAAAATGTAATCAAAGTTCAAAGAATAACTCTCCGAAGAAATGACGAACAAATCCCCACCAAACACGTTATACTTACCTTTGGTACCAGTATTGTACCTACTACACTTGATGCAGGCTATCTTAAGATCAACGTACGACCGTATATCCCAAACCCGAGGTGGTGTTTCAAGTGCCAGAGATTCGGACATGCATCGCAATCATGCAGAGGTAAATCGACATGTGCAAAGTGTAGTGCTAATGACCATCAGTCGGAAAACTGTAATGCTGCTCCACACTGTACAAACTGAAAAGAAGATCATCCAGCATATTCACGATCTTGCCCCTGCTGGAAGAAAGAGAAAGAGATAATTGCACTTACAGTGAAAGAAAAATTTTCCTTTTATGAAGCAAGAAAGAAACTAGCACACTTACCTCAAACAACCTACGCCAGTGCGGTGCGACAGGGGACAGCACCGCAGTGGTCTCAGGAGTCTATAGGGACCGCAGTCAGTGGCCCAGTAGTAACTCCATCCGTTCCCTTGGTGGCAGCAGCCAGTCCTGCTCCATCATCATCATCACAGACTGGCCTGCAGACCCCGGTTCCACAGGGCCCCAGGCTAAATGGAACTCCCAGGCCTGAGACGCGCGTCTCAGCACCTGGTTCTCGATCATCCAGTGCCTCGGAGAAGGTTATGGATGTCGACAACAAAACTCCGGCGTCATCGACGCCAAAACATCAGCGCTCTCTGAAGCGCACTAAGAAAGACAAGCTCACAATAACTACGCAAACAAAGGGACCGGTAACCTGACTGGTTACCGTTCTTCCAATAGTACATTCCCACTAACAAATGTCAGCTACAATTACTTAGTACATATATGTAAATCACCATTCTCATTCTGCCACTATGGCCTTTATCGTATAGTGGGATTGTAGAGGACTGATTCGCAATATCGGTGACATTAAAGACATAACAAATAACTTTTCGCCAATCACAGTTTGCCTACAGGAAACAAACTTAGGCCCTAAACACAGTCAATTCCTTAGAGGCTTCACCGTTGTCCGAAGGGACTGCGAATGTTTCAGCTGTTTGTCAGGAGGAGTAGCTATAGTCGTGCAGGGCGGCACTCCTACCCGAAATGTCCCATTAAATACATCTTTAGAGGCCGTAGCTGTCACCATTCTATCCTACAAAACAATCACCATCTGCTCACTATATATTCCAGCCCACACACATTTTACTATCAAAGACCTAGAAAATCTAACAGATCAGTTACCGGAGCCATTTGTCTTGGTAGGAGATTTTAACGCTCGTTGTACTCTTTGGGGCAGTGTGAAAACTGACCAAAGAGGGCAACTCATTGAAGATTTTATTCTGTCAAACGATATCTGTCTTTTAAACTCAGGTGCGCCAACTGATTTCTCACCGACTTCTCGCACATTTAGTTGTTTAGATTTAGCTTTTTGTTCACCCACTCTTTTTCCTGATTTTAAATGGGAAGCTCTCGACACGTCATATGGTAGCGACGACTCACCCGCACTCATCAAACAGCAATCATCAGCACAAACCCTAGTAACTAGACCACGCCGATGGAAATTACAGCTCTCTGACTGGCAGGTTTTTATGCAGAACGCGAAACTGGAAAATGTCTTTTCGCCAGAGCTCAGTATTGATGAACTTAATAAAAAAATCACTGAAATCATAATCACAGCGGTAGAAAAGGCGATACCGCAGTCTTCCGGTATTGGGCGCAAAAAGCTAAATCCTTGGTGGACAAACGAATGTACTAAAGCCAAAGAAGAACAAAATAGGGCCTGGCGAATCCTACGAAGGTACCCCACTTATAACAATCTTCTAAATTTCAAACAGGCCAAAGCCAAAGCACGATATATTCGAAGAAATGCAGATAAATTATCATGGCAAAAATACATATCTTCAATCAATAGTACAGTCACATCAAAACGAATGTGGGACCAGGTGACGAAATTTAGAGGAGAGTACTCATCATACACTATACCACTACTTACATGTCCAGACACACAAACAACATTACAGGACCAGGCTAACTTATTAGGTGAACACTTTCATAACATATCCAGCTCAGCAAACTATTCAAATACTTTTTTAATATGTAAAGAATCGGCTGAGAAAGAGAGGCTGCCTACCACAGGAGCTTCATCTGAAATGTACAATAAATTCCTCACAATACATGAATTGAACAGAGTTCTCTCTGCTGGTAAAAAAACGACAACAGGTCTCGACCGTGTGCACTACACGATACTGGCACACCTATCCCAAGCGTCGGTAGGGGCACTTCTTAAATTTTTCAATAAGATATGGGAGTCTGGGGTAATGCCCACAGATTGGAAAAAAGCGGTAGTAGTGCCTTTTGTAAAACCTCGTAAACCAGCTACATCCCCTAGCAGCTGTAGACCCATTGCACTAACAAGTTGTCTAGCCAAATCTTATGAGAGCATTATAAACATAAGACTAACATTCATCCTAGAAACAAGAAACCTAATAGACAAACACCAGTGCGGATACTAAAAGGGCTGTTCCACCACTGACCATATCGTGCGACTAGAGCATGAAATACGTGACGCGTTTCTTCATAAGCAATACTGCCTCGCGGTTTTCTTTGATTTTGAAAAGGTATATGATACGACATGGCGATACGGAATTTTGAGAGACCTGGCTGACATGGGAATTCGTGGAAGAATGCTAAGTTGTCTGTGCGATTTCATGTCAAACCGAACATTTCAAGTACGTCTCGGCACAATACTCTCGCGCACATTCACACAAGAAAATGGCGTTCCACAAGTTTGTATTCTGAGCACGACGCTCTTCATAGTCAAAATTAACTCTGTAAATAAGATCATTCCATCATCTGTTATGCACTCATTATATGTCGACGATTTGCAAATGGCTTGCCGCGCCTCAAGCTTACCCACCTGTGAACAACAACTACAAATAATGATAAATAATCTTACACAATGGGCTAACAAAAATGGTTTCTGGTTCTCAACACACAAAACTGTTACAGTTCTCTTTTCCCAGAAGCAAGGGTTACACTGTACTCCAGGTCTGACATTGCATGGTACAACGCTACCGATCAAAGAACACTATAAATTTCTAGGCGTAACGTTTGACACTAAACTGAACTTCCTGGCCCACATTAACGCAACCAAAATTAAAGCAAACAAAGCGCTAAATATCCTCGAGGTTTAATCACATAAGCACTGGGGATCTGACCGAACATGTCTACTACGTATATACCGGTCCCTTGTACGTAGCATCCTCGACTACGGCAGAGTAGTTTATGGGGCAGCTAGGCAGTCCTACATTAAGCGACTTGATCCAGTTCATATTCTCGCCCTACGACTGGCAAGCGGTGCATAGAGGACATCGCCTGTACAAAGTTTATACGTTGACGCTAATGAGCCTTCATTACAGCACCGCAGAGCACAACTTACACTTTGCTATGTACTAAGAATTTGGTCATCACCACAACATATATGCTACAACATCGTAACACAGTGCCAATCACGAATGCACAGCACAAATAAACCAAACAGTGCTGAAGCATTACGCCGCTCAACGTAGGTTCTAGTCATCTTCATTTTCGCACAGCAATCACTGCTAACAGACATTGACGCCAACGTTGTTATACATTCGCACGTTTTCCATCAAATACCAAAACTGCTTGAAATTTCTAACACATCGATTGCTCACGGTGTATTCTTTGTGCTCTACCTGCCGGTACAAAAAAAAAGTGAAGTTCAATGAGGAGCAAATGACTTGATATCACTCCATTTGACGCCAGGAACTTATATTTATATTTGCGCCTACCAAGTGTTTCTATTGCTGAAGCATTACGCCGCTCAACGTAGGTTCTAGACGGCTTAGTTTTCGCACGCCAATCTCTGCTAACAGACAGTAACGCCACTGATGTTATCTATTCGAACGTGTTCCTTCAAATAGCAAAACTACTTGTATTTTTAACACATTGAATTTTCACAGTGTCTTCTTTGTCCTTTACCTGCCCGTACACACAAGAACCTCACGTTCAATGAGGAGCAAGTGACTTGATATCACTCCTTTTGACGCCAGCACCCTATACCGATATTTGCCCCTATCAAGTCTTTCTAGTGCTGAAGCATTACGCCGCTCAACATAGGTTCTATTCATCTTGATTTTCGCGCACCAGTCCCTGCTAACAGACCGTGCTCCCGCCGTAGTTATCCATTCGCACGTTTTCCTTCAAATACAAAAACTACATGAAATTTCTAACACGTTGATTGCGCACAGTCTTGACTTGATGTCACCCCAATTCACGCCAGCAACTTATATTTATATTAGCGCCTACCAAGTCATCCTGGTGCAGAAGAATGAATGAATGTGTATTGTTTAGTGGCCCAAGGGCCAGGTATGGTCAAAGAGCGCCATGACTGATATCGTTGTGTTAAGCGGTGATTTGTGAGTTGCGATGGTGGGATGTAATATGGCTGTAAAGTAGCCTAAAATCAATCCGTATTATAGAAGCGTAAAATGATATATATAGTATAAAATTATGATAGTGATACAAATAGCCTATGGATATAGTAGGCGTGAAAAGTGATCACGAAGCTAAAATGCAAGAATATGGAATAACCCCCTATGCCTCCGGGAGGCCTTTGAGCCCAAAGGCTGGGAGGCAGGTGCTTTCTTTTAATGCAGTTACCGCAGCAGAAACCTCAGTTAAGAGGCCGTGCTGCGTATTTCCTGGTGCTATGACATGAAAACTACGTACATCTTTTAAAAATTTGAACAACGATTGATATTTAAAGTCTGGTTCCGTACCTATGATCATTAGAGGATGAAGTGGAAATTGTTGCCCGTGTGGTAATGGAAAATGCTTTTGCCTATTAGCGTCTAATTCAGTACATTGCAGCAGTATGTGAAGCACGGTAACTGGCTCGCCACATTTATCACACCCCGCAGGGCCGTCTGCGTCAGCAGGCGTTTGGTGTGTTGCGACACCACGTACCTGAGCACACGAGGGTTGGACCCTCCCGCGTGTAGCCGTGCGCGGCTTAGCCGTGTCCGGGGAAAGGGGGATCCTGGGGGTTGAGCCAAAGCCGGGTGTTCGGACCTTTAGGGCCCCCGGCGGAGGCAACACGCCTCTTTGGCCTCTGCTTCACGTAGACGGCACCCCCGGACTGACCCACCCGGGGGAAATCGGTAGTCGCCTTTTCTTGTCTCTCTCTTCTCAAACCTTCGTTTTTATCTCTCACTTTTTATCTTTCCTGTCTTCTCTCTTCCATTTACTTCCTTTCTCCACGGCGGCAAGGGTTAACCTTGAGTGGGTATCCTACCTTGGGTACACCATATTGGGTTATAGTGATGGCGTACGGCTGGCGTCGTGCAGGCGTGTACACAAGCTGTGCCGCGTCCCCTCGTTGGGCTCCGTGGTGGGCGATCGGCGCGGTTGCCGAACATACAGATTTTCCTATGGCAGCGCAAGCCTCTGTTGTTTATTATCGGCGTCTGAAGAGATGCTGCACCGAAGTACCATTTCAATTTTCCTTTCAAAGCAACGCCCCAACATTTGCAAAGTACTATGTAGTGCATAGTGAAAGCAACATTCCGGTAAGGAAACTCTTTCCATTCCTGGTAGCGAAGTGTCTGAAAGACAAAATCGGACCAACATACAAAGCATCCAAAATGTCTAGCGGGGACCTCCTCCTAGAATTGAATAACAAAGATCAAGCAGATAAGCTCTCTGAACTTGCCACTATTGGCTAGGCGACAGTGACTGTTTCAGCCCACAGAACACTTAATACAAGCAGGGGAGTAATATATGAAGAAGAGTTTATTCGTTTAAGCGACGAGGAACTGCTGGAAGGTTTCCAGGAACAAAATGTCACCAAAGTACAAAGAATAGTAATCCGAAGAAACGATCAAGAAATCCCCACCAAACATGTTATACTCACCTTCGGAACAAGCGTAATGCCTACTTCACTCGATGCAGGTTGTGTCAAAGTTAATGTGAGACCACATATCCCGAATCCCAGACGATGTTTCAAGTGCCAAAAATTTGGACATGCTTCACATGCATGCCGAGGACAAACAACTTGTGCTAAATGCAGCTACAACGACCGCCAATCAGAGAATTGCACTTCTTCGCCACATTGTGTTAACTGCAAGGGAGATCACCCAGCTTATTTGCGGTCCTGCCCTTGCTGGAAAAAAGAAAAAGAAGTCATTGCACTAACTGTTAAAGAAAAAATCTCGTTCTTCGAAGCAAGAAAAAGGCTGTCGTACCTTCCCCGAAGAAGTTATGCAGAAGTGACGCAGGCGGGGGCAGCGTCACAGAGTCCTCTGAGCCCACGCGCAGTGGTGCCGCAGTGACTCCTCCCGCCCCCGTGGGGGAAGCAGTCTGTACTGCTCCACCCTCTTCGACGGCCCTGCAGACACCAGCCCCGCAGGGCCCTAAAATCAAACGAACCCCAAGGCCCGAGGCACGTGTCTCGGTGCCTAACTCTCGGTCCTCCAGCGCCTCAGAGAGAGCGATGGAGGTCGACACAAAAACCCCGGTGTCATTGACACCGAAGGACAAGCGCTCTCTTGAGCTCGGTAAGAGGGACAAGATCCCAATAACCACCCAAACTAAGAAGGCGATAACCTGAAGGTTATCGCTCATTTGTATCAGCCTTCTTGAGATCTACGTCACCTAATATCTTTCCTATCTCCTATTCAACTGTTAAAGCCATTTTTTACCCTTCAATTCCATAATGGCCTTTAATATTCACTGGAATTGTAGAGGTCTTTTACATAACTTAGGCGACACTAAAAACCTGTTATTTAACTTCTGTCATGTGGCCTTATGTTTACAGGAAACAAACCTAGGCGAAAAACACAAACATATATTAAAAGGCTTCACTGTTGTACGGCGCGACCGTACTCAGATGAACCGGCTTTCGGGTGGTGTAGCCACGGTTGTGCAGGGCGGTATTGCAGTTAGAGAAGTTCCGATTACCATTCACATAGAAGCCGTTGCTGTCACTGTCATAACTCACAAAACCATCACCATTTGCTCCCTGTATATCCCACCCCACACCCATTTTACCACTAAACACTTAGAAAATATAACAGGTCAGTTACCGAAGCCATTTGTTTTAGTGGGGGATTTTAATGCTCTTTGGGGCAGTACCAAAACTGACCAAAGAGGGCAAATCTTTGAGGGTTTTATTCTATCAAATGGTATCTGCCTTTTAAATTCAGGTGCAACGACATACTTTTCACCGACTTCTCGCACTTTTAGTTGTTTAGATTTAGCTTATCGCTCACCGTCTCTGTTTAATGATCTTAAATGGGAAACCATCTACAAGTCTTATGGCAGTGATCACTTGCCCGCAATCATCAAATTTTTATCATCACCACCTACCATAGTCACTAGGCCACGCCAGTGGAAATTACAGCTCGCTGACTGGCCGAGTTTTACGGAAAACGCGAAACTGGAAGTTGTTTTTTCCCAAGAACTAAGCATTGATGAACTTAACAAAAAAATCACTGAGGTGATAATCTCTGCAGCAGAAAAAGCAATACCCCAGTCATCCGGTTTTGTACCCAAAAGGCTAAATCCCTGGTGGACGAATGAGTGTACCGAAGCCAAAAAGAAACAAAATAAAGCTTGGGGAATCCTAAGGATGTACCCCACGTATAACAATCTTCTAAAGTTCAAAAAGACCAAAGCCAAAGCACGATTTATTCGAAGACAGGCAGAGAAATCGTCATGGCAAAAGTATGTATCTTCCATTAATAATACCGTCACGTCAAAACGAATGTGGGACCAGGTAAGGAAATTTAAAGGAGAGTACACGGCATACACAATACCACTACTGACATGTCCAGGCACACAAACAACACTACAGGACCAGGCCAACTCATTAGGTGAACACTTTTACAACATCTCCAGCTCAGCACATGATTCAAATTCATTCTTTAAATATAAAGAATCAGCGGAGAAACAGAGACTGCCCACCACTGGGGCTTCAAAGGAACCTTACAATAAATTCCTGAAAATACAAGAACTGAACAGGGTTCTCTCTGCCGGTAAAAAACAGCAACAGGTTTTGACCGTGTGCACTACACAATGTTGGCACACCTATCTCAAGCATCAGCAGAAACCCTTGTTAAATTTTTCAACAAGATCTGAAAATCTGGAGTAATGCCTACAGATTGGAAAAATGCAGTAATAGTGCCTTTTTTGAAACCAGGTATACCCGCAACGTCCCCAAGCAGCTACAGGCCCATTGCCTTAACAAGCTGTCTAGCCAAATCCTACGAGAGTATCATAAACATAAGGCTCACATTCATCCTTGAATCACGGAACCTGATAGACACGCACCAGTGCGGATACAGAAAGGGCTGCTCGACAACTGACCACCTCGTACGACTAGAACACGAAATACGTAACGCGTTTCTACACAAACAACACTGTCTCACAGTATTTTTCGATCTAGAGAAGGCGTATGATTCCACGTGGCGGTATGGATTTTTAAGAGACCTGGCTGACTTAGGAGTACGTGGCAGAATGCTAAACTGTCTATCTGATTTTATGGCAAATAGAACATTTCAGGTGCGTCTCGGCACAATATTTTCACGCACATTTACACAGGAAAATGGCGTTCCACAGGGTTGTATTCTGAGAACGACACTCTTCATAATCAAAACGAACTCTGTTAATAAGATCATACCATCCTCTGTGATGCACTCGATATATGTCGACGACTTGCAAGTGGCTTGCCGCGCCTCAAATCTACCCACTTGCGAAAGACGACTACAAATAACCATAAATAACCTTACACAATGGGCTGATATCAATGGATTCCGATTTTCAACAGACAAAACTGTTGCAGTTCTCTTCTCCAAGAAACGAGGGTTACACGTCAATCCAGTTCTCACATCGCATGGTACAACCTTGCCGGTCAAAGAAGACTACAAATTTTTAGGCGTAACATTTGACACAAAGCTGAACTTCCTAGCCCACATTAACACAACTAAAATTAAAGCAAATAAAGCTATAAATATCCTCAAGGTGCTATCGCACAAGCACTGGGGATCTGACCGAACTTGCCTACTACGTATATACCGGACCCTCGTACGTACCATCCTCGACTACGGTAGTGTAGTTTATGGTGCAGCTAGGCCGTCATACATCAAGCGACTGGATCCAGTTCATAATCTCGGCCTACGACTGGCAAGCGGCGCCTACAGAACATCGCCTGTCCGAAGTTTATATGTTGACTGCAATGAGCCGTCCTTACAGCAACACAGCACTACCTACAGTTTCCTATGTACTACGAATTCGATCATCACAACATATATGCTACAACATCGTTACACAGTGCAAATCAAGGATACACTACACAAGGAAACCGAACATGATTCGACTACTAATCTTACGATACGAAGAATACTGTCAGGCTTATGATGTTCCTCACGAGGCCCTGCAGGTTGCTGAAAGGCCACCAAGATTGCCACCAGGGTACAACTTTTCACAGCTATGTTACTGGACGCTAACACATTTAAAGAAAAAAGACATTCCCCAAGAACACATAATACAAGACTTCCGAGCTATACAACAAAAATATAAACATTACACGGAATTTTACGCCGACGGCTCCAAAACACAAGAATACGTAGGTGTCGGAATAATTACGAAAAATTGGCAAAATAGCATTCGCATAAATAATTTTTCTTCAGTGTTTACCGCCGAAGTTTTCGCAATATGGACGGCCGTAAAAAAAATTACCAGTGACAAGCAGATGAATACTATCATATATACCGATTCATTAAGCGCACTCAGAGCTCTGAACCTTAACTCCACGTCCGAACCCCTACTTGGTGATATCCTAAACATGTTGGCCTATAACGAATATGGAAGAACCATACGATTCTGCTGGGTCCCAAGCCATGTCGGGATACCAGGGAATGAAGCAGCAAATAGATGCGCGTTCATGGCAGCACACAAAGGTATAACGCAAACAACACTTCCATATAAAGACAGTATCCGAGCTATTCATAAGGCCCTGACATTAAAGTGGCAACTAGAATGGGACGTTTGCACAAATAACAAGTTACACACAATAAAACCCCAGCTTAGAGAATGGAAGTCGTGCTGTCACCAGCAACGCTTCTATGAGGTGATCCTATGTAGACTCCGAATCGGGCATACACACCTGACACACAATTTTCTACTTAAAAACGAAAACCCGCCAACTTGCGAGAAGTGCCATGAACCACTCACCATAATGCACATTATTATGACATGTCGAACTATTGAAACACAGAGACAAAGGCTTTTACAGAATCTCTACAACTTCGACATACCTATACACCCCGCATCAATACTCGGAGATGAACCGCCAGCGCCCTTCACTGACGTGTTCAGCTTTCTAGAAGAAACCGGTTTGTTACACAGACTCTAAGGTAACACAGCTTCCACTGCTTTAACATCTGAATAACATCCGACTAAGGCCATGCTGGCGCAGCATGGCCTTAGACGCTTTTGCGCCATCAACCCCGAATTAACTAACTAACATTTATCACACATGGGTGGATCGCCACCGGACAAGAGGAATGCGTGTGTGCTGTATGTGTGTCCTATCCTGAGTCTGCAAAGTGTGACTGCTGTGTGGAAGTTCTTTGGTACCGGCGGCCAGTTGCCAAGATAAAGCTTGATAACATGTAATTTATTTGCTGTTTCTTTATCCCACAAGCGCTGCCAGAAATATCTTAGCTTTTTTTCTTATTGATGGCTTGAGGTCAATTACAGGGATAGTCGTGGAAGTGTCTGCAGCGTTCGCGTGGACGGATGTGGCTAGCTGGTCAGCTAACACGTTTCCCGCTATCTCTCGGTGCCCCTTCACCCAGGAGAAGACGATATGCTGCTTAGACGCACAGGTTTTTAGCAATGCTGAGTAAAGAGAAATAATTACAGCGTTTTTATATTTCTTGACAGTTTTCAAAGCATTTACGACGCTCAAAGAGTCTGTGTATATAACTGCGATGGGATAATAAATTATTTATTGTGTTTACCAGCGGCCAATATCGCGTAGGCCTCTACTGTGAAAATACTTGTGTTAGGGTGCAGAACACCAGCATCCGAAAAGGATGGACCGACCGCTGCGTAAGATACACCAGAATTACACTTCGATGCGTCTGTAAAGAATTCAGGAGAGGAGTATTTGTGCTGCAATTCGAGGAAATACATTCCAATATGCGCGACAGGCGCGCGCTTTGTAACAGCTACGAAAGATATATCACTGTCTATTGGTTGCCACTGCCATGGCGGGGGCCTTATAGCAGGGGACATAAGGTGGTATTCAAGCAGTGGAACCCTTGTTTCTTCAGCCATGTCTCTGACACGCAGTGAGAAAGGCTTTGCCACTGTGGGCCAGTTGCGGAAAAGTTGACAACTGGACAAATCGTTTATGGTGGAAAACGCGGGCTGCTCACTGTTTGCGTTCACTCTCAGAAAATACATGAAAGAGGATTATGTTCTCTGCAGATGAAGTGACCACTCATCCGATTCAACGTAAAGGCTTTCCACTGGGCTTGTTCTAAAGGCGCCTGTGGACAAGCGAATGCCTAAGTGGTGGACAGGGTCTAGCATCTTCAGGGCATTTGGAGTAGCCGACTGGTAAACTATGGCTCCATAGTCTAGTCGTGTGCGTATGAGGCTTTTATACAAGTTCATGAGACATTTTCTATCACTCCCCCGGGTTGTGCGTGAGAGCACCTTTAAGATATTAATTGTTTTCATGCACTTGTCTTTAAAATATTTTATGTGCTGTACAAAGGTTAGTCTTGCGTCTAAAATTATGCCTAAGAATTTATGTTCCCTGTTTACGGGCAGACGCTCACCACGCACACAATTACAGGATCAGGGTGCAGGCCTCTTTTTCTATAGAAAATGACACAGGTGCTTTTTTGTGGGTTTAGTCTGAACCCGTTCTCATCAGCCCATTTGGAGACCCTGTTAAGACCAAGCTGGACCTGTCGCTCACAGATTGCAAGCGAACTTGATTGAAAACCTATCTGCACATCGTCAACATAAGTTGAATAGAAGATGTTATGTGGTACGTGTAGACGAAGAGAATTTATTTTTACTATAAAGAGCGTGCAGCTGAGCACCTCGCCATGCGGCACTCCAGTTTCCTGTACAAATTTCTGTGACAGAACATTGCCCACCCGAACACGGAATGTCCGATTCGACAGATAACTTTCGATAACATTGAACATATTTCCGCGTATACCTCACTGTGAGAGGTCTCTCAATATCCCAAACCGCCACGTTGTATCATAGGCTTTCTCCATATCTAAGAATACTGATAAGAAAAGCCGCTATGGTCAAAAGCTTCACGGATACGTGCCTCGACCCCGCAGGGGCGTCTGCGCAAGCAGGCGTTTGGTGTGTTGCGACACCACATACCCGAGCACACGAGGGTTGGACCCTCCCATGTGTAGCCGTGCGCGGCTTAGCCGTGTCTGGGGAAAGGGGGATCCTGGGGGTTGAGCTGACGCTGGGTGTGTCGACCTTTAAGGCCCCCCGGTGCCGCTTCTGCTTCACATAGAGGGCCCCTTCGGACTGACGCACCCGGGGAAAATCGGACGTCGCCTTTTCCTGTCTCTTCCTCTCGAATCTTCGTCTTTATCTCTTACTTTTTGACCTTTCCTGTCTTCTCCTCTCTTCGATATACTTCATTCTCCTCGGCGGCAAGGGTTAACCTTGTGTGAATAGCCAACCTAGGTTATTTCATATTTGGTTATAGTGGTAACGTACAGCTGGCGTTTGCAGGCCCTGTTTTTCAGGCCCTGCAGCGTCCCCTTGTAGGACTCCACGGTGGGTGGCTGGCGTTACTGCCGAAATCTCACATATGTTTACGGATAGCTCCTTTCCTCCAGTCCCTGATCGCCCTCAGAAAAGAGGGCGAACCGATAAAGTTTTTCAGTTTTCGGACGCCAAGTCCACAACTTCCCACGTTGCCATGTAGTCCACTCGGAAAAACCCGGAAAACCAGTGCGCACTATTTCACCGTTCCTTGTATCAAAGACTTTGACTGATGTTTTTGGTGCCGGTTATAAGGCGACCAGGATGGCAAGCGGAGATCTACTCCTGGAGCTCCGCGATAAGAAACAATACTAGAAACTGCCTAAGCTTGTGTCATTTGGGGATAACCAACTAATAGTAACCCCGCACCGTACTATGAACACCACCCGCGGGGTTGTGTCGGACGGTGACTTGCTGGAGCTCACTGAGGCTGAACTCTTGGATGGCTTCAGTGAACAGAATGTAATCAATGTGAAAAGAAATAAGATGAGGCGAGATGGCAAAGAAATCCAAACCAAGCACCTGATAATCACCTTCGGATCAAGTGTCCTGCCCGAGTCAATCGAGGCAGGGTACATCAAGCTCCGTGTTAGGCCATATGAGCCCAATCCGCTGAGATGTTTCAAATGCCAATGTTTCGACCACAGTTCGCAGAGCTGCTGAGGCCGTCAAACCTGTACGAAGTGCAGTGCCCACGACCACACCTCTGAAGATTGTGAGAACTCTCTCCACTGCGTGAACTGTGATGGGGAACACGCCGCGTACTCGCGGTCCTGTCCATCATGGAAAAAAGAAAAAGGAATAGTTACAATCAAAGTTAAAGAAAACATATCCTTCAAAGAGGCACGCAGGCGGGTTGCACACCCTCCTAAGGCCAGCTTTGCAGAAGTGGCGCGTCAGGGGGCAGCGACACAACGGCCTCCGGCGGCTGTCCGGCCCACAAGCCGTCAGTCGGCAGTTACGCCACCTGCCCCCGCGGCGGTTGCAGCTAGCGCTGCTCCGTCAACCGAGGAGAAGGGACCATCGACCCCGAAGGCGGGCGCAGCCGAGGCTGCCTCAACCTCCCAGGTCCCTTCCAGCGCTGGCAACGGCCGGCGCAGCCAAATCCCCCAGGGAACCCCATCGACCTCAGGGCTGGTGGGCGCATGGGTCTTGCCCTCCAAGGCGGGACTCTCCCTGGTAACTTCTCGCTCGCAAGAGCACGTGTCCGGCGCCTCACAAGAGGCAATGGACACTACACCTGTCCTCAAGGGGCGCCAAGCGCCTAAGGAGCGGCGAGGTTCGCTCGAACGCTCCAGAAAGGGCAAGACCCCGATTACAGGGCCTCGAAAGAGCTCTGTAATCTAATCTCTGAAATCTCTGTAATTAATACTTCTTTTTCAGTACACACAGCACCTATTTACTTCAAATATGGATACACAGATAATACAATGGAACGTCAGAGGTCTTATAAACCTTGATGATGTACCAGTACATCCCTTACCCCTTACCAGTACTCACCTACGGGGCAGAAACCTGGAGGCTTACGAAAAGGGTTCTACTCAAATTGAGGACGACGCAACGAGCTATGGAAAGAAGAATGATAGGTGTAACGTTAAGGGATAAGAAAAGAGCAGATTGGGTGAGGGAACAAACGCGAGTTAATGACATCTTAGTTGAAATCAAGAAAAAAAAAATGGGCATGGGCAGGGCATGTAATGAGGAGGGAGGATAACCGATGGTCATTAAGGGTTACGGACTGGATCCCAAGGGAAGGGAAGCGTAGCAGGGGGCGGCAGAAAGTTAGGTGGGCGGATGAGATTAAGAAGTTTGCAGGGACGGCATGGCCACAATTAGTACATGACCGGGGTTGTTGAAGTATGGGAGAGGCCTTTGCCCTGCAGTGGGCGTAACCAGGCTGATGATGATGATGATGATGACGATGATGATGTGCAGGAACTCATCCACAAACACAATCCTAAAGTGCTGTGTCTACAGGAAACACAAATTTTCTCCTACAGTATGTTACGTTTCGCAGAGATCGCGATGATGCTCTCGCATCATCGTGCGGGGTTGCCATTGTTATTCAGAAAGGCATAGCGTGTCAACGTTTGCAGCTACAAACGCCCCTTGAAGCAGTGGCAGTTCGTGCTGTCCTCCTAAACAAACTTATCACTGTGTGCTTCCTCTATATACCCCCACATTACAAATTAACTAAACATGAATTTCAGGCCTTCATAGATGAATTGCCAGAACCTTATATCGTTCTTGGCGATTTCAATGCACACAACTTCCTGTAGGGCGACCATCGTATAGATGCGCGAGGATGACTTGTTGAACAGTTCCTTCTCTCTTCTGGTGCGTGCCTGTTGAATAAGAAGAAACACACATATTACTCTCTTGCAAACAGAACCTATTCTTCAATAGATCTTAGCATAGTCTCCCCGTCTGTACTGCCTGAACTTGAATGGGAAGTTACCGACAACCCTTACGGCAGTGACCACTTCCCTATACTGCTAAGGTCACCTAAAAAAAAACGAATATCCTCCACAAGCTCCGAGGTGGAAGATTGAGACAGCTGATTGAGAGAAATTTCGAACTCCGACTAGGATCTCATGGGCTGACATCTCTTCTTTAGAAATTGATGCTGCGGTGGAGTATCTTACAACATTCATAATAGATGCCGCATCAAAATGCATATCCGAAGTGAGTTGGTTAGCATGCAAATGGCGCGTCCCGTGGTGGAACGACGAATGTAGGACCTCCCGTAAGAAACAAAACAAAGGGTGGGGGTTGCTACGCGCCTCTCCCACTGCGGATAATCTTTTTAACTTAAAAAAAAGCAAAATCCGAAGGCAGGAGAACGCGCCGATAGGCGAGAAGAGAGAGTTGGCTGAAGTTTTTATCGAGTAATAACTCGTTAAGAGACGAGGCCAAAGCCTGGAACAGTGTCAATAGGATTAGAGGGCGCCAAACATATTCACTCCCTCTGGTAAACACACAAGGCGATACCCTGCAAGATCAGGCAGACTCACTTGGGGAGCAGTTTGAGAGCGTGTCGAGCTCAACCCATTATACTCAATCCTTTCTCAAGTATAAACAAATAGAAGAATGTAAGCCAATAATTAGAAAATCCAGACAGAATGAAACCAATAACCGGCCTTTCAGTATTGCCGAGTTGAAAGCTGCCTTGAAAACATGCAAAAGCACTGCAGCGCGACCTGACAGAGTCATGTATGATATGATCAGAAACTTACATGTTGACACACAAGGTACACTACTTACACTTTACAACGCTATTTTAGCTGCGGATACCTCCCATCTGCATGGAAAGAGGCGATTGTGGTTCCTGTCCTGAAGGAGGGAAAAGACCCCTCCTTGGCAGCAAGTTATCGTCCGATAGCTCTTACGAATTGTCTGTGTAAGCTCTTTGAAAAAATGATGAATCACAGACTCATACACTTCCTCGAATTCAACAATATACTCGATCCCTATCAGTGTGGCTTCAGGCAAGGGCGGTCAACATCAGATCATCTTGTGCGCATTGAAGGATATATTCGCGATGCCTTTGTACACAAACAGTATTTCCTCTCCATATTCCTCGATATGGAGAGGAAAAACATGGCGCTACGGGATCTTGCGAGATTTGTCGGGAATGAGCATCTGTGGAAATATGTCGAAAATAATTGAAAGCTATTTGTCGAATCATATCTTCCGAGTAAAAGTCGACAATGCACTCTTACGTCTCTTTACGCAGGAAACTGGTGTACCCCAGGGAGGCGTGCACAGTTGCACTCTATGGTTAAGATGAACACACTACGTGCTTCACTACCACCTGCCATTTTTTATTCCGTGTACGTAGGCGATATACAAATAGGCTTCAAATCCTGCAACCTCACAGTATGCGAAAGTTATTGTGTTCTCTTCACAAGAAAGAGAGGCCTGGTCCCAGATCCTTGTGTAGAACTGGGCGGACAACAAATTCCTATCAACAAAGAACACTAATTCCTCGGTGTTATTATTGACTCCAGGCTCACTTTCATTCCTCACATAAAACATCTTAAAGAAAAATGTATTAGAACAATGAACTTACTTAAAATCCTATCCCACACAACGTGGGGCAGCGACAGACAGTGTTTATTGAATATTTACAAGAGCCTAGTACGATCACGGTTAGATTATGGTGCCGTAGTATGTCACTCTGCCGCACCGAGCGCGTTTAAGATGTTAGACCCCGTTCACCATCTGGGTATCCGTCTGGCCACTGGCGCATTTAGACCAAGGCCCGTTTAAAGTCTATATGTCGAGTCAGATGAGTGGCCACTCCATCTTCCGAGAACAAACATCAGCTTAACGTATTTTCTCAAGGTTCGCTCTAATAAGGAACATCCGTGTTTCGCAACAGCTAACGACCCTCTATGAGACTTCCTTTCGCACTGCGTGCAAGAGAAATTAGCACGGAAATGGATGTCCCAGTTCTCGAACAACGCCTAATGCTTCCAGATAAGCTAGTACCGCCCTGGGAGTGGCAACTGATAGAGTGTGAAACACCCTTTGTAGAGGTCACTAAAGGTGCACCAGAGACACATATCAAAATGCACTTCTTGGAGCTCCAGTACAAGTACTCGTGCACAAAGTTTTAAACAAATGCTTCTAAGTCGCATGCCGGGGTGTCCTCTGCAGCCGTCGGTCCTTCTTTTTCAGAATCCGATGTACTACATCCAGAAACAAGTATCTTTAAGGCAGAGGCCTACGCTGTATGGTCGGCTGTAAAGCATATAAAGAAATCAAAACTCCAAAAAGCCGTTATATATACTGACTCCCTAAGTGTGGTGAAGGCCTTAATGTCACCCTACAAACATAAACATCCTGTACTTATTGAGGTCTATTCCGATATGTGCAAAGCTTATCTATCTAACCAGCAAATCATCATATGCTGGGTACCCGGCCACAGAGGAATCGAAGGTAACGTTTTAGCAGACCAGATGGCTACGTCAATTGCACTCCCTGCTGTTAATATTACTGCTTTGGTGCCTCTCACAGATCTGAAACCTCACATACGAAAGAAACTGCGAAACCACTGGCAACGCATGTGGGACGCAGAAATAAATAATAAACTGCACGTTCTAAAGTAACAGTTAGGTTCTTGGCCCTCCCCAACAAAATCTCGGTGAACAGATGTCCTATTCTGTCGCCTCAGAATAGGACACACATTTGGCACCCATATTTATCTGCTTACCGGAAGTGAACCCTCAATCGGTGGTAGATGCGGCGAGAGGCTTACCGTCCTCCACGTGCTCCTGGAGTGTCGGCAAGCCGAAACGGAGAGAAAGAAACGTTTTCCGCTTGCTTACCAACATTACATCCCTCTACACCCGGCTATGTTTCTCGGTAAGGAACCGCTTTTTGACGCCAAGGCAATCTTCAACTTCTTAAATGATGTTGTCCTACATGTATTAAGATCATTAAACTCGTAGCGCATCCCCTTTCTAGAGGATGCCGCTGTGATAAATTTTTTATGTAGCACATGCCTCTAGGCATTGTGTCTCAAGGGCCCAAACGAGGCAGTGGTGCTCTAGTGAATTTTAGAATTTTGTATATTTTCTATTTTGCATCATTCTTTTACGATGGATTTTAATGTTCATAGTATTCGTCATTAGTCATCGCCATAATTTTATAGCACGCAGATTTTTCGCACTCTACAGCGACTATTTTTAGGCCACCTTGCAGCCAAGTCACATCTTCCATATTACATCGTTAACACTACCACTTCTCATGGGGCTCTTTGGCCAAACCTGGGCCTTGCGCCATAAAACACTACACATCATCATTACGTGCCTCGATACGTATGAGATGGTCAGTGGTGGATCGACCCTCCGGAAGCCCGCACTGCCCTATTGAAAAATTTGTATGAGAAATTGAACGAGATGTATGCATGTCGCACAGATTTGACGAGAAATTGAACGAGATGTATGCAGGTCGCACAGATTTGACGAGAAATGAACGATATGAAATGCATATTGAACGAACTCGCACAGAAAACGGGCGAGATCTGTATGATGTGCTACGCAGACTTTTACGAAGTGCACGAGATTTATGCGATGTGCGATATGAATGCATAGAGCTTGTATGACATGTGTGCGATGAGTTGCGTAGACCTGACGAGATTATTTATGACGTGTGTGAGGTGGCGTGTGATGTGTACGCACTGTAGTCGTATGAGCAACTTGATCTTTGAAGATGACTATGAATTGCATAAAAAGCGTGTGCACTTA
Organism: Dermacentor andersoni; assembly: GCF_023375885.2. NCBI lineage: Eukaryota > Metazoa > Arthropoda > Arachnida > Ixodida > Ixodidae > Dermacentor > Dermacentor andersoni. The sequence continues at coordinate 40,378,940 of NC_092818.1, read as the reverse complement.
AGTCGTAGTGCATACAAAAGCTCATTAATGACAGTCAGATTGATGAGTTGTTCGTAGTAAATGCAAGAGCGTGATCAATGTGCTCTATGATCACATTGAATCATTGTGACACATATATACCAGCATAAACTACAGATCAAATAAGACGTTCAGAGCTCAACTTCTGGAATTTCATCCCCATCAAACCTGGTGTCGGTACTTTTGATGCAATAATTTTCACTTCGGGACATATTCTCGGATGAACCCTTATGGCGATACTACTGCCTTTGCATGACGCATTCCTCGACCAGCCAGTAAGCACTGGATAGCACAATGATATTGTCGAAAGCTATCATCAGAGTTTGAATCCCTGTTCAGAGTAGATCTGCCTATGATTTTATTGCAATATAGGAGTCACGTACCATAAAAGTTTCATAATAAAATGTCACATGTTTGTTTGTGCACGCAATAAAATGATCTGGCAATGTGATTATAGCACATTGGAGATGCTTCAAACAAGGACGAGTTGGCAAAGTTTATTGCAAGCAGTTTCACCATCATCATCATCATCATCAGCCTGGTTACGCCCACTGCAGGGCAAAGGCCTCTCCCATATTTCTCCAACAACCCCGGTCATGTACTAATTGTGGCCATGCCGTCCCTGCAAACTTCTTAATCTCATCCGCCCACCTAACTTTCTGCCGTCCCCTGCTACGCTTCCCTTCCCTTGGAATCCAGTCCGTAACCCTTAATGACCATCGGTTATCTTCCCTCCTCATTACATGTCCTGCCCATGCCCATTTCGTTTTCTTGATTTCAACTAAGATGTCATTAAGCATTAAGATTAAGCAGTTTGATCAGTGATAAATTATGTATCCACTTTGTCACATCCTAATAATACTGCTTGCATCAGAGATATCAGTCAGAGGTAGTATAAGGGCAAACTTGAACCTGCATATTTTTCAAATAGCCAAGTGCGTCAATCACAATACTGTCGAATACAAATCTGCTAAGAGCATGTTAGTGCCTGTTTATGTCCAATTGTAGAAGGCAAGCATGCGATTGGCCATGCATGCCCACATATAAAAATGAAAAGCAGAACCGCAAGACAGTATAAATAGGTTGGTGAACAGATAGCCAAAATAGCAGTCAAAATTCATCGCACTTTGTCACAAATACATAAAAAAAATATTGTAATAAAATAACAATCCCTAAAAATGTCATGTGATCAATTGTGGTAATGATCACAGTTACTGCAGTGAAAAATTATTTGCACTAAGTGTTTCACAACTTGCTGAGAGAGCTTGACCTAGTAAAAAATCCTCATATGTGCACAGCAGTGGCAAAAAACGAGATGAGCGTCGCATCTTGGTGACCATTATCTCCCTACATACTACACAAAACTGAATTTGAATTTAAAGGAGAAATGACAAAGCAGTTCGTGTGCCAGTGATGGTTAAGCGCACTGCAATGCCTTGCCATGCGTTGAAAGCTGACCTCCAAGCAACCAAAATGTAAGTGACCCTACATTGATGCAGGGTCTCTAAATGACGAACGTGTATCACATCCTGGCATTCACGGACGCAGTCACCAAATGAAAAACACCTTTGCAAATCGCAATAACGACGAATGTCACGCGCGTGCGCACACAGACAGAATGCGAGCAGTTTCCGAAAGCACGCGTTCCACGCATATTAGAAGCGCGCGCGCGCGCGCACACACACACACACACACACACACACACACACACACACACACACACACACACACACACACACACACACACACACACGCACGCACAAAAGGCGAGCAGTTTCCGGCAGCACTCGCCAAAGACAGCACGGATGTTTTTACAAAAAAGCAAATCCCGCCAACGCAAACGCTACCACTGAGCCACGAGTACGATGCTTCAAAGCGGTACAAAAGCGCCTCTAGTGAATGCGGTGTTACCTTAGAAACGAGCTGTTTCTAAGGCTCAGGCGTGCGTCGCTTGCTCAGGCGCACATTTCGTTGCCGCGCCGAACGCTGCGTTGCTCGACGCTCACCGCGTCCAATGCGGGGCGCGTAGTCGCTGCGCCGTAGCCCATTGTCTTACACCCCTTGGCGGGTCGACGGGAACGCTGTCGCGTTCCACTCTTGAAGGCGAAGCAGAGTAACGCATGAGTTGTTTCTTCGTCTAGCCGAACCAAATATAGCCAAGCAACAGCAGTTCACCAGCCTAAACAGTGGTTCAACAACTAAAAAAAAGGCTAGTATGCTTCGCATCCTGGGCTTAACCTTAGCTAAGCCACAGCCATTTTTTTCCATCTCACTCTTTTCTTCGGACGTGCACCCTCAGGTATGGTGTCTATAGAATAATATACTTCAGCTTAAAAAACAACAGAAAGAAATAACGGCTGCTTTATTCAGCGAGCACCATGTAAATGCCGAGTGCCGCGACTAACAACCATAACTGTGCCAGGCTATAGCAGACGACGCTCGGATGCTTGGCGCGGAGGTCGATGGCAGTGCTGCGGTGGCGGTAACGGCAGCGGGCTGCATGGTGCGCATAAGGAGTTGGGGTACTTAAAGAGGATCTATAAACGTTGTTGCGCCGGGCGGCCGATGTGATGCTGATCGTTTGATCGTATTTACGCGGTGAATTAGAGTACACGTGCTCCTTTTTTGTGTGAATTACCGATCACTAAGCCCTGGGGCCTGTGCAACGCTATTAGCTCGCTGTATGTTTCTTGCGGTGCGCCGTTGTTGATTTTCGTAGTGCGCTCAAAGCGCGCTTCTTTGTCTCCGGCTCATGAGAAGCTGTTGCACTCTCGCCGCTCCCGCATCGGGTCACAGTGCACGGAAGAATGTGTTGGTAGTTGTGCTATCGCGTGCTGTAGTTCACCGCAATTCAACACTACGCTGGACGGACTGTTGGTGCAGTCGATGCGGCGGGAACGGACACGAAGGAGCGCTCGCCTCGGAAGGTAAGTCCGGCGCCTGGCGCATTCTTATGATTCATGTAGTGTACCTTGTCATGCGCAGTAGAAGATGATTAGTACAGCTACAAGAACAATAACAGTGATTCCCTAATGTTCGTTCGATATCGGAGTGCACATTTAGCAAAAAGTTTCACGAAAATTACGTCGATATTAATGTTGCTAAGAGCTTCATCTATGTTTATTTTCTTTTTGTTATGAAGTATGTTAGCGCCGGGTCATCGCTTAGTCTGAACGGGCACAAAAATTCGAGCAGGAAATGTCACTGCTTCTGTACGTAATTTCTCAGCAAGAAATCGTATAGACAATTCTAGAAGTACGTTGATGTGTTGCGCAAATGTTTTCGCAGCTAACGTTAACGCGCGACGGCATCCAAATGATCTGACTCGTGAGAAGATTTCAGCTTGTATGCAAACTTTGATGCTTATAGATTGTCGCCAAGGCAACCTGTATTTCTTTTGTTTAGTGTTCTGTTTATTTTCGTGCCTTTGACACGTTGAATAACCGCCTGTGATGTAAGAATGAAATATTTAATTTCTCTAAGCGGATGCAGCTTCATGTAGCTGGCTGTACGAGAGCTTTCCACAATTTGACGCGATGTTGTCAAATCACTAGTTTGCAGTTTCAGCAGTGATTACAATAAGCTGAACATTTATTGTTTAGGGATGTCACAATTTGCTGAGACGGAGGCATCTCTGCACCACATAGGAGGCTGCGGCACTATGCAGCTTGAACAGCACGACAAAGCATCTGATCTGCCTGCTTTGACAAGGTACGTACTAAACGGTCACAGCCATTTATGTGTTCTAGGGTGTGTTCGTGTATTTGGTACCTGCCAACTTTTCTGAGTCTCTCATGCAATTTATAAATTCTTGCTATTCTACAATTTTACTAATGTTCCATTAAGTAATGAGAATGAAGTTCTATTAGTGAAGATGTTCTAAAGCTGTTGAGAAATGGGGTGGCATAGGATTGCGAAGATGCACGTAAAAAAATAGTCCTGGCGCTTTGCTTTCTTAATTGCTAGCAATGAAAAATCCCTAATAAAAATAGCAGAGGGACACTTGCTTTAGGTAAGTTTAATACGATACATTCCAGAAGCAGGCTAAGTTTGCAGCAACAAAAGCACTGAGAAAAACTCACTGATCTAAAAACATGTTAGTTTCTGCTTTTCCAAGTGTGCTGCTTGTGTACAGCGTGTCAAGGTAAATAATGGTTAATAATGTATGCATAGAAAAGTGTGGATGCTGAGAGAAAGCTTTAGGAAAGTGCTTGCTGTCTTTCCAACACAGGATTTCTGTCTAGAATTTTTGTCAAATATGAAGTGCACAGGCTGGCAAACAATGTTCAACACTTTTGCTTTAGATTTTAACGTAGCCAGTTCATTATGCGTCCCTAGTATAGCTTAGCGTCAAGCTTGAAGCTGATCTCTGATGTCACATCAGTTGCAGGATGCAATAACGTGGTATCACAAGCTGCTTGTTACGCATGTCAGTCAACCTGGTGCAGTTGTCACAGGTGAGAGTATAACTGAAAGCTGCGCATTCTTTGCCCTTCTGCACATGATGTGGGATAGAGTTTGAACTATGCTATAGTGGCACCATCTCCCTCACCTTCTCTTCCTCATTATTCTGTCAACTTGCAATAATATGCACAACTTCTAGAGGCTTGATTATGGTGTTGTCTGCTGAACTTGGCTGATGTGAATTTCAGTAGTTTGGGGTACCCTCAAAGCTATGCTGTACTTTTCATGAATTTAAAGATGGTCAATTTGACATATGTGATTGGCTGTGGCATTCTGAGAGAAACAAGGCCTCTTGTGAATAATGCATATATGCATTATTAGCATTTTCTAATACTCTTTCAAGAAGCAGCCTATAGGCTGCTCCCCGAAGAAGTGACCACCTTTGCTTACGCTACGTGGCAGTCTGGTCCAGTTTACTTAACCTGTCTGCCATCTATGCACGAGGAGGAGGAGAGAAGCGAAAAAAGGGACCTTTGATTTATGTTTTTGCACAGATGGCTCATACAGTGCACTTTTCTTATCTCGCAGGCTTTGTTAACTCAAAGCTTTCTATGGGTGAATATCAGCATTTCATTCCTATTTACACCTAATAAGAATTACTTTGTTCACAGGGTCGCTTTTTATATTATACTTTCGTGAGACTAAGCTCACTTGTTTTAATGCAAGTGTGGCTGGGCCTGCAGAAAGAGTAAGCAGACTACTGTGTTGCTGATCAGTGCTGATCTCCACGTCCGAGCTGGTCCCACAACATCCAGGCACCACTGTGCTTTGTTTCATTGACAAGGTAATATGATATAGAAACCTTGCACCTCAGTATCAGTTTTGAGAAATATGCTAAGACACAAGGGTCGGCCTTGGTGATAAATACACTCGGGTTCTTTTTTTTAAGCGTTCTTGCAGTGTTCCTCATGTACATGTTTTCAGAGGATGCTTATATGCAAACTGCCATGGAACTTGTTTATGCCTTAAAGTAGCACTCTTTCACCAAGAAAAAAGCCTTATTTAATGCACAATTCATAAGAAAGGTGAGGAGGTGACAGGACATAACAATCTAACAGCCATCCAATTTTACTGCTTGCACAGCAATATAAAGTGAGAGGTGAAAGGGCAAGAACAGATAAATCGACAATGTATGTTGCTCACACAACTGCGAAAAGGAGCATGGCTACTATGACACTTGTTTTACAATGATAAATAAGCAGTCTTGCTATCTGATAATCCACTGGAGGGCGAGCCAACTCGCAGATTCTCCGCCACACATATAAGGAAAGGCTCACAAATCTTGCCAGACCTATGCTCGTAACACATTGCCACAGTTGCGTAGCTTTCAAACAAAATAATGCAAGTGAGCTTTGCACTACCAAGTGACCACCAAATGACCTGAGCATTCAGTTAAAATGGTTGCAGATCCAGTCATTTATACATTGGCCTGTTTTGCCGACGTGGTGTCTACTGTATGACAGTGGTATTTAATATCCATCAGCACCCCTGTGCTCAACGTACTCTTTCTTGCATGCTTTTTTTTCACAGGTAGTGGAAGATTACTTGATTCCAGAACAATTTGGTTTGTTCTGCACATGATAGCGAACTTTCCAGTCTTATATTAGACATGGAATTGGGTAGGAAGATGTGGTATTTTTTATAGTGCCCTGGTGCATTCAGATTGTGCAGAGGCTTCAAGCTTGTATTGACTAAAATTGGTATGAAGCCATAAGAGGAGAATTGTAAAAGTGTAACGAAAGTCTCCTGATAGATATGCTGAGTTGTGCTGCTGTGGACACTTGTTGGTTATCCCTACTGGGTAACGCTGTTAGAGTTATGGATGCTTTGACACTGTAGGGCCTACAAGATGGCTAGCATTACGGAACACATTAAAACAACTGTAGGGATGCATGTCGTGCTATGGTATCATAATTGGCCCACAAAGTGACCACCTTTGCTTACACTATGTGGCAATCTGGTCCAGTTTATTTAACCTGACTGCCCACTATGCATGAGGAGGAGAAGGGAGGAAAAAATGAAGGGACCTTTGATTATTGTTCTTGTACAGATGGCCCATACATTGCATTTTTCTTATCTTGCAGGCTTTGTTACTTAAAGCTTTCTACGGGTGAATATCAGCATTTCATACCTAATAAGTATTGCTTTGTTCACAGTGTCACTTTCGATATTTACCGTATTTACTCTCATAATAATCGCACTCACGTAATGATCCCAGCCCTGAATTTTGTCGTCCAAATTCGATTTTTTTTTATTTCCTGTGTAATGATTGCACCCCTAACTTGCTTCAGCGATATGTCATGAGCCAAGTCTAGCTATTAATGATCGCGCTTACCATCTGTCGAATGCTACGCGAACAACTCTTCAAGATAAACCAAGCGGTCTGCATGCACCAAACATCTTTGAGCAGAAGCTCATTTTCATTCCTTTCATCACTTTCCGCACTTCCATGACAAAAAAACTACAACCAAAATTGCCTTTATTATGTGTAGGCTTTGTAATGGTAGTGGTCAACAACAACAAAAAAGGTGCCTTTCGATTCTTCTCATCTGCACTCGTGGGCACGCAACAAATCACGAGCGGCAACGATAGCAGCCACGTTTACACTGATACGTTAGAAGTGTACCTTATCCATACGCCGACACTTGTAACACAGCTAAGATATTTCCCCACCCTTAGCGGAAACTTGCTGTATTAGGATAGCAGTGAAGACAAATGCCGCAGTTTCCGCAGCATGCCCGCCGTGTCTTTCTATGTCACTGGCAGCTAAGCGTGCCCATCTGTTTCTGCCCCCTCATAGTGGACATGGCGACGTTATTGCCACAAACTTACCGATATTAACGATATTATTCATTACTGATATGGAAGAAACTTTCAATGCAAGTAATGTACTCGAGAGCAAAAAAAAAAATCGCGTTTGGCGCATTTGGTGTGTTCAGCTTGCTACGCCGGCCGCCACTTTTGTTTCGGTGTCCCGCACTACATACAGTGGCAGCCACCTATTTGTTGACCTGTTGCCATCCCGCAGCAAATGCGGGATGAAAAAAATTCTTTTTGCGGGAAATTTAACCGGCATAATGATCACACACCTGAATTTGCGACCACTTTTTTTTTCAAGAAAGTGCGATCATTATGCTAGTAAATACAGTACTCTTGTCACACCAAGCTCACTTGTTTTATTGCAGGTGTGGCTGGGCCTGCAGAAAAGCTGTAAGCAGACTGCAGTGTTGCTGATCAGTGCTGATCTCCACGTCCGAGCTGGTCCCACAACATCCAGGCACCACTGCTTTCACAAGGTAATATGTTGTGGACACCTTGCACCTCAGTATCAGTTTTGAGTTTGACTTGATAAATATTTAAGAAGACACAAGGGCTAGCCTTGGTGATAAATACACTCGTGTTCTTTTTTTAAAGTGCTCTTTCAGCAGTGTTCCTCATGTACATGTTTTCAGAGGATGTTTACACTCCTTAAATGCAAACTGCCATGGAGCTTGTTTAGGCCTCAAAATAGAACTCTTTCACCAAGAAAAAATCCTCATTTAACGCACAATTCATAAGGAAGGTAAGGAGGCGACAGCCAGTGTCTAACTATCCAGTTTGACTGCTTGCCCAGCAATATCAAGTGAGAAGCGAAAGGGCAAGAACAGATAAATCGGCAATGCATGTTGCTAGCACAACTGCGAATGCGACACATGGCAGGGCTACTATGAATGCTGATATGACGATAAAAATATTGTAGTTTTTACATTAGCCGGTAAGCTAATTAATATTTTACACCAGCAAACAACCAGTTTGGTAGCTGTAGTTGTTGCACTACTTCAGGAGTAAGATATTATTTTTAATGAAAATTGAGTAGTGCTGCGGTTAGCCAAGCTATTTCTGCCTGTACAATAAATTAGGCATTTTTAAAGAGGCGGCATATAACAATTGTGTTGCTGTGCCACATAATTAGTAAAGTGAGGGGAGGTTTAAGTAAGCGAAAGAGGAAGATGAACCTTGTCGTACATACAGATCCTTGTCTGAGCTGTCGTCACTGTGATGCAACGGCTCCCAGATATCTGGGGGGGGGGGGGGGCTAAAATTAGCCTTAAAAAGCTGACGCAATAATACGAAAAGCCATTGTAGAAAGTGTGGTTTCACCTTTGTTTGACCAGTGCAGTATCGAGGGCAGGGCCAGACAGCAGCTGAAATGTTATGTAATAGAAGCTGTTCATATTCAGTGCTCTAACATGCTAACAAAAACTGTCATTTAGTTTCTATAGTGGTATTAAAGGTGCATTAATCTTTCCTATAAACAATTCTGCATTGGCATCTATGCAGTGTTTTCCCTCTGCATATTCCGCAGTGCGGTAGCAAAAAGCTGTGAAATCTGTGTATTCACTTGCATGAGCTGGTTATACTTCATGAATACTTTGTTTAGCCGAAAACGACACACACAAGAAAGACGACAGGACAAGGTGCTACTCTCAACTGCCATTTTATTGCGTCACTCCTTCACAGACCGCTCAAACCAGAGGAACATGCGCAGTGAGCACCGTGCGGTGGAGCCACCAACAACATCCGATGCAAAGAGCGCGCTCATGCGACATAATCCAAAAAACCAAATTCAGCGCTGTACAAGGTTAAGGAAGGCACACTAATGCACTGCGACTCCAATGACTTAATGAAAAATGCTTCCGATGACTCTAGGGCAGTGGTGTCACGGCTCTTTTTCAAAATCGTGGTATCACGAAACATGGGTTTGCATTTGCATGTTTTACAATGCTGAGCCAAATTGGAACCTGTGCCTGTTGGTATGGATCGCTCATGTTCTCTAAGGCGCTCGTTAACACAGCGGTCTGACTGCCCTACATACACTTTGCCACAAGACAAGGGAATCTTATAAACGACACCGACGCTGCATTCTACAAACTTCACGTGGTTCTTTTCACAATCAGGTTTTTTACTTGTTTTAGAAATACGGCTGCACAACATTGACAATTTCTGAGCAGCGGAAAACGCTACCGGAATTTGGTATTTAGTTGCGACATTCTTTAGATTGTGAGCCACTCTGTGGCAAACGGCACAACTTCAGGCCTCTTCTTTTGTGTGATGCAGTTACTTTTGTGCCGCTTCCCTTTCAGTTTCTGAAGCAATACCTCCGAGGCTGACGTCACCACCACACTTGGGTAACCACCAGCCTGCAGCCTATTAAACTGTGCAATGAAACTCATGTTCACAGAGTGATGAGAAGATTTCATCAAGGAAGATTCTAAACACATCAAAGTAATGACACGTTTCACAGTCTTTGAGTGCGCAGATGCGTAAGGTAAACGTTCCTTACGTGCACGTGGCGAGTGCATCCAACAGGCGTGGCCTGTTTGTAAGGATAGCTGCAAATTTAAAACTGGAGTTTACCGTCCCTAGATAGCTCATGTGTGAAAGTTAAACCTTTGCCATTGTCATTGAACAGTGTTAAAATATCAGCTACCGACACGGAGCATTCGTTGTTAGTCTGTTTTATCACAACAAGAAAATCGTCAACATATCTAAAAATTTGAACCAAGTCATTGTTTAAGGCATTCTTAAGAGCGCGGTCGACAAAAGATAAAAAAATATTACAAAGAGCAGGCGCCACACATGAACCAATACACACACCATTTTTCTGGATAAAAAGGTTATTTTCGAACAGGATAAAAGTTGCACTTAAATAAAATTCAAGAAGGGACATGAAACTTTCCGAAGATAACCCGGTGGCATTGCGAAAATCTACCTCGCCACTTTCTTCGATGCACGTCATCACACTGCGAAATAGCTCATCATGCGGTATAGAATACTAAAGATCTTCGACGTCAACAGAAAAAATGTCGGCTACTGAATGGTTGTCTTCCGGAAAGGAAACAACATCGAAAGAATCCTTTATGCCATAAGGATCGTCAATAGTTAAATGCTTCAACTGTTTTTGCAAAAAGCGGCTAACCGAAACCTGCCAGCACTTGTTTTCACTGACTATTGTGCGGAAAGGCGCATCCGGTTTGTGCATTTTTGCAGTGAAAAAAACCTCTAAAGCAAGTACCTTACATCGTTTTACATCTTTGACAATCTTGGTGAGGCCTATGACAGACACACAAATATCAGGGCCCACTGATATTTGTCTCCTGATCCTGCTGTTCTGGTCAGTCACATAGCTTTTGCTGTGTGCCGTGCAAGGATGCTTACGTTCTGCATGAAGAATGGACATGTTCCTGAAGACGTGGCGAGTCTCTTCGGGAACGTCAGGCCTTCCGTCGGTCACGTGCGGCAAATGTGTCGGATTCTTCGTTCTGAAATTTGGCGGCAGGTACGCCTTCTGTATGACTGGTTGAGAGCTGTATGCTACTTGCGCGATGCACCTATTTTGGCCGAGAAGAAGTTTCGTTTCTACAGACATCTATCAACTCAGACTACAGAATTCTAGTGGACACAGCTGCTGCTACTCTTCCGGTCCAGACTACCGTGCAAAAAGGAAAAAACGCAACTGGTCACCGCTGGTTTCAGGTACTCGGTGACGTCAGGCTTCCTGACGAAGTTGCTGCATTGCTAAAGAATGGGCCGAAGTACAGCACCGAATCAAGAATTCCTGCACATGAGCTACTGGCTTTGAACAGGCGCATCGCAAGGAAAGCAGAACTAGAGGACCAGGAGCGGTGCCTCCTCGATGGGGTGGACTGCCTTCGTACGACTGCCACCGGGAGCGCGCCACCTTCGACAGCTGTGATCAAAAGGACAGTATCTTTCTGCAACAGCCGCAGTTCATTGCCTCTACTGAGTGACACAGAGGGCGGGTTTGTGATAGCTCCGTCTTCTGTCTTCAACAAAAAAGCCATTGAGGCTGTCAACAAGAACTTCATTCTGGCAAATGAGAAAGCTCAGAAGGTAAAACGCAAAGCCATGTCTATGTTTGAAAATATAGGCCTCACCAAGATTGTGAAAGATGTAAAACGATGTAAGGTACTTGCTTTAGAGGTTTTTCTCACTGCAAAAACGCACAAACCGGATGTGCCTTTCCGTACAATAGTCAGTGAAAACAAGTGTTGGCAGGTTTTGGTTAGCCGCTTTTTGCAAAAACAGTTGAAACATTTAACTATTGACGAACCTTATGGCATAAAGGATTCTTTCGATGTTGTTTCCTTTCTGGAAGACAACCATTCAGTAGCTGACATTTTTTCTGTTGACGTCGAAGATCTTTACTGTTCAATACCGCATGATGAGCTATTTCGCAGTGTGATGACGTGCATTGAAGAAAGTGGCGAGGTAGATTTTCGCAATGCCACCTGGTTATCTTCGGAAAGTTTGATGTCCCTTCTTGAATTCTGTTTAATGCAACTTTTATCCTGTTAGAAAATAACCTTTTTATACAGAAAAATGGTGTGTGTATTGGTTCATGTGTGGCGCTTGCTCTGTGGCGAATGCTCCGTGACGGTAGCTGATATTTTAACACTGTTCAATGACAATGGCAAAGGTTTAACTTTCACACATGAGCTATCTAGGGACGGTAAACTCCAGTTTTTAAATTTGCAGCTATCCTTGCAAACTGGCCACGCCTGCTGGATGTACTCGCCACGCACACGTAAGGAACTTTTACCTTACGCGTCTGCGCACTCAAAGACTGAAACGCGCCATTGCTTTGATGTGTTTAGAACCTTCCTTAATGAAATCTTGTCATCACTCTGCGAACATGAGTTTCATTGCACAGTTAAATAGGCTGCAGGCTGCTGGTTACCCAAGTGTGGTGGTGACGTCAGTTTCGGAGGTATTGCTTTAGAAACTGAAAGGGAAGCGGCACAAAAGTAACTGCATCACACAAAAGAAGAGGCCTGAAGTTGTGCCGTTTGCCACAGAGTGGCTCACAATCTAAAGAATGTCGCAACTGAATACCAAATTCCGGTAGCGTTTTCCGCTGCTCAGAAATTGTCAATGTTGCGCAGCCGTATTTCTAAAACAAGTAAAAAACCTGATTGTGAAAAGAACCACGTGAAGTTTGTAGAATGCAGCGTCGGTGTCGTTTATAAGATTCCCTTGTCATGTGGCAAAGTGTATGTAGGGCAGTCAGACCGCTGTGTTAACGAGCGCCTTAGAGAACATGAGCGATCCATACCAACAGGCACAGGTTCCAATTTGGCTCAGCATTGTAAAACATGCAAATGCAAACCCATGTTTCGTGATACCGCGATTTTGAAAAAGAGCCGTGACACCACTGCCCTAGAGTCATCGGAAGCATTTTTCATTAAGTCATTGGAGTCGCAGTGCATTAGTGTGCCTTCCTTAACCTTGTACAGCGCTGAATTTGGTTTTTTGGATTCTGTCGCATGAGCGCGCTCTTTGGATCGGATGTTGTTGGTGGCTCCACCGCACGGTGCTCACTGCGCATGTTCCTCTGGTTTGAGCGATCTATAAAGGAGTGACGCAATAAAATGATGTCTGTTGAGAGTAGCGCCTTGCCCTGTCGTCTTTCTTGTGTGTGTCGTTTTGCGCTAAACAAAGTATTCATGGATTCGCACCAACTAGCCCGCCAACGCATTGTGCTGGTTATACTTGTTCATTTAATGTAATATACTTGTGGAAAAGTATTAGACTATTTCTGTGGTCTTGTATTGCAATTCTGCAGCAATTTCTATTGTTTGTGAAACATGAACATTTAACAGAGACGAGAACAAGACAATGCGAGGACGAGCACTTGCTTTCAACTGCTGTGGTTAATCTTGGAATATCAATTTACGTAGGTAGAAAACTCATAAGCCTCCGTGTTCTCTTTTTCCTGTTTCTCTGTGAGATGTTCACGCTTTACACACAATATCATGCAAGAACCAGCCCAATCAGTTATGCAGTGGAGCTACCTATTGTGCATGTCAGTTCCAATGGCTTGTTGTAATCTAACAGGGCCGGCTGCTTTGTTTGCATTTTTGTGCAGATGCATACGAGCACTGTTTCAAAAACGCCGAGCACTGTGGATACGGAGGCAAGGAGGTTGAAGGACCTGAACAAGCACCTGGCCACCATGCTTCGGGATGCAAAATAAAGATGGTTTGTGTTAATTGTGGGCCCTAAAAAGTGTCCTCTTTGTCTCTGAGCTGGCATATCGGCCGACTCACGTGATCGAAATTAATCGCTGCAATGTTGGCAGAAGGTGTTACTGTGTGGAACTTCACCAAAAATATTGCATGAAGAAAAGAACTCATCATCATCATCATCATCATCATCAGCCTGGTCACGCCCACTGCAGGGCAAAGGCCTCTCCCATATTTCTCCAACAACCCCGGTCATGTACTAATTGTGGCCATGCCGTCCCTGCAAACTTCTTAATCTCATCCGCCCACCTAACTTTCTGCCGCCCCCTGCTACGCTTCCCTTCCCTTGGAATCCAGTCCGTAACCCTTAATGACCATCGGTTATCTTCCCTCCTCATTACATGTCCTGCCCATGCCCATTTCTTTTTCTTGATTTCAACTAGGATGTCATTAACTCGCGCTTGCTCCCTCATCCAATCTGCTCTTTTCTTATCCCTTAATGTTACACCTATCATTCTTCTTTCCATAGCTCGTTGCGTCGTCCTCAATTTGAGTAGAATCCTTTTCGTAAGCCTCCAGGTTTCTGCCCCGTAGGTGAGTACTGGTAAGACACAGCTATTATACACTTTTCTCTTGAGGGATAATGGCAACCTGCTGTTCATGATCTGAGAATGCCTGCCAAACGCACCCCAGCCCAAAGAAAAGAACTCATTCAACACAAATGCGAACACTTGTAAAATGCAGCTAAACAAGAATGGTGTCATTTTGCATAGCTGAATTAGAACATTTTCATGTAGCTTACACAAACGAGAACGATATCGTTGAGCATCGCCAGGCGAGAACTATCTCGTCAAGCATAGCTATGCGAGAATAATCTCGTTTAATATACCCACACGAGAACGATCTCGTTCAGTGACGATGTCTACTCGTACACATGTGACGTACCACGTCGTTGAGTCAACGGAGCAAGAATAGCGTACAGAAATTCTCGTGAAATTCTCATACATATTTTTTCAATAGGGTGGTTGGGTCCAGCAGTTTGTTTGATTCTAGGAAGGGTAGTAGGCGACAGTTAATCATTTTTTCGAATATTTGGCAGAGGCAACCTGTTAATGCTATACGTCTGTAACTTGATACACAGGAAGGATCCTTTGAGTGATTGAGTATTGGAAATATAATAGCCTCCTTCCATGCAGAGGGGATCTCGTCGGAAGACCATCAAACGTTGTGAAAGGAAAGGAGGGTTTTCTGTGTTTCGGATAGTAGTTGTTTTAACATCTCATATACTACGCGGTCTGAACCTGGAGCGGATGTATTACTGCGGTTCAGTGCTGCCTGCAGTTGTGCTATGCACAATGGTTCATTGTACGGCGCACTTTTTGCACATTTCCTTTTGAGCTTTTGGTTCTCTATTCGTGTTTTGTACTTTAGGAATGTTTTGGTGTAGTGTGAGGAGCTGGATATGTGTTCAAAGTGTGTGCCAAGAAAGTTGGCTTGATCTTCCAGGTTTTCTCCGTGGCTATTTACTAAAGGCCGGGAATACGTTTGTTGTCTATTAAGTCTTTTCACTCTATTCCATACTTTTCTCTCATCTGTGTAGGATTTGATGCTTGATATAAACTTCGCCCAACTCTCTCGTCTTGCTTGTCGGCGCGTTCTCCTTACCTGGGATTTGACATGTTTAAAATTTTCCAGGTTTTCAGCTGTTGGAGAGTCGCAAAATATCGCCCACGCTTTGTTCTGGTTCCTCCGTGCTTGCCTGCATGTATCGTTCCTCCAGGGAACACGCTGTTTGGAACTCATGCCGCTCGCTTGAGTAATACATTTACATGCGACATCAAGTATAAAAGCTGTAAAATATCCAACAGCGCCATCTATGGTTATACCGAACATGTCAGTCCAGGTTATGTGTGTAAGAGTTCGGTATTGTTCCCAATCGGCTGAGTGAACCTTCCACCGAGGGACCTGCGGGGGAAGTTGATCTTGTTTCGGCGTAGTTAGGATTATTGGGAAGTGGTCACTCCCATACTAGTTCTTAAGCACATTCCATTTAAAATAGGGTAAAAGCATCGGCGATAGAATGCTACGATCTATGGCAGAGTGTGACTTGTTGGACAGGTTAAAATATGTGGGCTCCTTCGTGTTGAAGAGCCATGTTCCAGATAAAAAAAACACCTGTTCAATGACGCGACCTCGCGCATCACAGCGTGAATCGCCCCACAAAGTACTGTGTGCATGAAAATCACCAATAATAAAATAGGGCACCGGGAGCTCATCTATTGATGACTCTAAGTCGCGTCTATGAAGGTGATAATCTGGTGGTATATACAGGGAACAGATTGTAATGAGTTTACTTATAAGTACGGCTCGAACGGTCACGGCCTCCAGGGCCGTTTGGAGCTTAAAATGCTGACACACTAAACTTCTGTCAGCAATAATGGCTGCACCGCCAGAAGATGCGACAGCATCCTCGCGGTCATTGCGAAACGTAACATACTTTCTGAGAAAGTTTGCGTGTTTAGATTTTAAGTGTGTTTCCTGTAAACACAGCACTTTTGAATTGTGTTTTTGGATGAGTTCCTGCACATCTTCAAGGTTTCTAAGGAGACCTCTGACGTTCCATTGAATTATCTGTGTATCCATGTTGGTAGTAAACAGGTGCTGTGTGTGCAGAAACAGAAGTAGTGATCATGGAAATTACAGAGATTAAATTACAGAGCCCTTTCGAGGCCCTGTAACGTGAGTTTTGCCCTTTCTGTAGCGTTTGAGCGAGCCTCGCCGCTCCTTAGGCGCTTGGTGCGCCTTGAGGATAGGTGTTGTGTCCATTGCCTCTTGCGAGGCGCCGGACACGTGCTCTTGCGAGCGACAAGTTACCCGAGAGAGTCCCGCCTTGAAGGGCAAGACCCCTGCGCCCACCAGCCCGGAGGTCGATGGGGCTCCCTGAAGGATTTGGCTGCGCCGGCTGTTGCCAGCGCAGGAAGGGGCCGGGGAGGCCGGAGCAGCCTCAGCTGCGCCAACCTTTGGGGTCGATGATCCCTCATTCTGGGTTGACGGAGCGGCGCTAGCTGCAACCACCGCGGGAGCAGATGGCGTAGCTGCTGACTCACTGCTTGTGGGTCGGACAGCCGCCGGAGGCCATTGTGACGCTGCCCCCTGACGCGCCACTTCGGCAAAGCTTTTCTTTGGCAGGTATGCTCCCCGCCTGCGTGCCTCCTTGGATGAGATATTTTCTTTCACTTTGATCGTTACTGTTTCTTTTTCTTTCTTCCAGGATGGGCACGACCGCGAGTACGCGGCGTGCTCCCCATCACAGTTTACACAATGGAGAGCGTTCACACAAGTTTCAGTGGTGTGTTCTTTGGCACTGCATTTAGCACAAGTTCGGCGGCCGCGGTAGCTCTGCGAGCTGTGGCCGAAGCGCTGGCATTTGAAACATCTAAGGGGGTTTGGCACAAATGGCCTAGCACGGAGCTTGATGTACCCGGCCTCTACAGACTCGGGCAGAATACTTGAGCCAAAAGTCAATATAAGGTGTTTGGTCTGGATTTCTTTGCTGTCACGCCTGATCCTAATTCTTTTACCATTCTGGTAACTGAAGCCTTCCAAGAGTTCATCCTCAGTGAGCTCCAGCAAGTCATCGTCCAAGACAACACCGCGGCTTGTGTTCGTCGTACAGTGCGGGGTTGCTATTACTTGGGTCTCCTCAAATGACACAAGTTTCGGCACTTTCTCATACCGCTTCTGATCTTGGAACTCCAAAAGGAGATCCCCGCTTGACATTCTGGACACCTTATATCCTGTACCGAAAACTTCGGTCAAAGACATGGAAACAAGGAACGGTGAAATGGATCGCACTAGTTTGTCTGGTTTTAGTGAGTGAACTACGTGGAATCGAGGAAAGATGTGGACTTGTCGTCCGAAAAAGTGAAAAACGTTCTCGGTGCACCGTCGTTTCTGAGGGCGATCAGGTATTTTAGGAAAAGGATGTTCCATAAGTACAGTTGGGTTTTCGGCCGCGATGCCATCCACCCACCATGGAGCCCAACTGGGGGACGTGACAGGAGTTCCTGCTAGATAAACCCTGCCAACGCCAGCCGTACATCGCTGCTAAACCCAAATACAGCATAACCAAGGCTGGCTAGCTACACAAGGTTAACCCTTGCCGCCCCCCGCAGGGGCGTCTGCGCAACCAAGCGTTTGGTGTGTTGCGACACCACGTACCCGAGCACACGAGGGTTGGACCCACCCGCGTGTAGCCGTGCGCGGCTTAGCCGTGTCAGGGGAAAGGGGGATCCTGGGGGTTGAGCCGATGCCGGATGTTCGGACCTTTAGGCCCCCCGGCGGAGGCAACACACCTCTTTGGCCTCTGCTTCACGTAGACGGCACCCCCGAGCTGACCCACCCGGGGGAAATCGGTAGTTTCCGTTTCCTGTCTCTCTCTCCCTCCTACCTTCGTCTTTGTCTCACTTTCAATCTTTCCTGTCCTCTCTTTATTTTCGTGTTACTTCCGACTTCGTAGGCAGCGAGGGTTAACCTTGTGCGTTCTATCCAGTCTTGGGTATATGTATTCGGTTACAGCGGGGTTGTACCGCTGGCGTGCGCAGAACTCAATATTTGCGTCCTGTGTCGTCCCCTGGTTGGGCTCCATTGTGGGTAGAGCCATCCCTGCCGAAAACACCATTCTACTAATGGCCAGTTCTTTTCCCCTTACTACCTGATCGCCCTCAGAAACGAGCGCGCACCAAAGATATTTTCCAATTTCTTGGAAACAAACTGCCAAACTTCCCCAGATTCCATGTAGTTCATTCAAACAAACCTGAAAACACCATGAGAATGATTTCTCCTTTCCTAGTCTCTAAGAATCTCATTGAAACTCTTGGTGCAGGCTATAAAGCAATGAAAATGGCTAGCGGCGATCTCCTTCTGGAACTCTGCGATCCAAAACAGCTTGAAAGTCTTCCTAAAGTTCAGTCATTTGGGGAAATCGCAGTAACGATAACGCTGCACCAAACTATGAACACCAGTCGCGGTGTTGTTTCTGACGACGATTTGATGGAGTTAACAGAAGTAGAACTGCTTGAAGGCTGGAGTGAGCTAAACGTGATCAATGTCAAAAGAATCATGCTAAGGCGTGACGGGAAGGAAATAAAAACCAAGCATCTTGTACTGACTTTCTCCTCAAACATTCTGCCTGAGACACTCGAGGCCGGCTATGTAAAGCTACGAGTCAGGCCATATGTTCCGAATCCCCTCCGCTGCTTCAAATGCCAGCGTTTCGGCCACAGTTCCCAGAACTGCCGAGGCCAGCCGACATGTGCAAAATGTAGTTCCCGTGACCATGCCGCTGAAACATGCGAAAACGCTCCACACTGCGTGAACTGTGATGGCGAGCATGCCGCGTACTCGCGGTTATGCCCGTCTTGGTAGAAAGAAAAAAGAAATAGTTATTATCAAAGTAAAGGAAAACATATCGTTCAAAGAGGCACGCAGGCGGGTAGCACACCTTCCAAACACCAGCTTTGCCGATGTGGCGCGTCAGGGGGCAGCGTCACAACGGCCTGCGGCGGCTGTCCGGCCCACAAGGAGTGACTCGGCAGTTACGCCATCTGCCCCCGCGGCGGTTGCAGCTAGCGCTGCTCCGCCAACCGAGCAGAAGGGACCTTCTACCCCGAAGGTGGGCGCAGCCGAGGCTGCTCCAACCCCCCCGGCCCCTTCTAGTGCTGGCAACAGCCGGCGCAGCCAAATCCCACAGGGAGCCCCATTGACCTCCGGGCTGGTGGGCGCAGGGGTCTTGCCCTTCAAGGCCGGACTCCCTCTGAAAACTTCTCGCTCGCAAGAGCATGTGTCCGGTGCCTCACTAGAGGCAATGGACACAACACCTGTCCTCAAGGTGCACCAAGCGCCTAAGGAGCATCGACACTCGCTCGAGCGCTTCAGAAAGAGCAAAACCCCTGTTACAGGGCCTCGAAAGGGCTCTGTAATCTAAGGCATCCCTTCCGTTTCCGTAAACACAGCACCAATTTACTTTAAATGTGGATACACAAATCATTCAATGGAACATCAGAGGCCTCCTTAGAAACCTTGATGATTTGCAAGAACTATTCCACAAACATAATCCAAAAGTGCTGTGTTTACAGGAAACACACTTAAAATCCAAACACACAAACTTTCTCCGAACGTATGTTACGTTTCGCAAAGATCGCGATGATGCTGTCGCATCATAGGGTGGTGTTGCGATTGTCACTCATAAAAGTATAGCCGCGAAGGCAACACACCTCTTCGGCCTCGGCTTCACATAGACGGCACCTCCAGGCTGACCCACCTGGAGGAAATCGGCAGTCACCTTTTCCGGTCCTTCTCTTCAATCTTCATCTTTCTCTCTCAGTTTCAATCTTTCATGTCTTCGCTTCTTCTTAATTCCCGACTTCCAGGTGGCGAGGGTTAACCTGGTGTAGTTATCCAACCTTGGGTATCGTATATTAGGTTATAGCGGCAATGCATGGGTGGCGTCTGCAGGCATTTTCACGACCTTGTGCTCGGTGGTGGGTGGCCACCATCGCCGCCGAATTTTTAAATTTTTTATGGCTGAAGCTTTTCCCCTATTACCTGATCGCTCCCTGAAGAGGGGGCGCACCGATGAACCTTTCAGCTTTTTTATGCAACCAAAAGAGTCCTTTCCGAAACATCACGTTGTTCACAGTCAACACGAAACTAAGACAGTCCGAATGATATCACCTTTTCTTGTAGCGAAATCCCTCACAGAAGCAAAAGGCCCAGGTTACAAAGTATCAAAGATGGGAAGCGGTGATCTTCTTCTCGAAGTTCGCGAGAAGCCACTATACGACAGACTTTCGAAACTTGTAGCGTTTGGGGACATTCCTGTCTCAGTAGGCCCACACAGGACGATGAATACAGTGCGCGGGGTCATCTCGGAAGATGACCTTCTCGAACTTAGTGAAAGTGAATTATTTGAAGGATGGCAAGAACAGAACGTTGTCAAAGTGCAAAGGATTAAAATAAGACGAGATGACAAAGAAATACCAACTAGGCATATAATCATCACTTTTGTAACCAGCATTCTTCCTGAATCAATCGAGACCGGTTAATACAAGTTGCGTGTCAGGCCATAAATTCCAAACCCGCGTCGATGTTTTAAGTGTCAACGTTTTGGGCACGGGTCCCAAACCTGCAGAGGGCGTGCTACTTGTGCCAAGTGTAGCTCCATTGAACACACTTCTGACGTTTGCAGTTCAGCAAACCACTGTGGCAACTGTGAATAAGACCACCCTGCTTACTCGCGATCCTGCCCTTCGTGGAAAAAAGAAAAACAAATAATAGAACTCAAGGTGAAACTAAATCTGACTTTCCCAGAGACACGCAAGCGTTTCTATACCAACAAGCAGACCAATCCTTCTGACACAGATGTGGCGCGCCGGGGGGCAGCACCACATCGTTCGGCGCCCGCCCAAGTCACTCAGAGAGTGACGACGGTCACGCCATCCACCCCCCCCCCCCCCCTGACTGGGACAGCCAGCGCTGTTCCGTCGCCCGCAAAATGAGGGCCAGCAGACCTCCGGCCCTGTTGTACCGAGGGCTACTGCCCGTACAGATCGGCCCACCACTCTCGAAAGTGCTGCTCTGTGGGCAGTATCCACCTCCTCAGACGAGGTGCT
The DNA here is from genome assembly GCF_023375885.2 of Dermacentor andersoni. Classification (NCBI taxonomy): domain Eukaryota; kingdom Metazoa; phylum Arthropoda; class Arachnida; order Ixodida; family Ixodidae; genus Dermacentor; species Dermacentor andersoni. The sequence goes on along the minus strand of NC_092818.1, from coordinate 40,357,759 downwards.
GGATACAAGCACAAATTCGGCGTCTCAGACGCCCAAGGAACGGCGCAGCTCCCTCGAGCGCGCCGGGAAGAAAGAGAGAGCTGGTATTAAGGGGCCTGAAAAGGTCTCGTGAGCTTATATAATCTATATTTCTTAGACACGGAGCACAAAACACATACATTATGGATACGCAGATAATACAATGGAACGTCAGGGGTTTACTCCACAACCTAGACGACATTAAGGATCTCTTAAATAAGTATAATCCAAAGATGCTGTGTGTCCAAGAAACACATCTTAATCCTTCACACACGAACTTTCTCCGGCAGTATGCCATATACCGAAGAGACCGCAACGACGCTCTTGCCTCGTCTGGTGGTGTGACAATAATTGTAGATAAGGGTGTTGCTTGCCGGCAATTACAACTTAAAACACCCCTAAAGGCAGTTGCAGTTCGTACGATACTGTTTAATAAACTAGTAACGGTTTCCTCAGTATACATCCCTCCGAACTGCCATCTTTCAAAAACGGAATTTCAAAGCTTTATTAATGAACTGGTCGAACCTTATATTGTCGTCGGAGGTTTCAATGCACACAACATCCTTTGGGTTGGTTGTCGTTGTGATGCCAGGGGACGCCCAGTAGAAAGCCTCCTCTTCACTACAGGTGCATGTTTGCCAAATAATAAAGAACCTACATTCTATAGCGTGGCAAACAAAACATTTTCATCGATTGATTTGAGCATTGCATCTGGTACACTCGTTCCGTATCTAGAGTGGAACGTGCTTAAAAACCCATATGGGAGCGGCCATTTTCCAATTATAAAATCAACAAAACATGATCAGTGCTCCCCATGCGTCCCCCACTGAATAGCCGAGTCAGCCGACTGGAAACGTTATAAAGAACTTACCCGCATGACCTGGGAACACATCTCTGCCCTTTCTATTGATGACGCCATGGCATATCTGACAGCATTTATAGTTGATGCGGCGTCACTGTGCACCCCTGAATCAAATGGTTCGACCAGTAGGCGACGTGTTCCCTGGTGGAATGCGGAGTGCAAAGAAGCTCGTAAAAATCAAAATAAGGCTTGGAGTCACCTTCGCGAATCTCCAACTACCGAAAATCTTATCAACTTCAAGAAAATAAAGTCACTAGGTAGAAGAACACGCCGCCGGGCCAAACGGGAAAGTTGGCAAAAATACATCAGTACCATCAGTTCATATACACACGAACGGAAAGCCTGGAATAGGGTCAACAAAATATAAGGCCGTGAAACTCACCCTCTACCTTTAGTAAACACACAAGGAGACACTATTGAGCACCAAGCTGATTCGCTAGGGGCACATCTCCAGTACATCTCCAGCTCATCCCATTACTCAGACACATTTCTAAGATATCAGCGACAAGCAGAACGACAGCCTCTGAACCGGAAAGGAAATAAAAATGAACCCTACAACAGGCCATTTAACATGCTGGAATTTCAGGCTGCATTGAACTGTTGCAATAAATCAGCTCCTGGAGGCGATCGAATAGTTTATGAGATGATAGAACACCTACATGCCGAAACACACAAAACACTACTATCACTCTTTAATTCCACATTCTCTGCCAGTCACATTCCATCTGGCTGGAAGCAAACAGTCGTCATTCCTATTCTCAAAGAGGGCACGGATCCAACTTCGGTCTGCAGCTACAGGCCTATAACCCTTACAAGCTGCCTATGCAAACTCTTTGAGAAAATGGTAAACAGATGCCTAATTCATTATCTTGAGAGCAACAAAATACTAGACCCCATGCAGTGTGGTTTTAGGGAGCGTAAATTACGACAGGCCACCTTGTCCGCATGGAGGCGAATATCCCAGATGCATTCGTGCACAAACAGTTTTTATTAGCCGTATTTTTAGATATGGAAAAGGCATACGACACAACCTGGCGTTTTGAAATTCTTCGTGATCTGGCTTGTATGGGTGTCAGAGGCAATCTCTTGAACCTGCTTCAAAGCTACCTCTCTAATCGTACGTTCCGTGTGAGGGTTGGTAAAGCACTATCTCGTCAATTTACGAAGGAAACAGGTGTGCCACAAGGTGGTGTACTGAGCTGCACGCTTTTCATCGTAAAAATGAATTCCCTCTATAGCGTCATACCACGAACAATGTTTTATTCAGTGTATGTGCATGACGTACAGATAGGATTTCAATCATGCAATATTTCTATCTGTGAGCGACATATACAGCTTGGCCTAAACAAGATATCTAAGTGGGCTGACGAGAATGGATTCAAGTTAAACCCCAAAAATGCACATGTGTTCAGTCTCTAAAAAGAGAGGTATATTACCTGACCCTGTTGTCCATCTTAATGGACAACCGCTATCTGTCAGCAACGAACATAAATTTTTAGGAATCATCTTAGACTCTAAACTAACATTTGTCCCTCACCTTAAGTATCTGAGAGCGAGATGTCTGAAGACAATGAACTTACTAAAGCTCTTGTCCCGCACATCTTGGGGAAGTGATAGGAGGTGCCTTTTGAGCCTATACAAAAGTCTTATACGTTCCCGCCTCGACTATAGAGCAATAGTAAACAGCTCTGCTGCGCCTAGTGCTTTACTGATGCTAGATCCCATTCACTACATGGGTATACGCCTGGCTACAGGCGCTTTTAGGACAAGTCCCGTAGAAAGCCTGTATGTGGAGTGTAATGACTGGTCATTACATCTCCAAAGGACATATTTAACTTTTTCCTATGCTCTCAAGGTCAAATCAGATGTTCAGCATCCATGTCACTCATCTATTCATGAAGAGTCTACAGCCAGATCATTTCGTAACCGCCCAGCTATTGACCTCCGTTGAGCCTTCGTTTGACAACACTGGCAGAAGAAACAGGTATCTTAGTCCCAGAGAATGTCCAAATGGCACCCACTCGCTTGCTCCCACCATGGGAATGGCAGATCATTGAATGCGACGTCTCTTTCGTAGAAATATCTAAGAGGGCACCAGAAGCACATATACAATTCAATTTTCGTGAACTTCAGGAGAAGTAATCCTGTATAGAATGTTATAAAGACGCTTCCAAGTCCTCTAAAGGTGTTTCCTTCGCAGCTCTGGGCCCTTCATTTTCAGTATCCGGAGCACTAAATCCACACACAAGTATATTTACAGCTGAAGCCTACGCTATACTCTTGGCTGTTCAAAACATTAGGCTCACAAAACTTGCTAGGGCTATTGTATTTACAGATTCATTAAGCGTAGTCAGAGCCCTACTTAGACCAAGAAAATATAAAAACTCAGTTTTTAGTGAGCGGTACAGTCTGTTGTACTCCCTATATATGTGCAATCAAGTGATTGTGATATGCTGCGTACCTGGTCACAAAGGTATAAAAGGCAACGAAGCTGCTGACAAAAGTGCTGGGTCAGTAACTTTAGCGATGCAGATTCAAATATCCCCATCCCTGCCACAGACCTAAAGCCTTTTCTACGCAGTAAATTGCGGAATCATTGGCAAGGTGAATGGGATAAACACGCAATGAATAAGCTTCACATAATAAAACCAAAGCTGGGGAACTTGATAAATGGGAAAATAGCAAGGTACAAGGAAGTACTTCTTTGCCGATTAAGGATAGGCCACACATACGGAACCCAATCTCATCTCTTGACTGGGGGCGATCATCCAACTTGTGTTAAGTGCGGCAATAATCTCACTGTCCTCCATGCTCTTATTCAGTGCCCTGCATTAGAAACAGAGAGGAAACAGTATTTCCCTGCTGCATATCGGGAGAATTTACCCCTTCACCCTGCATTTTTTCTTAGCGATGAACCTCTTTTTAATCTGCAAAAAGTCTTAGAGTGTTTAGCCGAAACGGACACCCTGAAAATCATCTGGCCAGGCAACTTCTAAGCACACGACTAACAGCCCTGCATTCAAGGGCTCTCTTGAAACTCTTGTGTCAGTGCTATGGTTTTATTGCATCATCTTTTAACGAAAGCCCATCGCCATAGCCAACATCACATCCTAGTCACCGTCATTTTTTTACCACCTTTATATTCCACTACACTTACAGCGTAACTTTTTTAGGCCCTTTTACAGCCATATTACATCTACCATGATGAGTTCATTCTGCATGTCATCCACAATACATCGTCAACATTACCACATGTCCTAGCGCTCTTTGCTCAAACCTGGCTCTTGCGCCATAAAACACCACACATCATCATAAAATATAGCCTGTCAACCCTTACAGCTACGAACGCCCCTTGAAGCAGTGGCGGTTCGAGTTTTTCTGCTAAACAAACTCATCCCTATTTGCTCGCTCTACATACCCCCACATTACAAATTAACAAAACACGAATTTCAGTCCTTCATAGGTGAGTTGCCAGAACCTTACATTGTTCTTGGCGATTTCAATGCACGCAATTACCTGTGGGGCGACCCTCGTATAGATGCGCGAGGACTACTTGTTGAACAATTCCTTTTCTCTTCTGGTGCGTGCATTCTGAATAAGAAAGAGCCCACATATTACTGTCTTGCCAACAAAACCTTTTCTTCAATAGATCTCAGCCTAGTCTCCCCGTCACTACTGCCTGAACTCGAATGGGAAGTTACAAACAATCCTTACGGAAGCGACCACTTCCCCATACTGCTACGAACACCTAAAAAGAACGAATATACACCACAGGCTCCTAAGTGGAAGATTGATACAGCTGACTGGGAGAAATTCCGAACTCTCAGCAGTATTTCATGCGATGACATGTCCTCGTTAGGAATTGATGCTGCTGTGGAATATTTTACAGCCCTCATAATAGACGCCGCATCTAAATGCATATCACAAGTAAATGGCTTGGCATGTAAACGGCGCTTCCCGTGGTGGAACGACGATTGTAGGATCGCTCGTGAGAAACAAAACAAAGCGTGGGGGTTGCTACGCGCCACCCCCACTGCGGAGAATCTCGTAAACTTTAAAAAATAAAATCCCAAGGCAGGCGAACCCGCCGACAGGCCAGAAGAGAGAGCTGGCAAAAATTTTTATCAGGTATCAACTTGTACACAGATGAGGCCAAAGTCTGGAACAGGGTTAGTAGGATAAGAGGGCGACAAATATACTCCCTCCATTTGGTAAACACACAAGGCGAAACCCTGCAAGACCAGGCAGATTCTCTTGGGGAGCACATTGAGCGTGTGTCGAGCTCAACCCATTATACTCAATCCTTTCTCAAATATAAACAAATAGAAGAATGTAAGCCGATAATTAGAAAATCCAGACAGAATGAACCGTATAACCAGCCTTTCAGTACTGTCGAGTTGAAAGCTGCCTTGAACACATGCAAAAGCACTGCACCGGGACCTGACAGAGTCATGTATGACATGATCAGAAACCTACATACTGACACACAAGTTACACTGCTTACACTATTCAACACTATTTGGGCTTCCGGATACCTCCAATCCACATGGAAAGTAGCTATTGTGGTTCCTGTTCTGAAGCACGGAAAAGACCCCTCCTTGGCGGAAAGGTACCGTCCGATAGCTTTAAATAATTGCCTGTGTAAGCTGTTCGAAAAAATGATAAATTGCAGACCTATACATTTTCTTGAGCTCAACAATATGCTCGATCCTTATCAGTGTGGATTCCGAGAAGGGCGGTCGACAACCGATTATCTTGTGCGCATGGAAGGAAATAACTGCGATGCCTTTATACATAAACAGTTCTTCCTATCGATATTCCTCGATATGGAGAAGGCATATGACACGACATGGCGTTACGGGATCTTGCGACCCCTGTCGGAAATTGGCATCCGAGGAAATATGCTCAACACAATTGAAAGCTATTTGTCAAATCGTATCTTCCGAGTAAAAGTCGACAATGCACTGTCACGTCCCTTTACGCAGGAAACTGGTGTATCCCAGGGAGGCATGCACAGCTGAACTCTCTTTATCGTTAAGATAAACATGCTACGTGCTTCACTACCACCTGCCATATTTTATTCCTTATACGTAGACGATATACAAATACCCTTCAAATCCTGCATCCTCACAGTATGCGAAAGACAGGTACAACAGGGCTTCAATAAGGTTTCCAAGTGGGCAGACGAAAACGGATTTAAGGTCAACCCCCACAAAAGTTCTTGTGTTCTCTTCACAAGAAAGAGAGGCCTGGTCCCAGATCCTTGTGTAGAACTGGGCGGACAACAAATCCCTGTCAACAAAGAACACAAATTCCTTGGTGTTATTCTTGACTCCAGGCTCACTTTCATACCTCACATAAAACATCTTAGAGAAAAATGTCTTACAACAATGAACTTACTTAAAATCCTATCCCACACAACGTGGGTTAGTGACATACAGTGTTTATTGAATGTTTACAAGAGCCTAGTTTGATCACGTTTAGGTTATGGTGCCGTAGTATATCACTCTGCCGCACCGAGCGCGCTTAAGATGTTAGACCCCGTTCACCATCTGGTTATCCTTCTGGCCACTGGCGCATTTAGGACAAGCCCTGTTGAAAGCCTATATGTAGAGTCAGATGAGTGGCCACTCCATCTTCAGAGAACAAACATCACCTTAACGTATTTTCTCATGGTTCGCTCTAATAAGTAACATCCGTGTTTCAGAACCGCTAACGATTTGACGTGTGAAACACTTTTTCATAACAGACCCTCTCTTAGTTTCTCACTGCGTGCAAGAGAACTTAGCACGGAAATGGGTGTCCCAGTTCTCGAACAACGCCTAATGCCTCCAGCTAAGCTAGTACCGCCCTGGGAGTGGCAGCTGATAGAGTGTGACACATCCTTTGTAGAGGTCACTAAACATGACCCAGAGACACATATCAAAATGCATTTCTTGGAGCTCCAGTACAAGTACTCGTGCACAGAGTTTTACACAGACGCTTCTAAGTCGCACGCCGGGGTGTCCTACGCAGCCATTGGTCCATCCTTCTCGGAATCCGGTGTACTGCACCCTCAAACAAAAATATTTACGGCTGAGGCCCATGCACTATTGTCGGCTGCGAAACATATCAGAAAATCAAATAATAAAAAACAATTTTATTTACAGACTCCTTAAGCGTCGTAAAAGCCTTGAAGTCACACTGTAAACACAGAAACCCCGTAATAACTGAGCTCTATTCCTTTCACTGTAGAGCGTATATGTCTAACCAGCATGTCATTATATGCTGGGTGCCCGGACATAGGGGCATCGAGGGTAACGTTCTAGCAGACCAGATGGCCACATCAATTTCATTGCATGCAGGTAATCCTACTGCTTCGGTCCCTGTCACAGACCTGAAGCCTTTTTTAAGAAGGAAACTGCGAAATCACTGGCAACGTAAGCGGGACGCAGAAGTACATAACAAACTGCACGTGATAAAGCCACAATTAGGTTCTTGGCCCTCCGTAACAAAATCACGGCGAACAGATGGCCTGTTCTGTCGCCTCAGAATAGGACACACATTTGGCACACATAACTTTTTACTTACTGAAAATGATCCTCCAACCTGCGGTATATGCGGGGAGAGGCTGACCGTCCTCCACGTCCTCCTGGAGTGCCGGGCAGCCGAATCTGAAAGAAATAAGCATTTTCCCCTAGCATACCGGCAGCAGATCCCCCTTCATCCCGCAATGTTACTCGGCCGAGAACCGATATTTGATACCAACGCAGTCCTAAGTTTCCTAAAAGATGTCCTGCATGTTGTTAGCCCCACATGTTCATAGCAGGTCCTCTCTTCAGAGGATGCCGCTGTGATAGCTCTTTGGTATAGCACATGCCTCAAGGCCCTTGTGTTTCAAGGGCTCTGGCGAGGCAGCAGTGCTCCAAGTAATTTTACCATCTTATATATTTTATATTTTGCATCATTCTTTTACGATGGATTTGAATGTTCATAGTATTCGTCATTAGTCATCGCCATAATTTTATAGCACGTAGACTTTACGCACTTTACAGCGAATATTTTTAGGCCACTTTACAGCCAAGTCACATCTTCCATAATACATTGTCAACATTACCACGTGTCATGGCGCTCTTTGGCCAAACCTGGCCCTTGCGCCACAAAACACCACACATCATCATCATCATCAACTTTCAAATACCAAAACTACAGGTAATTTCGAACACATTCATTGCTCACAGTGCATTCCTTGTCCTCTACCGACCGGTACACACAAAAACGTCACGTTCAATGAGGAGCAAGAGACTTGATGTCACCCCATTTCAAGCCAGCAACCTGTATTTATATTAGCGCCTTGCGAGTCTTTCTAGAGCTGACGCATTACGCCACTCAACGTAGGTTCTCGTCATCTTGATTTTCGCACAGCAATCACTGCTAACAGACAGTGACGCCATCGTTGTTATCCATTCGCAGGTTTTCCTTAAAATACCAAAAATACTTGAAATTTCTAACACATTGATTGCTCGTAGTGTCTTCTTTGTCCTCTGTATGCCGGTAGAAACAAGAACGTCACGTTCAATGAGGAGCAAGTGACTTGATATTACCAATTTTGACGCCAGCAACTTATATTTATATTAGCGTCTTCCCAGTCTCCCTAGTGCTGACGCATTACGCGGCTCAACGTAGGTTCTAGTCATCTTGATTTCCGCACAGCAATCACTGCTAACAGACAGTGACGCCACCGTTGTTATCCATTCGCACGTTTTCCTTCAAATACCAAAACCACTTGAAATTCTTACACATTGATTTCTCACAGTGCATTCTTTGTCCTGCACCTACCGGTACAAACAAGAACCTCACGTTCAATGACTAGCAAGTGGCTTGATATCACCCAGTTTGACGCCAGCAACCTATATTTATATTAGCGCCTGCCAAGTCTTTCTAGTGCTGACGCATTACGCCGCTCAATGTAGGTGTTAATCATTTTAATTTTCGCAAAGCTTTCGGCGCTCACAGACAGTGCCCCCGCCGTTTTTATGCATTCGTACGTTTTCCTTCAAATAGAAAAACTACTTCAAAATTTCTAACACATCTATTGCTCACAGTCTATTCTTTGTCCTCTACCCGCCGGTACAAACAAGAACGTAAGGTTTAATTTGGAGCAAGTGACTTCATATCACCACATTTGACGACAACTTATATATATATTATCGCCTACCAAGTCTTTCTATTGCTGAAGCAGTACGCGGCTGAGCGTAGGTTCTAGTCATATTGATTTTCGCACAGCAGTCGATGCATACAGAAGTGACGCCGCCGTTGTCAGCCATTAGCACGTTTTCCTTCAAATACCAAAAATACATAAAATTTATAACACGTCGATTGCTCACGGTGTTTTCTTTGTGCTCTACCGGCTGGTACAATCAAGAACGTCACGTTCAATAAGGAGCAAGTGGCTTGATATCACCCCATTTGATGCCAGCAACTAATTATATATTACCACCTACCAAGTCATTCTAGAGCTGAAGCTTAACGCCGGTCAACTTAGGTTCTAGTCATCGTCATTTTCGCATACCAGTCGCTGCTAACAGACCGTGCCCCCGCCGTTTTTATTGATTCGCACGATTTCCTTCAAATACAAACTACATAAAATTACTAACACATCGATTGCTCACAGTGTCTTCTTCGTGTCCTACTTGCCAGTACAAACGAGAACGTCACGTTCATTGAGGAGCAAGCAACTTGATATCACCCCATTTGACGCCAGCAACATATATTAATATTACCACCTACCAAGTCTTTCTAGTGTTGAAACATTACGCCGCTCAACGTAGGTTCCAGTCATCTTGATTTTCGCACAGCAATCACTGCTAACAGACAGTGACGCCATCGTTGTTATCCATTCGCAGGTTTTCCTTAAAATACCAAAAATACTTGAAATTTCTAACACATTGATTGCTCGTAGTGTCTTCTTTGTCCTCTGTATGCCGGTAGAAACAAGAACGTCACGTTCAATGAGGAGCAAGTGACTTGATATTACCAATTTTGACGCCAGCAACTTATATTTATATTAGCGTCTTCCCAGTCTCTCTAGTGCTGACGCATTACGCGGCTCAACGTAGGTTCTAGTCATCTTGATTTCCGCACAGCAATCACTGCTAACAGACAGTGACGCCACCGTTGTTATCCATTCGCACGTTTTCCTTCAAATACCAAAACCACTTGAAATTCTTACACATTGATTTCTCACAGTGCATTCTTTGTCCTGCACCTACCGGTACAAACAAGAACCTCACGTTCAATGACTAGCAAGTGGCTTGATATCACCCAGTTTGACGCCAGCAACCTATATTTATATTAGCGCCTGCCAAGTCTTTCTAGTGCTGACGCATTACGCCGCTCAATGTAGGTGTTAATCATTTTAATTTTCGCAAAGCTTTCGGCGCTCACAGACAGTGCCCCCGCCGTTTTTATGCATTCGTACGTTTTCCTTCAAATAGAAAAACTACTTCAAAATTTCTAACACATCTATTGCTCACAGTCTATTCTTTGTCCTCTACCCGCCGGTACAAACAAGAACGTAAGGTTTAATTTGGAGCAAGTGACTTCATATCACCAAATTTGACGACAACTTATATATATATATTATCGCCTACCAAGTCTTTCTATTGCTGAAGCAGTACGCGGCTGAGCGTAGGTTCTAGTCATATTGATTTTCGCACAGCCGTCGATGCATACAGAAGTGACGCCGCCGTTGTCAGCCATTAGCACGTTTTCCTTCAAATACCAAAAATACATAAAATTTATAACACGTCGATTGCTCACGGTGTTTTCTTTGTGCTCTACCGGCTGGTACAATCAAGAACGTCACGTTCAATAAGGAGCAAGTGGCTTGATATCACCCCATTTGATGCCAGCAACTAATTATATATTACCACCTACCAAGTCATTCTAGAGCTGAAGCTTAACGCCGGTCAACTTAGGTTCTAGTCATCGTCATTTTCGCATACCAGTCGCTGCTAACAGACCGTGCCCCCGCCGTTTTTATTGATTCGCACGATTTCCTTCAAATACAAACTACATAAAATTACTAACACATCGATTGCTCACAGTGTCTTCTTCGTGTCCTACTTGCCAGTACAAACGAGAACGTCACGTTCATTGAGGAGCAAGCAACTTGATATCACCCCATTTGACGCCAGCAACATATATTAATATTACCACCTACCAAGTCTTTCTAGTGTTGAAACATTACGCCGCTCAACGTAGGTTCCAGTCAGCTTCATTTTCGCACAGCAATCTCTGCTAACAGACAGTAACACCCCTTGTGTTACCGATTCGCACGTTTGCCTTTAATAAGAAAACTACATGTAATTTCAAACCCATTGATTGCTCACAGTGTCTCTTTGTCCTCTACCTGTCGGTACACATAGAAACATCACGTTCAATGATGAGCAAGTGACTTGATATCACTCCATTTGTCGTCAGCAACTTGTATACTTAATAGCGCCTACGAATTCATTCTAGTGCTGAAGCATTACACCACTCAACTTAGGTTCTAGTGATCTTGATTTTCGCACACCAGTCGCTGCTAACAGACCATGCGCCCGCTGTTGTTATCCATTCGCATGGTTTCCTGCAAATACCAAATATACATAAAATTTCTAACACGTAGATTGCTCACGGTGTCACTAGGAGCAAGTCACTTCATATCACCTAATTTGACGACAACAACTTATATATATATTAGTGCCTACCAAGTCTTTCTAGTGCTGAAGCATTACGCCGCTCAATGTAGGTTCTAGTCATATTATTTTTGGCACAGCAATCTCTGCTAACAGACAGTAACGCCGCTTTTGTTATGCATTCGCACGTTTTATTTCAAATACCAAAACTACATGAAATTTCTAACACATCGAATGCTCACAGTGTCTTCTTTGTGCTCTACCTGCCGGTACAAATAAGAACGTCATGTTCATTGAGGATCAAGGCACCTAATATCACCCCATTTGACGCAAGGAACCTATATTTATATTACAACCTACCAAGTCTTTCTAGTGCTGAAATTACGCCGCTCAACGTAGGTTCTAGTGAGCTTGATTTTCGCGCAGAAATCTCTGCTAACAGACAGTAACGCCCCTGTTGTTATCCATTCGCTCGTTTTCCTTCAAGTTTCAAAATTACTTGTAATTTTCACCACATTGATTGCTGACATTGTCTTCTTTGTGCTCTACTTGTCGGTACACCTACGAACCTCACGTTCAATGACGAGGAAGTGACTTAATATCAATCCATTTGACGCCAGCAACTTATATATATATTAGCGCCTACAAAATCTTTCTAGTGGGGAAGCATTACGCCGCTCAACTTAGGGTCTAGTCATCTTGATTTTCGCACACCAGTCGCTGCTAACAGACGGTGCCCCCGCCGTTGTTATCCATTCCCATGTTTTCCTTCAAATACCAAAAATACATGATATTTCTAACACATAGATTGCTCACGGTACTTCTGTGTGCTCTACCAGCTGGTACAATCAAAAAACGTCACGTTCAATTAGGAGCAAGTGGCTTGATATCACCCCATTTGACGCCAGCAACATATATTTATATTACCGCGTACCAAGTCTTTCTAGTGTTGAAGAATTACGCCGCTCACCGTAGGTTCCAGTCGGCTTGATTTTCGCACAGCCATCTCTGCTAACAGACAGTAACGCCGCTTTTGTTATCCATTCGCACGTTTTCCTTCAAATACGAAAATTACTTGTAATTTCTAACACATTGATTGCTGAGAGTGTCTTCTTTGTCCTCTACTTGTCGGTACACATAGGAACCTCGCGTTCAATGATGAGCAAGTGACGTTATATCACCCCATTTCACGCCAGCAGCTTATATTTATATGCGCGCCTAGCAAGGCTTCCACGTGTTGGAGCATTACGCCGCTCAACGTAGGTTCAAGGCATCTTGATTTCTGCACAGCAATCACTGCTAACAGACAGTGACGCCTCCGTTGTTGTCCATTTGTGCGTTTTCCTTCAAGTACCAAAATTTCTTGAAATTTCTAACACATTGATTACTCACAGTGTCTTCTTTGTCCTCTAAATGCCAGTACACATAAGAACCTCACGTTCAATCACGAGCAAGCGACTTGATATCACTCCATTTGACGCCAGCAACATATATATATATATATATATATATATATATATCTATATATATATATATATATATATATATATATATATATATATATATATATATATATATATATATATATTAGCGCCCACCAAATCTTTCTAGTGCTGAAGCATTACGCCGCTGAACTTAGGTTCTAGTCAGCTTGATTTGCGCACGCCAGTCGCTGCTAACAGACCGTGCCCCCGCCGTTGTTATCCATTCGCACGTTTTCCTTCAAATACCAAAACTACATGAAATTTATAACAAATTGATTGCTCACGGTGTCTTTTTTGTCCTCTTCCTTCCGGTACACATAAGAACCTCACGTTCAATGACAAGCAAGTGACTTGATATCACCCCATGTGACGCCAGAAACTTATATATATAGCTACGGCTCACCTGAGACAAGAGTGGAGAGCGGTATTTTATCTAGACAATTAGAACAAGCGTTCAGTTAAGTCTTCTTCTTCTCTAGCACACTTGCCTGCACGCACGAGGTCGTGGTCCTCGTCGTCAGCGTGGTTGGGCACAGATGGCGTCGCGGCATTTTCGCCCCTTCAAAGGAGCATCGTCCCGATGCTCGGCGGGTAGCACCCGGTGTCCAGCGGACCAGCAAGTGCCCATGTCATTCAGCAAAATAAGGTTTCATGCGCACCACGTGCAGTCTCAGGCAGGTCATGAAGGTGCCTCGAGCAGGATAGGCTGTCAGGAATGACTTCATAGTTGATGTCAGTAAGGTGTCGTTGAACCTTGTACGGTCCGAAGTATCAGCGCAGAAGTTTCTCCGCGAGGCCTCGGTGGCGTACTGGAGCCCAGACCCAGACTCTTTGGCCGGGCTGGTAGGCGACGCATCGATGGCGTTGATTGTACCGTCGCGCATCACGGTCTTGCTGGCTAGTTATGCGAACGCGCGCAAGCTGTCTTGCTTCTTCGGTGCGCTCTGTAATATCTGCGGCGTCAGTCTTGGAATCGCTGGCATCATGAGGAAGCATAGCATCCAGCATTGTAGTCACTTCTCGACCATGGAGGAGACTGAATGGCGTCATTGTTTTTGTTTCTTGCCGAGCCGTAAGCAAAGGTTACGTAGGGTAATATTTGGTCCCAATTCTTGTGTTCCACATCGACATACATGCACAGCATGTCTGCGAGAGTCTTGTTGAGGCGCTCCGTACGTCCATTGCTTTGCGGGTGATAAGCTGTCGTCCTTCTGTGTGCCGTGAAACGGAGCGTGAGTACAGTTCGCAAAAGTTCAGCCATCAACGTGGTTCCCCTGTCGGTTACGATGACCGCTGGAGCCCCGTGCCTGAGGACGACGCTTTCGATGAAGAACTGCGCGGCTTCGGCTGCTGTGCTGCTCGGAAGTGCCGTAGTTTCTGCATAACGCGTAAGGTAATCTGTTGCAACTATGATCCACTTAATTTCGGCAGTTTATATTGGAAATGGGCCCAAACGGTTCATCCCAATTTGTGCAAACGGTGTTTCCGCCACTTGGATGTGATGTAATTCTCCGGCAGGTTTCGTAGGTGGCACTTTTCGTCGCTGACAATCAATGCAGGTTCGAACGTAGTGTTTCACCTGTGTTACGAGTCGTGGCCAGTAGTATTTCTCTGTGACCCGTGCTAATGTTCTTGTGTAGTCTAGGTGGCCCGAGGTAGCTTCATCGTGACAGACATGCAAGATTTCAATGCAGAGAGTTTTAGGGATGACCAGTAGATATCTCTGTGCGACCGCCCATTAGGCTGACGATGCCCCGAGCGATGGCAATACCATGATGGAACAGAAGTGCAGTTAGTTGTTTGGCTACACCGTCCTTGTCACTGTTCTCCGCAACTTAGGGAGACAAGAGTGCATGACAGTGGTGGTATGCAGACGTCGTCGTCGGCTACACGTAAAGATGTACGTCGGCGCTCTTCGTCTTGGTTTGTGTCTGTACTAGTTGACAAGGTTATTTCGCCATCCCGTATACTAACCACGGCGCCTTACTCCCGCAAGAAATCCATTCCAAGGATGAGTGATCTGCAGCACTCTTCTGGCCCCCGGCATGTTGAATATAAGGGTCCGTGCATTGCATTTTGACTTTCTTACGGCGGTCTTCCAACTGGTCACTCATTATCGAAAAGTCTGCACCAGTATCAATTAAAGCTGTCACGTCGTGCCCATCAATTGTTAAGACTAGGTCGGCACTTACAAATTCGTCGGCGTCCCGTTTCTCCGGGTTGCTCTACTCGTTTCTGAGTAATAATGGGGGATTTTCGCGATTCGACAACTTGCAACCTTCCCCCCGGAGGTCGCTGATTTCAGTTTCCCCACGGTGGGCTTGTTGAGCGACCTCGTACCACGTCGGCGAAACTGCAATGGTTCGGCGAACAATAACGGAATGGCGACGGCGAGCGCGACAGAAGATTAGCTGAGCTGCCTTGTTCCCGAGTTACACTGTCGTCGAAGCATGGATATCTTTCTGGAAACTGGCGCGGAGTGGCATGTGACATTTCCTCGATGCCACCCTGGCGATGAGGGCAAAAACGATAAATGTGCCCTGGTTCGCCACAGTGAAAACACAATGGTCGGCGATCAGCAGTGCGCCATACGTCGGTCCTGCGAAGCTTTGGTCACCTGAAATGCTCCCTCTGTATCCAGGCAGCAACAGGTGGCCGCTGGTGGTACTGCTGTACCGTCATGGTAGAAAGCGGGTGACGGACAGCGTCTGCATAGCTAATTGCGCGTGACTCGAAGCGCGGCTCGGGACTTGGTTCCCCGCAGGGGCGTCTGCGCAAGCAGGCGTTTGGTGTGTTGCGACACCACGTACCCGAGCACGCGACGGTTGGACCCTCCCAATGTAGCCGTACGCGGCTTAGCCGTGTCTGTGGAAAAGGGGATCCTGGGTGTTGAGCCGAAGCTGGGTGTTTGGACCTTTAAGGCCCCCCGGCAGAGGCAGCACACCTCTTCGGCCTCGGCTTCACATAGACGGCACCTCCAGGCTGACCCACCTGGAGGAAATCGGCAGTCGCCTTTTCCTGTCTCTCTCTTCCTACAACCTTCGTTTTTCCCTTACTTTCCACCTTTCCTCTCTCCTTCTTTCATCTATTTACTTCCTTTCTCCTTGGCGGCAAGGGTTAACCCTTTGTGGATATCCAACCTTGGGTACACCATATTTGATTATAGTGGCGGCGTACGACTGGCGTCGTGCAGACATGCATGCAAGCTCTGCCGCGTCCCCTCGTTGGGCTCCGTGGTGGGCGGTCGGCGCCGTTGCCGAATGTATACATTTTTTCATGGAAACTCCTTTCCCCAAACTTCCTGATCGCCCTCAGAAACGAGGGCGAACCAAAGATTTAAACCAGTTTTTCGGATGCCAAATCCAAAGCTTCCCACGCTTTCACGTTATTCACTCTGAAAAGACAGACAAACAAGTGTGAACCATTTCACCGTTCCTTGTGTCAAACACCTTGACTGATGTTTTTGGTCCAGGTTACAAAGCGTCGAGGATGGCAAGCGGCGACCTCCTCTTGGAGCTCCGCGACCAGAAGCAATATGACAAACTACCAAAGCTAGTGTCATTTGGGGAGACCCACATAATAGTAACCCCGCACCGTACAATGAACACCACCCGCGGTGTTGTGTCGGATGATGATTTGCTTGAGCTGACTGAAGCGGAACTCCTGGAGGGCTTCAGCGAACAAAATGTGATCAATGTCAGAAGAATTAAGATGAGGCGAGAAGGTAAAGAGATTCAGACGAAGCACTTAATAATCACCTTTGGTTCAAGTGTCTTGCCCGAGTCAATCGAGGCCGGGTATATGAAGCTCCGTGTCAGGCCGTACGTGCTTAACCCACTCCGTTGTTTCAAATGCCCGCGCTTCGGCCACAGCTCGCAGAGCTGCCGAGGTCGCCAAACTTGTGCTAAATGCAGTGCCCAAGAACACACCACTGAAGCTTGTGAAGACGCTCTCCACTGTGTAAACTGTGATGGGGAGCACGCTCCTTACTCGCGGTCGTGCCCCTCCTAGGAGAAGGAAAAAGAAATAGTAACCATCATAGTAAAAGAGAACATATCGTTCAGAGGCACGCAGGCGGCTTTCATACCTGCCCAAGAAAAGTTTTGCCGATGTGACGCGTCAGGGGGCAGCTACACAATGGCCACCGGCGGCTGTCCGACCCACAACCAGCGAGTCGGCAGTCACGCCATCTGCCCCCGCGGCGGTTGCAGCTGGCGCTGCTCCGTCAACCCACCAGACGGGGCCACCGACCCCGAAGGTGGGCGCAGCCGAGACTGCCCGAACCTCTGCGGCCCCTTCCAGTGCTGGCAACAGCCGGCGCAGCCAAACTCCTCAGGGAGCCCCATCTACCTCCGGGCTGGTGGGTGCAGGGGCCTTGCCCTTCAAGGCAGGGCCCTCGCTGGTAAATTCTCGCTCGCAAGAGCACGTGTCCGGCGCCTCACAAAAGGCAATGGGCACTACACCTATCCTCAAGGCGCACCAAGCGCCTAAGGAGCGGCGAGGCTCACTCGAACGCTCCAGAAAGAGCAGACCCCCGTTACAGGGCCTCGAAAGAGCTCTGTAACTAAAGGCATCACCTCCTTTCCATACACACAGCACTTATATACTTTCAAAATGGATAGACAAAGTATTCAAGGGAACGTCAGAGGTCTTTTTAGGAACCTTGATGACGTGCAAAAGCTTATCCAAAAACACAACCCAAAAGTGCTGTGTCTACAGGAAACACATTTAAAACCACAACACACAAACTTTCTCCGGCCGTATGTCAAGTTCCGCAAAGATCGCGTTGATGCTGTCATATCATCAGGCGAAGTTCACATTTTTATTCATAAAAGTATTTCCTGTGAGCGTTTACAGCTACAAACACCCCTTGAAGCAGTGGCGGTTCGAGCTGTTCTCCTAAACAAACTCATCACCATTAGCTCTCTTTACGTTCCCCCACACTACAAGTTAACGAAACATGAATTCCAATCCTTTACAGATCAATTGCCAGAACCTTATGTTCTTCTTGGCGATTTCAATGCGCACAGCTCCCTGTGGGGCGACTCTCGTATAGACGCGCGAGGACGTCTTGTTGAACAGTTCCTTTCTTCTTCAGGTGCGTGCTTGCTGAATAAGAAGAAACGCACTTATTACTGTCTTGCAAACAATACCTTTTCTGCAATTTATCTGAGCATAGTTTCCTCGTCTATACTGCCCGAACTCGAATGGGAAATTACGAATAATCCCTACCGAAGCGACCGCTTCCCCATACTATTAAGAACACTTAAAGAAAATGAATATCCACCACAGGCTCCTAGGTGGAAGATTGACACAGCAGACTGGGAGGAATTCCAAAACCTAACGAGTATATCATGGGATGACATGTCTTCTTTAGAACTCGATGTTGCTATGGAGTACTTCACAGCCTTCATAATGGATGCCGCATGTAAATGCATACGTGAAGTAAGTGGCTCGGCATGCAAACGGCATGTCCCGTTGTTGTAGCTTCGACGGGCGGCCGGACGGAAGGGTTACGGCATGAGGCCTAAACGGCCGGGGCGCGCAGCGCCGCAAGAAAAGAGCCGAACAGCTCTAGTTGGGGACCAGACAAAGAATGGCCTCTTTATTTCTGAGGAAGCAACTTACAGGAAGCACTTACAGCGTTTGGCGCTGAGTGGCGCCGTGATGTAATAAACCGAAAACCGAAACCAGAAGTTACGGATACCACATCACCTCTCCCTTGAAAGGAAAAAAAAAATGATCCACTCGCTCTCCTCGCAGCAAAAATAAGTACACACATGATTAGTGATACATCTTTATACAATAGAAAATGATCTCTGGCTTCCCCATTTAAAGAAACGTACATGAATACTTGCACACTCAGATAACACAGAAAATTCACAAAGTACATAAGTGTACATTAACAACCATCTGTGTGCCCCCTGGGAGAGCACTGATGGGTGGCTCATTCGCCCTGAGCCCGAGTCGAGACAGTCGCTGTGGCTGTCGTGGATTGGTATTGTGCGTAAAAGCACTTAACACTCCATAGTGCCGCCCCCTTAAGAATGCTAACGAAAAACTTTTTTTCTTTTTGGCATAAAGGACAAATTAGTATGGCGGCTACTACCGTAGTGAAAATGCATACATGCATGCTGCAAGAAACGTAACATACAAGAAATGTATGGTATCCCTTCTGTGGGGATGCTAAGAAATGAAGAAGAGTGTTCCTACAACTAGGATCCACTGATAAATCTGCAGTATAGCAGTGAGTACAGCGTGCGTATAGCACCGTTTATGCTGCCAGAAATCCCACCATTTGAAGGATACTGCTTATGTCTTATTCAGCTAACACACAGGAAAGGAAATACTTTTGGCATTAAGAGCCGAATTAGCACGGGAGGGTTGACCTCTGTACTCAGTAACCTAAGGCAACAAGCTACTTGGAAATATAGTCCTTAAATCGTTCCGGAGGTTGTCTTTGGCGTGTAGACCTAAGGAGGACTGGTTCAAGTTGTAGAGGAGGAACAGCAGAAGTGTTACTCGTACTTGGGGTAGAAGGTGTGTCAGAGACCTGAGTGCCTTCAGGGGCAGTGTCTTAGGGAGGAGTGTCGCATGGACGTTCAGGAGACTGTTCTGCACGGGGTGAACCCGGAGGTGGTGGTGGTGAGACAGGTGGTTGCAAAGAAGGGGTTCCAGCAGGAAGATGAGTACCAGTAGGAACTGGAAGAAAAGGTGGAAAATCATCGTCAAAGGATGTTCCATCATTGAAATGATTCCTTTCATTTGTTTCCCCCTGACGTACCGAGTACTTCACCAGTTTAGTCGCGTTCCAACGCTTGCCATTTTCGAGCTGGAAAGTACTTTGGCCTACTTGGCGGTAAATCTTGAACGGACCGGAGTATTTAAGACCAGATTTCCGTGAAGTACGTACCTTAACCAGATCGCCTGGCTGAAACTGAGGGCATTTAGTTGCGCGACGACGATCCACATACTTTTTAGTATTTTCCTGTTTTTCACGTACTCTACTCAGCACTTCCTGGCGCAACTTTGAAGAAGCAAATTCAGGATGAATTGGAGGCATGTTTGCGACGTCCAGCCGAGTTCGTGGTTGTCGACTATGGAGCAGCATAGCTGGAGACACACCGGTAGTCATATGTGGAGTAAACCTGTAAATTGCCAAGTATTCTAAGACCGCAAGTCTGAGGTCTCGCTGTTCCAACATAGCAATCTGTATGAATTCTTTAAGGACACGGTTAAATCTTTCTACCTGGCCATTGGCCTGTGGGTAGTAAAGAGAGGACAAGAAATGCTTAATGCCTCTTTCCTTCAGGAAGTTTTCGAACCGTGCAGAAACAAACTGTGGCCCATTATCGGATACTATAGCATCATGAAATCCTTCCCTACTGAAGATGGACATGAGACTGTGCATGATGGCTTCCGATGTGACGGAAGGCATAAAAGCAACTTCGGGCCATTTGGAATGATAGTCAACCATGACCAAAGCAAAGCGAGCATACTGTGGAGCACGATCAAGAGGGCCTATTATATCTATGGCTAACTTTTCCCATGGTCTTAATGGCCATTGGACCGGTTGTAATGGCGCAAAAGATGGTTTGGCAGATTTATCTGCTTGTTGGCACACAAAGCAGTTTCCCACAAGTTCCTCAACTTGCCTATCCATGTGAGGCCACCAGTAGATGCCTCTCAATCGGAGCTTGGTTTTAGTAATGCCTAGGTGACCTTCATGAGCAACAGACAGGAGTGTCTGACGCAAGGAAGCAGGAGGAATGATACGTTCACCTCGGAGAAGCAGATTATCCATGTAGGACAATTCGGACTGTACAGCAGCATACGCCTGTAACTCTTGCGGAAGGTCCGCCGCAGTTCTCCATCCTTTTACTATTTTGTCTTTTAATGCTTGGCACACTGGATCTGCCTGTGTGGCTGCTTGGAATTCCTCCTTTGTAATACAAGATGAAACTAAAGACACTATTTTCTCATCTAGTGCTGGTTCACATTCGGGAGGGACAGGTAGGCGTGACAATGCGTCCGCAATGACATTTTGGTCACCTTTACAGTACTGAATGGTGAAATTGTAATGCAGCAACCATGCATTCCACCTTGAAATTCTTAACGGTCGCTGTCCAGGACCCTTGGAAGATAGCAATGCTACTAGAGCTTGGTGATCAGTTCGTAAAGTGAACTGTCGACCCCACAAGTAAACATGCCAATGTTCACACGCAAACAGACATGCCAATGCTTCCCGTTCGCCTACGGAGCACCGTCGCTCTGCGGAGGATAACGTACGAGAAGCAAAAGCTACTGTAAAGAGCTCATTTCCACATTTTTGCTGTGGGACAGCTCCTATGCCAACGTCAGAAGCATCAACCGTCACAACAATAGGCAGATGCGGTTGGAACATGCGTACCACCGGGCGTGATGCAAGTACGTCTTCAATAGTCTTATAGCTGCATTCAGTATCCCGATCCCAGACAAAGGCTTGTCCTTGCCTTAGGAGTTTCCTTAGCGGTTCCACTACGTCGGCATACTGCGGGTTAAATTTAGCATAATATCCCGTAAGGCCCAGAAATGAATGTACAGCCTTTTTGTCCTTAGGCTGCGGTGCCTCCATGATTGCCTGAATTTTACTATCCATCGGCGAAATGCCGTTTGCGGAAATTTTATGTCCTAGGAAAGTTACTTCTGGGACACTGAATACGCACCTATGGTTAAGCTGCATGCCTGCATTACTTATCCTAGACAGGACTGTTCGCAAATTTCTGTCGTCGTCACGCTGAGTGTGACCCCATACAAGCACATCGTCAAGGTAGCACAAGGTGCCTGGGCAGTCTTTCAAAACAGATGACATGATCTGTTGGAAAGCGGATGTCGCAGATGCCAAACCGAAACACACACGCTTGAAGCGGAAAAGACCGTCATGAGTTATAAAAGCAGTAAGCTCACGGCTTTTCTCAGATAATAAAACCTGGTGATACGCGGACTGCAAGTCCAACTTACTAAAGACAGTAGCACCAGCGAGTCGATGCAACAGTTCGTCAGCCCTCGGTAATGGAAAGGCGTCAATGATGATAGCCTTGTTGGCGTCCCGAAGATCGGCGCAAAGACGAATGGAATTGTCCTTCTTTCGAACGACGATGAGCGGAGAAATCCACTCGGACGCAGTGACTCGTTCGATGACATCAGCTGATTCCAGGCATTGCAGCTCGGCGGAGACTTGCTCCCGGAGAACCAGAGGTAGAGGGCGCAGTTTCGCTGAGACTGGCTGCACGGAAGGTCGGAGATGAACGTCGTGAACGAAGCCCTTGACAAGTCCCAATTGTCCCGAGAACAGATGGGCGAACTCTGTTGGAGCGTTGTGCGGAAGAGACGGAGGCTGAACGCTTGGGTCAGCTGGAAGTCCTGCTACTGCGAAGACCCTTGAGTGTCAATGCCCAAAGCTTGAATGGCATCTAAGCCCAGAAGAGAAGTGCCTTGGTTCGTGACGTGAAATGTCACTACTGCAGCGTTGTTGCGATACTTGACGAGCACGGAGAAACGTCCTGAATGCAGAATTTCTTGCTGCGAGTAATTCTTGAGTCGTAGACTCGAAGGAGATAAAGGAAAAACCTTGAAATGTTCTTCGTATAGGGACCTGTTCATCAGTGATACTGTAGCTCCTGTGTCCACGAGCTACTTGAGTGTAGTATTCGCAATGAGAACTTCGGCGCGAATTGTTGCCGGACGGAAATTCGGTGCTTGAATTGTAAGCACAAACGGGACTGTAGAGGTTGAATCTGTAGCAACGGTAACGGAAACAAGCTGCGTTCGAGCAGGAGGCTGTCGCTGCGTTCAGTTCCCCGAACGGCAAACAGAAGCGTAATGTCCCACTTTTCCACACGCACGGCAGGTAACGTGCTTTGCCGGACAGGCTGGATTGGATGCGATGCGCCGAGGTGAACCACATCGGTAACAATGGGGTGCGAGTTCTCCAGTGGCTTCGCAGAGTTCGGGCCGGACGTCACGTTGGCCGGCCGCTCGATGCGACTGCCCGCCACGCCGTTGATCGCCATCTTGAAGACGCCGGGTCGAGGGGGAAGGGGGGCGGTGACCGCCATCTTGCGCGCCCGGGCGAGGAAGGAGATGGCCGGCGACGCCATCTTGGCGTTTCGTCGAGACGCGCTCAATAGACGAGGGGCTGAAGACTGCAAGGTCCTTGTCAACTTGCTCCACGCTTCGTCCGATTTCCTCGGCTTTCTTGAGCGTGAGGGACGATCCTTCGTACAGTAGCCATTCTCGAATTCTTTTTGATGCGACACCTTGGAGAGTTTGGTCGCGGAGAGACTCGTCGTGCCAAGCGCCGAACGCACAAGCCGGCGCTAGCCTTTGTAGCGCGGTGACGAAGTCCTGGAAGGTTTCCCCGGGTAGTTGTTTCCTGTCCCGGAAGATAATGCGGTGCAACAGCGGATTTGAGCCTTCTTCGTAGTGCCGGTCGAAGATGCGAAGAATGTCTTCGAACGTAGCGGCCGTCTGGTCCGTTTGCGACGCGAGGTCATAGTATAGACGCTGCCCCTCGAAGCCTGAGTTGCTCAGTAAAATTGCCTTCTTCCTGTCATCTTGTAATGCTTCGCATCCGGTCGCCTGAAGAAACGTGCAAAAAGAACGTTTCCATGTGCGCCACGGTACCGAAGGAGTACCGGGTAATGTAAGTAAAGGCGGCATGGGTGGTGCGAACGCCATGCTGGGCACGGAGAACAAAGGCGGGGGAGTTGCGGTGGACGACGCCGCAATGGACGTAGCTTCTTGCATGCCTGAAGGAGGGGAGCAGCAGAAGTCGAAAGGCAAGGGGCCGTAAACGTAAAGTAAGCGGTTTAACTCCTCGCCAGTTTGTTGTGGCTTCGACGGGCGGCCGGACGGAAGGGTTACGGCATGAGGCCTAAACGGCCGGGGCGCGCAGCGCCGCAAGAAAAGAGCCGGACTGCTCTAGTTGGGGACCAGACAAAGAATGGCGTCTTTATTTCTGAGGAGGCAACTTACAGGAAGCACTTGCAGCGTTTGGCGCTGAGTGGCGCCCTGATGTAAAAAACCCAAAACCGAAACCAGAAGTTACGGATACCACACCCGTGGTGGAACGATGAATGCAGAATCGCACGTAGGAAACAGAACAAAGCGTGGGGGTTGCTACGCGCTTTGCCCACTGCAGAAAATCTTGCCACCTTTAAGAAAGTAAAGTCCCAAGGCAGGAAAGCCCGCCGACAGGCTAGAAGAGAAAGTTGGGAGAAGTTTTTATGGAGTATAAACTCTTATACAGATGAGGCCAAAGTATGGAACAAGGTATATAGAATTATAGGGCGACAAACATATTCACTTCCTCTGGTAAATACACAGGGCGATACACTGCAAGATCAGGCAGACTCACTCAGGGAGCACTTTGAGAGCGTATCAAGTTCAAATTATTATTCGCAATCCTTCCTGAAATATAAACAAATAGAAGAACGTAAGCAATTAACAAGAAAATGCCGAGAGAATGAGCCTTACAACCGTCCATTTAGTATTGCCGAATTGAGAGCTGCCCTGAGCGCATGCAAGAGCTCCGCACCAGGATGTGATTGAGTCATGTATGAAATGCTCAAAAACGTACACACTGATACGCAAGTTACACTACTCACACTTTTCAACACCATCTGGGATGCAGGGTACCTTCCAACCGCGTGGAAGGAAGCCATTGTGGTCCCTGTTTTGAAACAAGGCAAAGACCCTTCCTCAGTGGCAAGTTACCGCACTATAGCCCTCACATGTTGCATTTGTAAGGTTTTTAAAAAAATGATAAATCGGCGACTCATTCATTACCTTGAACAGAGCAAAATGATTGATCCCTATCAGTGCGGCTTCCGAGAAGGGCGCTCCACATCCGATCATCTCGTACGTGTTGAAGGGAATATTCGGGATGCATTTATACATAAACAGTTCTTCCTATCGATATTCCTGGATATTGAAAAGGCGTATGACACAACGTGGCGTTACGGAATCTTAAGAGACCTGTCAGACTTGGGCATCCACGGTAATATGCTTAACACAATAGAAAGCTATCTGTCCAATCGTACCTTCCGGGTAAAAGTCGGCAATGCACTCTCACGTCCTTTTACGCAAGAAACGGTATACCCCAAGGAGGCGTGCTCAGCTGCACGCTTTTTATCGTGAAGATGAACACGCTTCGTGCTTCATAACCACCCGCCATCTTTTACTCTGTCTACGTGGACGACATTCAAATAGCCTTCAAATTTTGTAACCTCGCAGTCTGCGAGAGACAGGTACAGCATGGCCTGAACAATGTGTCAATGTGGGCAGATAGGAATGGATTTAAGATCAGTCCTAACAAAAGCTCTTGTGTTCTTTTTACAAGTAAGAGAGGACTTATCCCAGATTCTTGCATAGAACTGCGTGGACAACAGATACCTGTAAACAAAGAACACAAATTTGTAGGTGTCATACTTGACTACAGACTCACTTTCGTCCCCCACATTAAACATCTTAAAGAAAAATGTCTAAAAACAATGAACATAATCAAACATCTATCCCAGACTACATGGGGTAGTGACAGGAAGTGCTTAATGAATCGCTATAAAAACCTCATTCGATCTAGACTAGAGTATGGCGCCGTGATTTATCACTCTACCGTCCCGAGCGCACTAAAAATGATAGACCCAGCCCACCTTCTAGGAATCCGACTGGCCACTGGCGCTTTCAGAACGAGTCCCATACAAAGTTTATATGTATAATCATATGAGTGGTCAATACATCTGCAGAGAACATACATCAGCCAAACATATTTTCAGAATGTCCACTCAAATCCTCAACATCTCTGTTTTATTACCATTAATGACATGACATATGCTACACTCTTTCGCAATCGTCCCTCCGTAAGACAGCCTTTCTCGCTGCGTGTGAGGGAGCTTAGTGAAGAAATGCACGTTCCACTCCTCGAGCTTCGCCTAATGCATCCAGCCAAGCTGCTACCTCCTTGGGAGTGGCAGCTCATACAATGTGATATATCTTTCGTGGAAGTCACAAAGTATGCTCCAGAGATTGAAATCAAGATGCATTTCTGGGAACTCCAGCACAAATACTCCTGCACGGAGTTCTACACAGACGCATCGAAGTCATACGATGGGGTGTTCTATGCAGCCGTCGGTCCATCCTTCTCGGAATCCGACGTACTGCATCCGGAAACTAGTATCTTTACGGCTGAGGCCTACGCACTGCTTTCGGCCGTGAAGCACATAAATAAATCACAACTCCAGAAATCAGTTATATATACGGACTCCCTCAGTGCTGTGAAGGCCTTGATGTCTCTCTGTAATCACAAAAATGCAGTATTTAATGAACTCTACTCCGCACTGTGCAAAGCATATATATCTAACCAACATGTGATCATATGCGGGGTGCCTGGACATAGCGGCATCGAGGGAAACGTTCTAGCCGACCAGATGGCCACATCAATTTCATTGCATGCAGTTAATCCTACTGCTTCGGTCCCTGTCACAGACCTGAAGCCTTTCCTAAAAAGGAAGCTACGAAACCACTGGCAACGCATAAGGGACGAAGAAATAAATAATAAACTGCATGTAATAAAGCCACAATTAGGTTTCTGGCCTCCTGCAACAAAATCCCGCCGGACAGATGTCCTATCCTGCCGTCTAAGAATAGGACACACTTTGGCACACATAACTTTTTACTCACGGGAAACGAGCCTCCAACCTGTGGTAGATGCCGGGAGAGGCTGACCGTCCTCCACGTCCTACTCGAGTGTCGGGAAGCCGAATCCGAAAGAAAAAAAAACATTTTCTCTTAGCATACCGGCAACATATGCCCTTTCATCCTGTTATGTTATTTGGTCCAGAACCACTCTTTGACACCAACGCCGTCCTAGGTTTTTTGAAAGATGTCGTGCTGCACGTTATTAGCCCCACACGTTCGTAGTGCTTCTTCTCTCCAGAGGATGCCGCTGCTATAATTATTTTGAATATCACATGCCTCTAGGCCCTTGTGGTTCAAGGACTCTGGCGAGGCAGTACTGCTGTAAACAATTTAACGTCTCGCATATTTTAAACAATGCATCATCCTTTTACGATGGATTTTAATGTTCATAGTATTCGTCATTAGTCATCGCCATAATTTTATAGCACGTAGATTTTACGCACTTTACAGCGACCATTTTTAGGCCACTTTACAGCCAAGTCACACCATCCATAATACATCCTTAACACTACCACTAGTCATGGAGCTCTTTGGCCAAACCTGGCCCTAGCGTCACAAAACACCACACATCATCATCATCGGGACTCGCTTCAGGGAGTCGCTCAGGAGGTGCTAAAGCTTGCCGAATTTCCTGGCGAACAACTTCAGCGACCAAAGCAACAATAAACTCCTTCGGTGTCACAGTTTGCTTCGCGATCTACTCACGCACAATGTCTCTTATCATTTGACGCAGTGAGGTCTCTTCTGTCAATGTGATTACTGCGGCTCCTGCAGGCGCATCGTTAGTCAGGCGTTCGTTTTGCCGACAAAGCTGCTGGAGCGCCCGCTCGATTGCTAAGGCTCCCTTAATGAATTCTTCCACTGTTGTAGGCGGGTTACGTACGAGACCAGCGAATAGCTATTCTTTGACGCCACGCATGAGATGGCTCAGCTTCTTCGAATCCGGCACGTTGGAATCCGCGCGGCGAAACGAACGAGCCATGTCCTCGGCAAACATGGACACACTTTCATTGGGCTTCTTAATGCGCAACTCGAGAAAGCGTTGTGCATTATCTCGGCGAACAGTGCTTCCGAAGGGGTCCAGTAGCCGACGGCAAAATTCCCCCCACGTTGTCAAATCTGCCTCGCGGTTTTGGAACCTCGTCTTTGCGCTACCTTCAAGAGCGAGTTACACATTGGAAAAATTCTGGTCTGGACGCCACTGAGTGACCTTAACTACGCGTTCGTACTGGTCCAGCCAGTCTTCGGCGTATTCGTACGTGTCACCGTAGAAGCTTGTGGGGACTAGATGGTTTTGGATAGTCACCTGTGTTGGACTTGCAATCGGCATTTCCTGAGTCGGTGAGGTCGCTGACGAAGTTCGTTGCAAGAGACCGAATTCCGGGCACAGACCTTGCAGGTGGCGGCTTGCGTGGTGCACAGGTGTCTCGACGCATGGATGATGTCTTGAAGGGCTGGACGCAGGGCTGCTCGCAGGAGTCGTCCCTACCATTAGGCGATGATGCGATACGCAGCACGTCCACCTGTGTCACGGCTCATTTGAGACAAGAGCGGCGAGTGGTATTTAATCTAGACAATTAGAAGAAGCGTTCAGTTTAGGCTTCTTCTTCTCTAGCACACTCGCTTGCACGTACGAGGTCGTCATCCTCGGCGTCAGCGTGGTTGGGCACAGATGGCGTCACGGCAATATATTAGCGCCAACGAAGTATTTCTAGTGCTGAAGCATTACGCCGCTCAACTTAGGTTCTATTTATCTTGATTTTCGCAGACCAGTCGCTGCTAAGAGACTGCGCCCCCGCCGTTGTTATTCATTCGCACGTTTTCCTTCTAATATCAAAACTACATGAAATTTCTGAAACATCGATTGCTCACAGTGTCTTCTTTGTGTTCTTCCTGCCAGCAAAAACAACAACGTCACATTCATTGAGGAGCAAGTGACTTGATATCACCCCATTTGACGCCAGCAACTTATATTTATATTACCAACTACCAAGTCTTTCTAGTGTTGAAGCATTACGCCGCTCAACGTAGGTTCCAGTCATCTTGGTTTTCGCACAGCAGTCGCTGCTAACTGACAGTGACGCCGCTGTTGTTATCCATTCGCACGTTTTCCTTCAAATAGCAAAACCAGTTGTAGTTTCTAACACATTCAGTGCTCACAGTGTCTTCTTTGTCATCTACCGGCCCGTTCAAACAAGGTCACGTTCAATGAGGAGCAAGTGACTTCATATCACCCAATTTGACGCCAGCAACCTATATGTATATTAGCGCCTACCAAGTCTTTCTAGTGCTGACACATTACGCGGCTCAACGTAGGTTCTAGTCAACTTGATTTTCGCACAGTAATCTCTGCTAACAGACAGTGACGCCACCGTTGTTATCCATTCGTACATTTTCCTCCAAATACCAAAACTTCATGAAATTTCTAACACATTGACTGCTCACAGTCTATTCTTTGTCCTCTACCTGCCGGTACAAACAAGAACGTCACGTTTAATTAGGAGCAAGTGACTTCATACCAGCTAATTTGACGACAACAACTTCAATATATTAGCGCCTACCAAGTCTTTCTAGGGCTGAAGCATTACGCCCCTCAATGTAGGTTCTAGTCATATTGATTTTCGCACAGCAGTCGCTGCTAACAGACAGTGACGCAGCCATTGCTATCTGTTCGCACGTTTTCCTTCAAATACCAAAACTACTTGAAATTTCTAACACATTGATGGCTCACAGTGTCTTTTTTGTCCTCTACCTGCCGGTACACACAAGAACATCACGTTGAATAAGGTGCAAGTCACATGATATCACCCCATTTCACGCCAGCAACTTGTATTTATATTAGCGCCTACCAAGTCTTTCTAGTGCTGAAGCATTCTGCCGCTCAACGTGGGCTCTAGTCATATTGATTTTCGCACAGCAGTCGCTGCTAACAGACAGTGCCGCCGCCGTTCTTATGCATTCGCACATTTTCCTTTCAATACCAAAACTACTTGAAATTTCTAACACATTGATTGGTCACAGTGCATTCTTTGTACTCTACCTACCGGTTCAAACAAGAACGCCACGTTCAATTAGGAGCAAGTGGCTTCATATCATCCCATTTGACGACAGCAACTTATACATATATTAGCGCATACCAAGTCTTTCTAGTGCTGACGCATTACGCCGCTCAACGTAGGTTCTAGTCATCTTGATTTTCGCACAGTAATCTCTGCTAACAGACCGTGTGGCCGCCGCCGTTATCCAGTGGCACATTTCCCTCCAAATAATAAAACTACTTGAAATGTCTAACACGTTGATTGCTCACAGTGTCTTCTTTGTCCTCTTCATGCCCGTTCAAACAAGAACGTCACGTTCAATGAGGAGCAAGTGACTTGATATCACCCAATTTGACGCCAGCAACTTATGTTTATGTTACCGTCTGTGAAGTCTTTCTAGTGCTGACACATTACGCGGCTCAACTTTGGTTCTAGTCAACTTGATTTTCGCACAGTAATCTCTGCTAACAGACAGTCACGCCACCGTTTTTATCCATTTGCACGTTTTCGTTCAAATACCAAAACTACATGAAATTTCTAACACATTGATGGCTCACAGGGCATTCTTTGTCCTCTACCTACCGGTACACACAAGAACGTCACTTTCAATGAGGAGCAAGTGACTTGATGTCACCCCATTCCACGCCAGCAACCTATATTTATATTAGCCCCGCAGGGGCATCTGCGTCAGCAGGCGGTTGGTGTGTTGCAACACCACGTACGCGAGCACACGAGGGTTGGACCGTCCCGCGTGTAGCCGGGCGCGGCTTAGCCGTGTCTGGGGAAAAGGGGATCCTGGGGGTTGAGCCGATGCTGGGTGTTTGGACCGTTAAGGCCCCCCGGCGGAGGCACCACACCTCTTTGGCCTCTGCTTCACATAGACGACACCCCCGGACTGACCCACCCGGGGGAAATCAGCAGTTGCCTCTTCCTGTCCCCCTCTCCACTCTTCGTCTATCTCTCTCACTTTGAATCTTTCCTGTCTTCTACTCACTTCGGTTTACTTCTTATTTTCCAGGCAGCAAGGGTTAACCGTGTGTATCTACCCAACCTTGGGTACATATATTAGGTTATAGCGGCGTTGTATAGCTGACGTATACAGCTATGTTCCTAACCTTGTAGCGTCCCCTTGTTGGGCTCGGTGGTGAGTGGCTGCCATCGCCGCTGAATATTCTAAGAATACATGGCATATGCATTCCCCCCCCCTTGCAGATCGTCCTATCAAAAGAGGGCGCACCGAAGCAATTTTCGATTTCACTTTGAAAACCATCGCAGAAACGTTTCCACGCTATCATGTGATCCACAGTGAAGGATCTCTGCCAATGAGAAAATAATCGCCATTCCTAATAGCAAAATGCCTGGTAGAAAAAATCGGAAAGCAATACAAAGCTTCAATGATGTCAAGTGGGGACCTCCTCCTTGAACTCAAAACCAAAGACCAAGTCGCAAAGCTCGCTGACCTCACCAGTGTCGGTAACATCAAAGTCGCAATCTCAGCACACCGTTCGCTTAACACAAGCAGAGGCGTAATATCAGAAGAAGATTTCCTAAACCTGAGCGATGAAGAACTCCTGGAAGGTTTCCAAGAACAAAATGTAATCAAGGTTCAAAGAATAACTCTCCGAAGAAATGACGTGCAAATCCCGACCAAACACGTTATACTTACCTTTGGCACCAGCATTGTACCTACTGCACTTGATGCAGGCTCTCTTAAGATCAACGTAAGACCGCATATCCCAAACCCGAGGCGGTGTTTCAAGTGCCAGAGATTCGGACACGCATCGCAATCATGCAGAGGTCAATCGACATGTGCAAAGTGTAGTGCCAATGACCATCAGTCGGAGAACTGCAATGCTGCTCCACACTGTACAAACTGCAAAGGAGAGCATCCAGCATATTCAAGATCTTGCCCCTGCTGGAAGAAAGAGAAATATATTATTGCAATCACAGTGAAAGAGCAAATTTCCTTTTATGAAGCAAGAAAGAAACTAGCACACCTACCTCTAACAACCTACGCCAGTGCGGTGCGGCAGGGGACAGCACCGCAGCGGTCTCAGGAGTTTACAGGGACCGCAGTCAGTGGCCCAGTAGTAACTCCATCCGTCCCCTTGGTGGCAGAAGCCAGTGCTGCTCCATCATCATCATCACAGACGGGCCTGCAGACCCCGGTTCCACAGGGCCCCAGGCTAAATCGAACTCCCAGGCCTGAGACGCGCGTCTCAGCGCCTGGTTCTCGATCATCCAGCGCCTCGGAGAAGGTTATGGATGTCGACACCAAAACTCCGGCGTCATCGACGCCAAAACATCAGTACTCTCTGGAGCGCACTAAGAAAGACAAGCTCACAATAACTGCGCGAACAAAGGGACCGGTATCCTGAACGGTTACCGTTCTTCCAATAGTACATTCCCACTAACAAATGTCACCTACGATTACTTAGTACATATATGTAAACTACCATTCTCAATTCTGCCACTTTGGCTTTAATCGTGCATTGGAATTGTAGAGGACTGATTCGCAGTTTAGGTGACATCAAAGACATAAGAAATAACTTTTCGCCAATTGCATTTTGCCTACAGGAAACAACCTTAGGCCATAAACACAGTCAATTCGTTAGAGGCTTCACCGTTGTCCGAAAGGACCGCGAATGTTCCAGC
This sequence comes from Dermacentor andersoni, assembly GCF_023375885.2. NCBI lineage: Eukaryota > Metazoa > Arthropoda > Arachnida > Ixodida > Ixodidae > Dermacentor > Dermacentor andersoni. The sequence goes on along the minus strand of NC_092818.1, from coordinate 40,325,304 downwards.
CGTTTGTCAGGTGGAGTGGCTATAGTATTGCAGGGCGGCACTCCTAAACGAAATGTGCAATTAAATACATCTTTAGAGGCCGTAGCTGTCACCATTCTATCTTACAAAACCATCACCATTTCCTCACTGTATATTCCAGTGGACCCCACACACATTTTACTACAAAATACTTAGAAAATCTAACAGATCAGTTACCAGAACCATTTGTTTTAGTAGGGGATTTTAATGCTCATTGCACTCCTTGGGGAAGTGTCAAAACTTACCATAGAGGACAGTTGGTTGAAGATTTTATTTTATCCAATGACATCTGCCTCTTAAATTCATTCGCCCCGACCTACTTTTCACCAACATCCCGCACTTTTAGTTGTTTAGACTTAGCTTCTTGCTCACCTTCACTTTTTACTGATCTTAAATGGGACGCTCTAGACACGTCATATGGTAGTGACCACTTACCCGCACTCATCAAACTCCTATCACCACCAAAAACACTTGTAACTAGACCACGTCGATGGAAATTACAGCTCGCGGACTGGCCGGTCTTTATGGAGAACGCGATACTAGAAGATGTCTTTTCGCCAGAGCTAAGTATTGACAAACCTAATAAAACATCACTGAGGTTATAATCTGTGTGGCAGAAAAGGTCATACCCCAGTCATCGGGTATTGTGCACAAAAAGCTAAACCCCTGGTGGACGAAGGAGTGCACCGACGCTAAAAAAGCACAAAATGAGGCCTGGGGAATCCTACGAAGGTACCCCACCTATAGCAACCTGTTAACCTTCAAACAAGCGAAAGCCAAAGCACGGTTCATTCGACGACATGCTGAAAAATTATCATGGAAAAAATACATCTCTTCAATTATTAGTACGGTAACATCAAAACGAATGTGGGACCAGGTGAGGAAATTTAGAGGAGAGTACTCATCTTACGCAATGCCACTACTTACATGCCCAGGCACACATACAACACTACAGGACCAGGCCAACTCATTAGGTGAACACTTTAACAACTTCTCCAGCTCGGCAAACTATTCAGGTTCATTCTTAAAATATAAAGAGTCGGCGGAGAAACAGAGACTGCCCACCACTGGGGCTTCAGCTGATATGTATAATAACCCCCTGACAATACATGAATTGAACAGAGTTCTCTCTGCCGGTAAAAAAACGGCAACAGGTCTTGACTGTGTGCACTACACAAAGCTGGCACATTCATCTCAAACATTCTCTCATGCGAACTTTCTCCGTACGTATGTTACGTTTCGCAAAGATCGCGATGATGCCGTCGCATCATCGGGTGGTGTTGCGATTCTCACTCATAAAAGTGTAGCATGTCAACCTTTAAAGCTACGACTGCCCCTTGAAGCAGTGGCGGTGCGAGTTGTTCTGCTAAACAAACTTATTACTGTCTGCTCGCTCTAGGTACCCCCACACTACAAATTAACTAAACATGAATTTCAGTTCCTTATAGATGAATTGCCAGAATCTTACCTTGTGCTTGGGGATTTCAAAGCGCACAACTGCCTGTGGGGCGACTCTCGTATAAATGCGCGAGGTCGTCTTGTTGAACAGTTCGTTCTCTATTCTGGTGCGTGTCTGCTGAATAAGAAGGCACGTACATGTTATTCTCTCGCAAACAGAACATTTTCTTCAATTGACCTCAGGCTAGTTTCCCCGTGTATACTGCCCGAACTCGAATGGGAACTTATCAAGAATCCTTACCTTCCAAGTAAAAGTCGGCAATGAACTGTCACGTCCCTTTACGCAGGAAACTGGTGCACCCCAGGGAGGCGTGCTCACCTGCACTCTCTTTATCGTTAAGATGAACACGCTACGTGCTTCACTACCACCTGCCATTTTGTATTCCGTACACGTAGACGATATACAAATAGGCTTCAAATTCTGCAACCTCACAGTATGCGAAAGACAGGTAGAGCAGCGCTTGAACAATGTTTCCAAGTGTGCAGAAGAAAACGGATTTAGGTTCAACCCCCACAAAAGTTCTTGTGTTCTCTTCACAAGAAAGAGAGGCCTGGTCCCAGATCCTTGTGTAGAACTGGGTGGACAACAAATTCCTGTCAGCAAAGAACACAAATTCCTTGGTGTTATTCTTGATTCCAGGCTCACTTTCATTCCTCACATAAAACATCTTAAAGAAAAATGTCTTAGAACAATGAACTTACTTAAACTCCTATCCCACAAAACGTGGTGTAGTGACATACAGTGCTTATTAAATATTTACAAGAGCCTAGTTCGATCACGGTTAGATTATGGTGCCGTAGTATATCACTCTGCCGCACCGAGCGCGCTTAAGACGTTAGACCCCGTTCACCATCTGGGTATCCGTCTGGCCACTGGCGCATTTAGGACAAGCCCTGTTGAAAGCCTATATGTAGAGTCAGATGAGTGGCAACTCCATCTTCAGAGAACAAACATAAGCTTAACGTACTTTCTCAAGGTTCGCTCTAATAAGGAACATCCGTGTTTCACAAGCGCTAACGACTTTACGTGTGAAACACTTATTCATAACAGACCCTCTTTGAGACTTCCTTTCTCACTGCGTGCAAGAGAACTTAGCACGGAAATGGATGTCCCAGTTCTCTAACAACGCCTAATGCTTCCGGGTAAGCTAGTACCACCCTGGGAGTGACAGCTGATAGAGTGTGACACATCCTTTGTACAGGTCACTAAACATGCGCCCGAGACACATATCAAAGTGCACTTTTTCGAGCTCCAGTACAAGTACTTGTGCACAGAGTTTTACGCACACGCTTCTAAGTCGCATGCTGGGGTGTCCTACGCAGCCATTGGCCCATCCTTCTCGGAATCCGGTGTACTGGACCCTGAAACAAGCCTAGTTACGGCTGAGGCCCATGGAATATTGTCAGCTGTGAAACATATGAGAAAATCAAATATTCAAAAAACTATTTTATTTGCAGACTCCTTAAGCGTCGTAAAAGTCTTGAAGTCACACTGTAAACACAGAAACCTCGTAATCACTGAGCTCTATTCCATCCTCTGTAGAGCGTATATGTCTAACCAGCATGTCATTATATGCTGGGTGCCTGGACATAGGGGCATCGAGGGTAACGTTCTAGCAGACCAGATGGCCACATCAATTTCATTGCATACAGTTAATCCTACTGCTTCGGTTCCTGTCACAGACCTGAAGCCTTTTTTAAGAAGGAAACTGCGAAACCACTGGCAACGTAAGTGGGACGCAGAAGTAAATAACAAAGTGCACGTGAGAAATCCACAGTTAGGTTCTTGGCCCTCCGTAACAAAATCACGGCGAACAAATGTCCTATTCTGTCGCCTAAGAATAGGACACACAATTGGCACACATAACTTCATACTCACTGAAGATGCGGGGAGAGGCTGACCGTCCTCCACGTCCTCCTGGAGTGTCGGGCAGCCGAATCTGAGAGAAAGAAGCATTTTCCCCTAGCATACCGACAGCACATCCCCCTTCATCCCGCAATGCTACTCGGCCCAGAACCTTTTTTTTGACACAAACGCAGTCCTAAGTTTCCTGAAAGATGTTGTCCTCCATGTTTTTAGCCCCACGTGTTCGTAGCGGGTCCTCTCTTCAGAGGATGCCGCTGTGATAACTCTTTCGTATAGCACGCGCCTCTAGGCCCATGTGTTTCAAGGGCTCTGGCGAGGCAGCAGTGCTCCAAGTAATTTTACCATCTTATATATTTTATATTTCGCATCATTCTTCTACGATGGATATTAATGTTCATAGTATTCGTCATTAGTCATCGCCATAATTTTTGGCACGTATATTTTACACACTTTACAGCGACTATTTTAGGCCACTTTACAGCCAAGTCACATCTTCCATAATTCATCGTCAACATTACCACGTGTCATGGCGCTCTTTGGCCAAACCTGGCCCTTGCGCCACAAAACACCACGCATCATCATCATTTCTCACAATGACTTCTTTGTGCTCTACCTGCCGGTTTAACTGCTCGTACAAAAAAGAACGTCACGTTCAATGAGCAGCAAGTGAGTGGGTACCACTCAATTTAGCGCCAGAAACTTATATTTATATTAGCGCCTACGAAGTCTTTCTAGTGCTGAAGCATTATGCCGCTCAACGTATGATCTTGTCATCTTGATTTTCGCACAGCAATCGCTGCTAACAGACAGTGCCACCGCCGTTGTTATCCAGTCGCACATTTTCCTTCAAATACCAAAACTACTTGAAATTTCTAACACATTGATTACTCAGAGTCTCTTCTTTGTCCTCTACATGCTGGTAGAAACAAGAACGTCACGTTCAATGAGGAGCAGGTGACTTGATATCACCCATTTTGACGCCAGCAACCTATACTTATATTAGCGCCTACCAAGTCTTTCCACTGCTGAAGCATTACGCCGCTCAAGGTAGGTTCTAGTCATCTTGATTTTCGCAAAGCAGTCGCAGCTAGCGGACAGTGACGCCGCCGTTCTTATCCATTCGCACGTTTTCCTTTCAAATACCAAAACTACTTGAAATTATAACACATTTATTGCTCACAGTGCATTCTTTCTATTCTACCTACCGGTGCAAACAAGAACGTCACGTTCAGTTATGAGCAAGTGACATGATATTACCCCATTTCACGCCAGCAACTTGTATTTATATTAGCGCCTACCAAATCTTTCTGGCGCTGACGCATTACGCGGCTCAATTTAGGTTGTAGTCATGTTGATTTTTCACAGCAATCACTGCTAACAGACAGTGACGCCACCGTTGTTATCTATTCGGTACATTTGCCTTCAAATACCAAAACTACTTGAAATTTTTTACACATTGATTACTCACAGTTTATTCTTTGTCCTCTACCTGCCGGTACAGACAAGAACGTCAGGTTTAATTAGGAGCAAGTGACTTCATATCACCTAATTTGACAACAACTTATATATATATATATATATATATATATATATATATATATATATATATATATATATATATATATATATATATATATACATATATATATTAGCGCCTACCAAGTCTTTCTAGTGCTCCCCGCAGGGGCGTCGGCGTCAGCACGCGTTTGGCGTGTTGGGATACCACGTACCCGAGCACAGGAGGGTTGGACCCTCCCGCGTGTAGCCGTGTCTGGGGAATGGGGGATCCTGGGGGTTGAGCCGATGCTGGGCGTTTGGACCTTTAAGGCACCCCGGCGGAGGCAACACACCCCTTTGGCCTCTGCTTCACATAGATGGCACCCCCGGACTGACCCACCCGGGGGAAATCGGTAGTTGCCTTTTCCTCTCTCTCTCTCTCCCCCTAGCCTTCGTCTTCCTCTCACTTTTCATCTTTCCTGTCTTCTCCTAGCTTCTCTTTACTTCCAATTTTTCCAGGCAGCAAGGGTTAACCTTGTGTGAATAGCCTACCTAGGTTATTTCATATTTGGTTATAGTGGTAACGTACAGCTGGCGTTTGCAGGCCCTGTTTTTGAGGCCCTGCAGCGTCCCCTTGTAGGACTCCACGGTGGGTGGCTGGCGTTACTGCCGAAATTTCACATATATTTATGGATAGCTCCTTTCCTCCACTCCCTGATTGCCCTGAGAAAAGAGGGCGCACCGATGAAGTTTTTCCATTTTTCGGACGCAAATCCACAACTTCCCTCGTTTCCATGTAGTTCACTCGGAAAAACCCGGCAAACCAGTGCGCACTATTTCACCGTTCCTTGTATGAAAGACCTTGACTGATGTTTTTGGACCGGTTAAAAGGCGACCAGGATGGCAAGCGGTGATCTCCTCCTAGAGCTCCGCGATAAGAAACAATACGAGAAACTGCCTAAGCTTGTGTCATTTGGAGATAACCAACTAACAGTAACCCCATACCGTACTATGAACGCCACCCGCGGCGTTGTGTCGGACGATGGCTTGCTCGAGCTCACTGAGGCTGAACTCTTGGAGGGCTTCAGTGAAGAGAATGTAATCAATGTGAAAATAATTATTATTAGGTGAGATGGGAAAGAAATCCAAACCAAGCACTTGATAATCACCTTCGAATCAAGTGTCCTGCCCGAGTCAATCGAGGCAGTTTACATCAAGCTCCGTGTTAGGCCATATGTGCCTAATCCGCTCAGATGTTTCAAATGCCAACGTTTCGGCCACAGTTCGCAGAGCTGCCGAGGCCGTCAGACCTGTGCGAAGTGCAGTGCCCACGAACATACCTCTGAAGCTTGTGAGAACACTCTGCATTGTGTACAGTGTGAAGGGGAGCACACCGCATATTCGCGGTCGTGCCAATCCTGGAAAAAGAAAAAAGAAATTGTGACGATAAAAGTCAAGGAAAATATTAGTTTCAAGGAGGCACGCAGGCCAGTATCCTACCTGCCCAAAAACACATTTGCCGAAGTGGTGCATCAGGGGGCAGCGCCACAACGGTCTCCGGCGCCTGTCCGACTCACACCCAGTGAGGCGGCAGTAACGCCATCCGCGCCCCCCCCCCCCCCCCCCCGGTGGTGGCTGCAGCTAGCGCTGCTGCACCAACTTAGCAGACGGGGCCATGTATCTCCGTGCAGGTGCCCCCAAAGGCCTCGTCCAACGTGCCGAGGCCTTCACGCCAACCAAAGCGCTCGGAAGAGCGCGTGTTCAGAACCTCGCAAGAGGCGACGGACACAACCACCAGCAAGACGGCGCCACTAGCGTCTAAGGAGCGGCGAGGCACTCTCGACCGCTCCAAAAGAGACAAAACTCCCGTCACGGCGCCTGAAAAAGGCCCGTGAGCTAACGTCAGTCTCTTAAACACGCAGCACCCAACACATATAGTATAATGGATACACAAATACTACAATGGAATGTGAGAGGACTTCTCCATAACCTCGACGACATTATAGAAATAATACAGAAACATAATCCGAAGCTGCTGTGTGTTCAAGAGACACATCTCAAACCTACCAATACAAATTTTCTTAGAAACTACACCATCTTCCGCAAAGACCGTGTGGAGGCTAATGCCGCCGGCGGTGTAGCAATAATAGCGGACAGGTCTGTAGCTTGCCGCCACGTCGCCCTTCAGACGATCCTTGAGGCAGCGGCAGTTCGGGCCATTCTCTTCAATTAATTAATCACTGTATGTTCTATTTATTTACCCCCGAACCATCATCTAAAAAAAAACAGATTTTACAACCTTATTACCCAACTTCCCGAACCTTACATTCTTGTGGGGGATTTTAATGGTCACCACACGATGTGGGGAGACACACGATGCGACGCGAGAGGCCGATTAGTAGAAAACTTTTTAGTAAACACGGGAACATGCCTCTTCAATAAAAACGAACCGACTTATTATAATATGTATCACCACTCACATTCTTCCGTAGACTTATCTATCGGTTCCGCAGATCTCTTCGCTTATCTAGCCCCGCAGGGGCGTCTGCGGAAGCAGGCGTTTGGTGTGTTGCGACACCACGTACCCGAGCACACGAGGGTTGGACCCTCCCGCATGTAGCCGTGCGCGGCTTAGCCGTGTCCGGGGAAAGGGGGATGCTGGAGGTTGAGCCGATGCCGGGTGTTCGGACCTTAAGGCCCCCCGGTGGAGGCAACACACCTCTTTGGCCTCTGCTTCACGTTGACGGCACCCCCGGACTGACCTACCCGGGCGAAATCGGCAGTCGCGTTTTCCTGTCCTCCTCTCTAATCTTCGTCTTTCTCTCTCGCCTTTTTCATCTTTCCTGTGTTCTCATCACTTCTCCTCACTTCCTAGTTTCTCGGCGGCAAGGGTTAACCTTGTGTAGCTAGCCAGCCTTGGCTATGCTGTATTTGGTTATAGCAGCGATGTACGGCTGGCGTTGGCAGAGTTTCCCTTGCAGGAAGTTTTGTCACGTCCCCCAGTTGGGCTCCATGGTGGGTGGTCGGCATCGCGGCTGAAAACCCAACTGTACTTATGGAAAACGCTTTTCCTAAACTACCTGATCGCCCTCAGAAACGAGGGCGCACCGAAGATTTCTTTCAGTTTTTCGGACGACAAGTCCAGAACTTTCCTAGATATCATGTGATCCACTTAGAAAACCCAGACAAACTAGTGCGTAACATTTCACCGTTCCTTGTTTCGATGTCTTTACCTGAAGTTTTTGGAACAGGATATAAAGCGTGGAGAATGACAAGTGGTGATCTTCTCTTGGAGCTCCACGATGAGAAGCATAATGAGAAACTGCCGAAACTTGTCTCATTTGGGGAGACCCAAATAACAGTAACCCCGCACCGTACCATGAACACTACCAGCGGCGTTGTCTCGGACGATGACATGCTAGAGCTCACTGAAGCTGAACACTTGGTGGGCTTCAGTAAACAGAATGTCATAAATGTTAAGCGAATTAAGATGAGGCGAGATGGTAAAGAGATCAAGGCGAAAGACCTGATACTCACTTTCGGTTCGAGTGTCCTCCCCGAGACCATCGAGGCCGGTTATATGAAACACCGTGTTAGGCCATACGTGCCCAATCCTCTTATATGCTTTAAGTGCCAAAGGTTCGGCCACCGTTAACAGAACTGTCGAGACCGGCTGACATGTGGCAAGTGCAGTGACAAAGAACATTCTTCCGAAACGTGCCAGAGCACTCCAAATTGTGTCAACTGTGAGGGCGAGTATGCCGCATATTCGCGGTCCTGCCCGTCCTGGAAAAGAGAAAAAGAGATTGTGACAATCGAAGTCAACGAAAACATATCTTTCAAAGAGGCACGTAGGTGGGTGTCATAGCTAAGAGCAGCTTTGCCGATGTGGCGCGTAAGGGGGCAGCGTCACAACGGGCTCCGGCGGCTGTCCAACCCACACGCAGTGACTCGGCTGTTACGCCATCTGCCCCCGCGGTGGTTGCAGCTAGCGCTGCTCCGTCAACACAGCCGAGGGGACCATCGATCCCGAAGGTGGGCGCAGCCGACGCTGCCCCAACCTCCCCGGCCCTTTCCAGCGCTGGCAACAGCCGGCGCAGCCAAATCCCGCAGGGTCCCCCATCGACCTCTGGGCTGGTGGGCGCAGGGGTCTTGCCCTCAAAGGCAGGACTCTCTCTTGTAACTTCTCGCTCGCAAGAGCACTTGTCCGGCGCCTCACAAGAGGCAAGGGACACTACACCTGTCCTCAAGGCGAACCAAACGCCTAAGGAGCGGCGAGGCTTCCTCGAACGCTCCAGAAAGGGCAGAACCCCCGTTACAGGGCCTCGAAAGAGCTCTGTAACCTAAGGCATCATCTCCCTTTCCGTACACACAGCAGTTATTTACACTAAATATGGATACACAAATTATTCACTGGAACATCAGAGGTCTCCTTAGAAACCTTGATGATTTGCAAGAACTCATCCAGAAACATAATCCAAAGGTGCTGTGTTTACAGGAAACACATTTAAAATCCAAACACACAAACTTTCCTCGTATGCAAGTAACGTTTCGCAAAGATCGCGATGATGCCGTCGTATCATCGGGTGGTGTTGCGATTCTCGCTCATAAAAGTATAGCATGTCAACATTTACAGCTACGAACGGCCCTTGAGGCAGCGGCGCTTCGAGTTATTCTGCTAAAGAAACTGATCACTATTTGCTCACTTTATATACCCCCACATTATAAACTAAGCAAACATGAATTTCAGTCCTTCATGGATGAATTGCCAGAACCCAATGTTGTTCTTGGCGATTTCAGTGCACATAACTACCTGTGGGGCTACCCTCGTATAGATGCGCGTGGACGTCTTGTCGAACAGTTCCTTTTTTCTTCTGGTGCGTGTCTGTTGAATAAGAAGGAACACACATATTACTCTCTTGCAAACAGAAGCTATTCTTCCATAGATCTTAGCATCGTCTCCCCCTCTGTAGTGCCTGAACTTGAATGGGAAGTTACCGACAACCCTTACGGCAGCGACCACTTCCCTATACTGTTAAGATGACCGAAAGAAAACGAATATCCACCACACGTTCCTAGGTGGAAGATTCAGACAGCTGATTGGGAGAAATTTCGATCTCTTTCTAGTATCTCATGGGCTGACCTGTCTTCGTTAGGAATTTATGCTGCAGTCGAGTTCTTTACAGCATTCATAATAGATGTCGCATCTAAGTTCATATCAGAAGTAAAAGGCTTGGCCTGCAAACGGCGTGTCCCGTGGTGGAACGACGATTGTAGGATCGCTCGTGAAAAACAGAACAGGGCGTGGGGGTCGCTACGCGCTTCTCCCACTGCGGATAATCTTAGCAACCTTAAAAAAGTAAAATCCCAGAGCAGGCGAACCCGTTGACAGGCCAGACGAGAACGTTGGCAGAAGTTTCTATCGAGTATTAACTCGTTCAAAGATGAGGCCAAAGCCTGGAACAGGGCCAATAGGATATGAGGACGACAAGCATATGCACTCCCTATGGTAAACACAGAATGCGATACCCTACAAGATCAGGCGGACTCACTTGGGGAGCACTTTGAGAGCGTGTCAAGCGCCAACCATTACTCGCAATCATTTCTGAAATATAAACAAATACAAGAATTTAAGCCACTCATGAGAAAATGTCATCAGAATGAACCATAGAACTGTCCTTTTAGCATTGCCGAGTTGAGAGGTGCCTTGAGCGCATGCTAGAGCTCTGCACCGGGATCTGACAGAAGCATGTATGAAATGATCAAAAACTTACATAAAGACACCCAAGTTACACTAGTCATAATTTTCAACACCATTTGGGCTGCGGGATACTTCCCGACTGCATGGAAAGAAGCCATTTTGATCCCGGTTTTGAAACAAGGCAAAGATCCTTCCTCAGTGGCAAGTTACCGCCCGATAGCCCGGACAAGTTGCCTTTGTAAGGTATTTGAAAAAATGATCAATCGCCGTCTCGTGCATCTCCTCGAGTCCAGTAAAATGCTTGACCCATTTCAATGTGGTTTTCGTGAAGGGCGATCTACAATCGACCATCTTGTGCGCATCGAAGCGAGCATTCGCGATGCCTTCCTGCACAAGCAATCTTTCTTATCTGTATTTCTGGATATGGAAAAAGCGTACGACACAACCTGGTGGTACGGAATCCTGCGCGATCTTACCGCGCTAGGTATCCGCGGCAATACGTTAAATACTATAGAGAGCTACCTAGGGAACAGTACATTTCGAGTGAAAATAGGTCCTGCACTGTCGCGTACATTTGTACAGGAAACTGGGTTACCCCAGGGTAGCGTACTCAGCAGCATGCTCTTTGTCCTAAAGATGAACACGCTTCGTGCATCTTTACCACCAGCTATTTTCTATTCCGTCTACGTAGATGATATACAATTAGGTTTCAAATCCTGCAACCTCACAGTCTGCGAGAGACAGGTACAGCATGGTTTGAACAAGGTGTCACAGTGGGCAGAGAAGAATTGATTTAAAATCAATCCTCACAAGAGTTCTTGTGATCTGTTTACAAGAAAGAGAGGCCTGGTTCCAGATCTTTGCTTAGAACTGTGTGGACAACAGATACCTGTAAACAAAGAACACAAATTTTGTAGGTGCTATACTTGACAATAGACTCAATTTCGTCCCACAAATTAAATATCTCAAAGATAAATGTCTGAAAACAATGAACCTAATGAAACTTCTATCGTAGACTACGTGGGGTAGTGACAGGACGTGCATAATGAATCTCTATAAGAGCCTGATTCGGTCACGATTAGATTATGGTGCCGTGATTTATCATTCTGCCGCCCCGAGCGCGCTGAAGATGCTAGATCCGGTCCACCATCTAGGAATCCGCTCAGCCACTGGAGCTTTCAGAACAAGTCCCATTGACAGTTTATATGCAGAATCAGATGAGTGGTCACTTCATCTGCAGAGAACATACATCAGCCAAACATATTTTCTGAAAGTCCACTCTAATCCTCAAAATCCGTGTTTTCCCCGCAGAGGCGTCTGTGTCAGCAGGCGTTTGGTGTGTTGCGACACCACGCACCCGAGCAAACGAGGGGTGGACCCTCCCGCGTGTAGCCGTGCGCGGCTTGGCCGCGTCCGGGGAAAGGGGGATCCTGGGGGTTGAGCCAATGCCGGGTGTTCGGACCTTTAGGGCCCCCCGGCGGAGGCAACACACCTCTTTATCCTCTGCTTCACGTAGACGGCACCCCCGGACTGACCCACCCGGGTGAAATCGGTAGTTGCCTTTTCCTGTCTCTCTCTCCCTCCTACCTTCGTCTTTTTCTCACTTTCAATCTTTCCTTTCCTCTCTTTATTTTCGTGTTACTTCCGATTTCGTAGGCAGAAAGGGTTAACCGTGTGCATTATATCCAGTCTTGGGTATATGTATTCGGTTATAGCGGGGTTGCACCGCTGGCGTGCGCAGAACTGAATATTTTCCGTCCTGTGTCGTCCCCTGGTTGGGCTCCATGGTGGGTGGCGGCCATCCCTGCCGAAAACACCATTCGACTAATGGCCACTTCTTTTCCCCGACTACCTGATCGCCCTCAGAAACGAGGGCTCACCGAAGATATTTTCCGATTTCATGGAAACAAACTGCCAAACTTCCCCAGATTCCATGTAGTTCATTCAAACAAACCTGAAAAGACCATGAGAATGACTTCTCCTTTCCTAGTCTCTAAGAATCTCACTGAAACTCTTCGTACAGGCTATAAAGCAACGAAAATGGCTAACGGCGATCTCCTTCTGGAACTCCGCGATCCAAAACAGCTTGAAAATCTTCCTAAAGTTCAGCCATTTGGGGAAATCCCAGTAATAATAACCCCACACCGAACTATGAACACCAGTCGTGGTGTTGTTTCTGACGACGATTTGATGGAGTTAACAGAAGCAGAACTGCTTGAAGGCTGGAGTGAGCAAAACGTGATCAATTTCAAAAGAATCATGCTAAGGTGTGACGGGAAGGAAATAAAAACCAAGCATCTTTTACTGACTTTCTCCTCAAGCATTCTGCCTGAGACACTCGAGGCCGGCTATATAAAGCTACGAGTCAGGCCGTATGTTCCGAATCCTCTCCGCTGCTTCAAATGCCAGCGTTTCGGCCACAGTTCCCAGAACTGCCGAGGCCGGTCGACATGTGCAAAATGTAGTTCCCGTGACCATGCCGCTGAACCATGCGAAAACGCTCCACACTGCGTGAACTGTGATGGCGAGCATGCCGCGTACTCGCGGTTATGCCCGTCTTGGTAGAAAGAAAAAATAAATAGTTACTATCAAAGTAAAGGAAAACATATCGTTCAAAGAGGCACGCAGGCGGGTAGCACACCTTCCAAACACCAGCTTTGCCGATGTGGCACGTCAGGGGGCAGCATCACAACGGCCTGCGGCGGCTGTCCGGCCCACAAGGAGTGACTCGGCAGTTACGCCATCTGCCCCCGCGGCGGTTGCAGCTAGCGCTGCTCCGCCAACCGAGCAGAAGGGACCTTCTACCCCGAAGGTGGGCGCAGCCGAGGCTGCTCCAACCCCCCCGGCCCCTTCCAGCGCTGGCAACAGCCGGCGCATCCAACTCCCACAGGGAGCCCCATTGAACTACGGGCTGGTGGGCGCAGGGGTCTTGCCCTCCAAGGCCGGACTCCCTCTGAAAACTTTTCGCTCGCAAGAGCACGTGCCCGGAGCCTCACTAGAGGCAATGGATACAACACCTATCCTCAAGGCGCACCAAGCGCCTAAGGAGCGTCGACACTCGCTCGAACGCTTCAGAAAGAGCAAAACCCCTGTTACAGTGCCTCGAAAGGGCTCTGTAATCTAAGGCATCCCTGCCGTTTCCGTAAACACAGCACCAATTGACATCAAATATGGATACACAAATAATTCAATGGAACATCAGAGGCCTCCTTCGAAACCTTGATGATTTGCAAGAACTCATCCACAAACATAATCCAAAAGTGCTGTGTTTACAGGAAACACACTTAAAATCCAAACACACAAACTTTCTCCGAACGTAAGTTACGTTTCGCAACGATTGCGATGATGCCGTCGCATCATCGGGTGGTGTTGCGATTGTCATTAAGAAAAGTATAGCCTGTCAAACCTTACAGCTACGAACGCCCCTTGAAGCAGTGGCGGTGCGAGTTGTTCTGCTAAACAAACTCATCACTATTTGCTCGCTCTACATACCCCCACATTACAAATTAACTAAACACAAATTTCACTCCTTCATAGATGAATTGCCACAACCTTATATTGTTCTTGGCGATTTCAGTGCACATAACTACCTGTGGGGCTACCCTCGTATAGATGCGCGTGGACGTCTTGTCGAACAGTTCCTTTTTTCTTCTGGTGCGTGTCTGTTGAATAAGAAGGAACACACATATTACTCTCTTGCAAACAGAAGCTATTCTTCCATAGATCTTAGCATAGTCTCCCCGTCTGTACTGCCTGAACTTGAATGGGAAGTTACCGACAACCCTTACGGCAGCGACCACTTCGCTATACTGTTATCACCTAAAAAGAACGAATATACACCACAGGCTCCTAAGCGGAAGATTGATACAGCTGACTGGGAGAAATTCCGAACTCTCAGCAGTGTTTCATGCGATGTCATGTCCTCGTTAGGAATTGATGCAGCTGTGGAATATTTTACAGCCTTCATAATAGATGCCGCATCTAAATGCATATCACAAGTAAATGGCTTGGCATGTAAACGATGCGTCCCGTGGTGGAACGACGATTGTAGGATCGCTCGTAAGAAACAAAACAAAGCGTGGCGGTTGCTACGCACCTCCCCCACTGCGGTAAATCTTATACACTTTAAAAAAGTAAAATCCCAAGGCAGGTGAACCCGCAGACAGGCCAGAAGAGAGAGCTGGCAGAAATTTTTATCAGGTATCAACTCGTACACAGATGAGGCCAAAGTCTGGAACAGGGTTAGTAGGATAAGAGGGCGACAAACATACTCCCTCCCTTTGGTAAACACACAAGGCGAAACCCTGCAAGACCCGGCAGATTCACTTGGGGAGCACTTTGAGCGTGTGTCGAGCTCAATCAATTATTCCCAGTCCTTTCTTCAACATAAAGAAATAATAGAACGTAAGCCAATCATACGAAAATCCAGGCAGAATGAACCGTATAACCGGCCTTTCAGTATTGCCGAATTGAAAGCTGCCTTGAACACATGCAAAAGAACTGCACCGGGACCTGACAGAGTCATGTATGACATGATCAGAAACCTACATACTGACACACAAGTTACACTGCTTATACTATTCAACACTATTTGGACTTCCGGATTCCTCCCATCCACATGGAAAGAAGCGATTGTGGTTCCTGTTCTGAAGCACTGCAAGGACACCTCCTTGGCGGCAAGTTACCGTCCGATAGCTCTAACTAATTGTCTGTAAGCTTTTTGAAAAAATGATAAATCGCAGACATATACATTTCCTTGAGCTCAACAATATGCTCGATCCTTATCTGTGTGGATTCCGAGAAAGGCGGTCGACAACCGATCATCTTGTGCTCATGGAAGCAAGTATCCGCGATGCCTTTATACATAAACAGTTTTTCCATTCGATATTCCTCGATATGGAGAAGGGATATGACATGGCATCGCGTGACGGGATCTTGCGAGACCTGTCGGAAATCAGCATCAGTGGAAATATGCTGAACACAATTGAAAGCAATTTGTCAAATCGTACCTTCCGAGTAAAAGTCGGTAATGCACTGTCACGTCCCTTTACGCAAGAAACTGGTGTACCCCGGGGAGGATTTTAATGTTCATAGTATTCGTCATAAGTCATCGCCATAATTTTATAGCACGTAGATTTTACGCACTTTACAGCGACTATTTTAGGCCACTTTACAGCCAAGTCACATCTTCCATAATACATCGTCAACGTTACCACGTGTCATGGCGCTCTTTGGCCAAACCTGGCCCTTGCGGCACAAAACTCCACACATCATCATCATCATCAGTGTCATTTGGGGAGACTCACATAATAGTAACCCCGCACCGTAAAATGAACACCACCCGCGGTGTTGTGTCGGATGATGATTTGCTTGAGCTGACTTAAGCGGAACTCCTGGAGGGCTTCACCGAACAAAATGTGATCAATGTCAGAAGAATTAGGGTGAGGCGAGAAGGTAAAGAGATTCAGACGAAGCACTTAATAATCACCTTTGGTTCAAGTGTCTTGCCCGAGTCAATCAAGGCCGGGTATATGAAGCTCCGTGGCAGACCGTACGTGTCAAACCCACTCCATTGTTTCAAATGCCAGCGCTTCGGCCACAGCTCGCAGAGCTGCCGAGGTCGCCATACTTGTGCTAAATGCAGTGCCCAAGAACACACCACTGAAACTTGTGAGAATGCTCTCCACTGTGTAAACTGTGATGGGGAGCACGCTGCGTACACGCGGTCGTGCCCCTCCTGGATGAAGGAATAAGAAATAGCAACCATCAAAGTAAAAGATCACATATCGTTCAAAGAGGCACCCAGGCGGGTTTCATACCTGCCCAAGAAAAGTTTTGCCGATGTGACGCGTCAGGGTGCAGCGACACAACGGCCACCGGCGGCTGTCCGACCCACAACCAGCGAGTCGGCAGACACGCCATCGGCCCCCTCGGCGGTTGCAGCTAGCGCTGCTCCGTCAACCCACCAGACGGGGCCACCGACCCCTCCGCGGCCCCTTCCAGCGCTGGCAACAGCCGGCGCAGCCAAATCCCCCAGGGTGCAAGACCCCTGCACCCACCAGCCTCCGGGCTGGTGGGTGCAGGGGTCTTGCGCTCCAAGGCAGGGCCCTCGCTGGTAAATTCTCGCTCGGAAGAGCGCGTTTCCGGCGCCTCACAAGAGACAGTGGACACTACACCTATACTCAAGGCGCACCAAGCGCCTAAGGAGTGGCGAGGCTCGCTCGAACGCTCCAGAAAGAGCAGAGCCCCCGTTACAGGGCCTCGAAAGAGCTCTGTATTTTAAGGCATCACCTCCGTTTCCATACACACGGCACATATTTACATTCAAAATGGATACACAAATTATTCAATGGAACGTCAGAAGTCTTTTTAGGAACCTTGACGACGTGCAAGAGCTTATCCAAAAACACAATCCAAAATTGCTGTGTCTACAGGAAACACATTTAAAACCACAACACACAAACTTTCTCCGACCATATGTCAAGTTCCGCAAAGATCGCAATGATGCTGCCGTATCATCAGGCGGTGTTGCCATTTTTATTCATAAAAGTATTTCCTGTCAGCGTTTACAGCTACAAATGCCCCTTGAAGCAGTGGTGGTTCGAGCTGTTCTCCTAAACAAGCTCATCACCCTTAGCTCTCTTTACGTGCCCCCACACTACAAATTAACGAAACCTGACTTCCAATCCTTTATAGATCAATTGCCAGAACCTTATGTTCTTGGCGATTTCAATGCGCAGAGCTCCCTGTGGAGCGATTCTCATATAGACGCGCGAGGTCGTCCTGTTGAGCAGTTCCTTTTTTCTTCAGGTGCGTGCTTGCTGAATAAGAAGAAACCCACTTGTTACTGTCTTGCAAACAATACCTTCTCTACAATTGATCTGAGCATAGTTTCCTCGTCTATACTGCCCGAACTCGAATGGGAAATTACGTATAATCCCTACGGAAGCGACCACTTCCACATACTGTTAAGAACACTTAAAGAAAATGAATGCCCACCACAGGCTCCTAGGTGGAAGATTGACACAGCCGACTGGGAGGAATTCCGCAACTTAACTAGGATATCATGGGATGACATGTCTTCTTTAGAACACGATGCCGCTGTGGAGTACTTCACAGCCTCCATAATGGATGCCGCATGTAAATCCATACGTGAAGTAAGTGGCTCGGCACGCAAACGGCATGTCCCGTGGTGGAACGATGAATGCTGAATCGCGCGTAGGAATCAGAACGAAGCCTGGGGGTTGCTACGCGCTTCGCCCACTGCAGCAAATCTTGCCAACTTTAAGAAAGTAAAGTCCCAAGGCAGGAATACCCGCCGACAGGCTAGAAGAGAAAGTTGGGAGAAGTTTTTATCGAGTATAAACTCTTATACAGATGAGGCCAAAGTATGGAACAAGGTAAATAGAATTATAGGGAGACAAACATATTCACTTCCTCTGGTAAATACACAGGGCGATACACTGCAAGACCAGGCAGACTCACATGGGGAGCACTTTAAGAGCGTATCAAGTTCAAATCATTATTCGCAATCTTTCCTGAAATATAAACTAATAGAAGAACGTATGCCATTAACAAGAAAGTGTCGAGAGAATGAGCCTTACAACCATCCATTTAGTATTGCCGAATTGAGAGCTGCCCTGACCGCATGCAAGAGCTCCGCACCAGGATGTGATAGAGTCATGTATGAAATGCTTAAAAACTTACACAATGATACGCAAGTTACACTACTCACACTTTTCAACACCATCTGGGATGCAGGGTACCTTCCAATCGCGTGGAAGGAAGCCATTGGGGTCCCTGTTTTGAAACAAGGCAAAGACCCTTCCTCAGTGGCAAGTTACCGCCCGATAGCCCTCACAAGTTGCATTTGTAAGGTTTTTGAAAAAATGATAAATCGGCGACTCATTCATTTCCTTGATCATAGCAAAATGCTTGATCCTTATCAGTGCGGCTTCCGAGAAGGGCGCTCCACATCCGATCATCTCGTACGTGTTGAAGGGAATATTCGGGATGCATTTATACATAAACAGTTATTCCTATCGATATTTCTCGATATGGAAAAGGCGTATGACACAACGTGGCGTTACGGAATCTTAAGAGACCTGTCAGACTTGGGCATCCTCGGCAATATGCTTAACATAGTAGAAAGCTATCTGTCCAATCGTACCTTCCGGGTAAAAGTCGGCAATGCACTCTCACGTCCTTTTACGCAAGAAACGGGTGTACCCCAAGGAGGCGTGCTCAGCTGCACGCTCTTTATCGTGAAGATGAACACGCTTCATGCTTCATTACCACCCGCCATCTTTTACTCTGTCTACGTGGACGACATTCAAATAGCTTTCAAATCTTGTAACCTCTCAGTCTGCGAGAGACAGGTACAGCATGACCTGAAGAAAGTGTCAATGTGGGCAGACAGGAATGGATTTAAGATCAATCCTAACAAAAGGTCTTGTGTTCTTTTTACAAGAAAGAGAAGTAGCTCCTAAGGCTTTCTGTACTTCGTCTGGCGTTACCTGCGGGATTTCGAATTCCTCTAGGCTATTCTCTCTTCCACGATCGTCGTGGGTTCCACTGGTACTATATATATCTCTGTAGAACTCCTCAGCCACTTGAACTATCTCATCCATATTAGTAACTATATTGCCGGCTTTGTCTCTCAACGCACACATCTGATTCTTGCCTATTCCTAGTTTCTTCTTCACTGGTTTTAGGCTGCCTCCGTTCCTGAGAGCCTGTTCAATTCTATCTATATTATAGTTCCTGATGTCCGCTGTCCTACGCTTGTTGATTAACTTAGAAAGTTCTGCCAGTTCCATTCTAGCTGTAGGGTTAGAGGCTTTTATACATTGGCGTTTCTTGATCAGATCTTTTGTCTCCTGCGATAGCTTACTGGTTTCCTGTCTAACGGCATTACCACCGATTTCTATTGCGCACTCCTTAATGATGCCCATGAGATTGTCGTTCATTGCTTCAACACTAAGGTGCTCTTCCTGAGTTAAAGCCGAATACCTGTTCTGTAGCTTGATCCGGAAATCCTCTAGTTTCCCTCTTACAGCTAACTCATTGATTGGCTTCTTGTGTACCAGTTTCTTCTGTTCCCTCCTCAAGTCTAGGCTAATTCGAGTTCTTACCATCCTATGGTCACTGCAGCGTACCTTGCCGAGCACGTCTACATCTTGTATGATGCCAGGGTTCACGCAGAGTATGAAGTCGATTTCATTTCTAGTCTCACCATTCGGGCTCCTCCACGTCCATTTTCGACTAACCCGCTTGCGGAAAAAGGTATTCATTATCCACATAATATTCTGTTCTGCAAACTCTACTAATAACTCTCCTCTGCTATTCCTAGAGCCTATGCCATATTCCCCCACTGACTTGTCTCCAGCCTGCTTCTTGCCTACCCTGGCATTGAAGTCGCCCATCAGTATAGTGTATTTTGTTTTGACTTTACCCATCGCCGATTCTACGTCTTCATAGAAGCTTTCGACTTCCTGGTCATCATGACTGCATGTAGGGGCATAGACTTGTACCACCTTCAATTTGTACCTCTTATTAAGTTTCACAACAGGACCTGCCATCCTCTCGTTAATGCTATAGAATTCCTGTATGTTACCAGCTATTTCTTTATTATTCAGGAATCCGACTCCTAGTTCTCGTCTCTCCGCTAAGCCTCGGTAGCACAGTACGTGCTCGCTTTTTAGCACAATATATGCTTCTTTTGTCCTCATAACCTCACTGAGCCCTATTATATCCCATTTACTACCCTCTAATTCCTCCAATAACACTGCTAGACTCGCCTCACTAGATAGCGTTCTAACGTTAAACGTTGCCAGGTTCAGGTTCCAATGGCGGCTAGTCCTAAATATTCCTAATTATTCTAGAGCTGAGAATGTTTCAATTCTGGACTATATCAATGTGAACTATGACAGTCCTAAATGCATTGGTGCATTTGTAAGTGCAACGGTGGAAGATGAGTGAGAACGTTTTAAAGAAATAATGCAAACACTCCCTTGCCAATAAAAGTGTACATACCTGACCGAAAGAAAAAGGTTGAAAGGAATAATTCGTACATTTCGCTAAAACTTATCAATATGAAGCGTTGACTGCGGCGCGTGCGAACCAAAATCGTAATAAACAAAGTGTAATAAGCGATGACGTCACCACACTTTCTTTGTCGCTGAGAACAGAGTTGATCACTGCACCGAGGTGATACATGAATGAATCGTACACCTACTTTATTAAGACTGCACCGTTGAAGTTTTTAACTATTGAGAGCTGGAAAGTTACCGATACTTTCCAGATAGCCTGCAGTTTTAATGATAATTTCAAATGAGCGTTTACGAACGATGACATCATTTTATCGGAATATAACCTGCACTGTACTGCCTTGCCAATAACTGATATTGTGCTGACTCAAGAGGAACCTTGAGCCCTCTTCTAGGCATTGATGTAAGGAAATGTGGGATTCCAAATGCCTTTGTAAAAAGGTACGCTGAGTGGTGCTCCTATTACTTAACTCAAATATTTAACAAATCTTTACAAACAGGAGAAACTCCTGACTGGAATTGTGCGAGAGCAATGTCGATTCATAAAAGTGGCGCTATAGATATCATGAATAAGTACAGGCCTGTGTCATTGACAAGCACATGCTGTAAAACACAGCAACATGTACATACCATGCACTTAAGAGAATTTATCGAACCGCAGAATTTAATGGGCAACCGACAACATGGTTTTACGGGAGCTTCTCTACCATGTCCATTCTTACGGGAGTAACGCACTTCATTAACCAAATCATTGCCGCTAGAGGACGGGTTGATATTATTTTTCTTGATTTTAAGAAAGCATTCGACAAAATATTACAATTTAAGTTGTTACATAAACTTAGCACAATTTTGCGGAATGATACTCCCATCAAGTGTATTGCCGCTTATTTAAGAAAGAGAGGAAAGGTGGTTTGCATCCAATGCGCCACATGTACGAGAGGAGTTGTATGCTCAGTGGTTCCCCAGGTCTCTCTTATAGGGCCACTTTCGTTTGTCCTTTGTATTAATGATATGAGTAGCGGTTTCTGACCTGAAATGTTTATTAAGCATTGTGCGAATTACACAGTTATATACTCAACGGTGGGTTCAACGTATGATCAGGAAAAACTTAATTAACAACTGGGGGTGATAGGTGGCTGGCGCCAAAAATGGCAAACGGAGTTGAACCGTAACAAAACCGTTTTTAGGCCAATTGAAAAAAAAACACTATTATTTCATTACATGATGCATGACGAACCGATCTGCCGTGTGTCAGAGTTTACATGACAGATCACTTGAGCTGGGGTCGCTACATAGGTTATATCTGTGATAACTCACAAAACAACTGTGGATGCTTCGTCGTAAGCTTGGTCATGCGAGAACTGAAGTCAAACTTTGAGCGTATAAAACTTTCATTATGCCGCTGCTGAAAACGCATGTCCCATATGAAAGCCATATACGCAAAAGGACATCACGAAATGTGAATGCGTACAAAACAGGGATTTAAGATATATTTTTAACTCGTTCCGTGAAACGCAGTCGGTAACAAGACTAAGGACACAAGCAGAAGTTCTTACTTTCCAGCAAAGAATAATCATCAACGGCCTCTAATTCTTCTTCAAGATGTTGCATGGTAAATATAAAACTGAAATAGATAAAATTTTAACACTGGACACTGCATTCTCGGGCACAAAGCACGGTAAGCACATCAAGCCTTTGAGGCATAATACAGAGTTTTTTAAAAATTCATTTATTTTGTAGGCTATAGATACATGGAACAAATTATGGAATGATGTTACCCTGTGTAATGATCGTAAGGAATTAGCTACTGCACTTAATGTTACTTCAAAATGTGGAAAGCAGAATTGATGTACCCAAATGTACATTCTTGCTCACTTGTGTTCTGCTGGGTCGTGCTAATATGTTTAATATGCGATGCCCTTTCATTTGCAATTGTCTTTAAATTCATAACACATGTATTTATGTTATACACAGCAATCCCTCTTTTGGCATGTATTCTAATAGTAGGGATAAGTAAGTAAATAAACAATATATATGTGTTTATCGGCGTCTGTCATGTCTTTCTGGCACTGAAGCATTACACCTTGCAGCGTGCGCTCTGCTCATGTTAAGTTTCAGGCAGGCAGTACTCTCGACGCACGCTGGCACCGAAATTTATATTCATTCGGCGCTTTGCATCAACGACCACAAAGACCTCCAATTTGTAAGATTGGTGATGCGAGAACTGAAGTCAAACTTTGAGCGTATAAAACTTTCATTATGCCGCTGCTGAAAACACATGTCCCATATGAAAGCCATATACGCAAAAGGACATCACGAAATGTGAATGCGTTGTTCCTAGTTTCCTATGTCATCTCAATGCCGGCAATGACACGAACGTCGTGATAAATGATGAGAATATAGGTTTAACATTGCGGCAACTGACGTAATCAATATGTGTATATTGATGTCAGTCATGTCGATCTGCCACTGAACCATTGCGCCGTTAAGCGTGCGTTCTGCTCGCGTTAATTGTCATACAGGAAGCATTTTCAGTGCACTGGGACACCGCAGCTGTTATGCATTCGCAAGTTTTGCTTCAATGACAAAGACATCCTCGTGTTTCTGACAAATTGATTTTTCACAACACCTTTTTCGTTCTCTACTTGCCAGTACACACTTGTCGTCAAATCAGGACAATAATGAATTTGAACTTAATCATTACAACGCTCAGCGCGCGTTCTGCTGCTCATGCTTATCTTCACACAAGAAGTACTGCTACAGACAGTGACGCCGATGTTGTTATTCATTCGCACGCTTTGCTTCATTTAGCACAACTTCGAATTTGCAGAAAATTGATCGTTCAAAGCGCCCCCTTTGTCATCTACATGCAAATGCACACATGAATGTCATGTCAGATGCGTACAATAAAGACGACATCATGGCAACTGAAGCAAACAATATCTATATATTTGCGCGTAACATGTCTTTCTGCCACTGAAGAATTACCACGCTGCGCCTGCGTTTTGCTCATGCTTAATTTTTATGGCGAAAATACCACTAAGGATTTTTGACTCTGATCGTGAAGCAAAACCTGGAAGCCTACGTAGCTTAGCCTCCCTTATTCCTTACCCCTTCTAATAATAAAGTTGACACTCACTCACTCACTCTGCAGTTGTTAGACCTTTCGCATGTTTTGCTTCAATGACCACAACGGAGCCTAATATATATGAAATAATTGTTCAGCGTGCGTCCTTTCCTCTACCTACAGGTACGTACATGAACGCAACGTCAGATTAGGAGAAAAATTGCTTTTCATCGCGGCAAATGGGGCCACCGATGTGATTATAGTTGCGCCTTCCAAGACATTATGGCGGTCAAGTATTTCGCCGCTCAACGTTGGTTCTACACATGATGATTTTCAAACAGGAAGTACTGCTAACAGACAGTGACGCCACAGTTGTTATCCACTCACATATTTTGCTTCAGGTTCTACAACGTCCGTGAATTTACAAGAAATTGATGGTTCACAATGCCATCTTTTCTCTCTACCTGCCGGTGCACACAGTAACGCAACGTCAAATGAGGAGAATTATGACTTGACACCGAAACAACGGAGGCAACCAACATGTTAATATTTGCGTCAACCATGTCTTTCTACCACTGCAGCATTACAACATTCAGTGCGCGTTCTGCTCGTGTTAATTTTTATGTAGGAGGTACTGCCGACGCAGAGACACTGCAGTTGCGATTTATTCGCACGTTTTGCTTCAAGCACTAATATACCTCGAATTTCTAAGAAATTGATTTTTCACAGCGCCTCATTTGTCCTCTACCTGCCGGTGCACGCAAGAACACATCTTTCAATGAGAATAATGGCTTCGCATTGTGGCAACTGATGGAATCGACAAGCTTATATTTTCGCCTTTGCAGCTTGTCATGCACTGAAGCATTCAGGTGCTCAACATAGGTTCTACTCATATTAATTTTCACCCAGGATCTACTGCAAACCAGAAGAGACGTTGCAATTGTTAAATATTCACACGTATTGCTTCAATTAGCCCAACGACCTCGAATTACTAAGAACTTCATTCTTCACAATGTCTTCTTTGTCCTCTAACAGCCTACACAGACATGAACACAAAGTCAAATGGCGAGAATCGTGAGTTGACATCCTGGAAACTGAGGCCACCGAAATGTTTATATTTACTCCTTTCAAGTCTTTCTGGCACAGAAGCCTTACGCCGCTCAGCGTGCGTTCTGCTCATGTTAATTTTGATACAGGAAGTACTGTCAACGCGCCGCGACACCGCAAGTGTTATCCATGCGTGCGTATTGCTTCAAAGGCCAAAACGACCTCAAATTTCTAAGATTGATTGCTCAGAGCGCCTACTTTGTCCAATAACTACCAGTACATACATGAACGCAACGTCATTTGAGGATAATCAAGATTTGACATCGTGGCAATTGAGGTAATGAATATCTATACATTCGCGCACACCATGTGTTTCTGGCACTGATACACTAGACCGGTCATCTTGCGTTCTGCAAATGCCTAATTGTTATAGAAGAAATACACTCCGGCTCTTTTACTCGGGAGTCGGCATTCATTCGCGCGTTTTCTTCACGGAGCACAACAACCTGCAATTTGTAAGGAATTGATTGTTCATTGGCCACTGCAGACATGACCGCCACCATAAATTCGGACAATGGACAAGGCTAAACATCGTGGCAACGGAGGTAATCTTCATGTGTATATCGGCACCTGTCATCTCGTTCTGCCACTGAAGGGTTAAGTCTTTCAGCGTGCGTTCAACTCCTGGTAATTTTGGTGCACCAAGTACTGTC
The DNA here is from genome assembly GCF_023375885.2 of Dermacentor andersoni. Classification (NCBI taxonomy): domain Eukaryota; kingdom Metazoa; phylum Arthropoda; class Arachnida; order Ixodida; family Ixodidae; genus Dermacentor; species Dermacentor andersoni. The sequence goes on along the minus strand of NC_092818.1, from coordinate 40,299,887 downwards.
GAGGCACAATGGCTCCGAAGCTATCCATTAGCACATTTCACTTCGAAGATCTCAACGACCTCGAATTTCCAATAAATCAATCGTTCACAGCGCCTTGGCTTCTCCCTGCCCGTACATACACGAATACAAAGTCAACTTAGGAGAATAACTTCACATCGTGGCAACTGAGGCCCCAATATCTTTATATTTGCGACAACCGCGTCTTTCTGCCACTGCAGTATGACACCGTTCAGCGGGCGTTCTGCTGGTAATAACTATCATGCAGGAAGTACTGTATAGACGAACAGTGACACCGATGGTGACATCCATTGGCACGTCTTTCTTCAATAATTAAGACTACCACGTGTTCTAAGAAAATGATTGTTCACAGCATCCTCTTGGTTCTCTATCTGCCGGTACACACGTAAACGCCACGTCAAATCAGGACAAGCACAACTTGCCATCGTGGCAACTTGCGAAATTGTTATTATATATTTGCACCTAACATGTCTTTCTGCCACTGAAGCACTGCACCACTCAGCCTAGCTTCTATTCTTAATATTTTTCTCACAGGAAGTGCTGGTAAAAGACAGTGACGCCGCAATTGTTATCCATTAGCACGTTTTGCTTCAATTAGCACATCTTCGAATTCTTAACAAGTTGATTGTTCTAAGTGTCTTCATTGTCCTCTGCTTGCCGGTACGCACATACATGGAACATCAAATGAGGAAAATAGTGACTTGACATTGTCAAAAATGAGGCCACCGATATATCTACATTTGCGCCTCCCACGTGTTCCTTACACTGAAGCATTACTCCTCTGACTGTGGGCTCTGCTAATATTACTTTTCTTGCAGCAAATACTGTAGACGCACAGCGACACCTCAATATTTATTATTTCACACGCTTGGCTTCAAGGACCACAACCACCTTCAATTTGTTTGAAATGGATTGCGCACGGCGCCCCCTTTCCATCTATATGACGGTACACACACGAACCCCACGACAAATCAGGGCAATGAAGGCTAAAAATTGAGGCAACTGAGGTAATTGATATGTGTATATTGGCGTGTATCGTGTTTTTCTGCTATTGAAGAATTAAAACGTTCAGCTGTGATCTCCTCCTGTTAATATTCATGGAGGGAGTACTGTCGACACGCCAGGATCCCCCAGTTGTAATCTGTTCGCACGTTTTGCTTCAAAGAATAGAACGACCGGGAATTTCTGCGAAATTATACGTTCACAGTGCCTCCTTTGTCTTCTACCTACCGGTACATACATGAACGCGAAATCAAATGAGGAGAATAATGACTTGACATCGTGGCAACTGAGGTAATGGATATGTATATATTTATGCCTAAGAAGTGTTTCTGCCACTGAAGCATTACACCGCTCAGCGTGCGTTCTGCTCATGCTTAGTTTTCATGCAGCAGCCGCATTTCGGTGGGGGAGAAATGCGAAAACACCTGTGTACTTAGATTTAGGCGCAGGTTAAAGAAACCCAGGTGGTCGAAATTTCCGGAGTCCTCCACTATGGCGTGCTTCATTATCAGAAAGTGGTTTTGGCACGTAAAACTCCTTATTTTTTTTTCATTGAGAAAATATCACTAAGGATCAGTGACTGAGCAGTTGTTTTTTATTCGCACGTCTTTCTTCACTTACCACAATTACCTCGAATTTCCAAGAAATTGATTGTGGCAAATTTATTGAAGCAGAATTGTGACCTGACATTGTTGCAACTTTACTTGACATTGCTGTGTCAAGGCTATAGAGCCTAGATGGGGACCGAAGTCGAATAGATGGTGCAGGCGTGTGCGCTTCAAGCTGGGTGTGCTCCATAAAGATTTTATGGTTTAGGTTGTAAGCATACAAATTTTCATTGCTGCGTCTGTTCTCGAGACGGTACTGACTCTTGCAAGCCCTCCTCATGTGCAGATTCTGCTCCTGCATCAGCATGTTGAGTGCCCATTTATACAGAGTTGCTTGGAATCCACTGTGCCACAATGTCGTATCCTTGCTGGACAAGGTGGTGAAGCAGCAGTCTGATTTCTAGAACTTGTTATTCCAGATGTAACAATTGCACGCGTACACATTCAGGCCAAAGCCTTAAGTGTCTATGATTGCGGCGCTCTTGGCGGTCACCTTGGCGACACTGGGTCGTGAAGGAAAATGGCTGACGGCACAGAAAATGCTAGAATTGACATCAGATGTCTCGGCAAGGTTCCTGTAAACAAAGTAAATTACCGGCTGGGAAAAGCAAATATGTTACATTTTGGTTTGAGTGGGAATCAAACCGGGGCCTCGGAGTGCAAGACAAACACGCTTTCCTGAAGCCATGGCTGCTTGACGGCTCAGACTTAGTAAATGGGTGCCTCTTGCACGCAGGATCGCACACGTCACATCGCAGCCATCTCGCTAACTAAAGGTGTGGCCTACTGCGTGCTTTATTATACTGCCCTTTAGGTACTGCGTAAAGTGTTCGTATGTAGCGTTCAGGAGGTCGACTTAGTGCCACACGTGCACTTCCAATTGCGGCTCATTATGTCTTGCAATTAGTATCGCCACTATTGTATAACTTAACGCATTACCTATATTTCTTACAAAGAAGCATGACCATGATTGTATAACATCACGTATTACCGAAAGTGCGTCGGGATTTCATCTTCTTGTGTTTGAAGATTGTTACTCCTGCTGCACTTTTTGAAATGTCCAGGGGAAAGCAATATACAGTTGTTTATTCTGCATTGATTTGTCAATATGCCACTATCGGCCGCACGTGTCGGCCCCTGTGAGCTGTATTTTAAAGTAACGGGCATTCCTTTGAATATTTTTCTCGCGGTTTCCTGCTGTTCCTCGCCTGCATCTATGGGCATTGACCGACTGCGCCGTCACACCCATGTGATAGTATAGATGAGCAAATCGGTATTTATGTCCAGTGTAAAGGAAAGATACGCTTCTGAATGGTGAGCACTGCAAAATACGCAGGACTTTGTCTGAGATGCTTTCCCCCTATAGAAGCATAGCTACTTTACGTGGAGCCGTAACATGAGTGTAACTCCTCATGGAGCACCCAGCTGTGTTCGCGGCACATGCAGACATACCAGGCAGCATCAGCTACAGAGATGATCACGTTTCTTTTTTCAATTACAATATTCTTTGACTAAGTGCTCTTTATTGAGAAATAACACGTGATAATCAAGTCCACGGTTAAAAGGACGTTATGCATTAGAGGCCATAGCTTCGAGTGATGCCATTTGTATTTCCAAAATCTACACTCATACACGATATCCCAAAGAGCAATCAGGACGATAGCAGCCGGGGTAGCTCAACGGCATTGGTTAGCTTGGCTAATGCCTAGGTACTACTAAAAGTCACTCGTGTGATTATAGCACGCACATGTTTAGGTACTGCCTAGGTACTACTGAAAGTCACTCGTGTGATTATAGCAGGCGCATGTTTAGGTACTTCGTGTAGCCTATTTCTTCCGGCGAGTAATAATTATCGTGGTTTACATTCAAACGGACGCACTTTTACTGCAAAGACTTTTATTTGTCATCCTACCATTCCGCGAAATCGTAACGGCATTGAAGTGCAGACCCCCAAACGGTATGAGCTGTTCTGAAAGGCCATATTCCCGTGAAATATTTGCGGACAGGGTACTTTAACTGTCTGTAAAATACCCGAAGGCGCTGTATGTCTACAGGCCAACGTATATAGCGGTAATGCTCGAGGCCTTCTTTAGGATACATCGTATTTTTTCCATGTTTAGATAAAAATTTAAAACCTCGGTTTACCACACAACCATGCGTGTAGTCACCAAATCCAGCAAGAGGCGGTGGGTAGGTATTAATTTTGTCGAAGTGATGCCATCTTCCTGAAAATAAAAGACAATGTATCTCATTCAGAAAATAGATACAGGTTTCCTGAACATAAACTATTTAGTGCTTTTGAGTACCATGGAGGAAGAAATTCAACAAGAGGGGACAGCCGGCAAAAACTGGCAACAGACAAAACATCATGCATAGTGTTAATCTCATCCGTGAGTTGACACGAGCATTGGAATGGGAAATGAACTTACAAAGAAAGTTTTATTTATGTTTTGCTCATTCCCGCTAAAACTAAAAAAAGTTTGCGTATATAATAACCTATATTTTGCGACTGACTTTTCTAGCGTTACTTAGCAGCAACATGTTACCTGCATGCCAGGGGCGACAAATGCATGCGTCATGCGCCAAACAGGCCACGGAAGCCAGCGAGGCCGGTTGCGCATATGAAGTTCGCCTGTTTGGCGACCCGTCTCTTTTGGATGTAGCCTTTGTGTTCGGCTCCGCAAGCATTTTTGCATTCCTTTTGCACGTCGACACGGCACCACTGCACTATTGGACTACGGCAAGATGAGCAATTTCGTTTGATAATCTGTGACGCCTTTCAAGCAATTTTGGCTTTCGCGGAACGGAACCGAGACCTGTGACACAGTTAACGAAAACAGGCTGCGTCATCTAGGCTATGTAAGATGAATTAATGACTGTAGCTGGGAGAGGTTTGCGACACTTTCTATGAGCCGCAACATATTGTGACTGCCATGATTGGCAGTCATGATTCAGTCATGAGTCAGCATGATTGTTCACATGCCCAACATTATTGGGCACGCTCACCGGACCAGGCCTCGTGACGAGTTAATGAAAAGCAGCTCGGTTGCGTGCCGCAGTTAGTTTTGCGTGAACTGAATTCAGCCGGGACAAGATCGTGACGCATTCTGTGTCCCCCAAAATTGTTGTTTTATTTCGTAACTTCTTGAGAAATTTTTTAGACACGATCGCCGGGCCTCGAGTTGCGAAGGAGTTAACAAGATGGCAAACAGGCCGTGGTAATAGTTAACTTGGCGTGTCTTAGTGAGGCAGTTTTGTGACGCTTTCTATATCTGCCCAACACATACCTCCGTTCGGTACTCACGCTTGTCGAAGACGCGACGAGCGATCGTCAAGACTGATAGTACTGGAGTGTGTTGCTTGCACCGGCACAACGTGCAAAAAATTCTGCCGAGGAGCTCAAAAATCAAGAACGAATTCTTTTTTTTTTAGTGTGAGTAGAAGGCGTTCTGCGAGCGTCTAGCATAGTCTGGTTGAAAGCTTGTGTTGCGGGCATGTTTCTTTTGGAAACGCGCAGTAGCCCGTGCAGTCACGCTCTTAAAGTGCAGTAAATAATGCCCGGAAATTGGGCAATGCTTGTAAATGAGATGTTCCCTACATATTTTCTGGTATTGCTTGGGATCGGTCGGGTATTTTCGACGCCATGTAATTGAAAGCGAATAGCTTTTGTTCGTAATGTCGTCCATTCATCACTTTTACTACTCAAGCTGCTTAACCTAGATTCTCGATCTAGCATTCTTCTCAAAACGGCACATTGGAATACATAAAGCCATATGATGTAATTTTATTGGATAATACTTACTCCTATCTACGTTGTCATAATAAATAGTCATGTGATCATCCCTATCATTGCGTCGGAATTCATCTTCAAATGGTGCCAAACACTTAAGGAACATACGTAAGACATCCCATTTCGTTTGCGCCGAAGGTCTAAATCTTAAATATGCTGATGATGGAGCACCCCCTTGGCAATCGTAGCTGCAATATAAATAGAGCCGTTCGTCAAAATAATGATTTTTGCTCACACATTTGTCAGTAGAATGTGATTAATGTCTATTTTCAATAGTAATTTTGTCTAAAAAATGTGGGAATGAACCCAGTTATTAGTACCTTACGAAAGCCAAATTATTTCACGAGTAAGTATTCCTTTTTAATTGGATACAACGAATATACAATATCGCCGCAGAAACTCCCTAGTGGGATTTGTTGGATAGTGCGTAAGCATTTTTCCCAGTCGCTCACTTTGCACACATACGGCTCTGACGTGTCCCAACGTGTCATGTGGTATGATGGCGACGCTTTCCTAATTATTCATTTAGATAAAAAAGTAATTAAGCGAATGGTACCACCATTGAATTAATTAGGCTTAAATATTTATTGCAATATTAACCGAAATTATTAACCCCCCATATGAAATTTATTTGGGGGATGAGGTGTGCGCAATGAAATCATTACTAAAGGCTCAATATGTGGGATCCTTAATAACTGTTTATTAAACGTAATTATTCTGCCCATGATTGCTGTTGGTTACTCTAAATAATAAACCAAAATTTCCTTTTATTAACCTTACTACCCTATTGAAAAATTTGTATGAGAAATTGAACGAGATATATGCATGTCGCACAGATTTGATGAGAAATGAACCATTTGCTATGCATATTGAACGAGCTTTCATAGAAAATGTGCGAGATATGTATGATGTGCTACGCAGACTTTTACGAAGTGCACAATATTTATGCGATGTGCTATAAGAATGCGTAGAGCTTGTGTGGCATGTGTGCGATGGGCTGTGCAGACCTGACGAGATTATGTATGAGGTGTGAGAGGTGGCGCGTGATGTGTACGCACTGTAGTCGTATCAGCTACTTTCACTTAGAGGATTACTATGAACTACATAAAGAGTATGTGCACTTAAGTCGTAGTGCATACAAAAGCTCATTAATTGCAGTGAGGTACTAGTACATGCAAGAGCACGATCAATGTGCTTGCTGTATGATGATTTTGAACCATTGTGAGACATATACCAGCACAAATTACATACCAATAAGAGGTTCAGAGTTGAACTTCTAGATTTTCAGCAATGTGCACATACATAACCATCAAAGCCGGTGTCGGTATTTTTTATGCAATGATTTTCACTTGGGGACGTATTCTCGGATGAGCAATTATGGCGATACTACTGCCTTTGTATGACGCATTCCTCGACCAGCCAATTGGCACTGGATAGCGCAACGACATTGTTGAAAGCTATCATGAGAGATTGGATCTCCTGTTCAGAGTAGATCTGCCTAAGATTGTATTGCAATGTAGCAGTTGGGTACCTTCGAACTTTCATTATAAAATGCTACATGTTTGTTTGTGCACAAATGAAAGAATCTGGCAATATGACTACAGCGCATTGGAAACATTTCAAACCAGGACGAGTTGGCAAAGGAGTTTATTGCACGCAGTTTGATCAGTGACAGAAGATGCAAGCACTTTGTCACGTCCTAATAATATTGCTTGCATCAGAGGTGTCCGTCAGATATAGTAATGGGCGAACATGAAGCTGCATATTTTCCAAATAGCCAAGTGCGTCAAACACAATACCGTCAAATACAAATTTGCTCTCTTTTCATTAGCCATGCTACGAGCATGTTAGTTCCTCTTTATGTCAAACCGTAGAAGACAGGTAGACGGGAGGTATCAAATTGGCCATGCGTGCCCAGATACAAAAAATAAAAACACAACCACAAAAGACAGTGTAAATAAGCTGGTGAACAGATAGCCAAAATAACAGTCAATATCCACCGCACTTCGTCACAAATAAATAACAATTTAATATAAATAACCATCGATCCTTAAGAATGTCATGTGATCAATGCACAATTACTGCTATGAAAAATTATTTGCACTAAGTTTTTGCTCGTTCTTACGCGTTCGACTCATATCAGAAGCACGCACGCACGCACGCACGCACGCACACACACACACACACACACACACACACACACACACACACACGCACACACACCCGCGCACACACACACGCACACAGGAAAGACGGCACGGCTTACAAGAAAGTAAATCCAGCCTACGTGGCACCATGGCCCGATGCAGAAACAGTACCCCTCATGAACCGTACACATACGTAGAACAGCGCGCAACAAGCCGAACAAAGTGTACACGACTCGACGCGAAATCCGCCCTCGATTACGCCGCTGAGAAACACGCACACGTAACATTCACAAACCAAATGACGATACGCTGCGAACTTCAGATTTTACGGCCCTGTCCGGTTGATATGGCTACTCCGCAGGCTGTCCTCGCTGTTGAAAGCAATGTCAGCAATGTTGTTGAAACAGGCCGCCTAAGACGCACGCACAGCATGGAGATATGACTTCAGTACCGATGCGATCAGCGTCACCGGAACAAGAGACGCCGTAGTAAACATTCTGTATCATATTGAAATGACGTCATTTATCCTCATTTTGGACCGATGTTAATAGTTACTTTCTCAGCTGCACGACTCTTCCTTTCGCGCAGGGCATGACTGGTTCCTGGCACTGTGAGGGCGCTGCGGTCTAGTTCTGCGCCAAGCGAGCGGCGCTGCTCTGCCGACGTGTGCACGCTAGTTGCGGGTGTTCGCGCTTCTTGTGCTGTAGCTAACTTTATTTTCGCACAGTGTGTGAAATAAAAGTGCACTGTCCTCGTGCACGTGGCCCTCGGTTGAGGCCTTTTGTGTCCGTTCCAAGTTCTGCGCTCACGGAGACGCCAGTACGGGGGAACTTTGGTTCACCGAGCGTTGATATTGCGTGCGCATTTTTGTTTATAGACACACTTTCTTTAAGTCTGATTCATTTCTTCGGACGTGCACACACAGGTATGGTGCCTATAGAATATTATACTTCAGCTTAAACAACAACAGAAAGAAATAACCGCTGCTTTATTCAGCGAGCATCGTGCAAACGCCGAGTGCTGCGACAAACAAGCATAAACGTGCCAGGCTATAGCAGACGACGCTCCTACGCTTAGCAGGGAGGTCGATGGCAGCGCTGCGGTAGCGGGAACAGCAGCGGGCCGCTCGGTGCTCATAGGCTTGTCGAGAACTTGGGGTATTTAAAAAGAATCTAGAAACGCTGTTGCGAAGGCCCGGGCGGCCGATGTGACAGTGATCGCTTGATCATATTTACTCGGTGCTTCGAGAAAATGTGCTTCTTTTTTATGCGTATTAGTGATTACTAAGCCCTTGGGCCTGGGCAACGCTATTACTAATGCTCACTGTATGTTTCTGGCGGTGCGCCATCGTTGATTATCACAGTGCGGTCCATTCGAACTTTCCTTGTGTCCGGCTCATGAGAACCTCTGGCACTCGCGCCGCTCCCGCATCGGGTCACACTGCACGGAAGAGTGTGTTGATAGTTGTGCTTTGTTTATGCCGGAAACACCGTTGGTGCAGTCGATGCGGCGTGAACTGACACGAAGGAGCGCTCGCCTCGAAAGGTAACTCCGGCGCCTAGCGCATTCTTATGGTTCATGTAGCGTGCCGTGTCATGCGGAGCATATGGTGGTTATAACAGCTACAAAAACAATAAAAGTGATTTCCTATTATTCGTTCGACATCGTAATGCACATTTAACAAAATGATTCACGAAAATTACCCCGAGACTGATGTTGCTGAGAGCTTCATCTATTGATTTCATTTTTGTTATGAAGTTTGACAGCACCGGGCATCATTTGGTCTGAACGGGCACCAGAATTCAAGCAGGGAATGTCACTGCTTCTGTACGCAGTTCACCAGCAAGAAATCGTATAGGGATTTCTAGCAGTACCTTGATATGTTATTTCCGCAGCTGACGTCAACGCGCGATGGCATCCGAATGCTCCGACTCGTGAGAATAATTTAGCTTGCATGCAAATTTTTCTTCTTATAGATTGTCGCCAAGGCAATCTGCATTTCTTGTGTTTGGTGCTCTGTGTGTTTTCGTGCCTTTGACAAGTTGTATAACCGCCTGTGATGTAAGTATGAGATATTATTTTGTCTAAGCGGATGCAGCTTCATGTAACAGGCTCTATGAGAGCTTCTTACAAATTAAAGCGATTTGTTAATAACAAGTTTGCAGTTTCAGCAGTAATTACAATAAGCTGATATTTCTTATTGTTTAGGAATATCACAATATCCTGAGACGGAGGCATCTCTGCACTGCATAGGAGGCTGCGGCACTAATGCATCCTGAACAGCACAACAAGGCATTTGATCTGCTTTTTTATTTTTTTATCACAGTACCCACAGCGCCAGTTTTGCATTACATTACAGTTACAGTACAGTACATTACAGTTTTGTACGGACCTTGCCAAAGCAAGGTCCGTACAAAACAGTCACGGTCACTTATGTGTTCTGGATTCTGTTCTTGTATTTGGTACCTGCCAACCTTGCTGAATCTCATGCAATTTACAAATTCTTGCTCAATGTACAATTTTACTAATATTTCATTAAATAATGAGAGTGAAGTTCTATTGATAAAGTTTTTTTAAAGTTGTTGAAATATGGGGGAGTGGTGTGGGATTGCGGCAATGCACCTAAAAAATAGTCATGGCACTTATGCTGCGTTCTTAATTGTTACCAATGAAAAATCCCTAACGAAAATACCAGAGAGGCACTTGCTAAGGTAAGTTTATTAAGATACGTTCCACAAGCAGGCTACATTTGTAGCAACAACAGCATTGAGGAAAACTCACTGATCTAAAAGCATGTTAGTTTCTGCTGCTCCAAGTGTGCTGCTTGTGACAGCGTATCAAGGTATATAATGGTTAATAATATATGCACAGAAAAATGTGGCCGCTGAGAGAAAGCTTTAGGAAGTGCTTGCTGTATTTCCAACACACGATCTCTATCGTGAACTTTATCACAGGCTGGCAGGTTTGGCGAACAATGTTCAACACTTTTGGTTTAGGTTTGAATGTAGCCAGTTCATTATGTGTCCCTAGTACAGCTTAGCGTCAAGCTTGAAGCTGATTTCTGATGTTACATCAGTAGCTGGTAGTAATAACGTGGTATCACAAACTTCTTGTTACGCTGTCATCCTGGTACAGTGATCACACGTGAGAGTATAAGTGAAAGCTGGGTATTATTTGCCCTTTTGCACATGCTGTGCGATAGAGCATGAACTGTGCTATAGTGGCACCATCTCCCTCACCTTCTCATCCTCATAATTCTCGCAACTTGCTCTTATGCACAAATTCTAGAGGCTTGATTATGGTGTTGACTGCTGAACTTGGCTGTTGTGAATCTTAGTAGCTTCTGGTACTTTCAAAGGTATGATGTACTCTGCTTGCATTGTAAAATGGTCAATTCGAAACATGTAATTTCCTCTGGCATTCCCAGAGAAAAAAGGCCTCTTCTTATGAATAATGCATATATGCAATATTTGCATATTATGGAAATGCAAATATTTCGGGGAGCGGTCTATAGGCTGCTCCCCGAAAGAGAAGCAGAATATATTTTCTCACTGAACAAAAGTGTTTGTTGCACGCCTTGCTCAAGCAGTGCTCTCCTGCGATAATAATAGCTGCTATGTCAACACCTACACACTATTGAAAACGGCAAACAAAGATAATAACGTACTTTATATTTGACGGATGAAATGTTCAGGCTAGTTAATGTTTAGCGTTAGCCCCCACTCACGTAGACAGCATTAGTGGGAAGGGAGGCATACGTCATTAACAAGTTTTTGGATAAGTACATACTGAATAAGCATGCGTTAAAATTTTGAGGTAGCACCGTAATAGCCAACCGAAAGCTTTATTTCATTATTATTGTTCCATTTAGGCCATGAAGCCACGTTTCTCTTTAGGCTTTGCAGTCGCTTCATGTTAGGGGAACCCCATTTATTTCTCTCTTTGCAGTGACTCCTGGTATTCGGTTTCATGTGGTTTGGTATACAAAGGCAGGCCGAAAATAAGTGGTTTTAATGGGTGCAATATGACTTGGTACAAATATCTCAGTGAATAAATTTGTGGACTTGGCGGTAAAGGAACACTAAAGAGAAACACTAATAGAGTCCAAATGCATCAAGTATTTTGTTTTCATTTTATGTTTATTTTCTCATGAGAGCTTTTTTTATAGAAGAGTGTTTCAAAGTCAAACCTTTATTTTCTACCAAATGTTTCACCAAAACATCACTGCCGGTACGTCAGAGGGATATTATACATTCCAGAGTATTTTACTGTAGTTGGGCTGCTACGGCTCAGTAAGTTTGCTCAAAAATTGCCAAAGTACAGTATTCGGCTCTTTCAGAAGGCTATATAGTCAATATTTGAAAAAAAAATTAATAAGGCTTTAATAGACGGCGAGAAAGTGCGGCAACTTTATTGTGGTTTCAGCACCTCACTTTCTTGTCTCTTTTCTGGCTTACCAAGCATCCTGTTTTGGTAACTCCAGTTTTCTTCTGGTGTTGCGGAAGAATAATTTATTAATGCAGCTTAGAGGATTATTTTTCTTTTCAGTGTCCCCTTTAATATTTGCCTGTATGATGTGGCATGAGACAGTGCTGCCCCAAAATTATTTTACATGTCAGTGGTGTATGTTGCGATGTAATCATCAGTAGTGTCCGAGGTGCTCAGACATGTCACTGCACTTGCTGCTCATTTCCGAAGCCACTAAGAAGCCATAAAGAGTATCTATTTGAAATGTCCTGCAGTAGACTATCTCATACTGTGTTTGCTGATGCTCTGGTAAATGGTTGCAACAAAAAAGCACCGTCTTCTTCAAAGCATCTAGTGTGTCAAAAATGTGTTGGCGTTTCTTTTTACCTCAACAGTCATGAAAAGACTGGTTTACCGCGTTGACTCTGGCCCATTTATATCAAGCCTGATCTCTGTAGCTGACTGTATGCATATTTACTACTAAAAAGTAATTTAGTTTTTCGGTGATGTCACCATTTTACAATACTGCAGAACCACCAGTTTGTCAAAATATTAGAATTAGCATAACTATATTTTCTCTAAAAGCAACCTACTGTCTTGCACAACAAGTTAAATAAGCTTTTTTCAGTGCAATGGCAGGCTTAGGAAGTTAGTTCAAAATTAAATTGGCTAAAAGTGTGCCGCATCGCAGGGCACGATTCTTGCTCTTTGTATCCGTTGTAGCATTCTATGATCTCAGTGTTCCTTTCCATGCTATTCACAGTGCGCAAGTACTAACAAGATAACGGACAGGCAGAAGATGGAATGTGCAGCATGTAAAATCCAATAAGAGAGACGCAGTCTGTTAAAAAGGACAGGGTTACATGACTCTCTTTTTGTTGCTTATTTTTTAGTGTGTGTGCTGTAAACGCCATGAGAATGAGCTGTTACCAACTTGACCAAACTTCAGCTCTTCCTATTAGTATTTTCGACCACAAAATGCCCATATGTCAGTAGTAGTGCTGGTGATATTTGCATGTCTGAAAGAGAGTGTTACTTGATTTCAGAACAATTTGATTTGTTTTACACATGATACCGAACTTGCCAGCCTTATATTAAACGAGGTATTGGGCAGGAAGATATTGAGGTTTTTTGTATGGTGCACTGGTGCATTGAGCTTGTTTAGATGCTTCCAGCTTGTATGTCTTGACAAACGCTGGCCTGTAGCCATAGGAGGAGAGATGTAAAAGTGTAGTGAAAGCCTCCTGATAGATAGCTGAGTTGTACTGCTGTGGACGCATATTGGTTAGCCCTGCTGGTTGATGCTGTTAGTGTTATGGGCGATTTTACGCTGTAGGGCGTACAGGATGGCTAGCATTACAAAACACATAAAAACCAATAAGGAATCAAGCCCTGCTATGGTATCGTAGTTGTCCCAAGAAATGACCACCTTTGCTTGCACTACGCGGCAGTCTGGTGCCGTTTAGTCTACCTGACTGCCACCTATGAACGAGGAGGAAGACGGAAGCAAAAAGAAGGACATACGAATAATGTTTTTGCACATATTGCTCACACATCGCATTTTTCTTATTTTGCAGGATTTGTTACTCAGTTTTCTATGCGCGAATACCAGCATTTCATTCCTATTTATACTTAGAAAGAAATGTTTTGTTGATAGTGTCACTTTTTATATTATACTCTTGTGAAACTAAGTTCACTTGTTTTAATGGAGGTGTGGCGGATCAGTGCTGATCTCTACGTCTGAGTTGGTTCCACAACATCCATGCACCACTGTGCTTTGCTTCATTGAGAAGCTAATATGATATAGACAACTTGCACCTCAGTATCAGTTTTGAGTTTTGAGAGATATGTCAAGAAGACACAAGGGTTGACCTTGGTAATAAATACACTCGTGTTCTTTTTTAAAGTTCTCTTTTTGCAGTCTTCATTTACATGTTTTCACAGGATGCTTACACTCCTTAAATGCTAACTGCCATGGAGCTTGTTTGTGCCTTAAGGGGGTATAGTAGGGCAAATCGACCAAAAAACTGTTTTTTTTATTTCATCAATAAAACATAATAGACACTGTGGGGAGCAAAACAGTGCAGCAGCGAGCGCGTAGGAGTGCTCTAAGCCATTTAAAGATGGCGCCAAAAAGGGCGCCGCCTGGTATTTAAACGTGACAGACGCGAGGGTTTGTTTACATGTTGTTTTCCGTCATTTTTTCAGTGTTTACGTAATTATGCTTACTTCATGTCTACGTTTACGTAAACATGAAGAAAGGCTTTGGGGAAGACACCAAAAATCCCAAAAAGTTTCTCTACTCTACTGGTCCATTTTGAACGGTTGTAGTGAAGGCGCAATCATAAAAATGCGTTTTTCTCAAAATCACTTTTTTCAAAATTTTCGGAACTTGATGTACCTTTTCTGGAAAACTATACAGCCCATGCGCTGAACTTTTCCCAGAATATACTCACATCCCTTGCGAGTCATCTGAACCTCAATGTGTGAAAAAATGACTCAGTTATAACTAAAAAAAAAGAAAAGACTATTAGAAAGACCCTCCACGGTACGAGACACGTGAATGCAATATTTTTTTTTCTTGTGACGTAAATGTAGCAAATCATTTTTTAAAGGTTCCAGTGAAACCCACTATTATACACAATTATTGTGCGAAATTCCACGGTCATGCTGTTTTTTTGTTTCTGAGAAAAGGTACATTTTATTTTCCATGATAGCTTAAAGTTTGGTTCTCAACTACACAAAAAATAAAAAAGGCCTGCAGTAAAACAATTACTCCAATTAGGGCCAACGCTATTCCTCTTTAACGTGCTGAATTTCAAGCTAATATATAGAACAGTTGTTGAGATATCAAGCTAAAACGAAGATGGTTCATGCACCCTACCATACCCCTTTAATGTAGCACTCTTTCACCAAGAAAAAAGCCTCATTCAACGCACAATTCATAAGAAAGGTAACAGGTGACAGGACGTAACACAGTCTAACAACCAGTAGATTTTACTGCTTGCACAGCCATATAAAGCGAGAGGTGAAAGGGCGAGAACAGATAAATTGACAATGCATGTGGCTCACACAATTGCGAAAAGGACAGATGGCATGGATACTATGACACTTGTTTTACAATGACCAATAAGCAGTCGTGCCATCTGATAATCCTCTGGAGGAGAAGCCAATTTGCAGATTCCCTGTCACACATATAAGGAAAGCTTTTCAAATTTAGTCAGTCCCATGCTCCTGATACATTGCCACAGTTGCAGTTTTCAAACAAAATAATACAAGTGAGCTGTGTATTACCAAGTGACCGCCAAATGACCTGAGCATCAAATTAACATGCTTGCAAATCGACAAATTTATACATTGGCCTGTTTTTCTGACAAAGTGTGTACTGCACGATAGTTGTATTTAATATCCATCAGCACCTCAGTGCTCTAAGTACTCTTTTTTTGCATGCTCTTTTCATAGGCAGTGATGCATGCTCCTTCATTACTTACGTGCCTACACAGCAAAGCAAGTTCTGCCATGGCGAGAAATAATTGTAGGAAAAGCCGACGTGAGGCTACTTCTTATTTATTTATTTACTTGTTTCTGTTGAAAAACTTTACGTGGAACAGATGTGAGTGAAAGTGGACAGAAATTTGATGGATTATGTGTTAGCCCAGACATGTGAACTGCCACAACCGTACCTATCAGTCTCTCTTCCGAAAGGCTAGATAGCTACAGGGACTGTGAAAAAATGCATGCCAGAAAAATAGAAGAGTATTCAATAGTATTTTTCAAGAATTTTGTGATGATGTTGTCGACGCCACATGATGATTAGTTCTTCAGTTTCTTAAGGACTGCACGAATACGCTCCTAAGTAATAAAGATGGCATCCATGGGCAAGTAATGACGTAACGGCAAGGTGTGTTCTGCATTGGTAACTACTGGGCGATAAAAGGCCTTTAAAAATGTATCATTCAGGACAGATGCGCATTCCACGTGAGGCACTGGATGTCCTTCCATTGTTAATAATGCTTTTGCCCTGCGCTCATTGCCCCGTATGACAATCAAAATTGTCTAGAGTTATTTTTAGTATATCTGGAAGGGTGCGATTAAAAAACTAAAATGTCGATCGTTTCATTTCAGATAACTAAGTTATTGTGGGAGATTTATAGGCTGACCAACGTTTATCCGACCGAGATTTGATATCAGCGCGATAGAGCCTTTTCTTGCGGTTAGAAAGACGGTTTATGTATCTGCTGTGCCACGGTGCGCTCGTATTCGAAAAAAAATTTATTGATAGGAATGTATTTAAAGGTTAGTTCTGAAATTTTTGTTTTAAAAAAGTCCCAGTTGCTTTGTACAGATCGTTCGACTCATCTAAAAAAGAGCATAATTCATAGTTATTGCGTCGAAATCCGCGTTTTATAGTCGCGTATTGTTTTGAGATGCTTTCGCACGCGTGAGAAAGGCAGTGAAATCTTTGCCTGAATAAATAATTTCTCAGCACTTGGCAAGCTCAGTTTGTTCGTTTGGGTTTGCGTCCATTGCATTGGTGGCTTTTAAGCTTCATACGGGTTTATTGCTCGCACTAAGACATACTAGCTAATGGGATATGCTTTTGCAATTGATACAGAGGACTAAAAGTCCGGGTGTGGGCCTCATCTTTGGAAGGAAGTGCACAAATGGCACCATTCACGGCGGAAATAATTCTCTTTGAGTCAGGCAAGGCACCATGTTAATGTTTTTTCCCTTGAACCAAACAGCGGGTTTAGGTTCAGTGTAGTTGTAGGAAAGAAAGTTTAACATAACATCTATGCTTTGAGTGAGTGCACTTATCTAATAGTCAACAATTTCTAATAGTCTATTTCTATTCGTGTTTCTAAGAAAACAATTTCTAATAGTCATTCAGGCAGGCAAGACAGCTGAGGCGATCGAAGTAAGTTTATATCTTGGCCTGTCTCGATCGGAGTGAAATTCTGTCATTTGTCATTGGTTTTACCAACTTGCTGACATGCGTCGCATGACCGAAGAAGTGTTTGAACCTCTTTCCAGCATCCTGGCCAATAGAAATCTTGTGCTAGCCTAGCCTTCGTCTTCTGCGCACCGAAGTGACCCGCCCAAGCATTCTCATGCACTAGCTTTAATAGCTGTGGTCGATACTTTTTTGGCACGAGTAGTTGGTTTTATGTGCGACCCTTGCAGTCCTTATATTTCCAAAACTTGAGACCTCACCTAGTGTAGAACAACATGTTCTTTCGGCCAATCTTTCATTTACATGAGCCTGCAAAACAGTAAGCGAAGGTTTACCTTTCTGTGCTGCGATGAGAGCGTCTCATTTAACCCTACTAAGCTGCTCCCAGCCAAAAGGTGTGGGACTAAGCAGTGAACCTTCCACTTCAGCCCTAGGCGCCCCATTTTTCCTACTCTCCAAAGGCTTCTCAACCACTATCACTGATACGGTAACTGATCAGTCACAAGTCACAATCTCCCGGCCTAGGCTGCCGCTGTGAGGACGTTACATTGTCAGTTTCCTCTTTTGAAGACGAGCTTTCCCATTTCTTTGAGAGGGAGTGTGACCGCGATCGGGTTAATGCCTGGTAGAGAAGGTAGAGAAAACTGGTAAAGAAGGACCGGCCCTCCTTTTCTAAAAGCTGCTCAGATTTGTTCGAAAAAAGATATGAAAAGTGTTCGGGTAAACTAGGACTCACGGCTGCCTCCGTCTGCAACCTTCCAAAAGCCTCCTTGAGGGCTACCCTGGCAACTAGCAAGCACGCGCTCTGCTCTTCTGCGACCTGTGTGATCGAGGTGCATTCCTCTGTATAGTCTTCGGGAGAAACATAGGACTGATGACTTACATCCATGGTGGCGGCGAAATCGCGAAGTGCCCTGCACATTTTCCGTTTACCACGATGTGTGCACATGTGTGCGTGGGCAGCCTCACATTTTCGTCTGAATGGCCAATGCTGGCTAACGCGATTTGCCCCTTGCAATTTCAGGAAATATGGCCTTCGTTGTTGCAGCGGAAGGAGATAATTGGTGTCTGGGCCTCAAACGCTTGTTCTACGTCTGCCTTAGGTTTAGCGGCCCTAATTGAATGGGCTGTCTCTGCTAGCCCTTCCCTCGCCACCTCAGCCTTACTCGATTCTCCCTTGCTGAACTCGTCGCTCGTGGATTAATTCTTATCGGTGAAGCGGGGTTGCGAGGGGTAAGCTGCTTTACATATTAGTCCCTTTTTTTTCTGGCCTGTATTCCTGAATCGGTTTTCCTTAACCTTTCGGCGCGTATAATATTTATCTGCGAGCTGCGTTGCCTTCTCTAGGTCTACCTCCTGAAGCCTGTCCTGCAGCCAAAGCCTAACTTCTGGAAGAACTCGATAAACCTGCTCCAGTTCTATGCATTCAAGCACCTTGTTGGGGTCGCTTTACACGTCTGCACTTCAGAGGCACTCTTCTAAGATAGTCTTTAACTTTTACGCGAACTCAATGTACGAATCGCTGACCCTTTTTGCCTGGCTAAACCGATGTCGAAATGCCTCGGCAGAGAAGTGGTATTTACGAAAAAGCGCGGCATTTACCTTTCCATAGTTCTCGTAGTCTTCCTTAAACAAACGTGCGAGAACTTCTGCTGCCTCTCCTGGGACAACTGGAAGAAGTTTTTTAGGCCAAAGGCTTTCGTAGAGCTGTAACTTTTGAAACGTGCATTCGAAATTCACGAGAAAAAGTGCGATATCACCGCTATCCTGTACGATAGCATCAGATCCGGTATTCTCTCTTTATGCATATCATCTCCACCGGAAAGGGGACTTGAACGCGCCGAGCTGATTTGAATTCCTTCTATTTCTAGTTCTCCCATTTTAAGAGCATAACCTCGCTTTTCACGCTTTCTTTTGTCCTCTGCCTCCTCGTGCCTTTTGTGCTGCTTTTCTCACATTCTTTCTTGCTTCTCTCAAGAATTTCTCTCCAAACCTCTTCGAATTTCTCTTCAGTTAACTCTTATGTCCTCATAACATCCAGAATGGCTTTCTTTCGCCATGCCACGGCAACCGAAGTGGCCATATGACAAACATCAAGCTGGTCTGACGGCTCGTCTCTGGTTTTGCCTCTAAATTAGCTTTGCTTCCGAAGTCTGAAACCTATGCAAGGCCTGAAGCAAACTCAGACAAAACCACTACAAGCCTTTCAGAATACTTGAGCAATGGTCCTTAGCATTTACGTGTGCGACAAAGGTCTCGCATAGCGAAAGGCAAACGTCGGGCATTCACTCCCTCCAAAGTAGCTGGCGCAGGTGGTCCTCGTGGCTGCCGTTCAGCGGTGTAGCGGGCGTTATCTGACTTCGAATACCACAGCTTGCCATCCACTGTTGTTAATTCGGGGTGGAGGACGGAAGACGGACTCTTTCCGCAGACGAAGAAGGAAGGAAAAACTTTATACTATATTTACAGATGATAGATGATAGCGTACATGTAGCGGTAAGAGCGCATCAGACCGATTGGGTGGCTGGAAGCGACTGTCTCTTCTCACAATAGGCCGGTTCTCCCTTTTACTCCGTTTGGCGACCCTCGTCGGCAGGAACAAGTCGGGGCAGGCTGATGACGTCGCCTGCGTCAAATTCTTGCTTCGTGGCGGTGATGACTGTGCGCTTCTTCAAGTCGCCGCCCGTGTCGAATTCTTGATTCGTCACCGAGAATTGAGAGCTCCAGTCGGCTTGCTGATATCCATGTAGTGCAAGTAGTATGGCAGGTCCCGTCACCTCGTGGTAGCAACGTGCTGCATGTAATATGTATGGCACAACAACTGCTAAATGTCATCTTCACGGCGAAACTAAAGGACCACCTGTGCAGGTAGTCTCACGAAAACATTATGTATTAGAAGCAAAAGAGCCCATTGAAACCACCAAGATATCTTGAGGTTGTCTTCCCAGAAGCCCAATAAACCTGCAACTGCCATTGTGCACAAAGGAATCAACACTGTGACTGTTGCGGCAACCCTGAGGAGTGTGACCTGCACCATGGAACTTGGGAATAGTAAGCTCTTTCTGGGGCAGGACCATGAACTTAACCTGCCAGAACAAGAGCTCTGTTGGCTTGACTTGGGTCAGTGACCATAAATTCATCACTATGAATCAGGATGCGTTAACAATTGCAAACTCAGGTTAATGTATTCATGGGCATCATTTTGTGGACAACAGCTGTAGAAAGCCCAGTGTGACTAGTGATCCTGCCCAGGAGTAGTGATGTCAAGAAGTGTGGAAACCATTTGCATGGTTTAACAATCGTAAAGCAAACTTCTGCTGTTGCTTGAAACAATACCGTGCAATTTAAGGAGTGGTGCCAAAATTTTTGGGTGTAGTGAGCACCTGCAAGGCACATATAATTTAGTTAAAAAGAAAGTAACGCAGAATAGGCCATAGTAAACTAATGGAAAAAATTTTCGCATAAATAGATATTTGGTGAAATCATCTGACAATTTCTTATTTTAGAAAGTATAATTTTTTTTAAATGTACCTGCCGGTAGATGATTCTGTATAAGCATTTGTCCTTCTGCATATAATATTTGCCCGAACTAAATTAATTCTGGAGTTTTATTTGCCAATACTGCAATATGGTTATGAGGGATGCTTTAGTGGGGGACTACGGATTTATTTTGGATTTATTTTGGATTTATTTTGCCATCATCGAAATACGGATATTGTGACCGCAATTTTATTATGCGCCATTTAGCTTACCAGTGTAATCTGAAAGCCACTCCGCCACCACGGTTTTTACGTTGCTGGCAGTGGGATAGTTTTAAAGTAATTTAGTTTGCTCAACCTGTTTGTGGTGCTTTTTAAAATTATATTTCAGGCTTGTTACTTCTGTAGCTTCAACGCTAGTGGTTATTGTTGATGAAACAGCGTTTTTTTTTTCTTTTTTTACGGTGATAACTTGCTCCAGTGGCCTGCTAATGCGACAGGTTATTCTACTTCAGTAATGGATGTTTCTTTAGAAGTCATAAGCATTGCAGAAAACCACCTATTTTTACTTAACTTTCTTCAGTATCCTGTATGTTCGGAAGGCTGGATCACTCTTACCTGTGTGAATGAAGGCAAAACTTCTTGTGCCAATGCGTTTTTTTATTCCATATGCGAAAATAAATTGCTGGCTTTTCTTTACTTTTCAGGTGCCCTGCCAGCTCTCACTCAAGGAACACAATACAATGGTCATTTGTCAGCAGAATGAGTGCATCTAACAGCATTGTAACGTCCAATAAACAACACTTGTGAGATGGATGACATGCTGTTGCTTAAATATAGAGGACATCACTATTATAGAAAACTTGAATGGCTGTGCAAAAGAACCTGTGTAAATTATACCCTTTGTTTACAAGCACAAGCCTTTACTTCATGTGATATTTTCACCTCAAAATTACTCTTTACCGCAGAATGCTGAACAAACAATTACAGCAAGAAAACACTGCAGTAAGGTCAGCACAAGTGATCATGCATGTACTACAACTTACAAAAAGTTTATTTGCAATATTATAGTAAATATGTGAAAGTAGTCCCAATATTTTGGGGGTTCATACTCTTTCAGGTCGTACAAGGTGGTTCATCTTGTATGCACTCAGCTCGTACAAACAAATTCGTTCGTGATGTATGGGAATCCCCTTCATTGGCAAGAACGCAATCTCATACACAATTGTAGTACGACAAATCGTTCGGTCTGTGACAAATAATTCAGTCGATGAGACATCATAGTCTATAGAGCAATAATAGCGTAAACATATCTCGTGGATTCTCGTTCACATTTTTGAAAACAATATTTTTGTTTGATTTCAATTAGTCCTCTATATGCTAATGTAACTTATTCTTCATTAGCATCCTTAACCGTTATTAAGTCTTAAGGACTCTTAGTCAAGCTTAAATCAGTTCTTAATCATAATCCTCTTATTCTTCTACTAACATTCCTTACTGATAATACCTCTTCCATAGCCGCTACATATAGCCACTATCATAAATTGCAGTACTGATACGTAGTCATATAGCCATGCCGCTTTAAGAGCGTAAACTCTTTCTACGATAACCAAGCAAGAAACTTTACAAATCCATAGTCAGCCGGTACAGCACACAGTGGCGTAGCTAGGTCGTTTGGCACCCGGGGCCTATAGGTCTTCTGTCACCCCCTCCCCCCAGGTGTAGTCGAGGAAGGCGGGGATATCGACAATTTCCGGGTTTCAGCACCAGTAAAGCCATCATGGCTACCATGCCCGTCCCCTGGATCCCCCTCTCCTTCACTTTCTTTCCCAAAGATCGCGAATGCAGCAGATATACGGGTTGTTTTTTTTTGTGTGCAAAATATCACAGGGGGCTGCACTAATAACTTGTGATAAGCCCATGTGTGCACATCATCTGTCAGACTGTAAGGCTTGGCAGCCAATACAAATGCGCCATCATGGAAAATATGGCCACGTCAGAAGTAAGGAAAAATATCTTTATAAAATTTCAATTACCAATTTTAGCGGCAATATTG
Source organism: Dermacentor andersoni (assembly GCF_023375885.2). Classification (NCBI taxonomy): domain Eukaryota; kingdom Metazoa; phylum Arthropoda; class Arachnida; order Ixodida; family Ixodidae; genus Dermacentor; species Dermacentor andersoni. Next base: position 40,277,366 of record NC_092818.1, on the reverse strand, counting down.
CATTAGCAAAATTGAAGCCCGACATTCATATCTTGCGCAACAACAACTTAACAAAAATCGTCCTAGATACTATGGCGCGCAGTATTTTGGCTGTGGGCAGCCTTGAATGAAAACGAAAATTAAATTGTGGGTGAGTGAAGCTGATCTCCACACCATATTAGAAAACGTCACCTACCTACATGCGCGCGGGCGAGAGTGCTATGCCAATTACGAGTTCTCTTCATTCGGATCAATAAAGCATTTGTTCTTATTTGGGGCTATAAGGCGGGGGGGGGGGGGGGGGGGGGGCAAACGTGATTATCCGAGCTGCGGTACCACCGCAGAATTGGTAACAGAATAGAGCACGCTTTGCGTCGATTCTGTGCGTCACCATAAAAAAAAAAACGAAAAGGCCACAATAAAGCCCGCGCAAGCCAAAGCGTTCACTACTGTTGGTCTGCATTCGCAATGGAGAGGATTGAGGGATCAGTGTCACTAGCGCACTATTTCATATTTCTTTCGTTGCTTCCGTATTGGGCGCCACCATCAGTACCAATGTACTGTAGGCTGTAGCACCCAAACCGATTTTTTTGAAGAAGCTTTTGTTGAGCTGAATGTAGACAAAACTGCTTTTTCCTATGCGTTATCTTATTGCAATATGACTTTGAGTCCTCAATTCTGAAATTGAAGTGCTCCCTCTACAAGTAATAATTAAGAGATTATTCAGGATAGGGTTATTACTTATCTGCCATATTTTTCGCGCTACCGAGTTCCTAGAAATCACAAAGACACATACCTTCATAGAATATCGGAAAATATTCTTACAATATTCCCCTTTTTTTTATAAAATACCGTGCAGCTGATACACACACTTTACTTGTGACATGAAGTCACACAACAACAAATTGATGAAGAAATGGTTAGCTGGGGCAGCAGAGAGCTTTTATTCAACACTGCGAAGTTAATACAAAACTAAGGACACATTTGCTTCGAAAATTCTTTTTCCCACACTTTGCTTCTGCAAACTCATTAATTACAGTCGTAAAGTTTATATTTGTACGTGTTCTTTTTTTTATAGTCAGTATCGCCAAGTTTCACGCTTTTCATCATTCATCATTGCAGCGCAGAGACGTTTTGATCAGCTTTAACCTGGAAAAGTTCCTTTCGCCTGAAGAAACTGACACGCAGAACGCGAGGAACAAGCGAAATATAATGGTGCGATATGGGGAGGCACTGAATTAAGTTCAATTTGGAGATAAATTTCAGGAACTGTTTTACGGTCCATGTGCTCGTGATATCAAGCTGATTTACAGCGGCCTTGATGTGCCTTCGCCACCGGAGGATCTCTCGAATGATTTCTTCGCCTGAAAATTCGTCATATATATCAAACGCGGACTCGACGTCCGCGTTTAAAGCGTTACCACACTGTTAAACACCAGGGAAACAGGCTCAATGATGCTGAAAACCAATGTCATCTTGTCCATAGCCTTGGAGCGGGTGTCCAGCTCTGTGTGAAAAAGATCAAGGCATTCAAACATTGCCCTTCTGGTCTGTTCTGTTAAGATCAGGCTAGCGTCCCCTGATCTTTCTCCTGACATGTCCTTGCGATATGTAACCGTTTGTTGTACCTCAGTCCCCATGTCATCACATTATGCTGTGGCTTGGGCCATGACATTTTCCACAACTTCAAAACGCTGCTCTTCTAGGAACATCATTAACGACTTGACCTTCAAGCTGCAGTGATAGAGGCTGATTCCGGCAGTCTGCAGGTACTTCTGTGTTTCGTTAACTTCCTGTGGAACATCCGACCAGAAATACAGAAAAAATGAGAGAGGGAAAGTCGCGTACAGCCGGAATCAAACTCAATGCGCCCCTCCTTGTCTTCACGAGGAACGTGGCATACTGGAGGGCTTCCAGTGTCGACATTATCTGCTCGTAGCTCCTTCCTGCTGCACGCACGGCCTCTTAGTGAGCGCTCCACGTCGCCTTGCTGAGATTTTTTACTGTCAGTGCTATGCAAGCATCCTTCAGTATTTTCCATCGCTGAGGCGAGCTCAAAAAAAACTTCTACATAGCTTCCAAAGCTCCAACAATGTCACACATGCGTTGATGCTTTCAAATGAATGCTCGCCGCAAAGGTTCAGGGAATGATTCGCACAGGGCACAAACAGGGCCTTTGGATTGACTTATTTGATCCTGGCCTGCACGCCACCGTGAATCCCGGCCATTACTGCTGCGTTGTCGTACCCTTAACTGCGACATAAGCTAATGTCCAATCCGTCGTCTTCGAGTTGTTTCAGAATACTTTTTGTAATCTAAGGAGCAGTTTTTCCTTGTATTGGAAAAAAGCGCAAGAGTGATTCTTTTAGTGTGACTTCGCCGTCGTTAATGTGCACGTACCTTATTACCTAACACATTTGGTCCACATGCGAAACGTCTTTTGAGCTATCGAACAAAATGCCAAAATATTTAGACTCCTTGTTTTTTTTACAATTTCGCTCTTGACGTGTCGACCCAAGAGTTGGATAAACTCATTCTGTGTCTGAGGAGACAGATATGAGTTCCCCCTTCCGCAGGAAGTGAAGGAAGCCTTGACTTTTGTGGAATGTTCCTTCAAAATCGTATCGTAATTCAAAATAAATTCCACCAGTTCAAGAAAATGAGCTCGGGCTACTGGATACCGGAGTATTCTTTGCCATTTGCGCACAGTCAAGCCGGCGGAAAGACGAATGGCTGCAGACGTATATGGCACAATGGTCATATACACGATTGTCAAGGCCCCAATGGTCCCTTCCACCGGGGCCTTCCCCTCGCCCCGTTGCTACGCCATTGACAGCACAAAGTACGTACGCTTTCGCGGCTATGCCATCATTTTGTTTATAATGTGTGCACTTATTAGGCCAGAAATGGGGGCAATGCACAAACGTGATGGTTTTATGAACTGAATGGAATAACAGCTCTCAAAGCAAAATACTTGAACGTTTATTAAAAATTATTATTCCTATAAAAATGGAAACAATATATGATCATAGACCATTGACAATAACTTTCAGTGTAAGTGAATAGCTAGAACGAGCGATTTACCAACCAAACCAATGAAAGAGCAAACAAATGAACAAACGCATGAGTATTATCCTTGCCAAACACTCCATAGCCAACTTAGGACCCTTAGGCATGTCAAAGCTCATGCGAAAGAGCCCCTTATCTCCTCACAGATACCGAAAGATGGCTTTCTTCGACGAACACACCCAGCAAGCGGGTTTTGTGGGCTCTTTTCATCAGCGCTTTTCGTAAGTCCGACCACCCGCATTAGACCACCAAACGCCAACCAAGAAATCGAGCAAAAGAGTGAATGGGAGCTTAAGGTAAAGTGTGTTTCAGGGTAAGCATCGAAGCTTTTGCTGATGTCCTTAGCGTTATTCTTGCAGCGACAGGCGTACCTACTGACCCGCCATCTGTATACGACAGCAAGTGCGTCCACACGTGTAAACACCGCGTTTAGGAAAGGTTAAGTGTAAGCCGCGGTCTTTGAGTGTTTTCCTTTAGTCAGAAAAGCTTTGTTAAAGTTCCGCGTAGCTCCAATAAGTCCTGCGGTAGGTTCTCGTGCAAGTGCAATAGCGTCAATAGTCCGCAACAACATTGCGCGGGCTGCACAGTCATGGAAATTCTAATGCCATAAGCATTCTTCGCGAACTTCACACACTTTATAGTATGTATGCTTATAAATTTGGACAAATCACAATCGCTGATTACTGACAATGGTTGACAGCACACTCACTGGGTAACAAAGATGTCTTTATTTCAACAATGCAAAGTGCCAAGCGAGCAATGCTCCTCCGCTTGCGTACACCTAGTCGTAAATATAAAGAAACAAACATAAGGCCAAAATGCGAAGAAAAAGACGACTAACCAAATGCGAATGTCTAGATTACCCCTCAAACAGGAATCTTAGCTGTAATTTTTAGAATCCTACTATATTTGTGCCACAAGGCATTTAAGGCATGTCTACACTTGCAACGCTACTTTTCTAAATCACGTAGGCTTCGGCTGTCAAGCCTGCGTACACTTTCCGTATCTTGCGCTGACGTTCCATCGTCTGGTATCGCAAGTCTGGTAAGCACCCACACTTCGGCCGCTTTCTGTGCAGGTGCTGCTGGAACACCGCCGCCATCTCTCATTGGCCCATGACGCGTTGAAGGCGCTTTCGTGCGTCTTCAGATGACGGGCTTGTGCAACCATCTGCGACTAATAATGCAATTTATATAAGACCGCACCCACCAGCGAGCTCACCGCAATTTCTTTCTTTCATTCCCTCCTCTCTCTCCCCTTCATCTTTGTTTTCCCCTTTCCCATTCCCCCAGTGTAAGGTAGGCAACCGGACGTCATTTTGGTTAGCCTCCCTGCTTTATCCTTTTCTCTTTCACTCCTCCACACTACGAAATATGTAGCCCCGAACTTAATTTCTTTGTGCTTGTGGCGAAGGTTGTTGAAATGTTCGCCAAGGCGAACATTGAGGCAGCGTACAGTTTTTCCGACGTTTGGTCTTCGAGCAGAACAGTCGAAATTCCTATACGACATCCACCATACGCTTCCCATATGCCCTGGTGCAGGTTATGAAGTACACATTCTTCAAGATTTCGTGAAATTTCACATGTCTGCTGAGCTCTCGTTATTCATTATTGCGCTGAAAACACGACTTCAGCCACTGTGTGACTTTAATAATTCTGTGGCAGATACCGCGTACCTAACGAATGATGCTTTTTTTTTATTTTCAACTAACGCAAGCGTTCCGCCCGTCATGCGTTCTCTTACACAGAGTTTTCAGGAGCGTTTACGTTAAGCACCACATTATCTGGACAGAAAATCCTTCGTGGAACAAACATTTACTCGATTTTTGAAACTCGATTTGACTTTCAGTGACGTGCGACTTATAAAGAGCGTTCCAGCGTCTTGTGACTCCTACTGCGCGCTTTACGTGTTTTTACTCTACGTACGTAACTGGACGTAGGCCATTCAATTTAGATTGTGCATAATGCCAGCATATTTGGTGATTGTTAAAGGTAGTGTAGGAACACGTCTGTTAGGCTTGTGTCCAGAACCTCTTGTACGATCGCAGCTGCCTGTCTGTGTATTCGAGACTCATCTCTTTTACCTCCCGTAATCACCTGCTATCAAGAACCATTACCTATTACTTCATAAATGTATATTTTGGACCCTCTGTATGCGCCGCGTGGCCATGGGCCATGCGTTCGCCCCATCGCAGCACCGATACACCGTTGTACCGACGATGAATAAGGCCGCGAAAACAATTGGTTCTCGAATTTAAACAAGGCTACATCTTTGTTTCCTCTTCCCCCACAGTTGCAACTGGGAACAGAACATTCCAGGAGTCTTCACCAAGGCGCTACGAAATACCGACTCAACCGAATCCCTGACCCCGTCGATCAACTACTATGACTGCCTCCGTTCTGGCCTGACCATGCGGACATTTGGTTTATTCATGTAGATGTCCGCATTCGCGTCTCTGACGGCACTTCACAGGAAGCAACGTACGGCTCCCTACTCGGCACCCTGTCCATTGACCTTGCCGTTGAAGTCTGTCAGGTCCTCAAGGCCAACCTTGAACCCACGACGTTTTTCGAACAGAAACGCCTGTAAGTGCTGCTATCATCAACCGAGCTTGGTAGCCGTCGTCCATGGCAACTCTTCCTACTAATGCAAGCACTTTTCCGCACTTGGGCCTCATGGTTCGTCAAGCGTGTTCTAAAGAAACTTTTTATCAAGTGCTTACCACCTATGTTTAGGACGGTTTTTGGCATTAGCTTTGCTGTGAAACCTGTCTGCGCTGATCACCCGCGCCGACATGGTATGCGAAATAGCGCGTTCCCAGGTATTCGTAGCTGCTGCAAGTTACGAACTACACCTCCACAATTGCAGCGGCATTACACACCAACCAATCGGCGATGTCCGAGGGAAGTGCGGTGAGGACGTGCAGATACTGTGCTGCGTGTGACGTGATGCGCCGTAGTTGAAAACAGGCCTCTACTTACATAAAGCAAACTCGATGATTCTTGGACCAAAAGCTGGGAACCTGAAGCTCTGCCACGATGACAGGAGTCGTAATTGCGGTGTCGTCTGTCAGCAGGGGTAGAAGCAGCGTCGTCCATGGCTACTGTTTGAAACGAAATGTAAATGTCCTGGGTCACCTCTTGTTGGGAGCTCGGTTTAGCGTAGGCAAGGAATACACGTTTTGATATGGGGTGAACAGATAGTTGACTGGCTTTATTCAAAATTAAACACAGGCTTACTGCCCACCATATTCACTGCTCATAACGATGAGGACAGGCGAAGCAGTTACCAAACGATGACAGGAGCAACTTTGTGTTCTCCTGTCATGTCCTCGTCTTTATTAGTGATCAATAAACGACATGCAGTAAACACCAACTAAGCCAAACTCAGGTTCTTCAAAAGTGGCCGAGAAGCTGTGGTGGCACTCCAGTCAGGCGGCCACCTCGATTCCAAGAACGTGGAGGGGGCAATTATCCCCACGGTGATGCAAGGGGAGATAAACTGGCCGGGGCAATGACCCCCGCGGCTAGGCGGGGACAACGTAGTCGCTAGTCTCATTGATGTACATTCTGTAATTATATGCTGAAATGAGACCCACACTGAATATTTAGACGATAAAAGGGTATATAGATATGAAACAGACCGAGTAATTTTATTTGTTTACACAATTGCGCCGGCTTTGGTTGTCAGTGAGCCCTCGATCTTGCAACAAGTGAGCCGTAGCTATTGTCACGTTCGCTACTGTGCCTTCACCTCTCTCTGACATCATCCAAGTCAGCAGTCTGAAACCGCACCTTTCTCTTACCGATGAGCCGCACCAATAACGTACTTCTTTCGACGAGGGTGATGTCAAAGTCTGTAATGTAGCAAGAAAGGGACGCTGATGGTGGACATCGAAGAATAGTTTAGTTTTCGCTGATCTACGCTTCTTCCCTCGGCCATTAAAAAGCCATCTGCGAAATCCCGTCTACGAAAAAACACTCTCAGGCGCCCTCCTTTGGAGATAGCGAACTGGTACTGGGAGTTGACGCTGGATAGCAGAACTTTCCACTGCTGTGTGCTTTGTCGTATTGATTTTGACACTTGGCAGGCTGATGTGGTGTAGGCAAGCTTGATCGGCAAGTTCGAATCAAGACACCTGTAGGGCTCTTGAGCAGAACACATAGGGTGATGCAGCGTGTGATGAGCAAATTGTTTTTGAGTAAGAGCATCCTCGACATCGGCTCGCCGTAGATGAGTGATGTGTGGAGCGGCAGCATTCCTGCCTATGAAGTCTGTAGGATGGCAGCATCGCGTGACACCGTGGGAGGATTGGTTGTAGTCTCTGCCATTCAAGGTGATCTCAGTTAGAGGCTCCGTGGACGTGAGCTCGAGCTAACACATGAGCCTTCATATTCCCAGGGAGAAATTACCAGCATAATCACATTCCCAGCAAGCACGAAAGTAAAGGTGTTCGGCGGTGCAGATGACCTGTTGCCGTTTTTGGCAGCGTAAAATTTCATAGCATAGAAAATACTACTTGGGAGATTATACGTCTTGCGTTACTTGCGGACCGCTTGTGAGTCGCAAAGCGAAATGTCTTGATCTCTACCGTGGTTCGTGCAAATGCGCTGTGTCGTCAAGGATAGTGCTGCTGCCAGCGGTTTTCTAAGGTCAGCATGAAATATTCGCTTAGTTCCACATTGATCATAGAAAGTTTATGTGACACTATTGTGTCTTTTTTCCTTCTGGCATTTTTGCACCGACTGTTACACTTATTTGTTCTTTATTTTGTGTTAGCTGCATGAAAAGAAAATATTTATAGAGCTTTGTGTTTGGTTAGACGTAATTTTTGGCATTTATTATTGCAGTTTTTGAACGATTTCAATGCTGGAAACAGTTATTGCATACTTCTTCTGAAGTTTCATAAATGCTTTACAATATTGTCGTTGTGGATTACGCCTTTTTATTGACAGTTGAAAGCTAGCAGATTAAGATATATTGAACAGATAGTCACTAAGATCTTGCAGGACAGCCCAGAGATAGTTGTTGTTTTTTATTAACCCCCTTTTTTTCTCCGAGTTACCTTTTCCATTATACCGGTGTCGCCAAAACGCAAATATAAATACACTTTTATATATATTCTTTACTCTTCTTGAGAAATTTCTGTTTATTGAATAACGAACAGAAGTTGGTTTCGCAAGCCAGCGTACCAAACGCAATCTTGTTAACGCAGACCAGACTTTTTCTACCCTTCCCACGTTTGTAAAAAAATATACAGTCACGTTTCGCTTCGTTAGCTCTGGATGAGCAAGCCGGACACGAAGCTATCGGCCTTCGTTGCACCTAGATGCCCAAAGTGTCTGCATCGCAGATCGCATTCAAGACAGGGCGCGCATGCTGCACCGTGCGCAGTATCCAAAGTAGAACCACCTCGGTCGGAAGACGGCGCGCATCTGGAGCAGCACTGCCCTTCCCCATTCAAATGACGTGTTTCCGTCCACTTTCCTACCTTGCGCAAGCGATATAGACTTGCCATAGTCGGCTCATCGTCGCGCACTTTTACCAGCACACACAGCGTTCCGCGCGCGAGCTGAATGTTATCAAGAGACAATCCCGGAACGACCCCTACAGCAAGGAAAATCACCACCCACTTCCAGAGGAGGTCAATCAGGCGCGCCTCCGCGGTGCTTCGCCTCGTCACTCATTCCTGCTTCGCTCAACGTCTCATAAGGATCTTCTTACTTTTCCCGGCATATGATTCTTTTCACCTCCACGCGCCTTCCCCATCTGCTTTCTTCGCGGCTTCGCACAAACTTCCGTGGAAGGGACATACGTCGATTGCGCTAGCTTGTCAGTTACACTTGCACATAAAAGTTTGAATAACGCGACCTCACTAATTAGGCGCTGGTGCACTCTTTGAAAGCACTGCGGTCTGCGCATGAGACAACCGCAAGGTGAGCGCTATCCAACTCGCTCGTTGGCTTCTTTATGCAGTCTACATGGCAATATGACAGCCTCCTACACACAATCAATCTTTTCGTCTAAGCTGTAAAAATTTTTGTGTTCAATAGGAAGCACTTTGGGACGAAAGCAATTTTTATCGCAAAGTTCTTGTCTTGTGTCTGCTTTCTGAAATCTTTTAAGAAAATGTACATATTGGTACATTTTATGAACACCGTCTTCTGTATAGTACACGAAAGGAGTTTAACATTTCTTGTGTCAAAAATCCATACCTAAATCTTTAAAATGGCTATCATCGTCGTCATCCTAGCCATCGCCTTCATCGATAATTGAAATGTTTTGATCGTATAGGTTGGCATATATTTTATGTTGACTTCAAGGGCTGTAATGGTAGGTCCGCTTCGACGAATAGAGCGAACGGAGCGTAAATGGAGTTCGTAAAAACTGGAGAGACGGAGAGGGGACGACGATGCCGCGCGCAATCCATGAGACAAGCCGGTTTCTGAGCTGACCGCAAAGCTTTACCAGAACTTTTACAGTTGCATGGCAGATTCTGACAAGGTAGGACACGTGTTTAGGAGAATAGCGGACAGTGCATCCAAACTGCATATGTGAATTCTGCTGACCTCAATGTCCTAATTGAGGAATGTCAGCACTTCAAGAATTACACGAACGACCACATTGAAGGACCACTCGGCCGGCTTCCTAACAACACGGGGGTGTCTCTGTTGCCATAGCGCCTTAGATTTAAGATTTATCCGCCTTCAGCAAAGCTGAGGAAGACAGTGGGCCACAAAAGTTCAACAATGACTTCAACCTATCCTCCCCGCGAGTTTGTACCCAGAGGACTCGAGCATGTCATATGTTTCAATCGTGCAACCTATTATCCAAAACGACTTCAAAATATCGCTGTTGGCGCTGCTTACGCCGACCCAAGTTTCTTGACCGGTTCTATATCACCATCAAAATTTGCTCATTTTTACAAATACCTCCGTATTCTGGAAAGGCGGTTCATTAGAGAAGATACCAAAATTGACATATTCAGCAACACTGACTACCACAGTCCTGATTAGATGGCTACCGCAAAAACTGCTTTTCATCTGCACCAAGTATGTAAATTACTTGGTCTGGTGACAGAAACGGTTTTCAGTCACCGTATTCTCTACAACCTTCCAATCGTGGCTTCCAAGCTGCCCTTATCCAGCCCACAGGGCATCAATCGCGTTCATAAATATTCCGTCTTCCTTTCTCAAGTTAACCCTAAAATTGCCGCGTAGATCACCTTGATCTTCGGCCTTTGGCTCCAGGCAGCGATGCTTTATTCATTCCTGCAACTGATAAATGTGTCGAAATATATCCCCATCATCATCAGTCTATTTTATGTCCACTGCAGGATGGTTTCTCCCTGCGATCTCCAATTATCCCTGTCCTGCGCCAACAGATTCCAATTTGCTCATGCAAATTTCCTAGTTTAATCATCCGACCTTCTTTGCTGCCGGCCTCGGCTGCGCTTCCCTTCCCTTGGCACCCTTTCCGTAACTCGAAATGTCCACCTTTTATCCATACCACGGATTACATGGCCTGCCCAGCTCCATTTTTTTCATATTGTCAATCAGGTTATTGGCTATCTCCGTCTGGTCCCTTATCCACACGGCTCTCTTACGGTTTCTTAACGTTACGCCTAACATGCATTATTCCATCTCCCTTTGCGTAGTGTTTAGCTTGTTTTTTGAGCTTCTTTGAAAGTTTCCAAGTTTCTGTCCCATATGTCAGTGCCGGTAGAATGCATTCATATAGACCTTTCTTTTTAATAATAATGGTAAGCTTCCAGTCAGGATCGGACAATGTCTTTCCAATCCGCTCCAATCAATTTTTATTCTTCTGCAAAATTCCTTCACATGATCAGAGTCCACTGTGAGTAATTCACCTAGGTAAACGTCCTCCTTCACAGACTCTAGAGGCTGACTGGCGATCCTAAACTCTTCTTCCCTTGCCCGCCAATAGCTAATTTTCGTTCTCTTCTGCATATTATTCTTCCATCCCACTTTTATCTCTCTGTTCCCCAATCTTTTGTTGTAACTAGTCCCCAGTGTTGCTGAAAAGAACAATGTCATCTGCAAATCAAAGGTTGCTGAGATATTCGCCGTTGATACTTACTCCTAAGCTTTCCCAACTTGGTAGCTTGAATACTTCTCCCAAGCACTTAGTGAATAAAAGCACAGAGATTGTGTCTTCTTGTCTGACCCCTTTGCTCAAAGGTATCTTTCTACTTTTCTTGTCGTAAATTAGTGTGGCTGTGGCATCTCTGGAGATACTCTCCTGTGGCTGTCGCATCTTTGGAGATACTCTCCAAGGAATTTCGTAAGCTTCCTGTACTCCTTGATTACGTAATGCCTCTATGGCTGGTGGAATCTCTACTGAATTATGCTTTTTCGTAATCTATGAAAGCCATATAGAAAGGCTCATTGTAGTATGCGAATTTCTCGATTACCGCATTGATGACATAGATAATACCCATAGTAGAGCATATCTTGCTGAAACATGTCTGTTCCATTGGTTGACTAAATTCCAATGTTGCGCTTACTCTCTTGGACATTATCTCGGCGAAAATTTTATATAATACTGTAAGAAGCTTATGGACCTGTAATTTTTCAATTCTTTTACATCTCCATTTTTGTTATTTAGTATAATGGGGGTATCCTTCCACTTCTCTGGGACCTTCCAAGTTGATAGATCGTTCGTATAAAGTGCTGCAAGTTATTCAAGCATTGTGTCTCCTCCATCTTCCACTAAATCGACTGGTAGTCCATCTTCTCCTGCAGCTAACTTCATCGCTAGTTATAGAAGGCGCCTCTGTAACCTGTTCATTGCTACTTTGAATGGACGAATCGTGGTTGCTTTGGGTGCTGTACCCGGCATCATAGAATTCTTCTGCTGCTTTTACTATATCTTCGAGATTGCTGATTATATTACCCTGCTTACCTTTCAGTGCATACATCTTGGTTTGTCCGATGCCAAGTTTCCTTGGCGCCGATTTCAGCTTGCATTCATTTTTTTACTGCTTCCTCAGTCTTTCTCACGCTATAATTTGGAATATTCTTTATTTACTTCTTGTTGGTTCGTTTTGACAGTTCTGCAAATTCCATCTGATCTCTTAAGTTGGACACTTTCATTCTGTGTTGTTGCTTTATTAGGTCCGCTGTTACTTGGGAGAGCTTACCTACTGGTTGCCTTGGTGCCTTCCTCCCACTTTAGTTGCTGTTTCTGAAGCCAACAAGTTGCGATTTCATTCATTGCCTCTATGTCATCTTCATCTCTCTGTTGTAAGGCTGCATATTTATCTGCAAGAGCCAACATGACTTGGTCTGCTTTTGCGCTTACTGCGTCTAGGTTGGCCTGTTTCTTCTACACTCTCTCTTTTCACACTGAGGTAAATCCTAGCCTGTACTGACCTATTGTCACTGCACTTTACCCTGCCTAACATTTCTACACCCTGCACTATGCTGGGATCGTCACAATGTATCAAATAAATGTCATATCTTGTTTCGCTGTTAGGAATTTTCCAGGTCCACTTTTGTGTCAACGCTTCGTGGAGAAGGTGTTCATGTTGGCAGCTTATTCCTTTCTGTGGATTCTACCAAGACCTCTCCTCTAGCGTTCTTAGAATCGAGGCCGTATTTGCCAATTGGTTTTTCACCAGCCTACGTTTCCCCCACTTCTGCATTGAAGTTGCCGATGAGTACAGTATGCTGATTTTGCATTTTTCGTATCGGTAATTCAACATCTTCGTAAAACTGTTCTATTTCTCATCATCGTGAGTGGAGGCTGGAGCATAGCTTTGTATTACCTTTATTGTATACCTCTTATTCAGCTTGTATACCTCTTATTAGTATACCTCTTATTCAGCTCAATGTTGCCCGTTATGTCCTTATGGATTAGGAATCCTACTTTGAACTGATTCATATCTGGTAGTCTTCTATAGTACAGGACGTGGCCGTTTGTCAGCACTGTATAAGCAACACCAGTTTTTCTAGCCTCCCTAACGCGAGGGATATCCTAGACAATGCCTATTAGTTGCTCAGAGGGTCCTGCTAGGCTTTCTTCACTCGAGAGGGTTTGGGTGTTAAACATTGCAAGGGAGAGTTTCCATTGGTGGCCTGTCCTGGTTTTAAAATTCGTATCACCCTCTGCAGCGTTACAGGTCAGACCGCCGCCTTGGTCATGTGCTCCGCAGCTGCTGGGGACTGAGTACCATTGCTTAATCGAATGAGTCATTTGGGCATTACAGGTGCTAGCAATACGCTCATGATGATCACCGAGAACTGAGAACTTTCGGCGAGCTTCCTTCCCACAATCTTCTTTCAAAACACCTATACTGACTGCCAGATCTACGTTTTCAATCATGATGCAACCCCATGGCAACAAAGTGCGTCCCGTCAGGTACCTATTTGTCTGTCGCTCAGCTTTATATTACTGGAGTTTCTTCCGATTGTACTCTTACTGCCATTGGTTTGAGCGGACACCTTCCAATTTCTTTTTTATGGTGAGGCACAGGGCGTACAATATCCACTCAACTACACAATCATGTCAGTTGCCACACATAAGGCGAATTCTATACGAGAGTTAGCCCTGCCAGGAATATGTCATTACCTCTGCCGGCCACCTTCTCTTGTCGGGGCACAACTTTTTAAATGAGCAGGAGTTCCTTCACTTTAGTCGTGGCTGTGAAAGAGTCCTCCTCCCCTCCCCGATTGGTATGTCCACATGTTTCCTGTGATCACGCCATCAGCTTTTGGCGGAATTTGCCGTTGAAGCGTCCAACGGGGATGTTTTAAGCGTCCAGCGACTGCTGCACTGTATTTTTATGTTGTCCACAAGTGCGACCAGATGCACCACGTTGCTGTGTCGACGAAAGCAATAACGTAGAGCGTGATACCGAAGCCTCAGACATGACTATTTTTGACTTCGTGAATAGCCGCGCTGAATCGCAATGCGAGGGCATGTTACAGTCTCCTGGCTTGTAAGCCGTCTCCACTCTTACTTTCAAAAGTTGTCGAAAACCGTGTGCGCTCCTATACTGTGGGTCACTGTCATATGTGAGAGGCATGGGGCATAAAAAGGAAAGAGGACGATGTTCGCCGACCGTTTCGAACGGCACGAGCGTTCAAGGCGCGTGACCCGAGGTGTGATCGGAGGAGAAGCGGCACCAAGCTGGGGTTATCGACGTGCCTCTGGGCCTAGAAGGTTGGAGCACCAGCTTCACACTGGCGACGGCAGTCATGGAGGTTCGGACTGGCCCGTGACGCTGGCTATGGAGGGTGTGGATGTCGACCCCGGCGACGATCAAGCGAGGCTCCCTGGACCTGCTTCAGCCTTCCACGGCACTGCCAGGCACTCCAGGAATTGAATCCCCCTTCTTCGGCAGACCAGCACGAACGGTAGTCCCCGGAGCCCGGCGGTAGGAATAACGAGGAAGGCCGGACTGCAACGTCACCGACATAGTTTGGGGCACCGACATCCGAGACACAGGAGTGGTTCGGTCGATGCCCCGAAAGGAAAGCTTGCAAGTCGGCAGGAGCACCGACTGAGATCAAGAGCCGACGCACATCGGACTTCGGTTTACGTGTGACAATGGAACTTTGTAAGAGCGTTCCTTTTTGTAAGCTTGTAGCTATAGTCCAGGGCTGTCGGACTTTCGCGCGGAACGCGCTAAGGACGAACGTAGGGCAGGATAAGGACATATTTGAGCTACGCAAGTGTGGTGTTTCATCTTTGTCAGCTGAGTTTTGAGTTCTATTTTGAGTGTGTTTTATTTTGGGTGTGTTCTTAGTAAAGTCTGTTTACTGTGCTTGCCTGCGTCTCCCGACTCCATCTCTCCCATCATCCGCACGGCCCCGCGATCAGTGTGGCACAAATTGGTGAGCCTGCCAGAATATAATCTGTACCAGGATACGTCCCAGGATAGGATCTGTCCCGGGATATTTCTAGGATTCTATTTCGGCCCTGTCACTGATCTTCCTGGTTTAGAGATGAAGTGGGAACGTTTGGCGGCGATAGCTAATTATTTAAACCTGTCGAAGGAAGAGACGATCACGTTCTTCGAAAAGCAACACGAACGAGCGCGCGAGCAACACGAACGAACGTGTGAAGAGCAGAAACGAGAAAAGGAAATTTTAGAATTGAAAATAAGGATAGCAGAGATGGGCACGGGCTCTCGTGAAGGCACGAGTACTCCGGGATCGGCGTCATCCGACTCACATTCTTCCAGGCCACGACAGATTTGCCCTAGGAACTTGATGGCCCCTTTCGATGAGCGGAGCGATCACTTGGATGCGTATTTGCATAGGTTTGAAAGAATAGCAATCGGGCAAGGCTGGGAGAGGAGCGAGTGGGCTAACGCCTTAAGGCTATGTTAAGATGCCAGTGGAGGAGTCCTGAGACTATGAGGAGGTCAAGAAAACTTTATTGCAAAGATTCAGGTTGTCCGCAGAATTGTTCCGAGAGAAGTTTAGGTTGCTCAAACCTGAATATTCAGAAACAGGCAACCAGTTCGCGTGTCGGCTCACAAATTATTTTGAGAGGTGGATAGAGCTGTCCCAGACGGACAAAACCTACGGGGTGGTTCGCTACAAGGTCGTGGGTGAGCAGTTTCTTGCCAGGTGTAGCAGCAGTTTGGCGATATTTCTTAAGGAAAGAAAACTGCAGACTGTGCAACAGATGGCAGAACAAACATATCAGTTCGTAGAGGCACTGGGATTGAAAATTTTGAGAAAGGGTGACAAAGATGCGCTCACGACGGCAGTAGGAGAGACGAAGAACCAGGGGCAGTGTAATAGACAGAGATGCTTTCTCTGTAACCGGTTAGGTGATGTAGCGGTCAACTGTCCAGTCAGAGATAACCGTGAGGAATCACTGGTTATTTGCCAGTTATGCCAAAAGAATGGCCACAAGGCAGACGAATGCTGGGCTAGGTCTGTGGATAAGATTCCATGTATCATGCGGTCTAGAGAGGATGCACAGATAGAGCAGGACATGCCTGTAGTGGAAGGCGAGGTACAAGGACGCGAGGCTACGGTCTTGAGAGACACGGGAGCCAGTACTATTTTAGTGAGGAGGAGACTAATGCCCCCAGAAAGCAGGACCGGTTAACTTAAACCAGTATTCTTGGTAGATAAGTTCTTTAAATGTCTGCCAGAGGCACAGATTCAAATATCGACCCCCTTTTTTTACCGGACTAGTCCCAGACAGATGTGTGGAGGACCGTCTTTATGATTAGATTGTGGGAAATGTACCTGGGGTAAGGAGAGCAGACGACTCAGACCCAAGTTGGAGGAAGAAAGGGAAAGACGTGGAAGAGAAAGAAAGCTCAGAAGCTCAAAAATATGCGATGCAAGAGACAGATGTAGCGGCTGCAGTAAAGACACGAGCAAGCAATAGTAGCACCAAACCTCCGACAGCTTTGCAGGCTATAACCATTAAGGGATTAAACGTAATGGCTGCAGATTTTAAAGAACTTCAGAACAAGGAAGAATCAATACAAAACTGTGACAGTTTCCTTCGCGCCAGAACTGGTGCGAAGGAAAAGTAGTAGGACAGTGGTGGAGTTTATTAGGAAAAATAGCCTATTATACCGGAAGTGCACGTTTAGTTCAGGTCGGGAAGTACTACAGTCGATGGTCCCGAACGAGCTGAGGGACACAGTACTGAAGATAGGGCCCGATAGTGACACAGCAGGTCACAAAGGAGTAACGAACACATTAGAAAGCATCACAGAAGAGTTCTTTTAGATCGGGATGCAGAGTGACGTGAAGCGGTACGTGAAATCATGTGATGTATGCCAAAAGAAGGTGGCGAAGGGACGTGTAAAGAAGTATGAATAGAGAAAGGAGATAGAAAGGGGCAAGAGCGAGGAGAAGACTAGAGAGAGAGATAATTTAATTGAAAGAAGGCAGAGATGTCGGCCTGAGCTCAGGTGCTCTAGCCTGCTACTCTGCACATGCACAGTTTGCATGGTGATTGCCGAAGAGAAAGACCGTGGGGAGGTGCACACTTATATCGATAAGAAGAGCCTGGGGATAGGGAGCGTTAGGCTGGACCAAGCGCTAGCGGCAATATAAGTAGATAAAATAGGGAACTTGATTTCACAAGTTCGAGGATTTGTTTTAGATTTCACCAGCTGGCCAGAAGTTGTGCGGGGTGAGCTGCAGTAGTAGTAGGGAGCATTTTATGAGTAGGGCATTGGAGCGATGAAATGTCGAGTGTGTAACGCGGACGATTAATGGTACATGTTTAAAGTGGGGAGAACAATGAACTCTCAAACGTTGTGAACTGTGAAAAGAGGGAAGGTAATAAGTCGGTTTACCGAAACAACCTGCTCAAACGTTCCGCATTCCCATTTAACTTGCCCCTTTTGTAACGGAGGGCGAAGTTATATTCGTGGAAAATTAAACTCCATTTGAGCAAGCGTCCGTTCTTAGGGGACATGCGTCTGAGCCAGATCAGAGTACAGTGGTCGGTCTCGAAAGTGAATTTAGCTCCGTACAGACAACAACATAATTCCTGGACCACCCAAACTTAGCAGGCGCATTCTTTTTCGGAAGCGCTGTACGCCTCCTCACTGCACGGTAATTTTCGGCTAGCATACAGTACCGGATGTTCCTCCACGTCTTTGCCCATCTGGCTGATGACGACTCCCAACCCTCTGTCACTAGCGTCGCACTGCACGATAAATTCCTTAGAATAATCGGGGGTCCTAAGTACTGGTGCTGAGCTCAGAACCATTTCATGTGCTGAAATGCGCTTTCTTTGGCCTCAATCCATCGAACTTTCTCGGGTTCCCCCTTTCGGAGGGTGTCTGTCAGGGGGCTTACTACATGTGAGAAATTTGAAATATACTACTAGTAATATCCCACGAGCCCCAGAAAGGCTCTTACATCCGTCTTAGTTCGCGGATCAGGAAAGTAGTTATTGATAAACCCTATCTTTAGTTCGGAGGGCCGCCGCGTTCCTTGTCCGATGACGTGCCTTAGGTTGGTAACTTGCGAACACACGAAGTGGCACTTTTTGGCCTGTACAGTGAGACAGGCGTCCCGTAGACCTTCCTTAAGTGCTCCATGTGATCGTTACATTGTTAGAAAAGATGGCCACATCATCTGTGTAGGGGATCGCGTAATATTGTAGGTCTTTCAAAACCATATGCATCAGCTTGGAAAACCTAAATGGTGCGTTCTGATGCCCGAAACATAACATTATTGGTCGAAATGTGCCAAGCGGAGACGTTAATGCTGCGTAATCGCTTGAGCTTTCTGAAATGGGCAACCCTTAGTGCCCCCTAACTAAGTCGATCGTTGAAACGTACTAGGTTCTGCCCATCCGTTCAAGTCATTCTTCTATGTTAGGTATGGGGTAAAGTTGGTCACTTGTAATAGCGTTGAATTTCCTAGAGCCCATACATGAACGCGGCTCTTTCCCGCTCGCCTCTACAAGAATAATCAGGGAAGTGTAATCTTTGCCTGCTGGTTCAATGATTTCCAAATCAAGAATTCATTTGATCTCTAATTCCATTTTTTCTCGCTGATGAGGTGAGACCCGGTACGGTTTAATTTCAACGGGTTCATCTGATGCCAACTCAATCTCATGAGTAATGATGGCCGTTCTACCCGGCTCGCTATTGAAGCATCCGGGAAATTCCTTAGAGTTTCCGAAGGTCACCTATTTGATCAGCTTTGAGAACCAGCCTGTGTACAGACAGATTCGGGTAGTCCTCTATAGAGCGTTCTGCATCTGCCACTGTCGCAAAGCCTAGAAGTTCCACCGCTCCTTCTTAAGACACCTTTACCACCATGTTCACAACATCTTCCCTTCCACAATTAGGTTTCATTAAATTGCAGTAGTAAATGATTCCTTTATTCTTGTTTCCGGAAACTTCTAGGTTGTAGTTAGTCCCCGATATCTTCTGGGTAACCTTTACGGGTCCGTCCCCTATACATCAAGTTTGTTTTATCGTGGCGGCCTTAGGATCATCACCGCGTTGCCTACCTTAAATGGTCGCCTACGCGCATTTCTGTCATAGTACGCCTTAGCGAGTTTTTTCAACCAGTTCTCGCGAGACAATTAAGCGATCCAGCAACTTTAAAACATAAATCACCACCATCTGGCTTTCACCTATTCCTTCCCGCATTTCTGTTAACTTAATTGTGGGGGGAACGGATCGTCCGACCGTACACCAGCTTGGAAGGGGTGAACCCCGTTGCCTTATATGGGGCCGTTCTCAATGCAAACAAGCTTGCGGATAAACAGTCCTCGCAGTTTGCTGTGTATTCATGGCACAATGTACGTAAAACCCTCTTAAACAAAGAGTGCATCCTCTCAACGCTGTTTGATTGTGGATGGTACACGGAGCGGTGTATCAGCCGCACACCACACTTCTATAGGAACATCGTGGGTACATAACTTGTTAATACCGTCCCCTAGTGAGCCTAAATCTCCGAAGGAAAACCGATTCGCGCGAACGTGGAGAACAGAGCCTCGACTATCTCGGTGGAGCTATGTTCCTTCAAAGGAATCGCTTCAGGAAATTTTGTCGTGGGACAAAGCGTGGTCAAAAGTTAGTTGCACACGGATTGGCTCGGCGGCAAAGGCCCGACTGTGTCAATCACAAGTGAACGGAGTGGCTCTGTGATTAAATGAAGCAACTTTAAAAGTGCCTTGCGTTTATCTGCCGCCTTCGGAACTTGCTCACATGCGTCACAAGACCTTAGATAATTTTCCACATCCTTAAAGCATCCTGGCTAGTAATATTTTAAGAAGAGCCTCTCTTTCCCT
This sequence comes from Dermacentor andersoni, assembly GCF_023375885.2. Taxonomy (NCBI): domain Eukaryota; kingdom Metazoa; phylum Arthropoda; class Arachnida; order Ixodida; family Ixodidae; genus Dermacentor; species Dermacentor andersoni. The sequence goes on along the minus strand of NC_092818.1, from coordinate 40,257,551 downwards.
TTATTTTGATTCCTAGATGGCCCCACCAGCCATTTTTGTGACACAAAGTCAGGAGATCCACCCATGACCTCTCCGGAACGGTTAATTGATCGAGGATATGGTCCCTACGATCACGATCTCCTCCCTTTTTGTGGATGGTGGGATTGCGCCTGGCTATTCTCTCTTTTGCTTTGTAGCGCAAACCTGACAGAGTCCGTCCCTCTCTTGCTCCGCGCGGAGCGACTCCCTGTCTTCCTGGAGAAGACTGTCAAAGTTCGCAGAGGCAGGTAAAAGTACAGGGCTGCTCTCCCTTTCTGTTATTTCTACTGAAGACCTTTCTTCGCTACGCGAGTTTTCTAATAGGGTCATTTTAATTGGAACCTCGGCTGACAAATTGTTTTTGTTTTCTCTGTTGTCCGAGGTTTTACCTAGGGAATGCGCTTCCCCGCGTCCCGCCACCACTGCGCTGAGGTCCTCAGTCAACTGAGCAGCTATCTGGCGTACTCGCGAGCGGGTTAATGCCTGCACCCTTCCTTCTGCGAAGTCGTGACCGCGCTCTCGTAACAAACGCTCCGAATGTTTGCAAAAGAGATACCGGTAGTCGATTGGTAGCGCCTTCGAGATGCCTGCCTCTGTCTCTAGTTCTCCGAAAGGACCGCAAATTGTCACTCGTGCTTTTGCAGACACACGCTGTGTTCCTCTAGCACTGACTTGATCGAAGTTACCTTCCCTGTATTGACCTGACCTTTTGCAAAAGAAGAGTGAACTCGGTCTATGGTTGCTCTACTCTCCCTTAATACCTTAGAGGTTTTTGCGCCACTCCTAAGCTCCTGGATGCATTGATGGAGAAGCTCCAAGGTTTCGTCGCTTCCGCCCACGTAGGAAAGAACTACCGGCTTTGGCATCGGATGGGTCGCCGCTTTTTGAACTCTCGCATATCATCCTTCTTTGTGCCCCCTCCGGAGGGCTGCTAGCTCCTTTATTGTTGTTCCCTTCCTGAGTTTTTTTCATCCAGCCGGCAATCTCGGTAGCTTTTACCTGTGTATGTTTGTTGCGGTGGGTATACCTTCTCGGCTTATGCCTTCCATTTGAACGCTCCTCGTAGTTAGTGAGATTTTGCCCCATCACATACTCATCAGCAGGCCTAGCCGCCTTATGTGCCGGTATAAGACACCTGTATCCTGCACCCAAAACCTCATTGACTATGGAATGCTGCGGTAGAGGTGTTTGACATAAACATACTGTATAATTTTGTCTCTAGTTTCTTAGACTTCGGCACTCTTAAGCCACTCAACAAGTTTGTTTGAAACCGTACACAAATTCTGTGTAGCACACGTCGCTCTTCTTGCTAACTTCTCTGAATCGCTGCCCAAATGGTTCTGGGGAAATTCGGTACCCCTTCAGTAGCTCTGCCTTTATTTTCCCGTAGCCTTCCGCGTCATTCGCCGTTAATCTTGCGATTACTTTCGCCGCCTCACAAGGCAACAAAGTAACCAACCGTTGTGATCAGGTGCCCTGAGCGAAATTACCCCTTTCACAAGTTCTCTCGAAACAAACCACTAATAAGGCAACGTCCTGTCCAACCTTGTACGGTTTCATCCACGGGTCCATCTGATATGGCTCCACCTGGCTGAATCTGCTACAGTTGTCCCCTTCACTGAACGCCGCTGGACGCCATTTCTGAAGTTCAACCTGTAGCTCGCCATCTCTTTCTTATGTTTTTCCGATTCTCGCTTACGCTCACGCTCACTGTCACGTTCTTGACACTCACACTCCCGTGTTTTTTCTATCACATCCCAAGCAATGTAATCTTTTCATCACGATTGGCGCTATCTTGAAGTGCCTTTTGAATTGCTGGCTTTTTCATCTTTTCGTCCACCTGAACTCCCAACTCGTCGCACAATAAAAACAAGTCTGACCTCGTCAACTTTCTAAGATCCATGGCAGCTGCCCCGACTGGTAGTTAGAACTCTTTTCCTTAAATGATTTGTACAAACCCAAAATATGCAACTTCCCAATTGCTAGAACCATCAAAATAAGAAGACGAAATTTGATGCCTGGCGAATCAAAAAGTAAAAAACCGCGTGCTCCCTCGCGGATGCAGCACCACGCCATCCGGTTCATCGCCCCACTGTTCCCGGTTCCTCAGGACTACCTGGGTCGAAGGCTCTTTCTTCTTCCCTGTTCCGAGTTTCTCAGGACTTCTTTGGACGAGGGTTCATCCATACCGCTGCTACCAGTTATTAGATCTTGCCGTTGAGTGCTGAAGTTGGCCGACGTTGCAGAGGATTTTCAGATGAACTGAAGGCTTATTTACATTACTCACAGTAATACCACAAAGAAATGAACAGTCAAAAAGTCATCGACGGTTGGCAGCAAACCGAACGCTGCAGCCCGTGGCAAGCAGAATAAAAAAAATGAAGGAATGAATGTATCTTCTCTCTGTCTCTCGCATTTAAACGCTTCGGTCTCTCGGGGTAAGGTCATTTTCGGTCACTCGTGGAACCAGCTCAGGTGTCGTCATTTTCCTCCAATGGCAGGCGTCTGTGCAAGTGGTGTCGTCACATTCAACCCGCGGGGTCGCTCCAAGGGCTCCACTGTCTGACGGGTGACTTACCACCGGCGTTGCCTGCTTGCCTGCAAGCGCTCAGCTGGGGGAGATAGGTTTTTTCTCGAAGAACCTTTCAGAGCTGCAAAACAGATTTGCTCGGGACCAAAATTAACTCCCGTGAACCGTGCCAGGCTCCCGTTGAACTCTCGGAAAGAGTCAAGCAGGGGTGGAAACAATAGCTCGACGTGCGGCGCATAATGCGGGGGTCGCTAACTTGTCTGACAGGTCCGGGAACGTGGTAGACGCGCCCCTGCGCACCATAATTGGAATGTGGCGGCAATTTGTTGTGGTCGGGGAATTTGAGTGATGGTCGGAAAAGGGCACGGGCAAGAGCCAATGGCTATGAGAGGAGAGATCGGGCAGATGATCTGTGCTTTCTTGGTTTGTGAGGACCATTAAAATTACCTGAGATTCCTCGAGTTTAAGGGCAATGATACCTCCAGAGAAATCGTAAAATACCTAAAGAAGGCTCATGGTTTTGGCAACAGCCCATCACCAGATGCTTCAAAAATCGCCTTCGATAAACTGCGCACGAAACTGTCCCACGATTTGGTGAAAACGAAACGAAATTTCTTGAAAGAGATGTCTACGTCCATGATGCGCTGAAGCCTCTTCCGATAGAAGACACCTTAAGTCTGCCGCAAAAAACGGAGAAAATGTTTGCAAAAAAAAAAAGCAATTGAAATGTGGGGTTTTTAGCGCAAAAATCGCGACCTGGTTATGAGGCACGCCATAGCAGGGGATTCGGAAATTGTGACTACCTGCCCCTTCTCTTACGTACACCTAAATGCTAAGTACACCGGTGTTTGCAAGCTTCGCCCTCATTTAAATGCTGCCGCCATGGCCGGAACTCAATTCCGCGAACCTCGTGTTTAGCAGCCCAACACCATAGCCACTAAGCAACCAGGGCGGGTCAGAAAATGCATGCAACAGTTAACATAAGGCGGCAGAAAATAGCTTCATATAGGCAGAATATTCTGAATGCAGTTTCTCCAGAGCACCGCGTCCATGGAGTCAAGAACCACGACTTTGGCACAGACACGTGGCTCACGCAGGAAAGTCGGTCTACTGTAAGACATAGGCCACGATAGCTTCGTCGTCAGGGCTCCTCTTCAGGAGAAGCCTTATGCCCGGCGAGGACGGTTGTCGATTGTCAAAAGCCTTTACGACCCACTGGGTTTTGTAGCTCCAGTAACTGTTCAAGATAGGCACCTCCTCCGTGGCCTAGTAACGAAGGGTTATGACTGCGATAGACCGCTTTCGGGCGAAAAGGAGAACTGGGACGAGTGCAAGAACTCTTTCCAGAAGCTACAGAATATTCAAGTGTGAAGGACGTATCCGCCAGTCTTGACGCTTTAAGCCGAAAGTGCATACATTGATGTATTTTCGGATGCGTCGACAAGGGCCGTCGCAGTGTTGGCATGCCTACGCGTGACCGACAAGCAAGAATATGGGCACGTTGAAGTTTTCATGGGAATGGCTAAGCTCGCTTTTCAACCACAGAACCTGATCCAGAGGCTTCAGTTGCATGCAGCAGTGCTTGCTGTAGAAATGGCCGATTCCATACCACGGGAGCTGAACTTCCAGCCGAACACGGAATTACAGTTACAATCTTGGCAATATCAAGGTTGTAAGATTGCCAAAATTGTAACTGCATGCCAGAGTTCGATGAATGCGTGATATTGTACAGGCGCAAGAATGAAGATACTCGTCTTATGGTGCAGGCATGGTATATCTATAATGGTGGAAGTGCGTGCGGGAGTGAGCCTTCGATTACTTTACATAAGGCAGAGATTAAGTGCCTTAACAGCTATATATCGCGTAGATCAGCACATGTGCCCGACTGACACGTGGTGATGCCATTCCAGAGCTTGGGAAGATGAGCTCTGTGTCTTCTTTTCGGCGCAGTGCTCCCTTCAGTTGTTATTCGGCGGTCGTGTTGTCCGCTTCTCTTCTCTTGTGTCCTGTCTGCACGCCTCACCTTTTTGCAGAACGAATCAATACCATCTAGCTCAGCTTTATGTCATTGTAATTGAACGTTTTCGGTCCCTGTACGATTGCCTCCTGCCTAAACAGAGGTGGTGTTGTAAATGGAAGCACTGGCTGTCTTGTTGATTTGCTTAAGCATTCGCGTCGTGCGCGTTGAGCTGATCGAATCAATGGACATGTCGAGTTTCACTAGTGCCTTCCGAAGGTTCCTATGCGTGCAAGGATCCATCAACTTAATATGCTATGACTGTGGGATCGGTTTTATCGAAGCGTGCAAATACCTTGCAATGTGCGTAGAGGGCATTCATCACACACAGATAGGCAAGTTCCTCGCCGGAAACGGGCTTCAAACGGCTCCACTGCACGAGTCTCGTATGGATGGTGCAGGAGCGGATGTTCGGCTTTGCGCACCGCATTCTTCATTCAGTGATCATGCAGTCACGTCATCAATGGCTCACGCATGATATTCTTGCAACCTTCTTGGCCGAATTAGCGGCCAACAATAATGCCAGGTCCATAACTACCTCTTCGTCTGACCCAGAAGATTCCACTAGCCTAACCACGGCATTTTAACCCAAAAGCACGCATACGTATCTATAATATCTGGGCGATTAGACACAACCAACCCCTACAAGCTGTACGGGTGCCTAGTACAAAACCTGGATAACGAGCGCAGGGGCCCCATAACGTAAAGCTATTCCAATATGTTTTTATTCCCATTTCCTGACGTCAAATTTGCGCAACTGCCGACGCAAGCTTCGGGTGGTAACCCGCAGGGTTGTCAGAACAAACCAATCAAACGTTCTCCTCAATCACAGGAAATCACTTTTGTTTGCTTGAAAAACGAATAACGTTGCCTACACTGAGCAGCTTCTCTTATCTAATTGACTGACAAGAGGCCAGGAGCAGGCTGAAATGGAGAGGGATTCAATCGGGTCGAGTCAGTGCACTGAAAATTGATAACTGGAAAAAGAGGATGGTGCCGGCGTCTGTGATTGGTCCGCTTTCACTTACTTATTTTGCGGTGGCTGGTCGAAAATCACGACTGCATGCAGCAGATGGTTAAGAATGTCACTTAAACGGATCCTCAGCAAAGAAGAGTTGGCAGAACGAGGTTGTAAACATGGTGAAAGTGCTCGAAAACGTTACCCGGCCAGACAAAAAGCTTTATTGTAAGCAAATAAACCCATACTCTTCGGCTGGCACGAGTAGCCAGTGCGTGCGCCGTCGGCGGCAGCCATGTTTTATTCCCTTCGTAACGGGGTAGCCTGTGCTTATTCATAAGAAAACTCACTTTTTTCGGCATTTTATAGCATATTTAACGCGTACACGTCACTTTGATGAGGCGAGTTCTAGCGGTTTTGTGACATCCCGCGACAGGCAGGTGGAGCGGTTGTCGCCCAGAAACTTTTGACCAATAGCCGAATGCTAATGGCGAACAGGCGTCAAATCATAAACGACCATTTTTCTTTTGTTCTTTCGAGTCATGCATAATCAATTTGCTCACGTCATATCATATGGGGAGGTATCGCAGTGTTCGTGACGTAGCGTGACAGACAGGAAAATTGAGAGGGGTTCAAGAAAGTTTTTGACCAATGGCGGAGGGCTGACTGCAGAATTGGAATAGAAATGTTTGGAATAGCTTTACGTTATAGAGCCCCTGGAAGCGCTGGCGCACAATGTACGTCGCCAGTGTGCAGCAACGCCAAAAATGGCCAAAAATGGCCAAAAATGGCAAGCAGCAACGTCCGACCTTAAAGAAGGCGACGTTGTTGTACTCAAGGATAAAGAAGCAACCCGCAACGACTGGCCCGTCAGAGTGATTACACAGAGCGTTCCCAGCGCGGATAGAAGGTTGCGCAAGGTCGAGGTTCATTCATTCATCCATTTTATTTATCCAAACTTCTTTGTACAGGGTGAATTTGCTGGTCAATCTAAGCACGCAGTGCTTGTAAAAGGGGCGAAAATTGCCAAAGACGGGGACATAAAAATATTCTTCTGACCATCGACACAACTTGTGTGTTTCCTATGACCGTGATATACTGCTGGGGTCTAACAACGGAAGTCAGCTGACGGGGACTGTTCTGTACGCATCGCGAACGCGCAGCGGACTTCTTTCAATAGGGCAGTGAGCCTGCTTTTCTTTTATTGCTTTCTGTTTCACTGAAATGCCGTGTACTCCGACCTGTACGCGATAGAAAGAAATCGCTCCCTTCCTTTCTGTTCCTTGAAGTGACCCACAGACGACGCTTCGAGGTGTAGGGTGATGTTCACGGCCGTGGAGGACGAAAACGAGTATGGAAACCGCCGTTCAACAAAGGCGCAACGGCTAGACTCGCTCCACCAGCCCTAGAGGCAGGGCCGCTTTTTACGGGCAGAAAAACTGAACGTTTCAAATTTTCAATTTTGTTCAAGTCAGAACAAATAAGCATGGTGATTAAAAAAATTCTCAATCAAACAAATATTCTCAGTTAACAAGATGATGACCCCACGCGGAAAGGTCTACTGGGGATCTAGGTATATTGCTTAAAAAGATAAATGCAAACCTCAGTGTAGTTTATAGCGAAAGACCAAAGTGTATTTTGTCTACTTGACTACAGACATATGTTCTTGTGGAGTACACATTGCTATACATATGCGGACAAGATAGTTGAGGATTACAATTGGCTTGTAGAGAAAACAGTGGGACAACTTCTACAGCCGGAGGGAACCACTTTCTAGAGTTACAATTTCCAGGAATGAGAAGAGTACCTTCGGTATGGTGCGTGTTGTCTTTTCTAATACTCGTGTTCAACTAGTTAGACTAAACTTGTCGTGCCAATAATGCCGCTCCGCATAAGCAAGGCTGACAGCCAACGCCCACCTTCTTCGAAGGCGTTTCCTTTTTGTCAAACGGTTGCCTATAGCTAAACCACCATAAGTAGTTATGTCGGGAAGGATCGGTAAAGTTGTCTTCGAAGGTTGTATTGGCAATATGCTACAAAATGGAGCTAGTTGTAGGCAGTACGGGCTCACCAGATATAGCATTGGACTTTCATTTCGTTTAAATAGGTGTTGATATTTTCACATTGCAGCCGCGTTAGGAAGCAGGGAGAAACCTGGAATGACGCGGCTGCTTTTTCCAGCTCAAAGCGGCGGCATTCCTTGACAATAACGTTGATGGCGGACACATTGCTGAAGTTGAAGACCAACAAGTTGAACGCACCGTGCGCGATCCCTTTGAGTACGTGGCCGACTTGATCAACCTCGTCTATTTTCTCGTCGACTTTCCGGCAAAAAGCTATAACGTCTTGTAAGTACGAGACATACGATTCAATAGAAGACTGAACGCGGGTAGCAAGTTCTTTTCTAGCAGCCAGCTGCCGACCGGTGGGGGTTCCAAAGAGGTCGCTGAGCTTTTCCTTGAAAGCATCCCAGCTAGAGATCTCGTCCTCGTGTGTCTGGAACCAGACACGAGGAGCTCCGGAATAGGACATTGGCTAGCATAATGGTAGGGACGCAGCCGTTGTTTTGGCTAACGCGCTCATACAAGTTGAGCCAGTCCTCAACGTCGACATTATCTTGGCCGGAGAATATGCGAGGTTCGTGGGTTATTGGCAACCGTAACCTACGTTGTTCTCGGGGTCGCAGGAGTAGGAGACGAGGTGTCGACCCCGGGAGCCATGGCGGAAAGCAGGAGGGTGTGGCCGCTGCGGGGCTCCGTGGCGATGATGGGCAATGGCACCCTCCATGAAAATGTTACGCGAACAAAAGATTAAGACTGGAGACAATTTAGAAATATATCTACATAAGGTAACTACAGCGCTGGTTTGATAGGAAGATGTGGGCCCAGGCCTAAAGCACACAGGGACGGCACAATGAACTCAGAGAGGCTTTAATGACACGGGGACGGGACTAGGATAACGTTCACGATAACACATACACAGTTCCCTTCATGAGTGTCTGTCGCTTAGGTATAGTCAAGCTCAGCGTCAATATAGGGAGGCGTCCGATAGTGCATCGGTATCACACACTCACCGCACGAAGAGGCGCAAAGATGAATCTGGAGCAGCGGGTGGCGCAGGGGCTGGAGGCCGGGGCGGATGCTCGGCACACGACGAGCCACTCGCGTGACAGCTGGGTCAGGACGTCTGCCCGCCACAGGGTAGACCGTTCGGAAGGCTTAGCTGCACCGAAACATGTCGGCGTCGGATGCTCGCCCAACAGAGGAGCAGGCCGGTTGAAGCCCAAGGACAGCCCGGCCTGTTCTGCCAGCACACCCAGGAATACCGGCCTTGGGTAGACGAACTGCTCGGCTCGTTCGGAAGGCCAGCCCAGGCACCTCTGGCAGTTCGCATGGCTGCCGCCTCCGCCCAGACACCGGCCCTTCCCGTCCTCTTCGTCCGTCACCGCCGCACAGCAGTAACGCGCATTCGGCCGCGAAATTCAAACAGTCCAAATTCCTATCACAGCTGGCCAGTTCAGCCGACAGCTTGAGAGTCAGTGTTCGTCGTCTTCGTTGGGGCACACACGTGCATCGGCCACAAGACACACGCAATGGGCACGCATATTAATCATAAAGCAATTTGCCTGGTTTCTTTTACAACAAAAAACTGGATGAAACACCATGCTGCGGAAAAAGAGTACTGTCGTAGTCTTTGTAGGACCAAGCACAAATTTATGTCACGTGACCTTCGATCTCTTATTGAAGATAGCCCTCGTAATTTTTGGAAATCAATTTCTCCCGCCAACTCTGCCAACGACATTCGTTGATTGGTAGATGATGACAGGCCGGACGTTAAACCGGAGAACAGCGCTGCTTTATACCGTAATTACTTTATGAATGTTTTTAAAGGGGACACTTTACCCGCATTGCATTACGGAAGAAGTTGAATATAGGTACACGGATCCCATAGTCATATCTGCTGTCGGAATTACAGCCTTGATTAACAATATGAATGCATCAACATGTCCAGGTATTGATGATACTAATACTAAATTCCTTAAATAGACATTCACATTATCTATTATCATACTTACCCACATCATTTACCAATTATTATCAACGGGTGAAATACCGCATGAATGGAAAATCGGGAAAATGATACGAACATTCAAATCAGGCAAGCAATTTAATTTTTGTTACTATCGGTCGATGATGATGATGATATGTGGTTTTTAATGGCGCAAGGGCCAGTTATGGCCAAAGAGCGCCATCACAAATGGTAATTTAAAGGATTTATTCTGAATGGCGTGGACACAGAATTTATTATGGTAGGTGTGACATGGCTGTATAAGGGCCTAAAAACTTTCGCTGTAAATGGCGTAAATATATAGCTAGTAAAATGATGAGACTGATTAGTTAGGGACGTGGACAATGGCAGTTGTCTTTTGATAAAAAACATACGAAAACGAGACAACAGGTACACTAAATCATCAAGAAGGCCCTCGAATGCAAGGGCTGGTAATCACGTGTTGAAATTCCTGGCCAAATTATTTTCAGAATGTCAGTTTCAGCTAAGAAATCTAAAACTATTTGTGGTTTAAAAAGCGGTTCATCAGTAAGAAAAAATGCAGGGTGAAGTGGTATATTTTCCCGATATGCAGAAGGGAAATACTTTTTCCTCTCTGTTTCTATTGCAGGGCACTGGATAAGAACTTGGAGGACTGTCAGGCTATCGCCGCACCTACTACAAGTAGGAGGATCCCCGCCAGTCAAGAGGTAGGAGTGAGTACTGTAAGTGTGTCCTATTCTTAATCGGCAAAGAAGTACTTCCATGTACCGTGCTGTCTTGTCACTTATCCAATTCCGCAATTTTGGTTTTATAATGTGTAACATTCAGTCTTTGTGCATCCCACTCTTCTTGCCAATGATTCATCAATTTACGGCGCAGAAAGGGCTTTAGGTCTGTGGCAGGAACGGGGATATTTCACTCTGTGTTGCTAAAACTCACTGACGTAGCGTTTTCGTCAGCAGCTACGTTGCCTTTTATGCCTTTATGGCCAGGTACCCAGCATAGTATAATCACTTGGTTGCACATATATGCGGAGCACAACAAGCTATACAGCTAATTAAAAACGGAGTTCTTATGCTTTCGTAAGCTAATTAGGGCTCTTACTACACTTAATGAGTCTGTGAAGACAATAGCCTTAGCGATATTTGTGAGCCGTATGTGTTGAATAGCCTTAAGAGTGGCGTATGCTTCCGCTGTAAAGATACTGGTGTATCGGTTTAGTGGTCCAGATGTTCAAATTGAGGATCCCAGAGCTGCGTAAGCAACCCCAGTCGGAGACTTCGAAGCGTCTGTGTAAAATTCATCACATGAGTACTTCTCCTTGAGTTCCAGAAAATGGGAATATATGTGTGCCTTCGGGGCTCGTTTCGATATTTCTAAGAAAGAGATGTCGCATTGGATAGTCTGTCACTCCCAAGGCGGTGGAAGACGTGTAGGAGCCATTAGGACATTGTGTAAAAGTGGGACCCCTGTTTTTTCTGATAGTGCTTCCAACCGGAGGGACAGAGGAGGCCTAGTGCTGGGCGGTTACGAAACAGCCTAGCAGTGGACAAGTCGCATATAGTGGAATGAGAAGGACGTTTAACATCTGAGCTAACTTTAAGGGCGCGGGAGAAAGTTAAATATGTCCTTTATTAGTGCAATGACCATTCGTTTGATTCGACGTAGAGGCTTTGCACAGGGCTAGTCCTAAAGGCGCCTTTAGCAAGGCGGATACCTAAGTGGTGAATAGGATCTAGCATTTCAAAGCGCTAGGTGCGGCAGAATTATAGACTATTGCCCTGCAGTGAAGCCATGTTAATAATAGACTTTTGTAAAGTTTTAGAAGGCACCGTTTGTCGCTTCCCCAAGATGTACGCGATAAGAGCTTCAGCAGATTCATAGTCTTGAGACACTTCGATTTCAGATACTTCAGGTGTGGTACGAAATTCAGCTTACTGTCTAGAATGATTCCTAGAAATTTGTGTTCATGGCTCACAGGTAGCTGCTCTCCATTGAGATTGATTACGGGTTCCGCCAGTATACCTCTCTTATTAGAGAACAGGACGCACGTACTTTTTCTCGGATTTAGCTAAAAACAATTTTCGTCCGTCCACTTAGACAATTTATTTATGCAAAGCTGTACATGTCGCTCACAGATACTTACATTACATGACTTAAAACCTATCTGGATATCATCTACATATACAGAATAAAACATACTACGTGGTATGGCAGTCTGGATGGAGTTCATTTTGACAATAAAGAGAGTGCAGCTCAGCACACCTCCTTGTGGAACACCAGCCTCTTGTGTAAATGGACGAGACAGAACGTTGCCAACTCTAACACGGAACGTGCGATCGGAGAGGTAACTCTGAATGACGCAAAGCAAGTTGCCTCGAACTCCCATTTAAGACAGATCACGGAGGATTCCAAAGCGCCAAGGTTGTGTCGTATGCCTTCTCCATATCTTAAAATACGGACAGGAAAAACTGTTTGCGGACAAAGGCATCACGGATATTTATCTCGATGCGGACAAGGTGATCTGTTGTGAATCTGCCCTCTCTAAAACCGCACTGTAAGGGATCGAGTATCTTGTTGCTTTCAAGAAAATGGATGAGGCGACGGTTATTCATTTTCTCAAATAATTTGCATATACAACTCGTCAGAGCTATAGGCCTATAACTCTCGGGTGAGGAAGGGTCCTTGCCCTCTTTGAGAATAGGGATTACGATTGCTTCTTTCCAGGCAAACGGAATGTAGCCTGCGGAGAACATAGAATTGAAGAGTGACAGTAGTGTTTCTTGGGTTTCAGGGTGTAGGTGTCTAATCATCTCATACATTATTCTGTCACTTCTTGGGGCTGACTTGTTGCAACAGTTCATTGACGCCTGGAACACAGCCATTCCAAATGGACGATTGTATGCTTCATTAGATGAGCTGTTCCGACCCAATTTCATCTGTTCTGCCAGTCACTGGTATTTTAGGAATGTATCTGTGTAATGAGATGCACTAGAAATGTGCTCGAAATGTGCTCCTAGACAACCTGCCTGATCCTCCAGGGTGTCTCCTTGTGTGTTTAATAAAGGTAAGGGATTAGTTTCGCGGCCTTTTATTTTGTTAACCCTGTTCCAGGCTTTTTGTTCGTCTGTATACGAATTGATGAAGCTGATGTAGTTTTTCCAACTTTCGCGTTTAGCGCGGCGGCGCGTTCTTCTACCTTGCGACTTGATCGCCTTGAAATTAATCGGATTCTCTGTGGTTGGGGAGTTACGGAGGAGGTTCCGAGCCTTGTTTTGCTTTTTCCTGGCTTCCCTACACTCCTCATTCCACCAAGGAACACGTCGTTTCGAGGGCGACCCATTTGTATGGGGAATGGATACTGATGCAGCCTCAATAATGAACGCGGTTATGTATGCTACTGCGTCGTCTAAGCTAAGTTCAGAGATATCATTCCAGGGCAGCTGTGTTATTTCGCGAAACTTTGTCCAGTCGGCTGAGTCAACTTTTCATCGAGGAAGATGTGCATGACACTCACTTTGTTTTTTAAGGTTAGAACAATGAGGAAGTGATCACTGCTATAAGGGTTAATAATGACATCCCACTCCAGATATGGCACAGTTGTACTAGACGCTATGCTTAGATTTATCAAAGAAAATGTTTTGTGTGTAGAGCTGTAAAATGTTGACTTTTTCTTGTTCAGCAAGCGGGAACTTGAAGAGAATAGAATGTTTTCTACAAGCCGTCCTCTCGCATCACAGCGAGAGTCGCCCCACAGTGGGCTATGCGCGTTTATATCACCGACGACTATGAAAGGGTGGTGCAGTTCATCAATAAAGCTTTGAAATGTTGTGCGAGAGAGTTGATAACTTGGGGGGACGTATACGGACGTGATATTAACTAGTTTATTGAATAGCACTGCTTGGATAGCAACTGCCTCAAGAGGACTTCGGAGTTGCAGTTGCCGACAGGCAACACCTCTGTCTACTATTATTGCTACCCCGCCGGACGATGCAACAGCATCATCTCGGTCCTTCCGGAAAATAGCGTATTGCCTAAGAAAATTTGTTTGAGTAGGTTTAAGACGTGTCTCCTCAACACACAGCACCTTTGGATTGTATTTGTGTAAGAGTTCTTTGATATCATCGAGGTTGTGGATCAGCCCTCTCACGTTCCAGTGTAATATTTGTGTATCCATATTGTCTGTGTTTATGTGCTGTGTTTCAAGAGGAGTCAAGTTAGAGAAATGACTCACGGAGCCGTTTCAGACCCCGTGATTATGGTACGGGTTTTGTTTTTTTGGAGTGGTCGCGAGACTCGCGCCACTCCTGAGGCGCTGCATGCGCCTTCTGGCTCGGGGTTGTGTCCATCGACTCTTGGGAGCCGCTGGACTTTCGCTCACACAAGCGGGGTGTTTTCACCTTAGGGCTTGCCTCGAAAAGCAGGGCCTTGGGGGCCACCAACCCAGAGGTCGATGGACGGGAGATGGCGCAGCAGAGCCGGCTGCTGTCGCCTGTGGGGCTGGTGGCTCTGCCGTGGCCACATTCTTTGTAGTCCGGGCCGAAGCCGGAGTCTGTTGCGGCGTTGCCTCCTTACGCGCCGCAGCAGCATACCCTGCGGTATGAAGAAAGGAAATGCGCTTTCGCTCTTCCTGGAAGGAAATGTTCTGTTTTACTTTGAGGGTAATAATTTCTTTTTCTTTCTGCCATGTAGGGCAAGCCCTAGAGAAAGCTGCATGTCCGCCGCCACAGTTGGGACAGTGGAGTGCGCCATTACAGTTACCTGAAAGGTGACCCTGGACACCGCACTTTGCGCAGGTTTGTCGACCCCGGCAACTTTGTGAACCGCGGCCATACCTCTGGCACTTGAAACATCACCGAGGATTCGGGATGTATGGTCGGACTCGAACTTTTGTATAGCCTGTTTCTAATGTTTCTGGCAGCACACTGGATGCAAAGGTAACGATCAGATGTTTAGTTGGAATTTCTTTGTTTTCCCGTTTGATTATAATTCTCTTTACTGTGGTGACATTCTGTTCCTTCCAACCTTCTAGAAGTCCTTCCTCGCTCAGATACAACTGTTACTTTTACGTTTACATTACCGAAGGAGACCACATTTGGGAGCTTGTCATGCTGTTGTTTGTCACGGACCTCAAGCAGAAGGTAACCGCTAGCCATTTTTGTGACTTTGTAGCCTGGGCCAAATGAGTCAGTGAGACATTTCGCAACCGTGAATGGCGATATCATTCTAACTGTCTTTTTAGGATTTTCACTATGAATAACGTGAAATCGTGCGAACGTTTGCTTAGGTTGACAAAAAAATAGCAACTTTTCTTCGGTGCGTCCTCTTTTGTTAAGAGGCCAACCAGACAGACGGGGGAAGGATGATAAATCCATACATGATTATTTAATTTCGGCAGCCATGCCAGCCACCCACCACCGAGCCCAACAAGGGGACGCTACAAGACCCGAAGGAAACGCCGACACCAGCTGTACATAGCCGCTATAACCTAATATAATAGACCCAAGGTTGGATAAACTACACCAGGTTAACCCTTGCCACCAGGAAACACGGAAGCAATAAGAAGCGAAGAGAAGACAGAAAAGATAAATAAGGTGAGAGAGAAAGACGAAGATGGAGAGAGGGACAGGAAAAGGCGACTGCCCATTTACCCCGGGTGGGTCAGTCCGGGTACAGTGAACTAGAAGTATTGGGTAGTGGAAAGAGCGCAGGGCTGGGCGCACAGGCAGCGTGAAGCCAAGAGCGAAGACTCCCGCTAGGGGCGCTGCTGTGCTCTTCCCGAGGAGACCGTGCCGGTTGGAGCTCGCGTTGCCCACGCGCGCTTTACCGCGTCATTCTTGGTGCTACGAGCCAGCGTGCTTTTCGCATTTTTGCTAGTGAAGCTACTGAGAGTGCCGAGCGTGACTGTTGCTCAGTTCGATGCAGCCCTGTTGTTGCTTTTTGGATAATGGAAGAGAATAAGAAAAAAAGCGATACGCATTGTTATGCACCCGGATGCAAGATCGGCCGGGTATCCTGGTTTTCGGAAAGTAAATGGGCGCACGTTCTCTCTTTTTGCAGTGCCTAGAGACAATGGGCGAGGAATCTTCACCGCAAAGATAAGCCACTCTCCGAGACTTCAAGTGTGTGTGAGAGGCACTTTGAAGCGCATTTTATTTTGCGCGACTATGCTCATTTCATCAACGGTGAGGAAGTAAAGATTCCTCGAGGTAAACCGGCGCTGACCGACGACGCGGTGCCCACGCTCCTGCCCGATTTGCCATCCTACCTCTCAAAGGAAATGCGTCAGAGAAGACCAGAGAGAAAACGCGTTGCTGTGTGCCGAGCTGCATGTACGAAGAAGGTGCGTTTGCCTCATTGCGACGTTCATGATTCATCATCCCTAGATCATGGTGCGGATGGCAACGACAGCCTGGATGTGACAGTGCCTCAGCATGATCTTCAAACACTCGTAAACAGTGTGACCGTACCGAAGAGGTGGACACGACTTGATGCGGTAGACTTCCATGGAGTCCTGTTTGCCACGACAAGTGTGAGAAAAAATCCATTTGCTCTTTTTCACAAAAGAGTGCTGATGTTTACGACTGACTGCGCAAACACAGTTACCGCCAAGCCGTGCGGTAATTTCCAAGCCAAGCCGTGCGGCCAGAATCTGCTTCTGTGGAAAAGCTTCTTTCGTTTTTGACGTACCTAACCGAATGGGAGCTGCATGCAGGTGGTCGAGGTGGATTCCAGTCCGCATCTACTGCTGTTGGCCTGAGAGTGACAGTGGCAAGTGTTCTGTTGTTGCTGACCTATCTGACAAAGAATTTTAGCTACAAATACTTAATGACCTCAAAGCTGAGTCAGGACCCAGTTGAAAATCTCTTCGGTATAGCACGACAGTCAAGCGGTTGCAATACCCATCCAACATCCCAACAGTTTCTCATTACTGTGTCTTGCCTAAGTTTTTATGGGCTTGCCAGATCTATTGCTAATGGGAATGCTGAGCCTGGTGTTCTTACAGCCCTACTTGAGCCAGACATGATGGAAGGCCCAAAACCTGGCAAAAGGGACCTAATCCAAAGCCTTCTTGATGATGATGACATTCCCACTGCAGAGCATCAAAAGCAGAGTCCTGTACCAGACCATGTCTCATGTGCTCAAGCAAAAAGTGACGACCGGCTCATTTTTTACATTTGTGGTTATGTTGCCAGGAAGTTTCTGTTGAAATTAGAGTGTGATGAATGCCACAAATTGCTTCTCACAAAGGAGGATGTTCATCGTGTTGTTGCCACTCAGTACACCAGGCTGCGAGACAGTGGTGGCCTACTGTACCCAACCGGATGGCTTTTCAGGTTTATTCGAAGATCAGAAAATCTTCACAGCCACATTCAGCACACAGGAGCTGCATCACGAGAGTGTTATGGATGTTATTGCTCTTAATTGTTAAGAGAAACCACCAAGACCGGATAGGGTGCGCCAGCCATGCAGAATCATTGACGGTGAAGGTTGTAGCTTTGTATGTTACCACACGGCTGCACTTTTTTGTGAAGTCCTTAAACCGTTCCAAAGGTAAGAGTCAGGAGACCTCAAGATATCTGAAGTTGAGCCGCTATACATAAGTATGTGAAATGGTATTGTGTACTCCCTACCGTGGAACTCTTCTGTTGCAGTATGTTTCTTGAAAATGCCTCCCCCTACCCACCGATACTGCGACGGAAATAAACCGTCTTCAGGAGGCTCATGCTTCTGAAATGCGCATGTTCATCGCTTGCTTAAATCATCATGATAGAATGCAGCAGTACGCATGCATTCAGCACAAATAGATTTTCTATGTTACGAACGGGACTTGTTACTGCTGCAGCTGGGTAAAAAAAAAGAAGTTAAATTTTAATGCTAGAAGTGCACTCTGCCGCTGCAGGGGGAGGGGGGGGGGGCACGAAGTGCGTGTATCGCGATAACAGGCATTGCAGGTACGTGCCGTGCCCTACCATGCCATGCTACAGATCTTGTGGTTGCTTACATAAAACCATATTTACATATTTGGCTTGAGGAAAAATGAACGCAGCATTCTGAAACTCTGTGCCGCCGCACTCGCTTGCTGCTTTCTGCCGCATGCTCCCTCAGCCGGTGCTCGGGATGTGAGCGCGCGCGCCATCTGGTGAGCTTCTACTCAACATGAATCGTGCCCGGGCCACCGCTTCTTCCACTACCCAATATTTTATAGTGCACTGTAGTCCGGGGGTGCCGTCTACGTGAAGCGGAGGCCAAAGAGGTGTGTTGCCTCTGCCGGGGGGCCTTAAAGGTCCGAACACCCGGCATCGGCTCAACCTCCAGGATCCCCCTTCCCCCGACACGGCTAAGCAGCGCACGGCTACACGCGGGAGGGTCCAACCCTCGTGTGCTCGGGTACGTGGTGCCGCAACACACCAAACGCCTGCTGACGCAGACGCCCCTGCGGGGTATTATCGGTCGATATCTTTAACGAGTATCCAATGCAGATAACTTGAACATGTCGTTGACTGCAACATTGGTCAGCACCTAGAAGCGAATGTTTTTTTACCCGAATCAATACCGTTCTAGAAAATGTTTCTCATGTGGTACTGAAGTCTTAGATTTTACCAATAATTTACTCATCAACATAGTTATTAACCTAGACAACAACTGCATATTCGTTGACTCTTCTGAAGCTTTCAATCGCACGTCGCATTGTCTTGTGATATCCAAACATGTGTCCTTTAATTTCGATTCCTTAAATATTTCCTGGGTGAGAAATTTTCTTTTCTTCTGTAAGCTATACACCTTTGCTAATTGCTTCTTGACTCCTTTTTGCGATGTCGCCTCCGGCATGCCCCTATTTATTGTTTCGGGTCCTTTATTATATTTACCTTCCATTAACGATCTTCCAGCGGGCATCCCATAAAAATGCGACTTTTCACAGAAGATTGAATAATCTACCGCAGTATCTCTTCTTCAGCTGATCATCTTGCTCTCCAACAGGACCTGGATCTCGAAACCTATGGGTGCTCATGCTGGCAAATGTCTCCTATTACCGATGAATTCAGCACCAGCTTCAGCATCTAACTACACTCGTAATAACTGCTAAGTAGTACGCATAACGTCTTACAAGTACCTTGTCATGCAACATTCACCCAAAATTTCTTGGACAAGTCTCATATACAGAGTCACAGTACAGGCATCCCGCACCCTCGGCTACGTTAAACGAAAGCTTCACGACGCTCCTACTTCGTCCGAATGACTAGCATATCTAACATTGGTCCGTTCTGATCTTGCGCACGCTTCATCAATTTGGTTTCCTGATCAAGCCTATCTAATCAACTCTCTTGAATGTGTTCCTAATCGTGCCGCACGTTTCATCTCCAAAGACAAATAATAATTCCTGTCTGTCCGTATTCTCATTACAATCACGCAGAAAGACTGCTCTAATCTGCTTAGTTCATAAAATAAAAAACAGTCAGCACTAAACTGCCCTCCCTCTCTCCGAACCATTACGAACGTCTCGCTGTTTACACAACAACCGTTCCTTCAAACGTATATCTGGACGCACAAACTCTTTCAATTCATCAGCGTTACCATTAGCAGTTGTACTATGTCATGGTCTCCCTGATAATGTTCTCCAAATTCATGACACTGTTAAGCTTTGTCATGAAGTAGCCGCTATTTTTCGTGACCACTTGCTTTCATTATATTTCTTTCAATTACGTACACTATTCTCGCTAATTTCTCTGTTTGCCAATGTCAAGAGATGTACCCTTACATTGTTTTTGTAAAAGTTGATGAAGTTCATTGATGTACTTTTATATTGTGTATGTCACCATTTATTCCGATAGTGTACATTTCCTGCCACTATTTTGTAACGTCAGCTAGGTTTATGTACCTTTCTATATGTCTCATATACTCGTTATCTCTCACCATTCTTTGTAGTGCTTCCACTTATGAAGCTGTATATTGTATAATTCCCGCCCCCCTTATAGAATTTTACTGCTGGAGCCTTTGAGTCTTTCTGAAGAAATAAATAAATGAGTACGTAGCGTTTCGCTGCAAAGTACATTCTAGCAGTAAACGCTTTATAGCATTTGCTTCTCAATATAGCAATGTTTTCCATGCATTGCCTACAATGCATTGCCTACCATCAATGAAACCAGACAACATAGTGACAGTATTGTGGCGGTGCCAAACAGGAATACAAAATGTACTTACACGTCAGTGGATATGTTCCTTGTTGGAGACATGACGATGATTCTGAGGTTTGCTTTATGAGCATCAATAGTCCTAATGAGCTTAACACAAGTGTTGTCATTTACAATTTGGGCTGCATCTATTATTTCTTGGACGAAATATGGTTTTTCTGGAAAGAAAATACATTCTTATAACATTTATTTAAGCAAAGCGCAGCAAATAAGCAAAAATCACCCAACAACGAAGTGCTGCAATGTCAAGCGACAGTTATTGCATCAAGAAGTGACCCTTATGCTTCGACTAAAGGTATAACCGTACAAGTGCAGTCGAAGCATACAGACGGTCACTTCCTTGTTTGGCTTGCTCAATTTTAGTGTAGGCTAACGGGCTATACATCAACCTTGAGCTGCCTATGTCCAGCATCTTATATTTTCCCAAATTGCGTGTGCTCATTTCCCATCCTAATATTGTGCCCGTCTTGCATTGTATTCCTTCGGCGACAATGGTGTTACGACACTATGTAGATATTGTTACGTGTAGAAAGATACAGACGGAAGAGGCTATTTACAAGCTATTTACACTGGACTGGAGCCAGAGCGCCAGGCCGAGATTTTCTCGCCAAGGGCACAGACCACCTTCGTCGTCATTCTCGCGGCCACTCGTCTCTCGGGCATCTACCGATAATATCGTAATACTACCCCCCGGCGGCAAAAGCGCCGTCTTGGTGCTTTTAAATATCCAAGGCACGTGGAGAGTTGTAGGGCTTGAGTCGGGTGACGTGGACAATGTCACTGGTTGTCACACCGGAGGACGTAGAGGGCGGGGCTAGAACAATTTCATAAGTGACATCGGTCACTTGGCGGAGCACGCGATATGGGCCGGTATAACAGGAAAGCAGTTTCTCACAAAGGCCAACTTTACGCGATGGTGACCAAAGCCACACGAGGGTGCCGGGCGCAAAATGGACATCATGGGGACGTAGGTCGTAGCGTCGCTTCTGTTTGTCTTGAGAGACTTGTAGACGAACGCGCGCAAGTTGACGAGCATGGTCAGCACGGGCGATTGCATCACGGGCATAAGCGCTAGTTGAAGCTGTGGTGGACGGCAGCACGGTGTCTAGTAGTAGCGTCGGTTCGCGGCCATACCAGGGGTAAAACGGGGAAAAGCCGGCAGTTTTGAGAAGCGAAGAGTTGTATGCAAAGGTAATGTAGGGTAGAGCCAGGTCCCAGTAACGGTGGTCGTCTGAAACGTATTTGGAAAGCATGCCTGTAAGGGTGCGGTTCAAGCGATCAGTGAGGCCGTTCGTTTGAGGGTGGTAGGAGGTAGTAAATTTGTGCTGAATGGAGCAGGCCCGCATGTTGTCGTCAATGACTTTCGCCAAAAACGTACGGCCACGGTCTGTTAGCAATGACGCGGATCACTATGCATCAAAATGATATCATGTAGAAGGAAGTCCACAGTGTCGGTTGCGCAACTGGTCGGAAGAGCGCGGGTTACGGCGTAGCGGGTCGCGTAGTCAGCCGCGACTGCAACCCACTTGTTTCCTGATGTAGATTCCGGAAATGGGCTGAGAAGGTTTAACCCAACACGATGGAAGGGCCCGGCAGGGATTTCGAGCAGCTGCAGGTAACCAGCGGGGGGCTGGGAAGGCTTCTTGCGTCGTTGGCAAAGTTCACAATCGGCGACGTAACGTCGACGGAACGGGAAAGGCCCGCCCAGAAAAAACGGCGACGTACACGGTCATAGGTTCGACATACGGGGATCGATACCCCGCACCTCCACCAGAATGTTACGTGTAGAAGGATACAGACGGAAGAGACTATTTAGAAGCTATTTACACTGAACTGGAGCCAGAGCACCAGGCCGACATTTTCTCGCCAAGGGTATGGTATGGTATTCCTTATGCGATGGCGCACACCCACTGTGGGGGATTGGCCAAGATTTGGATGCAATTTATTAAAAACTTTAATATTTTATATAATTTTACGAAAGGCAATGCTGCAATGCTGCAAAGGCAGCTTTGCCTTGCGTGGTTTTAAATCACTTTATATATTTATTAAAAATCTTTATTAAAAAACTGAAAATGGTAAAGCTAACTGGAGGAAATGAACAAAAATAAAATATTTAATAATTCAAGACAATCTCTTTGTAGCAATTATAAAATCCTCCACGGTTGAGCAAATATCCCTGTGGCACTGTCCAAGAGAGGAGGCTCCTAGAGAAATGATATTTATAATTGAAAAGCTCAAACCAAGCTGTGTAAATCTTGATTCTAGATTTTTTCTTAAAGAAGTGAAACGGCGGCAGAATATGAAAAAATTATCTATTGTTTCATCTTCTCCAGAGACTGGGCACAGAGGGGAGTGCACCAGACCAGCCCTGTGACGATAGAAGTTTAATTTTGGTATTCGACAACGTAATTGGGTAAAGATGACTTCAGTTTTTCTGGTGTGAAAGGAATTTTTAGGCCAAGGGAATAGGAGGTGTCGATATTCTGAAAATTTTGCTACAGCTGGGTTCAAAAAGTCTTGAGTAATTGTATATCTCCTGAATCTAGTAGTCGTCAGGTAAGCTAGTGTAGGAAGTAATGGTAATACAGGGCCACTGAGGGCCTCTCTCGCGAGACTGTCAGCCATTTAGTTCATGACTAATCCTTTATGTCCAGGCACCCAAAGCAATCTAATTAAATTTATGTGGGCAGGCACTAGAAAATGAAATGTACGTAAAAGGTTAGTGACAACATTTGCTGTGAGCGAGGAACATAAGGATAAAGAATCTGTTATAATTACTACCACCGATGTTGACAAATTTAGTTTGCGTAAGGCTAGGACTACAGCTAGAAATTCAGCTAAAAATACGGAATAAAAGTCCGGAATCCTGATTGCAAATGACCAGTTTAGAGCAGGAGAGAAAATGCTAACTCCAGATTTTTCTTCACACTGTGAGGCATCTGTCGCAATGACCGTACTTATAGATAAACTCAATAAATGGTCCTGTAATAAGCCGTTTAATATATTATAAGGGAGATGTTTTGCATTAGTTGGGTAGATGTCATCATATATAATTTCTAGGTTCTCTCGCACATCACAAATAGGCGGTACCTCCCAGAGACGTACATTTAAGGGATTTATCAATGTTTGTACGAAGACCACCTGTGGTGTATGAAAACGATGCCAGTGTACTCAGAAGAAAAGTGCAGGCTGGGAAATGAATATGTATTTCAATCTTCTAATAGGGTATTCATACAATTTCAAGACTGTTTGCACCGTCAGTAACCGAAATCCACACAATATTGAGGGCAACCTGACTTCTTTGTGTAATATGTTATTGGCGACATATTTCGGTAATCCGCAACACAGTCGTAGGGCTTCCCGCTCAAGTAGAACAAGGGGGCGTAATTTATAAGCTAGGGCACCAGAAAATAAAACGCATCAAAATTCTAAAATGGGCCGCACATACATTTTCTATATAATTAAAAGTGGATCTCTCCGCATTCCGGACCGACTATTGCACAGCTTACGTAGCATACCAACTGCTCGTACTCCTTTTTTAACGATATGGTCAATATGGCCGAGCCAGTTGAGAGAACCATCATTTACTACACCTAAGTATTTCACCGACTCAACTTGAGGTATAGTCTCGAGGCGATAGGATATCGATATATTAACGGGATTTTTAAGAGGGAAAACCAATATCGAGGATTTTCTAACGTTAAGTGAAAGGCGAATTTAGTTTAACCAGGTTTCTATGGCTTTGAGGTAGTTTTCTAGTCGATAATATGGAGAGTGAATATCACTGTCTGATGCAAAGAAAGCAATGTCATCCGCGTATACGTATGTTTGTACATCTTGATGAAGGGGAATGGAACACATCAGAATATTAAATAGTAATGGTGAAGTGACAGCTCCTTGAGGAACACCTCGTGATTGATTATATATACTCGAGGAAACGCCTCTCAGACAGCAGTAAAATGTTCTCCCATTTAAAAATTCACCAATCCAGTTTGAAAAATAATTTGGGATCTCTAGATTTCGCAATATATCTAATAAAATTAAGTGTTCTGCACTGTCGTAGGCTTTGGAAATGTCTAATGTCACAAGAGCACCTATTTGCCTCTGTCGCCGTGCTAATTTTATTCTACTTTCTAGGTCCACGTGAGCATGCCAAATTGGACATGATGGTCGGAATCCAATTTGGCAGGGGCTAAGCAAGTCCTTGTTCTGTATAAATTTAATCATGCGGGCATATAAAATTCTTTCAATTAATTCAACCAAACTTGAAGTTAGCGCAATTGGCCTAATCTTATCTATTGTATATCCTTCCCCATGATTTTTAAAAATAGGGATGATTTTAGCAATTTTCCACGCAGACGGAATCCATGAGAAGCGAATTGAGTAATATACAAAAGCTAAAAGGTCATCAGGAGCTTCCTTAAATAAAATTCTGATCATAGTAGATGTTACCCCATTCACACAGGGAGCTGAATCAGGAAGTCGCTCCACGATTTCAGCCAATTCTAACATGGAGATTTCTGTAAAATCATCTGATGCCCTTCGTAAGCGAGAACCACTTGGCAAGATACAAGAAAATCTAATTTCTAATCCCTTCGCGATTTCTTCTAGTGATTGTTTTATTTCATCGCTACGTAAGATTATAGAGTCAATATTAATTTTACGCGGAAGAATTTTTCTACCGCGGAGAAAACGGAACAATGCACGCTTATTTTTATTGTTAGATAAGAAATCAAAATGCTTACAGTTGAATTTATCTTTGGCTTTAGAAACTGTATATTTAAAGACAGCTCGAAAAAATTTGTAGTCACTCCAATTTTGGGGATTCTGGTTATGCAATAATTTTTTACAAGCAGCTTTTCTTTTTCTGTAGTCTCGAGTGCATTCTTCATTCCACCAAGGACTGTAAGAATTTCTTTTATTCAATTCAATCTCAAATTGAGCCTTTTTTTTTTAGAAGTTTCCAAAGCGGAACAGATAATCGTGTTTTTTTCTTCTGTAGGCGCATCAGACAGAGATGAAATAACATTTCGTAAGCATTTTATAAAAATGTTGTAATTTATGAAGGTTCGAACCTGATCACCTATAAATGTTACCGGACGTGCAACGTCAAATACTATCGGAAGGTGAGCACTGCTTGTCGAACAATCAATAGTGGACCAAGAAGTTACGGAGAGACTCGGGCCAGAGAATGTAAGATCTAGTGAAGAGTAAGATCGGCCTCTAACAAACGTAATAGATCCGGAGTTTACACACGTGAGGCGATTGTCCAACGACCAGTTCCACAATCGGGTGCCGAACAAATCTGTTCTGAAACCCCGTGAGATATGGTGAGAATTGAAATCACCTGAGATTACAATGTCACGTCTACAAGAGTTACTAACACTATCCAGTGTGCTAGTGTCCTGTACGCCAGATGGAAAATATGCATTAACTACAGTAAAAGGAGAACATCCCGGGAGAAACAATTTTATAGCTAGGATTTCACACTCTGCAGTAGAAACTTGAAATGAAATTTTAGCCTTATGGTAAATTTTACATGAGATAAGTGTAAGTAACCCGCCACCTCTTGTAGGACGGTCTAATCGAAATGACCTGTAGAATTTCAGTTGAAAAGATTTCTCAGGTTTTAGCCACCTTTCTTCTAACATAATTAAATCAGGATTAAGTTGAGAATTAAACAAGTTAAATCTACTGATGCAGAATATAAAGAGCGGCAGTTCCACTGAAGCACCTTTAGTGATCCTATTTTTTGGAAAGTGCCGCAGTCGAAACTGCCTTCTGCAGAATGTTATCTTTCAGCACAACACTGGACTGACTTTTCTTCGCTTTTGAGTGGGGACCGGGGGAGGAGTCTTCACTAATATACGACATGGTTCTTTTATATGCTCGAGCATTTTGTTCTACCTCTGTCATCTCCAAATCTGTATTAATCAGATTACAAGTTGCAGGGCCCGCAGAAGAGGGATTTGAAAGTCCAATATCATTATTGCAAGGATTGGCGTCTGATCTTTCAGGGTTAGTTTTGTGCTCAGGATCAACTGTTTGCGTTGGCACAGGACCTGGGCAGGTAGTTTGCATCAAATGAGATAAATGACTAGAAACGGCTTGTGAGATACATTCACCAAGGCTCAGCTTTTGTAACTGCCCTTTCCACAGCGGCCTCTATTGTTGCAGTAAGTGATCGGTCCGTGGTAAGATTTTGTCTACCTATTATCGCAGCATAGCCAGATGCCCTTTCTTTCAAAATGTTTATGGCCTCCATCCTAGAGCAGCGTCGACGATCAATTATTTCAATCACCTGTAACTCTTGAGCCCTAACAGAACAGTTTAAATAATTGGCTGGATGATTTCCATCACAGACACAGCATCGCTCTTCTTGCGCACTACAATCACTTTGAGCGTGTTCTCCCCCACATGCGCAACAACGTTGTCTTGATTTACACCCTGCCATACTATGGCCGTATCGCCAGCCATTGCTGCAATGAATCGGACGCGACGCCAGGGGTTCAACTCGGAACATAAGGGGCCACACCTTTAGCTCTGATGGGCAGGAAGTTCCAGCAACAGTCGCAATCACTGATTCTGTTGGGACCCGCTTATTGTGTACCATTCGAGTGCATCGGTAAGCAGCAATTACTCCAGTCGCAGACAATCTCTCAAGCGTTTCAGCGGGAGAAAGATCAGCATCGACACCTCTGACTATACCCTTAGTGCAGGCGAGGTGAGCAGGGATGAAGGCACTCACCGGTAATGACGCGATCGACGAGCACTTTAGCAAATCCGCGACACAGGACTGGTCTGGTGATCGACACACGAAACCTCCGCGGCCGAACTGCCTCACTTCCGTGATGGTCTGGTATGAAGAGGTAGCAGCTTGCAGGGATTTCTGGATCGCCTGGGGGTTGGTTAGACGTATAATGCCTCCATTTGAAGGAACCAGAGCCACTGGGATGTTGCTCACGCCACTGCGGATGAACAAATCTACAGGTAATTCATCCGTTGAAATAGAGGCCGCCCATGGGGACAAACCCCTGCCTGGGGAGTTTTTAGACATCAGCCTAGGAAGAAGGTGGCGTTAGAATTAGTGAGAGCTCAAGAAATAAGATTAGTAAAGCCTAATATCACCCAAAACCTGGCCAAGTGACAGAAGCTGCAGCGAACGAGAAGGAACCTTCGAGCGAGCCAAGCACCCCGATGAGACCCACTTCGTCGTCGTTCTCGCGGTGGCTCGTCTCTCGGGTATCTACCGATAATATCGTAATATATTGTAAGTATAACGCAACCTCCACCATACTCAGCATCAACATTTGATGATTCATACTTGTGTCGGAGTGTAGCAATAGGTAACATTGTACAGTGTATGTTGTATTGGTACGTCTCAGATACATTTTTTAGTTCGTTTTTGCTGAAATTGCAGCTCCAGAGTCAATCATTGATATAGCGCGGTATGTGCGCTGTTATTTAAAACAACTTGTAACAGCCTTTCATAACGTTAGAACATCTAGTAAGCAACCTTGACACATCTTGACTACACAACGCACGTGTGAGCAAGGTGGTTCTTTAGACCTGTCGGCGTGAA
The DNA here is from genome assembly GCF_023375885.2 of Dermacentor andersoni. NCBI lineage: Eukaryota > Metazoa > Arthropoda > Arachnida > Ixodida > Ixodidae > Dermacentor > Dermacentor andersoni. The sequence continues at coordinate 40,230,203 of NC_092818.1, read as the reverse complement.
ACTTCTACTTGGAATTGTTTCGCTTGCGTCATTGTTTACCTTTTGCATTAAATAACTTTTATGGGATGTTTTACTGATCCCTGACCGCCCATGTCATGGCAACCTCAATGACAATCAAGCGCAGTTGAAAATAGCGCTTGCGTTTATTTTTTCTCTCTCGTGTGAGAGTTTTCATATTTGCGCGGCACTTTGATAATGATTCAAGTCCGGGAAACCCCTTGCATTGTGTAGGAAACTGGCAGTTATTGAAAAACTAAGATGTATGATTGAGAAGCACCTTCTTCAAAGATGTTTCAATGGGAAGAAAAATATTAAAGCCATGGCATTAAAAAAGTATTTCTCTAACATAGCTATCTAACTTCCAGGAGTTATAGTAAATTGCGTTAGTCTAAAATCAAACAGACTCTGTGCCACGGCATGTGAAGATGCACGCCTAGAATGAAACACAAATATGGTCAATCCCCCTTTCATAGGAATCGGTAGAACACGAAAGTGAAACATGTCTTTTCAGAATGTGTTGCATGTTTATTTTGCGTGAAGAACTATGTTGCAAGTAACCAACAGCGGCACTGTTTCACTGCACAGCGATTCTAAAAAAAATTAACACACTAGCGAGAGTTGTCGATCGACTCGTGGCCAGGTAACAGCGCCAGGAGACAGCATCGCACACACCGGAGAAATGCGCAGAACCACATAAACCACAGGCGTTCGCAAACCCTACAAGCGAAACCGAACGAGTTGTTATCGCTTCGTGAAATCACAGTCAGCTGCAGGGAAGGGCGCGATGTTTGCGGTCGGCAACCATCTTGCAGGTTTGCTGAGCGGGCAGGGTCTTGTTGACTTGCGGAGTTCTGCTGTCGAATAATTTCAGTGAAGGTACGAGATTTTTGGTCCGGCTGTGTAGTGTGCTCGGCAGCCACTTGAGTTGCGAAGCGATCAGCTTCAGGAATGCGAGTATCAGAGTTCACAGCGTGCGTCTCAAAATTGTTATGCAAAATTGTTATGCTTCACACTGCCGTGTCTCTCGGTGGACCAAAGCGAAATTCGCTCGTCAGTGTCGTTGCATATCTGTGCCACTTAGCGCAACTATTTTCTCAGTTTGCGCCAGCCCAAGCGAAGCAGTAGGCGGTGTGTAAGCGCTGCTGATAGACGCTGAAGCTTAACTCTGCAAGCAAGTGGGCTTTGCAGATTCATTCAATGCAAAAAGTGACAGTAACATTTTACTTTGTTAACGCGGTTTATGCGCAAGCGTGTGGGTGCTATCATGACGCCTTCACTGTCGACATCACAGATCGTACTCAAGACAGGGCTCGCGTGGCCGCTCCATACGCAGCATCCGCCATAGTAGAACGCCCGGTTGTAAACATTCGCTTATTATTTAAATTAACTAGCATGTTTTCAGCGTACACAGGCAAACGTGAACATTTCACAATCAATAACCGCATACACTCACTGTCAAACACACACCTGAGGAATTTGGGCAGGAGCTGCGAGCGAAATGTCCTTCGTGCAGTGTATCGCTTCAACGCACGCTCAGCGGTGAGAACAGAGTGCACGGAAAGGTAGAAGCCGTCGGCCCACCTTTTGGGGCAGAGTGTCCCAAAAGCAGATTAATTCAAGACAGAGCCCGCGCGACCACACTTGGTCGAAGTACAACACTCCCCTCCCTTCCTTATGCGGTGAGGGAGGGCGGAGCATACACATCGTCAAGAAAATGTGTAGCTACTGCCAGAGCAGGTCAACCCAGCGCGCACTCGCCTACCTTTCTCCTCCGCGACACTTCGCCTCGTTTCTCCATGCCTACTTCGCTGAACCTCACCTACACAATTTTCTAGGTTGCTGTACTTTGACGCGCGAGCGCGCTGCTTTTTTCGTTCCCTGACGCGGCATTTACGGCACTTCCAGGCGCCTTCCTTGTTCACTTGCTTCGCGGTTTCAGAAAAACACCGCCAATTTTAAGAGCTGGCCGGTTACGCTTTCCTGTCAAAGACGATCCATGTGTGGAGACACCGTCGTTTCTGCTTCGGAGCCTCCGCTCCGCTGACACCAACGTTTTTAGATTAGATTAGTTCGCTAAGCGTGCGTGGTCGCCAGGACGAAGGAGAGGGTCTCGACCGTTTCAAGCGCAGAGGCAGCCCTGCGGTCACCTTAGGAGTGGCGACAAGGGGTCATTTGCTACTTCCCCATGTTGACCAGCGGAAGGAAGCCATTTTCCCATCAATAAAATTCCGCTAAAGCTGCTAGAGAAGGCTAATTGAATTTAACTTATTAATAGAAGCCGCGACAGTCCCTATGGAATATTGGATGGCTTGGGTTGTTGCATACAATAAGGCTCATCAGTGCCTGTCTCTTGTGTAGATTCCGAGTCACGACTGTGCTATTCTAGCACACGTGCCTGTAGTAATCACATATGTGTGTTTGTAGCATCGTATATATTAAGCTTGAGAATATATTTACAAGCAATCCTACCACTTGTGCATAATAACAGTATTGTACTTCCAATATGCTCTATTAGGAGAGTTTCAACAATGTTTTTATGGTTATTTTTAGGTGCCCCTTGCGTATGTTTACAATGCGACACGTTTAATACGTCACTGCCATAGTTTAACACAGAACGTCTTTTGTTGCGGCGAAGTCGTGAGCCACAACTGCGGAGTAGCCCCCAGGAATGCTTGGAACCTGTGGTCATTGTTCCAGCAGCAGCACACGTAATCTGAAGGATCAGGTCTGGTATGTATGAAGTGTACGTGTTCCAAAAAGATAGAGTCTTGGTATCATTCATGCATAAGCTGTTGCCATATTTCTTAGCGCAGCTTACGAACCAAGCTAAATATATATTCAACTTTATTCAACTTACTGCGTATTCGTGTTTCTAGATGCTATGCTCACATTACGGTGTTTTATATGAAAGTACACCTAGGTTGTTCTGATGTTTAGTATATTTCCTTCCATCAATTGGTTGGTTGGCAGTTACATTGTTTGTTCGCTTTTTACAGAGTATTTTTATCACTTTTTAATGGTTTTATCGTTTTGAAGCTTTTACCGGTGTTGTAGCTTTTATTGCAACATTTTTGTTTTTACGGCATGCTCATGTGAGAATTCAAAGTGTAGGGGCCCAAATATGTAACAGGTCTATGCGTGCAAAGTGCTTACCATTGTTTAATAAGATTGATACTAAGAATTATTTCTGTATTTTTCCGAGAATAACTGCCACGGGCACTTACACAATCGATGAGCATGAATTTCATTAAATAATCCAGCAATGCCCGTATTCACAGTGCTGAAGTTACTACAGCACGTAGGTGTTTTCTAGTGGGCTCGCATTTTCTACTCGCTGTTTTGTATTCTATGCAGGCTATCCTGGTTCATATAAGTAGGCATTGTAGCAGTTGTGAGTGTGTGTCCAGTTACAATATTTTTCACTTCAAGGCAATACATCTTAAACCAAATAACTAGCTGGTAGAACTATCATTAAAGAAGCACGCCATCGTGCTTTATTGTCTAGATGTTCTGGCTATCGAGTTTGCTGCTTATTGCAGTGTTGTTCCTCAAATGAATTACCTTGCTACAGCACCTCGCAGAACATCCTGCTTGGCACTGGCACAAATTCTACAGCTGTCAATAATTATTTCTATCGAACTGGGTCACGTTTTAAGTGTTCTGTTACATTCTAAGTTCTTGCTCAGCACATTGGACAGTCTTCTATACATTCTGTTTGGCACTGCTTAGGTCATATTATGTTCAACAAGCAAGTATAAATTACAATTCTCTCAGTGACACTTGAAATTGAAAGCAATGTATGTAATTGTAAAGGTAGTTTTAAGAAACAAATAGCTTGTGTTTAGAACAAGCATTATATACACTGCAACTCTTATGGCAATAGGTTGGGCATGCAAGTATTTACAGCGATTTTGCACATATTAGCAAGTGTTTCAGTTAGATGAAACACTAGGTTGTGACTGCTGAACCTAAATCTGTGGTTCGTGTGCCTTCTTGTTTTTATTTTTTTGCACTTACACTTCTATGGTGCCTAAACACTGTAGTCGTGCGAGAGTTGCAGTATTGCAACAAAGACGAAACTAGCTTGCACCTACTGCTATAGTATGTCAGTAGATTCCTATGAGCGTACTTGTGCATCTTCTGAAGACGAACAGCATCCCCTAGGCGTTTTGAGTTTGCCGGTCAGCTTATACAACATTTCAGGACAAAATTTATGCAGAGCGAGAAGGGAGACCATACAACATGACCGCTGCTAACGGACTATTTTGATAGAAATATTAAAAATATCCCTTAAACTGAATGTGCACTTCTATCGTACACACGTTTTTTCAGTGGGAAAGTGTAACTTGTAATAGAAAGCCACAAAGTAATAACAAACGCTATTTGAGTAATGAAATAAATAGGCACAGACTAATTTCTGTGCCTTTAATCTAGGAAGGATGCCTTTTTCATGCAATCATAATTTAGACTGGCTCGCACACTTTGTTGTGGTTGCATGCCTCACTGATTTCTCTTGTAAATTTTTCCCCTTGGGTGAAAACAGATGGAAATCTTTTTTCCTTCTGAAACCTTGTTGCGGCAATGCACGACCAAGCCAGAAGAGTATACTGTTCTTTTGAATGTGATGTAGTGATTTCTTTGGCACGTAATTAGTAACCGGCCAGTCTACCATGTGAACAGTCGACCACATGTAAAAGGAATACAGTACAATGCCTCTGACAAACACTAGATAAATTTCGTGACAACCATAACCAAGCAAACTTAGCTTGCCTTCTCGCCTGTCTGAATTCACTAGTTGACGCTTGTGTATAATGTTTAAATTACTTTTCATGCAAAATATGTGTATATCAGTTCACTTCAAATGATATGATCAGCGCTTGCGCCCAACCCGCCCCACACGGAACAGAGCACTAAGCACATGCTGGTGGGCGAGTTGGTTCTACATGAGTTCAACCAAGGCGCCAAATAAAACAAAGGAAGAAGGAAGGCGACACGGGACAACCACGTAGGCGCAAAACAACAAGCGAAGGAAGGCGGCACAGGACAACCACGTAGGTACGCAAAGGACAATGCTGGACCGGTATGCACTCGAGAGTCCAGGGTCCAGACGAATTTCCATGGCGCAGTGTTCGAAGACATCGAATACTTGATTGCCGACTTCGAGCGGGTGGCTGCCTTGCGGCATCGGAACTACGCGGAAAAAACTGAGACACATCTACTTCTACCAGGACAACGGCACGCGGGAACTGTGAGGAGCAATTGACGCATTGGCACGAATTTTCTCATCGGCTTCTTAGACCTACATCAGTTCTGATCAACACAAACGAGCAGAAAGAGCGCTTCAGGCCTGCGTCCAGTTGCCAAACGAAAGTGTGACAACGTACATCGAAGGCATAACGCGCCTCTTCAGACAAACTGATCCAGGAATGATGGAGGAGAAGGTACGCCATCTGATGCACGGGGTCAAGGAGCAGCTATTTGCTGGTCTACTGCGAAGCCCAACGAAGATGGTCGCGGAGTTCTTGTCCGAGGCCGAGACCATGAAAAAGTTGCTTCTCCTTTTGTACAGCCTGTATACGCGGCAAGTGAACATCATGTCCGCTGCTGACATTTTCATGACCATGAGAAGGAACCGTAACTGTCTGCGAGAGCTCATCGGATCTGTAGTGCGTGAAGAGTTGCAAAAGGCCGGCGCCACATCAAGACCACACCCTGCGGTAAGCTCCATTCAAGCGTCGTCAAGGACTAGCGGCACCATGCCCTCGGTGATACATCGCCACCTGATAATGCTACGCCACGACCTACTGAATACCACCATGCGACCTCCGTGGCAATCTTATTGTACCCTGCTTTCTCTCCGCCGTTGTTCGTTCCTGCTCCTACTAGTGTCACTTCAGTCGGCGCAGCCAATAACGTTCTGGGAAGCTGGGTACACGCCACTGCCCTTTGCTGATGCCACTCCGGTTGCCAATCGTCCGGAGCAACCGGTCGATAGCATCGACCATAGGCGCACATCCCCTCGGAAGTCGAATGTTTGGCGCACACCAGACCGCCGGTCTCTGTGCTTCAAGTGCGGTGAGGCTGACCACCTATACCGGCGCCTACTCACCACCGCCACGATAAGACCAGCAGCGTAAAACCCCATAATTTTTATACCAGATGTGATGTGTAGCTAGCCGCGCTGTTTGCCGCGCAGAGGAGAATTTGATATTTCACCATCGCGCTCGACGTAGGTGCTCTGACTCGAGTGTTACTTTCCTTCTTGGCTCGCAGAGAGGAAGAGTGAACTTCTTACCTCATTCAAGTGGCAGAGCTTTATTTCTGACAGCCAGCACAACGATATAAGATACCTTACAATGGAACGGGAAATATAATGAATGCCTTGGTACAGAGAAAGACCTTTGAGATCATAGCTGCAGGAAGTCTACATCATTGATCTTAGAGAAATAGTAGTGCTTCTACTGGAAGAAAAGCTTAATTTGGGAGGAACTCATAGAAATACCTTCCATACCTACTACCAACCTAATCAGTACATTCTGACTTCAAATATTGCTCTTAACTTTCTGTCTAGAATTCGTTTTTTTTCTGATTTTTTTTTACAGTGCACTAAGTTTACCATATATTTGATTAAACACACAAATATTTCCATTCCATAGTTCTCTAGCATTGCGCGCGAATAAGGATTTACATTGATAAAAAGAAACAAGCAACACCCCGTCGCTCATTTGGCTTATTGTCACCAAATGTGGGCTGCCTGGACGAATGTGCTAATGATCAGTTCAGCCAACTGCTTAATTAGGCTGGGAACCAACAAACCATACCCCGATATGTTCGCCGCAATGAGCAAACATTGTAATGGAGATGTCCTTGGCAAAGCAATTGCTCATCATTTCAAGAAGTTTGACGCTGCTGCTCGATCAGTTCCTTGTCAGCATAAGTTCGCAATTCTAAAATTTTGCAACTGCAACATTAAGTTTGATACTCCGTATTGACAGTTCCACTGCAAGTGAAGCTTACCTTTGACATTCCTGTTAGCCAAATTGGCTGGTCATCGAGAATCGGTTCTCCATTGTCATCAGTCACAACAAATTATTTGCTGTGATGCAACACGTGGAGACGCGATAAGGCTGTATAGAATATAAGTAACAGCTTCAAGAAAAGTTCTCGTTTCTTGCAATATATGCGTTGAATTTGCATATTTCTTTCCATTTCGTCTTTCAGGACCCGACTGCTTCTATGCAATCCGCGTACCTTTATCTTCGTACTGAGGTAATGTGGTGTACACCATGGTGAGTACGGTCAAGTCCTGCAGTAATTTAATTTGAAGCGACATTGCTGAGTGTGCTATAAATTACTTAAAGCAAGCTAACAGGTCTACTACTCATGTGTTTTGTGATTTTAGCACCCATTTTCTTATGTCTTATCTTTGTGGTTGATGTCTTCATCTTGTCAATTCACACTATTCAGAAAATAGGGCAGTGTCTTAAAGTGGTGATTTGTAAAATGCAGTAAAATACAATCTTTAAGCTTATATTCAGTTATTCCTTTCAGATTTATTCTTTCAGATTGAACTCCTCGCGTGCAAACGAAGGCGCTTATAATCTTTGGATGTTTCAGCGAGGTGTCCGTAGAACGCAGGCGAGAGCTTGAGCATTTCATCAAATGGACTATAATGCTTTTGCTTTGCCACAAGTCTTGTCGCTGAGCCGTTCAGCGGTCCTTTTAGTTATGAACTCATCGCGGGCAAACGAGGGCGTTTATACGCTTTGTACGTTTTGAGTTAGCCTCATCGAAGTGCCATTAGAAAGGAGGCGACAGCTTGAGCGTTTCATCAAAGGAACTATGAAGCTTTCATGTTCCCACACGTCTTTTGTCGCTGAGCAGTCCTGCGAGTCTTTCAGTTGCGAACTCCTCCCTTGCAAACCTGGGCTGTGACATGCTTCGTACGTTTTGATTTGGCCTCAACGAGGTGCCATTACAACGCTGGCGAGAGCTTGAGCATTTCACCAAAGGGTCTGAGATGCTTTCGCATTCCGACATGTCTTCTTTTGCTCAGCCGTTCAGCAATCCTTTCATATTCGATCTCCTCGCGGGCAAAGGAGGGTCGTTGGCCCGCTCTGTACGTTTTAGTTAGCCTCATCGAAGTGCCATTAGAACGCTGATGAGAGCTTGAGCATTTTACCAAAAAGGTTGTGATATGCTTACGCATTTCCACACGTCTGCTGTCGCAAAGCCATGGAGCAGTCCTTTCAGTTATAATCTCCTCGCGTGATAACGAGGGCGTTGAGAGGTTTTATACGCTTTGAGTTGACCTCACCGTGGGGCCATTAGCACGCAGGCGAGAGCTTGACCACTTCACCAAAGGGAATATGATGCTTTTGCATTCCCACACGTCTGCTGTCGCTGAGCCGCTCGGTGGTCCTTTCAGTATTGAACTCCTCGCGGAAAAACGAAGGTGGTGACATGCTTTGTACATTTTTAGTTTTTCTCACCGAGGTGCCATGAGAACGCAGGCAAAAGCTTAAGCACTTCACAAAAGGTGGTATGGGGCTTTCATATTCCCACGCGTCTGCTGTCGCTTAGCCGCTCCAGGGTTCCTTCAGTTATGTACGTCTCGCGGGCGAACTAGCACGCTGACAATCTTTGTACGTTTGGAGTTGGCCTCATCGAGGTGCCATTAGAATGCAGGTGCGAGCTTGAATATTTCAGAAAAGGGACTATGATGCTTTCGCTTTCACACACGTCTACTGTTGCTGAGCAACTCAGCGATCCTTCCAGGTATGAACTCCTCGCGTGTACTCAAAGGCGTTGACACGCTTTGTACGTTTTTATTGACCTCACCGATGTGCCATTAGAATGCAGGCGAGAGCTTGAGCATTTCACCAAACCGACTGTGATGCCTTCGCATTCCCACACGGCGGCTGTTGCTGAGCCGCTCAGCGGTAATTTCAGCAGAGAACTCCTCGCGGGCGAACGAGGGGGCTGACATGCTTTGTACGTTTCAATTTGGCCTCACTGAGGGGCCATTACAACGCAGTGGAGAGCTTCCACACGTGTTTTGTCGCTGAGCCGTTCAGCGGTCCTTTCAGTTATGAACTCCTCGAGGGAAAACGAGGGCGTTGACACGTTTTATACGCTTTGGGTTGACCTCATCGAGGTGCCACTAGCACGCATGCGAGAGCTTGAGCATTTCACCATGGCGGCTTTGATGCTTCCGTTTTGCCGCATGTCTGCTGTCACTGAGCCGCTCAGCGGTCCATTCAGTTACGAATTCCTGCCTTGCTAACGAGGGCGCTGACATGCTTCGTACGTTTTGATTTGGCCTCAACGAGGCGCCATTAGAACGCAGGTGAGAGCTTGAGCATTTCACGAGAGGGTCTGAGATGCTTTCGTATTCGCACATGTCTACATTTGCTCAGCCGATCAGCGGTACTTACTGCTATCAACTCCTCGCGGGCAAACGAGGCCGCTATGTTTTTTACATTTTGAGTATTCGTCATTGAGGTGCCATTAGTATGCAGGCGTGTGCTTAAGGATTTCATGAAAGGGACTATGATGCATTCGCATTCCCACAGGTATCCTTTGGCTGAGCCGTCCAGCGGTGCCTTCAGTTATGAACTCCTCGCGGCCAAACGAGGGCCGTTGGCCCACATTATATGTTTTGAGTTGGCCTCACCAAGGTGCCATAAGAACGCAGGCGAGAGCTTGAGCATTTCATCAAAGGGACAATGATGAGGGCGCTGACTTGTTTTGTACGTTTCGATTTGGCCTCACCGGGGCGCTATTTGAACGCAGGCGAGAGCTTGAGCATTTCACTGAAGGGGATATGATGCTTTAGCATTTCCAAATGCCTGCTGTCGCTGAACCGTTAAGCAGTCATTTCAGTTATGAACTCCTTGCGTGCAAACGAGGGTGCTGATAGGCTTTGTATGTTTCACCGAGGTGCCATTAGAACGCAGGCGAGAGCTTGAGAATAAATGCTGTTGACAATTGGTGAACAGTGAGTGAAATATAGGTAAATTATCAGTTACGGATTTTACTGCTCGGTGATGTAACATCCTTGTCATCTGGCAATTAGGTACAAATCACCAAATAGAATTGGGGTGTTAGAAAATTAGCAGCTAATAAAAAGATCACCCGATGTTACTTGCAAAGCGTTTTGGGGCGGCATTCACTATTGCTATTGCAGTTAAGGATCTAACCTCTGTTGTTACTTCTTCAACTGCACAATTTAAATTGTTCCTTTTTACGCGAAGTCACGCGGCGAAGTAACGTTGGCAACACTCTGGAGTACATTCAATGTTCCGCGGCATAATGAAGGCGAACAAAGGCTCACGCAATGGCATTTTTCGAAGTTCCACGACAAATTAATGCTGCATAGATGAATTAGTACCAATATAGTAAGCGTGTCAAGAATCTTATGAGTGAGGGTACAGAAACAAATTAGCCAAAGATAAAGTGGCGCTGCAATAAATATGGTATAATCTGCTTACCCGTGTGGAATGTTGGGGAAATATGGTAGTATGCCTTACGGTCGGGATATAGGTGGAGACTCTCAGCAAGTGCGATTCTGGCCTGTTTTTCCTCCCATGTCTCCAAATCCTCTATACCACCTTTCACCTATAATGAAAGGAATAATAGACGTAATAGGCTCAGGTGCCAAAGCCTCCTTTCACAGCCGAACGCCATGGTGAAAAAGCTACACCATATTTGCTGATAAGCATGCGCCTGGGAAGAACGAGTGTAACCCACCAAAAAAACAAAAAAACATTCACAAACTTTTCCCATAACAATTCCATGGATCACATAATTTAGAATGAGGTAAGGAATCTTATGCACCTGCGCAATAGATTTATCTTAAGAAGCCAACAAACAGTAGCACAAAGGACAACATAGGGGAAATTACTTGTGCTTAATTAATGAAAATAAAGAAACGATAACTAATAGAATGTAATCCATGCTTTACTTTATTGGTAACTCTGCTAGAAGGCAGAACCTAGAGACATATACTACTCAGTTTAGGCAGTACCCTTTATAAATTAACAATAGCCTTTTCTTGCAGCCGCTGTCATTTTCATCCGCGGCCTTTTATTATTGGTAAGCTTCGGCGGACATGCTTCGTGCCGCTAGCCAACACTATTACATTTTGACACTGTTTCATCCGTAGAGAATGTAAGACTATCAATTGATTGCTGGCTGTCGACAGCAGTGCAATGGAGGTGTAAAGTTTTTTTGAGAGCATAAAAATAGTGTGATCACACCACCAAGCTTCTGCGCTTGCGCTTACATGACATTTGTCAGGAAGCAAGCAGATATGTTATCAACTTTTCCTGTCCTTATCAAAACCGTGTTCAAAGATCGGCGAAGGAGCCTGAGTCTAAAGTTTTTTCTACAACATTGATCACTCTAAGGCAGGAGTAGACCGAGAAAAATATTTACATTAGGCCATCACATTACCTGCCGAGGAAAAAAAGGAACATACTTTGAACGTTCCTAAGTTCCTTATGAAGGTGACACTTTTCAGTTTTTTTTGTTCATACTATTCTAGACCGCAACTTTAACGCAGAAGAGGTAAATAATACTACATGTTCTAAGCAGATAAAACGGCGTTGTTACTAATTACGTTGATGCATTCTCGTTGCTTTAATGCCTTTGAAGATACGACGTGGACACCCAATAAATAAATGGATAAATACATAAGCCCGTCGTCATTACTCCGCTCAATAACTGCCTTGTCGTGAACGGCAGTAGGTAGTTTTGCGTCCACTTGCGGCTTGAATTGCTTGCGTCTCTTATTTGCTGTTGGGCATAGCTTTGCTTAACCAGATACAAATGAACATATTATAGGCAATCATCACATTTATTGGCAACACAACTTGAAGCACAAATATCAATAGCGTCAAAGCAGCACTTCGTTACCGAGCATAGGGTATGCAGTCGTTGTCGGTTAATTGAGATAAATTCTCACTGCGCAGCCGGATGTCTATGCCATACACCCGAAGGAAGCTAACGCAAAGGTGATTTGCTCTGATTGAATCACAAAAAGTGAGGTCACGATGTCATGTGATTGGTGTCGCGAATAGTTCATGACGATGTCGAAAAATCGTTTTCTCACATTGTCTGAGTTAACTTTTCCTTCGACCATGTCTCATTCCACAATCACTCTATAAGAACAGGTTGCGTGAGAGATCGGCGTAGAGGTGACGCTTCGTGGGGAGAGGCGCGAATTAAGTTCTGGTTAGGAAAGCTCTCGATAGGCAGCACGCAAAACTAGCGCCCGCAAGAACCCCTTGATAATTGGAATGTAGCGACACTCTCTTCCCGGCGGTGCTCTCCTCTTCGACTCTCCTCGACCGCCAGCACTGCGCCTAGCGTGCGGCACACTGTTTCTCTTGGGTTCCCGCGGACGGGCCGCAGCATTCTATGGAGGGGCGGTATTTTGAGCATTTGTCCACTCCATTGGTGTTAAGCATTTTGAGAAACGATGTTAACCGCATCGATAATGCTGAAGGCAACGTGTATGAGAAGGTTTTTTTTAAGCCGTATGAAGGGGGTATACTCATGTGAAAGGAGTATTTAGACGAGTTCTATGCTCCAGACTATTTTTCTGCCACATGATGAGATGCCTTAGTTTGTGCGTGTGCTCTAGTATTGCTTGTGACACATCCCTCTGCATGTGGCTTATTAAGGGAGATCCTTAGATATCTGTTTTCAGGTCCGCTTGTGAGGTAATTAAAATATCACGTGACCTAAGGAAGGCGGGAAGCGAGAAAATGCGTGTCAATCTGTGTATAAGAGTTGATTACTGGTTATCAAAGTTAATAATTGATTGATTAGTGATTGCATTAAGATTTATGAGGCTCTATTAAGGAGGATTAAGGTGCATTAGGGTGGATTAAGGACGATGAAGAAATATTAGAATGGATGAAGGTGCATAAGGTGCATTAAGGAGAATTATGGTAGGTAAAGCTCGATGAAGGAGGAAATATGGTTGAATAAAAGGATTAAGATCGATGAGGGAGATGAAGGTAGATTAGGATAAAATACGTTGCAGCGCTAAAAATTATTCTGTGCAGAATATTCTCTACATTACTACATCATGACCACAACATGTGTGGTTGCTCAACCTTGGTGTACTCTTAGGCAAGTCCTGGCTAGAATCAACGCATGCAGGCAGGAAATCAGATCAAATTACGGCCGCTGATATACCGTTCACTAGGCGGCCCCACAGGTGGCCCCCCAGAGACATCGGCCCATTTTTAAGCGGCTCAAGTTTCAGGAGGCTCAATTCCAAGCGGCCTTCACATAGGCGTGAGCAAAGTTATGCAGCATTTTAGGTCAAATTTTTCCTGGCTCTTTGCGGCCTAACATGAGGCGTGACTGCTCTGACGTTAACCTATGCTTATGCCTCCCGCACACCAGTGGGGAAAGGAAGCGAATTAACACTTAATCCGCAATTATTTTGACAAGTTTCACAATCAGGAGTCATATAACCTAATTAGAACACCATCAACTAGGCAATCACATATATATGAAGAATTCACAATACTCTGTACACATCAGGTGCATACGAACCCGCGTACACTCGCACACATCGTAACAATTACACCACAGTGCCACCACGCCCACTAGGTGTTCTTTTAGGGGTTATGTATCTACGAAATGTTTTTGAGGAATCGGAGGCCATGGCTGGCGTTTCTCTGCAGTGCGCTGTGCTGTTGAGTATCGGAATACGTTTCCGTTTGCATCATTTCCTTTCCTTGCTACGACTAACGAATGAAGACAACCTAGACGACAACATGAGAATTATTATTCACGGCTTGTCGTCACCACATGAAAATAACAAATGCGCCGTTCAGCTCACGATCGAGTGCTTTTCCAGCCCATACATTATATGTTTGCCGAAAATACGCGCATGGAAAGTATCACGCCAACCATCCGCGAATGTGAATTTTATTCGCACGTATACTGGTGAGCATTTCTGTTTATTTTTTCCGCCACTTCCATTCGTATATGGTCAAATGCGACGCCAGTACCAGGCATTTCTACGTTCCTCTTACACCGCCGTGTCGGCGTTCTTTTAAAGTGCATTTAGAGTTTGGTTTACTCCACTGTAAACTGTTCTGCATTAGCTGCGGATCGTTAGCGTTGTGGAGCGCATGCATTCCAGCATTTGGCGACTGCGTCTGCCGATAGCCGCGACACAAGCTTCGGCACGCATGTTTAAATTACTAATGTGTCCACTTGTTACGCGTGCACTGCTCGTTATAAAAGCTTTGAAGACCAGGTACACGCTCATCCGCGTGTTCAATATAGGCGCACATGATGGACTTGCCGGCTAGTTGGTTGAGCACTTTAGAAGAAACAGCGCAACACAAGGACGACGGGAAAACATGGACCACGCCACGAAGCGCTGGTATGGCTCCTGCTTTGTCGTCGTCCTTGTGTTTGCGCTGTTTCTTCTTCCGCGATACATGCACACCACAGGTGCACGAAAGATTCGGAGAAAGGGGGTTAACTTTGTTTTCCCCATTTCCTCTCAGTGTCCGTGGAACAGTGCGTTGTGCGAATTGTGCATGCTTACCCCGTATTCAGAAATGCATCTGAACTTGAAGCCCATGCTTGACTTGATCTAAATGACGCAGGTTGTGAACGCACCAAAAGAAACGCAATGGACGTCATGGGAGGCGTTCACACCAGGAGTAATTGATATCAAGTCAAGCATGAGCTTCAAATTCAGATGCATATCTGAATACGGGGGTTAGTCACCTGCTTTTCACAGAAAGTGTCGAAGAAACATCCGCCATAACCAGGCACATATATAAACTTCACTAAATACGAGGCTCCATAGAATAAAAAGAGTGGTATTAAAGGGTTCCAGTATTTTTTTTTACTGCAAGATTGTTATTTAAGAAGCATGAATTTCCGAATTCATTGCCAAAATGAGCTTACAAAATTATTTAGGTGCTATTATCCAGGGTTTTTAGCGATCCTTGAAAACCCTTTATTTCTAAAATAGCATTTTCAAGGCATTAAAAATCCTTGAATTTTTAGACGTACTGCGAAGTCCTTAAATTTGTACACTTGGCTAGACTTAGCCGACATTGCAAAGAGGTTTTTCCTTCTGTGACTCTCTCGCATGTAACAGAGAATTGCCTGTGGAGATAATAGAAAGAAAGCGGCATCTATAATGTTGAAATTACCAAGGAGCCGCGGATACCAGTTTTACGCATATGAAACCGGTAACAAATGTACTTGGAGGAGCGTAAGCAGGAACCTCAACAGTAGAGGCATTCGAAGCGAAACCGTAAATAGTAAATCGAGAGCTAGAGCCACAATAAAAAGGAACTAGAAATGACTATTGCTTCTTTGATGGTGAACAGCTGAGGCTACAAATGGCACCACATACACTGTCAAATCAAACAGTATTCAAGAACTGCAAATATTGCAGGTCCAAGCAGTTAATTATGCGATTGCAGAGAAACTTCGAGCGTTTTCTTGAAATGCCTCCTTGTCTGTGCGTTAAGGCACTGTGCTTGTTTAGTGATGGGCGCTGAAAGGCAAATTAACAGTCTTTCAAATGTTTGAAATCAGTGAAGTGCAATTTGTTTTGTTTTCTTTTGTTCACATTAAAATTAACGATGTCGTTGTTGAAAAAAATTATTGCCTCTCCAAGCTACCAAACACATCGCATGACGTCCTTGAAGTTACTATGTAGGGGCCTCGAAAGTCCTTGAAAACCCTTGAATTTATATATTCAATATTGCTACGAACCCTGTAGGACAACTGTCATGGAGTAAAACCTTGGCTGAACAGGGACTTACACACAGAGCACAGGAAGACTAGAAACGCAGTAGTAGGCATGGAGGGCCCTGAAATAAATGTGCCACATCTGCTCGTCTGTTTCCGCACTGACTGTCACATTTTTATTAGAAGTTCACTTTCTGTTCTACTCCAATAAACACATTACCAACTCCAGTGTGGGGCAGTCCTTCAGCCAGTGCAGAAATCTTTCTGTACATCCCAGTCAGCTCTGTCATTTTTCCAGCATTGCAGTACAAGATTTAAACTGGTTTACCAGAATATGAGCAGTTTACACCTAAATTAGCTGTTTATTTGTATGCACGATTTCGGGTCCTCAGTTTGGTTGCATCACAAATTGCCATACCTCAACTGATACAAGAAACAGTTTTATTAAAGTTTATTAAAATCCAAAAAGTAATAATCATCACCATCCCAACAATATAATGACATGCATTTCGTTTTACTATACAGCGCCCATGTCTTGGCACTGTATAGTTGAAGCGTTCATTTTTCGTTCGTTTAGTGAGGCTCGTAACAACACAATGAGCCTCTCCTTGTCAAAAGGGCCAGCTTGTCGAACGGCCACTTCAACCGCCTAGAGAGTAAGAAAAAACATGAATACAGCTGTGTAACCAACCCCCATCAAAAAGATGCTAGACAGTTTAGAAAGCTGAGAAGGTGGGATGTTTTATGTTGGGATGTTTTAGGTTTTAGGATGCCTCTTTTTGTACGAATCGGGTTGGAAAGCTCTATGTCGTCCTAATACACATTGAGAACATTTACTTTGTGTTCGTTGAAAATTGGATGTATATGAAACCTTGTTCTATCCCAGAAGTCACTAAGTACAGAGTCAGTCTGCATTCTGCAGGGCTTCTTTAAATAGTAAACAATGTTTGGGTGCCTTAGCACATTTTGAAGGAGGTCTGCTAACTACCCGACATAAGCCTATACATTTCCTGTGAGCTTTACCAGAGTTGGTGGCACATACATACCCAAATTTTGATAGAGTTGCTTTCTCAGGTGGTTCCTTTTGATTTGCTCAATATCAGTTGCCACTTCGGCTGCATCAAACTTCTTTTTTACCGCTTCAACAACAACATCAACAACAATCTTATGACACCTGTGTTGTCCTTTTATTTGCCTACAAAAACCAGTTAATCTAGCAGCAACACCGAGAGTCTCTAATGTCTTCTAACGGGGGAGAGGTGTCGCCCACAATGCGTTCCACATTGTTGTCGCTATGTGGGCTGGCCAGGGAGGCACCAACTGTATTATGTTTGCATCTTTTAAAGTGCAGCTTGTACTGTGTTATAACACCAAACGTAGTCTTGCACTTGCTGCACAAGAACACTGGCTCACAGTCGTGGTGAAAAGCTTTTGTATGTTGAGCAAATGAGTTGTATGCAGTACAAAAAAGTGACAGTGATAGCACACATGTTGCTCTACCAGGCCTAGTGCCGTTCCTTCTGACACTGTTGCTGATGCTGACGCGCTGCTGCATGCCCCGTACACTGTTGCAGCTGCAGTTGACATGGCAGTCTCTGTATCTATTCTGCCGTGTCTCCTGTCATGGTAACTTCAGGTGATATCAGGGTCAGTTCTGCAACACAGATGTCGTTTGCGCCTTGAGGGCTCTCGTCATCAGGGCCAATAATTTCGTAGGCGTTGTGTCCTGCATCTAAGAACCAATAAGAACCGCCTGAATTAATAAACATAGCTCTAAAAATACGGACATCAAAACCTAACCACAAGCTTGGCACATCAGAGACCAGGCTTAATGAATAATACTTGCAGCAGCAGTTGCACAATTGTGTGTGCACATTAAAGCCTCATTAGACGGTATACTCAAGAGGCACCGAAAACGTGCCTCTTAAATTCAAGAATTTTAAAACACTGAGGAGGTAGACTAGATTCCTTATTATGCAACACCCTTAAAGTATTTTTAGATATATCTGAAGGAATAATTGCTCACGGCGGCTTTAAGGGCCCCTAAATCACCTTTCGATATTTTTTGTACATTTCAAATAAACATGCGCATCAAAATCAGAATGCCGTCACAGTAGACGATGCCAAATGCCGCAGTGCTACGAACTGTGGGAGTGCTTGAACATGAAGAAAACAACCTCGTGCGCCCCTCCGGGCCCATCCTGCACCCCTCAGTTCATCCTGACATCACAAGGCTGTCTGTGATGATGTCACCAGTTTCTGGTGCTGTCGATTGGTTTAAAGAGAGTGTACGACTGCCGGAGAGGTCTGCAAGCAATTACACGCACTCCCCTTTCCTCGTCGCGTTGCTCGCGATGTCATTGTGGGCAGCCAATGGGGGCTAAGAACAAAAACGCCAACAGAAGGGTGTCCCTATGAGGCTCTTCAAGACAGCGAGTCACAATACGGTTCCATTGTATTGGCGAGGTCATTAGCGGCACCCCTCGCAGGACGATGGGATGGCACTGCAGCAACAGAGCTCCATGGTGATGGCGTGTCACGTAACATTTGGAGGTGTACTCTGCGACGAAAACACGATACCATCTTGATGGCGCGTACCAGATGAACGAGTGAAATGAGCGGGGACTACTTTTCAATAATAAAACACACGTAACTCCACTATTACTTCACCACTTCGAAAAATTCTCGTGGCAACGTGTTCGCTGCCTTACAGTGTAAAACTGCAACACCGCCACTAAATTTCAACCTCGGTGGCTTAGGCGCCCTTAAAGAAGACATCCAGAGCTTTTTAGTGACTATAGATTCTGTTAGCTTCTTTCGCAACTTCTGGAAGTTAAACACTTCACTTTCCAAGCCTCCTTGTTGCTTGCAGTACCTTTGAGGTGCTCTTAGACGCTCTTCAGCTTCAACTGCCGAAACTTCCTGCCCTGCACTGTCCTCGTGGCCCCCCTTTTCTTGTTCAGGCTTAAGGAGACATGCGCAATTGAATTGTGTGAGGATTGCGTAATCTTTAAGCCCTTCGGAGCACACAAGGGGCACGAAGTGAGAGTGTCTGGGTTGTGTCCCTTCGAAATAGTGAAGAATACTTGAAAAGTCATCCCTAGTAACACAGGTGTCTCTCGTATACAGTGTTGTTAGCGTGGCAAACATAGAAAAACCAGCCAAACCATTTTCAAATGTATCTTACAACCAAGTGTCTCTTGTAAAGAGATTCCACTGTACAGAATATGTTTCATCTATGAATCATCTGCGTGTACATATAGTCACAAAGACGTGTTGCGTGGAATGGCGAATCAGGGAACAGCTTGTACTCGTACTTTTTGTCGCTAACATAAGCGACCTGATAAAAATATGATAGAAAAGCATAATAATATAAAACATATTCCTTAAGCTCTAAACAGTTTTTGAGCCCACATCACTTCCTTATTTGACATAAGGAAACAACTTGATTGCAGTAATGGCTGCATCTGACCTGGGTTGATTGAAACAAACAATACGTAAGGTTGTCCTCTATGTATTTTATCAGAGTTCTTTTTAGATGTCCTGCTCGTGATACTGGCTGCAGTGCTTTTTGGCATGATTGTTTTTTTTTTCGCTACACTTTTTGTTCCGACTTTCTCCCCTTTCCCTTCCCCTTGTGTATAATAGCACACCTGAAGTATCACATCTGTTGAAGTAACGTGTGTATGAAATCTGTTAACCTGTGTGCTTCTCTGTGGCCGGTGTTGTCTTTGTCTGCTGCACAAGCCAATTTAAGATGAAAGATGGAACGTCCATATATATATATATATGCGTGCCGCCCTCCCACCTGTTTAAGCTTTTCCTAGAAGCTAGAGCTATACGATGTCCGCGCAACCTTGAGCGTTTTCCCCTCTTGGCCGGCGGAGAGGGGAGGCTTCGTTCCGGTCGCGAAGCTCTCCACATCTCAGTAAGGCGCCTTGTGGTGGTCTCGTGCTGACGATGCCCTTTCAGTGAGCGCATATTTCCCCCCTCATCTTTTAAGTGGTTCAATACATACAAGCATTTGTCTCGCAAACCAGATTTATTTCAAGGGAATTTTCCACGTCTCAATAATTACTCTCGTCGTATGCGAGTGCTGATTGCCATGTTATAGTTTGTTAACGAAGCTTTTCCTCAAGTCTAAATATTTTAAGGCAGCTTGTCGTCTGCGTATCATACCCACGCACGCTTATATCGCCTTCCGTTTCTCTACCACGGTTGCGCTTTAAAACCACGGCGCTGCAAGTTTGCTTCAGAGACTTTCCTTTCCTTCCCTCTTCTCCCCCTTAAACTGGCCCTCTTAACTACTACACGCAGAGACAAAGCAACAGCGCGCGCATTAGATCCTATAGATGAGATCAATATTTACAATTATTATTAGGGTTATAATTATATTCGAGTGCTGATTGCCGTGTTAGAGTTTGTTAACGAAGCTTCCCCTCAAGTCTAAATATTTTAAGGCAGTTTTCCTAGTCTCGAAAGCCGCTCGAGTTCACGCTGCTCCTCTGGCGGCCAGTTTTCCAAGAAATTATGCCTTCCAAAATCGACTGTCGCGGACAACATCAGTCTCTTTCCACATAAGTATGAGGCTCGGAGCAGGAGTTATGGCCCTTGAAAGTAACCTGTGGCTTGACGAACCAACCGACTGAGCTACCTTTCCGGGCAACATTGAAGGGTCCCGAGTTCAAATCACATGTTATGCTCCTTTTTCCCCCTTCCTTTTCTTTTTTTTTTCTTTTTAACCTATTTTCCTTCAATTTATCACTGTACGGAAACCCTCCTAAAAAAACAACAAATTATATATCCTCAATTATGTATGGCACACATGTGCAGGTCATAAATACCAGGTTCTCTAGCCGAGTGCCATCCGTGCGGTATAACCGAGCTCAGATTGGTCCACCTTGACTGATCAAATAGGGCACCACTGTAGGTTAAATGAGGCGTGCAACTCCTGCGGGACCCGCCGTGGTTGCTCAGTGGTTACGGTGTCAGACTGCTGAGCACGAGGTCACGGGTGGGACCCCGGCCTCGGCGACCGCATTTCGATGGGGGCGAAATGCGAAAACACCCGTGTACTTAGAATTAGGTGCACGTTAAGGAACCCCAGGTGGTCGAAATTTTCGGAGTCCTCCACTACGCCGTGCATAATCAGAAAGTGGTTTTGTCACGTAAAAACCCATAATTTAATTTTTAATTTAACTCCTGCGGGGACGGTAGAGTATTTGTCTCCAGTGCAAGAGGACCGCGATTCAAATCCCGGTGCCGCGCAATTCTCCACCGGAAAATTAAAAAAAACCGTGTGTTGTGAAAATTGCACCGACGGGCCTGAAGTGCGGCCTGATCCCGGTGACCAGAACCGGTAACGCACTCTCTCACCAGAGCAGGATTGGCCACCCTGGTGCAGTACTTGGCCACAACCTCCTATATGAATACAACAATCAAACCCCGGCCTTCAGTCCCCAGCAGCCGCGAAGCAACTGAACACGGCGGCGGTCAGATCTGTGACGCTGCAGAGGGTGCTAAGAATACCTGGCTCCGGACAGGCCGCCAATGGAATCTGAACCTGGCAACGTTTAACGTTAGAACGCTATCTAGTGATGCGAGTCTAGCAGTGTTATTGGAGGAAATAGAGGGTAGTAAATGGGTTATAATAGGACTCAGTGAGGTTAGGAGGACGAAAGAAGCATATACAGTGCTTAAAACGGGCCTGTACTGTGTCACCGGGGCTTAGCGGAGAGACGAGAACTAGGAGTCGGATTCCTGAATAATAAGGAAATAGCTGGTAACATACAGGAACTCTATAGCATTAACGAGAGGGTGGCAGGTCTTGTTTTGAAACTTAATAAGATGTCCAAATTGAAGGTGGTACAAGTCTATGCCCCTACATGCAGTCATGATGACCAGGAAGTCGAAAGCTTTTATGAAGACGTGGAATCGGCGATGGGTAAAGTCAAAACAAAATACACTATAATGATGGGCGTCTTCAATGCCAGGGTAGGCATGAAGCAGGCTGGAGGCAAGTCAGTGGGGGAATATGGCGTGGGCTCTAGGAATAGCAGAGGAGAGTTATTAGTAGAGTTTGCAGAACAGAATAATATGCGGATAATGAATACCTTTTCCCGCAAGCGGGTTAGTCGAAAGTGGACGTGGAGGAGCCCGAATGGTGAGACTAGAAATGAAATCGACTTCATACTCTGCGCGAACCCTGGCATCATACAAGATGTAGACGTGCTTGGCAAGGTACGCTGCAGTGACCATAGGATGGTAAGAAATCGAATTAGCCTAGATTTGAGGAAGGAAAGGAAGAAACTGGTACTCAAGAAGCCAATCAATGAGTTAGCGGTCAGAGGGAAACTAGAGGAATTCCAGATCAAGCTACAGAACAGTAATTCGGCTTTAACTCAGGAAGAGGACCTTAGTGTTGAAGCAATGAACGACAATCTCATGGGCATCATTAAGGAGTGCGCAATAGAAGTCGGTGGTAACGCCTTTAGACAGGAAACCAGTAAGCTATCACAGGAGACGAAAGATCGGATCAAGAAACGCCAATGTATGAAAGCCTCTAACCCTACAGCTAGAATAGAACTGGCAGAACTTTCTAAGTTAATCAACAAGCGAAAGACAGCGGACATCAGGAACTATAATACGGATAGAATTGAACAGACTCTCAGGAACGGAGGAAGCCTAAAAACAGTGAAGAAGAAACTAGGAATAGGCAAGAATCAGATGTGTGCGTTAAGAGAGAAAGCCGGCAATATCGTTACTAATATGGATGAGATAGTTCAAGTGGCAGAGGAGTTCTACAGAGATTTATACAGTACCAGTGGCACCCACGACGACAGTGGAAGAGAGAATAGCCTAGAGGAATTCGAAATCCCACAGGTAACGCCAGAAGAAGTAAGGAAAGCCTTGGGAGCTATGCAAATGGGGAATGCAGCTGGGGAGGATCAGGTAACAGCAGATTTGTTGAAGGATGGTGGTCCGATTGTTCTAGAGAAACTGGCCACCCTGTATACGCAATGCCTCATAACCTCGAGCGTACAGGAAACTTGGAACAACGCTAACATAATCCTAATCCATAAAGAAGGGGACGCCAAAGATTTGAAAAATTATAGACCGATCAGCTTACTGTCCGTTGCCTACAAAGTATTTACTAAGGTAATCGCAAATAGAATCAGGAACGCCTTAGACTTCTGTCAACCAAAGGACTAGGCAGGATTCCGTAAAGGCTACTCAACAATAGACCATATTCACACTATCAATCAAGTGATAGAGAAATGTGCAGACTATAACCAACCCTCATATATAGCTTTCATTGATTACGAGAAAGCGTTTGATTCAGTCGAAACCTCAGCAGTCATGGAGGCATTACGGAATCAGGGTGTAGATGAACCATATGTAAAAATACTGGAAGATATCTATAGCGGCTCCACAGCCACCGTAGTCCTCCACAAAGAAAGCAACAAAATCCCTATAAAGAAAGGCCTCAGACAGGGAGATACGATATCTCCAATGCTATTCACAGCATGTTTACAGGAGGTATTCAGAGGCCTGGAGTGGGAAGAATTGGGGATAAAAGTTGATGGAGAATACCTTAGCAACTTGCGATTCGCTGATGATATTGCCTTGCTTAGTAACTCAGGAGACCGATTGCAATGCATGCTCACTGACCTGGAGAGGCAAAGCAGAAGGGTGGGTCTGAAAATCAATCTGCAGAAAACTAAAGTATTGTTTAACAGTCTCGGAAGAGAACAGCAGTTTACGATAGGTAGCGAAGCACTGGAAGTTGTAAGGGAATACATCTACTTAGGGCAGGTAGTGACCACGGATCCGGATCATGAGACTGAAATAACCAGAAGAATAAGAATGGGCTGGGGTGCGTTTGGCAGGCATTCTCAAATCATGAACAGACGGTTGCCACTATCCCTCAAAAGGAAAGTGTATAACAGCTGTGTGTTACTAGTACTCACATATGGGGCAGAAACCTGGAGGCTTACGAAAAGGGTTCTGCTGAAATTGAGGACGACGCAACGGGCTATGGAAAGAAGAATGATGGGTGTAACGTTAAGGGATATGAAAAGAGCAGATTGGGTGAGACAACAAACGCGGGTAAACGACATCTTAGTTGAAATCAAGAAAAAGAAATGGGCATGGGCTGGACATGTAATGAGGGGGGAAGATAACCGATGGTCACTAAGGGTTACGGACTGGATTCCGAGGGAAGGGAAGCGTAGCAGGTGGCGGCAGAAAGTTAGGTGGGCGGATGACATTAAGACGTTTGCAGGGACAACATGGCCACAATTAGTACATGACCGGGGTTGTTGGAGAAGTATGGGAGAGGCCTTTGCCCTGCAGTGGGCGTAACCAGGCTGATGATGATGATCATGACGGACAACATGGCCACAGTTAGTACGTGACCGGGGTAGTTGGAGAAGTATGGGAGAGGCCTTCGCCCTGCAGTGGGCGTAACTAGGCTGATGATTATATATATATATATATATATATATATATATATATATATATATATATATATATATATATATATATGCATATGTCGCGTTTCCGGTTAAAGGACCCAATAGACGTAAAGTATTGCTATGGAACTAGCGTCCCTCTTGTCTACCATTTCATTCTCTCTTCTTTTCTTCTCCTGAACCAAGACTAGTCCGCTTCTTCATCCTCTATTCCAAGGCTCATACCGCTTCACACTTCCAGGTTTCTTTTGCTAACCCCTCCTGGGGTAATATTTGAAAACGTTTCCAATCGAAGCACATTCAACTGAGCCACGTTCGCCAATGTACCACACAGTCTTCAATATTCCTTTCTGAGTGGCTGTATTTGTCACAGAGTAAGGAGCATAAAATTTGGCACTGGATTCTCTTACTCCTTTCCTAACTAGAATGAGGTCCGTGACTTGAATGTCTGGGATATCTGAGCAATGTCTCTTGTCAAAATGTTTTTTCATTCGTTTACGGTACCTCTCCTCCTGCGATTTCTGTTTCCTCTCCTCGACGATCTTGAGATTTTCTAACAGCCCCAGTTCACGGTCCGCCTGAAGAATAGGGGTTTCTCCTGAAGAAGCGAAATACGGGCTGAATCTCAGGCCACTGGTGTAGGGAGCGATTGTGATGTCTTACAGCTGCTTCTAAAGAGCATTTCCAACGACCAGGGAAACTATTGTACGTCCTGATGTAGTGTTTCACATCTCGTATAGCACGCTCTGCAAGCCCATTCGCTGCGGGATGGTATGGCGCACAGAATTGGATTGATATATTGTGGTCTCGAGCCCATCTTGCTAGCTTTTCACTCTTGAACGCTGGACCGTTGTCACATACAATTGTACTGGTTGTCCTGAACATATGCCGTTCGAGAAGGGCGATGACACTATTCGCATCTTCTTTTCCTGCCCGTGCTGCGACCATCCTGGTGCATTCATCTATGGCCAGAAGAAAAGCTTGCGTTTTTGGGACTCCATCTCGTTTCTTATTTAGCTCGGCGAAATCCAGGTGTATAACTTCAAAAGGCACGTTCGAGTGGCGAGGCATTATCATGGTGTCCGTAGGCTGCTTATATTTTACTTTGTTGATTTGACAAGTGTGGCATAAACGAACGTATCGATTGACGTCTTCTTTCATGTGAGGCCACGTAAATCTCTTGACTAGCTTGTTGTAGGTGCGCCAAAATCCGTCGTGTCCTCTAGATTCTGGGCTATCGTGGTACAAATAAAGCACCCTGGAAAGCAGCGTTGGCGGGACTGAAAATCAATTGTTCAGTGCCTTCCCACAATTTAATTTCATTGATTTCTTCCGATTCTTCTTTGTTGGCCTGTATCATCAGGCTAGACAATGCATCTGCATCAGTCAAAAGGGGTCCATGTCTGTTGGAGATGGTGAAATCGAACTGCTGCAAATAGTTCACCAATCTGGCGATATGTCCCTTAGGTTGGGTCATATTCAAGAGATGAGTCAGGGCCTGGTGATCGGTGAACAAAGTAAACTTCGCACCTTCGAGGTACGTACGGAAGTACTGAATTGCTTTAAGGACTGCGAGAGCTTCCTTTTCAGTAGTGGTGTAGTTTACTTCATGTGGCTTGAGGGTGTAGCTGTAGTAACCTACTACGTGTCGCTTTTCTCGGCCGGATGGTTCTGGACAGTTCCGGTACAAGACTGCACCTGTCCCATAGTGTGAGGCGTCGGTATTCAGTTCATAGGGCAAAGTGAAATCTCGTAATTGTAGAATAGGGTCAGCAGAGATTCTGTGCACCAGATCACTGTAGACTTTCTTACATTCCTCATCCCACTCAAATGGAA
Organism: Dermacentor andersoni; assembly: GCF_023375885.2. Taxonomy (NCBI): domain Eukaryota; kingdom Metazoa; phylum Arthropoda; class Arachnida; order Ixodida; family Ixodidae; genus Dermacentor; species Dermacentor andersoni. The sequence goes on along the minus strand of NC_092818.1, from coordinate 40,204,143 downwards.
CTTCTTTCTGCGTTATGCGCGTGAGACATCTTGTTTTGATGACAAAGTATTTTATGAAGGGTCTGAAATGTCCTGCTAATCGCAAAAAACATATGCAATGAGTGGATGTGATATGGTTTTAGTAGTTGGGATATCCTCTCGACCGACTCTTGTTTCGTGCTTTTTGTAGTCCCATCAAAGACTCTTTCAAGAAACACAACTTTTCTTTGAAAGAACGCACTTTTCTTAAAAATTAACCTTGAGGTGCGCCAAGATCAAGGCATTTATTACCTGAGACAGGTGTTCCTGATGCTGCGCCTCTATTTTGGAGAAGACGATAATATCGTCTATGTACACGTTACAAAAGACACCTAGGAAAAGCTTCAGGACTTCGTTCATAATCTTCTGGAACCATGCTGGTGAGTTTTTCCAGCCGAAAGGAATCCGGTTATACTCGTACAGGTCGAAGGGCGTGATAAAAAGAAGTGTACATTTTTGTTTCTTTGGTTAGTGGGATCTGCCAGAAACTTTTGCACAAGTCAATACGTGAAAAACATCGGCAAACACCTGTCTCATCTATAGTCGTGTCTATCTTCGGCATGGGAAATGGTATAAGTTCTGTCTGTTGGTTGAGAACCCTGTAATCTGTGCACAGTCTGAAAGTTCTATCTTCTTTCGGCGCAATACTTATGGTAGAGGCGAAGGGTGACACAGAAGGCCAGATTATATTGGCGTCTAGTATCTCCTGCAATTCCTTCTTCAACCATATCTTGCGCTCTCTTGACATATTATAAGGTGATTTTCGGATGACGGTCTTGTGGATTAGCTTGAAAGGCACCTTGTGACGTCATCGCTGGTGGATAGCTTCCTATGCATACCAGGTTGGGATAGGTCGTCGCAATACCCTCCGCGCACTTGACAACCCGCAGGTTATCTTTTCTATCCGGCTGTGTCTCTTGCCTTGATAGTCCTTCCACTAAAACCGCATCGTCCCAGTATACGTTGATTTTTAGTTTCTTTATATCTGGTCTGCATAGCAGAAAGTCATACGTCACCCCCTCCATCACCGGCACTTCACTCTCTCTTTCATGACCTTGGAACTTGATATTTACTAAGGCCCATTGATTATGCATTGTCACTTTTCCATCGTAGCCTTGCACCTGTAGTACTCTTCCACTATGCAGGTAACTTGCATCTACCAGCTTGGCATTTATTATAGGCACAGAAGCACCGCTGTCAACCAAAGCCATCATATGTCTGTTTCCCACTTTGACAGGGATGTGAAGTAGGCTAGAGCAAGGTAAATAAACAGCCTCAGTTATGGTCATCGAGTCGGACTCATCACCCCTGTTTATCAGTTTTTGGTCGTCGGAGCCTCTTCAGCGTCTAAAACTAGGCGGACAGGGTCGCTGTCGGCGTTATTTACCCGACCTCTGGGCGCGCGCCAACCCAAGTTCTCTGTGCCCCATGCAAGACGGCGCGGTTCTCGCTGATTACGGCTTGACCAATCCGCGCCCGACCGTGTGAAGTGACTGCTTGAGCTAGCGCTTATATTTTCTTCTGAAGTAAAATGTATCTCGTGAAGGCACTCCAGGAGCCCGTCCATAGTTTTAGGTGACCGTATTTGCATTTGCTTCAGGACTTGCGCGTGCAGTCCGTGCATTATTAGTGCTACTACGGCAGAAGGAGGAAGCATAGGCTCAACAAGCTTTAAAAGGCGGCGTTTGTCAAAGAAATACTCGGCGAGAGAGCCTTGCTTGAATTTAAAATTAAGCGTGGCGTCCCACCTTTGCATTGGGTTGCTTCGAAATGTCGTCAATAATGTTTAATTCCACTGATTCCAAGAGCTGCCAGCCTCTTCAATAATGTGAAAATCATACCACTTCCGTGCAACACCGCTTAAGTAACTACGTATGTTAGTAAACTTGTCCTCATTAGAGCGCCAATTGTTGTTCAGAGCGGCATATTCATAGAATTCAAGCCAACCTTCTGGACTTGAAGACATGCCGTCGAACGCATCGGGTTCTACAAATTTAGGCACCTTCTTCTCAGCACTTATATAGCTTATAAGCGATTTCACCAGCTGGTTGTGTTCACAAATATGTTCTTGCTGTAGCCAAACAGCTTTCAAAACGAGGCTCACCTCTTCCGTCGACGATGGTGATCCAGAGTCCTTTCGACGCATCGGTTGAAGAACTAATTCGTCCAAGATCGCCAGACGCAAGTTCACTTTCACAGGGCCCTTCCGACGTAGTTCATCAGTGTCCATGGAAGCCTTCTCTAAAACCAGGTTCGCGAGTCTTAACGAGTTGAGTTCTCGAGGTAGTTCCACCGCTGGTTCACCTTCAGCTTGGTATCTCGAAAAGATGATCTTCTCTGCGGAGGTCTCCTCAAGGAAAAATGTCACCCACATGTTGGAGTCCGCTGTCGCCTGCTACAAAGTAATGTAGCGTTCCTAGTTAAAGGACACAATAGACGGAAAGTATTGCTGTGGAACTGGCGTCCCTCTTGTCTACCATTTTATTCTCTCTTCCTTCTTCTCTTCTCCTGAACCAAGACTCCTCCGCTTCTCCATCTTCTATTCCAAGGCGCATACCGATTCAATATATATATATATATATATATATATATATATATATATATATATATATTGGTCCCTGTCATGTTTTAGACCACATGAACATTCAGGAGAGCCTGCATGCTGTTCTCCCCGGCTCCAGTGACGAAAAGGAGAGCCTTCCTATGTACCATAGTTAAACATTTAACGGTTTTCGCTGTATCCACTTATTATGTGGATCTGTCCCAGCTGTGAAACAGCTGTTGCTACGCCGCCAGTGCTGGCAATTCCCGCAGCACTGCAGTGGTACAGCTGAGTGTCACCGGCATAGTCATAAATGCATATGCATGTTAGCAACTCAGTAGTTACTGACGCTTCCATAAGCTGTACACTGCACAATAATGTAAGCTAGACAACTTGTTGGAGCAAATGCACATAATTAGGGCGCCATTTAAACACTAACATGAATAAGTGCCCGCAATATCTCGCTCACTAAGGGATAATACTACTGAAACATCAGTGGAGAGCACAGAATAACACAGCCTATAAAGGACAAGCTTTATTTGAGGAAAACAGCTCTAACGGCGGTCAGATTTCTTGATCACTTGTTGTGCTAGCTTTGCTTTAAATGACATGCAGTACTATGAAGCGCAGCATTTCTAGCAGCAGAAGTCGTCGTCAGCCTCATGGTACAGCTGATTTTTGCACTGTGTCTGTCAGTGAGCCAACACATATAAACAAACCCAATTCACACATGCATATACAGTGTCAAATCCACTTCTTCTGAAAACACAGTGAACAGTTCGAATGCTGCTGAAAGGAAAGGTTATATAGAGTGCGGTACTGCATGCAACTGCCACTTATGACTATGTGTATGATCTTCTGATTTGAGAAGTAGTCACATGCCATTTCTAGTCTCTATTAGAAGCATTACTAAAGAATGAATTAAAATCCATTCATATGTTACGAATTTCGCACATCCACAGTTTGGTTATATACCTTGTGAGAAAAAGATATGTTTACATGGGATAGCAACCTTTTTCCTGCTAAAAACCTTCCTTCGAAATAATGAAGTAACTTTACAGCGTCATAACACATCGTGTTTCTAGCAACAACTAGCTGGCACTGGCAAATTACAGTGTTGATATCTGACTCGTTGGTTGACAATACCGCCTAATACGATCGCTTCACGAACATGAGCACATGTCCCTCGCCGAGAATGGCAACCACATATACCTCTGTGAGACATGATCGCACCTTTTTGGTCAAAACTCACGTTAGACCGACATCACCACCTCATTAAAATAAAAACAAAAAACACCCTCAGTACAAGCCAGGAGCCTACTGGATAAGGTGACATTGCAACTGATGTCCACTTACTGGTGGCCTGTGTTTGAATCACTTCATGCAGTAGACTGGGTGCTGCGAAATACATGTCCTTCGTTGTCCTTCCAAAGATACAGGGTCATGTCAACTGTTGAAAATATATACACTCTGGCATTTTATAATTATGTCGCAAAACAAGCGAGTAAACAACTAAACCAATGTGATGTAACAGAGTTCACGTCATAAGATAGGCTGTCAACTGGTATTGCATTCCGCGAAAGACCTTATGCTTAGGAAAGGCAATATTATTACACACGAAGCTGACACACACTTTAATTCGCTCTAGGTTGTTCTGTGCAATATAATATAGTCAAGTTAGTATGCGTCTCGTGGTTAGAGCGTAATTAGTGTAATTTACGCACTAAATATGACCCTGCAAAACCATTCTACAAGACACACCTGTGCGCGTTAGGAATTTTACGTACATGACATTTATTATAGTTGCTGAATGCGGATTTCCTTTGCAATTTGTCGTGTACAATGAGCTAAGTGTACGTACTCCCCATTTTTTTGTATTATCCATACTTTTTGGCACTGCACCTATACGCGCTTCAGTAAACCTCACGACATAGAAATAAAAAAAGAACAGAAGTGCCACTCACCAATTCGTGCATGTTGTCCTGCGCTGCTGCAGCAGGTTCATTGTTCGAGGAATGGCGAAATCCGTCGCACTGACATTGCGGGGCATTGCATTGGCCTGGCAATGCACCTTTCATGTACACTGCTGAAAACGTATCACCAATGCTGCTAGCGCGATGGGCGCTGCCCACAGAGTTACAAAGCTTTGCAACCGGTATGCACAAATAGTCCGCAGAACGGGAGCTTCGACATGGCGCGTCCGCACGGCTCCTCCGATGTCAATCCGAGAAATCTCCTGGGGCCATTGCATTTGACTTCTCAAAGCACCTTTCATGTCCACTGGTGAAAACATACCACCCTGCTGCGCGCGCGACGGGTGCTGCCAATGCAGTTACAAAACTGCGAGCGGTATGCACAAGTAGTCGGCAGAACGGGAGCTTCGACATGGCGCGTCCGCAAGACTCCTCCGACGTCAATCCGAAACTTCTCGTCTCTTGTATATATTTTTCTCGTTTCATTCGCGCATGCGTGGCGAGATTGTTTAGATATGGCGCTTTGGCAGTTTCGGTTTTGGCACATTCGGTCGCGTATCGCGCGCGAAAATTGGTGTGCGGCGCCGCATACGGACGTGGGCCATGTATCAGCGAGTGCATGTAGGCAGCACTTGTTGGTTTGGAGGCCGCTTGAAGAGTGTCACGTACATCTCCCATTGTAGGGCTGGCCATAGCCGTAATATTAAGCAGTACGTCGAAGGGTGCCGTTTCTAGCCAGGTTGTTATCCAGTAGCTGGCTAAGAGTGTAATGACAGCGCATTGATGCGATGATTTCGGCTCATGTTCAATCAATGGAGAAAGTTTCCCTACAGAACAATACCGCAGGAAAGTGGCTTTAAAACATTCGCTATTAAAGCAAAGATTTCCTGCCTCTGACTAGATGTCGATATCATATGTCGGTATCATTAATACCATTATTATCGATGTCGATATAAAACACCCGCTGCACGTTGTCTGTATCTGTGAGAAGCCCAAAATTTATTTGTCACCCAGCTATGGGTGCATGGAAGTGTAGTTCAAAGCAAATTACAGAAATCCAAGGTCTCCATAGGCATCGCCTAAGAGACGCGAATGTGAACGCCTTGTAAGGCCTACTGTAATTCACCTTAATCCCCCCCATCAACTCTAATCTACCCTAATCAACCTTAATCCTCTTTCAACCCACCCTAATTAGTCTTAATCGTTGCCTCTAACCTCTAACTGAAACGAAACCTTATTCCACCCTCATCATCATCAGCAGTGGCCTGGTTACGCCCAGTGCAGGGCAAAGGCATCTCCCATACTTCTCCAACTACCCCAGTCATCTACCCATTGCGGCAATGTTGTTCCTGCAAACTTCTTAATCTCATCCGGCAACCTAGCTTTCTTCCACCCCCTGCTACGCTTCCCTTCTCTTGGAATCTAGTCCGTAACCCTTAATGAGCGTCGGTTATCTTCCCTCCTCGGTACATGCCCTGTCCATGCTCATTTCGTTTTCTTGATTTCAACTAAGATGTCATTACCTCTCGTTTCTTCCCTCACCCAATATGCTCTTTTCTAATCCCTTAACATTACACTGATCATTCTTCTTCCCAGAGCTCGTTGCGTCGTGCTCAATTAAGGTAGATACCCTTTCGTAAGCCTCCAGGTTTCTGCCCCGTACGTGAGGCTGCTAAGACACAGCAGTTATACACTTTACTCTTGAGGGATAATGGCAACCTGTTGTTCATGATCTGTGTATGCCTGCCAAAGGCACCCCAGCCCATTCTTATTCTTCTGATTATTTCAGTCTCATGATCCGGATCAGTGGTCACTGCCTGCCCTTAGTAGATCTATTCCCTTACCACTTCCAGTGCCTCACTCCCTATCGCAAACTGCTGTTTCCTTCCGAAACTGTTAAACATTACTTTCGGCAGATTCGGCAGATTTTTCTATTACCAGATTGATAGTGTGAATATGGTCTATTGTTGAGTAGCATTTACGGAATCCTGCCTGGTTTTTTGATTCACAGAGGCATACGGTGTACGTGATTCTACTTGCGATTACCTTAGCAAATATTTTGTAGGCAGCGGACAGTAACCTGATCGGTCTATAATTTTGAAGTCTTTGGCGTCCCCTTTCATATGGATTAGGATTACGTTAGCATTCTTCCAAGATTCCGGTACGCTCGAGGTCATGAGGCATTGCGTATACAGGGTGGCCAGTATTTCTAGAACAATCTGCCCACCATCCTTCAGCAAATCTGCTGTTACCTGATCCTCCCCAGTGGTCTTCCCCCTTTGCAGAGTTCCCAAGGATTTCTTTACTTCTTTCGGCATTACTTGTGAATTTTCATATTCCACTAGACTCTAGACTATACGTCGGTGCCACCGGTACTGTAAAGATCTCTATAGAGCTCCTCAGCCACTTGAACTATCTCATCCATATCAGTAATGATATTGCCGGCTTTGTCTATTAACGCATACATCTGATTCTTGCATATTCTTAGTTTCTTTTTCACTGCTTTTAGGATTCCTCCTTTCCTGAGAGCATGTTGAATTCTATCCATATTATACTTCTTTATGTCAGCTGTCTTACGCTTTTTGATTAATCGGAAATTTCTGCCAGTTCTATTCTAGCTGTAGTATTAGAGGCTTTCATACATTGGCGTCTCTTGATCAGATCTTTCGTCTCCTGCGATAGCTTACTGGTAGCCGGTCTACCGGAGTCGCCACCAACTTCTTTTGCACACTCCTTAATGATGCCTCTATTATTGTCGTTCATTGCTTGTACACTAAGGTCCCCTTCCTGAGTTAAAGCCCAATAGCTATTATCTATCTTGATGCGCAAATCCTCTACTCTAATCTAATCCACCTTAATCTGCGTTAATCTGCTTTCATACAACGCAGTTCTCCTTAATGTACCTTAATGCTTGTTTATGACCTTAATCCTATTTTATACACGTTATTCCAGCCTAATTTTCTTAATCCACCCTACTCGGTCTTAATACCCTTTTTTTTTACCCTAAATCACCCTATTTCAACCTAATAAGCCTTAAACCACGCTGATCCACCTTAATCTTCCTTCATCCACCTTAACCACCATATTCCTTCGTAATATTGACACGTGAACTCGTTCCTCTTTCACGGGTGAGCGCTTTTAACGTCTAAGAAATGTTATCGTTCAACGCAGGACGCGTCTATTTGTATCGGAAGTTTCTAGAATGTTATCGATGCTTCTATCCGCTGTCCTTTCGCTGAACCTTGTGGCGTCTGATTGCATGTATGTGCGACGCGAACGGTGTAGAACGTTTTGGAAGGCACAGGGTTCCCAGCAGTTACTCTGGAACATTAGACCACTGTTCTTTAAAAGCCGACGCGCTTGACCCGCTGATAAGGTTTTGACGACTGCCGCCTGTGTTCGACGTTGTCGCCGTTCTTTAAGTGTAGCCTGTATTTGTGGGCACCGGTTCGCCCAATAAAAGTGAGTTTCGTCTTTCACATTATCGTTATCGCTTTTCGTTCATGTGCCGGATGCCCCCGACAAGCCTCGATCCAAGCCCGAACAGCAAAGAGAACACCAACGTAGTCCCAGACCATCGAGTAATCCACCGTCTTCAACAGCTGCCCCCAGGGCACGGACTTCTACCTGAGAAGACCAAGAAGATTGTGGCCAAGGCAACCACAATGGCAGCACCAGTGTCACCTATCGTATTTCAACAGCCCAGAGAGCCTACTACCTTCCGTGGAGCTACGTCGGAGGATGCGGAAACCTGGCTCGAAACCATCGAAAGGATCTCGACCTTCAACAACTGGACCCCTGAGAATAAGCTGCGACATGTGTACTTCACTTTGGAAGATGCCGCGTGGTCTTGGTTCGAGAACCGGGAGCCCACCCTTACGACATGGGACCTGTTGTGCAGTGACTTCCTGAGGACGTTCAAGGCCGCTTTCCTTAAAGAAAGCGCCGAAGCTCTGCTGTATATCCGAGGGAAACTACCCATTGAGACTATCGCCATCGTCATGGAAGAGATGACCCGTCTTTCGCCTTTCTTGATGTGATGCGTCAAGCAAGAACGCTTGGTCGGACTGATCTGAGACCCACCGAAGACCGTAGCTGGGTTCTTGACAGAGACAACGACGATTGAGAAAACTTTAAAAATGCGCACTAGGTAACATAACCGCCAATTGCTCACGCCTCAGTGCGCCATCCAAGCACTGGGTTCCGGTGATCTCCAAGAGAACATCAGGGCCATTGTGCGCGAAGTACTGCGCAAGGTCTTGCCTTCATCGCAGCCTCAAGTGGCCTCGATCGCTGACATCCTGAAACATGAGGTTCAGCGATCGCTTGGATTTCCTGAGGTGCAACCTCAATTACCGCAGTTCCAACCAGAAGTGGTGACCTGCGCCACCGTCGCACGCCATCAAGGTGTCTCACCGCGACCGCGCCAGGGCCCTGTAACGCCCCACTTCCGACGTCCGCCGCCGCCACCGCAGCCGCCAGCACGCCCACCCGTCGGCCAGTGCACCTACGCGAGGAAGCCGGACATTTGGCGCCCCCCCCCTAACCACCGCCCACTCTGCTAACACTGCGCCGAAGTGGGCCATGTGTACCGCTGACGCCCATACCGCGACCTGGGATTGCTAGGCTTCGCCGTCAACGCAGCGCGCCTGAGTGAATGGGCACGTCCTCGTGACATCCCCGACTACCTCACCGCTACTCAGCAGAGCCCTCCACAACCATCCCGTTCGCCGTCACGAGGCCACTACCTGTCGCCGCAGGGCCGTCCATACACTGGCCCAGCCCGGGGCCGGTCCGTCAGCCCATATCCGGAAAACTAAAAGCAGCAACCGATGGAGGTGCAATTGCTGTTCGTCGAAGTGAAGATGGTGCTCTGCCGCCTACGAAAACTACGAAGAGACTACCTCGACGGCATAAGGACACGCCACCGTCCCGACGAAGTCTGAGAAGCAAAGAATACGCAGACGAAAGACCACCTGCCGATGCCACGTGCCAGCCAGAGGTCAACGCGACCCAGCCGTGATTCGACGCCAAGGCCTAACTGTAACGCAATACAAAGAACCACCGACTTCGACGTAGTTCTGGACGGCCACGCAGTCACCGCCTTAGTAGACTGAGATGGCAATTACTCTGTCATGGGTGGACCCATCGCCACCCATGACAGAAAGTTACGACTGCATGGGAAGACCAGTCGAAGAAAGTTAAGACTGCATGGGAAGGCCAGTCAATTCAGATCGCTGGAGGACACCTCGTAACGCCGACTGGAATCTGCAAAGGCAAGAATTATCATTCGTGACCGGACTTACCATGCCACATTCGTTATTCGCTATCAGTGTTCACGAGACGTCATTCTCGGCAAGGACTTCCTGAACCAACACCGCGCAATCATCGACTTGTAATCGAAATCAATAACACTGTCGGAAGATCGTGCTATACCGCCGGAGAGCACTCGTAGTCACCACGCCTTGAGTGTGCTCGTAAATAATGTCACCATCGCGCCTCACCCTAGCATTGTTGTTTCAATTGCCACCGAAACACCTGCTGACGTAGAAGGCCTCACCGAAGGCGACCAATATCTACTGCGCGACCGTGAAAGTTGCGTCGTAAGAGGGATCGCTCGAAACACGAAAGTGTTGCTGACAAACTTCAGCGAGGAGTTCAAGCACATCAACAAGGGCACGACAATCGCATACATGGAGGAAATCTTGGAGACCAGCAATGAGTTTGTCCTATCGGATTCCGCCGCATCTACCCCGACGACCGTAGTTCCCGAGCCAGACTTCGACATAAATCCAAGTCGCGTGATTAAGCAGCAACAGCTCAGAAGTCTACTTCGACAATAGAAAGACTGCTTTTCAACGTCAACACCAGTCAAACACCAACAAACACCAGTCACAAAGCATCGCATAATAACAGAAGAGTGCGCTCGACCACTCCGCGAGAACCCCTACCAAGTTTCGACGCGAGAACGCGAAGCTATAAGACAACAAATCGACAAAATGCTGCGCGACGACATCATCTAGCCGTCGAACAGCCTTTGGGCGTCTCCTGTTGTCTTAGCGAAGAAAAAGGACGGAACCCTACGTTTCTGCGTCGATTATCGTCGACTGAACGAGATCGCGAAGAAGGAGGTTTATCCCTTCCCAGGGATAGACGACGCATTGGATCGTCTCTGCAACGCTAAATACTTCTCGTTGATGGACCTCAATGTGGCTACTGGCTAATAGAAGTCGATGACAGGGATCGCGAAAAGACCGCCTTCATCACGCCAGACGGCCTGTATGAGTTAAAGGTTATGCCATTTGGTCTGTGCTCGGCACCTGTAACGTTCCAGTGCGTGAGGGACAAGATTTTAGCGACATTGAAGTGGCAGACCTGTCTTGTTTACCTGGATGACGTCGTCGTCTTCGCCAGTAATTTCGACGATCACCTTAGGCGGCTTGCGCCAGTACTAGAGGCCATCAAGTCATCAATGCTTACTCTGAAGCCGGTAAAGTGACGCTTTGCTTACGATGAGCTTCTGTTTCTAGGCCATGTCATCAGCAAATCTGAAGTCCGCCCCGACCCGCAGAAGACAGCTGCCTTCGTAAAGTTCCCGCAGCCCATCGACAAGAAGGCAGTGCGTCGATTCTTTGACATGTGTGCCTACTATAGGCGCTTTGTCAAGGACTTTTCACGCATCGCGGGACCGCTAACACATTTAACCAAATAAAAAAAAGTTCAAGCGGGAAACGCCGCAGGCCGACGCGTTTCAGGATTTCAGGCATTTCACACTTCGACAAAGACGCTGATACCGAAATATACACTGACGCCAGTAGCCTAGGCCTCGGTGCCGTCCTAGTCCAGAGGAAAGACGGATTTGAACGGCTGATATCTTATGCTAGCCGGTCGCTGTCAAAAGCGCAAGACAATTCTTCTACGACTGAAAAGGAATGCGTCGCCATCAATTGGGCTAGAGCAAAACTCCGCCCTTACCTATATGGCAGGTCATTCAACGTGGTAAGCGAACATCACGCGTTGTGTTGGCTAGTTAACCTTATTAAAGGACCCTTCAGGACAGCTGGCGCAGTGGAGCCTCAGACTGCGAGAATAGGACGTCACGGTAATTTACAATTCGGGACGAAAACACTCTCACGCCGACTGCCTATCACGCGGCCCCATTGATCCGCCGCCGCAAGACGACGAGGACGACGATGCCTTCCTTGGGATAATAAGCGCGGTAGATTTCACTAAACAGCAACGAGTAGACCTAGAGCTAAGAGGCCTCGTCGAGTATTTGGAAGGGAACACCGACGTTGTTCTTTGGGCATTTAAGCGCGGATTATCATTGTTCACGCTACAAAAGAACCTGCTCGTGAAGAACTTCTCACCAGTTTGCACCCACTACCTTCTTGCTGTTCCGTTAGTGCTGCGTCCAGAAGTACTGCACGCCCTACGTGACGATCCAACCGCTGGGCACTTCGGATTCTCCCTGACGCTGTCGAGTATGCAGGAAATGTATTACTGGCCGGGTCTGACCGCCGACATCGCCCGTTACGTCAAGATATGCTGAGTCTGTCAGCGACGCAAGACACCATCGTTAAAGCCAGCAGGATTACTACAGCCGATCCTTGCCCTTGGCGACCATCTCACCAGATCAGGATGAATTTGTTCGGGCCATTTCCGAAATCAACATCTGGAAATGAGTGGATAATCACGGCGACAGATATTCTCACCCGCTTCGCTGAAACTAAAGCTCTACCGAAAGGAAGGCAGCTGAAGCGTCGAGAACATCCTGCTGTGACATGGTGCCCCAGACGTCCTCATCACCGACATAGCAACGGCCTTTACAGCAGAACTCACCCAAGCCATTCTTCAATACAGCCAGACAAGCCACAGGAGGACAACTGCCTACCACTCGCAGGCGAATGGTCTCGTGGCGCGCCTGAACAAAACCTTCACCAACATGCTAGCAATGTGCGTCAACGTCGAGCACAAGACGTGGGGCACGGTCCTGCCGTACGCAACATTTGCTTACAACACGGTGGTGCAAGAGACAACACAGAACGCGCCGTTCAAGCTGGTTTGCGGAAGGAATCCCACGACTACTCTAGACGCCATGTTGCCGAACGTCTGCGACGAAGAGAATCTTGTCGCCACCTATATCCAGCGCACCCAAGAAGCCCGACAGCTCGCCCGCCTGCGGATCAAGAACCAACAGAGGACCAACAGCCGACACTGCTACCTTCGACGACGCTACGTCGAATACCTGCCCGGCGACTGTGTTTGGGTTTGGACCCCTATGCGCCGACGAGGACTGAGCGAGAAGCTTTTACACCGCTTTTCCGACCATACAAGAACATCCGACGCATTGGCGCACTCGAATATGAGGTCGCGCCAGATTACATTTCGCTATCACAGCGGCGCCTCTCAAGACCTGAAGTAGTTCATCTTGTGCGACTCAAGCCGTTCCACCAGTGCTAATGAACTTTGGGGACGCCGCATAGCTCAACATGTGACTTTTTTGGATTGTGTCACATTGGGCTTTGTTTCGTTTGTTACTTTCTTTAATAAATGACCTTTTGTGTTTCACTCTCTTGTTATGTTCGTAGAATGTGGACGATGCCTTTTGAGAGGGGGGAATTCGCACGTGAACTCGTTTATTTATTTATTTATTTAGTTATTTATTTTCAATACTGCTGCTCTCCTTCGAGAGCGTGGCAGTTGGGCAGTAGAATAATTCAGCTGTACAATGCAAGGAAATCAAAGTATAGATTATAGAAAAAGTAAGAAAACGACATAAGCAGTGCAAGTTATACATAGTATTATACAAGTAAACCATGTTAAGACGCAACGGAACAGTAAATAATAAAAAAAAAGATGTAAAAGAGCAAGATGCGTTATAACAATAGCAAAGATATTACTAAGGGCAACTAATAAAACATTAACTAAAATAATCTACGAGTGTTAGGGAATCGTTATGGCAAGCGAACAAGCTGTCGAAAATTAGACAATTTATTAAGATTTCTTAACGAATAAAGCAATCTGGGCCGGTGTCCCTGCCTGCATAATAGGCACTGTTATTCACACACAGTTTTTTTTCCATTTGTGAGATAAATTCTTATAATGATTCAAGGTTGGTGATAGTGGGATGAAGTTGGTTCCATTCTACTATCGCGAGCGGGAAAAAAGAATACTCAAATGTGTCATTTATGCATGTGTATTCTGTCAATGTGTGCGCATGCTTATTACGTGTAGGTTGAGCTTCGGAGAATGAAATGTATCGGGAAGTATATATTCTGTTGTTATTTTTTAGTAGTTGAAGCAAGAATTTTAAGCGAGCGTGTTTCGCTATTGTAGATAGCGTTCGCAAACCGGACTGGGTTAAAAGATGTGTTGGCGAGTCTGTACGTCTATATTTGTTATGGATGAACCTCACAGCTTTCCTTTGTATTGACTCTGGCTTACTTATGTTAGTCTGTGTATGCGGAAACCAGACTGTGTTAGCATATTCGAGAACAGGCCTTACAAATGATGTGTAGGCTAGCAGCTTTGTTGACTTGGTTGCGAGCGCCAGGCTACTTTTAAAAAAAAATGTTTTCGCAGTTTGAGATTGTATTACTGATATCTTTGTCCCATTTGAGCTCCGAGGTTAATGGAACGCCTAGATATTTGTGTTCTACAGCTTTGTTAAGCGGAGTGCCGTTAATTGTGTGAACAAAAATTGATGATACCGTTTTTCTGGTTACAGACATGATCGCGGACTTTTGTATGTTTATTTGCATCTGCCATTTGGAGCACCAATCAGCTATATTAGCTAGAGGATCATTTAATTTAATATGATCGTTGTAATTGTTAATTTATCTGTATATGACGCAATCATGTGCGAATAGTTTTATATTGCAATTGATGTTAGCTGTGATATCGTTAATATAGAGTAAGAAAAGCAATGGTCCACGCACAGACCCTTGTGGGACTCCGGATGTTACTGCGACTGTGTTAGAAATCGTTTTTTCGTAAACCACAAATTGCGAGCGGTTACTTAAGAAACCTTTTATCCAAGCAGAAAGTTCTCCTATACCAAAAACCTTTTCAACTTTAGCTATTAATTTGCTGTGACATACACAGTTGAAAGACTTGGACAAATCGAGTAGAATCAAGTCAGTTTGACCGCGGTCATTAACGGCTACAGCAAGATCGTGGACTAGTTCCGTTAGTTGGGTTACTGTCGATAGACCACTGCAAAAACCGTGTTGGTTGGGTGAGAAAAAATTAATGCGCTCAAGGAATACGGTGTTACGACTTTGCACCGCTGCACCACGATTACGACTTTGTGGTCCCGTAGCGCTCGTCACCCGTTTCGTGACAGAGCGTTGGTAGCGAAGACTCCGAACCAGGCGTCGATGAGAATAACAAAAGGGATTTTATACATTATATGCAGGTCATTGTACAGGACAAGATCGGATCGGCACTGGGGCCGAGAGCTCACACAAACGCGACTGTTCCCGCACGGCGACGTCCGGCGAAAACGCGTGACACATCTCACCCCAGTCGGGAGCGACACTGCCTCCCGGTGGGTCGGCGGATCCGGTTTTTCAGGCGGCGTGTCGCGTCTTTTATAATCCCCGAGGAACCATTGTCACTCAAACGGCCCAATACAAAGTCAGCACTCGGCGGTCGTCCGAGAGGTCCAACCAGCGACCGCGCTGGCCACCCGGTTCAAAGTTCGCGCGCGCGGTGACCTCCATGAAAAGGGAGGTGCGGCGCCGGGCTGTCTGGCACTTGCTGACACGTCTGAACACGTTGCCTGCCGATGCTTCTCCCGCAGGACATCGCTGCCTGACGGCTCAGCATCTTGACTTTTCAAGGGAGAATTTGGGCGCTCGCAGGATAAATTTTGCATCTTGCAGATTCGGGATCCGGGCTTGTGGTAATGGCACAACAGCATCCCCGCCCTCAGATAAGGCGCCGGGAAGACGAGCTGCCTCCACGTGGCTCGGATGCCAGGCGCGCACGTTCGTCAGGCTCGTCCAAGTTCACGTCCAGTGTCGGGACGCCAGGTAACTTCACCTGCCCAGGTCCGACTCGCCAGGACAGGAGCTCTGCTCACCGCGTTGTCGCCAAGGCACCTCGACCAGCTCCGCTCGGGTCGTTCCTAAGACCTTGCCTCTCGCCACTGGTTCCGGTTGGTCATTCTGCAGCTTGCAAAACCGACCGCCAAAAGGCAACACCCAACACGAACAAGTGCCCTCTGTCTCCCGTCAAACACCAGACAAGGCCATAATCCAAATCAACCTAACTAAATTGCTATCCCCCCCCCCCCTTTTTGCTCCCGGTGCAACAAGAGGCAGGTGTACGATCTAGCACACAAGGCTCAAACAACCAGTTTTCAAATCAACAACACACAAAATATCATGAACAATTAATAATCAGCAATAATAACGTAAAATAGAATGGTCCCCTTGAAATCGCTTGGACCGAAAACATACTACTAAGGAAGCAAATGAGGTCATTCATTTTTCCCGGCGATATTTTCGCGGAATCCGAAGCTGCTTATATTTGCGACCCTGCTTATCCGTGTAGCGGCGGTACAATAAGCCAGATTCCTTGTAAAATGAAACCCTCTTTTTTTTTTTCACTCCCCGTTTGACGCTCTTCCTCAGATCGGCTAATGAACAGTCTTCCTGTTGCTCGCGAATCAGACTTTCTCTTTCAACTGCAGCCTGCTCCAGTAAGCTGGCGGAAACCGGAGCGAGTGTGGAGCCCGCGTCGCCTAATTGCGGCGTCGCGTCTATATCGCGGCTAGCACTGCACGCGTCACTCCCACTCACTTCCAGGACCCGCTCGTCTAGGCCAGCCTCCGAGCTCTGCCTCGCCCGTGACTGCTCGCCACTCAAGTTACCTTGATCAGTCCGTGTGCCGCACCGCCTTTCGCTCACCGACGCAAAGTCAAGTTCCCTCGACAGCGCGCGCGCTTTGGATCGCGTGAGCGCCATGTACGCCACGTCGGCAAAGAATGATTTGCCCTGATCCTTCAGCAGCTGCTCCGAGTTATTTGAGAAGAGGTAGGAAAAGTGCTCCGGGAGGGCGGCAGACACAGCGGCCTCTGTGTTAAGTTTCCCAAACTCTCCTTCAATGACAACCGTTGCGATCGGTAAACAGACACTCCTCTCCTCGGCCACTTGCCGTATCCTAGCGCACTCTCCCGTAAAATCACTCGAGGAAACGAAAGGCGGGTGAACAACGTCCATAGTTGCTGCAGAGTCCCGAAGTGCACGGCACTTCTTACCGTTTACCTTAATTTCCTGCACATAGGGCTCCAATAGACGTATGTTTTTGTGAGTTTCCTGTATTGTTGCAAAAGCAATTTTCTCTGGGCAGCTCGCAGCGATGTGCCCTTGCTTTTTGCAGTTGTAGCAGGTTAACGGTTTCCGTTTTTCAATAGAACGCGTCGTATCGTTTCGCTGTTTGGGACCATCGCTATCATTCTGAGATGCATAATGCCCTTCCCTTACAGTTTCTTTGGTAAGGGATTCGTCTTCCCGAAACTCTCGACGCGTGATTTCCTTCCGTTCGTCGGGCTTCCCGGAAAACCGATCTCTCCTATCTGCTTTTTCTACGCGCACTGCCTTGCTGTGGAAGCTGCGGCGGGTGTAATACTCTTCCGCTAACTCTGCTGCCTTGTTTAGCTTAACTTCCTTTAGCCTATCTTGCAGCCAGAGCCTGACATCCTCATCAATGCAACGGTAGAACTGCTCCAACGCGATGCATTCGACGATTTTGTCGCGGTCGTCGTAAACCTCTTCGCCCTTCAGCCATTCCACCAGGTCGGCTTTTAGACGAAACGCGAAGTCAACATTCGACTCCTTGCCCTTTTCTGCATACCGGAACCTCTGCCGGAAAGCTTCGGGCGACAATTTGTACTTCCGCAGTAGCGCTTCCTTCACATCACTGTAGCTCTCAAATGCCTCTTTCGATAAGCAAGTTATTACGTCTGATGCCTCCCCAAGAAGCAACGCTAACAGATTCTGTGCCCAAAGGGATCACTCAATGCTATTCCCTTCACACACGTGCTCAAATTTCACGAGGTATTTGGCCATATCCTCTCCGGCGACAAAGGGCGGAAGTTGATCGCGTATTCTCGGACCGTTAGAAGTCAGACTAGGTGCCGGCGAGTTATTTCGGATCTCCAACTCTTTCATTTTAAGCTCGTGCTCACGAATCTCTCTCCTTTCCTCCACGCAACGTTCCTTCTCCCTCTTTTGCTCCTCGCGACGTTCCTTTTCTTTCCTTTCCTCCCTTTCCCGACGTTCATTTTCTTTCCTTTCCTCCCTTTCCCGACGTTCATTGATATCCGCCCAGGCCTCAGCGGCTTCCTCAGCCGTTACATCCCCGGTCCTCATGACCTCAGGGATCGCATTCTTTCTTTTGGTTGAGCCCAACTCAATGCCCAACTCCTCACAAATTTCGAGAAGTTCCTTCACCTTGTACTTCTCCATCGTTCACACTGTCCTCCTGCTGTTTACCCTTTTTGAATATACCTGCCGTACGCTACTATAACACTACTAGTAAGACATATGCAAGTATTTCACACACTGCCCTGTTTACCCCCTCAGCATCCCCTGGTTTTCAAAACACTCTTACTAGGCTTGAAACACACAAGGTTATCACAATGCAACACCAAATCCCTCCCTAAGCTACTATAACCTGTGTCAGAGAAAGTCTGGTGTTTGAGGTAAACTTCAGGCACTCACCGCGCCGAGGTAGCCGATGCCGGTCAATCCCGTAGCTGCCATCCATTGTTACGACTTTGCACCGCTGCACCACGATTACGACTTTGTGGTCCCGTAGCGCTCGTCACCCGTTTCGTGACAGAGCGTTGGTAGCGAAGACTCCGAGCCAGGCGTCGATGAGAATAACAAAAGGGATTTTATACATTATATGCAGGTCATTGTACAGGACAAGATCGGATCGGCACTGGGGCCGAGAGCTCACACAAACGCGACTGTTCCCGCACGGCGACGTCCGGCGAAAACGCGTGACACATCTCACCCCAGTCGGAGGCGACACTGTCTCCCGGTGGGTCGGCGGATCCGGTTTTTGAGGCGGCGTGTCGCGTCTTTTATAATCCCCGAGGAACCATTGTCACTCAAACGGCCCAATACAAAGTCAGCACTCGGCGGTCGTCCGAGAGGTCCAACCAGCGACCGCGCTTGCCACCCGGTTCAAAGTTCGCGCGCGCGGTGACCTCCATGAAAAGGGAGGTGATGCGCCGGGCTGTCTGGCACTTGCTGACATGTCTGAACACGTTGCCTGCCGATGCTTCTCTCGCAGGACACCGCTGCCTGACGGCTCAGCATCTTGACTTTTCAAGGGAGAATTTGGGCGCTCGCAGGATAAATTCTGCATCTTGCAGATTCGGGAT
Organism: Dermacentor andersoni; assembly: GCF_023375885.2. Taxonomy (NCBI): domain Eukaryota; kingdom Metazoa; phylum Arthropoda; class Arachnida; order Ixodida; family Ixodidae; genus Dermacentor; species Dermacentor andersoni. The sequence goes on along the minus strand of NC_092818.1, from coordinate 40,185,206 downwards.
CCGGGTTTGTGGTAATGGCACAACAATGGTCATGTGCTTTAAGATTATGTGTTCTAGAAGTTTACATGACGTGCTAGATAGTGAAATGGCTTTGAAATTTGAAGGTAATGTTGTGTCACCTCCCTTGTGGATCGGGATTACCTTTGCAATTTTCCAATCATGAGGTAGTTGTGAAGTCTTAAGTGATTTCCAGAAGACTAGGCCAAGATATTTACTGCACCACTCTGCATATCTTTGGAGGAAAGTATTAGGTACATCGTCGGGGCCATTACCCATTTCTTGGGGTGAAGTTTAAGCAGTAGATTGAAAATACCGGCATCCGTAATGTCTAGTTTAGCGATTTTCGCGTGATGTTGCGTTGTAAATGAGGGAATAATGTTATCATCTGTAGTGAACACTGACCGAAAAAAATCGTTATATGTGTTAGCCTTAGCAGTTTTTTCTTCGGGAAGAGAATGGGATGTAGCATTTTTATTAGTACAAAAGTAATTCCAGAACCTCCGAGGGTTATTAATAAGAAAATTAGGTAGTGTTACATCAAAGTAGTGCTGTTTAGCACGTTTAGCTTTAAGCTTGAATTCCGCCATGGCATCCGGTAATTTCTGAATTCTGGATTCTCCACAACCTTTTGTTCTTATTGCCCTACGTAACCTTTTCAAACGTCGCTTTGCTTGAATAACTTCTCGCGTAATCCATGGATTATTTTCTGGAGGACGCTTTGTTTTTTGTAGGTACGTAGTGAGTAATGCAGTAAAGTACAACCGATTTGAAGCGAAACCAAAGGGAATTTCCATCTACTGAAGCATCGAAGCCAATTTCTGAAAAATGCTGGAATTCATGAGCGAGGTGCATTAGTATGCTGTTATCGTCAGCGTTTTCGAAGTCTGCTACTACAGATACAGAAGAATGAGCGGTTATGCTGCCAATAAGAGGCACGATGCACACTGGTATGTGGTGGTCTGATACACCATGAATGACATCAGTTCTTATGCGATTTATGTCGAAGTGGTTACTGAAAAAGATTAGATCTAGTATGTTCCGAGTATTTCCGTGTGAGCGGGTGGGGCATGAACCGATCTGATGAAGAATAAAGGTTAGCATGAGGTCAAACAATGCATCCGAAGCAGATGATGAGTAGCATTACTATTCCAGTTTATATCTGGCAGAATAAAGTCAGCCAAGAGGACAACGCGGGAACCAAACACGTGGTGTTCTATGTAATCATGAATGGCACTGATAGATGCATCATCAGAGTTTGGGCTCTGATAAACACAACCTATGAATATGCTTGTGCCGTCACAAAGTAGTTTACAAAAAATGGCTTCTGCGCCTTGTACCCCTGGAAGGGCTATAAAGGAAAGGCCCTTTTTTATCAATAACGCCACTCCACCACCACGTGTGGGGCGGTCCTTGCGGACCACAGAATAGGTGGGCGGTGCGAACTCGTGATCAAAAATATCAGGTGTGAGCCATATTTCTGTTATGGCTGCTAGGTCAGGTTCATGATCAATGATCAGATTTTCAAGTGATTCCGTCTTGTTGATGACGCTTCTTGCATTCACCGTGAGGAGTGTTAGTTCGCTAATTTTGCAGTGCGACGAGTAGTAGCTCCCTTTTTGGCTTGGTCGCTGGACGCACTCACTGCCTTTGCTGTACCAGCAGTAGCTACTTCTACGTGTTTTTCATTAAGTGGTACCTTGTCCTCTTTCTCATCACTCCAAACATAAGCTCGATTATTTATATATAAGTTATCAAAGACATGCGAAACTTTCTCATTTCTTTGCCGGTTTGTTTTCGCACTGCTCCAAAGTTTCCTTCGAATATCGCGTACGCGTTTCGAAAAGTCTTTTCCAATGGATAGGCCTATATCTTTAAGTTTGTATCCCCGTTTTAGTATTGACGATTTGTCTCTTGAGTCAAGTAGCTTAAGAATTACATGCCTAACCTTGTTCGGCGCTCCTCTACCAATTCGGTGTATACGTTCGATTGCTACTGGTTTTAATTCTAGAGTATCTACAATTATGTTTTAAGGGTGAGGGCTTCTATAGTGTAAGAAATGTCATCGCTCTCGCTCAGCACAGGACGCGTCTACATGTATCGGAAGTTTCTATAATGTTATCGATGCTTCTATCCGCTGTCTGTTGTCGCCAAACCTTGTGTAATGTGATTTCATGTATGCGTGACGCGAATGGTGCAGAACTTTGTGGAAGGTACGCGGGTCCCAGCGATTACTCTGGAACATTCGACGAATGATGTATGAAATCCGATCCGCTTGACCCGCTGATCAGGTTTTGACGACTGCCGCCTGTGTTCGACGTTGTCGCCGTTCTTTAAGTGTAGCCTGTATTTGTGGGCACAGGTTCGTCCAATAAAAGTTAGTTTCTTCTTTCACAGTATATATACAGTGTTCTTCATACGTCACTCCAAGTGACAATACACTTTCATCCTTGTTCATGTACATTGAATTAGGTATTTATTTGCTTATTTATTTACGAAGTACTGCGGCCTGTGCGCGCCGAAGCTACAGTAGTACAAACAATAATCATACATGCATTCAGAATAAAAGCAACAAAATGCCGGCACGTCTGTTTACGAAATTACCAGGTCAAAAATCAATCAGACCAATTGAGTCAGTCCTGTTTAAGAATGATAATTGCAGTGGGTTCCATTCCTCCATAATACGGAGGGAACATCAAAACTTGAAAACATTAGTTATTATTTGATAGGGAGTTATGGATGCAGAGCGGTCGTGTCTGTATTGTCCTGTGGTTAATGATCGGGCATATAGAGTGGGATGGATCGAGAGTTTGTTATTTTTGAGTGGAAAAGGAAATTTAATCCTCATAATTTTCCGCCATAGTTGTAATATCTGTATACAATGATCGTGTGTGATAGCTGTTGGTGAGCCAGTTACGCGGTACTTGGAAAAAGTAAACCTAACTGATTTACACTGAACCATTGCCAGTGCATTATTATTGTGTTTGCTAGGATCCCAGACGGTGCATGCATATTTCATCTTCGGTCTGATGAATGATATTGCTACGGAGCAATATGTGCGATCACGAAAAGGCGAGCAGTGTGAAGACGACGACGACGATTAGAAGCTAGCGCTGGCTGTTGCCTCTTGGCCAAGCGCAGCGTAATTTCTTGTAAATATACTTGTACATAGCTTTTCGTCTGCGTCTTCCTACGTGACATATCTGGTGGAGGTGGATGTTCCCTGTACCTCGTCACGGAGCTTCGCAGTGGACGGTACGTCGAGCCTTCCTTCATGGCTCCCGGCGACGACAACCGGCCTCCCCCGGCTCCGACACCTGCTGCCACTTCGACGACCTACATCACTCTCCCCGCTCCCCGTGATCCTGGTGTATTCTCGGGAAAGATGGGGAAGACATCGATGACTGGATCAGCCTGTATGAACACGTCAGCCGCAATAACCGGTGGGACCCTACTATTATGCTCGCCAACGTTGTCTTCTACCTAGGTGGCACACCGAGAGTTTGGTATCGCACGCACGAAGATGAGCTCACCAGTTGCGATTCACTTAAGACACAGCATCGAGACTTGTTCGGCAACCCCTACGATCACCAACTTGCCGCGCAGAAGGCGCTTTCCGGCCGTGTGCAGACGTCAACAGAGCCCTATGTCACGTACATTCAGGACGTCTTGGCTCTGTGCCGCAAAGTTGACACCCGCATGACTTAGACAAGGTTGCCCACATCCTCAAAGGCATTGCCGATGACACCTTCAACTTGCTCGTTTGCAACAACGTAGCGACGGTGGATGCTGTTATAAAAGAGTGCAGCCGCCTGGAACTCGCTAAAAGCCGACGTATTGACCAGCAGTTTGCCCGTCTGCCCAACACCCCAGCGACATCTCCCTGTACCGACACTCCTCGTCCCAACAATACTGCCGATGTTACCAGGATCGTCCGGCGTGAGATCGAGGCCGCCTATCCGGCTGCCTTCGACTCCAGTCCCACCAACACATCTGCAGTCACGGTCTCACTGATTCAGGCAGTTGTCCACCAACAGTTTGAAAGCATGGGTCTTCACACCATCTGCTTGGCCCATCGTCCTGATACTCGCCCGGCTTCTTCAATTCCGCCCCGTCCCGCATCTTCTTACCCACCACGTTTCCGCAACCCATCTGAATGGCGCACTGCTGACGACAAGCCCATTTGTTTCCACTGCCATGGAATCGGGCACATTTCTCGGCACTGTCGCAGTCACAGGAATTCCCCGACCCGGTCTACTTATGCTGCCTACTCTCGCCCTCCAGGTGGCCCTTCTCGTCCCTATGCCTCACGCTCCGATAAGGCCGCTGCTGATTCTCCTGCACCGAACCGCTCCTATTTTCGTTCGCCTTCGCCCCAACAACGACAATCCCGCTCTCCCTAGCCACGTCGCTCCTATTCGCCGACTCCCCTCGGACGCCGCTCCCAGCCGGAAAACTAGACGATGCAGCGCCTCGAGGTGACGCTGCATTGCTCCCTGCGCCGCCAAATCCTCTACTTACATTGCCCACTCATCTGAACCTTCTTGACGTGCAAGTCGACGGTGTTTCTGTGTCTGCACTCATAGACACTGGGGCGCATTTGTCCGTAATGAGCGCTGACCTTCGTAACCGGCTCTAGAAAATTATCACGCCCGCCACGACGCCTGTTGTCCGTGTCGCCGACGGTGGAACAGCCCCGGTAATTGGTATGTGTACCGCCCGCGTCTCCTTCGCCGATCGCTCAACAATCGTGCTATTCACAGTCATCGCCCACTGTCCCCACGACATCATCCTCGGCTTAGAGTTTCTCTCCGCACATTCTGCGCTCATCGATTGTTCCGCCAGTACTCTTCGCCTTGACGTGCCTGTTCTGGATCCTGCTGAACCACACCCCAGTCGCCTCAGTTCCGTCGACTTCGTTCGCTTGCCACCTTCGGCACTGACCTACATTGACCTAGTGTCTTCCCCACCAGTCCCCGACGGTCACTACATCGCGGCTCCTATGCAAGACGTCCTTCTTACACACGGGATCACAGTACCCCATACAGTTTTATCTATTACGGCGAATTGCGTCTGCCTGCCAGTGGTCAACATTGGCTTGACGACACAAGTGCTGCCACGCGGGATGTCTCTGGCCCAGCTTTGCGCATTCGAGGATCACTCAGTAGCATCCATTGCAGTAGACGACACTTCATCCGATACTCCTCTACCATCGCAGTCGGCAAATTGTACCACCGCTGACTTACGGAAAATGATTGCGCCCGACTTGCCGTCCGAGCACGCTCGTGAACTCTACCGCGTTCTGTTTTCCTAGCACGATATTTTTTACTTTAACGATCGTCCTTCGGCCCAAACTACAGCTGTCAAACATCGCATTAATACCGGCGATGCCACTCCTATTCATTGCCGCCCGTATCGAGTGTCACCAGCTGAGCGTCAAGTTATTGACGCAGAAGCTCGCAAAATGCTTGTCAAGAACATCATTGATCCATCATATAGTCCATTGGCGTCACCTGTTGTACTGGTCAAAAAGAAGGATGGCTCATGGCGCTTTTGCGTGGACTATCGACACCTTAACAGGGTTACCAAAAAGGACGTGTATCCCCTACCTCGGATTGATGACGCCCTTGACTGCCTCCACGGTTCTCGCTCATCATCATCTTCATCATCTTCAGCCTGCTTACGCCCACTGCAGGGCAAAGGCCTCTCCCATATTTCTCCAACAATCCCGGTCATGTACTAATTGTGGCCATGCCGTCCCTGCAAATTGCTTAATCTCATCCGCCCACCTGACTTTCTGCCGCCCCCTGCTACGCTTCCCTTCCCTTGGAATCCATTCCGTAACCCTTAATGACCATCGGTTATCTTCCCTCCTCGTTACATGTCCTGCCCATGCCCCATTTCTTTTTCTTGATTTCAACTAAGATGTCATTAACTCGCGTTTGTTCGCTCACCCAATCTGCTCTTTTCTTATCCCTTAACGTTACACCTATCATTCTTCTTTCAATAGCTCGTTGCGTCGCCCTCAATTTGAGTAGAACCCTCTTCGTAAGCCTCCAGGTTTCTGCCCCGTAGGTGAGTACTGGTAAGACACAGTTATTGTACACTTTTCTCTTGAGGGATAATGGCAACCTGCTGTTCATGATCTGAGAATGCCTGCCAAACGCACCCCAGCCCATTCTTACTCTTCTGATTATTTCCGTCTCATGACCCGGATCCGCAGTCACTACCTGCCCTAAGTAGATGTATTCCCTTACGACTTCCAGTGCCTCGCTGCCTATTGTAAATTGCTGTTCTTTTCCGAGACTGTTAAACATTACTTTAGTTTTCTGCAGATTAATTTTTAGACCCACTCTTCTGCTTTGCCTCTCGAGGTCAGTGAGCATGCATTGCAGTTGGTCCCCTGAGTTACTAAGCAAGGCAATATCATCAGCGAATCTCAAGTTACTAAGGTATTCTCCATTAACTTTTACCCCCATTTCTTCCCAATCCAGGTCTCTGAATACCTCCTGTAAACACGCTGTGAATAGCATTGGAGAGATCGTATCTCCCTGCCTGACGCCTTTCTTTATTGGGATTTTGTTGCTTTCTTTATGGAGGACTACGGTGGCTGTGGAGCCGCTATAGATATCTTTCAGTATTTTTACATACGGCTCGTCTACACCCTGATTCCGTAATCTCTGCATGACTGCTGACGTTTCGACAGAATCAAATGCTTTCTCGTAATCAATGAAAGCTATATATAAGGGTTGGTTATATTCCGCACATTTCTCTATAACCTGATTGATAGTGTGAATATGGTCTATTGTTGAGTAGCCTTTACGGAATCCTGCCTGGTCCTTTGGTTGAGAGAAGTCTAAGGTGTTCCTGATTCTATTTGCGATTAGCTTAGTAAATACTTTGCAGGCAACGGACAGTAAGCTTATCGGTCTATAATTGTTCAAGTCTTTGGCGTCCCCTTTCTTATGGATTAGGATTATGTTAGCGTTTTTCCAAGATTCCGGTACGCTCGACGTTATGAGGCATTGCGTATACAGGGTGGCCAGTTTCCGTAGAACAATCTGCCCACCATCCTTCAACAAATCTGCTGTTACCTGATCCTCCCCAGCTGCCTTCCCCCTTTGCATATCTCACAAGGCTTTCTTTACTTCTTCCTGCGTTACCTGTGGGATTTCGAATTCGTCTAGACTATTTTCTCTTCCATTATCGTCGCGGGTGCCACTGGTACTGTATAAATCTCTATAGAACTCCTCAGCCACTTGAACTATCTCATCCATATTAGTAATGATATTGCCGGCTTTGTCTCTTAACGCATACATCTGATTCTTGCCAATTCCCAGTTTCTTCTTCACTGTTTTTAGGCTTCCTCCGTTCCTCGCTATTTCTCCCCTATTGACCTTCGTTCCGGCTACTGGCAGATTGCCGTGGACGATCTCGACCGCGAGAACACTGCTTTTTTAACACCCGACATTCTTTCTCAATTCAAAGTGATGCCGCTCGGTCTATGTAACTCCCCTGCCACTTTTGAACGTATGAGGGACTCCCTTCTTCACGGTTTCAAATGGTCCACGTGCCTGCGCTACTTGGATGACGTTATCATATTCTCCCCAACGTTCGCTACGCACCTCGAGCGCCTCTCAGCAGTCTTGGACGTTTTTCGTCGAGCCGGTCTGCAACTCAACGCATCGAAGTGTCAATTCGGCCGTCGCCAGATTACCGTCCTTGGACATCTCGTTCACGCGAACGGAGTGCAACTGGACCCAGGCAAGATTCATGCTGTTGCGGACTTCCCTGTTCCGAAGTGTGTCAAGTATGTGCGCAGCATCCGCCGTTTCGTGCGAAATTTCGCCGCCATAGCACGACCACTAACCGAGCTTTTGAAAGAAGACGCCCCTTTCCAGCGGGGCGATAACGAGGCCTCTGCATTCTCACATCTACTCGACACTCTCACCACGCCTCCCGTTCTGGCCCATTTCGATCCTTCTGCGCCTACCGAAGTCCGTACTGATGCCAGCGGTCACGGAATCGGTGTATTACTGGCACAACGCCAGCGTGGCCACGACCATGTTATCGCTTACGCCAGCAGGCTCCTCTCACCCGCGGAGCGCAACAATTCCATCACTGAGCGATAGTGTCTGGCCCTAGTTTGGGCGACTGCGAAATTCCGCCCACACTTATACGGCCGACCCTTTTCCGTTGTCACAGACGATCACGCGCTTTGCTGGTTATGCTCACTGAAAGATCCTACAGGAAGACTTGGTCGCTGGGCCTTAAGCCTCCAAGAATATTCGTATACTGTCACCTATAAATCTGGCCCATTACACAAGGACGCTGACTGCCTCTCTCGCTGCCCGGTCGACGAGCCTGACGACGCCCACAGTAGTAGCGCCAACGGCATTTTCTCCGTGTCTTCCTTCGCTAATATCTCCGATGAGCAGTACCTAGACCGATCGCTGCGACCACTTATCGAGCGTCTGCGCTCAACACCTACCGACGCATCCGTTCGCCGATATGTCCTCCAGGGCGGCATTCTGTATCGAAGGAACTTCCTGCCTGACGGCTCTGACCTTCTTCTTGACGTGCCAAAACAGTTACGACAGACTGTGCTCTTTGAGATGCATGACGCACCCACTGCAGGACATCTTGGGTTAACCCGCACGTACGACCGCGTCCGCCGCCGCTTCTATTGGCCTGGTCTCGCCGGCTCGTTTCGACGCTATGTTGCTGCCTGTGATCCCTGCCAGGGACGGAAAACACCTCAGGTGCTACCTGCCGGTCATCTCCAGCCGATCGCCGTCCCTGTAGAACCGTTCTTTCGTGTTGGATTAGACCTGCTCAGTCCCTCTCCCACGTCATCCTCTGGGAACAAATGGGTAGCCGTCGCGACTGATTACGCCACCCGATACGCTAGCACTCGGGCTCTCCCTACCAGTTGCGCCACTGACGTCGCGGACTTTCTCTTGCGTGACATTATCTTGCTTCATGGCGCCCCGCGACAGCTGCTTACTGACCGTGGTCGAAACATGCTGTCGAAAGTTATCGCTGACATTGTGCGTTCCTGCTCCATTCAACACAAGCTGACTACCTGATACCTTCCGCAAACCAATGGCCTGACAGAGCGGTTAAACCGTGCTCTTACCGATATGCTGTCCAAGTACGTTTTGAAACACCACCACGACTGGGACATTGCCCTTCCTTACGTGGCATTTGCATACAATTCTTCCCGGCACGACACTGCCGGATTTTCTCCATTTTATCTTCTGTACGGTCGCGAACCTACCTTGCCCCTAGACACGGCACTTCCTCCTGCTGCGATCTCAACAAGCGAGTATGCGCGCGACGCCATCGCCCTCGCCGACCATGCACGCCAGCTTGCCCGTGCTCGACTGACAGCCTCACAAGCCACTCAGCAGTGTCATTACAACGCCCGCCATCGTGACGTACAGTTTTCGCCTGGTGCGCTCGTACTCCTGTGGTCGCCCTCCCGTCACGTCGGACTTTCAGAAACTCCTTTCGCGATACACAGGGCCCCACCGCGTGCTGCGCCAGGTGACGCCTGTGACTTACGAAATTGCTCCTGTGGGTCCAACCTCGTCCTCTCCTTTGGCATCAAGTGATGTCGTGCATGTCAGTAGGCTCAAGGCCTACTACAGTGCTTCCGAGTCCGATCTTTAGTCGCTCCGGGACGGCGCTTTTGCAGCCGGGGTAGTGCTACGGAACAATATGTGCGATCACGAAAAGGCGAACTGTGTGAAGACGATGACGATTAGAAGCTAGAGCGGGCTGTTGCCTCTTGGCCAAGTGCAGCGTAATTTCTTATAAATATACTTGTACATAGCTTTTTGTCTGCGTCTTCCTACGTAACAATATGTTTGCCAGAAGTTTAGTTTCTGGGGACGTTTGTTTTAGTTTATGACGAAGAATACGAAGTTTGCGAAGTGATGCAGCACATACATTTGAGACACGAGAATTCCAACTGTGGTTGTTATTGTCCCACCCAATTCATTTACTTCAACGAGAGGATGAGTAGCAGGTCTATAGGAAAACGCCAACCGACGTCTTTTCTTTGGTTATCTGCATGTATACGGTTTTTTTTCTTCATTCACCTTCATGTCATATTCCTTACACCATAACTAAATGTTATGAAGGTTAGTATTCGAAAGTTACTAATCCTCTTTTCAAGCTATCTCACTATACAAAATGGAGACGTCACCAAACAAACATATTTGTACTGGTTCAGTAATATCGCTAACAATGCGATTATTAGAAATCAAAAGTAAGAATGGCCCTCGTACACTATCTTGTGATATACCGGAAGTAACTGGCAAACGGCGCGAGTGCTCACTATTGATATACACCGACTGCGTGCGATCTGCTAAGTAGGCGGAAATCTCGTTTATTATGAAAGAGGGTAGGCGAATGCATTTTATCTGGAAAATTACCTTTTGACGCTAAACAAGGCCAAACGCTTTTCGAAAGTTCAAGAAAATGACGCAGTTTGATCAGACTTGGAAAGAGGAGAGGCGAATGTATTTTTGCTTGAACAGTAACTTTTGATGTAAAACAAGGTCGAACGCTTTTCGAAAGTTAAAAAAGATGATGTCAGTTTCCTCAGACCTGTCGATAACGCTTGCAAAACTGTGAAATACTGTGGTTAGTTGTATGACCTTAGAAAAGCCCTTCCTAAAACCATGTTGAAAAGAGGAAAGAATATTGTTATCTGTTAAAAACTTCGCTATGTAATTAGCGACAATATGCTCACGCATTTTACAGCTCGAAGTCAGAGATATAAGACGATAATTTGAAACCAGCGATGTGCCACCTTTCTTGTGCATGGGCACCATACGCGCCATTCTACAGTCAACCAGTAGATCCGCAGATGTGATTGATAAGGAAAAAATTCATGCAAGGTATGGGGCGAGCATTTCCGCCTAGCGACAAAGGAACGCATTTTGGAAGACCATCAGGGCCAGGTGATGCTATGCCTTCACGTTGATTAAGCGTAGGTACAACACCTTGTAGTGACACAATATCTTCGAGATCAGAGCACGATACAGGGGTGTGACTGACTGTTTCAGAAGGAAAGGAAAACAACCTCGGAAAATATAAGTTAACACCGTCCCGCAATGGTCTCTTTTTCAACAATTTGGACACCATGGAGTTGTATCTGGTCAACGAACTTTTTCTTCTGATTCAAGAAGTCCCAGAATTTTTGAGGTCATTTTTTTCTGAACGTAAAGCCATTTGGAGCCTTGGCACAATACATAAAATGTCTATCAACTGCAAGCGTCCCAGAAAACTGGAAGAGTGCAAACATTATACTAATCCACAAAAAGAGAGAAATTAAAGAACTGAAATAAATATAGGCATATTACCTTACTTCCAGTATTATATAAAATATTTACCAAAATAATCTCCAATAGGCTAAGGGCAACACTTTACTCAACCAAGGCAGCAGGCGGGCTTCGAGAAAGGATTGTCTACAACGGTTAAAACAGACGTTTGGATGAGTTGGTAAAACATATTTGAAACAGAACAGAACCACAGAACGACACGGAACGATCAGAACGGCACGGACGAGCGCTGACATTGCTCATCCATGTCGACAGGGCTCATCCGTGTCGTTCTCCCTGCTTGTCCCCGTGAAAACCGCGCTCTTCTGTTTAAAATAACTCTACAATGGATCGCATTCATATTATCAATCGGGTAATCGAGACATCCGCCGTGTAAAATAAGCCTATGTATATGGCCTTTGCAGATTAGGAAAGATCATTTGATTCACTAGAGATACCAGCAACCACAGCTGCTTTGCGTAATCAAGGAATAGACATCGCTTAAGTAAGTACACTGGAAAATATCTACAGAGATTCCACAGCCACCTTAATTCTAGACAAGAAAAGTAGAAAGATACTTATGAAGAAAGCAGCCAGACAAGGAGACATAATTACTTCATTGCTATTCACTGCGTGCTTGGAAGAAATATTCAACCTATTAAACTGGGAGGATTCGGCAGAAAGTATCGACGGCGAATACTTCAACAAACTTCGGCTTGCCAATGACAATGTTCTATTCAGCAACACTACAGACGAGTTACAGCAAATGACCGAGTACATTACCAGAAAGAGTGTAAGAGTGGGGCTGAAGAATAATATGCAGAAGAGAAATATGATGATGAACAACCGGGCAAGGGGACAACAATTCAGGATCGCCAGTCAGTCTCTAGAGTCTGTGAAGGAGTACGTTCACCTAGGTGAATTAATCAGAGGGAACGCTGACCATGAGAAGGAAATTCAAGGAAGAGTAAGAATGGGTTGGGCTGCATACGGCAGACATCATGACCTCCTGACTTGAAGATTACCGTATCATGAAAAAGGAAGGTATACAATCAGGGCATTTTACCGGTGCTGACATAAGGGGCACAAGCTTGGTGACTGACAAAGAAACTTGAGAACAAATTGAGGACTGTGCAAAGAGCGATGGAACGAAGAATGCTAGGCATAACTTTAAGAGACAGAAAGAGAGCGGTTTGGTCAGAGAACAAACGGGTATAGACTATATTCTAATAGACATTAGGAAACAAAATGGCGCTGGGCAGGTCATGTAACGCGCAGGTTAGAAAACCGTTGCACCAGTAGGGTGACAGTATGGTTTTACGAGTGTGGTTTTGGCACTGACAGCCCCCACTCCAATTGAAGTTTAAATCTTCTGCCACAATGCGATGTGCACTGTGAGGCAATGACTATGCTAAACCCTCTGAGAGGTTATGAAAAATGTCGCACAAGGACGCCTCAAGCGAACAACTCTCCCTCTGTGTTCTGTGTACTCCTCAAACAAACAGCAGTGGTGTACGCAAGGTAAGGTTTACTATCAAATCACCACTCTTGTGTTAGACTAAACATTGAATAAATTCAACTTTAGCCGTTAACATCACCACTAATTATCGACAATCAAAGCATCCGGCACGGAACGCTTTGCTTACATCAGTTCCCACAGTGCGTGGGATCTGCATAATTTTTCACAACCACACCTCATTACCCCACTACAGCTTATTCCAATGTCGACATCACACAAGATTGTCATGGTTGTAACCCCTCCTCCCGCGCGAATGAAGCCCACCGGCCAAGTCAAAAAGGGCTTCAAGCGGGCAACACGAGTCACGAATTTGCAGAGGGTGTACCTTTTTAATGCAGGCGCGTTATGCGGTGAGTCAATTCGCTTATACGGTCAAAAACAACATAAGGCCCAACATGGTGGGCCAGCAAATTTTCGCACAACTCACGTTTTCTGGTCGGCGTCCACAGGCACACTATCTCCCCTGGATCGTGCGTGACATGTCGGTGCGGTGGTCTTAACGTGCCTTCGAGCGATCTTGTGAGAGAAGTGTGCGCAAATAAGGTAGGCATCGGGCTTGCCTCCAGAAAACATGGTCTCACATATGCCGGCATTATCGTGGTTCAGAAACTGGAAGACCGTATCGAGGGTACACTGTGGCCGATGAGCGTAAAGGAGAAAGAAGTGGCCGTAGTCGCAAGTTTAGAGCCGGGCTTGGGTAAATGCGTGAGTAATGAAAGGTAGAACGCATTCCCGGTTCTTGTTCGGACTTACATGAACAACATGTTCATTGGAGTTTTGTTGGTACGTTCGTATTTTCATTTGTTTGTGGAGGGAATGGCGTAGTGTCAAATACTTGAACAACATAGACGAAGCATCTCTTCGACCACATCTGCCACAGACTGTCGTCCACCATCTCTAATAACGACTTTATAGGCCTGTGTCAGAGAATTACAAAACGTAGCGAGAAAAGACAGACGTCAATTGCATAAGCGATGCTATTGCAGCCGTCTCACATTAGCCTTCCACGTGGTGAGCGCACACGACGATGACACGATTTCCGCTGCAGGACCATGAAAACGGGCTGTGAAGGTCAACTGGAGTCCTTGGGGGTGGCACCATATGTAGGGTACCAGGAGAAGTACTTGCGGGACGCTTGCGACGCTGCCATATATGACAGCTAGGCCCATGTTGCCGGGTCAAGTAAAATATTAGGCCAGTAAAATATTTCTTGAAGACGGCAAAACATTCTGCTCCCCAATTAACCGGAGGTTGATCGCCATGCAAACCCCGAAAGATGGAAGTGGCAGACATTTAGACCACCAGGAGAAATCTTGAGCTGCCAGCATAATTATCCTTCTTGTTACGAAGCCCATGATCTGTGCAAAAAGGACTGGCTGTTTATTTATTTATTTATTGCAGAAAGCAATTCCTTTAAAGTGTCGTCGTTCAGCTCCTCAGTTCTAAAGGTATTCATATCAGGAAATGCTGGCTCCAAGGATATGATCTAGTGGTCGATGTTGTGCGCGTCACAGTCCATCGTGGGAAGTGGTAGCCGCGAAACGCAGTCTGCGTAAGCGTGCCGTCCACCGCTTTCATAGGAAAGGGTGAAGTCGTACCGCATTACATGGACTATCCGACGTGCAAGCCTACCATATGGACCACGCAGATTGACGAGCCAGCAAAAAGAATGATGGTCTTTGGCGATATTGAAGGGACGCCCGCACGGGTATCACCGGACGCGCGTGTACTGCGAAAATCACCGCGATACATTCCTGTTCAGTAACGTTGTAGTTGCGCGCCGACTCACTTAGAGTGTGGCTCGTGTACGCAACGACGTGTTTTTTGGTGTAATCATAATCACTCCAATGCTATTCACTGCGTGCTTGGAAGAAATATTCAAGTTAATGAAGTGGGAAGGTTTGGGAGTAAGGATCGACGGCGAATATCTCAGCAACTTTCGGTTTGCCGATGACATTGTTCTACTCAGCAACACTGCAGAAGAGTTACAGCAAATGATTGAGTACCTTAACAGAAACAGTGTAAGAGTGGGGCTCAAGATTAATATGCAAAAGACAAAGATAATGATGAACAACTGGACAAGGAAACAATAACAGAGGATCAGCAGTCAGCCTCTAGAGTTTGTGATATAGTACGTTTACCTAGGTCAACTAATCAAAGGGAACGCTGACCATGAGAAGGAAATTCACAGAAGAATAAAATGGGTTGCATTGCATACGGCAGACATCGTGAGCACGTGACTTGAAGCTTACCGTTATCATTGAAAGGGAAGGCATGCAATCAGGTTGTTTTACCGGTGCTTACATATCTGGCAGGGACTTGGAGACTCACAAAGCAACTTGAGAACAAATTGAGTACTGTGGAAAGAGTGATGGAACGAAGAATGCTAGGCATAACTTCACGAGACAGAAACAGAGCGGTTTTTATCAGAGAGCAAACGGGTATAGACGATATTGTAATAGACATTAAGAAAAAAATTGGCTCTGGGCAGGTGATGCAATGCGCAGGTTAGATAACCGTTGGACAATTAGGGTGACAGAATGGGTGCCACGAGAACGGAAGCGCCGTAGAGGACGATAGAAGGCTACGTGGTGCGACAAAATTAGGAAATTTGCTGGTGCTAATTGGCATCTGCCGGCCTTAGAGATCGCGGGGAGAAGCCTTCGTCTTGCAGTGGACATAGAACAGACTGATTACGATGATGATTATGATGACGAACGCCTCATCTAACGCTGTTCCAGCGTCTTTAACCACGTTTGTAGTTAATCCTCCTTTTTTAAGGCTCTTAAGTTTTTAGGTGCAAGAGGCCCCTCGTTATCCAATGATTCGTTTTTTTTTTATTTTCTTAGCATTTTTTTGGTACGAGATTATCGAGGTAGTAAGTGCATATCTGGGTAAATTGATTTCAAAGAGTATTAACATCTTAGCCTTGAAAGCTGCTGAATTTCATTTCAAGGTTCTCCAGGACACTCTAATCCCTAGCATGAGACAGATCTTTTGCACAAACTATTCGAGAAGAAGCAACACAAGGTTTTTCAAGGCTACACGATAACAACACCATTGCATGGTGAGAAATATGTGGTTTGACGGAGACTGTGTATTCTTCTATTGTCCTAGAAACAAAAGCAAGATCTAGGATTGAGGAGGATGCACCACAAACTCCGTGGGCTCGGTAACTGCTTGTTGCACATGCAGGTTAAGCATAATATCAATCAACGATCTAGCATCTGAACACAGATCCGTATTTCAATATAGATAATGCCAAACAACAGAAGGTAAACCAAAATCAACAACAATATTTACTTCTTTGCAAGAATATGACCCTAAATGATCAGCAGATTTTTCAGAAATTGCGGTGGAACATCTGGCGCTCTATAAACCGCGGACAACACTAAGGCGCGCTCTGTGCAGTAAAATTTCAGACAATTTCGTAATTATCTGTCTGGCGTAGTAGTGATGTTCGAATGCGATATTTTATCCAGATAGCAACGCCGCCGCCTCTAATAGGACGGTCACGGTCTAAAACCTGATTTGAGGGTGTAAAAACATTACCCTCACCAATGCCGTAGTCAGGCCAATTCTACCTGATAACAACAACGTGGGGATCGCAATCTAACAAGATGGCTTCAAGTTCTCTTGATTTGTTTTCGACGCTGCGCGCCTTTATGTTAATAATTTTAACTTGATTACACGATCGTGCAAGTTAGACCATTTCAGAATTAGCTTGAAATAAAGGAACCTTTATTCCGGTTAGGGTGCCTTCGTCCCACACGAAGAGCCCGCCATTTACTCGCAGCTTTCATTGATGGGTGAATCATTATTTCCTTGTTTTTCATCCTTAGCACTTGCCCCTAGCAGTTTTCTTTTCTGCAGTGCATCACGCGAGTAATTGGACGGATAATTCTGTTCCGTTATGCTTGTGTGCGTTCTTAAACACTACTTGCTTGTAATTATAGTCCTAAAATAAACTATAATTGGTGTAGGATTGCCACCTTCTGCCTAAGCACTGAATTCTACCAATTGATGCACATATTACTTAGTTTTGTTGCAAATAGGTCGCTTAGAACTTTTTTCTTTACTCACGAGTCTTTCTCATTACGATATCCTTGTATTACAAAAATAACTGAATTGTAATGTCTACTGCGATCTTTTAGATCGGTTAATTTAGATTTCGAGACCTGAATTATTATTTTATTGATTGGACCTGAGAAGTCCGTTTTCATATTTCAAGAAAGCGTAACATAGGATCCTACATTACTTTTTCATGTTCCCTTGCTGTTCCCTTAGGGCAGCCAATTCGTCAGCTAATTTATTTTGCCCTGCCAACAATCCCTTCAGCATTTCGGCTGCAGAAGGGCCTGGATTTCCCTCGACATCACCACAAAGAATTAGCGCGCATACAGAGATACATCATATGCAATCTTAATACGAATAAAAAAAGGAGTTGCACCTTCAACTGGCTGAGATCTGGTAGCACAAGTGTCAACACAGAGATACATGTTGATGACGAAGCAAGATTGTGGACCAAGCCTTGCGGCGAGACCCAGCATAAGAGCCTGTACGAAGTAGAAAAGCGGATTTTGTGACAACATTCTGCTGTCCGGTCCGCTGTACCCCCTTCTACCTTGAGCATGCTAGGATGTCGCACGGTGGCGGCAGAGTTCAAAGAGTAGCGGCACTTTCAAATCATCAAGGAACATTTATCCCCGCATAGCCACTCCATCTACGTCGGTTCTTACCGCTGCCCCTGCTCTTGTTACACGCACACGTGTGTTTGACTTCGATCTGCTTCATTGTTCAATGTACTGGTGTGCTATGTCATGAGAAAGTGCTTTGCCCTGTGCGTCCGCACGTTACCAAGTTGTGAGGGGTAATATTCATCAAGATGTTTTTTTTTAAAACAATCGACAGCCGAAGGCTTGCGTGTTACAGTTACGTCTGTTCAGGAACTGTCAATCTTACTTCAGAAGGAGGACGATTTCAAATGCGTGCTCTCAGCCAAAATGAATCAGGACTTCTTGGAAAAACGCTCGTGGCAAAATTAGCATCCCAAATTTCTGAACTTCTTACATCTCTACCGCATGCTTCCTATTAATTCTTTATTAAAGTCAGCACTGTTTGGCAACTGTGTAGCTTCCGAGAAAGAGCATCTGCTATTCTCACCCTCAATGACTTGAGGGACGTGTTTAAATCTGCAGCTATTCAGCACCCCAATAAAATGCATGACTTCAAGCACAAGCTGGATGGGCTTATCAGTGAGGATATCTGGGAGTGTGATAATATATTTGAGCAAGACTTTTCTAATGCTGCAGTTGTTGACTCCATTGTCTGTATTGTCACTGGATTTCTGGCACCAAAGCTTGGCGCTCAAACATCCTGTACACTTTGTAAGGAGGCTCTGGTTGGACAGCACGGTATATTAACGCTACCTGAAACCAATTTGGTAAACTGTAAAACGACAGGAAGGCTCACACATCCGTAGTGCATCTATTCTTTTTCAAAGGCTGAGAAGCACTTCGCAACACATGCTGGCGAAAGGAATGTATATCATCGCACGACTGACGCTGTGCTAGAACACTTCAACTTCACATTTCCGTGTGCTGTTCAAAGGACGATATGCTTGCTGCACTTTTCAGCATTATGCGTGCCTGTGCCTGCGTCAGTACTGCCGACAATTAAACAAAAAGCAAGTAGAAAACCAAGACTGGTAAATTGTCGAAACTTGTATGGTTGGTTGGTTAGTTTGGGTTTAATGGCACAAACGGAACTAAGACCATGCTGCCCCAGACACAAGACAAAATGAAACGCAACGTTAGAGCAGGTAAACTTCCATTACATTATACATGGTGTAAATAACCGGTGTTTTGTAAAAAGTCGAACAGGTCGGCAAATGGGACTAGGGGGTCATCTGCTAGTAATAGGGCAGGGTGTAATGGAGTGTGCAAATTATACAGGCTGTGTAAAAACCTTCGTCTCAGTGTGTCGATGTGTGGACATGTTATTAGGATGTACATGACTGTAAGAGCTTCATTGCATTTTTCGCAAGTTGGTGGGTTTTCTTTTCGGAGAAGGAAATTGTGCGTCAGATGTGTGTGCCCAATTCGAAGTCGACATAAGATCACTTCGTAGAACCGTTGCTGGTGACTGCATGATTTCCGCTTGTCAATTACAGGTTTATTAAGATGTACCTTGTTGCTTAAACAATTGTCCCAATCGCGTTGCCATTTTGACGTCAAGGCCTTGCGAATCACATTGACACTGTCTTTATATGGAAGTGCTGTATATTGAATCTTTTTGTAAGCGGCCTTGATGCGCATTTATCCGCTGCTTCGTTACCCAGTATCCCAACATGGCTTGATACCCAGCAAAAACTAATTGATGTGCCATATTTGTTTGACGATAATGCTTTCAAAATATCGCCAAACAAGGGCTCACTTTGCGATTTCATGTGTAGAGCCTTCAGTACGCTTCGTGAGTCTGTCTATATGACAGTGTTTTCAAGTTTGTCAGCAATGATCTTTTGAACTACAGTCCATATTGCGCACACTTCGGCTGTGTAGGCAGAGGCATGCTCAGGTAGTCGAATACTTGTTTCCCAATTTTCTGTAATGGCCCCCGCATCCACGTGTTTTTTTTTTTCGTTTTAGAGCCTTCAGTATAAAATTCCATGTAATTTTTGTACTTGTCTTGAAGAGCGCAGAATTCTTGCATGATGTGTTCATGCGGTGTGTCTCTTTTCTTCAAATGGGTTAGTGTCCAGTCCCCTAACGGTGTGAAATCACACCACGGGGGCAAACGTTCTGGCTATCTGGCAACCTGGAGGACTTCGCAAGCGATGTCATAATCCGGACAATATTCCTCGTACCGCAGGATAAGCGGCCTAATTATGTTTGGTTTATTTGCATAATGTAAGCGTGAGCTGCACCGTGTGACGATGTTGTAGCATATGTGTTGTGGTGAGAATCGGATTCTGAGTATGTGGGAAACAGTTGCGCTCTGCGATGCTGTAAAGGAGGCTGATTACATTCAACGTGTAAGCTCTGGACAGGCGATGTTCTATAAGCACAGCATTCCAGTCGTAGTCCTAGGTTATGAACTGGATCAAGCCGTCGGACGTTAGATATTCTGTCTGAACCATGTATGACGCTACCTTAGTCTAATATGCTACGCACCAAAGTGTGGTAGATGTGCGGCAGGCATTTACGGTCAGAGCCTCACCGTTTCCGGGCGAGGATTTTTAGAATGTTAAGTGCATTGTTCGCTTTGATTTTAATACTATTGATGTGTGCGAGAAAATACAACTTTTTATCAAACCGAACACCAAGAAACTTGTGTTCTTGTCTTTCCTGTAGTGCGGCTTCCTGTAGTTTAAGTTTGGCATCTGGTTGTAGGCCTCTTTCTTGTGTAAAGACAACACTAATAGTTTTTTTCTCTTGATAGATGCTCACTGCGTTAGTCTGTTTAATGTAATTTGAATTTGTCGTTCGCAGGTTGCCATGTTCGATGCACGACACGCAATTTGTAGATGATCCACATATAAGGAATGCATTACGGAGGATGAAATTACATTATAGAGCGAGTTCATTTTTACGACAAAGAATATTGTGCTTAATTTGCATCCCTGAGATACACCGTTTTCTTGAATAAATACGCAGGACAGCACCGTTTCTAAACGCACTTCGGATGTTCGATCGGACATGAAATCAGCAAGACATTTAGGCATTCTACCACGGATCCCTAAATCCGCTAAATCCTTTAAAATACCATACCTCCATGTTGTGTCGTACGCCTTTTCTAGATCAAAGAAAACGGTGAGACAGTATTGCTTGTATAGAAAGGCTGCACGTGCCTCTTGTTCTAGCCTAACTAACTGATCTGTTGTAGAGAAGCCTTTCGTGTACCCACACTGATGATTATCGAGCAGTTTCTCAGTTTCGAGGACTTATGTCAATCTGATGTTTATAATGGATTCATAGGACTTGGCAAGACAGCTTGTGAGTGCTATAGGTCGGTAGCTGGTAGCGGTTGTAGGATGCTTTCCAGCTTTCAAGAAAGGGAATATAATGGCTTTTTTCCACTCATTTTGCATTTTCCCTGTTTCCCAGATATTTGTTGGAAAAGCGGAGCAATGTCTTGACTGCTTTTGGAGATAGGTGTGCGAGCGTTGTGTAATGTACTCTGTCCGGACCTGCCGCTGTTTTCTTTTTTGCCGGTAGTGAGTACTCTCTTGATTTCCGGAAGTGTTAAGGGGGCATTATATTGTTACGGTAAAGGGAAGGAAGAAGTTGGACTGGATGAGAGGAAGACGAAGCCTGGCAGTTGCCTGAACGCCATTATTTTCAGTTGTAAATATACGTTATTTTACACTCGTGGGCCTGCTTTCTTCTTGCAACAATTTGGTGGAGGTGCTGGGTACAATCACGGAACTTCGGAGCGGATGTTATCTGCCTTCCGCCATAATGGCAAATCCACCGACACAAGCGACAATGCCTCAGCAGCCCGTGCCAACGGTCATCCTCACTCACCCGCGGGACCCATATCCAGCTTTCCTGGACACGTACCAACTAGCGCCCCAAGCGGCCCCGGCACGAAGCTAGCGCGTTTTCAATGGAACAAGTGTGTTTTTCGCGAATAACAAAAGATGCAGGTTGATTATCAAAAAACGCAGGTGACAGACGTGTTCTGGAAGACAATCCACACGAGCCAAATGCAGTGATCACTCTATGGCACGTAAGAATTTTGTTCCCACAGCGGTTAAAGATTTAGCATTGGAAGCCTATGGAAACGACGAAAACTTGTACTCCATTTTCGAGGCAAGAACCGGGGCTGTGATTACACTACGGCTTCTATCGTAATACGCAGTGCAGCGTATGTAGTCCGGAGACTCAGCTTTCGATTTATGCCTAGCTGGACTCTCCACACATGGCGTAACACTGTTCCCAAAAGCGTTTTTTTGTAACACTGTCGTGAAAATTCATGTGGTATCTATAAAAAGATGTTCGTACCAATGCCCGAGCCCTCGGAAGCCGCGGCCGAGCGGTAGAATTGCGCGCACCTTTAGTCACGCTTCGCGGTGGCCACGGTTCGATTCTCGTTTCGGACTGTTTTTTTTTGAGCCGCATAGTACCTAGTTTTGTAGTCGCTCACTAGATGGCAGACACACAAAACCCAACATTTCCTTTCGGTTCTGGTTTTTCAGCGGCGCAGTTTTTGTTTTACAGCCACATAGGACTTAGTTTTATAGTCTCCCACCAGATGGAAGAAACACAGAACTCATGATTTGCTTTCGGTTCTGGTTTTCCAGTCGTTCTCTTGAAATATTAGGTTTACTATTTTTCCTTCCTAAAACTCAGCAGTGTCGTGTTCATTGGTTAAGTCATCGCAATTATGAAGGCTTCATTCATTGGACATCATAACTAGAAGCTTGCGCAAAGCTTTGTGCTATGCACAAAAAAAAAACTTTCGTGCTTTGTAGCGTGGAACCTGGGAGAACAAAATGGCCATCCTTATTGCATCCTTCTGGAAGATGCGTTTTCTTCGACTTTGCCCTGTCCTTAATGGCACATACTCCAAGCGAATGAGGTCCACCTGGGCCACAATGCCACCCGGTGGCCAGTGCCATTCCTATGCAACATTCGTACGGAACAAAGTGTCTGCTGAGCTGAGTCGCTGCCCGATCGTTAATTATTTCTAAAGATTCATCCAATAAAGAAATGCACCAAATAGGAGAAGATGTGCAGCGTGTGGAATAATAGCTACTGGTAATGTGTTCCCTACAGCCAAGTGGTATGAATCCGTAGGTGTGGCCGTAAAAAAACAATTTGAATAAATGTCCCGTGCTGTGTCTGGCCCGGTCGCTCCACAGAGAAGCTAGCTTGGCTAGCCGTCAGTATTTAGGATCAACATATGGCGTCACTCGTACGGTGCAGTTGCTTTTAATGCGAAGCATTCTTTGATGAGTGCCCCATTGATCTGGTAGCAAAATCGTGCGAAATCGTGTCTGCAACGCCAAAAAACTTGACGCATTTCCCATATGAATACATAGGTCTTTATAAAACAGGGTGGGGTGGCCAACTTGAAATTGAAAGTGGCGTCAGCATAAATTTGGCCGTGATACAGGGATTGGTCAAGTTGAATGTGGTAGTGATATGGGAGTGGCCCAACCTAAATTTGGGGTGAAATGGCAGTGAGCCAAGCTGAATTTGAAGCTCATATGGGGGTGGCCCAACCTAAATTTGAGGTGATATAGGGGTGGGTAAGCCTAAGTTTGGGGGCATATGGGGGGTGGGCCATCCTGGATTTGGGGAGGATACGGGGGTGGAAGAACCTAAATTTGGGAGGGATATGGGGGTGGGCCACCCTAACCATGGGGCTGATATGGGGCTGGGCGAAGCTGAATCGGGGGTGATACAGGGGTGGGCTAACCTAAATGTGGGAGTGATTTGCGGTGAGCCATCCTAAATTTGAGGTGATAGAGGGGTGGGCTAGGCTAAGATGGGGGTGGGCGAACCTGGATTTGGGGATGATATGGGGGTGGGCCAACCTAAATTTGGGGCTGACATGGGGACGGGCTAACCTAACCATGGGGGTGATGCGCGGCTGGGCCAAGCTGAATTGGAGGGTGATATCATCATCATCATCATCATTATCAGCCTAGTTACGCCCACTGCAGGGCAAAGGCCTCTCCCATACTTCTCCAACTACCCCGGTCATGTACTAATTGTGGCCATGTTGTCCCTGCAAACGTCTTAATGTCATCCGCCCACCTAACTTTCTGCCGCCCCCTGCTATGCTTCCCTTCCCTTGGAATCCAGTCCGTAACCCTTAGTGACCATCGGTTATCTTCCCTCCTCATTACATGTCCGGCTCATGCCCATTTCTTTTTCTTGATTTCACCTAAGATGTCGTTTACCCGCGTTTGTTGCCCCACCCAATCTGCTCTTTTCTTATCCCTTAGCGTTACACCCATCATTCTTCTTTCCATAGCTCGTTGCGTCGTCCTCAATTTCAGCAGAACCCCTTTCGTAAGCCTCCAGATTTCAGCCACATATGTGAGTACTGGTAACACACAGCTGTTATACACTTTCCTTTTGAGGGATAGTGGCAACCTGCTGTTCATGATTTGAGAATGTCTGCCAAACGCACCCCAACCCATTCTTATTCTTCTGGTTATTTCAGTCTCATGATCCGGATTCGTGGTCACTACCTGCCCTAAGTAGATGTACTCCCTTACCACTTCCAGTGCTTCGCTACCTATCGTAAACTGCTTCAACACTAAGGTCCTCTTCCTGAGTTAAAGCCGAATACCTGTTCTGTAGCTTGATCCGGAATTTCTCTAGTTTCCCTCTTACCGGTAACTCATTGATTGGCTTCTTTTGTACCAGTTTCTTCCATTCGCTCCTCAAGTCTAGGCTAATTCGAGTTCTTACCATTCTACGGTCACTGCAGCGTACCTTGCCGAGCACGTCTACATCTTGTATGATGCCAGGGTTCGCGCAGAGTATCAAGTCGATTTCATTTCTAGTCTCACCATTCGGGCTCCTCCACGTCCACTTTCGACTAACCCGCTTGCGGAAAAAGGTATTCATTATCCGCATATTATTCTGTTCTGCAAACTCTACTAATAATTCTCCTCTGCTTTTCCTAGAGCCTATGCCATATTCCCCCACTGACTTGTCTCCAGCCTGCTTCTTGCCTACCCTGGCATTCAAGTCGCCCATCAGTATAGTGTCTTTTGTTTTGACTTTACCCATCACCGATTCTACGTCTTCATAAAAGCTTTCGACTTCCTGGTCATCATGACTGCATGTAGGGGCATAGACTTGTACCACCTTCAAATTGTACCTCTTATTAAGTTTCACAACAAGATCTGCCACCCTCTCGTTAATGCTATAGAATTCCTGTATGTTACCAGCTATTTCCTTATTAATCAGGAATCCCACTCCTAGTTCTCGTCTCTCCGCTAAGCCCCGGTAACACAGTGCATGCCCGCTTTTTAGCACAATATATGCTTCTTTTGTCCTCATAACCTCACTGAGCCCTATTATATCCCATTTCCTACCCTCTAATTCCTCCAATAACACTGCTAGACTCACCTCACTAGATAGCGTTCTAACGTTAAACGTTGCCAGGTTCAGATTCCAATGGCGGCCTGTTCGGAGCCAGGTATTCTTAGCACCCTCTGCAGCGTCACTGATCTGACCGCCGCCGTGGTCAGTTGCTTCGCGGCTGCTGGGGACTGAGGGCCGGCGTTTGATTGTTGTATTCATATAGGAGGTTGCGGCCAAGTACTGCACCAGGGTTGCCAATCCTGCTCTGGTGAGAGAGTGCGTTACCGGTTCTGGTCACGGGGATCAGGCCGCACTCCAGGCCTGTTTGTGCAATCCCAACACACGGTTTTTTTTTATTTTCCGGTGGAGAATTGCGCGGCACCGGGATTTGAATCACGGTCCTCTTGCACTGGAGACGGATGCTCTACCGTCCCCGCAGGACTTAAATTAAAAATTAAATTATGGGGTTTTACGTGACAAAACCACTTTCTGATTATGCACGCCGTAGTGGAGGACTCCGAAAATTTCGACCACCTGGGGTTCTTTAAGGTGCACCTAATTCTAAGTACATGGGTGTTTTCGCATTTCGCCCCCATCGAAATGCGGCCGCCGTGGCCGGGGTCCGATCCCGCGACCTCGTGCTCAGCAGTCTAACACCATAATCACTGAGCAACCACGGCGGGTCCCGCAGGAGTTGTACGCCTCATTTACCCTACAGTGGTGCCCTATTTGATCAGTCAAGGCGGACCAATTTGAACTCGGTTATAGCGCATGGATGGCACTCAGGATATATAATTTTTTTAGGAGGGGTTCCGTACAGTGATAAAATGAAGGAAAAAAACATTAAAAAGAAAGAAAAAAGAGGGAAAAGAAGGAAGATAACATGTTATTTGAACTCGTGACCCTTCAATGTTGCCCGGAAAGGTAGCTCAGTCGTTGGTTCGTCAAGCCACCGGTTACTTTCAAGCGCTATAGCTCCTGCTCCGAGCCTCATACTTATGTGGAAAGGGACTGAAGTTGTCCGCGACAGTCAATTTTGGACGGCATAACTTCTTGGAAAAATGGCCGCCAGAGGAGCAGCGTGAACTCGAGAGGCTTTAGAGACTAGGAAAACTGCCTGAAAATATTTAGACTTGAGGGGAAGCTTCGTTAACAAACTATAACACGGCAATCAGCACTCGAATATAATTATAACCCTAATAATAAGTGTAAATATTCATCTCATCTATACAATCTAATGCCCGCGCTGTTGCTTTGTCTCTGCGTGTAGTAGTTAAGAGAGCCAGTTTAAGGGCGGAGAAGAGGGAAGGAAAGCAAAGTCTCTGAAGCAAACTTGCAGCGCCGTGGTTTTAAAGCGCAACCATGGTAGAGAAACGGAAGGCGACATAAGCGTGCGTGGCCATGATACGCACACGACAAACTGCCTTAAAATATTTAGTCTTGAGAGAAAGCTTCGTTAACAAGCTATAACACGGCAATCAGCACACGAATACGACGAGAGAAATTATTGAGACGTGGAAAATTCCCTTGAAATAAATCTGGTTTGCGAGACAAATGCTTGTATGTATTGAACCTCTTAAAAGATGAGGGGGGGAAATATGCGCTCACCGAGAGGGCATCGTCAGCACGAGACCACCACCAGGTACCTTACAGAGATGTGGAGAGCTTCGCGGCCGGAACGAAGCCTCCCCTCTCCGCCGGCCAAGAGTGGAAAACGCGCTTTCCGATCGCTCAAGGTTGCGCGGGCATAGTATAGCACTAGCGTCTTGGAAAAGCTTAAACAGGTGCGAGGCCGGCACGCATAGCGTGGGAAGCTAGCCGCCAGAATAGCTATCTCAAGTACTGCTGCTGGCGAGGGCGAAATACCTTCGTGTAATTATAATAACCCTAATAGGACTTCGTTCAAAAAAGAAAAAAAAAAGGAAACGGCTCAGAAGGCTATACTACGAGAGCCATGACTGATACATTTCTATATATATGTATTCATCTCATCTATGGGATCGCATGCGCACGCTGTTGCTTTGTCTCCGCGTGTAGTAGTTATGAGAGCCAGTTTAAGGGCGGAGAAGAAGGAAGGAGAGGAAAGCAATATTGAAGCGCCGTGGTTTTAAAGCGCAACCGTGGTAGGGAAACGGAAGGCGATATAAGCATGCGTGTCCATGATACGCACAAGAAAACTGCCTTAAAATATTTAGACTTGAGGGGAAGCTTCTTTAACAAACTATACCACGGCAATCAGCACTCGAATATAATTATAACCCTAATATTAATTGTAAATATTCATCTCATCTATAGGATCTAATGCGCGCGCTGTTGCTTTGTCTCTGCGCGTAGTAGATAAGAGAGCCAGTTTAAGGGCGGAGAAGGGGGAAGGAAAGGAAAGTCTCTGAAGCAAACGTGCAGCGCCGTGCTTTTAAAGCGCAACCGTTGTAGAGAAACGGAAGGCGATATAAGCGTGCATGGCCATGATACGCACACGACAAACGGCCTCTAAACATTTAGACTTGAGGGAAAGCTTCGTTAGCAAACTACAACACGGCAATCAGCACTCGAATACGACGAGAGAAATAATTGAGACGTGGAAAATTCCCTTGAAATAAATCCGGTTTGCGAGACAAATTCGTGTATGTATTGAACCTCTTAAAAGATGAGGGGGGGAAATATGCGCTCACCGAGAGGGCATCGTCAGCACGAGACCACCACCAGGTACCTTACGGAGATGTGGAGAGCTTCGCGGCCGGAACGAAGCCTCCCCTCACCGCTGGCGAAGAGTGGAAAACGCGCTTTTCGATCGCTCAAGGTTGCTCGGGCATAGTATAGCTCTAGCTTCTGGGAAAAGCTTAAGCAGGTGCGAGGGCGGCACACATAGCGTGGGAAGCTAGCCGCCAGAATAGCTATCCCAAGTACTGCTGCTGGCGAGGGCGAAATACCTTCGTATAATTATAATAACCCTAATAGGACTTATTTCAAAGAAAAAAAAGGAAACGGCTCAGAAGGCTATACTACGAGAGCTATGACTGATACATTTCTATATATATGTATTCATCTCATCTATGGGATCGCATGCGCACGCTGTTGCTTTGTCTCTGCGTGTACTAGTTACGAGAGCCAGTTTAAGGGCGGAGAAGAATGAAGGAGAGGAAAGCAATATTGCAGCGCCGTGGTTTTAAAGCGCAATCGTGGTAGGGAAACGGAAGGCGATATAAGCATGCGTGTCCATGACGCGCACACGACAAACTGCCTTAAAATATTTAGACTTGAGGGGAAGCTTCGTTAACAATCTATAACACGGCAATCAGCACTCGAATATAATTATAACCCTAATAATAATTGTAAATATTCATCTCATCTATAGGATCTAATGCGCGCGCTGTTGCTTTGTCTCTGCGTGTAGTAGTTACGAGAGCCAGTTTAAGGGCGGAGAAAAGGGAAGGATAGGAAAGTTTCTGAAACAAACTTGAAGCGCAGTGGTTTTAAAGCGCAACCATGGTAGAGAAACGGAAGGCGATATAAGCGTGCGTGGCCATGATACGCACACGACAAACTCCCTTAAAATATTTAGACTTGAGGGAAAGCTTCGTTAACAAACTATAACACGGCAATCAGCACTCGAATACGACGAGAGAAATATATGGGTGGACTAACCTTAGTTGGTGGTCGATTTGCGGTGGGCCGTCCTAAATTTGAGGTGATCGAGGGGTGGGCCAGCGTTAGTTTGGGGCGTACATGGGGGTGGGCCAACCTCGAGTTGCAGGTGGTATTGGAGTGGGCCAACCTAAATTTGGTGGTGTTGTGGAGGTGGGCCAATCTGTATTTGGGGGTGATATGGCATTGGTCATCCCTAAATGTGGGAGCAATCTCGGGGTCGGCCAATCTGAATTTGGGGGTGATGTGTGGGTGGGCCAACCTAAATTTTGGGGTGCGTCCGCTCGAAATTTGGAGGACGATTTATGGAAATTCGTCTGTGGACCAACTTGAAAATTAGGTGTGGCGCAATTGAGATTCGGGGTTGAGCCAACTTGAAGTTTAAGGCTGGGCAAAAAGAAAATCGGGCATGGCCGACTTTAAACTTGAGGGCGGGCCAATTTAAATTTGAGGGCGTGCCAACTTGAGATTTGGGGGTGGGCCTACTTAATGTTTGGGGTGGGCCAGTTGAAATTTGGGGGCCTTTTTACGAATAGTTACACAACACCAGTGGTGTTTCTGCATATTTTTCATCATCGCAAAGTACGTATATCAATAATTGTTACCTATATCCCTCAAGGTGAGCTACCAGGCGAGCCTTCCCAGCCCATTGAGCTAATGATGTCACGGGAGTGCTCTCATCGTGACAACTGCGACGTTCAATGTGGAGATCCACAAAAACAAATCGCAGACCGAGCTAACCATTTTCACACCAATGACATCGCTAACACTACTCGCTCGTGCTAGACGCAACACAAGCTTACAACGATCATAATTCAACTTTCAATCACACGCTAGTCGACACGTTCTCAGTGCAGAATTTCGTCAATCATCTGGATAGAAACCATGCTGGATGTTTTACGGTTATGTTGGGCCGTTTTTCACGAAAGCCTTCTCCCACAAAGACAACACATTTTTGAGACTGACGAGGCAAGCTAGTACATAACTCATACGAAGCAAACATATAAAGGGTTATAGTGATTTCTGAAAAAAATATGTTAGGCAAATAATATTTCAGATGGTATTATTTCGATCGGGCATGACAACAATTTCTTCCCGCCTGTCACAACGCGTTCACCGAAAACCTAATCATTTTGCTCAAACGCGCTGCCCCAAGACTACATATGCTGAATTTACAAAAGTGCAGTGCGTGGTCACAGCTTCAAAGCCAGTCTATTTTGTGTACTGTTGTTGATATTGTAGTAATGTGGAGGTTTCCTTTTCATAAGAGCACAAAAAGAAAAATAATATTACAGATAGTAGCTGAGCGCAAAGTACCTTGGAAGATCTGAAACCAGCAATTATTTTTAATTTGCGGGTTGGTCTTCTCTGCTGGTAGATCGCTGTCCGATCACTTCAACGAATTTTGTTTGTGTGCAACTGCAGCAAAAACAAAGATACTACTATTTCATTGCGAGGACCTTTATGCCATTCACACGCACAAAAAGGACACCAGATTATTGACACTATCAGTTTATAAACTGATATTGTTTTGCTAATTACAGTGTAGCGTGGTGTCTGCGAACGGAGTATTTTCTTAGTATCAGTCCAGTGTTAGCAGTGATAAGCAGTTCGGTCTATCATCTCCGTGAGGTCATACTAGCCATTGTAGCGCTTTACTCAAGGCCAAG
Source organism: Dermacentor andersoni (assembly GCF_023375885.2). NCBI lineage: Eukaryota > Metazoa > Arthropoda > Arachnida > Ixodida > Ixodidae > Dermacentor > Dermacentor andersoni. The sequence goes on along the minus strand of NC_092818.1, from coordinate 40,154,992 downwards.
TGCTAAAAACTTGGTGTGCTTCGTCCTTACCGCAGGTCGTCCATCCATTCTGTTATGGTGGCCATCAACGTTGCGTCCGTCAGGCCTCCTCCTCATTTTAGCTTCACCATCGCGAGAATGGGCAGAGAAAGGAAGCTTTCTTCCCAATCAGCCCCAGCGGGGTTCCACCACTCGTAACTGCTACAATTTGCATTAATTGGCTGGATATGCTAACTACATCCTTAGTTTCACAATGGCTAGCGCGCGCAGAAAAAGTAGAGCTGTGGTCGCTATCACTACCACGACCCCATGTCAATAGAGATGTAAGTACGTGGAGGGGCTGGGCTTGCTAACTTCGGCGCTACGACCTGCCGCCGCCACCTTAGATTTTCTATGCATACCTGCTTCTTGTTTCTATCGCACACGCATGCAGGACAAACGCGGATAAGTAATTGGATTAGATTGGGAAAATGTGTATTGAGCCTGCAGTAAAGCGCGAAGGCGCGCTTCGGACGTGGCCTACGTCGTCATCGTGGCGGTGTTAGGAATGGCCGTACGGTGTGGCAACGTGCCAGTTTTCAGCCCGCAGCACGTGTTCCAATCCCATCAGACGGGGCACACTTCAGAGAACTACGGATGACCGGCAGCCACGTGGCGCGGGGTCAACTCAGGAATGTGGTACTCGGCTGCGCCACCCGAGACAAAGCAGAGTTCTACGAAGCCCTCTGACGTCGGCTCCGGACCCTTTTCCCCTGTGCGTGTGTGCGGCACGTGTTTGTGAGCCCTCCGCCAGAAGGGCTGGTCCACAGGGACATTGAACGGTGACGTCGAACGATGACGTCGAACTATGACATCGAGCGGAGAGCTTATAAGCAGCGTTTACCGGCTGCTAGAGCGTGCTCGTCGTCGGGAGCTGAGTGCTCGTTGTCATGCTAGAAATGTACCAGTGAGCTGTGTGCTCGTAACCTGTTTGCTGTATGATAGTCTTGCGGGCTCCATATGGGAGTCGCGCTAAACTGCCAATGTATCTTGCTTAAAATGTTAATATATAAATAAATCCTGCTCGCCTAGTCCTGTCGCCACAAGGTCCTCCCTACAGCTACGACTGCCAACTCTTACAGCGGGTGCTCTGCGAGGATCCCCACTCGCCGTTGCCGGCTCGCCAGGCTCCTGCCTAGCCATCGCCTCGATGACCTGCTGGACTGTCTGTAGTTGTTTTTCTTGGTCTTCGCTCCACGTTGCTTCCTCAAGCTGCGGCGGTATATGTCCTGAGTTAGCTTGGCTTGGATGTTTGGAGCAATCCCATAGCATGTGCTCGAATGTGGCCTTCTCCCTGCAGCACGCTCTGCACTTGTCATGGGGGTGCGATTCTGGGTACATCCTATGCAATGGCGCCAGGCTTGGAAGTGTTCTTGTTTGTAGTTACCTGAAGAGCACGGCCTGCGACCTGCTCAGCCCTTTGAAAGACGGCGGGAGAAGTCTACGGGCCAGCCGAAAGCCTTGGTCAGTTCGTTATAGATGGTCATCCGGTCTTTGGCGCTGAAACACAGCGGGCAGCCATTGCCTTGGGCGTGGTCGGTGAATCCTCGCGCTCGGGCGTGTGTCGTTTCGTTGCGATTGGCATCCTTCTACGCTTGTCCTGCGTGCTCCGGGACCCACTTGATTTGAGTCCTCTTGTCGCGGCATGCCTGTCGGAGCAGAACGCGTGCCGACGTTGGGGCAATTCTTCCTTTGGCGTAGTTCCTCACCGCCTGTCTGGAGTCGCTGAGGCTCATGTGGCATTCTCGGGCTACGATGGCCAGGGCGATGGCTATTTCTTCTGCTTCCTCCACTTGCTTGCTCGATGTGCTGGCAGTCGCCCGCACGGAGTCGACCACCGCGATCGCGAAGCAGTTGCGGCCGGCATATTCGGCTGCATCCACGTATCTGGCACCGGTGTCTTCCGCGTGCAGGTGCATCCGTGCCTTGGCTATAGCGCGTCTTCTGCCTTCGTTGAATTCCGGGTGCATGTTCTTCGGCAAGGGTCAACCCGCACGTTTCATCGTACGTGGTCGGGGACGGGGCATTTTGGTTCCTGCTGTTCGTGATAACCGATGCCTAGACTGCACAGGATCTTTCTGCCGGCCTTTGTTGATGACAATCTTTCCAACTGATTGGCTCTTTGCGCTTCGACGATCTCGTCGAGTGTGTTGTGTATGCCCAGCAGGAGGAGACGTTTCGTGTTGTTAGTTTTAGGTAGACCGAGGGGTGTCTTGTAAGCCCTCCGGATTAGGATGTCTAGCTTGTTCTTTTCGCTTTTCACCCACTTGTGGAAGGCTGCCACGTACACTGGCAGAGTACGAAGGAGTGTATAGGCCTGATGAAGTTTTCCTCCGTCATGACTCCTTTCTTTGTGGTAACGCGCTTGAGCAGTCTGCTGGCATTGGACGCCTTGCCCATGATGCGGGTGATGGTGTATCCGTTCCTGCCGAGCGCTTCGATCGTCTTGCCCAGGACTCGGATCTTGCTGACCGTCGGTATTGTGTTACCATCCCTGGTGCGGACCTTGATCTTCTCGTGTTTCCTTTGCTTCTTGATTCTGTGCGTTTTGATCGGTTGGTAAAGCAGGAGCTCCTACTTACTTGGGGAGCAATGCAGTCCTGTACCTTCCAAGCTTTCTGCGATCGTGTCGACTGCCGTCTGTGGCGTGGATATTGTGCGGGCATCACTGCCCCCGTCCACCCACAGCGTAATGTCGTCCGCGTATATCGTGTGCTTCAGTCCTTCAAGATGGCATAATCTTTTGGCAACTTGAATCATAACAAGATTAAATAGCATGGGTGAGATGACGAAGCCTTGGGAAGTGCCCTGGCTCCCTAATGTCTTCTCGTCCGTCTTCAGGTCTCCGGCTCTGAGCTTCGCCATCTGCCGGTGAGGAAGCCTTTGAAATATTCGTACGACCTCTCGCCTAGGTTTAGATGCGATACCTGCGCGAGGATGGCAGAGTGCGTAACCTTGTCGAAGGCGCTTTCTAGGTGGAACCCGAGGACGGCTTTGCTGTCCCTGGTTTCGCCGTCGATGACCTGATGTTTGATAAGCAAAAAATATCAGTGCCCTCCCACTCCGTGAAGAAAGATGACCACGAAAGCTGTGTATGTGGGCCCATTAACGGCGAACTGCAACTCCGCCGTATGTGTTCACCGCGTTGCACGGTCTTCGGGATCGGCCCAAGTATGGGAAGTGCTTAATGCCTGCTTCACCTCCGCCGCTGGTCGGCCTGGCATGGCGTTACATTCGGGATCAGCCCACGTATGGGGAGAGCTGAACGCTTGCTGCACCTCTCCTGCGGGTCAGGCCGGTATTGCGCTATCTTCGGGATTTTGCTCTATACGCGGACGCGATAGTAGGGAAAGTAGCCTTTACGAGGAACCTTTAGCTCTGGTGGTCCTATATAAATACATGTAAAAGGAGAATTCGTTTTTCTCCACAACCACTGCATCAAATTTTACAAGGTTTGTTGCACTTAGAAGAAATACTTAAAATGTAGTGACTCTTGGTATAGAATTTTTTATTTAGGTCATCATTTGTTTATTCAAAATCGGCAAAAATCACAAATCTTCAGAAAACGAAACCATCAACTTTGCAATTATGTCTTTCGGCAATGAAAATTGATATCACAATTCTGTACATTGCACCTAACAGCACATCTAAAGCGGAGAAAATTCATATAATATGCATGAATCTAAAAAAAAATTTAGCAATGTGGAAATACAGCTTTTCCACAACCCTTTTTCACAACGTAACGACTTCACGTAAGATATAAATCGGCATATTGGATTTGTCCGCTTTGAATTGTCTAAAGAATTCTGTTTACATAACCGCGATGTCTGTTCTTGATGCGGAGTTATTAATTTGTAAACTTCGTGCTTCTGTATTTTTCGCACTTTCGAATTTTTGAAAATCTTTTACCAGAATTCAAGCCCTAAATATAAATTCCGCTTCCAATAGTCACTAGAATTTACCTTTATTTCCCGAATCCAGCAAAATTTATTAAAGTCGGCCCAGGGGTTATCTCAGAAAATCGTTTCGGCGTTTTACATTTATGCGAATAGGCCACGTCGGAGTTGGGCCCGAGTTAAAGCATACTCTTAACGACTTCGTTGTAAAAAAAAAAGGAATGAAAGAATAAAAGAAAAAAAATCGCCTCAGCCGTCAATATTGCCACCTCAGATTTTGTCATGATGGCACCGCCACCATCGGCACTGCTCCCTGATCAGCTACCAAGCTGTTCACTTTCGTTATCTTCCTTCCCTCGGCGGCAGTGCACTGTCTTGATGCCGACGACATGCTAAATCTGCACCATGATTCCGTCATGCATCGCTTCTGCGACCAAGCAAGCTTTCGGCGGCACACGTTCACTGCCGTATTGACACTAAAACTTTAAAATGCTTGCCTTCGAGAAAGCAGCGTGAATAAAAATGGAACGCGACTATGTGACCATGGGGAGCATGTTCACGGGGCCATACTATTGATGACAGCATCACAAAAGGCTAGGTGTGGTCAGGTTGACTTTACAGGTTTGGAAGGAATGACTGACGGGCTAGTTGCGTCATTATCACATGAAGAACAGCGCTTAATGTTAGCGCAGTTTGTGTGTGGTTCCCCCTGTGTGTGTCCCGTCGTGAAGCGCTGCTCTTTCTTTGACTTTACAGACGTTCTTTTTCTGCGTCAGTTACGTCTTCCAAGAGTGTTTACTTCGAAAATGTTTGTTCGCATTGCTCTTACAGAAGCATATTTAGTCGAAATTTGTTCGCTTGGCTGCTTAATCTCGAGGACGGGCTCCAAACTGCTCATTTTCTTTAACCACGTAAAAACCATTACTGAAAATTTAGTTAACGTAGCTTTGTTAATTACGCAAACAACTTCTCAACTTACTCCGCATCTAGAGGTTACCAATCTGAACACTTGAATGATAAAATGATGTTAACATTCTTTGCATCGTTCGAATAGTTTTGTTTCGTGCAGGTGAAAGCAGCCGGCATATTGATGGTGCTGTAGACTTCTTATAAAGTAAGTGTGAAAGCTTGAACAGGTTATCTTGGCACAAATCAACTTCATGAGCTTAAGCACATGAACCAACCTTGCACGTCTGTCTTTACAGCCGATTCTCATACATTATACAAGAAGCACCTCAGCGCTACGGTACATCCCACAAGGTGTGCGAGAACATTGTGCGCGCTCCCGATTAGGTTTCTGAGCGTTGGTGGCATCAGACTCGGTTTCCTGGCATCATAAAGAATAAAAACAGCTTCCTAGAGGAAAGCATTGGGTACATTTTAAGCAGTTTGTAACATATGGATCAGCACGGATATGTACGTTAGAACGAAAAGTACTGAAATATTAAAGTGAGGGTTTCGCTGCATGTATTTTGGCTGTCTAATGTTAATATCTAAAGAAAGAAATGCTTTGATTTTGTGACAATTAATGCTTACATGAAATATGAGCTCCGACACAGTACCCGCGGTGGAACTGGCCCCTGGAATACAGGGCTACATTAAACCACGATATGCTGGTTTATACCACCAGCACTATGTTTAAGCTAATATTGAAAGCAAGTGTATTCTTTCTTTTAAGGGGCGGGCTGCTTTTTTTAGCGTCTAACCACAGTTCCGAAGTTATCAGTTAGCTCAAGATGCGCCTGCATGTGTTTCTAATATCCAGTGTGTTGGCACGGATTCAATAGCGAAAGAGCGCTATCTTATCAGATTGCGCGCGTGAAGCGAATACTGGCGTACATTCTCCATCACATTTGCCGACCCCAGATTGCGCTGCAATGTACGAGTATTCCAATCTGACGAACCGACGCCTTGATCCGTAGATCGGAATCAGAGGAAGCACTTTGCGCGCAGCCATCGGTATCTTTGGTGTTATTTTCTTTTCCAGCGCAAGCTCATCTTATAATGAGTAACATTCGTGATGGACTCTTTTGTAAGTGTTTTGTTCTTGACATTTCTACAACGTGAGAGTATGGAGGTTCTCCATCTTTATTTAGAGAATACTGGGAAATGGACTAGGCCTTTTCTTGCGTCTGCGTTTACACATTTGCCGCACCAATTTGTTTTCCATAACTTGCGTTTTAATTTAGGGGGCTGTAAAGCACAGCAACCTTTTACTAACAGGATGTTGTAATAACACAGAAAATATAAATGCTTATTTGTCGGCTTTCACTTTATGGTAAGGAATTTCAATAAAGATGTACTTACGATAATTAAAAGCCTATCCGTTTGACAACGTTTCATCTGAGTTCCCCTTTGCAAGGTGATACAGACTTGCAGATTGTTCGTATTGGGCATCCTCGACATATGTCCAAGCGCCATACAAAAAGTTATTCCGAATGTTTCATTTCAGGAAGGCGTCTTACCCTCCTGTCTTTCATTCCCGTTCGCAAACACGCATAAGACGAAAGTGCTGCGTGAAGAGCGTCGTTAGTCCAAGCCAACTAGCTACCGTAACTCACCTCGCCTATATCGCTGTCATTTAGGCTTAGATAAGAAATATTATTATTTTAAACCAACGCATCACGAATCCAAAAAGAGCTGCGCACGACCAGCCCAGCTAGGTTTCTTTCATTTCGTACATCGTCGTAGCGGCTAATAGTCGCTCACGAAGCAGAGCACTGAGTGTGGATATGGCAGAGAAGGTGTTCTATATAATGTCTCGTCACCCACCGAAAATTGCCCGCCGTGCTACTGGCCATTCCTAGAAAATTGTATATGTGACGTCCAGCCATTTGGAACACAGAAACCTTGTTCTGCGATGGGAGAGGCCAGTTGAGAGACTGTGTGGTTATGGAGATAAAGACACGCTATTTTCTGCAGTAACTTAGGCATGCATGGATGAATGCCTTTATTTATTGAGAAAAAGGAGGAGCAAGCATCAGTGGAAGCACGTCTCAGCAGACTGGGAAAGAAGCGGGGGGACAAAGATGAAAAGCTGGGGCTTGGGTGGCAGGCGAAGTCGCAGCTTAGAGGCGAGAGAATATAAGCAAGAGTTGGCGAAACCAGTTGAATTCCAGTGTAGATGTGTGATGAGCCGAATAAATGATTGGAGTCACCGCCCAGCATCCGTCCTTTCTGGCAGTATAAGCTCCCACCATTCTTGTTAACAAACCTTTACTGAAAACCAATCTTCGCAATTACTTATTCATCAGCCATGCCTAGCCACGTATTCCTTAGTGGCAGGGTCTGTGGATAACAACTATGCTGTCCCGACATGTTACGACCATAACGTGGCGCTTGCGGTTACGGATGCCACACTCGTGACTCTTACTATACTACTACTATACTGCGCGAATACTATAAACATGAGTTTAGTGCACAAGTTAGTGAACAGACATTTTAGAACCGCGTTTTTCGTCCCACATACGCCCAACGCCAGCACCATTGTTGCATGTCATGGTGTGAGTCCCTTCAAGACAGAGACGCGAACGCAAACATAAGAACGTGTTAGAAGACAGGGTCTTGGGCCTCGTGCCAAACTTATCCAAGCCAACAATATGTTAACAATCATGCCGTCGTTTCTATGCAAAGAGGTTGTGTATTTAAACTTCTGGAGTGACAGTCCAATCCGCCACCTACGGGAGCGCGTGAAGCCACCGGGGGCCTTATTGTTAGAGGAAAAGGAGTGCGGCCACAGTACATGGCTGTGGTATACGCGCGACGCAACCTGTGCTTGCGGTTCTGCGATGAAAAAATAAAATTAAACCCCTTTAGCAAGTATATCAGTCCACCATTTTGTGTCGCAGTTGTCAGAAATAAAATGTCCTGGTGGTGAGTGCCTTGTGTTCTGTGTACAATATTGTTACGAGGAGTTGCGAAGAAATGGTTTTATTTACAGGACAATTGGACGATGATGGTAGCGTGATCGTAGCGCAGCCCCGCCTCTCTAACTCCTCGTTTTCTTTGTCCTCTCTTTCTTCTCTTCTTGTCCGTGCCTTTCGTATCTGTTACATTTCCCCGCAAGCAGACGAAGCCCGTGGGGCGAGTCAGGATGTACAAGCAGGGTAGAAAGGCTTCAGGCGAGCAATATGAGTCAGCTGAGTTGTGCTTGATCGCCGACCATTGCACAGGACGCGAGCTATGACGTAAGTGAGTTCGCTCAGGCGGTCCACAACTACAAATGGGCCTGAATATTGTGACAAGAACTTTTGGCACAATCCACGCTTGCGTTGCGGTGTCCAAAGGAGGAATAAGTCACCTTTTTGGAGCGATGCTTGTACGTGACGGTCGTCGTATCGCTCTTTCGAACGACTTTGCGAGGCCAGAGTACGAATACGAGCTATTCGACGCGCTTCTTCGGCGAGACACAAATTCTTCAATACAGAATCATCACTGTGCAGAACGAAGGGTAAGAAAGTGTCCAGAGGGCTTCGCGGTAAACTTGCATACAGGAGATAAAAGGGGCTATAGTTCGTGGTTTCGTGCTTCGCCGTGTTGTATGCATAAGTGATGAAGGGCAGCACGTCGTCCCAGTTCTTATGATTGGAGGAGACGTACATGGCAAGCATGTTAGTCAGCGTTCTGTTTGTCCTTTCAACGAGGCCATTGGTCTGTGGATGATACGGCGTGGAATGACGGAAATGTGAAGTGCACAAACGAAGTTACTCTACAATGGCATCAGCCGTGAACTGGCGACCACGGTCGCTGATGATGACACGTGGTGGGTCATGACGAAGGACACGGCATGGAGCAGGAAGGCCGCCACGCAAGCAGCGGTGGAAGACGGTATGGCTGCAGTCTCTGCATAACGTGTAAGATGGTCTACGCAGACTATTATCCAGCGGTTCCTGTTGTTAGATAACGGGAACGAACCCAAAAGGTCAATGCCTACTTGCTTGAACAGCGTACTTGGTGGTGTCAATGGCCGAAGGGGACCCGGGGCTGCGGTAGTCGGTCGCTTGCGACGTTGGCACGTTTCACAACTAGCGACATAGCGCTTGGTTGTTTCGTACATCTTGGGCCAGTAAAAGCGCTCCTGCGTGCGGTGCAGCGTTCCTACGAAGCCGAAATGGCCGGATGTCACATCGTCATGCATGGCGCGTAGAACGTCGAAGCGGAGACTCTCGGGGACAAGAAGCAGAAAACGCGCTCCATGCCCGGAGTAATTACTTTTGTACAGCAATTTATCACGGGCAGTAAAGCGACCGCTGCCTTTAGAAGTACGGGCGTCGACAAAAAGCGGATCAAGGGTAACATCATACCGTAGTTCTCGCTGAAAGTCTGCCGCGTCAGGGAACGTAGGAGTAACAGCAGCGAGACAGTCGTCGAAATTCTCAGCATCGCAGTCGGTAGTCGCAAGAGGAATCCAAGAGAGGCAGTCTGCGTCAGCGTGACGACGGCCACTCTTGTACGATACCACAAAGTCGTATTCCTGGAGGCGCAGCGGCCAACGTGCGAGGCGAGCAGAGGGATCATGCAAACCGACCAGCCAGCATAAAGAATGATGGTCGTTGATAATCTTGAATGGTCTACCGTAGAGATAACATCGACAGTTTGGTACGGCGAAAACGGCTGCCAGGCATTCCTGTTCCGTAACCGTATAATTGCGTTCAGATTCGCTCTGACAACGGCTGGCATATGCGACAACATGTTCTGCGCCACTGTGACGTTGTACAAGCACCGCTCCTATCCCGATTCCACTCGCATCAGTGTGAACTCCAGTCGTGCAAGATGGATCGAAGTAACGCAAGAGGAGTGCTGACGTTAGTATAAACTTCAGTTGAGAGAATGATGCGTCACACTCTGGTGTCCAATTGAAAGATGCATTTTGTCGCAAAATACTTGTCAACGGGTAAACGATGTCGGCAAACCGGGGAAGAAAACGACGAAAATACGAACATAGGCCAATTAATGAGCGGAGTTCTCGTGCTGACTGCGGTGGCTTGAAAGAGCTCACTGCTTCAATCTTACGAGGGTCGGGTCTGCCGCCATCCTTGTCGACTAAGCGTCCCAGGACCAGTGTTTGACGTTCGCCGAACCGACACTTTTTTGAGTTTAGGACCAGTAAAGCTTTCTCAATGCAGTCGAGAACGAGGCTGAGGCGTTCGTTATGTTCTTCAAACGTGCGGCCAAAGATTACAACATCATCGAGGTAACACATGCATATCTTCCACTTTAGACCACGTAGTACTATGTCCATGAATCTTTCAAAGATGGCAGGAACATTGCAAAGGCCAAAAGGCATAACATAAAATTCGAATAGGCCATCTGGAGTCACGAAAGCGATCTTTTCCTTTTCGGCACGGTGCATAGGTATTTGCCAGTACCCCGATTGCAAATCAAGTGTTGAGAAGTAAGAAACAGCGTGTAAGCAATCAATGACGTCATCGATTCGCGGTAGGGGATAGACATCCTTCTTCGTCACTGCGTTTAGATGTCTGTAATCCACGCAGAATCTCCAGGAGCCATCTTTTTTTCGGACCAGGATTACTGGGGCTGCCCATGGACTAGATGACTCTTGAACGACACCTTTGTCCATCATCTCCTTTACTTGCTCGGCAATAACTTTGCGCTCGGACGATGACACTCGGTAGGGCTTCTGGCGGATGGGGTGTGCTGAGCCGGTAGCTATTCTGTGAGGAGCGCGGGACGACGGTAAATGAAGGGGTGCATCTCCATGCGTGAAGTTGAATGCGCCCTCATGCCTGGCAAGGACTTGTACCAGTGCTTGCCGTTCCGATGTACCGAGAGCCTTGCTGATCATGCCAAGCGTTAGCTCTTCAGAATGGCGATTATCGCAAGGAAAGCAAGCTGTAGAGACGTCTGTAGTTAGGGCTGCTATTGAACTACATGCGGCTTCATCGAAAAGAGCGATTTTCATACCGTGAGGAAGGACAACCGGCGTGGCAGAACAGTTCAGCGTCCACAATGTGGTGACTCCTTTCGTCATTCACACGACAGAGCAGGGCACAAGTATATTTTTTAGCACAGTTTATGCGGAGAGGCCTAACTACAAGATCAACACAATCAGCATCAACAGTAGTTGTAAAAACACGAACGGGCGTCAGGCACCACGATGGTACAATCACTTCATCAAGAACACTGAGTGTGTCTGTGTCGCCGTCATCACCACCCAAACTTTGTTCGAAATGTGCTGATATAAATAACTCGTTCAATGAGATTTCGTCACAACCACAGTCCACGGAAGCACCTCACTGTAGTGGCTGCACGTCTACCGATAACCTACACGTGCGCTACTGCGACACGCCCCTTTGATAACAGCTTATATACCGCGGCGCCGAGCGTAGCCGGCGCACTTCTTCCCAGCTTATCACAGTCGGCGGCCCAGCTGTGCTGGTGCTCGCCAGTCACCTTGTCAATGAAATAAAGCAATTCCCTTTGCGTACTGTCCCTGCAACCGCCTGGTTCCTGCCTGCCTGGAAAAAACACCACATAATGGCGACGAAGATCAACGCATCGACAGCAGGACCCTGCAGCTAAGTTGACAGTCTCTTCTTCGGAACCGACAATACTGCGAAATGGCCTCGCAGCTGCGACAGATGGAACCTTTTGACGACTCGACCAGTGACTGGACGTCGTACGACGAGCGACTCTCATCGTATCTGAGGGCAAACAAGGTTCCAGCCGACCTTCAAGTCGACGTTTTCGTGAGTCTCATCGGTCAGAAAACCTACCAACTGTTAAAGTCTTTGACTGCTCCCGATACGCCTACATCGAATTCGTTAAGCGAGTTGAGGGAAGTTTTGAGCAAACACCTGTCGCCAAAGCCATCCGTTATTGCCGAGAGAGCCAAGATTTATCGCGCCGTGCAGGGCGAAACGCAGACGATAGCTCAGTTTGTAGAAGAGATACGCAGGCTAGCTCAAACCTGCGATTTCGGTTCTTTTCTCGACGATGCGCTTCGCGACAAGTTTGTGTGTGGCATGCAGCGAATAGATATCCAGAGACAGCTGTTCGTCGAGGACAAGCACTTAACTTTCCAGAAGGCAGTTGACCGTGCTCGGGCGTCCGAGGCCGCAATGAACAATGCAGTGACAGCCCATGATTTATCAGATAGCGGTGGCCTAGTTCACAGAATGCAGAGCGGAAAGCAGAAGAATAACTACGCAAGTAAACGTGCCAAATCCCAGCAGTGTTATCGCTGTGGTTCTTTTAAGCATGATGCGCAAGCGTGTCCGCACGCACGAGCTACTTGCTTCGCATGTAACCGGCAAGGGCACATAGGCAGAATGTGCAGAGCAAGAGCGGAACCAAAAAACCAGAAGCAGTGTATGCGCACGCTTGAGTGCAAGACCCAGCACGACTTCACTAAGCTCAACAGTGTCGACGTGTCACGAACGGCACCCATAGTGGTAGGCGTAAATGTAGAAGGAACTACCGTAAACATGGAGCTCGACACTGGAGCAGCAGTATCGGTCATGTCGCACTATCAGGCTAGAGTGTACTTTCCTGGTGTTCGTTTGCAACCAACAAAGATGCAACTGAAGACGTACACAGGGGAAACCGTAAAGCCTATAGGAGTAATGGATGTGCTGTTCCGCCACAATAACCAAGAGGCACGATTGCCGCTTTACATTGTTCCACAAGGCGGCATACCGCTTTTAGGTCGCAACTGGCTACAGCATATCAGGCTAGACTGGGGTGGCATTCGAGGTCTTTGCAAGGTGTCCACTGCGTCAGGCAGTCCACCTGCAGCACTAGAAGCGCTGCTACGGAAAAACGAAGACCTGTTTAAGGATGAGTTAAGGACCATACAAGGAGAGCAGGCAAGCCTCAAGTTTAAGGATGCCCAAGTGCCTCGTTTTCTAAGAGCACGGAGTGTGCCTTTCGCTCTTGTGAAAAGGGTAGAGGCTGAATTGGAAAAGCTCGAGAAGTTGAGAATCATTTCTCGTGTCGCCAGTAGCAAGTATGCTACGCCAATTGTTCCCGTAGTAAAGAGCGACGGGTCGATTAGAATCTGTGGAAATTACACACTCACGCTGAACTCAATCCTAGATGTAGAAACGTACCCGCTTCCAAAGCTGGATGAGCTTTTGGCAGCATTAGCTGGTGGTCAGAAATTCACCAAAATTGATTTGGGTCGGGCTTATCAGCAAGTCGAGATGGACGAGGAATCCAAAGCCTACCTCACCTTGAACACGTCCAAGGGCTTATATGTTGTTAACAGTTTGCCTTTTGGCATCGCCTCAGCGCCGGCGATCTTTCAGAAGATCATGCATAATATTCTGAAGGGCCTTGACGGAGTTACTTGCTACATCGATGACATCATGGTCACCGGAAAGACTGAACAGGAGCACCTAAAGAATTTGGAGGTGGTATTGAGACGGTTATCAGACAGAGGCATTCGGGTAAAGAAAGAAAAATGCGAGTTTTTCAGACAAGTTGCAGTACTTGGGACATGTCATTAGCGCGCACGGAATTGAACCGGCAACTGACAAGCTAGAAGCCATCGCAAAGGCTCTGCGTCCCACGGACATGCAGCAATTGCATTCACTGTTAGGCTTGATAAACTACTATGGCAAGTATGTTCCTAACCTGTCAAACGTCGTTTTACCCCTAAACAGATTGCTGCGACTCGATGTTCCCTGGGCCTGGAGTGACGAGTGCGAAGCAGCCTTCTCGCATATCAAGCAGCTGCTGTCGCAGCCACCGGTTCTCGCTCACTACGACCCCAGTGCGCGCCTGCAACTGTCGTGTGATGCATCGGCATACGGTATAGGAGCTGTCATCTCTCATGTGGAGCCAAACGGTCAGTGCCATCCGGTTGCGTACGCATCACGTACCTTATCTTCAGCGGAGGTCAACTATAGTCAACTGGAAAAAGAGGCGCTCTCTCTAGTTTTCGGCGTCAAACGTTTCCACTACTATATTTTCGGGCGTTCATTTGTTGTCGTTACTGACCACAAACCCTTGCAGAAAATTTTCGGTCCCAAGACCGGAATACCAACTGTTGCCGCAGCTAGGCTGCAACGCTGGGCTTTAGTTGTCTGCTTACAATTTTACTTTGCAGTATAAGCCATCGAGTCAAAACGCCGAAGCAGATTGCTTATCTCGATTGCCTCTGCCAAGTGAAAGTAAAGAATGCTCGGATGACCAGTTTTATCTCCTACGCATGCAGTCCTTGCCAATTAACTGTCGCGATGTGGCACGCGAAACGGCCCGAGATCCGATTCTAAAGATAGTCATGCAGCACGTAATGAACGGTTGGCCTGAGACCATCGTGAGTGAAGAAATGAAGCCGTTTTTTCACAGACGCTGTGAACTTTCTGCACAGCTAGGGTGTCTTCTTCTTAGAATGCGGGTCGTTATTCCTCGGAAACACCAGTCGCAGATGCTCGAAGAATTGCACCAGGGACATCCTGGAATTGTTCGGATGAAAGAACTAGCACGTCGTTACGTGTGGTGGCCAGGCACCGATCGCGACATTGAGACCGAAGTACGTTCCTGCAGCCCGTGTTTAACTCAGCGCGCGATGCCTTGCCCGGCTCCTTTGCACGCGTGGGCATGGCCAACCAGACCATGGGAACGTCTGCATATCGATTTTGCAGGACCTTTCAAGGGCGCCATGTTCCTGGTTGTGGTCGACGCTCACTCCAAGTGGCCGGAGGTGTGCCAAGTGCGAGACACGTCCGCGGAAAACACAGTAAACCGTCTCCACGAAATCTTCTGCAGGTTTGGTTACCCTGAAGTTGTGGTATCTGACAATGGACCGCAGTTCATCTCAGCTGTGTTTTCAAACTACCTTAAGAGCATTGGCACGCGCCATGTAAGGACGTCAGCCTACCATCCGAGCAGTAATGGACAAGTTGAACGATTTGTCCAAACTTTGAAAGCGGCAATGCGGAAAAGTACTGCCGCGAGCTTAAGCACAACGTTGGGCGAGTTTTTGTTGTCTTACAGGAACACTCCACATGCCACCACGGGCGAGGCGCCGGCCACTCTCCTGCTACAGCGTAGACTCCGCACCTGTCTAGATGCCGTCAAGCCCTCGCTGCAGCAGAAGGTTTCGACGCGGCAGTTCGTCCAGACAGTGCGTCGCAAGCAGCGCGCACGTGAATTCGCTGTGGGTGAAAGTGTTCTTGTGCGAAATTTCAGACGCGGTGCAAAGTGGTTGCCTGGGATTGTGTTAGGGCGGACTGGACCTGTTTCATACAGAGTTCGTGTGGAAACCGGTCGAGGTGTGTTTGCCTGGAAGCGCCACCAGAACCACATAATTGAAGCCAGGGATATGGACTTTCCGTACATCCCTGAACAGCGAGATGACCCCGAGCTGCCGCGACCCGACAGCCCCCACCCGGTGCAGCCAGCTTTGTCTTCTCTTCCAGCCACGGCAGAGCGGCGTTATCCTGCAAGGCAGAGGCGCCCTCCAGACCGCTATGTGCCATGAACTGCGTTTTGTTTCAGTGCATGCGCCCGAACTACAATAAGAACGGGGGAGTGTAGTGGCTGCACGTCTACCGATAACCTACACGTGCGCTACTGCGACACGCCCCTTTGATAACAGCTTATATACCGCGGCGCCGAGCGTAGCCGGCGCACTTCTTCCCAGCTTATCACAGTCGGCGGCCCAGCTGTGCTGGTGCTCGCCAGTCACCTTGTCAATGGAATAAAGCAATTCCCTTTGCGTACTGTCCCTGCAACCGCCTGGTTCCTGCCTGCCTGGAAGAACACCACACGCACTGTTCAAGAAAATCGATACCAAGAATAACGTCGTGCGAACAACGAGAAAGAACAAGGAATTCCGACACAAACACTTTCCCAGCCAACAAAAAACTCGCAGCACAAACACCAAGGGGATGAAGCCACTCGCCGCCTACTCCACGAAAGGTAATACCGTCGTTCCAAGAAAACATAACTTTGGGGCGCAGCCGGTTTTTGAAAGCGATGCTCATCACAGACACAGTCGCCCCAGTATCAATTAACGCCGTGGTCGCTATTCCGTCAATCGAGACATTCACTGTGTTTTTGAACGTCACAACAGGCAGAGGTATTTCTTGCAAAGACCGTGCGGCGACCACACATCCACTGGCCGCGGATGCTAGTTTCGCGGGGGCGGTGAGGAAGAACGGCGCCGAGGGGACGGAGAGCGACGGGGACGGCTATTTGGTGGCGTCAAACTCAGCTCAGATGCTGGCGAATCGCCGAGTCTGGTCTCGTGTGAGAAGTGATCCCTTGGAAGCAAATCGGTCGTCCGCAGGTCATATGAAGTGCGGACGGGTTCTGGGTGGCGAGAACGTCGATGGTGTCCTGCGTGATTGACGGGCTTGGCGACAATACCGAGCTATATGCCCTGTGGAACCGCAGTTGTAGCACGCGGGAGGGTCGCGGTTCACAGCGCCTTCCTCGAAACGAATGGTAGATGGCTGCGGGCGGCGAGAAAGTTCGTGGTCATGTGGATAACGTGTCTCTGCTGCTTGATGAAACCCGTTATATCTTTCATTAGTCGCGTCGTGTTAGTAGGGTTGGTGCTGTTCTTGTCGTGGCCTGACAGAAGTCGCAGGGCCTCGGGGGTAAAAACGCGGCTGCTCTTGTTGTGGCCGAGCGTCATAAGTAGGGCCTCTGTCGTAGAGACGTGACTGCTGTCGGGGCGTGAGTTCATAATCCTCAGTGCCCCTTGCCGCAGAATACGGGGAGAAGGATGCCACGTTTGGCTCAATATCTAGGGGTAGGCGGAAGCTATGAGTGCCTGGATGTGTCACTTGCGCGTGCAGGCTGAGTTCTTCCCGAACTATTTGTCGGATCGTTTATTCAAGGTCAAGGGGCTGGTTGCTGTCCCCGTTTGCAACTGTCGTTACATTGGCTAGCCTGCCAAACTTCGGCGTTATGCGCCCCGTCTTTAGTTGCTCGAAAGTACGACAGTGCCGAATGATGTCAGCGACGGATGCCAGGCTGTCTTTTGCAATGAGGAAATTGTAAACATCCTCGGCAATTCCTTTTTGGATGTGCCCGACTTTGTATTCCTCGGACATTCCAGAGTCCACCATCCTACATAGGTTTATTACTGCCTCATTGTAGGTTGTACAGGTTTCGCCTGGTACTTGCGCACGTTGCAGTAGCGTCTATTCTGCCCTTTTCTTTTTAGTCGCGGAGACGCCGAATCGCTCTTTGATTTCCGAAACAAATCTTCCCCATGTTGTGAATGTTTCCTCGTGGTTGTCGAACCACACTAACGCAGTATCCGTTAGAAAGAACACGACGTTCGAAAGCTGAGAAGCGCTGTTCCACATGTTGGCGGCACTCACCCGGTGATAATGGATGAGCCATTCCTCGACGTCTTCGTCCGATCTTCCGGCGAAGGGACGCGCATCTCTCAGTTGCAGAACAGAACTTGTCGGGGCAGCAGTTGGAATGGGCCGTTGTTCTTCTGCGTCGTGGGACATGTTCAGCTCCGGTGAATTCGGTGGGAGTCCAGCAAGGCGACGGCTCCGTCGAAGAACTTGTGGTTCAGCCTCCGTCTTCGGGTGTCGATTACGCAGCACCTTCCACCCCAACTGTTACGAGGAGTTGCGAAGAAATGGTTTTATTTACAGGATAATTGGACGATGATGGTAGCGTGATCGTAGCGCAGCCTGGCCTCTCTAACTCCTCGTTTTCTTCGTCTTCTCTTTCATCTCTTCTTGTCCGTGCCTTTCGTATCTGTTACAATATGTTGCGAGAACTGAAAAACAGTCGCTTCCTGTTTTCTTCATTGAGTAACCTGCCGTGTGCGTCGGCACTGTGATGCCCTTTTGTTGATACGTGGTGCCGGCTCGTATTGACACAACGACATGACCTCGAAATGTAGTATCCTCATGCCATTTCTTAAACAGATCACTATTTGTGTAAATCAGCGTTTTCGGTTGAAACCAAGAAAACAAGAAAATAAATATTCAACGGTAGGTATCATTTTGTCCGGCATTTGAGCTCTAGCTGAAAAGAGTCGGTGAAAGCAAATTTACAATAAAGCTAAGGCGACCCACAATCTGCACACAGCCGCAAGGCTACATGCGCTCTAATGAGAATAACCTGCCAAAGTTAAGGTCATGTGTCAGCTGGCCGCTAAAGGAATCTTTACTTTTTTTTCGTTTCTGCATTCATTCTGCCTGCGTCTGCGGCAAAAATGCGAAGTGGGATGGTTGTGGTGGTGGTGGTGGTGAATTGTAGCAGCAGGCGGGTTTAGCCTGGCGAACAAGTCCGGCAATTGCTCCAGGCAGATAGATAAACAGAAATTGGTGGAGGCAGGTGGTAGTGTAATGGTTAGCGTGCCCATTTCCCAAATGCAAGATGGAACATTTGGGAGATGGGCTCGAATCTCGGTGGTTTGTTTGTAAAGACAGCTTTCTGTGCTCTCTGGTGCCTGCGAAGCTCAGAATGAGGCGGCATCGTAACGACAACGGTCGCCGTCAATGTAAGAGAATAAGCGGGGGTGCAAAGTCACGCCTAAAGCCGAAAGCACATTCAGAGGAAATACACTATACTCTTGCCGACAAAAAAAAAACGTGATGAGTAACGAGCGGTGTTGTTGAGCGAGGCTGTAGACGGATAACGTCACCATAGACAGGACAACGCTCCAATGCCGGTGCTCAGCGGAAATATACGTCGACAGTATGTCAACTAGCGTGTAATTGATACTTCATTAAGGTCGTTGCATGTTTGTGTTGTGTCTAGCAGGAGCGAGTAGCGTAAGAGATGACACTGGAGAGAAGGCGGTGAGCAAAGTCCGCGAAAAGTAATTCAGGATATCCATATTGAACGTCGACGCCATGTTGAATAAAGCCTGCGACTTCAGTTGCTCAGCCGCCAGAAAGGATTGTGTCGTAGCATACCGCTGGGCATATTTGGCGACCACAGCGATAAACACACATTTTACGGAAGTAAACGGAGGAAAGGGACGTAGTGAGTTGGCCGCCCTTTTCGAGGTCTGGCATAGTTTGAAAAATGAATGTGGCGAAGTATGACGCACAAAATAGTATATGTCAACCCAAACGAATCAGCGTGGTCATACTTGCGCGACGAACTTGCAGCGATGAGAGTTTTCATTGCGTACTTTGGAATAAAAACGAGCACATCAGAGACGTCCGAGGGACATTTCTAGGGTACAAGAGCACAACACCTCCCCCCCTCCCAAAAAAAAAAAAGATCGCGAATATAAGCTTACGAATATGGGCGTCGTAAGATCGAGCACTACGGCGCTTGTTGATCTTGTTTAGGATCACGTCAGCATTTCATTCAGCGTTTATTTCTGAGAAAAAGAGTTGAAGGCGCCCGTTTATTTGCATCACAATGGCAGGCGTAATCCGGCAAACATTGACAGCATTTCATTAGAGAGTGCCTGTCTACTCTGTGGAGATAGCGCATGACAATGACAACAAGCGCAGAAAGCTTTGCTTACATCGATTCGCACATACATAGGATTCGCATAATTTGTTCACTCATAGAATACAGTGCATTCTATGGTGTCATTCTTCGACAGATGGTACCGATTTTCGCGCAATGAGGATTGGAAGAAATTGTCTCACCTTCCGGCTGTCACCTTCCTCCTTCTGCCAACATTCCTTCCCCTCCGTAGTTGCTTAGCTTTTATTGGGTTCGGCTGCTGATCACGAGCTCTCGAGATCGAATCCCAACCACGGCAGCGGCATTTCAGTGGGTGTGAAATGCCAAAAACCGCGTACTTAGGGTTAGGCACACGTTAAAAAATCCCAAGTGGTCTAAATTATTCTAGAATCCTCCACTACGGCGTGCCTCATAATGAAATCGTGGTTTTGGCTAGTAAAACCTCATAATGTGCTATGTAACATTCCTTAAGGATGTCCTCGGCAGTCGCACAACTCTTGAATACAATTAAGCGTCAGGAGTTGTGCGCGAGGTCTTTGAGTATGTGGATACCCTTTATGGCGTTCGATAGCTGCTAGTCTACATGGCGGCTATATAATATAGGCGGAACGGCAACATGGTAGAGAATGTGGGGAACACACAAATCCCGGATATATTACTGCACAATAATTTTAAATATCGTTCTTGCTTCACGCACGTGGACAACCGCCATAGGAGACTACTTTGGAAACTAACTGCAAGTACTGTATATGTCGTACCCAATGGTGTACCTGGCCTGGTGGCCAGTAAATGGAGACGTAATATTGCGAACAGCTTCGGCTATAGCATGCTAACCGACAACGACACAAACTGAAGTGACTTGTGCAAGAGTGGACAGGGAACACTAAAGACGCTACAAGGACAAGCGCCCAGTTGGATGTTTGCGCCTATCCTTGTCGTCTCTAGTGTCCCGTGTCCACTCTTGCCCTAGTCACTTTAGCACGGAATACCAACTAGCCCGGACTCTTACCCTGCGATGACACAGGGACAGTTTGCTCAACTCTTGTATCGTGACTTTTGTGTTAAGGTGAAAAACCAACTTATCCATGTATATTTCGTAATGCTTAAGCACATCTAGATTTGCAGCTGCGGCGGTAGCCCATGAATGCTCATTGCAATGTCGCTAGTGAAATATTTGTGTGCACCTTAACGAATTCGATAGTGGAAAATCAAGATCCGTCCTCGACGGCGTCTCTAGTAGACACTGTGCGATGTTCGGACGTTAACAATGTGCGCCGACTGAAGAAAGGCTGCCCCGAAGTACTTCTGACGATTAGGCTAGCTTCTTTACTCCGTAGAATGAAAAAAAAAGAAAAGGAAAAAAAAAGAACCGCATCAAAAGTCCAGAATCAACCATTGCTCGTCGCGACTAAACGCTCTTAGGATGACGAGTAATTTCTAGGCGACGAGCGAATACGCTTGATCAAGAACACTGATAACACCTGCGGGACAAGCATTGTGGCGAAGTTCAATGCGCAGGGATAGCTTTTATTTTTTTTTTATTTTGTTTGGTTGACGTCATCACACGTCACCGCGGGAAGCTTGAAAAGGTTAAGGT
This sequence comes from Dermacentor andersoni, assembly GCF_023375885.2. Classification (NCBI taxonomy): domain Eukaryota; kingdom Metazoa; phylum Arthropoda; class Arachnida; order Ixodida; family Ixodidae; genus Dermacentor; species Dermacentor andersoni. Next base: position 40,134,103 of record NC_092818.1, on the reverse strand, counting down.
TAGTACGCCACGTGGTGGCACTCACGCGAACTAAACCCTCACGTCCAGAAAAGCTGGATACGCGGGGACATTTTGTGGCACGGACAACGCCGACGTCGAGGACTGGCTTACGATGTACGAGGGAGTGTGCGACAACAACAGGTGGGATCCAACAATGATGCTTGCAAACGTAATATTTTGTCTGAGAGGAACTGCGAAGCAATGGTACGACACACACGAAGCTGACCTAACGAGCTGGGATGTCTGCAAAGAAAAAATGCGAGACCTGTTTGGCAGACCTGTCGGTCGTCAGCTGGCAGCAAAAAAAGAACTTGCGTGCCGTGCTCAGACGTCCACAGAATCCTATGTCATGTACATACAGGATGTGCTGGCCCTCTGTCGCAAGGCTGATGACAACATGACCGAGGCAGACAAGATTGGTCACGTACTGAGAGGTATTGCAGACGATGCCTTCAATCTCCTAATGTGTAAGGATTGTGCCACTGTGGATACAATTGTAAAGGAGTGCGGGCGCTTCGAACAAGCGAAGGGCCGCCGCGTCGCTCAAACTTTCGACCGGCTGCCCAATACCACCGCGACATCTTCTTGCGAAGACCCGCCGCGGTTCGGTCAGCCCGCAGGACCGGAAGATATCACGCGCATCGTTCGCCGTGAGCTTGAGGCCATGGCTCCGGCTCCAGTTCGTCCCGACTGTCGGGAAAGCGTGCCCGCTATCTCCCTTATACAAGCGGTCATTCGGGAGGAAATAGCAAGTTTGCGCATTCCATCTCTCTGCTCGGTCCGCCATACAAACACCTACCAGATTCCTCCGGCCGCTCGCTCCCAGACGCAAAGCTTTCCGCCACGCCGTCGCAACCCAGCTGACGGGCGCACAGTGGATGATAAACCCATCTGTTTTAATTGTTCCGGCATTGGACACATCGCCCGTCATTGCCGCAACCACTGGTCGTCGCCTCCTCGGTGGTCGTCTCCGAGTCATTACCGCCAAGTATCAGACAATCGCACTTTCTCGTCCTATCCGCCGTCTCGGAACATCAGCGCCGACAGTGCTCCACCAAGATCTAGCCGCTTCCCGTCTCCGCAAGGTCGTAGGTCCCGTTCGCCTCTCGTTCACCGCTCTTCGTCCCCTTCTGCAACCGGTCGCTTCGCTTCGAGAAACTAGGCGGTGCAGCTCCCGGAGGTGAAGCTGCATCTACGACCCGGCCCACAAATCCTCTGTTTACCCTGCCTACATGTGGAACCCTACTGGACATTGAAGTTGATGGTGTTCCTGTTAGATCTCTCGTTGATACAGGAGCGCAGCTTTCAGTTATGAGCGCTGCTCTCCGCCGAAGGCTCAAGAAGGTTCTGACACCCGTCGTACTGGGCACTGTGTGAGTCACCGATGGGAGTACTTCACCTGTCCTTGGAATGTGCACAGCACGTGTGACCATTGGGGGCCATTATACCGTTGTTCTGTTTATTGTCCTGAACACTGTCCGCACGACCTAATTCTCGGCCTCGACTTCCTTTCCGAACACTCTGCCCACATTGACTGCTGCGCAGGTGTTGTACAGTTGGATCTGCCGCTTCCTGCCGACGCAACAACTTGCGCTTCACACCGCTTATGTTCCGCTGAGTTTGCAAGGCTGTCTCCACAAGCGGCTACAAATGTCCTCCTGACGCCCTGTCCTCCCGTACCTGATGGCGAGTACGTCGTGTCGCCGCTTACTGACGTGGTTTTGTCGCGCAAAATTGCCCTGCCGAGCACCTCAGTCCGGATCCGCGAAAACTGCACTCGTATGCCCATCCTCAATTTTGGATTTTCGTCGCATGTGCTGCCACACGGTATCGCCATAGCGCATATCACTCCTTTAGAAGAATTTGAGGTTTCTTCTTTGACCTCTGAATCCTTCCTCAGTACCAACGGACCTTTGTCACCCACTCCTTCGTCCTCGACGCCTACGGACGATGCTTCTAAGATGATCGCCCCAGACCTTACTTCCGAGCAAACAGCAGCTCTTCTTTACCTCCTGTCATCTTATCGGGACATCTTTGATCTGGACTACCGTCCACTTGGCCAGAAGTCTGTTGTCACGCATCGCATCAACACCGGTGACGCCAGCCCCATTCATAGGCGGCCATATCGTGTCTCCGCAACAGAAAGGGCATCATACAAAAAGAGGTAGACAGGATGATGGACAAGGACATCATTGAACCTTCAAGTAGCCCGTGGGCATCACCAGTTGTCTTTGTAAAGAAGAAAGACAACTCGTGGCGCTTCTGCGTTGACTACCGTCACCTAAACAGAATAACAGAGAAGGATGTTTATCCCCTGCCTCGCATTGATGACGCTCTTGACTGCCTTCACGGATCCCAATATTTTTCATCAATTGACCTCCGCTCCGGGTATTGGCAGATTAGCGTCGATGAGATGAACCGCGATAAAACCACCTTCGTCACACCGGATGGTCTGTACCAATTTAAATTCATGCCCTTTGGATTATGCAATGGGCCTGCTACATTCGAGCGCATGATGGACTCTCTCTGGCGCAGCTTGAAGTGGCCTACATGCCTCTGTTATCTCGACGATGTGATTGTGTTTTCGCCGAACTTTGAGAGCCATCTGCGGCGTCTCACAACCATACCCTCCGTGTTTCGCAAGGCTGGCCTTCAGCTAAATTCCTCCAAGTGCCATCTCGGTCGCCGTGAAATTAACATGCTTGGCCATCTCGTAAACGCCGCCGGAATCCAACCTGATCCACAGAAAGTTCACGGCGTGCGAAATTTTCCTGTGCCTTGTTCAACAAACGATGTCCGTAGTTTTCTGGGCTTATGCTCTTATTTCCGGCGTTTTGTGAAAAAATTTTGCCGACATAGCTCACCCTCTCACTGATCTTCTTAAGAAAGACGTCTCTTTCTCTTCGGGACCACTGCAGGAGAAAGCGCTCTCCACCCTGATTGAGCGGCTTACAACTTCCCCAATTCTGTCACACTTTGACCCTTCTGCGCCCACTGAAGTACGAACTCACGCAAGTGGTCATGGCATCGGCGCTGTCCTCGCTCAGCGTCAACAGGGCCAAGACCGTGTCATCGCTTACGGTAGCCGCCTTCGTTCCACGCCCGAGCGAAATTACTCCATTACTGAGAGAGAATGTCTCACGCTCGTATGGGCGGTCGCGAAATTGTGGCCGTACCTTTTCGGTGGGAACTTTTGCGTCGTAACCGATCATCATGCCCTCTGCTGGCTCTCCTCTTTGAAGGACCCAACTTGACGACTTGCACGTTGGGCCTTGCGTCTACGAGAATATACATTCTCTATTATGCATAAGTCAGGGCGCCTGCATAAAGACGCTGACTGCCTGTCCCGCAATCCAGTGGATCAACCGGACGATACCAATGCAGACTCGGACATCAGTGTTCTATCCTTCTCCGGCTTCCTCCATATTGGCGACGAGCAGCGCAAAGATCCTGTTCTTCGAACGCTTATGGAACGCCTAAGCTCCTCGCCCAATGACCCGTCCCTCCAGATGTTCATCTTGCGCGATGGAACTTTATACCGGCGTAGCGTTCGTCCTGATGGCCCGGAGCTCCCGCTAGCCATTCCCAAGCCCATTCGACTAGCCGTGCTCCAGCAACTTCACGGCGCTCCTACTGCTGGACATCTGGGCATCGCTCGAACACACGACCGCCTGTGGCGACGCTTCTTATGGCCCTGCATTTACCGCTCTGTGCGCCGTTATGTCGCTTCTTGCAACCTGTGTCTGCGCCGGAAGACGCCTGCTATGCCTCCCGCTGGTTTGCTGCAACCAATTGACATCCCTTCAGAGCCCTTCTTCCGTGTGGGCCTAGATCTCCTTGGCCCCTTTCCAATTTCCATCAAAGGAAACAAATGGATTGCTGTAGCAACCCATTATGCCACGAGATATGCCATCGCACGAGTGCTACCAACCAGCTGCGCTACAGATGTCGCCGACTTCTTACTATACGACGTCATCCTTCACCACGGCACCCCTCACCAGTTGCTGACGGATCGCGGCCGCTACTTTCTATCGAAGGTCGTCGATGATCTGCTCCGCTCCTGTTCTACAGAACACCAGATTGCTACCGCGTACCACCCTCGAACGAACGGCCTCACCGAGCGACTCAACCGCACGCTAACTCAAATGCTGGCCATGTACGCTTCCGACGATCACCGTGACTGCGACGTCACTTTCCCATACATCACTTTGGCATACAACTCATCCCATCACGATACAGCCGGATTTTCACCATTTTACCTGTTGTATGGCCGCGACCCCACCTTGCCCTTTGACACGTTGCTACCTTCCGCAGTACAATCACCCAGCACTGGTTACGCTCGCGATGCTATTGACTTAGCCGCCCAAGCCCGAGATGTCGCCCGTCATCGCCTCACCATCTCGCAAGCTTCTCAAGAGCGACGCTACGACCTTCTGCACCGAGACTCCCATTTTTCATCTGGTTCCCTTGTCCTTCTTTGGACGCCTTCACGTCGCGTCGGCCTGTCGGAAAAACTACTTTCCCATTATTCTGGACCGTACCAGATCTTACGCCAACTGTCCGACGTGACATACGAGATCACCCCAGTCGGTCAGCTTTCAGTGCCTTCCAACGTCACCAGCGATGTTGTTCACGTTGCCAGGCTGAAGCCCTATGTCCCCCCATTAAGTGAGGCTCTATAACTTGCACCGGGACGGAGCTACTCCACCGGGAGGGTGATGTTTACGGTGAAGGGAAGGAAGAAGTTGGACTGGACGAGAGGAATACGAAGTCTGGCAGTTGCTTGAACCCCATTAATCTCACTTGTAAATATACGTTATTTTACACTCGTGGGCCTGCTTTCGTCCTGCAACAATATGATCTCTCGGAACTTCCTATTGTCGGAAGTTTTTTTTTTCTACTGATTGTTTATATTCTTAAAATTCAGTTGAATAGTTTATCGAGCTTTATATGCTATGCAAATGCTGCCCTAATATATCTGCTTGTTCTTTTAAATTCGTTTGTGTTCCTTGAGGTGAGAGTATGGGGATCGTATAAGAAGTGTACTCGCTTCTAAACTTACGAAGCTGATCCCACATTCTGTCTGTCTTTGGGCTTGCCTACGCGTGTACCTGGCTTTCGCATTTGCTTTTTTGAAATACAGGAGGTTATCTTGTGTTGGGTATGGCCGAAAGATACCAGACGCTTTGTTTTGTGCTTTTTTAGTTTGAGTACGCTCATTCGTCCATCAGGGTTTAAATTTTTTCCTTAAAAAGCCGGAGGATTGCGGGATCGTCTGTTCTGCTGCAGCAAGTATGAAGCCAATAATATTTTTCATTCATTTCGTCTATCATTTGATCCTCTGATATGTCATGCAGATTGGCCTTCTCGCTGAAGAGAGGCCAGTCTGCTAGATTGAGTTACCAACGGGGTGATCTTAATGGTGCTGTTGGGAAAGAAGATGTCTTTTTGATAATGCCGGGCATGATCACTATCATTAGGATTGTTATTGACACTCCATTTCAAATCGATGAAAAGAGATGGAGTGCACAGTGCCAAATCTAAACAGCTCATAGCTCCTCTGCTAGGGGAGCAGTAGGTTGCCGCACCAGTGTTTGAAAGGCAGATTTCGTTTGTCAGTATAATAACTTCAAGTTTTTGTCCTCTGGTGTCAGTTGTTTTGCTACCCCATAATATGTTATGAGCGTTCAAATGACCCTCTATTAAAAAGGTTAAGGTAGCTGGTTTAATATTAACTTCAGATATCACACAGTAAAAAATGAATGGGGTGGAATGTACATTGAACAAATGGTAATGGCTTTCTGTTGTAAAATCGTAACAGCAACGGCTTCTAAGTGAGTATTAATGGCAAGTTATCTAGCTGCAAAGTCGCTCTATAGAACAATAGCTACACCACCCGAAAGTCGGTTCGCCTGAGTAAGGTCCCGCCGTGCAACAGTGAAGCCATTTAAAACGTTTTTGTGCTTTTGGCGCAAGTTTGTTTTCTGTAAGCACAAAGCGACAGGAGAGAAGTAACTTAACAAGTCATTGATGTCACCTGAGTTGTGTAAAAGCCCTCAACAATTACAATGGATAATAAAAGCCATCTTGAAATTGAATGGGAAGAAATGGCATTACGGAAAAAATAAGAGGTGATATGTTAGGTGACATGGATTCAAAAACGCTAATACAAATGAGCCATAACCTTCAGGTTCTCGGTTTCCAATTTTGAATAGTTATTGGGATTTTGTCCCTCTTACCGCGCTCGAGAGAGCGCTTGTCCTTCGATGTCGATGACGCCTGGGTTTTTGTGTCGATCTCCATGGCTCTCTCAGAAGCGCTGGAAGACCGAGACTTGGGCGCCGAGACACGTGTCTCGGGCCTTGGAGTTCGCTTTATCTTAGGGTCCTGCGGAACTGGTGTCTGCAGGGCATTTGGAGAGGATGCAGCAGAGTCGGCTGCTTCCATCACGGGGCGGGAGGAGTCACTGCGGCACCACTGCGCGTGGGCTCGGAGGACTCCGGAGGCCTCTCTGTGACGCTGCCCCCGCCTGCGTCACGTCGGCATAACTTCTTCGCGGGAGATACGATAGCCGCTTTCTGGTTTCAAAGAACGAATTTTTTTCTTTCCCAGTTTGTGCAATGATTTCCCCTTCCTTTTTTCAGCATGGGCAAGACCGCGAGTAGGCTGGATGGTCTCCTTTGCAGTTAATACAATATGGGGAAGAAGTGCAGTTTTAAGATTGATGATCATTTTAGCTGCATTTAGCACAGGTTGTTTAGCCTCGGCATGCATGTGAAATATGTCCGAACCTTTGGCACTTGGAACACCATCTTTGGTTCGGGATATATGGTCCGATGTTTACTTTTACGTACCCTGCATCCAGAGAGGTAGGCATTACGCTTGTTGCAAATGTAAGTATGACATGTTTTGTTGGGATCTCTTGGTCGTTTCTGCGGTATACTGTTCTTTGTACTTTTGTCACCTTTTGCTCCTGGAAGCCCTCAAGCAGTTCATCATCACTCAGGCCAATAAGTGTTCCTCTGACATCACACCCCTGCTTGTGTTCAGTGTTCTATGTGGTGAAATTGCCACTGTGGCATCGCTAATACTGGTAAAATCCGACAGCTTTTGCTCTTAATCTTTGTCATTTAGTTCTAGGAGGAGGTCCCCGCTAGATATTCTTGAAGATTTATATGTAGTTCCGATTTTGTCTTTGAGACACTTAGCCACCAGAAAGGGAGAGATCTTTCTTACTGGTATGTTATTTTCACTGTGGACGACATAGTTTTTGGGAAATGACGGGGCATTGCTCCGAAAGGAGAACTGGAACGTGCTTCGGTGCGGCATCGTTTCAGACGCCGATCATAGACAGAAGTTTGCGCTGCCATTAGAAAATGTGTTTGCTCGGCAACAGCGCCGACCGCCCACCACGGAGCCCAATGAGGGGACGCGGCAGAGCCTGTGTTCAAGCTTGCACGACGCCAGCCGTACGCCGTCACTATAACCAAATATTGTGTACCTAAGGTAGGATAGCCACACAAGGTTAACCCTTGCCGTCGTGGAAAAAGGAAGCAAATGGAAGACAGAAGACAGGAAACATAAAAATTGAGAGAAAAAGACGAAGGTTTGAGGAGGGAGATACAGGAAGAGGCGACTGCCGAGCAGAGGCCAAAGAGGTGTGTTGCCTCCGCCGGGGGGCCTTAAAGGTCCGAACACCCGGCATTGGCTCAACCGCCAGGATCCCCCTTCCCCCGCATGACTAAGCAGTGTAGTGGTGCCCTCGAAGCCATGCTTTACTTTGCGTGCGCTTTAACATGGTCAAATAAAGTATGCAATTGTGTGATGATGTGTAGTGTTTTATGGCGCAAGGGCCAAGTTTGGTCAAAGAGCGCCATGACAAAGGTAATATTAACGGTGCATTGTGAATGATGCAGGCAATGAATTAGACAATGCATTTCTCATGGTATATGTGACATGGCTATAAAAAGGCCTGAAAACGGTCGCTGTGGATGGCGTAAAATATATAGTTGCTAAAATAATGACTCTGACTAAGCAATGCGGTGGGCTATGGTAATGGGGTTTCGTTAAAAGCATGATGCAATAAAACATAGCATTGACACTTTAGATTCAAGAAAGCCTTTGAGTACAAGGCTTTCAGGCAGCATACGTAAGCTAAAAATGTCCTGGCCAAATGATTTCGAGAGTGTCTGTTTCAGCTAAAAACGCTGAAACTAGTTTCGGATTAAAAGCGGTTCATTGCCGAGAAAAAATTTCGGGTGAAGAGGAATATTTTCGCAATATGCAGAAATTAAATTCTTTTTCCTCTGTGTTTCTAGTGCAGAGCATTGAATAAGAACGTGCATGACTGTGAGGTTTTGGCCGCACTTAATACAAGTGGGAGGATACCCCCCAGTCAAGAGGTAAGAGTGAGTGCCGTAAGTGTGTCCTATTCTTAATTGGCAAAGGAGCACTTCGTTATATCGTGACGTTCTCTCCGATACCCAATATCCTAATTTGGGCTTTATCAAGTGCAGTTAATTTGATATATCAGCATTCCACTGTTGCTGCCAATGGATCTTGAGCTTGTCGCGCAAGTACGCTTTAAGATCTGTGGCTGGGATGGGTATGTTTATGTCCGTGTCGCTAAAAGCTACTGAAGTAGCTTTTTCGTCAGCAGCTTCGTTGCCCTTTATTCCACAGTGGCCAGGTACCCAGCACAGGGTGATAATTTGTTTAGCACTATAAGCTGAGCAGCAATGTGTAAAGTTAATTAAAGACAGTGTTTTTATGTTTACGTACATACATAAGGGCTCGCACTACACTCCATGAGTCTGTGAATAATATAGCCCTAGTAAGATTCGTTTGCCTGATGTGCTTCACTGCAGAGAGTATTGCATACGCTTCCGCTGTAAAGATACATGTATGTGGGTTCAATGTACCGGATATTAAAAATGCTGGTCCTAGTGCTGCGTAAGCAACACCAGAAGAAGACTTAGATGCATCTGTGTAGAATTCAGCACAAGAATATTTCTCCTGAAGTTCAAGAAAATTTGACCGTATGTGTGCCTCAGGTGCTCGTTTTGATATTTCTGCAAACGAGGCGTCACATTCGATCGACTGCCACTCCCACGGCGGTGGAAGCCGCGTAGTTGCCATTATCACATTCTCTAAAATCGGCGCACCTGTTTCTTCGGACAATGCTTCCAACCGAAGGGACAGAGGGGGTCTAGTGCCTGGGCGGTTACGGAAAAGCCTAGCCGTAGACAGGTCGTGAATAACTGAATGGCATGGATGATGGAAATCTGATTTCACTTTGAGTGCGTATGAGAGAGTTAAATATGTTCTTTGAGGATGTAGGCACCATTCGTTAAATTCAGCATACAGGCTTTCTACGGGGCTAGTCCTGAACGCAGCAGTAGCAAGACGGATACCCAAGTGGTGGACGGAATCGAGCATCTTGAAAGCACTAGGCGTCGCAGGGTTATACACAATGGCTGCGTAGTCAAGGCGTGACCGTATAAGGCTTTTGTACAAGCTCAAGAGGCATCTTCTGTCACTTCCCCAAGATGTGCGGGACAAGAGCTTCAGTAGATTCATTGTCCTCAAGCATTTCATTTTCAGATATCTTAAGTGAGGGATAAAAGTTTGTTTGGAGTCCAAAATGAGGCCTAGGAATTTATGTTCATGACTAACAGATAGCCGTTCTCCATTAAGATCAATAACGGGCTCCGGTATAACCCCTCTCTTATTGAAGAAAAGAATGCATGTACTTTGTTCAGGGTTAACTTTAAAGCCGTTCTCGTCTGCCCACTTAGACAACTTATTCAGGCCAAGCTGCACTTGTCGCTCACAGATACTAAGATTACATGACTTGTAACCTATTTGGATATCATCCACGTATACGGAATAAAACATTGTACGTGGTATGATAGTATGGAGTGAATTCATTTTTACAAGGAATAAAGTACAGCTCAGCACTCCACCTTGTGGCACACCTGTTTCCTGAGTAAACAGACGACACAGCACATTACCAATACGAACATGAAATGTGTGGTTGCACAGATAACTTTTAATCACCTTCAGCAAGTTGCCTCGGACGCCCATTCCAGCTAGATCACGAAGAATTCCGAAACGCCAAGTAGTATCGTATGCTTTCTCCATGCCTAAAAACACCGATACGAAAAACTGTTTGTGCACAAAGGCATCCCGGATATTTGTCTCGATACGGACAAGTTGATCTGTTGTGGATCTATGTTCCCTGAAGCCACACTGCAAGGGATCTAGTATCTTGTTACTTTCAAGAAAATGCACCAAGCGATGGTTAGCAATTTTCTCAAAAAACTTACATAGGCAGCTTGTTAGGGCTATAGGCCTATAGCTGCTGGCCAAAGACGTGTCCTTGCCCTCTTTCAGAATAGGGATTATGATTGCTTGCTTCCAGGCTGACGGGATGTAGCTAGCAGAGAATATGGCGCTAAAAAGGGAGAGGAGTGTTTTGTGTGCTTCGGGATGCAGATGTTGAATCATCTCGTAAATTATTCGATCGGTTCCAGGAGCTGATTTATCACAACTGTGTAGTGCAGCCTGAAATTCAGCCACATTGAAAGGACGGTTGTACGATTCATCGCTTTTTCCTTTTAGGTCCATAGGCAGTCTCTCAGCTTGTTTCTGGTATCTAAGGAATGCATCGGAGTCAGGCAATGGGCTAGAAATGTTTTCAAAATGTGCCCCAAGAATGTCAGCTTGGTCCTGAAGGGTATTTCCTTGCGTGTTTACTAATGGTAGATGATGAGTTTGCAGACCTTTGATTTTATTCACTCGGTTCTAGGCTTTTCATTCGTCAGTATAAGAGCTGATGCTAGAAATATATCTTTGCCAGCTCTCCCTTTTGGTACGGCGCCGCGTTCTTCTACCCTCAGACTTTATTTTCTTGAAAATGATCAAATTCTCCGTAGTTGGAGAGTCTCGAAGGTTGTTCCAAGCTTTATTTTGATTTCTACGCGCTTTCTTGCAGTCATCGTTCCACCATGGAACACGTCGCTTACAGGACGATCCATTTCTTATGGGGATGCATACTGAAGCCGCATCAACTATGAACGCTGTGATATATGTCACTGCATCTTCGATAGATAGATTACAGATGTCATTCCAAGTCAAATGTGTTAGCTCCCTGTATCGTGTCCAATCGGCACAATCGACTTTCCACCGGGAGACATGTGGAGAGCACTCATCACCTTTTGTTAGTTTTATGACAATGGGGAAATGGTCACTCCCGTACGGATTCTCAATCACGTTCCACTCCAGATGCGGCAAGAGTGAACTCGATGCAATGCTCAAATCAATAGATGAAAAGTTTTGTTTGCGGCACTGTAAAATGTTGGATCTTTTCCATTTAGCAAGCAAGCGTCTGTAGAGAGGAGGAAGTTTTCCAGTAAGCGTCCTCTGGCATCACAACGACGGCTTCCCCAAAGGGTGTTGTGTGCATTAAAATCTCCAAGGACAATGTAAGGTTCAGGCAGTTCACAGATAAAGGTGTCAAATTCTGTTTTTGAAAGTTGGTAGCTCGGGGGGATATATACAGAGGTAATTGTAATCAGCTTAGTAAACAGTACCGCACGGACTGCAACTGCCTCTAGGGGTGTTTTAAGCTGTAGTTGCCAACAAGCAACACCCTTATCTACAATAACTGCCACACCGCCAGACGAGGCAAAGGCGTCGTTGCGGTCTTTTCGATAAACGGTATACTGCCGGGGAAAGCTCGTGCGTGAAGGATTAAGATGTGTTTCCTGGACACACAACACCTTTGGATTGTACTTATTTAAGAGTTCCTTAATGTCGACTAGGTTGTGGAGTAAACCCCTGACATTCCATTGTATTATCTGTGTATCCATAATGTGTGGATTTTGTGCTGTGTGTCTAAGAAATATAGCTAAGCTCAGGAAGCCTTTCCAGGCCCCTTGATGCGAGCTCTCTCTTTCTTCCCGGCGCGCTCGAGGGAGCTGCACCGTTTCTTGGGCGTCTGAGACGCCGCATTTGTGTTCGTATCCATCACCTCGTCTGAGGTGGTGGATACTGCCCGCGGTAACACTGTTGTTTGGTAACACTGATTCCTAATAAAATTTATTCAGTATCTCTATGTTCTGAATTCTGCGCCAGTCCTACCTGTGTGAAGATGGTGAATCTGCTTTTGCCTGTGCTACGTTATTCCTTGAGGTAAAAGAAATTTACGTATTTTCTGTACACTTTCAGGTGCCATGCAAGCTCTCTCCCAAGCTAGCCATTCCAACGGTCTTCTGTCAGCAGAGTGGATGTAGCAAAGTGCCATTAGAAGGTCAAATGAACAACGTTGCGATGTATTTTATGCTCTCGGGTATAGTTGGAGGACTTCGCTACAAATGAAAGCCTGAATGGGGGTACTGAAGTACTGTTTAAAGTATGCTTTTCTATATTCAAGCACAAGCCATTACTTCCCCTCACATTTCTCATTTGATCATATCGCTTCGCTGTTGTTTTGTGAACGAACCTTTACAGGCACACAATAATGCAGGGAGGTCACTACTAGTGATCCTGTATATATCAAACTTGCAAAAATTGCATTTCTATTATCAGTAGTATCATGAGTGGGCACGGGAGCGCGGCTAAAAATGCTATCGCTCATGAATTCCCTTTGCCTTCATGCGAAATTTGTTGCCGTAGTTGGCGAGTGGCTTTCCCAGCTTTTGAGTGAACTAAGTCTCCGTCTCCCTGTATGTTTACCTATGCTGATTTCAAGACCACTCCTGACATGCTCGGCCACAATGAGCGAAGATAACTGGTTCGTAATGCGTACTCTGCGCAATGCTATTGCACTGAACGGCACATCGCAATGCCCGTGCCATCATTTCATTGCAAGGAGAGCAGCCAAAATGCTGTCGCTTGCGAATCCCCTTTACTTCAATCTGCACGTTCGTGGTACTTCATCTCTTTATTGTAAATGTTCGAACAATATTTGCCTGCAGTTGCTCTCGTGCACCAGTTTGCTTTGCGATACTTTGTGTGAATGTATTTTGTTGTAAAATAACTCTGGCTTCTTTGCGGGGATTTATAAGATTTCGGTTCCCCAGACATTGACCTTAGAAATTTGCACAAAGAAATGATTAGCGCCATAGGTGGCCTTTCGGCGAAATTCGAAACGCGCCACTCGGAGGTGGTGCATATGTTAGCTGAGTTAAAAGAAAATTAAGAGGCACTCTCACAACAACTCTATGGCCTCACGCACAGATTGAATAGGATTGAGCCCACCGTCAAATGTCTTGAAACGGTGCTACCTGCAACAGATGTCAATAGTTCTTTTAACAAGGCCATTAAAGCTGGAAGTGTTTCGTTCAGCTCGCATCCTGATAATTTAGAGGGTAGGTAATGACGAATAATTTACTGTTTTTTGGCACTGCGGATGACGATTCCGAGACTTGGGCTCAATCGGAAGACAACGTCCGTGAGCTTCCCATGTGTCATTTCAGTCTGTGTATCATAGATGGCATGGTACAGAGAGCGCATAGATGGCGTGCTTATGTTGAAATAAGGCAGGCCAATTCCTCGTGAAGCTTTCTTCCTTTCTTCCTTCAAGACGAAAGAAAACACTTTGTCGCAGAGAGCCTAATTGAAAAATGCAGATGTTTGCATTGGAAAGGATTTCTGCAAGGCAACAAGTTTGACAAGTAATGACTTGCTTAATATGGCAAGTGTGACGGGCAGCCTTTGTCACTTCGTTTCAATGAACTCGTCATCAAGAAAAAAGCCTCCATATACGGCGCAGTTTATGACATTATTTGTTAACATAAATCCCTTAGAACCACGCAAGCAGCTTTCGCTCCCAAAGCACCTCCTAATCGATCACGTGACTGATCGGCATATCTATCTCTCCGATATGCAAATGGTGCTTCGAACTTTTTCACCAATGTGAGACGTCTCCTTAATAGGCGAACAACATTTTTATCTCGCATTGATGCATGCTCAACAGACATACTTGTCCTTTCAGGAACGTGGCTTTCAGCAAAAATTTCAAAAATAATGGTTAAATTTTTGAACGAGAAATAGTTATAGATCAGCCGTTACGACGGTACTCGTGCTAGAGCTAGTTTCTTAATCGCCATGAATGATCAACATTCTTCTTCTAATGTGCCAGTAGTGTCTCTATCAGAGTTTGTTTGCATACGTGTTGCTATTGTTAATTATACCTGCATTTCTTTCGCATTCTATAGATCCCCAAGAACAACAACACCTTTCTGCATTGATTTACATGGTGTCCAGAACAACCAAACTGTTCTATCCTACACCACCTTTGTTTCTTTTGTGGAACTTTCATTTTCCTAACAATTTATACGGAAGTTGTTTTGTTATTGCCAATGCGTGCGGCGACTTTCACGTAAGTTCTAACGCCGCTATAACGTCGTTATGTTACGCGTGCAGTTATGTTACGGAGTCTGAAAGATAAAATGATAGGGTTGCCTTACGTATAGTTGCTTTAGCTGTTCTCATAGCTATTATCACTTGAACTATTGTCACATCTAAATCTAAGAGGCATTAGTGTTCCTGACAGTATCGTGTTTTTGCAAATTCACTGTTGCTATGTAATACGGGATGGCCTCTCTATTTCACTTACACATATGTATCTTTATTTCTCGTCCTTAAATGTTTTTATTTATTATTTTATTATATATTATTATATTTAAAATATATATTATATTTTATGTACTATTATTAGAAATTCCTTTCTTTTACAAATCACCAGGTAATCGGAGCTATAAGTGGCAGTAGTGTCACTAGCGGCAGCTTCTGGTGACGCTTTGTGTCACTAGCGTACATATGAAAAGTTTGGGAACTTCTCGCGTCGCTGGTTTTGGACATGAGTGAGTAGTTGGGAACGGCTTGATAGATGAGGAAGAGGAGTTGGAAACGATTAAGTAGATCAAGTGAAGGGAGGTACAAATAAACCCCTTGTGCTCTTAACCTCTTCTAGCCTGAATTTAGCATACTGCATAAAAAAATTATTTTTGCTGTGGCTTTTTATGTTCTGGTTATGAGGAAGTTACACAGCAACTTTTATGCGTGTCGGGGTTTTAGGAAGAAAGTTACAGCTATGTCGCGAAAACGCGACAACAGGTCGTAATGGATCAAAAAATGTTTATTTTCAAACACACTTGAGAGCTCATTTCTTTGAGTTTAGCACATTTGTATCTCAGTTCTTATGAAAAGAAATGAAACAATTTGAACTTTTTTTTATACACAGATGAACTTTGCACTTTGTGCAGAAGGAAACAGGTTGGCCTTTGCAGCCAGGCATCTTGCATCGTTGTCGTTGCTGCGACACTTCAGGCCAGTGGCCAACATTGTCTTGACGGACTTCAGCATTAGGTGTTGGAGCTGCTGGTCCTCTTCTTTTCTTCTTCTCAAGCTCTCCTTCCACGGAAAGAGACGGCCGGCCCCTCTTCTTCATCACGTCCTTGTTTTGATTGCACAGGCAGCTGGCTAGAGAAGCCTTGAACGCTACAAGATCCAGTTGATGTTTCTTTGGGATTCCTAGAGCATCACAATCCCTCCGGTAGAGCAGCCAGCTGCTCACAACAGCCATGTCCACAAAATGAAAAAAAAAATCGCAGGTAGAATTTCTTCGACTTCAGAAAAATTCTGTAGTACGCCATGAGCCCATCGAGAAGGTCGACTCCACCCATAAAAGTGTTGTAAGCCTTCACAATGGCTGGCTGCTCAACTTCACATCTTTCTTTCTTTTTGCGGTCATACCGCTGGCAGCTTCCTAGAGGCTGGGCACTCCCGAATGTGCTAGCAATATTCACTCCCCGGCTGTCGTACCACTTCACTACTCGGACTTCGACCCCTTCAATAGTAGCCTGCCTCTCCACGTGGCTTCCTCTACCGTTCTTCTTCATTTCTGCATCGCTGGGCAGTCGGCATCCAGAAATTCTGTTTGCGCGTGCAGTTCCCATTGCTGGAATACCACGCTGATGCAAATTTACCAGCAGTTTTATGGATGTGAACCAGTTGTCAAAAAAGAGCAAGTAGCTCTTGTTCTCTGGGATGGAGCGCGAAAGCTCGAGCACAACATTAGAGCTTGCTCCAAGGTCAGGTAATCCAGGAACAGGGCGGATGTCCCCTGTGTATATAGAGAAGTCAGAGACAAGTCCGTGGGTGTCGCAAAGTACAAAAATCTTGTAGCCCCACTTGTGAGGCTTGCTAGGGACGTACTGCTTGAGTGAGGAGCGGCCTTTGAACGGCACAATTTGCTCGTCGACCACCAGCATCTGTGACTTTGGAAGGATTTGAAATTTGAGCAGCAGATTGTCAATGAGTGGTCGAATTTTGAAGAGCCTGTCTTTGCCAGCATTTGCTTGTAGGAGATTGTTGTCGTTGAAATGAAGGCTGTTCTTTATCGCTTGCCACCTGTCACGTGACATAACTTCTGCCACTTTTTCTACTCGCATCTCGCGGTTCCAGTACATGCGCGATCGCGGAAGCCTGTATATGGACATATACATTGTGGCCCCAAGAAACTGCTCCAGTTCAGCGCGTGTTAGGCACAATGCTTTGTTGGCATTCTTCTGCACTGCATAGAGATTGGACTGGTCTGTAATCTCCTCAAGAAGCTTGTCGTCAAAAAAATACCGGAAGTACGCAATGGGAGCTTTCGGCTCATCTGGAGGGTCTGGAAGACCGTCTTCCCATTGAGGGTGGCATGTCCGCGGATGGTTCACTTGCTTCCAGAGGAAACTTCTTGCGCTTGACGTTGACGGCTCTTCCGTTTCACCTTCTTCATCTGCAAACAAAAAAAGAAAAAGAAATCACTGCGAGGTCGCAAACCACATTTGAGAAGCCACAAAAACCTTGGCTTGAAAAAATTGGCTGGGGCTTAGCTAAGGGCCTGGATATCTCGAAGCGAAAAGCTGCGGTGATCCGCGATAAACACGCGCTTGCGGCGAACGTCAAACGATGACGCATAGCGCGCGGCAGCGTGCGCCTGTTCTATGGGCAAGCGCGCCTTATATACCCCTCCTTTCAAATGCGCACGGCTGCGGCGAAAGGTCAAACGGTGGCGCGGAGAAGCGACGGCGCACATGGGCAGTAGCCTGCGCAGTGCGTGACGTCACTCGTGCTCCGACAAACGCGGTGTTGACTATCGTAGTGAAGCTTTTGGCTTCAAAAGAAAAAGACGCGCCACTGCAATACAACACGAAAGAACGCTGACGGCGTTTCACATTGCAGCCGAATGCAACTCGCCCAACAAACAAAAAATTGCGCACCTGTGTCGCTCCCAGACTGCCCAGATTGATCTGATGGGGCAGCATGTACTGTGTCAGGGCTGTATTCCGAATCGCTGTCGCTGAGGCAGCTATCTTCGCTTTCTTCAACGGGTGGAACCCTGATCCCGTAGAACCTTCTGGTGTCCATCACGAACAAAAAGCACCGAATAACTGCAAAAAACAAAAATTACTAGTTTTTTGACCACATGCCGAGGAAGACGAAGTTGTGCACAAATCGGGACGCTACAGCCTGTTGATGCGAAAACGCGACAAAGCGACACACGCTTGAAAAAACAACTAATCTTCAAAAACAAATTATTTACGTGATCTGCGTGCATTATTCAACCAAGTGCCTATCATGCAAAATTTTTTTATATTCAAAAAACTTACATACCTTGAATGGAGACGGATGTCAATGGATGGATAGTGAGAAATGTTCTTCGTCGGCATCAACTGGAGAAATGGCAGCCGTCAGCTCTTTACTGAATCGACGATAGATGGCGCTGCCTTTTCCACGTGTTGCCAGACATCTGTGGATTCCCTCTGAGCGCAGGGGTAGCGGCTACAGATGTTTTCTTCTGGTGGTGCGGCTTAAAACCGGTATGATGCGAAATCGCGACAACAGGTCATAAGAGGTTAACTGTGCTTTGTGGTTCCACACTTACTGGTGACCCGGACCCAACGAACGCGACCTTCAATGGATCAAACCAACACTCAAGGCGACCTAAAATCCGCTCCTACTACCTCTGCAACTGGTCAGCTACCTACAATGAGTGTTATAGGATGTACAGCTACCATTACGTTACCGTAGTCATGGCTCGTGGATCCCAGGTTATGGTACATGCAAGCTGAGAACAAGATCTGCAGTCATCCCGTCCTGTGGAAGTTTCGCTAATATGAACTCCTGCATGAAACTTTGCCGCAACAGGCGATGGCCGAGATACGCGGCAGCCTTCTTCCACCACATTTTCAAGCCCTATATAGGACAATCAAACAAGCTCTTCGTCGCTGTCCCATCCCACCAACGCGTCGGCGTATTCAGCAACTCCTGAACAACGAGGAGCCCGGTGACCGACGTCCAACTGAGTTTCCATGTCACCTTCAACAGCTGATTGGTGACCAACTAGACACCTTGGGCATAGCCGCGTTACTTGAGTTGCTTCTACAATGCCTTCGAGCCAATGTGCGCATGGCTCTCGTCATAGGTAAGCAGGAGCCCTCGTCGGAACTCGCTGAACTTGCCGACGATATGGTGGACGTTGCTTTGGTAGTCATAAATGCTTTATGTAGGTCTCTGTTTACTGACGTGGATTCCCTTCATGAAACAATAAACGAGTTCAGAAATCAAGTCACTGATTTGTGTGCGGAATTGCGCAACCATAGAAACTTCAGCAGTGGCCGACACTATCCAACTCATCAGCATATGCTACCGCCTTCTATGCAATAGCCGTTTCTGCAAACTGAGCGCAGTTTTTTATCCCAGGGCCCATACTACTACCAACTACACTTTCGCGCAGCGACTCGTCGATGTATGTCACGCTGTTGGCATGCGAGAAATGCTCAGGCCGGCCATCAATATCGGCGGCGGACTATCACAGCGTTACGATTTCTTCATCCAGCCTTGAAAACACTTCCGCAATCAAGAAGAGTAAAACGCGTCTGACACGGAAAATCACTGAATCGGAACGGCTCTCTAGACTCCGGGAGGGGTGAATTAGCATAG
The DNA here is from genome assembly GCF_023375885.2 of Dermacentor andersoni. Taxonomy (NCBI): domain Eukaryota; kingdom Metazoa; phylum Arthropoda; class Arachnida; order Ixodida; family Ixodidae; genus Dermacentor; species Dermacentor andersoni. The sequence continues at coordinate 40,115,104 of NC_092818.1, read as the reverse complement.
CATCCATCATCCTTCCAGACAAACGGCTAGTATATTTACGCATGCTCACACGATAACGCCTGTATCGAGCAGCACGTATATTTTCGCGAACCATACGCCATCATGTCGTTGGAATTTCAGCGCTCTTCCTCATAGCCCTGTCCTCCCGTTTGTGTTCTTTAGCGGTGCCGCCTTTCCTAATATGTGCAAACGCGCCCAATTTGCCTCATTAGCCATATATCAAGTCGCCTTTTCCCTATAACGGAGTGAACCCCAGGACTGCATTTGTTGGTAGACACTGCTGCGGAGATCAGCCTAATTCCTGCGTGCAAAGGTGACTGCTGTCTCCGCGCAAAATCAACCCCCCTACAAGCTATCAACTCTTCTGTCATCGCAACCTATGGACAGAAGTCTCTTACTCTCGATCTCGGTATTAGCAGTAGGGTGCCATGGTTATTTTGAATAGCCGAAGACCGCTATTCCACTTAAGGGCTTATTTCACGAGCCATTTTCATCTCCTCGCACACATAAGCCACTGTCGCCTGGTGGATAACATCACGGGTCTGTCCGTCCAAGGTTTTCTGTTGCCCGCTACAGCTCTTAACTTTACTTTCATAAAACTGTCTACGTCACCGTATGCAGATGTTGTGAAGTTTCCAGATATTACTACGTAGTCTCCGACGGATGGAACTCCTAAAGACACTGTAACCCATTTTATTGCTACCACAGGCCCCCCTTTGATTGCCGCCCCTACCGACTCAGTCGTGATAAACTTTGAGTTACCGTCAATAAATTCGAGCTTATGTTGCAACTGCAAGTTCTTCGTCCGTCATCAAGCTCGTGGTTGTCAGCACTACACATGCTGCCAAGAAAAACAGTGATTGGCTGCCTTGTGGTGAATATCAGGCACTAAATGCGATCCGTGTTCCCGACCTATATCCGCTACCCAATATTTAGCATACCACTGTTTTATGACCGGCACAAGAATACATTCGAAAATCGATGTTGTGAAAGTTTATCACCAGATCCCCCTTTAGCCAGCCGACAATCCAAAAACAGCTACGGCTACCTTATTTGCGATTTTGGGTATTTAAGCATGCATTTCGGTTAGCGCAACGCAGCTCAAACCTTCCAGCGTTTAACAGACGAAGTCACCAGAGGCTTACCGTTGCGTTTGGCCTACATAGATGACATTGTCACTGCCAAGAGTTACGCTGAAACCTACAAACGCATCTACGTCAACGTTTCACGTGACTTTTTGATTACGATCTCGTCAGCAATGCTGACAAAGGTCTGTTTGGCCTTACGGAGATCTATTTTCTCGGACATAATATCACCAATCATGGCATCACTCGGCTGCCTGACAAGATTCAGGCCATGATCGATTACCCGCCACCTAAGCCCATACGTAGCTTGCGACATTTTCTCGGACTCATATATTTTTGTCGCCGTATACCTCTGCATATATTAGGGTGGCGCAGCGTCTTCAACCACTGTTTCCATTTTGAAAGCTGAGTCTACCACATTTCCTTTGGACACGGTTGTTGATCAAGCTTTTTCCGTCGTGAAGACTATGCTTGCACAAGCAGCCCTCCTGAATCACCCTTCACAGACCGCTCCCAATAGCCTCATGATGGACTCTTCGTCAGAAGCCATAGGAGCATCTCTTTACCAGTGGATTGATGGTGCATGCATCTTCTTTTCCGGCAAGTTAGGCGAAACTGAACGCCAACAAAGTATTTCGGACGGGAGGTCCTTCCGGTCTACCTCGCTGTGAAGTATTTCTGGTGCTTTCTTCAAGGGCAAAAATTTTTAATTCTTACGGACCGCAAACCACTTGTTTCGGCTTTACGTTCCTGCCGTGCCACCCATACTTCTAGGAACCTGCGGCATCTTGCTTTTGTTGCCGAAGTCACGACAGACATTCACTACATAAAGCAGTCCTTAACAGCGCAGCGGACGCTCTCAGTCATATTGCCATCAACGCCCCGACAATTCCTGTCCACCTTTCCTCGCTTTCAATCGTGGCGGCTCAATTTCCACGACTCCAATCCTCTACATCTCCCATATAGGAGCAAGGTATATTTTCCGGTCGGTTTCACCTAACCCTACCCAACTCTATCTTCCTGGTCTTCTTCGTCGCGCCGTTTTTGATACAGTGCACTCAATCAGCCGTCCAGGCGGACCTACCACTTAATACCTTGTTACCGAACCTTACCTTTCACCGCGCGTATGCCCTGATATACGCGACTGCGTCCGCACTTGTACAACGTGCGAACGTATTAAGGCGCAACGACACACCAAGCCTCATTCATTAATTCATTTGGACATTTGAGCAGCATTCATTTCGACATCGTTGGCACTTTGCCACGATGCCGTGGTTATATGTATTTTCTTACGAGTACTGATAGGCACACATGATGGCCTGAAGCAGCTCCAATGACTGACATAATGGCTTTTCTCAATATTGCTCCTAGGCGTTTTGTGCAATGTTTGGCATGGGGGAACCAGCAGGCAATACCATATTGTAGTACAGGAAGCACGAATGAGGTGTAGGCTAGCATCTTAGTGCTGGGTGAGGTAGATATTAAAGGTGGTTTAAGCGAACATAGTGCTTAAAGTACCTTCGAAGATATGTGTGGAATATGTTCGTCCCATTTCATATCCGATGATAGAACAGTGCAAAAGTATTTATAATCATTGCTAATTTTTGCCGTTCCATCGTTACGGTGACTTATAGTTGGTCTTTTTGTGTGCTTACTGTCATAACAACAGTCTTGTCCAAATTATTCTTCATTTGGCTTGCCTTTCATGATTTTTCTATTTGCGCAAGGTTGTGATTCATTATTCGTTCATCATTATGCTTCCAAACGTCCCTATGTATAATGCAATCGTCTGCAAGCAGGCACACCGTTGATTTCCTGATATTCTGCCCTGTCATCTGCCAAGTCACCGAAATATAATAAAAAGAGAATTGGTGCTAAGAATGACCCTTGTTGTAGGCTAAATGGCACCTCTACCCAATCCCGTTGCTTTGTTTTGATTTCGATGAATTGCTGTTTACCTGAAAGATCGGCTTTTACCAGTTTATTATGCTACTAGATCCCACAATGTATTCCTCTTTTCCCAGGAGTTTACGATGTGATTTGAGGTTAAACGACTTTGAGAGATCTAAAAATATTGGGGCAAAAAACATATTTACATATATTTCCAAGAACGCGAACAGCACAGGAGTAACAGCAGTCAAGATGGCGCGGAGCAGCTCCTACCTCTTCTTAATCGGTACAGTCTAAATTTGCAGAAGCCCCAAATAAGGACTACACATTCACGCTCGGTAATTGAACAATTGCGTTCTGGGGCAGATAGCAGGCGGCTAGCGTGCTCTATGACGCAGTCACGACCATGCTGGCGCTGGGCAAAGACGGCTCTGATTCCGTACCAACTGGCGTCCGTCCGAACTTCCGTAGGAGCAAGTTGGTCAAGTGCGCCAACACGGGACAATTCATGAGAAGGCCGATTAGTGCATTAAATGCATGAGCTTCTCTACGGCCCCATAAAAAGGGGTATATTTGAGAAAGCCATGGAAATACGAACATAAGCCAATAAGAAGCGAACGTCTTTGGTGGAGGAAGGCAGGGGGAAACGCTACAGGGCACAATTTTTTTTCAGATCACGTCGGTTTCCTACCCCGTTAACAAGGTGAGCGAGCAGTGTTCAATCGTGGTGACCTAATTGGTATGTTGATAAGTTCAGCTGAAGGGCAGTGCTGCAGAACACTTGGAGAATGGCCTGCAGGCATTGCATATGGCTGGAAAATATCGTTGAAAAACAATAAAGTCATCCGTGTAGCATAATCAGTCATTAACTTATTCTTGATCATGAGCTGTTTGCCTGGCTTGAACATTTTCGACTTAATCGGCCTTAAACCGCTCTGAATCGGCTTAAACAGTATGTAGTGTCAAATGATCATTTTCTCTCATTTAATCCCGTACACTCTCTTAAGCCTCAAGGATTAGTTATTGTCTGTCTCTTTCCTTAATTTACATTAACAATTTACCCAATGATGTTTTTTTTAATTTTTGCCGTTTCGTTGATGAGTGTTATTCCCCGTGAAATCTCAGACAAACCTGATAACAATTTCTTACAAGACGATATAAACACATCTGTAACGGGTGTGATATATGAGTAATGCAAAAAAATGTAAGTAATTGTATGCGTGTAACTCGCAGCGATAGTCCTCCGCCCACTATTACCTTAATGATACTCTTCTAGAAGTCGTAACCTCCTTTAAATTCCTAGGCGTCCACACAACCACGCCCCTTTGCTGGTCTGTGCACATCGATAAGGTAGTTAACAATACTAATCGCGTGCTAGGTTACCTTCGCCGAATTTTTTCTTCTGCTCCTACATGATAAAAGTTAATCCTATAGAAAACGGTTATTAGGAGTAAAATGAAGCAGGCCTCATCTATCTGGGACCCACACCTCGAAACCCTTATTCAATTCCTTGAGCTAATCCGGAACAAGGCCGCGCGTTTTATTTGCAACAATTATAGCCGTACATCAAGAGTAATTGCCATTAAAATTTATTTTGCCACTTGCTCCTCTATGAACCCGACGCAAGGGCTTTCACCTCGCTTTATTTCATAAATTATCTTTCCTCAGTTCCTACCTGCGCGGTAATCTTATATCTTCTCCTCCCTACATTTCCTCTAACATTGATCATAGCCATAGGGTTGGAATAATTGAACGCCACAACAGAACTTCTAACCAATCATTTATTCATAGGACCTCTCAAGAATGGAACCACTTTCCCAGCGCAGTTGACGCAATGAAGGACTTCTCAGTTCCCTATCAGACACCATTACTCCAGGATGCAATTAGCTAATCACTTTTGCTTTGCAAAAAACCGGCTTTTGCTTATTTGAACAAAAAGAAAGGGGCTTAGCCAAGAGGCCCGATTTTTATTAAACATATCGTAAGAAACCAACACACAGACACACCAAAGACAACACAGGGGAAATTACTTGTTCTTATTTAACTAAAGAAATTACGTACTATAGAAATGAAACTGGATGACAAAAACTACTTGCTCCTGGTGGGGAACGATAACACGTCTGCGCATTACGCGTGCGATGCATTAGGAATTTAGCTACCATGGCGCCGTTTTCCGATTCACTTTCTGGAGTATTTATGTGTTACTAGGACGGCTAACCCTGGAGGTGTTAGTCAGCGCCACCACTCACAAACCTTGGCGGCGGATGTGGAACATCTTTTCTACTGGAGGCGCCACAAGTACGTGATCATTTTGGCTGAAGGCAACATATCAATAAACCCGCAGGGGCTAGGTGAAGGCATCAATGTTGCCGGATTCGAGATCCTCGTTATGTAATGAATGAAAAAGAGGGGTTTAACCAAGTGGCCCGATCTTTTTAATCATATCATAAGAAGCCATCAAACAAATCCACAAAAGAAAACACCATGAAATTATTTGTACTGACTATTCGAAATGAAAAAAAAACAATATAAATCATACGATTGAAAATACATGGAAAAAAGGACATCCCACGTCCTCCATTACGCGTGCAATGCTCTACAAATTGAGCCACCGCGAAGCCGTCGTTTCATCGACATTCTGAGGTATCTATCTCTTACGACTAGATCTAAACCCGCCGTGGTTGCTCAGTGGCTAAGGTGTTGGGCTGCTGAGCACGCGGTCGCGGGATCGAATCCCGGCCACGGCGGTCGCATTTCGATGGGGGCGAAATGCGAAAACACCCGTGTGCTTAGATTTAGGTGCACGTTAAAGAACCCCAGGTGGGCAAAATTTCCGGAGTCCTCCACTACGGCGTGCCTCATAATCAGAAAGTGGTTTTGGCACGTAACACCCCAAATATTATAATTATTATTACTAGATCTAACCCTGGAAGCGTTGGCTAGCGCGACCACTCACAAAACTTGGCGGCGGACGTGGAACATCCCTTCTGCCCTAGACGTCATGAGTACGTGATATCACAAGTATGCCTCACGAGTACGTCGACGGGCGAATATGAATTCGGTCCGGCGGGAGACATGCCAACGTGAAGCATAACGCCTTCGCGTTAGTGCACCGATTGCTGCGAACTCTTCCACTTGCATTCCTGAAACTGGGCATGTCACAACTTAATTGGCTTCGTAAGACACTATTGAGCCGGACGAAACTATTCGTATCTTCGCCGAAACGACTCAGTAGCAAGATGCCGTTTAATCATGACGTCGTGCTTCAAGCAAACCTGCCACATGGTCGCAGACCAGCAATTTGTGCGCCTTTCATTGCAGCGTCGCGCTCGAAACAAACCTGTCACATGCTGGCAAACCCGCAAATTGCGCACCTTTCATTGCAGCGGACCGCGAGTTCACTAAGCGATAACAACCCGTTCTGTTTTGCTTGTATATTTTGCGGACTCCTGTGGTTTATGGTGGATTGGCACAGTGCTTTGACGCAGTGCCTTCCGGGCATGTTTGCCGGTAGCGAGTCGTTCTAGAACTTTCGCTTGTGTGGCAGTTGTCGAGGATCTTGGTGCAGTGGTAGGGTGCCGCTGATGGCTACTTGCAATAAAGTTTGTGACACGCAATAAATATAAAAATTTCAATGAAGACACGTTTCACTTCCAGTTCTACCGATACAGATGACGGAGGGAATAACTGTAATATTTTCGACCAGATATTCTTCAGGTGTCAAATGTTTCCGGGCGGATACATTTTCGACGAGTCTGCCTTAATTGTTTTGGGATAAAATCTGAAGCTTGTAGAAAATTTTACTTGTTAGCACGTCAGCAATACTAGGCAAATGGTACCACTTTCATTTGAACGAATAGCTTTTATTTCATAATGAGTCTACAATATATAGGGCCAGACAATGAAATCTTCCTTACCTCAGTAAGGAAGCCTTCATTGCAGTAAGGCTACCTTATGTCACTCTGAAAGCTTCCTTACTGAGGCACCCTCGGTGAAGGCTTCCTTGGTACCTCCTCAGCATAAGGAGCCAAACAATGAAATCTTCTTTACCTCACTAAGGAGGCCTTCATTGCGGTGAGGCTACCTTATGTCACTCTGAAAGCTTCCTTACTGAGGGGCCCTCGGTGAAGGCTTCCTTGATGCTTCCTCAGCATAAGGTAGCTCCAAAGCTACCTTCATGCGTCCTTACGCCGCTCCTGGCCCTGAACGAGCGCTTCACCTCACTGCTTAACCACGTGGCATTCGCTTGCGCGTGCGCACTGTCGCCCACCTTCGGAGAAGCGCGAGCACGGTACGTTTTGCCAGGCACGTTCGTTTCAGTCACGCGTGCGGCATGGAAGCGTTGCTAGGCGTTGCACGACGCCGGCGTGCCAGCGTTGCTGGAGCACATCAAGTTTCGCACTGTAATGCGCTACTTCTTTAGGTTTAGTAAACAAAACTAGAAAACGGCGTCCATGCTTCTCTATATTAGCTCATCAACTTGAAGATTGTGCTACGATACAACCTTTTTTATTGAATAGTGGTGTTTTGGTGTTCGCCTAAAGCTTTTAAGAGATAATCTCGAACCCAGGCATGGCGGTAACCGCTCCTTACGTGAGGACGGGTGAAGGGAGCTATCAGAGTATGCTTGCTTCCTCCATCGGTCCTTCGCTGTAAGAAGGCCTCACGTAAGGTTAGGAAGCGCTCGAAGGAAAGGATTGTTTTATTGTTTGGGCCATATTGACAGAGGAACATCACTTGATCTGTGCGGAGACTCTGACAAAATGGGCAAAGAAGCGAATAAATGTCAACGATAGAAATAGCGAGCATATGTCTTGTACTCCAACCAGATTTTGTTCCAACCACAGTGACGAAGAAGACGCAGTATTTTGCAGCTGATCAAGTGTCGCTGAAATATCCGTAACACGAAGTATCGCGTGATTGGACGAAGCAAGATACGCTAAGTGAGTGAAGCAGGTTCGGCCAGAGGTTCTGAGCTGCCCTGTGTCGTTTTCAAATCTGCCTAATATTTTAAGACCCAATGAGAAATCAAAATTAGCTAAACGAGCTTACCCATGGGCCTCGCCACTTGCTCGAACATATGCAATAGCAGCCAAACGGTTGTTACAATAAACGAATGCTTGCGGACACCTCGCATGTGAGTGATGAGTTTCCACTAAAATCCCTTGGCACCTCACCTAATGATTGAGTGCTATATCAAATTTGTAGCAGGTATCTCTAAAGCAGTCATGCAAAGCAGATGCTTCAGAAGCGCAATGATTTTTTTTTTGGTTTAAATTGCATGTATGCGCACTTTTTTACAACGTAAATGTTACATTATTTAAAGCAGACCTCATTTACGATGAATATGCAAAGTAAAGTATCTTTCTGCTTACTGAATAGGTGTTAGTTAGCGAAAAAAAATCATCGGCATACAGAATGAAAACTGGTTTTACTCAGCCTAGAATGCTTCGTATTTACAATTTGCTTCACAAAGAGCTCCTACAGCTTAAATTGTGGAGACACAGGGCACATATGTTCCTTCTTAGAAGTCGAATTGTGAATAGGAGGCTCACTTGCTTTTTCCCTGTAACATTTGATTTCTTTTTTTTTAGAACGCAGTATTATCTGGGACAATAATGGGGTTCATCAAAACTGAGAGCTGGGCGAGTTGCGTTCAGAACTCCGTTGGTTACTCCAGGGACAAAATAGAGAGCACGTCCAGAAACAATATCAGTAAATAAATATTCAACTACCTAGAGTGCATCAGTACGCATATGGAGAGCATATTGACACGTGTACTTATCCTTATCGGGCGACCACGTTTCGCCGCTTGACAAATGTTATCGCACAGCGCGGGACGCGCCTGAATGTATCCGAAGTTTCTGGATAGTTAGCGATGCTTCTATCCGCTGTCTGTTGTCGCTGAACCTTGTGTTATCTAATTTATTCGCCAGACACGAATGGTGTAGAACGATGTGGAAGGCACGCGGGTCCCAACGATTAGTCTGGAACATTCGGCGACTGCTGTATAAAAGCCGACGCGCCTGACCCCCTGATCAGATTTTCGACGATCACCGAGTGTGTTCGCCGCTACCGTTATTCTTCGAGTGTAGCCTGTTTTTGAGGGCACAAGTCCGCCCAATAAAACGCTCGTTTCGTTAATCACAGTTTTGCTGCCTTCTTAACCGTCACTACCACGTGACAATATAAAATCCAGCATATTGTACTTTTCTATTACAGTTGATGTCAATGCAATTTGCACTCTAGCCATGTTGAGGCACACTGTAATATAGACGGCAGATATAGCATAGGTAGTGGTTCTTCTGAGACTTCCATTGGTTCACGTATATATGCCTAATTCCATGAGTCCAAGGGCCGCCCACTTTGCTATGACACTTGTTCGCAAGGGTCTGCTACGATAAAGACGAAGGCGGCGTCAGCCTCGAGCAACACGTACATGAAGGTATGGGCTGTTCATCACTACTGTCACTCAAGTTGGGTGGGTCAATGTTGACTCTTAATAAAAAACGTTGATAGAAGCCGCTCAGCAAGATGAAAGTAAGGAATAATTCAAAGAAGGAGACGACTGCTGATTGCTGTATAAAGAAAATTGCGAAATTGAGTTGAATTGACTTCAACGTGAAAAAGTTTGGAATAAAGGTGAAAGTAGTGGATTAGGCGTGACATGAATGTTTCATTTTGTAGACCGGCTAATCATAGCCGTATCGATGAGAGGTCAGCACCAGTTAAACGCTTTGCCTTAAGTGACTGGCCTTAGCGGTCCAGGTCCTTAGTTGTGAGGCGAAGCCATGCCACAAACGGCAACACGCGGAAATTTTCGACGTAACAATGGACTGTTGTCATTGGTGTCGCAGCACACGAAAATCCCACAGGTGAAAGATAGACGTGCAATAAGTGTTTGCCAATAAAAGAGGATCACGTAAATTATGTGGTGGTGTCCCAGCAATTCGGCTGACAAAGACACAAGAAGAGAGTTGTATTAGAAAAGCACCAACGCGTGCTCGGGTACGCTGTAGTGCGCAAATTATCATTTGCTATCTTGTCAACGCGACTAGTGCTATTCTTTGTAGCATAGGATAAGCAAAACTTTGTCGACAGAAAAAGTTTTCTTTTTTACTTTCCGGGAGTGGTCGCTAATGACATAAACTGGATCGCTTAGCCGCGCATGTCGCTCTTATACATCTGCCATTTCCCTGCGCCTTTGTTAAAGCAATGATCTACAATGTTAGCCTCTAGACTAAATTAGGCTGTGCAACCATATATTGGCTTTTCATAGGTGTAAAAAGAGCAGCGTGATGCCTTATTCAGTGTGCTTCTATGCTTACCTTATATTGAAACTGGTAGGAATACTATGGTAAAGTTTAGGGCACAGTAGATTTAGCAACCAAGCTTTGTCGGGAGTTCACATGAGAAAGACACAGTCAGCGATAGAACCCGCAACGAAAGCAGTTCAGTTTGAATGGTAAAGTTCCATAATTTAGAGGACAGCTGTAGTAACCATGCATCAAGTTCTGCGGTGCAAAGTAGCAGAATAACTGGTCCTGATATTTTCTTGATAATATTCGCGTCATTTTCTTCCTTTAAAACTATGCTTTAAGGCTTAAGGCTAGCAAAGTGTTGCAAGAACCCCTGTGTAGGCATTCATGCGACCAACTTTACTAATCGGCGACGCTCAATGGCATTTCCACACTGTATCAAAGCAGCATTTACATTACTTTAGTTTACCTGCTTCAACAGAGATGCGCTAAGGTAATATATAAAGAGTGCCTACACAAATAACTGCATATAAGTAAGATACAGGTATCCTATACAACATACAGGGCCCACACTTGCTAGCTGGATTGAAGCTAGGCTAGCAATGGTATTCTCTGCATTTGGGCGCATGCAGTTTGCCGGCTTCCTTTTCGGTAGCCTAGAATGCCTGTTTTGGAGCAACTGTTTGGGAGGAAGATGTTTTATGAAGCTGTTGTAATGAGATTGTGATGTCAATATCCAACGCATCAAGCCAAATCTTTAGTTTTCATACGGCAGGTACGTAGAGCTCAAATGTATGTTAGCTCCAAATAAAAGCTAAACGTGACAACTTCTAGTTAGACAATTCTGGAAATATCTACAATAACATTAAAGCTTGAGTAGTAACTGTCCCTCTTACCGTCGCAAAAGAAGCCAGTGAAAGAAAAAGAGAGCAGCAGATGAACCTCATTGTCGACGCGAAGACAGCGTTTCCGCAAAGAGTGTCGGTGAGTGGTCAAGTTGTGCTAACACGGCCTTTCTATTTTATATGCCTCGTCTTGTTAAAATCTAGCGAAATCATAAAAAAAAAAACACATGGCATGGGTGTGTTTTGTACAAAGGAAGACGCATCACGCTTTTATTAAATTGAGCTTGAACGTGTCTTCGGCTAAAATATCCGGATATCTTTTGTCAGAATGTTTTTCATACAGCGTGCTCATATTCCTCTTGGAGGGCAAGAATCACAAATAAAAAGTATATTTTTAATAAAGCAACTTCTAAAGAGCAAGCGTGAATGATATATATACTACGTGATTTACCAGTGAAACTTTCTTCATATTCTCAAATGCCATTAACGTAAAGAAAAGAGGACTCATAGCCATAAAGATTCAGTTTCGTACCCCACGGAAAGCACAAATGTTCGCATTGAATTCTGAGTGGTGAAAAAATAGTGCAGCACAGATACTTGCATGGAATCCGAAAACAAGGTAAATACAAAATATAAAAAAATGATGTGATCTTTGTGAGAGATAGCGCTTAAAAAATGAAAGCCTATGGGAATTGTAACTTAAACAGCTCTATTTGAAAAGCAAACATTTTGTCACGAACACAAAACTGATCCCAGTGCTGATTCAACGCTAGATATATGTGAAGGTATTTTGCGATACCTTCTTGTGTCTTTTACATGCAGGCATGTCATTTATGAAATGACTTATTTTGTGTGTCCTTTCTTATGACTTAACCAAAATATAGTGTCCACTGCCACTGCTTCGTAGATCTAGCCGCTAGTACAACATAGATGCACTGCCCCATAAGAATCCGAATTTGCAGTGCTTACAATTTAATCACTGTTATTCTGTGCGCATCAACGCGCGCATTGTAGTAACTATAATAATTGCATACAATAAGTTATGGCTGACGTAATGTATTGTCCGGTGTGTAGCCTTATATAGTGTTATATATATATATATATATAACGATCAGTGTGAAGCCGCGTTCCAAGAACTCAAGCGCGCACTAACATCCCCACCTGTTCTTTGTCATTTTGATGACAAGGCGCCCACATTAGTGCATACTGACGCCAGCGGTCACGGCATTGGTGCCGTACTGCTGCAGCGCGACCACGAATTTTGCGAAAAGGTTGTTGCATATGCAAGCCGCACTCTCACATCCGCGGAAAAGAAGTACTCGATAACCGAACAAGAGTGTTTGGCTGTTGTCTGGTCCATTCAGAAATTTCGTCCATACCTCCACGGTCGACATTTCACGGTTGTGACCGACCACCATGCCCTATGTTGGTTGTCGACGATCAAAAACTTGTCCGGGCGCCTTGGCCGCTGGATACTCCGATTGCAAGCATATGATTTCAATCTCATATATAAGTCCGGACGGAAGCACCAAGATGCCGATGCTCTTTCACGATGCCCATTACCACCATCATCGGAGCACATCACATCACCTTGTCAAATTGGCCGCACGGAGGATGCTTCATCTCTTACACCGATTTCTTCCTTGACTTCACCAAACCGCCTTTCAGTGCTTTCCACTCACCAGCGCGCCGATTCCTATTGCCATAGTATCATCAATCGCCTTAGCGGTGTTTCATCTCCTCCCAATGCCAGGCTACGGCAACAACTCAAACTGTTCAAGTTTGAAGACGACGTGCTCTACCGGTACATTTTTCACCCAGAAGGCCATCGATGGGCTCCCGTTCTACCGCGCTCTCTTCACGCTGCAGTTCTGCAGGCCTCACACGATGACCCGACGTCAGGCCACTTGGGTTACAACAAAACACACGAGCGCATACGCAGCCGATTCTATTGGCCAGGCCTTTCCACGAGCATAGCTAGATATGTTGCCTCCTGCACGCTTTGCCAACACCGTAAGCGACCTACTACTGCTCCGGTCGGGACCCTACAACCACTTCCTTGTCCAGCACAACCCTTCTCTGTCGTCGGCATTGACCTTTCCGGGCCACTCCCACCTACTCCAGACGACAACCGATGGATCGTCACTGCTGTTGACCATTTGACCCGGTACGCTGAAACAGCCAGCCTCAATACGCTTAGGAGCTGCCTCAGAAGTAGCGGCCTTCTTCTTGCAGGCTGTCTACTTACGTCACGGGGCGCCTCACGTTCTTTTGAGCGACCGAGGCAAGGCATTCCTTTCAAGCACTCTTAATCAAGTTCTGCAAGCGTCCAACACCGTGAACAAGACAACGTCTAGCTACCACCCTCAAACCAACGGCCTAACAGAGCGATTTCATCGCACGCTCTGTGCCATGCTATCTATGTATATTCAACCTGATCATCGTAACTGGGATGCGATTCTCCCATTTGTGACATTTGCGTACAACACGTCTGTTCAACGGACCACCGGATACTCTCCGTTTTTCTTAGTACACGGCCGCCAGCCAACGTCATCACTCGACGTTTCTTTCTTCTCTGGCCCCGTCAACGCTTCACCATTCATTTGCGACCAGTTTGTGTCTCGTCTTGCCCAATGTCGTCGTCGCGCCCGTATGAACACTGCAGCCAGCCAAGACGATCGCAAACATCGGTACGATGCCTCTCATCGCGCCGTTTCCTACCGCCCTGGTGACGATGTGCTCCTATGGACCCCTGCGCGAACACCCGGTTTATGTGAGAAGCTTGAGTCTCGATATCTTGGCCCCTACAAAGTCATCGAGCAGACCTCGCCGGTGAACTATCGCGTTACACCTGTTGAGGCCCCAACCGACCGACGCTACCGCGGAACAGAGATCGTGCACGTTTCTTGCCTGAAGCCCTTTTATATCCGTTCCACTGTCTAATGTACGGCCAGGCTGGCCGCTTCCGTCCACGGGGGAAATTAGTGTAAGCATTTATGCGGACTTCATCTTCATCTGTACAAAGTCATCATCAATCATCGGCTCGTGTTCGTTTTTGCGTCGGCGCCATTTTTCCTTCTTGGAATAAAGCGTCGTCTCAACCGTGGTATTTCAAGATATATATATACATATATATATATAGTCATATCATAAGCCAACAAACACTGCCACCAAGGACAACTTAGGGGAAATTACTTGTGCTCAATAAACAACATTTAGCAACGCTAAATTAATGAAATCAAAGTGGATCGAAAATTTCCAGTAATAAGGTTTCTTAATTTCATTTATTACGCGCAAGTAATTTCTCCCCTAGTTTGTCCATGGTGTGAGTGTTTGTTGGCTTCTTATGATATGTCTAATAAAAATCGGGCCACTCGGTGAACCCCCTTTCTTCTCGTTTATATATCTATATGTACCGTTGACAAGCGCAGCCAGGCGGTTTCTACTACTAATAGCGAATTAAAGCTCAAAGCCGTTCTTTAACAAAGTGTAGCTGAGAAGTACCGAAAGCTGTACGAGTTGGTATGCATTCAATTTAAGCATGCTCGAAGCAAATTAGACCGGGTGAGGGCTGCACTATCTGATAAATAGAATAAAGCAGCACGTATGAGATAAAAAGAGGGTTAGAGTAGAAAGCATACATCGCACTGCCAATACTTCGACGAGTACTAAGAGCTAAAAAACTAACAAAAAGAAGAAAGCAATAAAAACTTACAACCCGACAACAATATCACATAGATTGAGTAATAAACAGAATGTAATTGCCCGCGAGCACAACTGTTTGCTTGCCCATACGCATGCCGTCAAGAGCGACAATTTGACATTCAGCCATGGGACCCTGGTATCCTTATTGAAAGGATGAAACAACATTGTAGTATCACGAAAGACGGGCGTATAGGCATAATAGTCATGAACACATTTACCCGTATCCACACTGCAAAACACGTGGATGCCTGGCAGTAAACTTGTCGGCATTCGAAACACAAGTTATATATATATATATATATATAGATATCTTGAAAGCGCATTTAACATGCATTCTCGTTCTCATTGTACAACATCATATTCAGCCCTGTACTTTTTCTCCGTGCTGGAGTTGTGGTGTCCTTGTCACCTTCTGTCGTAAACGTGGTGGAGACACGTCGAGATCCCGATGTCCTTCTGCGTTCCTGCCCTACCAGGAGCTACGGTCTGGTAAACGCCTGCGCCCGGCCACCCCTACAGCTGTGGAAACGTCGGGCCCTGGCACTGTCTCTCGCCCGAACCCGTCCACATCTACAGCATCGGCTTCACTGACATCGTGCCAAGTATAGCACGCCAGCATTTCAAGCTCGAAACGGCCCTTGAGGCAGTGGTCATTCGAGCCGTACTTTTCAATAAATTCGCAACCATCTACTCCTTTTATATACCACCACATTATACCCTTCACAGACATGACATAGAATCATTAATAGATGAGCTCCCAGAGCCGTATCTTATTCTTGGTGATGTTGATGCACACAGTACTTTCTGGGGCGATTCACGCTGTGATTTGCGAGGTCGCGTTATTGAACAGCAGCTTTTTTCTTCTGGAGCATGTCTCTTGAACACAAAGGAGCCCGCGTATTTTAAGCTGGCTAACAAGTTATATTCTGCCATAGATCTTAGCATTTTATCGCCGACGCTTTTACCTTATTTTAAATGGAGTGTGCTTAATAACGCGTATGGGAGTGACCACTTCCCAATAATCTTAAGTACGACGGAACAAGATCAACTCTTCCCGCAGGTCCCTCGGTGGAAGGTTGACTCAGCCGATTGGGAATGGTACCGAACTCTTACTCACATGACGTGGACTGAGATGTCCGGTATAACCATAGATGATGCTGTCACATATTTTACAGCTGTTATATTTGATGCCGCCTCTAAGCGTATTACTCAAGCGAGAGCACTGGTTCCAAGCGGCGTGTTCCCTGGTGGAACGATGCATGTATGCAAGCACGGAGGAACCAGAAGAAAGCGTGGGCGCTACTTCGCGATTCACCGACAGCAGAAAAACCTGGAAAACTTTAAGCAGGTCTAATCGCAGGCAAGGAGAACGCGCCGACAAGCAAGACGAGAGAGTTGGGCGAAGTATATATCAAGCATCAACTCGTACACAGATGAGAGCAAAGTATGGAAGAGAGTGAAGAAAGTTAACAGGCAACCAAAGTATTCCTTCCCTTTAGTAAATAGCCACGGAGAAAGCCTGGAAGATCAAGCCAACTTTCTTGTGCACATTTTGAATACATAGCGAGCACCTCGCACTACTCCGAAACCTTCCTAAAGTACAAAACACGAATAGAAGAGCAAAAGTTACAAAGAAAATGTGCTAAAAGTGTGGCGTAGAACGAACCATTCTGCATAGCAGAACTGCAGGCAGCACTGAACTGTTGTAATACATCCACCCCAGGTTCAGACCGCGTAATATATGAGATGTTGAAACAACTACCCTCTGAAACACAAAAACCCTCCTTTACCTTTGCAACGTTATATGGTTTTCCGGCGAGATCCCCTCTGTTTGGAAGGAGACTACTATAATTCCAATTCTAAAGCACGAAAAGGATCCTTCCTCTGTATCAAGTTACAGACCTACAGCATTAACAAGTTGCCTCCGCAATGTTTTCGAAAAAATTAATAACTGTCGCCTACTACACTTCTTCGAATCAAACAAATTGCTCGACCCATACCAGTGCGGGTTTCGGGAGGGTCGATCCACGAATGACGAAGCTTTTGTTCATAAGCAGTTTTTCGTATCATAATTCCTAGATATTGAGAAAGCCTATGATACTACGTGGCGCTTTGGGATATTGAGAGACCTCTCACTGTTAGGTATACACGGTAATATGTTCAATTTATCGAAACTTATCTGTCTAATCGCACATTCCGTGTTCGAGTGGGCAACGTTCTGTCACGGAAACTTATACAGGAATCTGGGGTGCCGCAGGGCGGGGTGCTAAGCTGCACGCTCTCTATAGTAAAAATTAATTCTCTTCGTCTACAGATGCCACGTAACATCTTCTATTCAACATATGTTGAATATGTGCAGATAGGATTTCAATCAAGTTCTCTCGCAATCTCTGAGCGACAGGTCCAGCTTGGTTTTAACAAGGTTTCCAAATGGGCTGGTGAGAACGGGTTCAGACTGAACCCACAAAAAAGCACATGTGTCGTTTTCTCTAAAAAAAGAGGCCTGCACCCTGATCCTGAAATTGTGTTGCTTGGTGAGCGTCTGCCTGTAAATAGGGAACATGCATTTTTAGGCACAATCTTAGACGCCGAATGAACCTTTCTACAGCACATAATGTATCTTGAAAACACACGTATGAAAACAATTAATATCTTAAAGGTGCTGTCACGCATCACCTGGGGCAGTGATAGAAAATGTGTCATGAACTTGTATAAAAGCCTCATACGCACACGACTAGACTATGGAGCCATAGTCTACAAGTCGGCTACTGCAACTGCTCTGAAGATGCTAGACCCTGTCCGCCACTTACGAATTCGCCTATCAATAGGGGCCTTTTCAACAAGCCCAGTGGAAAGCCTTTACGTTGAATCGGATGAGTGGTCACTTCATCTTCAGACAACATATTAGTCTTCCATATATTTTCTGAGAGTGAACGCATACAGTGAGCACCCCAGGTATTACACAATAAACGATTTGTTCAGTTCTCAACTTTTTCGCAACCGGCCCACAGTGGCACAACCTTTTTCACTGCGGGTGAGAGACATAGCTGAAGTAACAAGGGTTCCACTGTTTGAATACCACCTTATGCCCCCTGTTACACGGCCGCCGCCCTGGCAGTGGGAACCTATACACTGTGATACACCTTTCGTAGCTGTTACAAAGCGTGCGCCTGTCGCACATATCCGAATGCACTTCCTCGAATCACAGCACAAATACTCCTCTCATGAATTTTTTACAGACGCATCGAAGTGTTATTCTGGCGTTTCTTACGCAGCGGTCGGTCCATCTTTTTCGAATTCTGGTGTTCTGCACCCTAGCACAAGTATTTTCACAGCAGAGGCCTACGTGATAGCGCCCGCCGTAAACAGATTATAGAATTTATTATCCAAAAGGAAGTTATATACACAGATTCGTTGAGCGTCGTAAACGCTTTGAAAACTGTCAAAAAATATCAGTAATAATAATATTTGGGGTTTTACGTGCCAAAACCACTTTCTGATTATGAGGCACGCCGTAGTGGAGGACTCCGGAAATTTTGACCACCTGGGGTTCTTTAATGTGCACCTAAATCTAAGCACACGGGTGTTTTCGCATTTCGCCCCCATCGAAATGCGGCCGCCGTGGCCGGGATTCGATCCCGCGACCTCGTGCTCAGCAGCCCAACACCATAGCCACTGAGCAACCACGGCGGGTAAAAATATCAGAACCCTGTCATTATATCGCTTTACTCAGTGTCATGCACTATCTATGCGTCCAAGCAGCTTATTGCGATATGCTGTGTGCCAGGGTACCGAGAGATTGAAGGAAACTTTTGGGTGACCAGCTAGCCACATTCGTCCTCGCGAACGCTTCCAACTCTTCCACGACTGTCCCTGTATTGGACCTCAAGCCCTCCATAAGGACAACGCTCAGGGCACGCTGGCCGTGGTTGTGGGATAAAGAAACAAAAAATAAAACACATGCTATCAAACCATATCTTGGCAACTGGCCGACGGTATCAAGGAACCGCCGCATGGAAGTAACCCTTCGCAGACTTATGATAAGACACACATACAGCGCACACGCGTGCCTCTTGTCCGGTGGTAATCCACCCACGTGGGATAAATGTGGTGAGCCACTTACCATGCTTCACATCCTGATGCAATGCAGGGACTTAGACGCAAATAGGAAAAAGCATTTTCCATTACCACACCGGCAGCGAATTCCATTCCATCCTCAAATGATCATAGGTATAGAACTCTCTTTAAATATAAATCCCTGTTTCAATTTTGGTAATATCTACATAGCTATGACCCGCCGTGGTTGCTCAGTAGCTATGGTGTTAGGCTGTGGAGCACGAGGTCGCGGGATCCAATCTCGGCCACGGCGACCGCATTTCGATGGGGGCGAAATGCGAAAACACCCGTGTACTTAGACTTAGGTGCACGTTAAAGAACCCCAGGTAGTCGAAATTTCCGGAGTCCTCCACTACGGCGTGCCTCATGATCAGAAAGTAGTTTTGGTACGTAAAAACCCATAATTTTTTTACACAGTTATCGTGTTATAGCCCCAGGAAATTGATGACCTGTCATTCGTACTATACCCACAGACCACTCCACGTATCACTGTCATAATTTTACACCATATATCGTTTTACGCTCCTACGAAAGCAATTATATTAGGTCAATTTACAGGCATCTTACACTCCATCATAGTAACTCACCAATGAGCGCATAACATACCAGTATCAGTCATGGCGCTCTTTGGCCATACCTGGCCCTTGCGTCACTAAACACACATTCATTCATGCATTCATTCATTCATTCATTCATAAATTCATTCATTCTGTGATGCGTGCACGGCCGCAACAGCTCATCTAGACTGGAGTGATTTGAGAGTTTGAAAACGGGTGTCTTCAAATGCGATATATTACCACCCCATGGTCTTTAATTTGCAGAGCCTTTACAACACTCTGCGTGGCCCTACTCATCTATATTATACGTAGGAATAATACTTTAGACGCTTAATCAGGGTTACAATTGCTACGCAGTCGCACATTTTGCTTCAGCGACGGACAAGACCTACAACTATAATGAACATGATTTTTCGCAGCTGCTGTCATTTCACTACATCCTTATGCGTGCACGGGCGCAACAGCTCATTGGAACAGGAACGATTTGGGAGAATGAATTCGGGTCTTTTCAAATGCGGTATGTTACCACCGCCTGGTCTTTCATCTACAAAGCCGGTATACAGCTCAGCGTGGCCACCGATTATGAACATTTTGCGCAGTAATATTAATTTAGACGCTGAATCAGGGCTACAATTGCTAGGCAGTCGCACATATTGTTTCAGCGACGGATACGAAATAGCACTTTCAAAATCATCATAATCATCATCATCATTATCATCATCAGCCTGGTTACGCCTACCGCAGGGCAAAGGCCTCCGCCATACTTCTCCAACAACCCGGTCATGTACTAATTGTGGCCATGTCGTCCCTGCAAACTTCTTAAGCTCACCCGCCCACCTAACTTTCTGCCGCCCCCTGCTACGCTTCCCTTCCCTTGGAATCCAGCCCGTAACCCTTAATGACAATCGGTTATCTTCCCTCCTCATTAAATGTCCTGCCAGTGCCCATTTCTTTTTCTTGATTTCAACTAAGATGTCAATAACTCGCGTTTGTTCCCTCACGCAATCTGCTCTTTTCTTATCCCTTAACGTTACACCCATCATTCTTCTTTCCATATCTCCTTGCTTCGTCCTCAATTTAAGAGAACCCTTTTCGTAAGCCTCCAGGTTTCTGCCCCGTAGGTGAGTACTGGTAAGACACAGCTATTATACCCTTTTCTTTTGAGGGACAATGGCAACCTGCTGTTCATAATCTGAGAATGCCTGCCAAACGCACCCCAGCCCATTCTTATTCTTCTCACTATTTCCGTCTCATGATTCGGATCCGCCGTCACTACCTGCCCTAAGTACATGTACTCCCTTACCATTTCCAGTGCTTCGCTACCTATCGTAAACTGCTGTTCTCTTCCGAGACTGTTAAACATTACTTTAGTTTTCTGCAGATTAATTTTCAGACCCACCCTTCTGCTTTGCCTCTCCAGGTCAGTGAGCATGCATTGCAATTGGTCTCCTGAGTTACTAAGCAAGGCAATATCATCAGCGAATCGCAAGTTGCTAAGGTATTCTCCATTAACTTTTATCCGCAAATCTTCCCAATCCAGGTCTCTGCATACCTCCTGTAAACACGCTATGAATAGCATTGGAGAGATCGTATATCCCTGCCTGATGCCTTTCTTTATTGGGATTTTGTTGCTTTCTTTATGAAGGACTATGGTGGCTGTGGAACCGCTATGGATATCTCTCAGTATTTTTACATACGGCTCGTCTACACCCTGATTCCGTAATGCCTCCATGACGGCTGAGGTTTCGACAGAATCAAACGCTTTTTCGTAATCAATGGAAGCTATATATAAGGGTCCGCATATAGCACATAGCACTCTAAAGAACTTCAATTTTCACAGCTGCGGCCATTTTACTACCTGCTTATATGTGTACGGACGCAACAGCTTAACTGAACAGCAGTGATTTGAAAGTGTGAAAATGGGTCTATACTAAAGCGGTATGTTACCACCACCTGGTCTTTCAACTACAGAGCCTCTACACTGCTCTGCATGGCCCCTGATCATCTATATTTCAGCCGGGATTAATATTTTAGACGCTGAATCATGGCTACAATTGCTACGCAGTCGTACATTTTGCTTCAGCGACGGACATAACCTACAACTCTAAAGAACTTGATTTTTCACAGCAGCGGTCATTTCACTACCTGCTTATATGTGTACTGACGCAACGGCGCACTTGGCCGGGGATTATTTGAGTGTATGAAAACGGGTCTTTTTAAAAGCGGTATCTTACCACCACCTTGTGTTTTGACTACATAGCCTTTACACCCCTCTGTGTCTCCCCTGCTCATATATATTTTAAGCAGGGTTAATACTGTCCACGCTGCATCAGTGCTACTACTGCTAGGCAATGGTACATTTTGCTTCAGCAATGGGCTCGACCTCGAACTTTAATGAACTTGATTTTTCACAGCTGCGGCCGCTTCACTGCAAGCTTTTGCGTGCACTGACGCAACAGCTCTTCTAGACAGGGGTGATTTGAGCGTAGGAAAACGCGTGTCTTCTAATGCGGCATGGTCTTTCAACTAATCCGCCTGATCTTTCAACTACAGAGCGTTTACCCCGCTCTGCCAGGCCCCTGCTATTCCATATTATAAGCAAGATTAATACTTTAGGATCTTAATCAGGGCTACACTTGCTACGTTGTCGTACATTTGGCATCGGCGACGCACATGACCTCCAACTTTAAAGAACTTGATTTTTTACAGCTGCGGCCATTTCACTACCATCTTATGCGTGCACGAACGTAACAGCTCATCTAGACAGCAGTGATTCGGAAGTATAAAAACGGGTGTCGTCAAAGACAGTATTTTACCACCGCCTTGCCTTTCAACGACAGATCCTTTGCACCGCTCTGTGTCGCCCCTGATCATCAATATTTTTCGCTGGAGTAATACTTTTTACTCCAGTAATACTGGAGTTAAAAAAGCCGTGTGTTGAGAAAATTGCACAAACAGGCCTGGAGTGCGGCCTGATCCCGGTGACCAGAACCGGTAACGCACTCTCTCACCAGAGCAGGATTGGCCACCCTGGTGCAGTACTTGGCCACAACCTCCTATATGAATACAACAATCAAACACCGGTCCTCAGTCACCAGCAGCCGCGAAGCAACTGACCACGGCGGCGGTCAGATCTGTGACGCTGCAGAGGGTGCTAAGAATACCTGGCTCCGGACAGGCCGCCATTGGAATCTGAACCTGGCAACGTTTAATGTTAGAACGTTATCTAGTGAGGCGAGTCTAGCAGTGTTATTGGAGGAATTAGAGGGAAGTAAATTGGATATAATAGGGCTCAGTGAGTTTAGGAGGACAAAAGAAGCATATACAGTGCTAAAAAGCGGGCATGTACTGTGCTACCGGGGCTTAGCGGAGAGACGAGAACTAGGAGTCGGATTCCTGAATAATAAGGAAATAGCTGGTAACATACAGGAATTCTATAGCATTAACGAGAGGGTGGCAGGTCTTGTTGTGAAACTTAATAAGAGGTACAAATTGAAGGTGGTACAAGTAAGTCTATGCCCCTACATGCAGTCATGATGACCAGGAAGTCGAAAGCTTTTATGAAGACGTGGAATCGGCGATGGGTAAAGTCAAAACAAAATACACTATAATGATGGGCAACTTCAATGCCAGGGTAAGCAAGAAGCAGGCTGGAGACAAGTCAGTGGGGGAATATGGCATAGGCTCTAGGAATAGCAGAGCAGAGTTATTAGTAGAGTTGGCAGAACAGAATAATATGCGGATAATGAATACCTTTTTCCGCAAGCGGGTTAGCCGAAAGTGGACGTGGAGGAGCCCGAATGGTGAGACTAGAAATGAAATCGACTTCATACTCTGCGCGAACCCTGGCATCATACAATATGTAGACTTGCTCGGCAAGGTACGCTGCAGTGACCATAGGATGGTAAGAACTCGAATTAGCCTAGACTTGAGGAGGCAACGAAAGAAACTGGTACACAAGAGGTCAATCCATGAGTTAGCGGTAAGAGGGAAACTAGAGGAATTCCGGATCAAGCTACAGAACAGGTATTCGGCTTTAACTCAGGAAGAGGACCTTAGTGTTGAAGCAATGAACGACAATCTCATGGGCATCATTAAGGACTGCGCACTAGAAGTCGGTGGTAACGCCGTTAGACAGGAAACCAGTAAGCTATCGCAGCAGACGAAAGATCTGATGAAGAAACGTCAATGTATTAAAACCTCTAACCCTACAGCTAGAATAGAACTGGCAGAATTTTCTAAGGAAATCAACAAGCGTAAGACAGCGGGCATCAGGAACTATAATATGGATATAATTCAACAGGCACTCAGGAACGGAGGAAGCCTAAAAACAGTGACGAAGAAACTAGGAATATGCAAGAATCAGATGTGTGCGTTAAGAGACAAAGCCGGCAATATTGTTACTAATATGGATGAGATAGTTCATGTGGCTGAGGAGTTCTATAGAGATTTATACAGTACCAGTGGCACCCACGACGATAGTAGAAGAGAGAATAGCCTAGAGGAATTCGAAATCCCACAGGTAACGCCATAAGAAGTAAAGCAAGCCTTAGGAGCTATGCAAAGGGGGAGGGCAGCTGGGGAGGATCAGGTAACAGCAGATTTGTTGAAGGATGGTGGTCAGATTGTTCTAGAGAAACTGGCCACCCTGTATACGCAATGCCTCATAACCTCGAGCATACCGGAATCTTGGAAGAAGGCTAACATATTCCTAATCCATAAGAAAGGGAACGCTAAAGACTTGAAAAATTATAGACCGATCAGCTTACTGTCCGTTGCCTACAAAGTATTTACTAAGGTAATCGCAAATAGAATCAGGAACACCTTAGACTTTTGTCAACCAAAGGACCAGGCAGGATTCCGTAAAGGCTACTCAACAATAGACCATATTTACACTATCAATCACGTGATAGAAAACTGTGCAGAATATAACCAACTCTTATATATAGCTTTCACTGATTACGAGAAAGCGTTTGATTCAGTCGAAACCTCAGCAGTCATAGATGCATTACGGAATCAGGGTGTAGATGAGCCATATGTAAAAAATACTGGTAGATATCTATAGCGGCTCCACAGCCACCGTAGTCTTCCACAAAGAAAACAACAAAATCCCTATAAAGAAAGGCGTCAGACAGGGAGATACGATCTCTCCAATGCTATTCACAGCATGTTTACAGGAGATATTCAGAAGCCTGGAGTGGGAAGAATTGGGGATAAAAGTTGATGGAGAATACCTTAGCAACTTGCGATTCGCTGATGATATTGCCTTGCTTAGTAACTCAGGAGACCAATTGCAATGCATGCTCACTGACCTGGAGAGGCAAAGCAGAAGGGTGGGTCTGAAAATTAATCTGCAGAAAACTAAAGTAATGTTTAACAGTCTCGGAAGAGAACAGCAGTTTACGATAGGTAGCGAAGCACTGGAAATGGTAAGGGAGTACATGTACTTAGGGCAGGTAGTGACCACGGATCCGGATCATGAGACTGAAATAACCAGAAGAATAAGAATGGGCTGGGATGCGTTTGGCAGGCATTCTCAGATTATGAACAGCAGGTTGCCACTATCCCTCAAAAGGAAAGTGTATAACAGCTGTGTGTTACCAGTACTCACCAATGGGGCAGAAACCTGGAGGCTTACGAAAAGGGTTCTGCTGAAATTGAGGACGACGCAACGAGCTGTGGAAAGAATGATGGGTGTAACGTTAAGGGATAAGAAAAGAGCAGATTTGGTGAGGCAATAAATGCGGGTAAACGACATCTTATTTGAAATCAAGAAAAAGAAATGGGCATGGGCCGGACATGTAATAAGGAGGGAAGATAACCGATGGTCAATAAAGGTTACGGACTGGATTCGAAGGGAAGGGAAGCGTAGCAGGGGGCGGCAGAAAGTTAGGTGGGCGGATGACATTAAGACGTTTGCAGGGACAACATGGCCACAATTAGTACATGAGAGGTCATGCACAAGTATGTACAATTAGTACAAGTATGGGAGAGGCCTTTGCCCTGCAGTGGGCGTAATTAGGATGATGATGATGATGATGATGATGAATACTTTAGACGCTGAATCAGGGCTTCAATTGTTACGCAGTCGTGCATTTGAAATTTCAAGTAGTTTTGGCATTTGAATGAAAATGTGAAAATGAAAATGACTAGAACCTATGTTGAGCGGCGTAATGCTTCAGCAGTAGAAAGACTTGGTAGGCGCTAATAATGTACGACAGTCGACAACCGTTTCCAGCGTCTATGAGAGCCCGTCCGCCGATCTTTCGTCTAGTATACGGCAGGTCGTGCTTGAATTTCTGCTGCGGCGCCAGGAACTTGCGCGCGACGTCATACAACAACCTGATGCTTATTACCCGCAACACATGGCTCCTGCCGCACCCTGCGCTTCCTGGAAACCGGCGGTATGTGTGATAGCCGTCAACCACAGAGGAGCTCCATGGCCACGTGAGGGCACATTTACGCCCGAACAGCGACTTGCAGAACACCATCGCCCCAGCAGATTTACACACAGACCGACCGTTCCTCCTGTGCAACAGGCTCAGCCGCTTCGCTCTGCTACACGAACCCTCAAGGCTGAGTGCTTCGAAGGACAGTTTATCGATCGTCGTTTACCTCGGTGCTATAGCGTTCGCGACTTGGGTCACATTGCCAGGTACTGTAATCGCCACCAACCAACGAGTTTCGACCGATCGACGATGTCTAGGCAGTACCGCGCTCCTCTAGGCGAAACATATTCACCCTTGCACACATATTTAGGAAGCTTGCCTCACCAGCACCCGGAGCCGCTGCGGAACCGTTCTCCAGCATCCGATCGCAGCTTGACACCAACACCCGCTCCTCGTGTAAGCCTATCACCCTCTCCGCAGCGTCGCTACCCGTCACCACCTTCGGAAAACTAGCCAGCGCGGCCGTTGGAGGTGAGGTCGTGGGACAATCTTTGATGTCTACAGAGATACCTACAACCATTTGTAAATTTAAGAATAAGGTGTCTGTATTATTTGACGGGGTTTCATCCATGGCCTTAGTGGACACGGGAGCAACCTTTTCAGTGATGAGTCTTGCGTTCAAAAGCCTCCTAGGACGAAAAGTGACGTTTCGCTGGCACCGTGCCGGTACGTTTCGCGGAGCGAGTGGGGAGTTGTTGTAACCTGTGGGCGTGCACAATGTAGACGTTACTTAGGGTGGTCAAATATTTAACGAGGTGTTCGCTGTTCTACCTCATTCTACGCATGACGTAATCCTGGGCCTCGATTTTTGAAACTGTGTGGTGCCACCGTTGACTGCAAAACGGCTGAAATCAGTGTAGGTACGAGCTTTTCTGCTGCGTTTATGGAAGGCCTACCGTATCGCGAATGTATGTTTTGTGTATCCCGGGATAGAGTTGTGCCTCTGTTATCCGCAACTTGTGTTTCAGTTGCCTGTTTCCCTACCACTAACGGAACATTTGACGCTATCGTGGAGCCCGTTCATCTGAGTTGCATTAAGAGGAATGTACTGATATCGTACTGCACGCTGTCAGTTGTTCAGGGACGCACTAACTTACGGGCCGTAAACTGTTCGAGTGAACCTGCAATACTACCACAGGGTCTGAAACTTTCCGCCTACCATGAAGCTCAAGTGCTATCGCTCGACATTCTTACAGAGGCCCTTGATTCTGCGGATGAGCGCCATTTTATTAATACCTGCCCTGCGGCGCACTACTCGTTTCTAACTATGGTGAACAAATCACTCAGCACTATGCAGCGTCACGAAGTGGTAAATATTCTGCTGAAACATGCCGTTTTGTTTGACTTTTGCGAGTAAGAGGGGCCACCATTGTTCCCTCCATCTCGTATACACCATCGCATAGATACGGAATCTGCCCAACCGTTGCGACAGAAACCATACGGAGTCTCAACATCAGAACGCAAGGTGATCAATAACCAAGCGCAAGAAATGCTAAATAAGAATGTAATCAAAGAATCCTGTAGTCCATGGGCAGCGCCAGTGATTCTGGTTGCAAAGAAAGATGGTACATGGCGAATTTGTGTTGACTACCGCCGCCTCAACACCATCACTCAAAAGGACGTACATCCTCTTCCGCGTATTGCTGATGCTATCGACTGCCTCTCATCAGTGTCTTACTTTTCGTTCGGTGACTTGAGGTCGGGGTACTGGCAGATTCCTATGCATAAGGCAGACATGGAGAGAACGGCATTTGTTACACCACATAGAGATTTTCAATTTAATGTGATGCCGTTGGGTCTCTGTAATGTGCCTGCCACTTCCGAGCGCTTTATGGGCAACATGTTGCGTGGTTTGAAGTAGGAAGTATGCATGTGCTATCTAGACTATGTACTGATTTTCGGGCGCACCTTCAGTGAGCACAACGCACGTCTCGATATTGTGCTAGGCTGCTTGGGCCAAGCGGGTTTGGTGCTCAACTCAGAGAAGTGTCATTTTGGGGAGCGCCAAAGACTACATTTAGGAGCTGAATCAGGGCTATAATTGTTACGTAGTCGTAGATTTTGCTTCAGCGACGGACACTACCTCGAACATTAAAGAACTTCATTTTTCACAGTGGCGGCCACTTCACTACCTGCTTTTTTGTGCACTGAGGCCACACCCAATCTGGACTGGAGTTATTTGAGGGTATGAAAACGGGTCTCTTCAAATGCGGTATGTTGCCATTGCGGGGTCTTTCAACTACTGAGCCTTTACACTGCTCTGCGTGTCCCTTGGTCATTGATATATTACGCAGGAATAATACTTTGGACGCTCAAACCGGGCTACAATTGCTACGCAGTCACACTGTTTCCTTCAGCGATGGACATGACCTCGAACCTTAAAGAATTTTACTTTTAAAAGCTGCGGCCGTTTCACAACCTGCTTGTGCGTGCACGGACGCACTAGCTCATCAGGATAGGAGTGATTTGAGCATAGGAAAACGGGTGTCTTCTAATGTGGTATGTTACCACCGCCTTGTCATTCAACCGCCGATCCTTTGCCCCGCTCTGTGGCGCCCCTCATCAGCAATATCTTACGCAGGAAGAATACTTTAGGCGCTGAATCAGGGCTTCAATTGTTACGCACTCTTAAATTCTGCTTCGGCTATGGACACTACCTCGAGCTTTAAGAACTTGGTATTTCACAGCTGGTGCCTTTTCCCTACATGTTTATCGGTGGACGGATGCAACAGCTCAAGTGGAACGGAGTGATTTGAGAGTATCAAAACGGGTCTCTAGAAATGCGGCATGTGACCAGCGCCTGGTGTTTCAAATACAGAGCCTTTACACCGTTCATTTTGGCCCTTGCTCATATATATTTTGCTCAGGAATAATAGTGTAGACACCTGAATCAGGGCTGCAATTGCTACGCAGTCGTTATTCTCCTTCAGCGACGGACATGAGATCGAGCTTTATAGAACTTGATTTTTCACAGCGGCGGCCATTTCTCTCTCTGCTTATGAGTGCAAGGACGCAACAGTTCGCCTGTAAAGGAGTAATTTGAGAGTATGAAAACGTGTATCTTCAAATGCGTTATGTCACACCGCGTGGTCTTTCAATTACAGACCCTTTACACCGTTTTACGTTGCTCCTGCTCATCTATATTCTACGCAGGAATAATACCTTAGACGCTGAATCAGGGCGACAAGTGCTACTCAGTCGTACATATTCCTTCAGCGATGGATATGTCCTCGAAACTTAAAGAACTTGATTTTTCTCAGCGGCGGCCGCTTCACTACATGCTTATACGTGCAGTGACGCAACAGCGCATCTGGACAGGGGTTATTTAAGAGTAGGAAAAAGAGTCTCTTTAAAAGCGGTATTTTAAGACCACCTGGCCTTTCGACACCAGAGACTTTACACTCATCCGCATCGCTCCAGGACATCTATATTTTACGCAGGGTTAA
This sequence comes from Dermacentor andersoni, assembly GCF_023375885.2. Lineage (NCBI taxonomy): Eukaryota > Metazoa > Arthropoda > Arachnida > Ixodida > Ixodidae > Dermacentor > Dermacentor andersoni. The sequence goes on along the minus strand of NC_092818.1, from coordinate 40,085,752 downwards.
TACTTTCGACCCTGAATCGGTGCTATAACTGCTAGGCTGTGGTACATTTTTCTTCAACAATGGACACGACCTTGAAGTTTTAAGAACTTGATTTTTCACATTGGCGGGTGCTTCGCTGCCTGCTTTTGCGTGCACTGACACAACAGCTCATCTAGACAGGAGGTATTTGAGAGTATGAAAACAGGTGTTTTAAAATGCTGTATGTTAGCACCGCCTGGTCTTTTACCTACAGAGCCATAACACCGCTCTGCGCGGCCCCTGCAATTCTATATTATAAGCAAAAATAATACTTTAGACGCATAAACAGGGCTGCAGTTGCTACATAGTCGTACATTTGTATTCGGCGACGGGCACTACCTCGAACTTTAAGGAGCATAATTTTTCAGAGCTGCGGCCGTTTCACTACCTGTTTATGTGTGCACGGATGTAGTAGCTCATCTGTACAGGAGTGATTTGAGAGCATGAATACGGGTCTCTTCAAATGCGGTATTTTACCACCACCTGGTGTTTCAACTACAGCTCTTTATACAGCTCTGCATGGACCCTGCTTGTCTATATTTTATGCAGGATTAATATTTTGGACGCTGAATCAGGGATACAATTGCTACGCAGTCGTATGTTTTGCTTCAGCCACGGACACTACCTCGAACATTAAAGTACTTGATTTTATGCAGCGGCGGGCGCTTCACTACCTGCTTTTGTGTACGCTGGCGCAACACCTCATCTGGATTCGAGTTATTTGAGGGTATAAAAACTAGTCTCTTCAAATTTGGTACGTTACCACCGCCTTGTCTTTCAACTACAGATCATTTGCCCCACTCTGCGTCACCCCTGATTATCTATATTTTACGCAAGATTAATACTTTAGACGCTGAACCAAGGCGACAAGTGCTACGCCGTCGGACATTTTACTCCCGCGAAGGACACGTCCTCGAACTTTAAAGAACTTGATTTTTCACCGTGGCGGCCGCTTCACTACCAGCTTATGCGTGCACTGATGCGACAGCGCATCTGGACGGGGGTTATTTGAGATTGTCAAAACGAGTCTCTTCAAAAGCAGTGTGTTACCACAGCCTGATCTTTCCACTACAGAGCCTCTATACAGCTCTGTATGGCCCCTGATCATCAAAAGTTTATGCAGGATTGACACTTTAGACGCTGAATAAGGGCTACAATTGCTACACAGTAGTACATTTTGTTTCAGCGACGCACATGACCTCCTATATTAAAGAACTTGGTTTTTCGCAGCTGCGGCCGCTTCACTACCTGCTTATGCCTGCACGGACTCAACAGCTCATCTGGACAGTAGTGATTGGAGATTATAAAAATGGGTGTCTTCAAATGTGGTATGTTACCACCGCCTGGACATTCAATTAGAGAGCCTCTACACCGCTCTGCGTGGCCCCTGATCATCAATATTTTACGCAGGATTATTACTCTAAATGCTGAATCAGGGCTACAATTGTTACGCAGTCGTATGATTTGCTTCAGCGACAGCCACTTCCTCGAACTTTAAAGAACTTCATTTTTTACAGCTGCGGCCGTTTCACTATCTACTTTTGCGTGCACTGACGCCACAACTCATTTGGACAGGCGTTTGTCGAGAGTATGAAGATGGGTCTCCTCAAATCCGATATGTTACCATCCTCGGGTCTTTCAGCTACAGAGCCTTTACACTGCTCTGTGTGACCCCTGCATATCTTTACATTACGCAGGATTAATACTTTCGACACTTAGTCAGGGCTAAGCTTGCTACGCAGTCGTACATTTTGCTCCCGCGTCGGACACGACCTAGAACTTTAAACATCTTTATCTTTCGGAGCTGCGGCCATTTCATCGCCTGCTTATGCATGCACGGACGCAACAGCTCATCTAAACAGGTGTGGTTTGAGAGTATGGCGACGGGTCTCTACAAATTCGGTAGGTTACCACCGCCTGGTCTTTCAGCTATAGAGCCTCTACCACGCTCTTCTTGGCCCCTCCCAGTCATAAGTTCCAACAAGCTATCCGTCTATTGGATATGCGGATATCTGGCATATCGGCGTGTCGGCCTGTTGGCGTGTCGGCTTGTAGGCCTATAAGCCTGTTATCTTATCGGGCTGTTGTCTCATCGACCTGTCAGCTTATCGGCTTGTATGAGTTCATGGCCTAAGCGTATCAGGCCTGAACATACACATCATTGGTTATTTGGCAGAAAATAGGTCTTTCTCTGAATACTCGAAATTATTTACCGATAGTAATACAGTCGGCAAAAAACGTTTGTGGCGGAAACAAACACTTTCGTCACACGGCCCCCGGCTTCTTTGCAAGGTGCTTTCGAACATTCTGCATCCTTTTTTTGTGGTCTGCGTCACGTACAGCGCTGCCCATGTGTATATACCCAAGAGAGTTGCAAGTAAAAATCAAGGAGCAAATTCAAAAACATATTTATGAATGTACTTGGGATGTGCATGTATACAATGAATAGTTCCATAAATAATCATAATGATCGAGTGTCATAACACGGTTTGTACTATTACCGTGAATGTGAATGCAAAGTGAATTTAGGTGGCATGTTGGAAGAGAATGCAACGCACCTGTGAATACAACCAGTGCTATAGGGGTTTAAAGAGGCAAGTTTGCTTTCTGCACTATTTGTTTGGGGGCACCCAACCATTCCTAAGAGGCACAGGTGTGACTGTCAACATGGATGCGCCGTCCGACAGACAAGTATGAACAATTCAGCGAGAACTCACAAGCCGCAGCCGCTGTCGGCAAAATAGGTGCACGCATGCGCACTAAGAAAGCTTCACTCTAAATAACTAAGTGGATCTCGTAGCACACATCTGTCGGAGTCATTTTAATTACTGTTCATTTGTGTTAAAGAGCAACGCACTCTTTGTTATTTTCCGACAATAACGTGACCAAGACACTAACGAGCACCAATAGTGAGCGTTTCAGTAATCTCAGTGCAACGGAGGCTTCAACACCGCGTAGCCTGATATAGGCAGTGTAGTCCTTCGGCTGAGATGACTACACAGCTTCCGCACATGGTTTCTCTTTCCCGTCCGATCAGCCGGTGGCACCTTCTTGCCTGGTGAGTGCAGTGTCAACATGCATGATCAGTGCTTACACACCGCCTACTGCTTCACTCATGATGGCGCCAACTAGGAAAACTGCTGCACTCGGCGGCTCGGAAAGGCAACGACGTTGACGGGTGAATGTCGCCTTTGTCCGGCTAGAGACACGCCAGCATGAAACAAAACGCCTTCGCACGTTTGTGGCCCAAGCGGTGAACATTGCCACTTTCATTCCTGAAGCTGAGTGCGTTGCAACGCTCGACTCCCAAGACACTAGGGAGTCGGGCCAAAATGTTCATACCTTCGTCAAAGCCACTCGGCTGCAGGACTTTGCTCATTTATAGGACCTCTTTGCCAAGCAAGAATGCAAGATTGTCCCTAACCTGGAAATCGTGCGCCTTTCACTGCAGTGGACCATGAGTTCACGAGGCTAACATGGAAGAGCTTCTGTGAAGAGACACTTAACTTTTGTGTTGTATAGATTCGTACAAAACGGGGATCAAACATATTTTTTTCATGCTAAAGCTAAAGTTGCCGCCATTGCCACTCGTCCAGCATGACCCCCGAGGCTAGGCAGTGCCCGCGATATCGTATATTATATTGAACTACCTGTGCAAGGACTTGTGTCATAGCCGCCAACCCCCAGGCGCATGCATCATCTACTTAGCTATTGCTTAGAGGCTGCCAATACAAAAATTATAGAATCACCAGAGCTGTTGTTTCGTAAAGGGATCAGACACAAGAGATAACTGCAATGCAACGCTTTCAAAATTGCAATCGTACCTATAAATACCAGGCTGCATGGCCTAGTACACAAATTCAGGATTTCATGCATCATAACTTCTCTTGTCGTGAAGGAAAAAGGCAGATCTCAAGGCATAATGAAATTACCTTTCCATTATCTCTGTCACTGCAGATCACTGTCTGGAGGCGCTCTGACAGTTTGCTCATGAGAGCGTCCTGTAGCTCCTGTGAGTTCTCCTGCAATGACAAGCATTTATTAGGGTCAAGTATTCTCAGTAACTTTTTACAAACTGTGAAAGTGTTGCTGATGTGTGGCAATTCATTCTACAGTGCTACTTTAACTAAGAAAACAAATAATATCCAAACTAGTTTCTAATAATTCATTATAACGGCAGAAGAACACAACTCCAGTAAAGAAAGGAAGTGGGCGAATGTTAAATCTTAATGGTGCTCTGCAACACGAGATACACCTGCAAAATCTATTGCCCATGTGCGCAGAAAGAGATTTCAAACAAAAAAGGATGGATGCGTGATCAATAACTGATGGCTTTTACGCATTACAAGCCGTGTTGTACGTGCTGATTAAACTACACAGCTACCTCTCATCTTGCAACGAATAAAATTATCCACATGAGGTGTGAAATAAGTCCTGCAAAACTTCCGGGAAAGCTTGTTGAGTGTCACCAATAGCAGCATCATAACACTGTGATTTTGTGCCTTTCATGTGACGGCAACGGCATCGAAGAGATCCATTATGATCATTGGTTAAAACGTCATGTGCAGTTTAGGATCGCACAATATTGTGAGTACTGTGAAAAAAACACATGCATACAACGAGCGTGCTGAGGAAAACATTTCCTGCCGAGTGCGATAGCGCCGACAGGCGTCGTTCAGTGGTTGTTATCAGAAGCGGATAAGCAACCGCCAGCGTGTATAAGAAGCACGCGCTGTTCCGAATAAAGCATTCTCTGTTCCGGAGCCCGCTGGTCTTCTTGCTCGTCACGCTGCGCGCTTGGGTGCGTCCTCGTCCGCACGTAGTACACAACACATGGCGACGAGGGTGGGACCGACGCAAGTGGCTTCCCGGGACCGTGGCGGATGCTGACAACAAGCGCGACAGGCAACCAGGCCATGGCGGCGGAACCTCGAGGACACGGCAACATGTCAAAGGTGGGAAGAACCGATTGCTTTGACGAGAAGGCCGAAAGTTTTGACTCGTTCGTGGAACGGTTCGAGTTGTATGTGGAAGCAAATGAGGTAGCCGACAGCAAGAAATTAGCCGTATTCTTGACGGTCGTAGGACCGAAATCATACGAAATACTGAAAAACCTGCTCGTTCCCGATGCGCCATCCAGTAAAACGTACGATGAAGCTAAAGCAGTTCTGAGGAATTATTACAGCCCCCGGAAAGGTATCGTAGCGGAACGGTGCAGATTCAACCACCGCGTACAGTTTGAACACGAAAGCCTGACAGACTTCATACTCCAGCTGAAGAATGTAGCCAGAAGTTGCGCATTCGGTGATTTTCTTGACCAAGCCTTGAGGGACAGGCTCGTAGCGGGGCTGAGATGCGCGGACACCCAGCGGGAGCTGTTTGCGGCTGCATCCGGGGTTTTGACCTTTGAAGGGGCTTGCAAAATTGCTCTGAACCACGAAGTGGCATCGAAGCAGTAGCAACAAATTAAGTCTGAGGAAGCAGCTCGTCAGACGGACCTGACAGCGGAAAGCAGGCAAATAGGTAAGCTTTCAGGCCAACAACGCCCCGTCAGAGAAAACCGCAGGCAAGGAGTCGCGACAGAACCAATAGAATGTTTCCGATGTAGAAACAACCACTCGGAAAGAACATGTCGATACCGTAGGTACAAGTGCCACAACTGTGGCACGCAAGGTCATCTCAGGACGATGTGCAGGCGGGGAACCGAACCACGCAAAGAACTAAATTGGGTGGACGACTCCACGGAAGAATCGGATAATGATTTGCAGATTTGTATTACCACCAGCAACAAGTCCGCGTATTATGTTATCGTTGAGGTAGAGGGCCACAACGTGACCATGCAAATAGACACGGGTGCCTTAGTGACGGTGATGCCAAAGACAGTCTATCAGCAGAACTGGGCGCACCTGCCCCTGGAGGCGGTGGCTGATCCGTTAAGAACGTCCACGGGCGAGCTTCTCCCAGTCCTTGGTTCGGTCGACGTGCAAGGAAAATTTAACACGCAGACTTGCGTCCTTCCGCATATAATTGTCGATGAGGCAGGAAAGCAGGGGTCATGCCTATTGGGAAGAAACTGGCTGAGTGGACAAAAGGTAAATTGGAACGAAGTCGCTGCTATAAGTTCAGTAGACATTGTCACTGAGCTGAAACAGAAATTTGCGCCCGTTTTTTTCGAAGCAGTTAAGACCAGTTTCCGGGTTCAAAGCGCAAATACTGATAAAACCAGACAGCAAACCCGCGTTCTGCAGAACACGTAAGGCACCTTCTGCTCTTGTTGAACCAGTGGGAAATAAGCTGGATACTTGGGAGGAAGCCGGCGTCGTGACGCGGGTAACACGGAGCGATTGGGCAACACCCTTGGTCGCTGTGCCAAAGGACGGAGGGGAAGACGTCCGGTTGTGTGATGACTATAAGCTCACTGTGAACGCCGTGCTGAAAACAGAGCATTACCCGCTTCCGCTACCAGAAGACTTGTTCGCAGCTTTCGAGGGCTTGAGTGATTTTGCGTTTTGGATCTAGCCTCTGCATACAAGCAAGTAGAGCTATGTGAAGACTCCAAGTCACTCTTGACGATAAACACGCATAAAGGGCTCTTCCAATACCAGCGTCTGCCCTTTGGCATTACAAGCGCTCCGGCAGTATTCCAGTCATTTATGGACAGAATCATCAGTGGTATTCCTCACGTAGGGTGCTACATTGATAATATAATCATTTGGGGTACCACCACGTTGGAATGTCGCGAGCGGCTGGAACAAGTACTCCAGCGGTTTCAGGCCCACAATGTAACTCTTCAAGAGGACAAATGCAAGTTTTTTTCAAAGAGAAGTTCGGTCGCCAAGATCCTGTCGAACTTGGCGACCGTGGCAGCACCGCTGTACGCTCTCTTAAAGAAAGGCCTGCGGTGGCACTGGTCCAAAGAATGCGCTGCTACTTTCCACAAAACAAAGAAGCTGCTCACGTCGAGCCCAGTACTCTGCTACTACAACCCAAAGCGACCACTTGTACTCAGTTGCGATGCATCCCAGTACGGACTGGGCGCAGTGATTTCGCATCTGCAACCAAACGGGGACCAAAGGCCCATTGTGTTTGCCTCTCGAACATTATCGGCAGCGGAACGCGCGTACTCGCACATTGAAAGATAAGCGTTGGTCATAATATATGGGTTGAAAAAGTTTCATCGCTATCTGTACGGCCGTTGTTTTACGCTTTTCACGGACCACCAGCCATTACTCGGCATTCTAGGTGCCTGCAAGCCGATACCAACTTTGGCCGTGGCGCGCATGCAACGATGGGCGCTCATCTTGGCGGGATATCGTTACGAGCTCAAGTATCGGGAAGGGTCCCGAATGGAAGTACCCGTTGCGTTATCGAGATTGCCACTTTCAAGTCAAGCAAGGGGTGAAGAGGCCGATTGTTTGGCAGTTTTTGAAACGACGCCGCTGTCAGCCAGAGATGTCGCCAAGGCTACCAGACAGAACAAAGTGCTGTGCAAGGTTGCTCAACTCACGCGTAGTGGATGGCCACTGCAAGTAGAAGCCGAGCTACGACCATATCACCGGACGAATGGAACTATCGCTAGAGCAAGGATGCGTGACATGGGGTAGGAGGGTCGTGGTTTCGCCCAAACTGCAAGAATATGTTTTGGCATTACTGCATGCTGAGCCCTCTGGAATAGTCCGAATGAAGATTTTAGCTCGCGGCCTAGTGTGGTGGCCTGCCAAGCAACGCAGAGTAGCGCTCCCCACGCCCCTTTGGAACCCTGGCCATTTCCCGCTCGCTGCTGGCAAAGAGTATACGTTGATTTTTTCCGAGTGCGAAGGCGCTTCATTCTTGCTGTGTATTGACTCTTATGCACCCAACAGTAGCGTGAAACACCAGAGGCAATTTGTAGCTTTGCCCTGCTGTAGGGCGGAGGAAACTTTTTTTTTTACTTTCAACAATAATTAAGACTGAACTGCAGTAACACACGAGGATGGCAAACAAGAAAGAAATGGTCCTGTCCATGAATTACTGTCTTACTCGAAGGCTGCAAAGCATTTGACCTACTGACACCAGATGGTCTGTCAATAGGTTCTGCTATGACAACACACTAACAATTCTTTGTACATTACTTTCGTACATTACAAAGTAAACATGTCAATGCAGCAACTTGCATTGACATGACTGATTCAGTTCTTTTGACTTTGAACAAGTAACCCACCCCAAAGCAAACTTTCGCATTGCACTGAGCAACATTCACAATGTTCTTCCCCTGCCTTGTCCCATAAAGGAACCAAGAGCCCACGATATGCTTATGTTAGAAACCCCACCACCTGTTTCTTCCCTTTCTTCTGCATGGAATATTTCCAAATTTGCTCGGGTGTATTTCACAGGAAACCAGTGGTATGCCAACTTGTGCACTGTGGACATGGTAATCAAGAGCTCTGCTGCCGACGGATTGGACGTAGTGCAAATATTTGCTTGAATTTTAACTTGTTTTAGGCACATGCATATGTATTGTTTCCTACACATGATCATCACGTGTGCACATTTGTCCGTAATGTCTAAACCTAGAGCACCTCGTGAGCCATTTACTGACAGAAAAACGTGTTTATTTGTAAATAGATACTCCTGACCCGAGTTGGCAGGCCACTGCATCCGGCATTGCCTAACGCAAGCACATAGAATCTAAAGTAATGTTGACGCATTCAACCATCTTCCGATGAGTTGATTCGTGAGGTTCAACATCTCAAAGCTACACTGCAGCTATGAGAGATGCCATTGTGGAAGACTCTGGATTAATTTGGCCACATGCGTCCTTTATTGTGCACATATATTTAAAAACATGGGTGTGCTGGCATTGCGCCCCTTCAAAATGAAGCGGCCATGGCCACGAATCGAATTAGTACCAACATGCTTATAGCACAATGCCAAATCCAATAAGGCAGCGCGGTGGGTATCGTGTTAACTGCGCACTTTCTTTGGACACTGCCGGACACAGTGCGGCACTAATTTATGGGCCTAAAGTACCCTATTATCCAGTAAAAGAGAATAGGGCAAACCAGGACGACCACACAATGAGAGCGACACACACAGAAGTGCTATTAACAACTAATGTTAGTCTCCCGCCACGATGCACGTATATACAACGTAGCCACACATGCACAAATGCCCCCGCAGGGGCGTCTGCGGGAGCAGCCGTTTGGTGTGTTGCGACACCACGGATCCGAGCATTCGAGGGTTGGACCCTTCCGCGTGTAGCCGTGCGCGGCTTAGCCGTGTTCGGGGAAAAGCGGATCCTGGGGGTTGAGCCGATGCTGGATGTTTTGGACCTATAAGGCCCCCCCCGGCGGAGGCAACACACCTCTTCGGCCTCGGCTTCACATAGACGGCACCTCCGGACTGACCCATTTGGGGGAAATCGGCAGTCGCCTTTTCCTGTCTCTCTCTTCCTACAACCTTCGTCTTTCCCTTACTTTCCACCTTTCCTGCCTCCTTCTCTCTTCCATTTACTTCCTTCTTCTTGGTGGCAAGGGTTAACCCTGTGTGGCTATCCAACCTTGGGTACACCATATTTGGTTATGGTGGCGGCGTACGACTGGCGTCGTGCAGACTTGCATGCAAGCTCTGCCGCGTCCCCTCGTTGGGCTCCGTGGTGGGCGGTCGGCGCTGTTGCCGAATTTTTATATATTTTCATGGAAACTTCTTTCCCCAAACTTCCTGATCGCCCGCAGAAACGAGAGCGCACCGAAGATGTATTTCAGTTTTTCGGACACCAAATCCAGAATTTCCCCCGATTCCATGTTATTCACTCTGAAAAGCCAAACAAAGCGGGGCGAAATAGTTCCCCATTCCTTGTGTTAAAATCCTTGACTGATGTTTTTTGTCTAGGTTACAAGGTATCCAGGATGGCAAGCGGCGACCCCCTCTTGGAGCTCCGCGATTTCAAACAATATCAAAAACTACCGAAACTAGTGTCATTTGGGGAGACCCACATAGTGTAACCCCGCACCGTACAATGAACACCACCCGCAGTGTTGTGTCGGATGATGATTTACTTAAGCTGACTGAAGCGCAACTCCTGGATGGCTTCAGCGAACAAAATGTGATCAATGTCAGAAGAATTAGGATGAGCCGAGATGGTAAAGAGATTCAGACGAAGCACTTAATAATCAATTTTGGTTCAAGTGTCCTGCCCGAGTCAATCGAGGGCGGGTACATCAAGCTCCGTGTTAGGCCGTACGTGCCAAAACCACTCCGTTGTTTCAAATGCCAGCGCTTCGGCCACAGCTCGCAGAGCTGCCGAGGCCGCCAAACTTGTGCTAAATGCAGTGCCAAAGAACACACCACAGAAACTTGTGAGAACACTCTCCACTGCATAAACTGTGATGGGGAGCACGCCGCCTACTCGCGGTCATGCCCATCCTGGAAGAAAGAAAACGAAATCGTAACGATCAAAGTGAAAGAAAATATCTCATTCAAGGAGGCACGCAGGCGGGTTGCATACCTTCCTAAGGCCAGCTTTGCAGAAGTGGCGCGTCAGGGGGGAGCGTCGCAACGGCCTCCGGCAGCTGCCCGTCCCACAAGCCGTGAGTCGGCAGTTACGCCATCTGCCCCCGTGGCGGTTGCAGCTAGCGCTGCTCCGTCAACCGAGGAGAAGGGACCATCGATCCCGAAGTTGGGCGCAGCCGAGGCCGCCTCAACGTCCCAGGTCCCTTCCAGCGCTGGCAACGGCCGGCGCAGCCAAATCTCCCAGGGAGCCCCATCGACCTCCGGGCTGGAGGGCGCAGGGATCTTGCCCTCCAAGGCGGGACTCTCCCTGGTAACTTTTCGCTCGCAAGAGCACGTGTCCGGCGCCTCAGAAGAGGCAATGGACACTACACCTATCCTGAAGGGGCGCCAAGCGCCTAAGGAGCGGCGAGGTTCCCTCGAATGCTCCAAAAAGGGCAAAACCCCGATTACAGGGCCTCGAAAGAGCTCTGTAATCTAATCTCTGAAATCTCTGTAAGTTATACTTCTGTTTCCGTACACACAGCACCGATTTACTTCAAATATGGATACGCAGATAATACAATGGAACGTCAGTGGTCTTCTTAGAAACCTTGATGATGTGCAGGAACTCATCCACAAACACAATCCAAAAATGCTGTGTCTACAGCAAACACACTTAAAATCGAAACACACAAATTTCCTCCTACAGTATGTTACGTTTAGCAGAGGTCGCGATCATGCTCTCGCATCATCGGGTGGTGTTGCCATTGTTATTCAGAAAGGCATAGCGTGTCAACGTTTGCAGCTACAAATGCCCCTTGAAGTAGTGGCGGTTCGTGCTGTTCTCCAAAACAAACTTATCACTGTGTGTTCGCTCTACGTACCCCCGCATTACAAATTAGCTAAATATGAATTTCAGTCCTTCATAGATGAATTGCCAGAACCGTATATTGTTCTTGGCGATTTCAATGCACACAACTACCTGTGGTGAGACCCTCGTATAGACGTGCGAGGACGACTTCTTGAACAGTTCCTTCTCTCTTCTGGTGCGTAAGAAGGTACACACATATCACTCTCTTGCAAACAGAACCTTTTCTTCAATAGATCTTAGCATAGTCTCCCCATCTGTACTGCTTGAACTTGAATGGGAAGTTGCCAACAACCCTTACGGCAGCGACCACTTCCTTACACTGCTGAGGTCACCTAAAGAAAACGAATATCCACTACACGCTCCTAGGTGAAAGATTGAGACAGCTGATTGGGAGAAAGTTCGATCTCTTACCAGTATCTCATAGACTGACATGTCTTCGTTAGGAATTGATGCTGCAGTGGAGTTTTTCACAGACTTCATAATGGATGCCGCATATGAATGCATATCACAAGTAAATGGCTTGGCATGTAAACGGCGTGTCCCGTGGTGGAACGACGATTGTAGGATCGCTCGAAAGAAACAAAACAAAGCGTGTGGGTTGCTGCGCACCTCGCCCACTGCGGAGAATCTCATCAATTTTAAAGAAGTAAAATCACAAGGAAGGCGAACCCGCCGACAGGCCAGAAGAGACAGTTGGCAGACGTTTTTATCGGGTATCAACACGTATACAGATGAGGCCAAAGTCTGGAACAGGGTAAAAAGCATAAGAGGGCGAGAAACATACTCCCCTCCTTTTGGTAAACACACACGGTGATACCCTGAAAGACCAGGCTGATGCTCTGGGTGAACACTTCGAGCGCGTGTCTAGCTCCACTCACTATTCAGAGAACTTCCTGAAATATAAAGAAATAAAAGAACTCAAGCCTCTGAATCGGAAATACACGCCAAACCATCCTTATAAAAGCCTCCTTGTCAGTATGCCGGATCTCTGCACCGGGCGCCGATAGAATCATGTATGATATGCTTAGACACCGGCACTGCGACACCCAAATCACGCTACTTACACTTCTCGATGCTATCTGGGCTGCTGGTTATCTCCCATCGAAGTGGAAGGAGGCTACTGTGATCCCTGTTTTGAAGCATGGTAAAGACAATACATTGCTCACTAGCTACCGTCCCATAGCGCTTACAAGCTGCCTCTGTAAGCTTTTCGAAAAAATGATCAATCGCCGTCTGATACATCTCCTAGAGTCTAGTAAAATGCTTGACCCATTTCAATGCGGCTTTAGGGAAGGGCGATCTACAACCGACCTTCTCGTGCGCATCGAAGCGAGCATTCGCGATGCCTTCGTACACAAACAATCTTTCTTATCTGTATTTCTGGATATGGAAAAAGCATACGACACAACCTGGCGGTACGGAATCCTGCGCGACCTTTCGGCGCTGGGCATCCGCGGCAATATGTTAACTATCATAGAGAGCTACCTAGAGAACCGTACATTTCGGGTGAAGATAGGTCCTGCACTGTCACGTACATTCATACAGGAAACTGGGGTACCCCAAGGTGGCGTGCTCAGCTGCACGCTCTTTGTCGTAAAGATGAACACGCTTCGTGCATCATTACCACGAGCTATTTTTTATTCCGTCTATGTAGACGATATACAAAAAGGCTTCAAATCCTGCAACCTCACAGTCTGCGAGAGACAGGTACAGCAGGCCCTAAACAAGGTGTCCATGGGGGCAGACCAAAATGGATTTAAAATCAACCACCACAAAATTTCCTGCGTTCTCTTCACAAGAAAGAGAGGCCTGGTCCCAGATCCTCTTCTAGAACTGGGCGGACAACGAATTCCTTTTAACAAAGAGTACAAATTTCTAGGTGTTATACTTGACTCCAAGCTTACTTTCATTCCACACCTAAAATGTCTAAAAACAATGAACCCACAATAAATCCTATCCCACACAACATGGGGTAGCGACAGGAAGTGCCTGTTGAATATTTACAGGCAGATGGCGTAACTGCCGACTCACGGCTTGTGGGACGGGCAGCTGCCGGAGGCCGTTGCGACGCTCCCCCCTGACGCGCCACTTCTGCAAAGCTGGCCTTACGAAGGTATGCAACCCGCCTGCGTGCCTCCTTGAATGAGATATTTTCTTTCACTTTGATCGTTACGATTTCGTTTTCTTTCTTCCAGGATGGGCATGACCGCGAGTAGGCGGCGTGCTCCCCATCACAGTTTATGCAGTGGAGAGTGTTCTCACGAGTTTCTGTGGTGTGTTCTTTGGCACTGCATTTAGCACAAGTTTGGCGGCCTCGGCAGCTCTGCGAGCTGTGGCCGAAGCGCTGGCATTTGAAACAACGGAGTGGTTTTGGCACGTACGGCCTAACACGGAGCTTGATGTACCCGCCCTCGATTGACTCGGGCAGGACACTTGAACCAAAATTGATTATTAAGTGCTTCGTCTGAATCTCTTTACCATCTCGGCTCATCCTAATTCTTCTGACATTGATCACATTTTGTTCGCTGAAGCCATCCAGGAGTTGCGCTTCAGTCAGCTTAAGTAAATCATCATCCGACACAACACTGCGGGTGGTGTTCATTGTACGGTGCGGGGTTACACTATGTGGGTCTCCCCAAATGACACTAGTTTCGGTAGTTTTTGATATTGTTTGAAATCGCGGAGCTCCAAGAGGATGTCGCCGCTTGCCATCCTGGATACCTTGTAACCTGGACAAAAAACATCAGTCAAGGCTTTTAACACAAGGAATGGGGAACTATTTCGCCCCGCTTTGTTTGGCTTTTCAGAGTGAATAACATGGAATCGGGGGAAATTCTGGATTTGGTGTCCGACAAACTGAAATACATCTTCGGTGCGCCCTCGTTTCTGCGGGCGAGCAGGAAGTTTGGGGAAAGAAGTTTCCATGAAAATATATAAAAATTCGGCAACAGCGCCGACCGCCCACCACGGAGCCCAACGAGGGGACGCGGCAGAGCTTGCATGCAAGTCTGCACGACGCCAGTCGTACGCCGCCACCATAACCAAATATGGTGTACCCAAGGTTGGATAGCCACACAGGGTTAACCCTTGCCACCAAGAAGAAGGAAGTAAATGGAAGAGAGAAGGAGGCAGGAAAGGTGGAAAGTAAGGGAAAGACGAAGGATGTAGGAAGAGAGAGACAGGAAAAGGCGACTGCCGATTTCCCCCAAATGGGTCAGTCCGGAGGTGCCGTCTATGTGAAGCCGAGGCCGAAGAGGTGTGTTGCCTCCGCCGGGGGGGGCCTTATAGGTCCAAAACATCCAGCATCGGCTCAACCCCCAGGATCCCCTTTTCCCCGAACACGGCTAAGCCGCGCACGGCTACACGCGGAAGGGTCCAACCCTCGAATGCTCGGGTCCGTGGTGTCGCAACACACCAAACGGCTGCTCCCGCAGACGCCCCTGCGGGGGCATTTGTGCATGTGTGGCTACGTTGTATATACGTGCATCGTGGCGAGAGACTAAAATTAGTTGTTAATAGCACTTCTGTGTGTGGCGCTCTCATTGTGTGGTCGTCCTGGTTTGCCCTATTCTCTTTTACTGGATAATAGGGTACTTCAGGCCCATAAATTAGTGCCGCACTGTGTCCCGCAGTGTCCAAAGAAAGTGCGCAGTTAACACGATACCCACCGCGCTGCCTTATTGGATTTGGCATTGTGCTATAAGCATGTTGGTACTAATTCGATTCGTGGCCATGGCCGCTTCATTTTGAAGGGGCACAATGCCAGCACACCCATGTTTTTAAATATATGTGCACAATAAAGGACGCATGTGGCCAAATTAATCCAGAGTCTTCCACAATGGCATCTCTCAAAGCTGCAGTGTAGCTTTGAGATGTTGAACCTCACGAATCAACTCATTGGAAGATGGTTGAATGCGTCAACATTACTTTAGATTCTATGTGCTTGCGTTAGGCAATGCCGGATGCAGTGGCCTGCCAACTCGGGTCAGGAGTATCTATTTACAAATAAACACGTTTTCCTGTCAGTAAATGGCTCACGAGGTGCTCTAGGTTTAGACATTACGGACAAATGTGCACACGTGATGATCATGTGTAGGAAACAATACATATGCATGTGCCTAAAACAAGTTAAAATTCAAGCAAATATTTGCACTACGTCCAATCCGTCGGCAGCAGAGCTCTTGATTACCATGTCCACAGTGCACAAGTTGGCATACCACTGGTTTCCTGTGAAATACACCCGAGCAAATTTGGAAATATTCCATGCAGAAGAAAGGGAAGAAACAGGTGGTGGCGTTTCTAACATAAGGATATCGTGGGCTCTTGGTTCCATTATGGGACAAGGCAGGGGAAGAACATTTTGAATGTTGCTCAGTGCAATGCGAAAGTTTGCTTTGGGGTGGGTTACTTGTTCAAAGTCAAAAGAACTGAATCAGTCATGTCAATGCAAGTTGCTGCATTGACATGTTTACTTTGTAATGTACGAAAGTAATGTACAAAGAATTGTTAGTGTGTTGTCATAGCAGAACCTATTGACAGACCATCTGGTGTCAGTCGGTCAAATGCTTTGCAGCCTTCGAGTAAGACAGTAATTCATGGACAGGACCATTTCTTTCTTGTTTGCCATCCTCGTGTGTTACTGCAGTTCAGTCTTAATTATTGTTGAAAGTAAAAAAAGTTTCCTCCGCCCTACAGCAGGGCAAAGCTACAAATTGCCTCTGGTGTTTCACGCTACTGTTGGGTGCATAAGAGTCAATACACAGCAAGAATGAAGCGCCTTCGCACTCGGAAAAAATCAACGTATACTCTTTGCCAGCAGCGAGCGGGAAATGGCCAGGGTTCCAAAGGGGCGTGGGGAGCGCTACTCTGCGTTGCTTGGCAGGCCACCACACTAGGCCGCGAGCTAAAATCTTCATTCGGACTATTCCAGAGGGCTCAGCATGCAGTAATGCCAAAACATATTCTTGCAGTTTGGGCGAAACCACGACCCTCCTACCCCATGTCACGCATCCTTGCTCTAGCGATAGTTCCATTCGTCCGGTGATATGGTCGTAGCTCGGCTTCTACTTGCAGTGGCCATCCACTACGCGTGAGTTGAGCAACCTTGCACAGCACTTTGTTCTGTCTGGTAGCCTTGGCGACATCTCTGGCTGACAGCGGCGTCGTTTCAAAAACTGCCAAACAATCGGCCTCTTCACCCCTTGCTTGACTTGAAAGTGGCAATCTCGATAACGCAACGGGTACTTCCATTCGGGACCCTTCCCGATACTTGAGCTCGTAACGATATCCCGCCAAGATGAGCGCCCATCGTTGCATGCGCGCCACGGCCAAAGTTGGTATCGGCTTGCAGGCACCTAGAATGCCGAGTAATGGCTGGTGGTCCGTGAAAAGCGTAAAACAACGGCCGTACAGATAGCGATGAAACTTTTTCAACCCATATATTATGACCAACGCTTATCTTTCAATGTGCGAGTACGCGCGTTCCGCTGCCGATAATGTTCGAGAGGCAAACACAATGGGCCTTTGGTCCCCGTTTGGTTGCAGATGCGAAATCACTGCGCCCAGTCCGTACTGGGATGCATCGCAACTGAGTACAAGTGGTCGCTTTGGGTTGTAGTAGCAGAGTACTGGGCTCGACGTGAGCAGCTTCTTTGTTTTGTGGAACGCAGCAGCGCATTCTTTGGACCAGTGCCACCGCAGGCCTTTCTTTAAGAGAGCGTACAGCGGTGCTGCCACGGTCGCCAAGTTCGACAGGATCTTGGCGACCGAACTTCTCTTTGAAAAAAACTTGCATTTGTCCTCTTGAAGAGTTACATTGTGGGCCTGAAACCGCTGGAGTACTTGTTCCAGCCGCTCGCGACATTCCAACGTGGTGGTACCCCAAATGATTATATTATCAATGTAGCACCCTACGTGAGGAATACCACTGATGATTCTGTCCATAAATGACTGGAATACTGCCGGAGCGCTTGTATTGCCAAAGGGCAGACGCTGGTATTGGAAGAGCCCTTTATGCGTGTTTATCGTCAAGAGTGACTTGGAGTCTTCACATAGCTCTACTTGCTTGTATGCAGAGGCTAGATCCAAAACGCAAAATCACTCAAGCCCTCGAAAGCTGCGAACAAGTCTTCTGGTAGCGGAAGCGGGTAATGCTCTGTTTTCAGCACGGCGTTCATAGTGAGCTTATACTCATCACACAACCGGACGTCTGCCCCTCCGTCCTTTGGCACAGCGACCAAGGGTGTTGCCCAATCGCTCCGTGTTACCCGCGTCACGACGCCGGCTTTCTCCCAAGTATCCAGCTTATTTCCCACTGGTTCAACAAGAGCAGAAGGTGCCTTACGTGTTCTGCAGAACGCGGGTTTGCTGTCCGGTTTTATCAGTATTTGCGCTTTAAACCCGGAAACTGGTCTTAACTGCTTCGAAAAAAAAAACGGGCGCAAATTTCTGTTTCAGCTCAGTGACAATGTCTACTGAACTTATAGCAGCGACTTCGTTCCAATTTACCTTTTGTCCACTCAGCCAGTTTCTTCCCAATAGGCATGACCCCTGCTTTCCTGCCTCATCGACAATTATCAGCGGAAGGACGCAAGTCTGCGTGTTAAATTTTCCTTGCACGTCGACCGAACCAAGGACTGGGACAAGCTCGCCTGTGGACGTTCTTAACGGATCAGCCACCGCCTCCAGGGGCAGGTGCGCCCAGTTCTGCTGATAGACTGTCTTTGGCATCACCGTCACTAAGGCACCCGTGTCTATTTGCATGGTCACGTTGTGGCCCTCTACCTCAACGATAACATAATACGCGGACTTGTTGCTGGTGGTAATACAAATCTGCAAATGATTATCCGATTCTTCCGTGGAGTCGTCCACCCAATTTAGTTCTTTGCGTGGTTCGGTTCCCCGCCTGCACATCGTCCTGAGATGACCTTGCGTGCCACAGTTGTGGCACTTGTACCTACGGTATCGACATGTTCTTTCCGAGTGGTTGTTTCTACATCGGAAACATTCTATTGGTTCTGTCGCGACTCTTTGCCTGCGGTTTTCTCTGACGGGGCGTTGTTGGCCTGAAAGCTTACCTATTTGCCTGCTTTCCGCTGTCAGGTCCGTCTGACGAGCTGCTTCCTCAGACTTAATTTGTTGCTACTGCTTCGATGCCATTTCGTGGTTCAGAGCAATTTTGCAAGCCCCTTCAAAGGTCGAAACCCCGGATGCAGCCGCAAACAGCTCCCGCTGGGTGTCCGCGCATCTCAGCCCCGCTACGAGCCTGTCCCTCAAGGCTTGGTCAAGAAAATCACCGAATGCGCAACTTCTGGCTACATTCTTCAGCTGGAGTATGAAGTCTGTCAGGCTTTCGTGTTCAAACTGTACGCGGTGGTTGAATCTGCACCGTTCCGGTACGATACCTTTCCGGGGGCTGTAATAATTCTTCAGAACCGCTTTAGCTTCATCGTACCTTTTACTGGATGGCGCATCGGGAACGAGCAGGTTTTTCAGTATTTCGTATGATTTCGGTCCTACGACCGTCAAGAATACGGCTAATTTCTTGCTGTCGGCTACCTCATTTGCTTCCA
Source organism: Dermacentor andersoni (assembly GCF_023375885.2). Lineage (NCBI taxonomy): Eukaryota > Metazoa > Arthropoda > Arachnida > Ixodida > Ixodidae > Dermacentor > Dermacentor andersoni. The sequence continues at coordinate 40,066,822 of NC_092818.1, read as the reverse complement.
AATACAACTCGAACCGTTCCACGAACGAGTCAAAACTTTCGGCCTTCTCGTCAACGCAATCGGTTCTTCCCACCTTTGACATGTTGCCGTGTCCTCGAGGTTCCGCCGCCATGGCCTGGTTGCCTGTCGCGCTTGTTGTCAGCATCCGCCACGGTCCCGGGAAGCCACTTGCGTCGGTCCCACCCTCGTCGCCATGTGTTGTGTACTACGTGCGGACGAGGACGCACCCAGGCGCGCAGCGTGACGAGCAAGAAGACCAGCGGGCTCCGGAACAGAGAATGCTTTATTCGGAACAGCGCGTGCTTCTTATACACGCTGGCGGTTGCTTATCCGCTTCTGATAACAACCACTGAACGACGCCTGTCGGCGCTATCGCACTCGGCAGGAAATGTTTTCCTCAGCACGCTCGTTTTATGCATCTGTTTTTTTCACAGTACTCACAATATTGTGCGATCCTAAACTGCACATGACGTTTTAACCAATGATCATAATGGATCTCTTCGATGCCGTTTCCGTCACATGAAAGGCACAAAATCACAGTGTTATGATGCTGCTATTGGTGCCACTCAACAAGCTTTCCTGGAAGTTTTGCAGGACTTATTTCACACCTCATGTGGATAATTTTATTCGTTGCAAGATGAGAGGTAGCTGTGTAGTTTAATCAGCACTTACAACACGGCTTGTAATGCGTAAAAGCCATCAGTTATTGATCACGCATCCATCCTTTTTTGTTTGAAATCTCTTTCTGCGCACATGGGCAATAGATTTTGCAGGTGTATCTCGTGTTGCAGAGCACCATTAAGATTTAACATTCGCCCACTTCCTTTCTTTACTGGAGTTGTGTTCTTCTGCCGTTATAATGAATTATTAGAAACTAGTTTGGATATTATTTGTTTTCTTAGTTAAAGTAGCACTGTAGAATGAATTGCCACACATCAGCAACACTTTCACAGTTTGTAAAAAGTTACTGAGAATACTTGACCCTAATAAATGCTTGTCATTGCAGGAGAACTCACAGGAGCTACAGGACGCTCTCATGAGCAAACTGTCAGAGCGCCTCCAGACAGTGATCTGCAGTGACAGAGATAATGGAAAGGTAATTTCATTATGCCTTGAGGTCTGCCTTTTTCCTTCACGACAAGAGAAGTTATGATGCATGAAATCCTGAATTTGTGTACTAGGCCATGCAGCCTGGTATTTATAGGTACGATTGCAATTTTGAAAGCGTTGCATTGCAGTTATCTCTTGTGTCTGATCCCTTTACGAAACAACAGCTCTGGTGATTCTATAATTTTTGTATTGGCAGCCTCTAAGCAATAGCTAAGCAGATGATGCATGCGCCTGGGGGTTGGCGGCTATGACACAAGTCCTTGCACAGGTAGTTCAAGATAATATACGATATCGCGGGCACTGCCTAGCCTCGGGGGTCATGCTGGACGAGTGGCAATGGCGGCAACTTTAGTTTTAGCATGAAAAAAATATGTTTGATCCCCGTTTTGTACGAATCTATACAACACAAAAGTTAAGTGTCTCTTCACAGAAGCTCTTCCATGTTAGCCTCGTGAACTCATGGTCCACTGCAGTGAAAGGCGCACGATTTCCAGGTTAGGGACAATCTTGCATTCTTGCTTGGCAAAGAGGTCCTATAAATGAGCAAAGTCCTGCAGCCGAGTGGCTTTGACGAAGGTATGAACATTTTGGCCTGACTCCCTAGTGTATTGGGAGTCGAGCGTTGCAACGCACTCAGCTTCAGGAATGAAAGTGGCAATGTTCACCGCTTGGGCCACAAACGTGCGAAGGCGTTTTGTTTCATGCTGGCGTGTCTCTAGCCGGACAAAGGCGACATTCACCCGTCAACGTCGTTGCCTTTCCGAGCCGCCGAGTGCAGCAGTTTTCCTAGTTGGCGCCATCATGAGTGAAGCAGTAGGCGGTGTGTAAGCACTGATCATGCATGTTGACACTGTACTCACCAGGCAAGAAGGTGCCACAGGCTGATCGGACAGGAAAGAGAAACCATGTGCGGAAGCTGTGTAGTCATCTCAGCCGAAGGACTACACTGCCTATATCAGGCTACGCGGTGTTGAAGCCTCCGTTGCACTGAGATTACTGAAACGCTCACTATTGGTGCTCGTTAGTGTCTTGGTCACGTTATTGTCGGAAAATAACAAAGAGTGCGTTGCTCTTTAACACAAATGAACAGTAATTAAAATGACTCCGACAGATGTGTGCTACGAGATCCACTTAGTTATTTAGAGTGAAGCTTTCTTAGTGCGCATGCCTGCACCTATTTTGCCGACAGCGGCTGCGGCTTGTGAGTTCTCGCTGAATTGTTCATACTTGTCTGTCGGACGGCGCATCCATGTTGACAGTCACACCTGTGCCTCTTAGGAATGGTTGGGTGCCCCCAAACAAATAGTGCAGAAAGCAAACTTGCCTCTTTAAACCCCTATAGCACTGGTTGTATTCACAGGTGCGTTGCATTCTCTTCCAACATGCCACCTAAATTCACTTTGCATTCACATTCACGGTAATAGTACAAACCGTGTTATGACACTCGATCATTATGATTATTTATGGAACTATTCATTGTATACATGCACATCCCAAGTGCATTCATAAATATGTTTTTGAATTTGCTCCTTGATTTTTACTTGCAACTCTCTTGGGTATATACACATGGGCAGCGCTGTACGTGACGCAGACCACAAAAAAAGGATGCAGAATGTTCGAAAGCACCTTGCAAAGAAGCCGGGGGCCGTGTGACGAAAGTGTTTGTTTCCGCCACAAACGTTTTTTGCCGACTGTATTACTATCAGTAAATAATTTCGAGTATTCAGAGAAAGACCTATTTTCTGCCAAATAACCAATGATGTGTATGTTTAGGCCTGATACGCTTAGGCCATGAACTCATACAAGCCGATAAGCTGACAGGTCGATGAGACAACAGCCCGATAAGATAACAGGCTTATAGGCCTACAAGCCGACGCGGCAACAAGCCTATAGGCCAAAAGGCCGATAAGTCAACAGGCCGACACGCCGATATGCCAGATATCCGCATATCCAATAGACGGATAGCTTGTTGGAACTTATGACTGGGAGGGGCCAAGAAGAGCGTGGTAGAGGCTCTATAGCTGAAAGACCAGGCGGTGGTAACCTACCGAATTTGTAGAGACCCGTCGCCATACTCTCAAACCACACCTGTTTAGATGAGCTGTTGCGTCCGTGCATGCATAAGCAGGCGATGAAATGGCCGCAGCTCCGAAAGATAAAGATGTTTAAAGTTCTAGGTCGTGTCCGACGCGGGAGCAAAATGTACGACTGCGTAGCAAGCTTAGCCCTGACTAAGTGTCGAAAGTATTAATCCTGCGTAATGTAAAGATATGCAGGGGTCACACAGAGCAGTGTAAAGGCTCTGTAGCTGAAAGACCCGAGGATGGTAACATATCGGATTTGAGGAGACCCATCTTCATACTCTCGACAAACGCCTGTCCAAATGAGTTGTGGCGTCAGTGCACGCAAAAGTAGATAGTGAAACGGCCGCAGCTGTAAAAAATGAAGTTCTTTAAAGTTCGAGGAAGTGGCTGTCGCTGAAGCAAATCATACGACTGCGTAACAATTGTAGCCCTGATTCAGCATTTAGAGTAATAATCCTGCGTAAAATATTGATGATCAGGGGCCACGCAGAGCGGTGTAGAGGCTCTCTAATTGAATGTCCAGGCGGTGGTAACATACCACATTTGAAGACACCCATTTTTATACTCTCCAATCACTACTGTCCAGATGAGCTGTTGAGTCCGTGCAGGCATAAGCAGGTAGTGAAGCGGCCGCAGCTGCGAAAAACCAAGTTCTTTAATATAGGAGGTCATGTGCGTCGCTGAAACAAAATGTACTACTGTGTAGCAATTGTAGCCCTTATTCAGCGTCTAAAGTGTCAATCCTGCATAAACTTTTGATGATCAGGGGCCATACAGAGCTGTATAGAGGCTCTGTAGTGGAAAGATCAGGCTGTGGTAACACACTGCTTTTGAAGAGACTCGTTTTGACAATCTCAAATAACCCCCGTCCAGATGCGCTGTCGCATCAGTGCACGCATAAGCTGGTAGTGAAGCGGCCGCCACGGTGAAAAATCAAGTTCTTTAAAGTTCGAGGACGTGTCCTTCGCGGGAGTAAAATGTCCGACGGCGTAGCACTTGTCGCCTTGGTTCAGCGTCTAAAGTATTAATCTTGCGTAAAATATAGATAATCAGGGGTGACGCAGAGTGGGGCAAATGATCTGTAGTTGAAAGACAAGGCGGTGGTAACGTACCAAATTTGAAGAGACTAGTTTTTATACCCTCAAATAACTCGAATCCAGATGAGGTGTTGCGCCAGCGTACACAAAAGCAGGTAGTGAAGCGCCCGCCACTGCATAAAATCAAGTACTTTAATGTTCGAGGTAGTGTCCGTGGCTGAAGCAAAACATACGACTGCGTAGCAATTGTATCCCTGATTCAGCGTCCAAAATATTAATCCTGCATAAAATATAGACAAGCAGGGTCCATGCAGAGCTGTATAAAGAGCTGTAGTTGAAACACCAGGTGGTGGTAAAATACCGCATTTGAAGAGACCCGTATTCATGCTCTCAAATCACTCCTGTACAGATGAGCTACTACATCCGTGCACACATAAACAGGTAGTGAAACGGCCGCAGCTCTGAAAAATTATGCTCCTTAAAGTTCGAGGTAGTGCCCGTCGCCGAATACAAATGTACGACTATGTAGCAACTGCAGCCCTGTTTATGCGTCTAAAGTATTATTTTTGCTTATAATATAGAATTGCAGGGGCCGCGCAGAGCGGTGTTATGGCTCTGTAGGTAAAAGACCAGGCGGTGCTAACATACAGCATTTTAAAACACCTGTTTTCATACTCTCAAATACCTCCTGTCTAGATGAGCTGTTGTGTCAGTGCACGCAAAAGCAGGCAGCGAAGCACCCGCCAATGTGAAAAATCAAGTTCTTAAAACTTCAAGGTCGTGTCCATTGTTGAAGAAAAATGTACCACAGCCTAGCAGTTATAGCACCGATTCAGGGTCGAAAGTATTAACCCTGCGTAAAATATAGATGTCCTGGAGCGATGCAGATGAGTGTAAAGTCTCTGGTGTCGAAAGGCCAGGTGGTCTTAAAATACCGCTTTTAAAGAGACTCTTTTTCCTACTCTTAAATAACCCCTGTCCAGATGCGCTGTTGCGTCACTGCACGTATAAGCATGTAGTGAAGCGGCCGCCGCTGAGAAAAATCAAGTTCTTTAAGTTTCGAGGACATATCCATCGCTGAAGGAATATGTACGACTGAGTAGCACTTGTCGCCCTGATTCAGCGTCTAAGGTATTATTCCTGCGTAGAATATAGATGAGCAGGAGCAACGTAAAACGGTGTAAAGGGTCTGTAATTGAAAGACCACGCGGTGTGACATAACGCATTTGAAGATACACGTTTTCATACTCTCAAATTACTCCTTTACAGGCGAACTGTTGCGTCCTTGCACTCATAAGCAGAGAGAGAAATGGCCGCCGCTGTGAAAAATCAAGTTCTATAAAGCTCGATCTCATGTCCGTCGCTGAAGGAGAATAACGACTGCGTGGCAATTGTAGCCCTGATTCAGGCGTCTACACTATTATTCCTGAGCAAAATATATATGAGCAAGGGCCAAAATGAACGGTGTAAAGGCTCTGTATTTGAAACACCAGGCGCTGGTCACATGCCGCATTTCTAGAGACCCGTTTTGATACTCTCAAATCACTCCGTTCCACTTGAGCTGTTGCATCCGTCCACCGATAAACATGTAGGGAAAAGGCACCAGCTGTGAAATACCAAGTTCTTAAAGCTCGAGGTAGTGTCCATAGCCGAAGCAGAATTTAAGAGTGCGTAACAATTGAAGCCCTGATTCAGCGTCTAAAGTATTATTCCTGCGTAAGATATTGCTGATGAGGGGCGCCACAGAGCGGGGCAAAGGATCGGCGGTTGAATGACAAGGCGGTGGTAACATACCACATTAGAAGACACCCGTTTTCCTATGCTCAAATCACTCCTATCCTGATGAGCTAGTGCGTCCGTGCACGCACAAGCAGGTTGTGAAACGGCCGCAGCTTTTAAAAGTAAAATTCTTTAAGGTTCGAGGTCATGTCCATCGCTGAAGGAAACAGTGTGACTGCGTAGCAATTGTAGCCCGGTTTGAGCGTCCAAAGTATTATTCCTGCGTAATATATCAATGACCAAGGGACACGCAGAGCAGTGTAAAGGCTCAGTAGTTGAAAGACCCCGCAATGGCAACATACCGCATTTGAAGAGACCCGTTTTCATACCCTCAAATAACTCCAGTCCAGATTAGGTGTGGCCTCAGTGCACAAAAAAGCAGGTAGTGAAGTGGCCGCCACTGTGAAAAATGAAGTTCTTTAATGTTCGAGGTAGTGTCCGTCGCTGAAGCAAAATCTACGACTACGTAACAATTATAACCCTGATTCAGCTCCTAAATGTAGTCTTTGGCGCTCCCCAAAATGACACTTCTCTGAGTTGAGCACCAAACCCGCTTGGCCCAAGCAGCCTAGCACAATATCGAGACGTGCGTTGTGCTCACTGAAGGTGCGCCCGAAAATCAGTACATAGTCTAGATAGCACATGCATACTACGCGGAATAGGACCTTAGGCTGCCATGCAGTCGCACATTTCACTTCCCAGACCGCTACAACCTCGAACTTTCAACTAATTGAATTTTTCAAGCTTTTTCTGTTTTGCAACGTGTTCTCGCGCATGGGCACTACGGCACATACAAAAGGAGGGATATGTCTGCAAGAAAAGGGTTTCTTCAAAAGCGGTATGTTACAGCCGCCTGGTATTTATTCTGCACAGGATTTACTCCTCTCTGCGTGCCATCTGCCCCCCTCTACCTTTATTACAGGCAATGATGTCGACGCAGAATAGAAGCTTAGGCTGCCATGCAGTGCCACATTTCTCTTCGCAGACCGGTACACCTTCGAACTTTCAGCTCATTGAATTTTTCAAGCTTTTTCTGTTTCGCAACGTGTTCTCGCGCATGGGCACTACGGCACATACAAAAGGAGGGATATGTCTGCAAGAAAATGGTTTCTTCAAATCGGTATGTTACAGCCGCCTGGTATTTATTCTGCACAGGATTTACTCCTCTCTGCGTGCAATCGGCCCATCTCTACCTTTATTCAGGCAGTGATGTCGATGCGGAATAGGAGCTTAGGCTGCCATGCAGTCCCACAGTTCACTTCCCAGACCGGTACAACCTCAAACTTCCAGCTCATTGAATGTTTTAAGCTTTATCTGTTTTGCAACGTGTTCTCGCGCATGGACACTACGGCACATACAAAAAGGAGGGATATGTCTGCAAGAAAATGGTTTCTTCAAAGTGGTATGTAAAAGCCGCCTGGTGTTTATTCTGCACAGGATTTACTCCTCTCTGCGTGCCATCTGCCCATCTCTACCTTTATTCAGGCAATGATGTCGACGCGGAATAGAAGCTTAGGCTGTCATGCAGTCCCGCATTCATCGTCGCAGACCGGTACAACCTCGAACTTTCAACTAATTGAATGTTCCAAGCTTTTTCTGTTTTGCAACGTGTTCTCGCGCATGGACACTTCGGCACATACAAAAAGGAGGGATATGTCTGCAAGTCAAATGGTTTCTTCAAATGCGCTATGTTACACCCGCCTGGCATTTATTCTGCACAGTATTTACTCCTCTCTGCTTGCCATCTGTCCATCTCTGCCTTTATTACAGGCAATGATGTCGACGCGGAATAGGAGCTTAGGCTGCCATGCAGTCCCACAGTTCACTTCCCAGACCGGTACAACCTCAAACTTCCAGCTCATTGAATGTTTTAAGCTTTATCTGTTTTGCAACGTGTTCTCGCGCATGGACACTACAACACATACAAAAAGGAGGGATATGTCTGCAAGAAAATGGTTTCTTCAAAGTGGTATGTAAAAGCCGCCTGGTGTTTATTCTGCACAGGATTTACTCCTCTCTGCGTGCCATCTGCCCATCTCTACCTTTATTCAGGCAATGATGTCGACGCGGAATAGAAGCTTAGGCTGTCATGCAGTCCCGCATTCATCGTCGCAGACCGGTACAACCTCGAACTTTCAACTAATTGAATGTTTCAAGCTTTTTCTGTTTTGCAACGTGTTCTTGCACATGGACACTACGGCACATACAAAAAGGAGGGAAATGTCTGAGGAAAATGGTTTCTTCGATGTGGTATGTAAGAGCCGCCTGGTATTTATTCTGCACAGGATTTACTCCTCTCTGCGTGCCATCTGCCCCCCTCTACCTTTATTACACGCAACGATGTCGACGCAGAATAGAAGCTTAGGCTGCCATGCAGTCCCATATTTATCTTCGCAGACCGATACAACCGCGAACTTTCAACTAATTGAATGTTTCAAGCTTTTTCTGTTTTGCAACGTGTTCTCGCGCATAGACACTTCGGCACATACAAAAAGGAGGGATATGTCTGCAAGAAAATGGGTTCTTTAAATACGGTATGTTACAGCCGGCTGGTATTTATTCTGCACAGAATTTACTCCCCTCTGCGTGCCATCTGCCCATCTCTAACTTTATTCAGGCAATGATGTCGACGCGGAATAGGACCTTAGGCTGCCATGCAGTCGCACATTTCACTTCCCAAACGGCTACAACCTCGAACTTTCAACTAATTGAATTTTTCAAGCTTTTTCTGTTCTGCAACGTGTTCTCGCGCATGGGCACTACGGCACATACAAAAGGAGGGATATGTCTGCAAGAAAAGGGTTTCTTCAAAAGCGGTATGTTACAGCCACCTGGTATTTATTCTGCACAGGATTTACTCCTCTCTGCGTGCCATCTGCCCTCCTCTACCTTTATTACAGGCACTGATGTCGACGCGGAATAGAAGCTTAGGCTGCCATGCAGTCCCACATTTTACTTCGCAGACCAGTACAACCTCGAACTTTCAGCTAATTGAATGTTTCAAGCTTTTTCTGTTTTGCAACGTGTTCTCGCGCATAGACACTTCGGCACATACAAAAAGGAGGGATATGTCTGCAAGAAAATGGTTTCTTCAAAGTGGTATGTAAGAGCCGCCTGGTATTTATTCTGCACAGGATTTACTCCTCTCTGCGTGCCATCTGCCCCCCTCTACCTTTATTACAGGCTGTGATCTCGACGCGGAATAGGAGCTTAGGCTGCCATGCAGTCCCACATTTCACTTTCCCGACCGGCACAACCTCAAACTTTCAACTAATTGAATTTTTCAAGCTTTTTCTGTTTCGCTACGTGTTCTCGCGCATGGGCACTTCGGCACATACAAGAAGGAGGGATATGTCTGCAAGACAAATGGTTTCTTCAAAAGCGGTATGTTACACCCGCCTGCTATTTATTCTGCACAGGATTTACTCCTCTCTGCTTGCCATCTGTCCACCTCTAGCTTTATTACAGGCAATGATGTCGACGCGGAATAGGAGCTTAGGCTGCCATGCAGTCCCACAGTTCACTTCCCAGACCGGTACAACCTCGAACTTTCAACTAATTGAATGTTTCAAGCTTTTTCTTTTTTGCAACGTGTTCTCGCGCATGGGCACTTCGGCACATACAAAAAGGCGGGATATGTCTGCAAGAAAATGGGTTCTTCAAACGCAGTATGTTACAGCCACCTGGTATTTATTCTGGACAGGTTTTTCTCCTCTCTGCGTGCCATCTGCCCATCTCTAACTTTATTCAGGCAATGATGTCGACGCGGAATAGGACCTTAGGCTGCCATGCAGTCGCACATTTCTCTTCCCAGACCGCTACAACCTGAAACTTTCAACTAATTGAATGTTTAAAGCTTTTTCTGTTTTGCAACCTGTTCTCGCGCATAGACACTTCGGCACATACAAAACGGCGGGATATGTCTGCAAGAAAATGGGTTCTTCAAACGCAGTATGTTACAGCCGCCTGGTATTTATTCTGGACAGGATTTACTCCTCTCCACGTGACATCTGACCATTTCTACCTTTATTCAGGCAATGATGCCGACGCGGAATAGGAGCTTAGGCTGCCATGCGGTCCCACATCTCACTTCCCCGACCGGTACAACCTCGAACTTTACATAATTGAATTTTTCAAGCTTTTTCTGTTTTGCTACGTGTTCTCGCGCATTGACACTTCGGCACATAGAAAAAGGAGGGATATGTCTGCAAGAAAATGGGTTCTTCGAATGGGCTAAGTTACAGCCGCCTGGTATTTATTCTGCACAGGATTTACTCCTCTCTGCGTGCCATCTGCCCCCCTCTACCTTTATTACAGGCAGTGATCTCGACGCGGAATAGGAGCTTAGGCTGCCATGCAGTCCCACATTTCACTTCCCCGACCGGCACAACCTCAAACTTTCAACTAATTGAATTTTTCAAGCTTTTTCTGTTTCGCTACGTGTTCTCGCGCATGGGCACTTCGGCACATACAAAAAGGAGGGATATGTCTGCAAGACAAATGGTTTCTTCAAATGCGGTATGTTACACCCGCCTGCTATTTATTCTGCACAGGATTTACTCCTCTCTGCGTTCTATCTGCCACCTCTACCTTTATTACAGGCAATGATTTCGACGCGGAATAGGAGCTTAGGCTGCCATGCAGTCCCACATTTCACTTCCCCGACCGGCACAACCTCAAACTTTCAGCTCATTGAATGTTTCAAGCTTTTTCTGTTTTGCAACGGGTGCTCGCACATGGACACTACGGCACATACAAAAGGAGGGATATGTCTGCAAGAAAAGGGTTTCTTCAAATGCGGTATGTTACAGCCGCCTGGTATTTATTCTGCACAGGATTTACTCCTCTCTGCGTGCCATCTGCCCCCCTCTACCTTTATTACAGGCAATGATGTCGGCGCGGAATAGGAGCTTAGGTTGCCATGCAGTCCCACATTTCACTTCGCAGGCCGGTGCAACCTCGAACTTTCAACTAATTGAATTTTTCAAGCTTTTTCTGTTTTACAACGTGTTCTCGCGCATGGACACTACGGCACATACAAAAAGGCGAGATCTGTCAGCAAGAAAATCGTTCCTTCAAAGGCGGTATGTTACAGCTACCTGGTATTTATTCTGCACAGGATTTACTACTCTCTGCGTGCCATCTGCCCCCCTCTGCCTTTATTACAGGCAATGATGTCGGCGCGGAATAGGAGCTTAGGTTGCCATGCAGTCCCACATTTCACTTCGCAGGCCGGTACAACCTCGAACTTTCAACTAATTGAATTTTTCAAGCTTTTTCTGTTTTACAACGTGTTCTCGCGCATGGACACTACGGCACATACAAAAAGGCGAGATCTGTCAGCAAGAAAATCGTTCCTTCAAAGCGGTATGTTACAGCTACCTGGTATATATTCTGCACAGGATTTACTCCTCTCTGCGTGCCATCTTCCCATCTCTACCTTTATTCAGGCAATGATGTCGACGCGGATTAGGAGCTTAGGTTGCCATGCAGTCCCACATTTCCCTTCGGAGGCTGGTTCAACCTCGAACTTTCAGCTAATAGAATGTTTCAAGCTTTTTCTGTTTTGCAACGTGTTCTCGCGCATGGACACTACGGCACATACAAAAGGAGCGATATGTCTGCAAGAAAATGGTTTCTTCAAAGCGTTATGTTACAGCCGCCGGGTATTTATTCTGCACACTATCTACTCCTCTCTGCGTGCCATCTGTCCACCTGTACCTTTATTACAGGCAATAATGTCGACGCGGAATAGGAGCTTAGGCTGGCATGCAGTCCCACAGTTCAGTTCCCAGACCGGTACAACCTCGAACTATCAACTAATTGAATGTTTCAAGGTTTTTCTGTTTTGCAACATGTTCTCGCTCATGGACACTACGGCACATACAAAAAGCAGGGATATGTCTGCAAGAAAATGGTTTCTTCAAATCGGTATGTTACAGCGGCCTGGTATTTATTCGGCACAGGATTTACTCCTCTCTACGTGCCATCTGCCGATCTCTACCTTTATTGCAGGCAATGATGTCGATGTGGAATAGGAGCTTAGGCTGCCATGCAGTCCAACAGTTAACTTCCCAGACCGGTACAACCTCGACCTTTCATATAATTGAATGTTTCAAGCTTCTTCTGTTTTGCAACGTGTTGTCGCGCATGGACACTTCCGCACATACAAAAAGGAGGGATATGTCTGCAAGAAAATGGTTTCTTCAAATCGGTATGTTACAGCCGCCTGGTATTTATTCTGCACAGGATTTACTCCTCTCTGCGTGCCATCTGCCCCCCTCTACCATTATTACAGGCAATGATGTCGGCACGGAATAGGAGCTTATGTTCCCATGCTGTCCCACAGTTCACTTCCCAGACCAGTACAACCTCAAACTTTTAACACATTGAATGTTTGAAACTTTTGCTGTTTTGCAACGTGTTCTCGCGCATAGACACTACGGCACATACAAAAGGAGCGATATGTCTGCAAGAAAATGGTTTCTTCAAAGCGTTATGTTACAGCCGCCGGGTATTTATTCTGCACACTATCTACTCCTCTCTGCGTGCCATCTGTCCACCTGTACCTTTATTACAGGCAATGATGTCGACGCGGAATAGGAGCTTAGGCTGGCATGCAGTCCCACAGTTCAGTTCCCAGACCGGTACAACCTCGAACTTTCAACTAATTGAATGTTTCAAGGTTTTTCTGTTTTGCAACATGTTCTCGCGCATGGACACTACGGCACATACAAAAAGCAGGGATATGTCTGCAAGAAAATGGTTTCTTCAAATCGGTATGTTACAGCGGCCTGATGTTTATTCTGCACAGGATTTACTCCTCTCTGCGTGCCCGTGCCATCTGCCGATCTCTACCTTTATTAGAGGCAATTATGTCCACGCGGAATAGGAGCTTAGGCTGCCATGCAGTCCCACATTTCGCATCCCAGACCGGTACAACCTCGAACTATCAACAAAGTGAATTTTTCAAGCTTTTTCTGTTCTGCTATGTGTTCTCGCGCATGGATACTTCGGCACATACAAAAAGCAGGGATATGTCTGCAAGAAAATGGTTTCTTCATATCGGTATGTTACAGCCGCCTGGTATTTATTCTGCACAGGATTTACTCCTCTCTGCGTGCCATCTGCCCCCCTCTACCATTATTACAGGCAATGATGTCGGCACGGAATAGGAGCTTTTGTTGCCATGCAGTCCCACAGTTCACTTCCCAGACCGGTACAACCTCAAACTTTCAACACATTGAATGTTTCAAACTTTTTCTGTTTTGCAACGTGTTCTCGCGCATAGGCACTACGGCACATACAAAAAGTAGGTATATGTCTGCAAGAAAATGGTTTGTTCAAAAGCGCTGTGTTACAGCCGCCTGGTATTTATTCCGCAGACTATCTACTCCTCTCTGCGTGCCATCTGTCTACCTTTATTACAGGCAATGATGTCGACGCGGAGTAGGAGATTAGGCTGCCATGCAGTCCCACAGTTCAGTTCCCAGACCGGTACAACCTCGAACTTTCAACTAATTGAATGTTTCAAGCTTTTTCTGTTTTGCAACGTGTTCTCGCGCATGGACACTTCGGCACATACAAAAAGCAGCGATATGTCTGCAAGAAAATGGTTTCTTCAAATCGGTATGTTACAGCGGCCTGGTATTTATTCTGCACAGGATTTTCTCCTCTCTGCGTGCCATCCGCCCATCTCTACATTTATTCAGGCAATGATGTCGACGCGGAATAGGAGCTTAGGCTGTCATGCAGTCCCACATTTCACTTCGCAGACCAGCACAACCTCAAACTTTCAACTAATTGAATTTTTCAAGCTTTTTCTGTTTCGCTACGTGTTCTCGCGCATGGACACTACGGAACATACAAAAAGAAGGGATATGTCTGCAAGAAAATGGTTTCTTCAAATTGGTATATTACAGCCGCCTGGTATTTATTCTGCACACTATCTACTCCGCTCTGCGTGCCATCTATCTACCTTTATTACAGGCAATGATGTCGACGCGGAATAGGAGCTTAGGCTGCCATGCAGTCCCGCAGTTCAGTTCCCAGACCGGTACAACCTCAAACTTTCAGCTAATTGAATTTTTCAACTTTTTCTGTTTGGCTACGTGTTCTCGCGCATGGACACTTCGGCACATACAAAAAGAAGGGATATGTCTGCAAGAAAATGGTTTCTTCAAATCGGTATGTTACAGCCGCCTGGTATTGATTCTGCACTGGATTTTCTCCTCTCTGCGTGCCATCTGCCCATCTCTACCTTTATTCAGGCAATGATGTCGAGGCGGAATGGGAGCTTAGGCTGCCATGCAGTTCCACAGTTCAATTCCCAGACCGGTACAACCTCAAACTTTCAACTCATTGAATGTGTCAAGCATTTTCTCTTTTGCAACGTGTTCTCGCGCATGGACACTACGACACATGCAAAAAAGAGGCATATGTCTGCAAGAAAATGGTTTCTTCAAATGCGCTTTGTTACAGCCGCCTGGTATTTATTCTGCACACTATCTACTCCTCTCTGCGTGCAATGTGCCCATCTCTACCTTTATTACAGGCAACGATGTGGACGCGGAATAGGAGCTTAGGCTGCCATGCAGTCCCACAGTTCACTTCCCAGACCAGTACAATCTCAAACTTTCAGCTAATTGAATGTTTCAATCTTTTTCTGTTTTGCAGCGTGTTCTCGCGCATGGACACTTCGGCACATACAAAAAGCAGGGATATGTCTGCAAGAAAATGGTTTCTTCAAATCGGTATGTTACAGCGGCCTGGTATTTATTATGCACAGGCTTTTCTCCTCTCTGCGTGCCATCCGCCCATCTCTACATTTATTCAGGCAATGATGTCGACGCGGAATAGGAGCTTAGGCTGTCATGCAGTCCCACATTTCACTTCGCAGACCAGCACAACCTCAAACTTCCAACTAATTGAATTTTTCAAGCTTTTTCTGTTTCGCTACGTGTTCTCGCGCATGGACACTACGGAACATACAAAAAGAAGGGATATGTCTGCAAGAAAATGGTTTCTTCAAATCGGTATGTTACAGCCACCTGGTATTTATTCTGCACACTATCTACTCCTCTCTGCGTGCCATCTATCTACCTTTATTACAGGCAATGATGTCGACGCGGAATAGGAGCTTAGGCTGCCATGCAGTCCCGCAGTTCAGTTCCCAGACCGGTACAACCTCAAACTTTCAGCTAATTGAATGTTTCAATCTTTTTCTGTTTTGCAACGTGTTCTCGCGCATGGACACTTCGGCACATACAAAAAGAAGGGATATGTCTGCAAGAAAATGGTTTCTTCAAATCGGTATGTTACAGCCGCCTGGTATTTATTCTGCACAGGATTTACTCCTCTCTGCTTGCCATCTGCCCACCTCTACCTTTATTACAGGCTGTGATGTCGACGCGGATTAGGAGCTTAGGCTGCCATGCAGTCCCACATTTCACTTCGTAGACCGGTACAACCTCGTACGTTCAACTAATTGAATGTTTCAAGCTTTTTTCTGTTTTGCAACGTGTTCTCGCGCATAGACACTTCGGCACATACAAAAAGGAGGGATATGTCTGCAAGAAAATGGGTTCTTCAAATCGGTATGTTACAGCCGCCTGGTATTTATTCTGCACATGATTTACTTCTCTCTGCGTGCCATCTGCCCATCTCTAACTTTATTCAGGGAAGGATGTCGACGCGGAATAGGACCTTAGGCTGCCATGCAGTCGCACATTTCACTTCCCAGACCGGTACAACCTCAAAGTTTCAACTAATTGAAATTTTAAAGCTTTTCCTGCTTTGCTACGTGTTCTCACGCATGGGCACTTCGGCACATACAAAAAGGAGGGATATGTATGCAAGACAAATGGTTCCTTCAAATGCGGTATGTTACACCCACCTGCTATTTATTCTGCACAGGATTTACTCCTCTCTGCTTGCCATCTGTGCACCTCTAGCTTTATTACAGGCAATGATGTCGACGCGGAATAGGAGCTTAGGCTGCCATGCAGTTCCACAGTTCACTTCCTAGACCGGTACAACCTCAAACTTTCAGCTCATTGAATGTTTCAAGCTTTTTTCTGTTTTGCAACGTGTTCTCGCACATGGACACTACGGCGCATACAAAAAGGAGGGATATGTCTGCAAGAAAATGGTTTCTTCAAATTGGTATGTAAAAGCCGCCTGGTATTTATTCTGCACAGGATTTACTCCTCTCTGCGTGCCATCTGCCCTCCTCTACCTTTATTACAGGCAATGATGCCGACGTGGAATAGAAGCTTAGGCTGCCATGCTGTCCCACATTTTACTTCGCACCGGTACAACCTCGACCTTTCAACTAACTGAATGTTTCAAGCTTTTTCTGTTTTGCAACGTGTTCTCGCGCATAGACACTTCGGCACATACAAAAAGGAAGGATATGTCTCCAAGAAAATGGGTTCTTCAAAACCGGTATGTTACAGCCGCCTGGTATTTATTCTGCACAGGATTCACTCCTCTGTGCGTGCCATCTGCCCATCTCTACCTTTATTCAGGCAATGATGTCGACGCTGAATAGGAGCTTAGGCTGCCATGCAGTCCGACATTTCACTTCGCATACCGGCACAACCTCAAACTTTCAACTAAGTGAATTTTTCAAGCTTTTTCTGTTTTGCTACGGGTTCTCGCGCATGGACACTTCGGCACATGCGAAAATGAGGGATATGTCTGCAAGACAAATGGTTTCTTCAAATGCGTTATGTTACAGCCGCCTGGTATTTATTCTGCACAGGATTTTCTCCTCTCTGCGTGCCATCTGACCATCTCTACCTTTATTCAGGCAATGATGTCGACGCGTAATAGGAGCTTAGGCTCCCATGCAGTCCCACAGTTCAGTTCCCAGACCGGTACAACCTCAAACTTTCAACTCATTGAATGTGTCAAGCATTTTCTCTTTTGCAACGTGTTCTCGCGCATGGACACTACGGCACATACAAAAAAGAGGCATATGTCTGCAAGAAAATGGTTTCTTCAAATGCGCTTTGTTACAGCCGCCTGGTATTTATTCTACACACTATCTACTCCTCTCTGCGTGCCATGTGCCCAGCTCTACCTTTATTACAGGCAATGATGTGGACGCGGAATAGGAGCTTAGGCTGCCATGCAGTCCCACAGTTCACTTCCCAGACCGGTACAACCTCGAACTTTGAGCTAATTCAATGTTTCAATCTTTTTCTGTTTTGCAACGTGTTCTCGCGCATGGACACTTCGGCACATACAAAAAGGTGGGATATGTCTGCAAGAAAATGGTTTCTTCAAATGCGAAATGTTACACCCGCCTGGTATTTATTCTGCACAGGATTTTCTCCTCTCTGCGTGCCATCTGCCCATCTCTACATTTATTCAGCAATGATGTCGACGTGGAATAGGAGCTTAGGCTGTCATGCTGTCCCACATTTCACTTCGCAGACCAGTACAACCTCGAACTTTCAACTAATTGAATGTTTCAAGCTTTTTCTGTTTTGCAACGTGTTCTCGCGCATAGACACTTCGGCACATACAAAAAGGAGGGATATGTCTGCAAGAAAATGGGTTCTTCAAATGCGGTATGTTACAGCCGCCTGCTATTTATTCGGCACAGGATTTACTCCTCTCTGCGTGCCGTCTGTCCACCTCTAGCTTTATTACCGCCGATGATGTCGACGCGGAATGGGAGCTTAGGCTGCCATGCAGTCCCACAGTTCACTTCCCAGACCGGCACAACCTGAAACTTTCAGCTCATTAAATGTTTCAAGCTTTTTTCTGTTTTGCAACGTGTTCTCGCACATGGACACTACGGCACATACAAAAAGGAGGGATATGTCTGCAAGAAAATGGTTTCTACAAAGTGGTATGTAAGAGCCGCCTGGTATTTATTCTGCACAGGATTTACTCCTCTCTGCGTGCCATGTGCCCCCTCTCTACCTTTATTACAGGCAGTGATGTCGAACGCGGAATAGGAACTTAGGGTGCCATGCAGTCCCACATTTCACTTCCCCGACCGGCACAACCTCAAACTTTCAACTAATTGAATTTTTCATGCTTTTTCTGTTTCGCTGCGTGTTCTCGCGCATGGACACTTCGGCACATAGAAAAAGGAGCGATATGTCTGCAAGACAAATGGTTTCTTCAAAAGCGGTATATTACAACCGCTTGGTATTTATTCTGCACAGAATTTTCTCCTCTCTGCGTGCCATCTGCCCATGTCTACATTTATTCAGGCAATGATGTCGACGCGGAATAGGAGCTTAGGCTGTCATGCAGTCCCACATTTCACTTCGCAGACCGGTACAACCTCGAACTTTCAACTAATTGAATGTTTCAAGCTTTTTCTGTTTTGCAACGTGTTCTCGCACATAGACACTTCTGCACATACAAAAAGGAGGGATATGTCTGCAAGAAAATGGGTTCTTGAAGTTCGGTATGTTACAGCCGCCTGGTATTTATTCTGCGCACTATCTGCTCCTCTCTGCGTGCCATCTATCTACCTTTATTACAGGCAATGATGTCGACGCGGAATAGGAGCTTAGGCTGCCATGCAGTCCCACATTTCACTTCGCAGACCGGTACAACCTCGAACTTGCATCTAATTGAATGTTTCAAACTTTTTCTGTTTTGCAACGTGTTCTCGCACATGGACACTACGACACATACAAAAAGGAGGGATATGTGTGCAAGAAAATGGTTTCTACCAAGTGGTATGTAAGAGCCGCCTGGTATTTATTCTGCACAGGATTTACTCCTCTCTGCGTGCCATCTGCCCTCCTCTACCTTTATTACAGGCAATGATGTCGACGCTGAATAGAAGCTAAACCCAGGCAGCACACCAGCATTGGTCCAACCATGGCCCAATGCTGGCAGAAATTGGTACCAATGTTGGACCAATGTTGGCATATTGGCAAAGTGCAACCCAATTCAATGCTGGCCCAGCGTTAAAGCCAAGATTGGACCAATGTTATGCCAATGCAGCAGCCATTGTGCTGCCAGCGTAGGACCAGCGTTAAAGCCAAGATTGGACCAATGTTATGCCAATGCAGCAGCCATCGTGCTGCCAGCGTAGAACCAGTGTTGAGCCATATCCTTGCCATTATTAATGCCAGCTTTGAGCCAATGCCCTTTGCATGACGAATATTCTAGCTATGCTGGCTTTAGAGCACGCACACATTCTTACCGCAAACATTTTGCTAGCGGCATCTTTTGTAGCAATTTTCCCCTTACCGTCTTCCTCAATAGTAGCTAGGAAAGCTCGACAAAAAGATGTCAAGAAGCAGAAGTCATATATGCTTGCAAATAATAATATAAGAATACTGAATTTGACGTTTATGACAGTTTATTTGCGAATACATTTTCACAAACAGGCATTTTCCGTGGACCTAGATGGGTGACGCTCGGTTATCTTCAAACAGTTTATTTACAGGCACTGCCCTCAGGAGAGGAATTGGGCAAAGTGCCGTGGACGGTGGGCTGGCCAGGGATTTCAGGGCGGGGAGCTGACATCGGTAGGCAGGTTGGTCAGTGCTTGGATGACAGCGGGCTTATCAGGCCCCCGAGGAGCACGATAACGTGGTGGTTTCGTTGATATTGCTACCATATCCCATAGCGACTTCACCATTACTTGGAGGAAATGCTTGCACTGTAAAATAAAAAGAAACATTAGCAGAGATGTTGGTATGACAAATGTATGTGGGAGCGTTTTCATTTGAAAAATCGCCATGCTGCAACAATATTAGAAGTCTGAGCAGAGTTCGAAGGGGTGAATCAAGAAACTTTCTTGCAAGAGATTTGTCAAGTAGCACTTCTTAATATTTCGACATATATGGCATACGTTGTACAAGGTGTAACGTAATATTTAGAACAGTCATAAAATGGGCAGGATCCGTCCGCTTTGTTTACAGCCCACACCTAGTCAGCGTAGCACTTTATAATTAAAAAATTGCAGCAAAACCTGCTGCAGCACAAAAAGCCTAGTTTCAGACTGTGTAGACACAATGCGGTCTTCATGCGAAATTTTTAATGTGGAAACCGAGAAGTTCCGTCAGAAAACACTAGTAAAAGAGGCATTTATTATACGAAAAGAAAGAAATACTGTCAGCTGGAAATGATGCTTGACCTATACCAGTAAAAAGAAGCGTGGTTCCTCGGTATCACTAGCAGGATCAGGCGGCACGCGTGGCTTAATAAAATCATGGTCCTGGAATTTGTGTGAAATTGACAGATATTTACATGTGGTTCTACTCCAGGCACTATTCAAAGGCTGCAAACAAAAAGAGCTATTTAATTACAGGCACTCTACATTAGCCAGGCCTGTTTCAGTAATATATATATCGCGTGATATTGCTTGGGTGTATAACACGTATAACACGTATAACGTATAACATGCGCAAAACAAATGCACTCACTATTGTAAGATCCATGCTTCTTTGTATCCGAGTTCATCCCACATCGAAGACGGTGGCCACGGGTGCCGACTTTTTTTCTAATTGTTGTTTGGCCTATATTAATTCTAACACTCACAAAAATTCGTGGCCACATTGCTGCGTATTTTAAGATGTAGGCTTCTCAGTAGGAATGACGACCGCAAGCGAGCATTTTTCACTAGAGGAGTGCGCTGGCAAGAACGGACAAGACGGCAAGCACTCAGGCGGTGTTGCACCCAGTTGGCGTGCTAGCAACGCATAGAAGGAAAGAGTGAAAGGAAAGGGTGAACGAAGAATACGGCGCAAACGCCACTTTCCCCCGCTGGACCTAGCCCGACCGCATTTTGGGGTGACAGCGACGGAGGGCGACAACGAGGCCAATAGTGACCCCGCCGCTTTCCCCCATGCTTCCGAGAGCACCCAATTCGACACAGCAGCTTATGCCTTCTGAACGCTTGACTCATAGCATTGACCAGGCTCACCTGTGTGCGTGGGGGAGAGGCAAGGGGGGGCTGAAGGACGGAAAGCTAGGCCGAAAAAAGAAATCCGGAATGGGCCGTGCCTACTAAAGGCAAAGACAAGAGGTTGTTGACACGCAAATGCCAAAACATGCAATTAATTTTTTTCCTGTGAGGGGCATTCATACAAGGAGCTTACTACACATGCACGAACAAACAAATATATTATAATAGGAGCATGATGATTATGTCGCCGCAACATGCCAGGCATGCTAAACAAACAAACAATAGTTTCACTAATACATATGCGCTCCATCTCGATGCAATATAAAATGGTTCCATCAGCTCTGAGGCACTGTAATTCTCGATTCTCCTCAGAATCCTGACCCACTAAAGCCGACGAGCGTACATGCAAAATATAAAATGCGCAGGCAAAATCTCAATACCATTGCTTCTTATGGAAAACTCAAGTTCTGATTCACGATCAATAAAGCAGCGGCTAAATTTATGCGTCTTCCCTGCTTGTACGTGGTACACTGGCTTTTCTCTTTAAGGGACGCATTTCGGTAAAGGAGAAGTGCAATAATGGCGGTGTACCAATCATGCAGTTGACATGGGAGAACATATTTCTGGTTCCTGCGCAGTGTGCCTGTGATCAGTGCGTTAGTTTTCAAAACATGTTGTTCAATCTCAGCAAGTCGTAGAGCACTAAAAGCTGACAAGGCGAAAATTGGCTTTTACGGGCAAATGTCCTCCAAAGAAAGCCAACTAGTAACCCATATTGGCAAATCCATACGAAAGTCGGTCCAATAATTCCCGCCTTGTTGAACGGTGGTGCCAATATTGTTTACTGACTGTGTAAACTGGGCCAACATTGGATCTCCATCAGAATGGCACAGCCAATATTGTTTACTGACTGTGTAAACTGGGCCAACATTGGATCTCTAACAGAATGGCACAGCCAATATTGGCGCCACGCTGTTAACCTTAGGCCATCATTGGGCCAGGAATCAGAATGTCACTGCCAATATTGGAACTACGCTGTTAATCTTAGGCCGTCATTGGGCCAAGAAGTGCCAATATGTTTCCAACGTTGGCCCAACCTGACGTGCCGCCTGGGTTAGGCTACCATTCAGTCCCACATTTTACTTCGCAGACCGGTACAACCTCGAACTTTCAACTAATTGAATGTTTCAAGCTTTTTCTGTTTTGCAACGTGTTCTCGCGCATAGACACTTCGGCACATACAAAAAGGAGGGATATGTCTGCAAGAAAATGGGTTCTTCAAATGCGGTATGTTACAGCCGCCTGGTATTTATTCTGCACAGGATTTACTCCTCTCTGCGTGCCATCTGTCCACCTCTAGCTTTATTACAGGCAATGATGTCGACGCGGAATAGGAGCTTAGGCTGCCATGCAGTCCCACAGTTCACTTCCCAGAACGGTACAACCTCAAACTTTCAGCTCATTGAATGTTTCAAGCTTTTTTCTGTTTTGCAACGTGTTGTCGCACATGGACACTACGGCACATACAAAAAGGAGGGATATGTCTGCAAGGAAATGGTTTCTTCAAAGTGGTATGTAAGAGTCGCCTGGTATTTATTCTGCACAGGATTTACTCCTCTCTGCGTGCCATCTGCCCTCCTCTACCTTTATTACAGGCAATGATGTCGACACGGAATGGAAGCTTAGGCTGCCATGCAGTCCCACATTTTATTTCGCAGACCAGTACAACCTCGAACTTTCAACTAATTGAATGTTTCAAGCTTTTTCTGTTTTGCAACGTGTTCCCGCGCATAGGCACTTCGGCACATAAAAAAGGAGGAATATGTCTGCAAGAAAATGGGTTCTTCAAATGCCCTATCTTACAGCCGCCTGGTATTTATTCTGCTAAGGATTTACTCCTCTATGCTTGCCATCTGTCCACCTCTACCTTTATTACAGGCAATGATGTCGACGCGGAATAGGAGCTTAGGCTGCCATGCAGACCCACAGTTCACTTCCCAGACCGGTACAACCTCAAACTTTCAGCTTATTGAAAGTTTCAAGCTTTTCTCTGTTTTGCAACGTGTTCTCGCACATGGACACTACGGCACATACAAAAAGGAGGGATATGTCTGCAAGAAAATGGGTTCTTCAAATGCGCGATGTTACAGCCGCCTGGTATTTATTCTGCACAGGATTTACTCCTCTCTGCGTGCCATCTGCCCATCTCTAACTTTATTCAGGCAATGATGTCGACGCGGAATAGGAGCTTAGGCTGCCATGCAGTCCCACATTTCACTTCCCCGACCGGCACAACCTCAAACTTTCAACTAATTGAATTTTTGAAGCTTTTTCTGTTTCGCTACGTGTTCTCGCGCATGGACACTTCGGCACATACAAAAAGGAGCGATATGTCTGCAAGACAAATCGTTTCTTCAAAAGCGGTATGTTACACAACCCTGGTATTTATTCTCCACAGGATTTACTCCTCTCTGCTTGCCATCTGTCCACCTCTACGTTCATTACAGGCAGTGATGTCGACGCGGAATAGGAGCTTAGGCTGCCATGCAGTCCCGCATTTCACTTCCCCAACCGGCACAACCTCAAACTTTCAACTAATTGAATTTTTCAAGCTTTTCCTGCTTCGCTACGTGTTCTCGCGCATGGACACTTCGGCACATACAAAAAGGAGCGATATCTCTGCAAGACAAAAGGTTTCTTCAAATGCGATATGTTACACCCCCCTTGTAATTATTTTGCGCAGGATTTACTCCTCTCTGCTTGCCATCTGTCCACCTCTACCTTTATAACAGGCAATGATGTCGACGCGGAATAGGAGCTTAGGCTGCCATGCAGACCCACAGTTCACTTCCCGACCGGTACAACCTCAAACTTTCAGCTCATTGAATGTTTCAAGCTTTTTTCTGTTTTGCAACGTGTCCTCGCACATGGACAGTACGGCACATACAAAAAGGAGGGATATGTCTGCAAGAAAATGGTTTCTTCAAAGTGGTATGTAAGAGCCGCCTGTTATTTATTCTGCACAGGATTTACTCCTCTCTGCGTGCCATCTGACCATCTCTACCTTTATTCAGGCAATGGTGTCAACGCGGAATAGGAGCTTAGGCTGCCATGCAGTCCCACATCTCACTTCCCCGACCGGTACAACCTCGAACTTTCAACTAATTGAATTTTTCAAGCTTTTTCTGTTTTGCTACGTGTTCTCGCGCATGGATACTACGGAACATACAAAAAGGAGGGATATGTGTGCAAGGAAATGGTTTCTTCAAATCAGTATGTTACAGCCGCCTGGTATTTATTCTGCACAGGATTTACTCCTCTCTGCTTGCCATCTGCCCACCTCTACCTTTATTACAGGCAGTGATGTCGACGCGGAATTGGAGCTTTGGCTGCCATGCAGTCCCACATTTCACTTCCCCGAATGGCACAACCTCAAACTTTCAACTAATTGAATTTTTCAAGCTTTTTCTGTTTTGCTACGTGTTCTCGCGCATGGGCACTCCGGCACATACATAAAGGAGCGATATGTCTGCAAGACAAATGGTTTCTTCAAATGCGGTATGTTACACCCCCTGGTATTTATTCTGCACAGGATTTACTCCTCTCTGCTTGCCATCTGTCCACCTCTAGCTTTATTACAGGCAATGATGTCGACGCGGAATAGGAGCTTAGGCTGCCATGCAGACCCACAGTTCATTTCCCAGACCAGTACAACCTCAAACTTTTAGCTCATTGAAAGTTTCAAGCTTTTTTCTGTTTTGCAACGTGTTCTCGCACATGGACACTATGGCACATACAAAAAGGAGGGATATGTCTGCAAGAAAATGGTTTCTTCAAAGTGGTATGTAAGAGCCGCCTGGTATTTATTCTGCTCAGGATTTACTCCTCTCTGCGTGCCATCTGCCCCCCTCTACCTTTATTACAGGCAACGATGTCGACGCGGATTAGGAGCTTAGGCTGCCATGCAGTCCCACATTTCACTTCCCCGACCGGCACAACCGCAAACTTCCAACTAATTGAACTTTTCAAGCTTTTTCTGTTTCGCTACGTGTTCTCGCGCATGGACACTTCGGCACATACAAAAAGGAGCGATATGTCTGCAAGACAAATGGTTTCTTCAAAAGCGGTATGTTACACCCCCCTGGTATTTATTCTGCACAGGATTTACTCCTCTATGCTTGCCATCTGTCCACCTCTACCTTTATTACAGGCAATGATGTCGACGCGGAATAGGAGCTTAGGCTGCCATGCAGACCCACAGTTCACTTCCCAGACCGGTACAACCTCAAACTTTCAGCTTATTGAAAGTTTCAAGCTTTTCTCTGTTTTGCAACGTGTTCTCGCACATGGACACTACGGCACATACAAAAAGGAGGGATATGTCTGCAAGAAAATGGGTTCTTCAAATGCGCGATGTTACAGCCGCCTGGTATTTATTCTGCACAGGATTTACTCCTCTCTGCGTGCCATCTGCCCATCTCTAACTTTATTCAGGCAATGATGTCGACGCGGAATAGGAGCTTAGGCTGCCATGCAGTCCCACATTTCACTTCCCCGACCGGCAACACCTCAAACTTTCAACTAATTGAATTTTTGAAGCTTTTTCTGTTTCGCTACGTGTTCTCGCGCATGGACACTTCGGCACATACAAAAAGGAGCGATATGTCTGCAAGACAAATCGTTTCTTCAAAAGCGGTATGTTACACAACCCTGGTATTTATTCTCCACAGGATTTACTCCTCTCTGCTTGCCATCTGTCCACCTCTACGTTCATTACAGGCAGTGATGTCGACGCGGAATAGGAGCTTAGGCTGCCATGCAGTCCCGCATTTCACTTCCCCAACCGGCACAACCTCAAACTTTCAACTAATTGAATTTTTCAAGCTTTTCCTGCTTCGCTACGTGTTCTCGCGCATGGACACTTCGGCACATACAAAAAGGAGCGATATCTCTGCAAGACAAAAGGTTTCTTCAAATGCGATATGTTACACCCCCCTTGTAATTATTTTGCGCAGGATTTACTCCTCTCTGCTTGCCATCTGTCCACCTCTACCTTTATAACAGGCAATGATGTCGACGCGGAATAGGAGCTTAGGCTGCCATGCAGACCCACAGTTCACTTCCCGACCGGTACAACCTCAAACTTTCAGCTCATTGAATGTTTCAAGCTTTTTTCTGTTTTGCAACGTGTCCTCGCACATGGACAGTACGGCACATACAAAAAGGAGGGATATGTCTGCAAGAAAATGGTTTCTTCAAAGTGGTATGTAAGAGCCGCCTGTTATTTATTCTGCACAGGATTTACTCCTCTCTGCGTGCCATCTGACCATCTCTACCTTTATTCAGGCAATGGTGTCAACGCGGAATAGGAGCTTAGGCTGCCATGCAGTCCCACATCTCACTTCCCCGACCGGTACAACCTCGAACTTTCAACTAATTGAATTTTTCAAGCTTTTTCTGTTTTGCTACGTGTTCTCGCGCATGGATACTACGGAACATACAAAAAGGAGGGATATGTGTGCAAGGAAATGGTTTCTTCAAATCGGTATGTTACAGCCGCCTGGTATTTATTCTGCACAGGATTTACTCCTCTCTGCTTGCCATCTGTCCACCTCTACCTTTATTACAGGCAGTGATGTCGACGCGGAATTGGAGCTTTGGCTGCCATGCAGTCCCACATTTCACTTCCCCGAATGGCACAACCTCAAACTTTCAACTAATTGAATTTTTCAAGCTTTTTCTGTTTTGCTACGTGTTCTCGCGCATGGGCACTCCGGCACATACATAAAGGAGCGATATGTCTGCAAGACAAATGGTTTCTTCAAATGCGGTATGTTACACCCCCTGGTATTTATTCTGCACAGGATTTACTCCTCTCTGCTTGCCATCTGTCCACCTCTAGCTTTATTACAGGCAATGATGTCGACGCGGAATAGGAGCTTAGGCTGCCATGCAGACCCACAGTTCATTTCCCAGACCAGTACAACCTCAAACTTTTGGCTCATTGAAAGTTTCAAGCTTTTTTCTGTTTTGCAACGTGTTCTCGCACATGGACACTATGGCACATACAAAAAGGAGGGATATGTCTGCAAGAAAATGGTTTCTTCAAAGTGGTATGTAAGAGCCGCCTGGTATTTATTCTGCTCAGGATTTACTCCTCTCTGCGTGCCATCTGCCCCCCTCTACCTTTATTACAGGCAACGATGTCGACGCGGATTAGGAGCTTAGGCTGCCATGCAGTCGCACATTTCACTTCCCCGACCGGTACAACCTCGAACTTTCAACTAATTGAATTTTTCAAGCTTTTTCTGTTTTGCAACGTCTTCTCGCGCATGGACACTTTGGTACATACAAAAAGGAGGGATATGTCTGCAAGAAAATGGTTTCTTCAAAGTGGTATGTAAGAGCCGCCTGGTATTTATTCTGCTCAGGATTTACTCCTCTCTGCGTGCCATCTGCCCCCCTCTACCTTTATTACAGGCAACGATGTCGACGCGGATTAGGAGCTTAGGCTGCCATGCAGTCCCACATTTCACTTCCCCGACCGGCACAACCGCAAACTTCCAACTAATTGAACTTTTCAAGCTTTTTCTGTTTCGCTACGTGTTCTCGCGCATGGACACTTCGGCACATACAAAAAGGAGCGATATGTCTGCAAGACAAATGGTTTCTTCAAAAGCGGTATGTTACACCCCCCTGGTATTTATTCTGCACAGGATTTACTCCTCTATGCTTGCCATCTGTCCACCTCTACCTTTATTACAGGCAATGATGTCGACGCGGAATAGGAGCTTAGGCTGCCATGCAGACCCACAGTTCACTTCCCAGACCGGTACAACCTCAAACTTTCAGCTTATTGAAAGTTTCAAGCTTTTCTCTGTTTTGCAACGTGTTCTCGCACATGGACACTACGGCACATACAAAAAGGAGGGATATGTCTGCAAGAAAATGGGTTCTTCAAATGCGCGATGTTACAGCCGCCTGGTATTTATTCTGCACAGGATTTACTCCTCTCTGCGTGCCATCTGCCCATCTCTAACTTTATTCAGGCAATGATGTCGACGCGGAATAGGAGCTTAGGCTGCCATGCAGTCCCACATTTCACTTCCCCGACCGGCAACACCTCAAACTTTCAACTAATTGAATTTTTGAAGCTTTTTCTGTTTCGCTACGTGTTCTCGCGCATGGACACTTCGGCACATACAAAAAGGAGCGATATGTCTGCAAGACAAATCGTTTCTTCAAAAGCGGTATGTTACACAACCCTGGTATTTATTCTCCACAGGATTTACTCCTCTGTGCTTGCCATCTGTCCACCTCTACGTTCATTACAGGCAGTGATGTCGACGCGGAATAGGAGCTTAGGCTGCCATGCAGTCCCGCATTTCACTTCCCCAACCGGCACAACCTCAAACTTTCAACTAATTGAATTTTTCAAGCTTTTCCTGCTTCGCTACCTGTTCTCGCGCATGGACACTTCGGCACATACAAAAAGGAGCGATATCTCTGCAAGACAAAAGGTTTCTTCAAATGCGATATGTTACACCCCCCTTGTAATTATTTTGCGCAGGATTTACTCCTCTCTGCTTGCCATCTGTCCACCTCTACCTTTATAACAGGCAATGATGTCGACGCGGAATAGGAGCTTAGGCTGCCATGCAGACCCACAGTTCACTTCCCGACCGGTACAACCTCAAACTTTCAGCTCATTGAATGTTTCAAGCTTTTTTCTGTTTTGCAACGTGTCCTCGCACATGGACAGTACGGCACATACAAAAAGGAGGGATATGTCTGCAAGAAAATGGTTTCTTCAAAGTGGTATGTAAGAGCCGCCTGTTATTTATTCTGCACAGGATTTACTCCTCTCTGCGTGCCATCTGACCATCTCTACCTTTATTCAGGCAATGGTGTCAACGCGGAATAGGAGCTTAGGCTGCCATGCAGTCCCACATCTCACTTCCCCGACCGGTACAACCTCGAACTTTCAACTAATTGAATTTTTCAAGCTTTTTCTGTTTTGCTACGTGTTCTCGCGCATGGATACTACGGAACATACAAAAAGGAGGGATATGTGTGCAAGGAAATGGTTTCTTCAAATCG
Source organism: Dermacentor andersoni (assembly GCF_023375885.2). Taxonomy (NCBI): domain Eukaryota; kingdom Metazoa; phylum Arthropoda; class Arachnida; order Ixodida; family Ixodidae; genus Dermacentor; species Dermacentor andersoni. Next base: position 40,037,819 of record NC_092818.1, on the reverse strand, counting down.
GTGTGTTACAGCCGCCTGGTATTTATTCTGCACAGGATTTACTCCTCTCTGCTTGCCATCTGCCCACCTCTACCTTTATTACAGGCAGTGATGTCGACGCGGAATTGGAGCTTTGGCTGCCATGCAGTCCCACATTTCACTTCCCCGAATGGCACAACCTCAAACTTTCAACTAATTGAATTTTTCAAGCTTTTTCTGTTTTGCTACGTGTTCTCGCGCATGGGCACTCCGGCACATACATAAAGGAGCGATATGTCTGCAAGACAAATGGTTTCTTCAAATGCGGTATGTTACACCCCCTGGTATTTATTCTGCACAGGATTTACTCCTCTCTGCTTGCCATCTGTCCACCTCTAGCTTTATTACAGGCAATGATGTCGACGCGGAATAGGAGCTTAGGCTGCGATGCAGACCCACAGTTCATTTCCCAGACCAGTACAACCTCAAACTTTTAGCTCATTGAAAGTTTCAAGCTTTTTTCTGTTTTGCAACGTGTTCTCGCACATGGACACTATGGCACATACAAAAAGGAGGGATATGTCTGCAAGAAAATGGTTTCTTCAAAGTGGTATGTAAGAGCCGCCTGGTATTTATTCTGCTCAGGATTTACTCCTCTCTGCGTGCCATCTGCCCCCCTCTACCTTTATTACAGGCAACGATGTCGACGCGGATTAGGAGCTTAGGCTGCCATGCAGTCGCACATTTCACTTCCCCGACCGGTACAACCTCGAACTTTCAACTAATTGAATTTTTCAAGCTTTTTCTGTTTTGCAACGTCTTCTCGCGCATGGACACTTTGGTACATACAAAAAGGAGGGATATGTTTCCAAGAAAATGGTTTCTTCAAAGCGGTATGTTACAGCCGCCTAATATTTATTCTGCACAGGATTTACTCCTCTCTGCTTGCCATCTGTCCACCTCTGGATTTATTACAGGCAATGATGTCGACGCGGAATAGGAGCTTAGGCTGCCATGCTGTCCCACAGTTCACTTCCCAGACCGGTACAACCTCAAACGTTCAACTAATTGAATTTTTCAAGCTTTTTCTGTTTTGCTACGTGTTCTCGCGCATGGGAACTTCGGCACATACAAAAAGGAGGGATATGTCTGCAAGACAAATGGTTTCTTCAAAGCGGTATGTTACACCCGCCTGCTATTTATTCTGCACAGGATTTACTCCTCTCTGCTTGCCATCTGTCCACCTCTAGCTTTATTACAGGCAAAGATGTCGACGCGGAATAGGAGCTTAGGCTGCCATGCAGACCCACAGTTCACTTCCCAGACCGGTACAACCTCAAACTTTCAGCTTATTGAAAGTTTCAAGCTTTTCTCTGTTTTGCAACGTGTTCTCGCACATGGACACTACGGCACATACAAAAAGGAGGGATATGTCTGCAAGAAAATGGGTTCTTCAAATGCGCGATGTTACAGCCGCCTGGTATTTATTCTGCACAGGATTTACTCCTCTCTGCGTGCCATCTGCCCATCTCTAACTTTATTCAGGCAATGATGTCGACGCGGAATAGGAGCTTAGGCTGCCATGCAGTCCCACATTTCACTTCCCCGACCGGCACAACCTCAAACTTTCAACTAATTGAATTTTTGAAGCTTTTTCTGTTTCGCTACGTGTTCTCGCGCATGGACACTTCGGCACATACAAAAAGGAGCGATATGTCTGCAAGACAAATCGTTTCTTCAAAAGCGGTATGTTACACAACCCTGGTATTTATTCTCCACAGGATTTACTCCTCTCTGCTTGCCATCTGTCCACCTCTACGTTCATTACAGGCAGTGATGTCGACGCGGAATAGGAGCTTAGGCTGCCATGCAGTCCCGCATTTCACTTCCCCAACCGGCACAACCTCAAACTTTCAACTAATTGAATTTTTCAAGCTTTTCCTGCTTCGCTACGTGTTCTCGCGCATGGACACTTCGGCACATACAAAAAGGAGCGATATCTCTGCAAGACAAAAGGTTTCTTCAAATGCGATATGTTACACCCCCCTTGTAATTATTTTGCGCAGGATTTACTCCTCTCTGCTTGCCATCTGTCCACCTCTACCTTTATAACAGGCAATGATGTCGACGCGGAATAGGAGCTTAGGCTGCCATGCAGACCCACAGTTCACTTCCCGACCGGTACAACCTCAAACTTTCAGCTCATTGAATGTTTCAAGCTTTTTTCTGTTTTGCAACGTGTCCTCGCACATGGACAGTACGGCACATACAAAAAGGAGGGATATGTCTGCAAGAAAATGGTTTCTTCAAAGTGGTATGTAAGAGCCGCCTGTTATTTATTCTGCACAGGATTTACTCCTCTCTGCGTGCCATCTGACCATCTCTACCTTTATTCAGGCAATGGTGTCAACGCGGAATAGGAGCTTAGGCTGCCATGCAGTCCCACATCTCACTTCCCCGACCGGTACAACCTCGAACTTTCAACTAATTGAATTTTTCAAGCTTTTTCTGTTTTGCTACGTGTTCTCGCGCATGGATACTACGGAACATACAAAAAGGAGGGATATGTGTGCAAGGAAATGGTTTCTTCAAATCGGTATGTTACAGCCGCCTGGTATTTATTCTGCACAGGATTTACTCCTCTCTGCTTGCCATCTGCCCACCTCTACCTTTATTACAGGCAGTGATGTCGACGCGGAATTGGAGCTTTGGCTGCCATGCAGTCCCACATTTCACTTCCCCGAATGGCACAACCTCAAACTTTCAACTAATTGAATTTTTCAAGCTTTTTCTGTTTTGCTACGTGTTCTCGCGCATGGGCGCTCCGGCACATACATAAAGGAGCGCTATGTCTGCAAGACAAATGGTTTCTTCAAATGCGGTATGTTACACCCCCTGGTATTTATTCTGCACAGGATTTACTCCTCTCTGCTTGCCATCTGTCCACCTCTAGCTTTATTACAGGCAATGATGTCGACGCGGAATAGGAGCTTAGGCTGCCATGCAGACCCACAGTTCATTTCCCAGACCAGTACAACCTCAAACTTTTAGCTCATTGAAAGTTTCAAGCTTTTTTCTGTTTTGCAACGTGTTCTCGCACATGGACACTATGGCACATACAAAAAGGAGGGATATGTCTGCAAGAAAATGGTTTCTTCAAAGTGGTATGTAAGAGCCGCCTGGTATTTATTCTGCTCAGGATTTACTCCTCTCTGCGTGCCATCTGCCCCCCTCTACCTTTATTACAGGCAACGATGTCGACGCGGATTAGGAGCTTAGGCTGCCATGCAGTCGCACATTTCACTTCCCCGACCGGTACAACCTCGAACTTTCAACTAATTGAATTTTTCAAGCTTTTTCTGTTTTGCAACGTCTTCTCGCGCATGGACACTTTGGTACATACAAAAAGGAGGGATATGTTTCCAAGAAAATGGTTTCTTCAAAGCGGTATGTTACAGCCGCCTAATATTTATTCTGCACAGGATTTACTCCTCTCTGCTTGCCATCTGTCCACCTCTGGATTTATTACAGGCAATGATGTCGACGCGGAATAGGAGCTTAGGCTGCCATGCTGTCCCACAGTTCACTTCCCAGACCGGTACAACCTCAAACGTTCAACTAATTGAATTTTTCAAGCTTTTTCTGTTTTGCTACGTGTTCTCGCGCATGGGAACTTCGGCACATACAAAAAGGAGGGATATGTCTGCAAGACAAATGGTTTCTTCAAAGCGGTATGTTACACCCGCCTGCTATTTATTCTGCACAGGATTTACTCCTCTCTGCTTGCCATCTGTCCACCTCTAGCTTTATTACAGGCAAAGATGTCGACGCGGAATAGGAGCTTAGGCTGCCATGCAGTCCGACAGTTCACTTCCCAGACCGGTACAACCTCAAACTTTCAGCTCATTGAATGTTTCAAGCTTTTTTCTGTTTTGCAACGTGTTCTCGCACATGGACACTATGGCACATACAAAAAGGAGGGATATGTCTGCAAGAAAATGGTTTCTTCAAAGTGGTATGGAAGAGCCGCCTGGTATTTATTCCGCACAGGATTTACTCCTCTCTACGCGCCATCTGCCCCCCTCTACCTTTATTACAGGCAATGATGTCGACGCGGAATAGGAGCTTAGGCTGCCATGCAGTCCCACAGTTCACTTCCCAGACCGGTACAACCTCGAACTTACAAAGAATTGAATTTTTCAAGCTTTTTTCTGTTTCGCAACGTGTTCTCGCGCATGGACACTACGGCACATACAAAAAGGCGGGATATGTCAGCAAGAAAATGGTTTCTTCAAAGGGGTATGTAAGAGCCGCCTGGTATTTATTCTGCACAGGATTTACTCTTCTCTGCGTGCCATCTGCCCCCCTCTACCTTTATTACAGGCAATGATGTCGACGCGGAATAGCAGCTTAGGCTGCCATGCAGTCCCACAGTTCAGTTCCCAGACGGGTACAACCTCAAACTTTCAACTAATTGAATTTTTCAAGCTTTTTCTGTTTCACAACGTGTTCTCGCGCATAGACACTGCAGCACGTGAAAGAAGCTATTTGTCTTCAAGAAAATTGTTTCTTCAAAGCGTTATGTTACAGCCGCCTGATATTTATTCTGCACAGAATCTACTCCTCTCTGCGTGCCATTTCCCCACCTCTACCTTTTATACAGGCAATGATGTCGACGCGGAATAGGGGCTTAGGCTGCCATGCAGTCCCACAGTACACTTCCCAGACGGGTACAACCTCGAACTTACAGCGAATTGAATTTTTCAAGCTTTCTTTCTGTTTTGCAACGCGTTATCGCGCATGCACCCAACGGCACATACAAAAAGGGGGGATATGTCTGCAAGAAAATCGTTTCTTCAAATCGGTATGTTACAGCCGCCTGCTATTTATTCTGCACAGGATTACAGGCAATGATGTCGACGCTGAATAGGAGCTTAGGCTGCCGTGCAGTCCCACAGTTCAATTCCCAGACCCGTACAACCTCAAACTTTCAACTAATTGAATTTTTCAAGCTTTTTCTGCTTTGCTACGTGTTCTCGCGCATGGACACTTCGGCACATACAAAAAGGAGGGTTATGTGTGGAAGAAAATGGGTTCTTCAAACGCGGTGTGTTACAGCCGCCTGGTATTTATTCTGCACAGGATTTACTCCTCTCTGCGTGCCATCTGCCCATCTCTAACTTTATTCAGGCAATGATGTCGACGCGGAATAGGAGCTTAGGCTGCCATGCAGTCGCACATTTAACTTCCCAGACAGGTACAAACTCAAACTTTCAACTGATTGAATTTTTCAAGCTTTTTCTGTTTTGCTACGTGTTCTCGCGCATGGACACTTGGGCACATACAAAAAGGAGGGATATGTCTGCAAGAAAATGGGTTCTTCAAATGCGCTATGTTACAGCCGCCTGGTATTTATTCTGCACAGGATTTACTCCTCTCTGGTTGCCATCTGTCCACCGCTGGATTTATTACAGGCAATGATGTCGACGCGGAATAGGAGCTTAGGCTGCCATGCAGTCCCACATTTTACTTCGCAGACCAGTACAACCTCGAACTTTCAACTAATAGAATGTTTCAAGCTTTTTCTGTTTTGCAACGTGTTCTCGCGCATGGGCACTACGGCACCTACAAAAAGGCGGGATATGTCAGCAAGAAAATCGTTCCTTCAAATGCGCGATGTTACAGCCGCCTGGTATTTATTCTGCACAGGATTTACTCCTCTCTGCGTGCCATCTGACCATCTCTACCTTCATTACAGGCAGTGATGTCGACGCGGAATAGGAGCTTAGGCTGCCATGCAGACCCACAGTTCACTTCCCAGACCGGTACAACCTCAAACTTTCAACTAATTGAATGTTTCAAGCTTTTTCTGTTTTGCAACGTGTTCTCGCGCATGGGCACTACGGCACCTACAAAAAGGCGGGATATGTCAGCAAGAAAATCGTTCCTTCAAATGCGCGATGTTACAGCCGCCTGGTATTTATTCTGCACAGGATTTACTCCTCTCTCCGTGCCATCTGCCGATCTCTACCTTTAATACAGGCAATGATGTCGACGCGGAATAGGAGCTTAGGCTGCCATGCAAACCCACAAACATTTCCCCGACCGGTACAACCTCAAACTTTCAACTAATTGAATTTTTCAAGCTTTTTCTGTTTTGCTACGTGTTCTCGCGCATGGACACTTCGGCACATACAAAAAGGAGGGATATGTCTGCAAGACAAATGGTTTCTTTAAATGCGCTATGTTACAGCCGCCTGGTATTTATTCTGCACAGGATTTACTCCTCTCTGCTTGCCATCTGTCCACCTCTGGATTTATTACAGGCAATGATGTCGACGCGGAATAGGAGCTTCGGCTGCCATGCAGTCCCACGTTTCACTTCCCCGACCGGTACAACCTCGAACTTTCAACTAATTGAATTTTTCAAGTTTTTTCTGTTTTGCAACGTGTTCTCTCGCATAGACACTTCGGCACATACAAAAAGGAGGGATATGTCTGCAAGAAAATGGGTTCTTCAAATGCGCTATGTTACAGCCGCCTGGTATTTCTTCTGCACAGGATTTACTCCTCTCTGCGTGCCATCTGCCCATCTCTAACTTTATTCAGGCAATGATGTCGACGCGGAATAGGACCTTAGGCTGCCATGTAGTCGCACATTTCTGTTCCCAGACCGGTACAACCTCAAACTTTCAACTAATTGAATTTTTCAAGCTTTTTCTGTTTTGCTACGTGTTCTCGCGCATGGACACTACAGAACATACAAAAAGGAGGGATATGTCTGCAAGAAAATGGTTTCTTCAAAGTGGTATGTAAGAGCCGCCTGGTATTTATTCTGCACAGGATTTACTCCTCTCTGCGTGCCATCTGCCCTCCTCTACCTTTATTACAGGCAATGATGTCGACGCGGAATAGAAGCTTAGGCTGCCATGCAGTCCCACATTTTACTTCGCAGACCAGTAGAACCTCGAACTTTCAACTAATTGAATGTTTCAAGCTTTTTCTGTTTTGCAACGTGTTCTCGCGCATGGGCACTACGGCACCTACAAAAAGGCGGGATATGTCAGCAAGAAAATCGTTCCTTCAAATGCGCGATGTTAAAGCCGCCTGGTATTTATTCTGCACAGGATTTACTCCTCTCTGCGTGCCATCTGACCATCTCTACCTTCATTACAGGCAGTGATGTCGACGCGGAATAGGAGCTTAGGCTGCCATGCAGACCCACAGTTCACTTCCCAGACCGGTGCAACCTCAAACTTTCAGCTCATTTAATGTTTCAAGATTTTTTCTGTTTTGCAACGTGTTCTCGCACATGGACACTACGGCACATACAAAAAGGAGGGATATGTCTGCAAGAAAATGGTTTCTTCAAAGTGGTATGTAAGAGCCGCCTGGTATTTATTCTGCAGAGGATTTACTCTTCTCTGCGTGCCATGTGCCCATCTCTACCTTTATTCAGGCAATGATGTCGACGCGGAATAGGAGCTTAGGCTGCCATGCAGTCCCACGTTTCACTTCCCCGACCGGTACAACCTCGAACTTTCAACTAATTGAATTTTTCAAGTTTTTTCTATTTTGCTACGTGTTCTCGCGCATGGGCACTACGGAACATACAAAAAGGAGGGATATGTCTGCAAGGAAATGGTTTCTTCAAATCGGTATGTTACAGTCGCCTGGTATTTATTCTGCACAGGATTTACTCCTCTTTGCTTGCTATCTGCCCACCTCTACCTTTATTACTGGCAGTGATGTCGACGCGGAATAGGAGCTTAGGCTGCCATGCAGTCCTACATTTCACTTCCCCGACCGGAGCAACCTCAAACTTTCAACTAATTGATTTTTTCAAGCTTTTTCTGTTTCGCTACGTGTTCTCGCGCATGGACACCTCGGCACATACAAAAAGGAGCGATATGTCTGCAAGACAAATGGTTTCTTCAAAAGCGGTATGTTACACCACCCTGGTATTTATTCTCCACAGGATTTACTCCTCTCTGCTTGCCATCTGTCCACCTCTACCTTTAATACAGGCAATGATGTCGACGTGGAATAAGAGCTTAGGCTGCCATGCAGACCCACAGTTCACTTCCCAGACCGGTACAACCTCAAACTTTCAGCTCATTGAATGTTTCAAGCTTTTTTCTGTTTTGCAACGTGTTCTCGCACATGGACACTACGGCACATACAAAAAGGAGGGATATGTCAGCAAGAAAATCGTTCCCTCAAATGCGCGATGTTACAGCCGCCTGGTATTTATTCTGCACAGGATTTACTCCTCTCTGCGTGCCATCTGACCATCTCTACCTTTATTCAGGCAATGGCGTCAACGCGGGATAGGAGCTTATTCTGCCATGCAGTCGCACAGTTCACTTCCCAGACCGGTACAACCTCAAACATTCAGCTCATTGAATGGTTCAAGCTTTTTTTCTGTTTTGCAACGTGTTCTCGCACATGGACACTACGGCACATACAAATAGGAGGGATATGTCTGCAAGAAAATGGTTTCTTCAAAGTGGTACGTAAGAGCCGCCTGGTATTTATTCTGCACAGGATTTACTCCTCTCTGCTTGCCATCTGTCCACCTCTACCTTTATTACAGGCAATGATGTCGACGCGGAATAGGAGCTTAGGCTGCCATGCAGACCCACAGTTCACTTCCCAGACCGGTACAACCTCAAACTTTCAGCTCATTGAATGTTTCAAGCTTTTTTCTGTTTGCAACGTGTTCTCGCAGATGGACACTACGGCACATACAAAAAGGAGGGATATGTCTACAAGAAAATGGTTTCTTCAATGTGGTATGTCAGAGCCGAATGGTATTTATTCTGCACAGGATTTACTCCTCTCTGCGTGCCATCTGCCCTCCTCTACCTTTATTACAGGCATTGATGTCGACGCGGAACAAAAGGTGAGGCTGCCATGCAGTCCCACATTTTACTTCGCAGACCAGTACAACCTCGAACTTTCAACTAATTGAATGTTTCAAGCTTTTTCTGTTTTGCTACGTGTTCTCGCGCATGGACACTACGGAACACACAAAAAGGAGGGATACGTCTGCAAGGAAATGGTTTCTTCAAATCGGTATGTTACAGCCGCCTGGTATTTATTCTGCACAGGATTTACTCCTCTCTGCTTGCCATCTGCCCACCTCTACCTTTATTACAGGCAGTGATGTCGACGCAGAATAGGAGCTTAGGCTGCCATGCAGTCCCACATTTCACTTCCCCGACCGGCACAACCTCAAACTTTCAACTAATTGAATTTTTCAAGCTTTTTCTGTTTTGCTACGTGTTCTCGCGCATGGGCACTCCGGCACATACAAAAAGACGGATATGTCTGCAAGACAAATGGTTTCTTCAAATCGGTATGTTACAGCCGCCTGGTATTTATTCTGCACAGGATTTACTCCTCTCTGCTTGCCATCTGCCCACCTCTACCTTTATTACAGGCAGTGATGTCGACGCGGAATAGGAGCTTAGGCTGCCATGCAGTCCCACATTTCACTTCCCCGACCGGCACAACCTCAAACTTTCAACTAATTGAATTTTTCAAGCTTTTTCTGTTTCGCTACGTGTTCTCGCGCATGGACACTTCGGCACATACAAAAAGGAGCGATATGTCTGCAAGAAAATGGTTTCTTCAAAGCGGTATGTTACAGCCGCCTAATATTTATTCTGCACAGGATTTACTCCTCTCTCCGTGCCATCTGCCGATCTCTACCTTTAATGCAGGCAATGATGTCGACGCGGAATAGGAGCTTAGGCTGCCATGCAAACCCACAAACATTTCCCAGACCGGTACAACCTCGAACTTACAGCGAATTGAATTTTTCAAGCTTTTTTTCTGTTTTGCAACGTGTTCCCGTCCATGGACACTACGGCACATACAACAAGGCGGGATATGTCTGCAAGAATATGGTTTCCGCAAATGCGGTATGTTACAGCCGCCTGGTATTTATACTGCACACGATTTACTCCTCTCTGCGTGCCATCTGCCCACCTCTACCTTTATTACAGGCAATGATGTCGACGTGGAATAGAAGCTTTGGCTGCCTTGCAGTCCCACATTTATCTTCGCAGGCCGGTACAACCTCAAACTTTCAAGTAATTGAATATTTCAAGCTTTTTCTGTTTTGCAACGTGTTCTCGCGCATGGACACTTCGGCACATACAAAAAGGAGGGATATTTCTGCAAGAAAATGGGTTCTTCAAATGCGCTATGTTACAGCCGCCAGGTGTTTATTCTGCACAGGATTTGCTCCTCTCTGCGTGCCATCTGCACATTTCTACCTTATTTAGGCAATGATGTCGACGCGGAATAGGGCCTCAGGCTGCCATGCAGTCGCACATTTCACTTCCCAGACCGGTACAACCTCGAACTTTCAACTAATTGAATGTTTCAAGCTTTTTCTGTTTTGCAACGTCTTCTCGCGCAAGGACACTATGGCACATACAAAAGGAGGGATATGTCTGCAAGAAAATGGTTTCTTCAAAGCCGTCTGTTACACCCGCCTAATATTTATTCTGCACAGGATTTACTCCTCTCTCCGTGCCATCTGCCCACCTCTACCTTTAATACAGGCAATGATGTCGAAGCGGAATAGGGGCTTAGGCTGCCATGCAGTCCCACAGTACACTTCCCACACCGGTACAACCTCGAGCTTTCAACTAATTGAATTTTTCAAACTTTTTCTGTTTTGCAATGTGTTCTCACGCATGGACACTACGGCACATACAACAAGGCGGGATATGTCTGCAAGAATATGGTTTCCGCAAATGCGGTATGTTACAGCCGCCTGGTATTTATTCTGCACACGATTTACTCCTCTCTGCGTGCCATCTGCCCACCTCTACCTTTATTACAGGCAATGATGTCGACGTGGAATAGAAGCTTTGGCTGCCATGCAGTCCCACATTTATCTTCGCAGGCCGGTACAACCTCGAACTTTCAAGTAATTGAATATTTCAAGCTTTTTCTGTTTTGCAACGTGTTCTCGCGCATGGACACTTCGGCACATACAAAAAGGAGGGATATTTCTGCAAGAAAATGGGTTCTTCAAACGCGGTATGTTACAGCCGCCTGGTATTTATTCTGCACAGGATTTACTCCTCTCTGCGTGCCATCTGCCCATCTCTAACTTTATTCAGGCAATGATGTCGACGCGGAATAGGAGCTTAGGCTGCCATGCAGTTCACAGTTCACTTCCCACACCGGTACAACCTCGAGCTTTCAACTAATTGAATTTTTCAAACTTTTTCTGTTTTGCAATGTGTTCTCACGCATGGACACTACGGCACATACAAAAAGGAGGGAAATGTCTGCAAGGAAATTTTTTCTGCAATGTGGTATGTAAGAGCCGCCTGGTATTTATTCTGCACAGGATTTACTACTCTCTGCGTGCTATCTGCCCCCCTCTACCTTTATTACAGGCAATGATGTCGGTGCGGAATAGGAGCTTAGGTTGCCATGCAGTCCCACATTTCACTTCGCAGACCGGTACAACCTCAACTTTCAACTAATTGAATGTTTCAAGCTTTTTCTGTTTTGCGACGTGTTCTCGCGCATGGACACTTCGGCACATACAAAAAGGAGGGGTATGCCTGCAAGACAAATGGTTTCTTCAAATGCGATATGTTACAGCCGCCTGGTATTTATTCTGCAGAGGATTTACTCCTCTCTGCGTGCCATATGCCCATCTCTACCTTTATTCAGGCAATGATGTCGACACGGAATAGGAGCTTAGGCTGCCATGCAGTCCCACGTTTCACTTCCCCGACCGGTGCAACCTCGAACTTTCCAATAATTGAATTTTTCAAGCTTTTTCTGTTTTGCAATGTGTTCTCGCGCATGAACACTACGGCACATACAAAAAGGAGGGATTTGTCTGCGAGAAAATTTTTTCTGCAAAGTGGTATGTAAGAGCCGCCTGGTATTTATTCTGCACAGGATTTACTACTCTCTCCGTGCCATCTGCCCCCCTCTACCTTTATTCAGGCAATGATATCGACGCGGAATAGGAGCTTAGGCTGCCATGCAGTCACACATTTCACTTCCCCGACCGGCACAACCTCAAACTTTCAACTAATTGAATTTTTCAAGCTTTTTCTGTTTCGCTACGTGTTCTCGCGCATGGACACTTCGGCACATACAAAAAGAAGCGAAATGTTTGCAAGACAAATGGTTTCTTCAAATGCTGTATGTTACACCCCCCTGGTATTTATTGTGCACAGGATTTACTCCTCTCTGCTTACCATGTGTCCACCTCTACCTTTATTACAGGCAATGATGCCGACGCGGAATAGGAGCTTAGGCTGCCATGCAGTCCCACAGTTCACTTCCCAGACCGGTACAACCTCAAACTTTCAGCTCTTTGAATGTTTCAAGCTTTTTCTGTTTTGCTACGTGTTCTCGCACCTGGACACTTCGGCACATACAAAAAGGAGCGATATGTCTGCAAGACAAATGGTTTCTTCAAATTCGGTATGTTACAGCCACCTGGTATTTATTCTGCCCAGGATTTACTCCTCTCTGCGTGCCATCTGCCCATCTATACTTTTATTACAGGCAATGATGTCGACGCGGAATAGGAGCTTAGGCTGCCATGCAGTCCCACAGTTCACTTCCCCGACCGGTACAACCTCAAACTTTGAGCTCTTTGAATGTTTCAAGCTTTTTCTGTTTTGCAACGTGTTCTCGCGCATGGACCCTACGGCACATACAAAAAGGAGGGATATGTCTGCAAGAAAATGGTTTCTTCAAAGTGGAATGTAAGAGCCGCCTGGTATTTATTCTGCACAGGATTTACTCCTCTCTGCGTGCCATCTGCCCCCCTCTACCTTTATTACAGGCAATGATGTCGGCGCGGAATAGGAGCTTAGGCTGCAGTGCAGTCCCACATTTGACTTCGCAGACCGGTACGACTGCGAACGTTCAACTAATTGAATGTTTCAAGCTTTTTCTGTTTTGCAACGTCTTCTCGCGCATGTACACTACGGCACATACAAAAGGAGGGATATGTCTGCAAGAAAATGGTTTCTTCAAAGCGGTATGTTACACCCGCCTAATATTTATTCTGCACAGGATTTACTCCTCTCTCCGTGCCATCTGCCCATCTCTAACTTCATTCAGGCAATGATGTCGACGCGGAATAGGAGCTTAGGCTGCCATGCCGTTCACAGTTCACTTCCCACACCGGTACAACCTCGAGCTTTCAACTAATTGAATTTTCAAGCTTTTTTTCTGTTTTGCAACGTGTTCCTGCCCATGGACACTACGGCACATACAAAAAGGCGGGATATGTCTGCAAGAATATGGTTTCCGAAAATGCGGCATGTTACAGCCACCTGGTATTTACTCTGCACACGATTTACTCCTCTCTGCGTGCCGTCTGCCCACCTCTACCTTTATTACAGGCAATGATGTCGACGTGGAATAGAAGCTTTGGCTGCCATGCAGTCCCACATTTATCTTCGCAGGCCGGTACAACCTCGAACTTTCAAGTAATTGAATATTTCAAGCTTTTTCTGTTTTGCAACGTGTTCTCGCGCATGGACACTTCGGCACATAGAAAAAGGAGGAATATTTCTGCAAGAAAATGGGTTCTTCAAATGCGCTATGTTACAGCCGCCTTGTGTTTATTCTGCACAGGATTTACTCCTCTCTGCGTGCCATCTCCAGATTTCTAACTTTATTTAGGCAATGATGTCGACGCGGAACAGGGCCTTAGGCTGCCATGCAGTCGCACATTTCACTTCCCAGACCGGTACAACCTCGAACTTTCAACTAATTGAATGTTTCAAGCTTTTTCTGTTTTGCAACGTCTTCTCGCGCATGGACACTATGGCACATACAAAAGGAGGGATATGTCTGCAAGAAAATGGTTTCTTCAAAGCGGTATGTTACACCCGCCTAATATTTATTCTGCACAGGATTTACTCCTCTCTCCGTGCCATCTGCCCACCTCTACCTTCAATACAGGCAATGATGTCGAAGCGGAATAGGGGCTTAGGCTGCCATGCAGTCCCACAGTACACTTCCCAGACCGGTACAACCTGAAACTTTCAACTAATTGAATGTTTCAAGCTTTTTCTGTTTTGCTACGTGTTCTCGCGCATGGACACTTCGGCACATACAAAAAGGAGGGATATGTCTGCAAGAAAATGGGTTCTTCAAACGCGGTATGTTACAGCCGCCTGGTATTTATTCTGCACAGGATTTACTCCTCTCTGCGTGCCATCTGCTCATCTCTAACTTCATTCAGGCAATGATGTCGACGCGGAATAGGAGCTTAGGCTGCCATGCCGTTCACAGTTCACTTCCCACACCGGTACAACCTCGAGCTTTCAACTAATTGAATTTTTCAAACTTTTTCTGTTTTGCAATGTGTTCTCACGCATGGACACTACGGCACATACAAAAAGGATGTATATGTCTGCAAGAAAATGGCTTCTTCAAAGCGGTATGTAAGAGCCGCCTGGTATTTATTCTGCACAGGATTTACTACTCTCTGCGTGCCATCTGCCCCCCTCTACCTTTATTACAGGCAATGATGTCGGTGCGGAATAGGAGCTTAGGTTGCCATGCAGTCCCACATTTCACTTCGCAGACCGGTACAACCTCAACTTTCAACTAATTGAATGTTTCAAGCTTTTTTCTGTTTTGCAACGTGTTCTCGCGCATGGACACTTCGGCACACACAAAAAGGCGAGATGTGTCAGCAAGAAAATGGTTTCATCAAAGCGGTATGTAAGATCCGCCTGGTATTTATTCTGCACAGGATCTACTCATCTCTGCGTGCCATCTGCCCATCTCTACCTTTATTACAGGCAATGATGTCGACGCGGAATAGGAGCTTAAGTTGCCATGCAGTCATACAGTTCACTTCCCAGACCGGTACAACCTCAAACTTTCACATCATTGAATGTTTCAAGCTTTTTCTGTTTTGCAACGTGTTCTCGCGCATGGACACTACGGCACATACAAAAAGGAGGTATATGTCTGCAAGAAAATGGTTTCTTCAAAGCGGTATGTAAGAGCCGCCTGGTATTTATTCTGCACAGGATCTACTCCTCTCTGCGTGCCATCTGCCCCTCTCTACCTTTATTACTGGCAATGATGTCGACGCGGAATAGGAGCTTAAGTTGCCATGAAGTCCCACAGTTCACTTCCCAGACCGATACAGCCTCAAACTTTCAAATCATTTAATGTTTAAAACTTTTTCTGTTTTGCAACGTGTTCTCGCGCGAAGACACTACGGCACATACAAAAAGGTGGTATATGTCTGCAAGAAAATGGTTTCTTCAAAGCGGTATGTAAGAGCCGCCAGGTATTTATTCTGCACAGGATCGACTCCTCTCTGCGTGCCATCTGCCCACCTCTACCTTTATTACAGGCAATGATGTCGACGCGGAATAGGAGCTTAAGTTGCCATGCAGTCCCACAGTTCACTTCCCAGACCGGTACAACCTCAAACATTCAACTAATTGAATTTTTCAAGCTTTTTCTGTTTAGCGACGTGTTCTCGAACATGGACACTACGGCACATACAAAAAGGAGGGATTTGTCTGCAAGAAAATTTTTTCTGCAAAGTGGTATGTAAGATCCGCCTGGTATTTATTCTGCACAGGATTTACTACTCTCTGCGTGCCATCTGCCCCCCTCTACCTTTATTCAGGCAATGATGTCGACGCGCAATAGGAGCTTAGGCTACTATGCAGTCCCACATTTCACTTCCCCGACCAGTATAACCTCGAACTTTCAACTAATTGAATTTTTCAAGCTTTTTCTGCTTTGCAACGTGTTCTCGCGCATGGACACTACGGCACATACAAAAAGGAGGGATATGTCTGCAAGAAAATGGTTTCTTCAAAGCGGTATGTTACAGCCGCCTAATATTTATTCTACACAGGATTTACTCCTCTCTCCGTGCCATCTGCCGATCTGTACCTTTAATACAGGCAATGATGTCGACGCGGAATAGTACTTAGGCTGCCATGCAGTCCCACAAAACACTTCCCAGACTGGTACAACCTCGAACTTTCAACTAATTGAATGCTTCAAGCTTTTTCTGTTTCGGAACGTGTTCTCGCGCATGGACCCTTCGGGACATACAAAAAGGAGGGATATGTCTGCAAGAAAATGGTTTCTTCAAATGCGCTTGTTACAGCCGCCTGGTATTTATTCTGCACAGGATTTACTCTTCTCTGCGTGCCATCTGCCCATCTCTACCTTTATTCAGGCAATGATGTCGACGCGGAATAGGAGCTTAGGCTCCCATGCAATCCCACATTTCACTTCCCCGACCGGTACAACCTCGAACTTTCAACTAATTGAATGTTTCAAGCTTTTTATGTTTTGCAACGTGTTCTCGTGCATGGACCCTAAGGCGCATACAAAAAGGAGGGATATGTCTGCAAGAAAATGGTTTCTTGAAATCGGTATGTTACAGCCGCCTGGTATTTCTTCTGCACACTATCTACTCCTCTCTGCTTGCTATCTGCCCACTTCTACCTTTAATAAAGGCAATGATGTCGACGCGGAATAGGAGCTTAGGCTGCCATGCAGTCCCACATTTCACTTCCCCGACCGGTACAACCTCGAACCTTCAATTATTTGAATTTTTCAAGCTTTTTTTGTTTTGCTACGTGTTTTCGCGCAAAGACACTTCGGCACATACAAAAAGGAGGAATATGTCTGCAAGAAAATGGTTTCTTCAAATGCGGTATGTTACAGCCGCCTGGTATTTATTCTGCACACCATCTAGTCCTCTCTGCGTGCCATCTGCCCACCTCTACCTTTATTACAGGCAATGATGTCGACGCGGAATAGGAGCTTAAGCTGCCATGCAGTCCCACAGTTCACTTCCCAGACCGGTACAACCTCGAACATTCAACTAATTGAATGTTTCAAGCTTGTTCTGTTTTGCAAGGTGTTCTCGCGCATGGACACTTCGCCATATACAAAAAGGAGGGATATGTCTGCAAGAAAATGGTTTCTTCAAACGCGGTATGTTACAGCCGCCTGGTATTTCTTCTGCACACTATCTACTCCTCTCTGCGTGCCATCTGGCCACCTCTACCTTTATTCAGGCAATGATGTCGACGCGGAAGAGGAGCTCAGGCTGCCATGCAATCCCACATTTCACTTCCCCGACCGGTACAACCTCGAACTTTCAACTAATTGAATGTTTCAAGCTTTTTATGTTTTGCAACGTGTTATCGCGCATGGACCCTACGGCACATACAAAAAGGAGGGATATGTCTGCAAGAAAATGGTTTCTTCAAATTGGTATGTTACAGCCGCCTGGTATTTATTCTGCACAGGATTTTCTCCTCTCTGCTTGCCATCTGTCCACTTCTACCTTTAATACAGGTAATGATGTCGACGCGGAATAGGAGCTTAGGCTACCATGCAGTCCCACATTTCACTTCCCCGACCGGTACAACCTCGAACATTCAATTAATTGAATTTTTCAAGCTTTTTTTGTTCTGCTACGTGTTCTCGCGCAAAGACACTTCGGCACATACAAAAAGGAGGGATATGTCTGCAAGAAAATGCTTTCTTCAAATGCGGTATGTTACAGCCGCCTGGTATTTATTCTGCACACTATCTATTCCTCTCTGCGTGCCATCTGCCCACTTCTACCTTTATTACAGGTAATGATGTCGACGCGGAATAGGAGCTTAGGCTGCCATGCAGTCCCACAGTTCACTTCCCGGAACGGTACAACCTCGAGCTTTGAACTAATTGAATTTTTCAAGCTTTTGCTGTTTCGCAACCTGTTCTCGCGCATGGACACTTCGGCACATAAAAAAAGGAGGGATATGTCTGCATGAAAATGGTTTCTTCAAATGCGCTTGTTACAGCCGCCTGGTATTTATTCTGCACAGGATTTTCACCTCTCTGCTTGCAATCTGCCCACCTCTACTTTGATTACAGGCAATGATGTCGACGCGGAATAGGAGCTTAGGCTGCCATGCAGTCCGACATTTCACTTCGCAGACCGGTACAACCTCGAACTTTCAACTAATTGAATGTTTCAAGATTTTTTTCTGTTTTGCTACGTGTTCTAGCTCAAAGACACTTCAGCACATACAAAAAGGAGGGATATGTCTGCAAGAAAATGGTTTCTTCAAAAGCGGTATGTTACAGCCGCCTGGTATTTATTCTGCACAGGATCTACTCCTCTCTGCGTGCCATCTGCCCCTCTCTACCTTTATTACTGGCAATGATGTCGACGCGGAATAGGAGCTTAAGTTGCCATGAAGTCCCACAGTTCACTTCCCAGACCGATACAGCCTCAAACTTTCAAATCATTTAATGTTTAAAACTTTTTCTGTTTTGCAACGTGTTCTCGCGCGAAGACACTACGGCACATACAAAAAGGTGGTATATGTCTGCAAGAAAATGGTTTCTTCAAAGCGGTATGTAAGAGCCGCCAGGTATTTATTCTGCACAGGATCGACTCCTCTCTGCGTGCCATCTGCCCACCTCTACCTTTATTACAGGCAATGATGTCGACGCGGAATAGGAGCTTAAGTTGCCATGCAGTCCCACAGTTCACTTCCCAGACCGGTACAACCTCAAACATTCAACTAATTGAATTTTTCAAGCTTTTTCTGTTTAGCGACGTGTTCTCGAACATGGACACTACGGCACATACAAAAAGGAGGGATTTGTCTGCAAGAAAATTTTTTCTGCAAAGTGGTATGTAAGATCCGCCTGGTATTTATTCTGCACAGGATTTACTACTCTCTGCGTGCCATCTGCCCCCCTCTACCTTTATTCAGGCAATGATGTCGACGCGCAATAGGAGCTTAGGCTACTATGCAGTCCCACATTTCACTTCCCCGACCAGTATAACCTCGAACTTTCAACTAATTGAATTTTTCAAGCTTTTTCTGCTTTGCAACGTGTTCTCGCGCATGGACACTACGGCACATACAAAAAGGAGGGATATGTCTGCAAGAAAATGGTTTCTTCAAAGCGGTATGTTACAGCCGCCTAATATTTATTCTACACAGGATTTACTCCTCTCTCCGTGCCATCTGCCGATCTGTACCTTTAATACAGGCAATGATGTCGACGCGGAATAGTACTTAGGCTGCCATGCAGTCCCACAAAACACTTCCCAGACTGGTACAACCTCGAACTTTCAACTAATTGAATGCTTCAAGCTTTTTCTGTTTCGGAACGTGTTCTCGCGCATGGACCCTTCGGGACATACAAAAAGGAGGGATATGTCTGCAAGAAAATGGTTTCTTCAAATGCGCTTGTTACAGCCGCCTGGTATTTATTCTGCACAGGATTTACTCTTCTCTGCGTGCCATCTGCCCATCTCTACCTTTATTCAGGCAATGATGTCGACGCGGAATAGGAGCTTAGGCTCCCATGCAATCCCACATTTCACTTCCCCGACCGGTACAACCTCGAACTTTCAACTAATTGAATGTTTCAAGCTTTTTATGTTTTGCAACGTGTTCTCGTGCATGGACCCTAAGGCGCATACAAAAAGGAGGGATATGTCTGCAAGAAAATGGTTTCTTGAAATCGGTATGTTACAGCCGCCTGGTATTTCTTCTGCACACTATCTACTCCTCTCTGCTTGCTATCTGCCCACTTCTACCTTTAATAAAGGCAATGATGTCGACGCGGAATAGGAGCTTAGGCTGCCATGCAGTCCCACATTTCACTTCCCCGACCGGTACAACCTCGAACCTTCAATTATTTGAATTTTTCAAGCTTTTTTTGTTTTGCTACGTGTTTTCGCGCAAAGACACTTCGGCACATACAAAAAGGAGGAATATGTCTGCAAGAAAATGGTTTCTTCAAATGCGGTATGTTACAGCCGCCTGGTATTTATTCTGCACACCATCTAGTCCTCTCTGCGTGCCATCTGCCCACCTCTACCTTTATTACAGGCAATGATGTCGACGCGGAATAGGAGCTTAAGCTGCCATGCAGTCCCACAGTTCACTTCCCAGACCGGTACAACCTCGAACATTCAACTAATTGAATGTTTCAAGCTTGTTCTGTTTTGCAAGGTGTTCTCGCGCATGGACACTTCGCCATATACAAAAAGGAGGGATATGTCTGCAAGAAAATGGTTTCTTCAAACGCGGTATGTTACAGCCGCCTGGTATTTCTTCTGCACACTATCTACTCCTCTCTGCGTGCCATCTGGCCACCTCTACCTTTATTCAGGCAATGATGTCGACGCGGAAGAGGAGCTCAGGCTGCCATGCAATCCCACATTTCACTTCCCCGACCGGTACAACCTCGAACTTTCAACTAATTGAATGTTTCAAGCTTTTTATGTTTTGCAACGTGTTATCGCGCATGGACCCTACGGCACATAC
Organism: Dermacentor andersoni; assembly: GCF_023375885.2. Taxonomy (NCBI): domain Eukaryota; kingdom Metazoa; phylum Arthropoda; class Arachnida; order Ixodida; family Ixodidae; genus Dermacentor; species Dermacentor andersoni. The sequence goes on along the minus strand of NC_092818.1, from coordinate 40,017,507 downwards.
AAAAAGGAGGGATATGTCTGCAAGAAAATGGTTTCTTCAAATTGGTATGTTACAGCCGCCTGGTATTTATTCTGCACAGGATTTTCTCCTCTCTGCTTGCCATCTGTCCACTTCTACCTTTAATACAGGTAATGATGTCGACGCGGAATAGGAGCTTAGGCTACCATGCAGTCCCACATTTCACTTCCCCGACCGGTACAACCTCGAACATTCAATTAATTGAATTTTTCAAGCTTTTTTTGTTCTGCTACGTGTTCTCGCGCAAAGACACTTCGGCACATACAAAAAGGAGGGATATGTCTGCAAGAAAATGCTTTCTTCAAATGCGGTATGTTACAGCCGCCTGGTATTTATTCTGCACACTATCTATTCCTCTCTGCGTGCCATCTGCCCACTTCTACCTTTATTACAGGTAATGATGTCGACGCGGAATAGGAGCTTAGGCTGCCATGCAGTCCCACAGTTCACTTCCCGGAACGGTACAACCTCGAGCTTTGAACTAATTGAATTTTTCAAGCTTTTGCTGTTTCGCAACCTGTTCTCGCGCATGGACACTTCGGCACATAAAAAAAGGAGGGATATGTCTGCATGAAAATGGTTTCTTCAAATGCGCTTGTTACAGCCGCCTGGTATTTATTCTGCACAGGATTTTCACCTCTCTGCTTGCAATCTGCCCACCTCTACTTTGATTACAGGCAATGATGTCGACGCGGAATAGGAGCTTAGGCTGCCATGCAGTCCGACATTTCACTTCGCAGACCGGTACAACCTCGAACTTTCAACTAATTGAATGTTTCAAGATTTTTTTCTGTTTTGCTACGTGTTCTAGCTCAAAGACACTTCAGCACATACAAAAAGGAGGGATATGTCTGCAAGAAAATGGTTTCTTCAAAAGCGGTATGTTACAGCCGCCTGGTATTTATTCTGCACAGGATTTTCTCCTCTCTGCTTGCCATGCCATCTGCCCACTTCTACCTTTAATACAGGCAATGATGTCGACGCGGAATAGGACTTTAAGTTGCCATGCAGTCCCACAGTTCACTTCCCAGACCGGTACAACCTCGAACATTCAACTAATTGAATGTTTCAAGCTTGTTCTGTTTTGCAAAGTGTTCTCGCGCATGGACACTTCGCCATATACAAAAAGGAGGGATATGTCTGCAAGAAAATGGTTTCTTCAAACGCGGTATGTTACAGCCGCCTGGTATTTCTTCTGCACACTATCTACTCCTCTCTGCGTGCCATCTGGCCACCTCTACCTTTATTACAGGCAATGATGTCGACGCGGAATAGCAGCTTAGGCTGCCATGCAGTCCCACAGTTCACTTCCCGGAACGGTACAACCTCGAGCTTTGAACTAATTGAATTTTTCAAGCTTTTGCTGTTTCGCAACCTGTTCTCGCGCATGGACACTTCGGCACATAAAAAAAGGAGGGATATGTCTGCATGAAAATGGTTTCTTCAAATGCGCTTGTTACAGCCGCCTGGTATTTATTCTGCACAGGATTTACTCTTCTCTGCGTGCCATCTGCCCATCTCTACCTTTATTAAGGCAATGATGTCGACGCTGAAGAGGAGCTCAAGCTGCCATGCAGTCCCACATTTCAGTTCCCCGACCGGTACAACTTCGAACTTTCAACTAATTGAATGTTTCAAGCTTTTTATGTTTTGCAACGTGTTATCGCGCATGGACCCTACGGCACATACAAAAAGGAGGGATATGTCTGCAAGAAAATGGTTTCTTCAAATTGGTATGTTACAGCCGCCTGGTATTTATTCTGCACAGAATTTACTCCCCCCTGCGTGCCATCTGCCCATCTCTACCTTTATTCAGGCAATGATGTCGACGCGGAAGAGGAGCTCAGGCTGCCATGCAATCCCACATTTCACTTCCCCGACCGGTACAACCTCGAACTTTCAACAAATTGAATGTTTCAAGCTTTTTATGTTTTGCAACGTGTTATCGCGCATGTACCCTACGGCACATACAAAAAGGAGGGATATGTCTGCAAGAAAATGGTTTCTTCAAATCGGTATGTTACAGCCGCCTGGTATTTATCCTGCACAGGATTTTCTCCTCTCTGCTTGCCATCTGCCCACTTGTACCTCTATTACAGGGAATGATGTCGACGCGGAATAGGAGGTTAGGCTGCCATGGAGTCCCATATTTCACTTCCCCGACCGGTACAACTTTGAACTTTCAACTAATTGAATTTTTCAAGCTTTTTTTGTTTTGATACGTGTTCTCGCGCATGCACACTTCGGCACATACGATCAGGAGGAATATGTCTGCAAGAAAATGGTTTCTACAAATGCGCTATGTTACAGCCACCTGGTATTTATTCTGCACACTATCTACTCCTCTCTGCGTGCCATCTGCCCACCTCTACCTTTCTTACAGGCAATGATGTCAGCACGGAATAGGAGCTTATGTTGCCATGCAGTCCCACAGTTCACTTCCCAGACCGGTACAACCTCAAACTTTCAACTCATTGAATGTGTCAAGCTTTTTCAGTTTTGCAACGTGTTCTCGGGCAAGGACACTACGGCAAATACAAAAACGAGGTATATGTCTGCAAGAAAATGGTTTCTTCTAAAGCGGTATGTTACAGCCGCCGGGTATTTATTCTGCACACTATCTACTCCTCTCTGCGTGCCATCTGCCCACCTCTACCTTTATTACAGGCAATGATGTCAGCACGGAATAGGAGCTTATTTTGCCATGCAGTCCCACAGTTCACTTCCCAGACCGGTACAACCTCAAACTTTCAACTCATTGAATGTGTCAAGCTTTTTCTGTTTTGCAACGTGTTCTCGGGCATGGACACTACGGCACATACAAAAAAGAGGTATAGGTCTGCAAGAAAATGGTTTCTTCTAATGCGCTATGTTACACCCGCCTGGCATTTATTCTGCACACTATCTACTCCTCTCTGCGTGCCAGCTGCCTTCCTCTACCTTTATTACAGGCAATGATGTCGACGCGGAATAGGAGCTTAAGTTGTCATGCAGTCCCACAGTTCACTTCCCAGACCGGTACAACGTCAAACTTTCAACTCATTGAATGTTTTAAGCTTTTTCTGTTTTGCAACGTGTTCTCGCGCATGGACACTTCGGCACATAAAAAAAGGAGGGATATGTCTGCAAGAAAATGGTTTCTTCAAACGCGGTATGTTACAGCCGCCTGGTATTTATTCTGCACACTATGTACTCCTTTCTGCGTGCCATCTGCCCACCTCTACCTTTATTACAGGCAATGATGTCGACGCGGAATAGGAGCTTAGGCTGCCATGCAGTTCCACAATTCAGTTCCCAGACCGGTACAACCTCGAACTTTCAACTAATTAAATGTTTCAAACTTTTTCTGTTTTGCAACGTGTTCTCGCGCATGGACCCTTCGGCACATAAAAAAAGGAGGGATATGTCTGCAAGAAAATGGTTTCTTCAAATGCGCTTGTTACAGCCGCCTGGTATTTATTCTGCACAGGATTTACTCTTCTCTGCGTGCCATCTGCCCATCTCTACCTTTATTCAGGCAATGATGTCGACGCGGAATAGGAGCTTAGGCTCCCATGCAATCCCACATTTCACTTCCCCGACCGGTACAACCTCGAACTTTCAACTAATTGAATGTTTCAAGCTTTTTATGTTTTGCAACGTGTTCTCGTGCATGGACCCTAAGGCGCATACAAAAAGGAGGGATATGTCTGCAAGAAAATGGTTTCTTGAAATCGGTATGTTACAGCCGCCTGGTATTTCTTCTGCACACTATCTACTCCTCTCTGCTTGCTATCTGCCCACTTCTACCTTTAATAAAGGCAATGATGTCGACGCGGAATAGGAGCTTAGGCTGCCATGCAGTCCCACATTTCACTTCCCCGACCGGTACAACCTCGAACCTTCAATTATTTGAATTTTTCAAGCTTTTTTTGTTTTGCTACGTGTTTTCGCGCAAAGACACTTCGGCACATACAAAAAGGAGGAATATGTCTGCAAGAAAATGGTTTCTTCAAATGCGGTATGTTACAGCCGCCTGGTATTTATTCTGCACACCATCTAGTCCTCTCTGCGTGCCATCTGCCCACCTCTACCTTTATTACAGGCAATGATGTCGACGCGGAATAGGAGCTTAACTCTGCCATGCAGTCCCACAGTTCACTTCCCGGAACGGTACAACCTCGAGCTTTGAACTAATTGAATTTTTCAAGCTTTTGCTGTTTCGCAACCTGTTCTCGCGCATGGACACTTCGGCACATAAAAAAAGGAGGGATATGTCTGCATGAAAATGGTTTCTTCAAATGCGCTTGTTACAGCCGCCTGGTATTTATTCTGCACAGGATTTTCACCTCTCTGCTTGCAATCTGCCCACCTCTACTTTGATTACAGGCAATGATGTCGACGCGGAATAGGAGCTTAGGCTGCCATGCAGTCCGACATTTCACTTCGCAGACCGGTACAACCTCGAACTTTCAACTAATTGAATGTTTCAAGATTTTTTTCTGTTTTGCTACGTGTTCTAGCTCAAAGACACTTCAGCACATACAAAAAGGAGGGATATGTCTGCAAGAAAATGGTTTCTTCAAAAGCGGTATGTTACAGCCGCCTGGTATTTATTCTGCACAGGATTTTCTCCTCTCTGCTTGCCATGCCATCTGCCCACTTCTACCTTTAATACAGGCAATGATGTCGACGCGGAATAGGACTTTAAGTTGCCATGCAGTCCCACAGTTCACTTCCCAGACCGGTACAACCTCGAACATTCAACTAATTGAATGTTTCAAGCTTGTTCTGTTTTGCAAAGTGTTCTCGCGCATGGACACTTCGCCATATACAAAAAGGAGGGATATGTCTGCAAGAAAATGGTTTCTTCAAACGCGGTATGTTACAGCCGCCTGGTATTTCTTCTGCACACTATCTACTCCTCTCTGCGTGCCATCTGGCCACCTCTACCTTTATTACAGGCAATGATGTCGACGCGGAATAGCAGCTTAGGCTGCCATGCAGTCCCACAGTTCACTTCCCGGAACGGTACAACCTCGAGCTTTGAACTAATTGAATTTTTCAAGCTTTTGCTGTTTCGCAACCTGTTCTCGCGCATGGACACTTCGGCACATAAAAAAAGGAGGGATATGTCTGCATGAAAATGGTTTCTTCAAATGCGCTTGTTACAGCCGCCTGGTATTTATTCTGCACAGGATTTACTCTTCTCTGCGTGCCATCTGCCCATCTCTACCTTTATTAAGGCAATGATGTCGACGCTGAAGAGGAGCTCAAGCTGCCATGCAGTCCCACATTTCAGTTCCCCGACCGGTACAACTTCGAACTTTCAACTAATTGAATGTTTCAAGCTTTTTATGTTTTGCAACGTGTTATCGCGCATGGACCCTACGGCACATACAAAAAGGAGGGATATGTCTGCAAGAAAATGGTTTCTTCAAATTGGTATGTTACAGCCGCCTGGTATTTATTCTGCACAGAATTTACTCCCCCCTGCGTGCCATCTGCCCATCTCTACCTTTATTCAGGCAATGATGTCGACGCGGAAGAGGAGCTCAGGCTGCCATGCAATCCCACATTTCACTTCCCCGACCGGTACAACCTCGAACTTTCAACAAATTGAATGTTTCAAGCTTTTTATGTTTTGCAACGTGTTATCGCGCATGTACCCTACGGCACATACAAAAAGGAGGGATATGTCTGCAAGAAAATGGTTTCTTCAAATCGGTATGTTACAGCCGCCTGGTATTTATCCTGCACAGGATTTTCTCCTCTCTGCTTGCCATCTGCCCACTTGTACCTCTATTACAGGGAATGATGTCGACGCGGAATAGGAGGTTAGGCTGCCATGGAGTCCCATATTTCACTTCCCCGACCGGTACAACTTTGAACTTTCAACTAATTGAATTTTTCAAGCTTTTTTTGTTTTGATACGTGTTCTCGCGCATGCACACTTCGGCACATACGATCAGGAGGAATATGTCTGCAAGAAAATGGTTTCTACAAATGCGCTATGTTACAGCCACCTGGTATTTATTCTGCACACTATCTACTCCTCTCTGCGTGCCATCTGCCCACCTCTACCTTTCTTACAGGCAATGATGTCAGCACGGAATAGGAGCTTATGTTGCCATGCAGTCCCACAGTTCACTTCCCAGACCGGTACAACCTCAAACTTTCAACTCATTGAATGTGTCAAGCTTTTTCAGTTTTGCAACGTGTTCTCGGGCAAGGACACTACGGCAAATACAAAAACGAGGTATATGTCTGCAAGAAAATGGTTTCTTCTAAAGCGGTATGTTACAGCCGCCGGGTATTTATTCTGCACACTATCTACTCCTCTCTGCGTGCCATCTGCCCACCTCTACCTTTATTACAGGCAATGATGTCAGCACGGAATAGGAGCTTATTTTGCCATGCAGTCCCACAGTTCACTTCCCAGACCGGTACAACCTCAAACTTTCAACTCATTGAATGTGTCAAGCTTTTTCTGTTTTGCAACGTGTTCTCGGGCATGGACACTACGGCACATACAAAAAAGAGGTATAGGTCTGCAAGAAAATGGTTTCTTCTAATGCGCTATGTTACACCCGCCTGGCATTTATTCTGCACACTATCTACTCCTCTCTGCGTGCCAGCTGCCTTCCTCTACCTTTATTACAGGCAATGATGTCGACGCGGAATAGGAGCTTAAGTTGTCATGCAGTCCCACAGTTCACTTCCCAGACCGGTACAACGTCAAACTTTCAACTCATTGAATGTTTTAAGCTTTTTCTGTTTTGCAACGTGTTCTCGCGCATGGACACTTCGGCACATAAAAAAAGGAGGGATATGTCTGCAAGAAAATGGTTTCTTCAAACGCGGTATGTTACAGCCGCCTGGTATTTATTCTGCACACTATGTACTCCTTTCTGCGTGCCATCTGCCCACCTCTACCTTTATTACAGGCAATGATGTCGACGCGGAATAGGAGCTTAGGCTGCCATGCAGTTCCACAATTCAGTTCCCAGACCGGTACAACCTCGAACTTTCAACTAATTAAATGTTTCAAACTTTTTCTGTTTTGCAACGTGTTCTCGCGCATGGACCCTTCGGCACATAAAAAAAGGAGGGATATGTCTGCAAGAAAATGGTTTCTTCAAATGCGCTTGTTACAGCCGCCTGGTATTTATTCTGCACAGGATTTACTCTTCTCTGCGTGCCATCTGCCCATCTCTACCTTTATTCAGGCAATGATGTCGACGCGGAATAGGAGCTTAGGCTCCCATGCAATCCCACATTTCACTTCCCCGACCGGTACAACCTCGAACTTTCAACTAATTGAATGTTTCAAGCTTTTTATGTTTTGCAACGTGTTCTCGTGCATGGACCCTAAGGCGCATACAAAAAGGAGGGATATGTCTGCAAGAAAATGGTTTCTTGAAATCGGTATGTTACAGCCGCCTGGTATTTCTTCTGCACACTATCTACTCCTCTCTGCTTGCTATCTGCCCACTTCTACCTTTAATAAAGGCAATGATGTCGACGCGGAATAGGAGCTTAGGCTGCCATGCAGTCCCACATTTCACTTCCCCGACCGGTACAACCTCGAACCTTCAATTATTTGAATTTTTCAAGCTTTTTTTGTTTTGCTACGTGTTTTCGCGCAAAGACACTTCGGCACATACAAAAAGGAGGAATATGTCTGCAAGAAAATGGTTTCTTCAAATGCGGTATGTTACAGCCGCCTGGTATTTATTCTGCACACCATCTAGTCCTCTCTGCGTGCCATCTGCCCACCTCTACCTTTATTACAGGCAATGATGTCGACGCGGAATAGGAGCTTAACTCTGCCATGCAGTCCCACAGTTCACTTCCCAGACCGGTACAACCTCGAACATTCAACTAATTGAATGTTTCAAGCTTGTTCTGTTTTGCAAGGTGTTCTCGCGCATGGACACTTCGCCATATACAAAAAGGAGGGATATGTCTGCAAGAAAATGGTTTCTTCAAACGCGGTATGTTACAGCCGCCTGGTATTTCTTCTGCACACTATCTACTCCTCTCTGCGTGCCATCTGGCCACCTCTACCTTTATTACAGGCAATGATGTCGACGCGGAATAGCAGCTTAGGCTGCCATGCAGTCCCACAGTTCACTTCCCGGACTGGTACAACCTCGAGCTTTGAACTAATTGAATTTTTCAAGCTTTTGCTGTTTCGCAACGTGTTCTCGTGCATGGACACTTCGGCCCATAAAAAAAGGAGGGATATGTCTGCAAGAAAATGGTTTCTTCAAATGCGCTTGTTACAGCCGCCTGGTATTTATTCTGCACAGGATTTACTCTTCTCTGCGTGCCATCTGCCCATCTCTACCTTTATTCAGGCAATGATGTCGACGCGGAAGAGGAGCTCAGGCTGCCATGCAATCCCACATTTCACTTCCCCGACCGGTACAACCTCGAACTTTCAACTAATTGAATGTTTCAAGCTTTTTATGTTTTGCAACGTGTTATCGCGCATGGACCCTACGGCACATACAAAAAGGAGGGATATGTCTGCAAGAAAATGGTTTCTTCAAATTGGTATGTTACAGCCGCCTGGTATTTATTCTGCACAGGATTTTCTCCTCTCTGCTTGCCATCTGTCCACTTCTACCTTTAATACAGGTAATGATGTCGACGCGGAATAGGAGCTTAGGCTGCCATGCAGTCCCACATTTCACTTCCCCGACCGGTACAACCTCGAACATTCAATTAATTGAATTTTTCAAGCTTTTTTTGTTCTGCTACGTGTTCTCGCGCAAAGACACTTCGGCACATACGAAAAGGAGGGATATGTCTGCAAGAAAATGCTTTCTTCAAATGCGGTATGTTACAGCCGCCTGGTATTTATTCTGCACACTATCTATTCCTCTCTGCGTGCCATCTGCCCACTTCTACCTTTATTACAGGTAATGATGTCGACGCGGAATAGGAGCTTAGGCTGCCATGCAGTCCCACAGTTCACTTCCCGGAACGGTACAACCTCGAGCTTTGAACTAATTGAATTTTTCAAGCTTTTGCTGTTTCGCAACCTGTTCTCGCGCATGGACACTTCGGCACATAAAAAAAGGAGGGATATGTCTGCATGAAAATGGTTTCTTCAAATGCGCTTGTTACAGCCGCCTGGTATTTATTCTGCACAGGATTTTCACCTCTCTGCTTGCAATCTGCCCACCTCTACTTTGATTACAGGCAATGATGTCGACGCGGAGTAGGAGCTTAGGCTGCCATGCAGTCCGACATTTCACTTCGCAGACCGGTACAACCTCGAACTTTCAACTAATTGAATGTTTCAAGATTTTTTTCTGTTTTGCTACGTGTTCTAGCTCAAAGACACTTCAGCACATACAAAAAGGAGGGATATGTCTGCAAGAAAATGGTTTCTTCAAAAGCGGTATGTTACAGCCGCCTGGTATTTATTCTGCACAGGATTTTCTCCTCTCTGCTTGCCATGCCATCTGCCCACTTCTACCTTTAATACAGGCAATGATGTCGACGCGGAATAGGACTTTAAGTTGCCATGCAGTCCCACAGTTCACTTCCCAGACCGGTACAACCTCGAACATTCAACTAATTGAATGTTTCAAGCTTGTTCTGTTTTGCAAAGTGTTCTCGCGCATGGACACTTCGCCATATACAAAAAGGAGGGATATGTCTGCAAGAAAATGGTTTCTTCAAACGCGGTATGTTACAGCCGCCTGGTATTTCTTCTGCACACTATCTACTCCTCTCTGCGTGCCATCTGGCCACCTCTACCTTTATTACAGGCAATGATGTCGACGCGGAATAGCAGCTTAGGCTGCCATGCAGTCCCACAGTTCACTTCCCGGAACGGTACAACCTCGAGCTTTGAACTAATTGAATTTTTCAAGCTTTTGCTGTTTCGCAACCTGTTCTCGCGCATGGACACTTCGGCACATAAAAAAAGGAGGGATATGTCTGCATGAAAATGGTTTCTTCAAATGCGCTTGTTACAGCCGCCTGGTATTTATTCTGCACAGGATTTACTCTTCTCTGCGTGCCATCTGCCCATCTCTACCTTTATTCAGGCAATGATGTCGACGCGGAAGAGGAGCTCAGGCTGCCATGCAATCCCACATTTCACTTCCCCGACCGGTACAACCTCGAACTTTCAAATAATTGAATGTTTCAAGCTTTTTATGTTTTGCAACGTGTTATCGCGCATGGACCCTACGGCACATACAAAAAGGAGGGATATGTCTGCAAGAAAATGGTTTCTTCAAATCGGTATGTTACAGCCGCCTGGTATTTATCCTGCACAGGATTTTCTCCTCTCTGCTTGCCATCTGCCCACTTGTACCTCTATTACAGGGAATGATGTCGACGCGGAATAGGAGGTTAGGCTGCCATGGAGTCCCATATTTCACTTCCCCGACCGGTACAACTTTGAACTTTCAACTAATTGAATTTTTCAAGCTTTTTTTGTTTTGATACGTGTTCTCGCGCATGCACACTTCGGCACATACGATCAGGAGGAATATGTCTGCAAGAAAATGGTTTCTACATATGCGCTATGTTACAGCCACCTGGTATTTATTCTGCACACTATCTACTCCTCTCTGCGTGCCATCTGCCCACCTCTACCTTTCTTACAGGCAATGATGTCAGCACGGAATAGGAGCTTATGTTGCAATGCGGTCCCACAGTTCACTTCCCAGACCGGTACAACCTCAAACTTTCAACTCATTGAATGTGTCAAGCGTTTTCAGTTTTGCAACGTGTTCTCGGGCAAGGACACTACGGCAAATACAAAAACGAGGTATATGTCTGCAAGAAAATGGTTTCTTCTAAAGCGGTATGTTACAGCCGCCTGGTATTTATTCTGCACACTATCTACTCCTCTCTGCGTGCCATCTGCCCACCTCTACCTTTATTACAGGCAATGATGTCAGCACGGAATAGGAGCTTATTTTGCCATGCAGTCCCACAGTTCACTTCCCAGACCGGTACAACCTCAAACTTTCAACTCATTGAATGTGTCAAGCTTTTTCTGTTTTGCAACGTGTTCTCGGGCATGGACACTACGGCACATACAAAAAAGAGGTATAGGTCTGCAAGAAAATGGTTTCTTCTAATGCGCTATGTTACACCCGCCTGGCATTTATTCTGCACACTATCTACTCCTCTCTGCGTGCCAGCTGCCTTCCTCTACCTTTATTACAGGCAATGATGTCGACGCGGAATAGGAGCTTAAGTTGTCATGCAGTCCCACAGTTCACTTCCCAGACCGGTACAACGTCAAACTTTCAACTCATTGAATGTTTTAAGCTTTTTCTGTTTTGCAACGTGTTCTCGCGCATGGACACTTCGGCACATAAAAAAAGGAGGGATATGTCTGCAAGAAAATGGTTTCTTCAAACGCGGTATGTTACAGCCGCCTGGTATTTATTCTGCACACTATGTACTCCTTTCTGCGTGCCATCTGCCCACCTCTACCTTTATTACAGGCAATGATGTCGACGCGGAATAGGAGCTTAGGCTGCCATGCAGTTGCACAATTCAGTTCCCAGACCGGTACAACCTCGAACTTTCAACTAATTAAATGTTTCAAACTTTTTCTGTTTTGCAACGTGTTCTCGCGCATGGACCCTTCGGCACATAAAAAAAGGAGGGATATGTCTGCAAGAAAATGGTTTCTTCAAATGCGATACGTTACAGCCGCCTGGTATTTATTCTGCACGGGATTGACTCTTCTCTGTGTGCCATCTGCCCATCTCTACCTTTACTACAGGCAATGATGTCGACGCGGAACCGGAGCTTAGGCTGCCATGCAGTCCTACATTTCTCTTCGCAGACCGATACATTTCCGGTATTTCAACTAATTGAATTTTCAAGCTTTTCCTGTTTCACAACGTGTTCTCGCGCATAGACACTACGGCACATAGAAAAAGGAGGGATATGTCTGCAAGAAAATGGTTTCTTCAAAGCGATATGTTACAGCCGCCTGGTATTTATTCTGCACAGGATCTAGTCCTCTCTGCGTGCCATCTCCCCACCTCTATCTTTATTACAGGCAGTGATGTGGACGTGGAATAGGAGCTTAGGCTGCCATGCAGTCCCACAGTTCACTTTCCAGACCGGTACAACTTCGAGATTTGAATTAATTGAATTTTTCAAGCTTTTTCTGTTTCGCAACGTGGTCTCCGGCATGGACACTGCCGCACATACAAAACAAGGGATATGTCTGCAAGAAAATGGTTTCTTCAAAGCGGTAGGTTACAGCCGCCTAATATTTATTCTGCACAGGATTTACTCCTCTCTCTGTGCCATCTGCCGATCTCTACCTTTATTACAGGCAATGATGTCGACGCGATATAGGAGCTTAGGCTGCCATGCAGTCCCACAGTTCACTTCCCAGACCGGTACAACCTCAAACTTTCAGCTCCTTGAATGTTTCAAGCTTTTTCTGTTTTGCAACGTGTTCTCGCACATGGACACTACGGCACATACAAAAAGGAGGGATATGTCAGCAGGAAAATGGTTTCTTGAAATGCGGTATGTTACAGCTGCCTGGTATTTATTCTGCACAGGATTTTCTCCTCTCTGCGTGCCATCTGCCCATCTCTACCTTTATTCAGGCAATGATGTCGACGCGCAATAGGAGCTTAGGCTGCCATGCAGTCCCACATTTCACTTCCCCGACCGGTACATCCTCGAACATTCAACTAATTGAATTTTTCAAGCTTTTTCTGTTTAGCGACGTGTTCTCGCGCATGGACACTACGGCACATACAAAAAAGGGATTTGTCTGCAAGAAAATTTTTTCTGCAAAGTGGTATGTAAGATCCGCCTGGTATTTATTCTGCACAGGATTTACTACTCTCTGCGTGCCATCTGCCCCCCTCTACCTTTATTCAGGCAATGATGTCGACGCGCAATAGGAGCTTAGGCTACTATGCAGTCCCACATTTCACTTCCCCGACCAGTATAACCTCGAACTTTCAACTAATTGAATTTTTCAAGCTTTTTCTGCTTTGCAACGTGTTCTCGCGCATGGACACTACGGCACATACAAAAAGGAGGGATATGTCTGCAAGAAAATGGTTTCTTCAAAGCGGTATGTTACAGCCGCCTAATATTTATTCTACACAGGATTTACTCCTCTCTCCGTGCCATCTGCCGATCTGTACCTTTAATACAGGCAATGATGTCGACGCGGAATAGTACTTAGGCTGCCATGCAGTCCCACAAAACACTTCCCAGACCGGTACAACCTCGAACTTACAGCGAATTGAATTTTTCAAGCTTTTTCTGTTTTGCAACGTGTTCTCGCGCATGGACACTACGGCACATACAAAAAGGCGGGATATGTCAGCAACAAAATCGTTCCTTCAAATGCGGTTTGTTACAGCCGCCTGGTATTTATTCTGCACAGGATTTACTCCTCTCTGCGTGCCATCTGCCCATCTCTACCTTTATTCAGGCAATGATATCGACGCGGAATAGGAGCTTAGGCTACCATGCAGTCGCACATTTCACTTCCCCGACCGGTACAACCTCGAACTTTCAACTAATTGAGTTTTTCAAGCTTTTTTTGTTTTGCTACGTGTTCTCGAGCATGGACACTGCGGCACATACAAAAAGGCGGGATGTGTCAGCAAGAAAATGGTTTCTTCAAATGCGGTATGTTACAGCTGCCTGGTATTTATTCTGCAGAGGATTTACTCTTCTCTGCGTGCCATGTGCCCATCTCTACCTTTATTCAGGCAATTATGTCGACGCGGAATAGGAGCTTAGGCTGCCATGCAGTCCCCCGTTTCACTTCCCCGACCGGTACAACTTCGAACTTTCAAAAACTTGAATTTTTCAAGCTTTTCCTGTTTTGCAACGTGTTCTCGCGCATGGACACTACGGCACATACAAAAAGGAGGGATATGTCTGCAAGAAAATGGTTTCATCAAAGTGGTATGTAAGAGCCGCCTGGTATTTATTCTGCACAGGATCTACTCATCTCTGCGTGCCATCTGCCCATCTCTACCTTTATTACAGGCAATGATGTCGACGCGGAATAGGAGCTTAAGTTGCCATGAAGTCCCACAGTTCACTCCCCAGACCGGTACAACCTCAAACTTTCAAATCATTGAATGTTTCAAACTTTTTCTGTTTTGCAACGTGTTCTCGCGCGAAGACACTACGGCACATACAAAAAGGAGGTATATGTCTGCAAGAAAATGGTTTCTTCAAAGCGGTATGTAAGAGCCGCCTGGTATTTATTCTGCACAGGATCTACTCATCTCTGCGTGCCATCTGCCCATCTCTACCTTTATTACAGGCAATGATGTCGGCGCGGAATAGGAGCTTATCTTGCCATGCAGTCCCATAGTTCACTTCCCAGAAAGGTACAACCTCAAACTTCCAACTCATTTAATGTGTGAAGCTTTTTTTTTTGCAACGTGTTCTCGCGCATGGACACTATGGCACATACAAAAAAGCGGTATATGTCTGCAAGAAAATGGTTTCTTCAAAGCGGTATGTTACAGCCGCCTAATATTTATTCTACACAGGATTTACTCCTCTCTCCGTGCCATCTGCCGATCTCTACCTTTAATACAGGCAATGATGTCGACGCGGAATAGTACTTAGGCTGCCATGCAGTCCCACAAAACACTTCCCAGACCGGTACATCCTCGAACTTACAGCGAATTGAATTTTTCAAGCTTTTTCTGTTTTGCAACGTGTTCTCGCGCGAAGACACTACGGCACATACAAAAAGGAGGTATATGTCTGCAAGAAAATGGTTTCTTCAAAGCGGTATGTTAGAGCCGCCTGGTATTTATTCTGCACAGGATCTACTCCTCTCTGCGTGCCATCTGCCCACCTCTACCTTTATTACAGGCAATGATGTCGACGCGGAATAGGAGCTTAAGTTGCCATGCAGTCCCACAGTTCACTTCCCAGACCGGTACAACCTCGAACTTTCAACTAATTGAATTTTTCATGCTTTTTCTGTTTTGCAATGTGTTCTCACGCATGGACACTACGGCACATACAAAAAGAAGGGATATGTCTGCAAGAAATTTTTTTCTGCAAAGTGGTATGTAAGAGCCGCCTGGTATTTATTATGCACAGGATTTACTACTCTCTGCGTGCCATCTGCCCCCCTCTACCTTTATTCAGGCAATGATGTCGACGCGCAATAGGAGCTTAGGCTACTATGCAGTCCCACATTTCACTTCCCCGACCGGTATTACCTCGAACTTTCAACTATTTGAATTTTTCAAGCTTTTTCTGTTTTTCTACGTGTTCTCCCGCATGGACACTTCGGCACATACAAAAAGGAGGGATATGTCTGCAAGACAAATGGTATCTTCAAATGCGGTATGTTACAGCCGCCTGGTATTTATTCTTCAGAGGATTTACTCCTCTCTGCGCGCCATGTGCCCATCTCTACCTTTATTCAGGCAATTATGTCGACGCGGAATAGGAGCTTAGGCTGCCATGCAGTCCCACGTTTCACTTCCCCGACCGGTACAACCTCGAACTTTCAAATAATTGAATTTTTCAAGCTTTTTCTCTTTTGCAACGTGTTCTCGCGCATGGACACTACGGCACGCACAAAAGAAGGGCTATGTCTGGAAGAAAATGGTTTCTTCAAAACGGTATGTTACAGCCGCCTAATATTTATTCTACACAGGATTTACTCCTCTCTCCGTGCCATCTGCCGATCTCTACCTTTAATACAGGCAATGATGTCGACGCGGAATAGGAGCTTAGGCTGCCATGCAGTCCCACAGTACGCTTCCCAGACCGGTACAACCTCGAACTTACAGCGAATTGAAATTTTCAAGCTTTATCTGTTTTGCAACGTGTTCTCGCGCATGGACACTACGGCACATACAAAAGGCGGGATATGTCAGCAAGAAAATCGTTCCTTCAAAGTGGTATGTAAGAGCCGCCTGGTATTTATTCTGCACAGAATTTACTCCTCTCTACGTGCCATCTGCCCCTCTCTAGCTTTATTACAGGCAATGATGTCGACGCGGAATAGGAGCTTAGGGTGCCATGCAGTCCCACAGTTCACTTCCCAGACCGGTACAACCTCAAACTTTCAGCTCCTTGAATGTTTCAAGCTTTTTCTGTTTTGCAACGTGTTCTCGCGCATGGACACTGAGGCACATACAAAACAAGGGATATGTCTGCAAGAAAATGGTTTCTTCAAAGTGGTATGTAAGAGCCGCCTGGTATTTATTCTGCACAGAATTTACTCCTCTCTACGTGCCATCTGCCCCCCTCTAGCTTTATTACAGGCAATGATGTCGGCGCGGAATAGGAGCTTAGGTTGCCATGCAATCCCACATTTCACTTCGCAGACCGGTACGACCGCGAACTTTCAACTAATTGAATGTTTCATGCTTTTTTCTGTTTTGCAGCATGTTCTCGCGCATCGACACTACGGCACATACAAAAAGGCGGGATATGTCAGCAAGAAAATGGTTTCTTCAAAGCGGTATGTTACAGCCGCCTATTATTTATTCTACACAGGATTTACTCCTCTCTCCGTGCCATCTGCCGATCTCTACCTTTAATACAGGCAATGATGTCGACGCGGAATAGGAGCTTAGGCTGCCATGCAGTCCCACAGTACACTTCCCAGAGCGGTACAACCTCGAACTTACAGCGAATTGAATTTTTCAAGCTTTTTCTGTTTTGCAACGTGTTCTCGCGCATGGACACTACGGCACATACAAAAATGCGGGATATGTCAGCAAGAAAATCATTCCTTCAAATGCGGTTTGTTACAGCCGCCTGGTATTTATTCTGCACAGGATTTACTCCTCTCTGCTTGCCATCTGCCCATCTCAACCTTTATTCAGGCAATGATGTCGACGCGGAATAAGAGTTTAGGCTACCATGCAGTCGCACATTTCACTTCCCCGACCGGTACAACCTCGAAGTTTCAACTAATTGAATTTTTCAAGCTTTTTCTGTTTTGCTATGTGTTCTCGCGCATGGACACTGCGGCACATACAAAAACGCGGGATGTGTCAGCAAGAAAATCATTCCTTCAAATGTGCTATGTTACACCCCCCTGGTATTTATTCTGCACAGGATTTACTCGTCTGTGCTTGCCATCTGTCCACCTCTGGATTTATTACAGGCAATGATGTCGACGCGGAATAGGAGCTTAGACTGCCTTGCAGTCCCACAGTTCACTTCCCAGACCGGTACAACCTCGAACTTTCAACTAATTGAATTTTTCATGCTTTTTCTGTTTTGCAATGTGTTCTCACGCATGGACACTACGGCACATACAAGAAGGAGGGATATGTCTGCAAGAAATTTTTTTCTGTAAGGTGGTATGTAAGAGCCGCCTGGTATTTATTATTCACAGGATTTACTCCTCTCTGCGTGCCATCTGCCCCCCTCTACCATTATTACAGGCAATGATGTCGGCGCGGAATAGGAGCTTATGTTGCCATGCAGTCCCACAGTTCACTTCCCAGAAAGGTACAACCTCAAACTTCCAACATATTTAATGTGTGAAGCTTTTTTTTGCAACGTGTTCTCGCGCATGGACACTACGGCACATACAAAAAGGAGGGATATGTCTGCAAGACACATGGTTTCTTCAAATGCGCTATGTTACACACCCCTGGTATTTATTCTGCACAGGATCTACTCCTCTCTGCGTGCCATCTGCCCATCTCTACCTTTATTACAGGCAATGATGTCGACGCGGAATAGGAGCTTAAGTTGCCATGAAGCCCCACAGTTCACTCCCCAGACCGGTACAACCTCAAACTTTCAAATCATTGAATGTTTCAAGCTTTTTCTGTTTTGCAACGTGTTCTCGCGCGAAGACACTACGGCACATACAAAAAGGAGGCATATGTCTGCAAGAAAATGGTTTCTTCAAAGCGGTATGTAAGAGCCGCCTGGTATTTATTCTGCACAGGATCTACTCCTCTCTGCGTGCCATCTGCCCACCTCTACCTTTATTACAGGCAATGATGTCGACGCGGAATAGGAGCTTAAGTTGCCATGCAGTCCCACAGTTCACTTCCCAGACCGGTACAACCGCAAACTTTCAGCTCCTTGAATGTTTCAAGCTTTTTCTGTTTTGCAACGTGTTCTCGCGCATGGACACTGCGGCACATACAAAACAAGGGATATGTCTGCAAGAAAATGGTTTCTTCAAAGTGGTATGTAAGAGTCGCCTGGTATTTATTCTGCACAGGATTTACTCCTCTCTACGTGCCATCTGCCCGCCTCTACCTTTATTACAGGCAATGATATCGACGAGGAATAGGAGCTTAGGGTGCCATGCAGTCCCACATTTCACTTCGCAGAATGGTACAACCTCGAACTTTCAACTAATTGAATGTTTCAAGCTTTTTCTGTTTTGCAACGTGTTCTCGCGCATGGACCCTACGGCACATACAAAGGGAGGGATATTTCTGCAGGAAAATGGTTTCTTCAAAGCGGTATGTTACAGCCGCCTAATATTTATTCTGCACAGGATTTACTCCTCTCTGCGTGCCGTCTGCCGATCTCTACCTTTATTACAGGCAATGATGTCGACGCGGAATAGGAGCTTAGGCTGCCATGCAGTCCCACATTTCACTTCCCGGACCAGTACAACCTCAAACTTTCAGCTCATTGAATGTTTCAAGCTTTTTCTGTTTTGCAACGTGTTCTCGCGCATGGACACTACGGCACGTACAAAAAGGCGGGATATGTCAGCAAGAAAATCGTTCCTTCAATAGCGGCATGTTACAGCCGCCTGGTATTTATTCTGCACAGGATTTACTCCTCTCTGCGAGCCATCTGCCCATCTCTACCTTTACTCCAGGCAATGATGTCGACGCGGAATAGAAGCTTAGGCTACCATGCAGTCGCACATTTCTCTTCCCCGACCGGTACAACCTCGAACTTTGAACTGATTGAATTTTTCAAGCTTTTCTGTTTTGCTACGTGTTCTCGCGCATGGACACTTCGGCACATACAAAAAGGCGGGATGTGTCAGCAAGAAAATGGTTTCTTCAAATGCGGTATGTTACAGCGGCCTGCTATTTGTTCTGCACAGGATTTACTCCTCTCTGCGTGCCATCTGCCCACCTCTAACTTTATTCAGGCAATGATGTCGACGCGGAATAGGAGCTTAGGCTGCCATGCAGTCCCACAGTACACTTCCCAGACCGGTACAACCTCGAACTTACCGCGAATTGAATTTTGCAAGCTTTTTCTGTTTTGCAACGTGTTCTCGCGCATGGACACTTCGGCACATACGAAAAGGAGCGATATGTCTGCAAGACAAATGGTTTATTCAAATGTGCTATGTTACACCCCCCTGGTATTTATTCTGCACAGGATTTACTCCTCTCTGCTTGCCATCTGTCCACCTCTACCTTTATTACAGGCAATGATGTCGACGCGGAATAGGAGCTTAAGTTGCCATGAAGTCCCACAGTTCACTCCCCAGACCGGTACAACCTCAAACTTTCAAATCATTGAATATTTCAAGCTTTTTCTGTTTTGCAACGTGTTCTCGCGCGAAGACACTACGGCACATACTAAAAGGAGGTATATGTCTGCAAGGAAATGGTTTCTTCAAACGCGGTATGTTACAGCCGCCTGGTATTTATTCTGCACACTATCTACTCCTTTCTGCGTGCCATCTGCCCACCTCTACCTTTATTACAGGCAATGATGCCGACGCGGAATAGGAGCCTCGGCTGCCATGCAGTCCCACAGTTCACTTCCCAGACCGGTACAACCTCAAACTTTCAACTAATTGAATTTTTCAAGCTTTTTCTGTTTTGCTACGTGTTCTCGCGCATGGACACTTCGGCATATACAAAAAGGAGGGATATGTCTCCAAGAAAATGGGTTCTTCAAATGCGGTATGTTACAGCCGCCTGGTATTTATTCTGCACAGGATTTACTCCACTCTGCGTGCCATCTGCCCACCTCTACCTTTATTATAGGCAATGGTGCCGACGCGGAATAGGAGCCTAGGCTGCCATGCAGTCCCACAGTTCACTTCCCAGACCGGTACAACCTCGAACTTTCAACTAATTGAATGCTTCAAGCTTTTTCTGTTTCGGAACGTGTTCTCGCGCATGGACCCTTCGGGACATACAAAAAGGAGGGATATGTCTGCAAGAAAATGGTTTCTTCAAATGCGCTTGTTACAGCCGCCTGGTATTTATTCTGCACAGGATTTACTCTTCTCTGCGTGCCATCTGCCCATCTCTACCTTTATTCAGGCAATGATGTCGACGCGGAATAGGAGCTTAGGCTCCCATGCAGTCCCACATTTCACTTCCCCGACCGGTACAACCTCGAACTTTCAACTAATTGAATGTTTCAAGCTTTTTATGTTTTGCAACGTGTTCTCGTGCATGGACCCTAAGGCGCATACAAAAAGGAGGGATATGTCTGCAAGAAAATGGTTTCTTGAAATCGGTATGTTACAGCCGCCTGGTATTTCTTCTGCACACTATCTACTCCTCTCTGCGTGCTATCTGCCCACTTCTACCTTTAATAAAGGCAATGATGTCGACGCGGAATAGGAGCTTAGGCTGCCATGCAGTCCCATATTTCACTTCCCCGACCGGTACAACCTCGAACCTTCAATTATTTGAATTTTTCAAGCTTTTTTTGTTTTGCTACGTGTTTTCGCGCAAAGACACTTCGGCACATACAAAAAGGAGGAATATGTCTGCAAGAAAATGGTTTCTTCAAATGCGGTATGTTACAGCCGCCTGGTATTTATTCTGCACACCATCTAGTCCTCTCTGCGTGCCATCTGCCCACCTCTACCTTTATTACAGGCAATGATGTCGACGCGGAATAGGAGCTTAAGCTGCCATGCAGTCCCACAGTTCACTTCCCAGACCGGTACAACCTCGAACATTCAACTAATTGAATGTTTCAAGCTTGTTCTGTTTTGCAAGGTGTTCTCGCGCATGGACACTTCGCCATATACAAAAAGGAGGGATATGTCTGCAAGAAAATGGTTTCTTCAAACGCGGTATGTTACAGCCGCCTGGTATTTCTTCTGCACACTATCTACTCCTCTCTGCGTGCCATCTGGCCACCTCTACCTTTATTACAGGCAATGATGTCGACGCGGAATAGCAGCTTAGGCTGCCATGCAGTCCCACAGTTCACTTCCCGGACTGGTACAACCTCGAGCTTTGAACTAATTGAATTTTTCAAGCTTTTGCTGTTTCGCAACGTGTTCTCGTGCATGGACACTTCGGCACATAAAAAAAGGAGGGATATGTCTGCAAGAAAATGGTTTCTTCAAATGCGCTTGTTACAGCCGCCTGGTATTTATTCTGCACAGGATTTACTCTTCTCTGCGTGCCATCTGCCCATCTCTACCTTTATTCAGGCAATGATGTCGACGCGGAAGAGGAGCTCAGGCTGCCATGCAATCCCACATTTCACTTCCCCGACCGGTACAACCTCGAACTTTCAACTAATTGAATGTTTCAAGCTTTTTATGTTTTGCAACGTGTTATCGCGCATGGACCCTACGGCACATACAAAAAGGAGGGATATGTCTGCAAGAAAATGGTTTCTTCAAATTGGTATGTTACAGCCGCCTGGTATTTATTCTGCACAGGATTTTCTCCTCTCTGCTTGCCATCTGTCCACTTCTACCTTTAATACAGGTAATGATGTCGACGCGGAATAGGAGCTTAGGCTGCCATGCAGTCCCACATTTCACTTCCCCGACCGGTACAACCTCGAACATTCAATTAATTGAATTTTTCAAGCTTTTTTTGTTCTGCTACGTGTTCTCGCGCAAAGACACTTCGGCACATACAAAAAGGAGGGATATGTCTGCAAGAAAATGCTTTCTTCAAATGCGGTATGTTACAGCCGCCTGGTATTTATTCTGCACACTATCTATTCCTCTCTGCGTGCCATCTGCCCACTTCTACCTTTATTACAGGTAATGATGTCGACGCGGAATAGGAGCTTAGGCTGCCATGCAGTCCCACAGTTCACTTCCCAGACCGGTACAGCCTCGAACTTTCAACTAATTGAATGTTTCAAGCTTTTTCTGTTTTGTAAGTGTTCTCGCGCATGGACACTTCGCCTCATACAAAAAGGAGGGATATGTCTGCAGGACAAACGGTTTCTTCAAATGCGCTATGTTGCAGCCACCTGGTATTTATTCTGCACACTATCTACTCCTTTCTGCGTGCCATCTGCCCACCTCTACCTTTATTACAGGCAATGATGTCGACGCGGAACAGGAGCTTAGGCTGCCATGCAGTCCTACATTTCACTTCGCAGACCGGTACAACCTCGAACTTTCAACTAATTGAATGTTTCAAGCTTTTTTCTGTTTTCGAACGTGTTCTCGCGCATGGACACTTCGCCACACACAAAAAAGAGGGATATGTCTGCAAGAAAATGGTTTCTTCAAATCGGTATGTTACAGCCGCCTGGTATTTATTCTGCACAGGTTTTTCTCCTCTCTGCTTGCAATCTGCCCACCTCTACTTTGATTACAGGCAATGATGTCGACGCGGAATAGGAGCTTAGGCTGCCATGCAGTCCGACATTTCACTTCGCAGACCGGTACAACCTCGAACTTTCAACTAATTGAATGTTTCAAGATTTTTTTCTGTTTTGCTACGTGTTCTAGCTCAAAGACACTTCAGCACATACAAAAAGGAGGGATATGTCTGCAAGAAAATGGTTTCTTCAAAAGCGGTATGTTACAGCCGCCTGGTATTTATTCTGCACAGGATTTTCTCCTCTCTGCTTGCCATGCCATCTGCCCACTTCTACCTTTAATACAGGCAATGATGTCGACGCGGAATAGGACTTTAAGTTGCCATGCAGTCCCACAGTTCACTTCCCAGACCGGTACAACCTCGAACATTCAACTAATTGAATGTTTCAAGCTTGTTCTGTTTTGCAAAGTGTTCTCGCGCATGGACACTTCGCATATACAAAAAGGAGGGATATGTCTGCAAGAAAATGGTTTCTTCAAACGCGGTATGTTACAGCCGCCTGGTATTTCTTCTGCACACTATCTACTCCTCTCTGCGTGCCATCTGGCCACCTCTACCTTTATTACAGGCAATGATGTCGACGCGGAATAGCAGCTTAGGCTGCCATGCAGTCCCACAGTTCACTTCCCGGAACGGTACAACCTCGAGCTTTGAACTAATTGAATTTTTCAAGCTTTTGCTGTTTCGCAACCTGTTCTCGCGCATGGACACTTCGGCACATAAAAAAGGAGGGATATGTCTGCATGAAAATGGTTTCTTCAAATGCGCTTGTTACAGCCGCCTGGTATTTATTCTGCACAGGATTTACTCTTCTCTGCGTGCCATCTGCCCATCTCTACCTTTATTAAGGCAATGATGTCGACGCTGAAGAGGAGCTCAAGCTGCCATGCAGTCCCACATTTCAGTTCCCCGACCGGTACAACTTCGAACTTTCAACTAATTGAATGTTTCAAGCTTTTTATGTATTGCAACGTGTTATCGCGCATGGACCCTACGGCACATACAAAAAGGAGGGATATGTCTGCAAGAAAATGGTTTCTTCAAATTGGTATGTTACAGCCGCCTGGTATTTATTCTGCACAGAATTTACTCCCCCCTGCGTGCCATCTGCCCATCTCTACCTTTATTCAGGCAATGATGTCGACGCGGAAGAGGAGCTCAGGCTGCCATGCAATCCCACATTTCACTTCCCCGACCGGTACAACCTCGAACTTTCAACTAATTGAATGTTTCAAGCTTTTTATGTTTTGCAACGTGTTATCGCGCATGGACCCTACGGCACATAGAAAAAGGAGGGATATGTCTGCAAGAAAATGGTTTCTTCAAATCGGTATGTTACAGCCGCCTGGTATTTATCCTGCACAGGATTTTCTCCTCTCTGCTTGCCATCTGCCCACTTGTACCTCTATTACAGCGAATGATGTCGACGCGGAATAGGAGGTTAGGCTGCCATGGAGTCCCATATTTCACTTCCCCGACCGGTACAACTTTGAACTTTCAACTAATTGAATTTTTCAAGCTTTTTTTGTTTTGATACGTGTTCTCGCGCATGCACACTTCGGCACATACGATCAGGAGGAATATGTCTGCAAGAAAATGGTTTCTACAAATGCGCTATGTTACAGCCACCTGGTATTTATTCTGCACACTATCTACTCCTCTCTGCGTGCCATCTGCCCACCTCTACCTTTCTTACAGGCAATGATGTCAGCACGGAATAGGAGCTTATGTTGCCATGCAGTCCCACAGTTCACTTCCCAGACCGGTACAACCTCAAACTTTCAACTCATTGAATGTGTCAAGCTTTTTCAGTTTTGCAACGTGTTCTCGGGCAAGGACACTACGGCAAATACAAAAACGAGGTATATGTCTGCAAGAAAATGGTTTCTTCTAAAGCGGTATGTTACAGCCGCCTGGTATTTATTCTGCACACTATCTACTCCTCTCTGCGTGCCATCTGCCCACCTCTACCTTTATTACAGGCAATGATGTCAGCACGGAATAGGAGCTTATTTTGCCATGCAGTCCCACAGTTCACTTCCCAGACCGGTACAACCTCAAACTTTCAACTCATTGAATGTGTCAAGCTTTTTCTGTTTTGCAACGTGTTCTCGGGCATGGACACTACGGCACATACAAAAAAGAGGTATAAGTCTGCAAGAAAATGGTTTCTTCTAATGCGCTATGTTACACCCGCCTGGCATTTATTCTGCACACTATCTACTCCTCTCTGCGTGCCAGCTGCCTTCCTCTACCTTTATTACAGGCAATGATGTCGACGCGGAATAGGAGCTTAAGTTGTCATGCAGTCCCACAGTTCACTTCCCAGACCGGTACAACGTCAAACTTTCAACTCATTGAATGTTTTAAGCTTTTTCTTTTTTGCAACGTGTTCTCGCGCATGGACACTTCGGCACATAAAAAAAGGAGGGATATGTCTGCAAGAAAATGGTTTCTTCAAACGCGGTATGTTACAGCCGCCTGGTATTTATTCTGCACACTATGTACTCCTTTCTGCGTGCCATCTGCCCACCTCTACCTTTATTACAGGCAATGATGTCGACGCGGAATAGGAGCTTAGGCTGCCATGCAGTTCCACAATTCAGTTCCCAGACCGGTACAACCTCGAACTTTCAACTAATTAGATGTTTCAAACTTTTTCTGTTTTGCAACGTGTTCTCGCGCATGGACCCTTCGGCACATAAAAAAAGGAGGGATATGTCTGCAAGAAAATGGTTTCTTCAAATGCGATACGTTACAGCCGCCTGGTATTTATTCTGCACGGGATTGACTCTTCTCTGTGTGCCATCTGCCCATCTCTACCTTTACTACAGGCAATGATGTCGACGCGGAACCGGAGCTTAGGCTGCCATGCAGTCCTACATTTCTCTTCGCAGACCGATACATTTCCGGTATTTCAACTAATTGAATTTTCAAGCTTTTCCTGTTTCACAACGTGTTCTCGCGCATAGACACTACGGCACATAGAAAAAGGAGGGATATGTCTGCAAGAAAATGGTTTCTTCAAAGCGATATGTTACAGCCGCCTGGTATTTATTCTGCACAGGATCTAGTCCTCTCTGCGTGCCATCTCCCCACCTCTATCTTTATTACAGGCAGTGATGTGGACGTGGAATAGGAGCTTAGGCTGCCATGCAGTCCCACAGTTCACTTTCCAGACCGGTACAACTTCGAGATTTGAATTAATTGAATTTTTCAAGCTTTTTCTGTTTCGCAACGTGGTCTCCGGCATGGACACTGCCGCACATACAAAAAGGGGAATATGTCTGCAAGACAAACGGTTTCTTCAAATTGGGTATGTTACAGCCGCCTGGTATTTAATCTGCACACGACTTACTCCTCTCTGCGTGGCATCTGCCCATCTCTACCTTTATTACCGGCAATGATGCCGGCGCGGAATAGGGGCTTAGGCTGCCATGGAGTCCCACATTTCACTTCACAGACCGCTACAACCTCGAACTTTCAACTAATTCAATTCTTCGAGTTTTTTCTGTTTCACAACGTGTTCTCGCGCATGGCCAGTGCGGCACATGAAAAAAGGAGGGATATGTCTGCAAGACAAACGGTTTCTTCAAATGCGGTATGTTACAGCCGCCTGGTATTTATTCTGCACAGGATTTACTGTTCTCTGCGGGCTATCTGCCCATCTCTATCTTTATTACAGACGATGAAGTCGACGCGGAATGGGAGCTTAGGCTGTCATGCAGTCCCACATTTCACTTCACAGAGCGGTACAACCTATACCTTTCAAATAACTGAATTTTTCAAGCCTTTTCTGTTTCGCAACGGGTTCACGCACTTGGACACTGCGGCACATGCGATAATGAGGGATATGTCTGCAAGACAAATGGTTTCTTCAAACGCGATATGTTACAGCCGCCTGGTATTTATTCTGCACAGAATCTCCACCTCTCCGCGTGCCATCTGCCCATCTCTATCTTTATTACAGACGATGCAGTCGATGCGGAATAGGAACTTAGGCTGCCATGCAGTCCTACATTTCTCTTCGCAGACCGGTACAACTTCGAACTTTCAACTAATTGAATTTTCAACCTTTTTCTGTTTCACAACGTGTTCTCGCGCATAGACACTGCAGCACATGAAAGGAGGTATATGTCTGCAAGACAAATGTTTTCTTCAAATGAGGTATGTTACCGCCGCCTGGTATTTATTATGCACAGGATTTATTACTCTTCTGTGCGTGCTAACTGCCCACCTGTGCCTTTATTACAGGCAATGATTTCGACGCGGAATAGGAGTTTAGGCTGCCATGCAGTCCCACATTTCACTTCACAGACCGGTACAACCTCGAGCTTTGAACTAATTGAATTTTCAAACTTTTTCTGTTTCGCAACGTGTTCTCGCACATGGACACTGCGGCACATGCGATAATGAAGGATATGTCTTCATGACAAATGCTTTCTTCAAATGCGGTATATTACAGCCACCTGGTATTTAAGGAGCACAGGATTTACACCTCACTGCGTGCCATCTGTTCATCTCTATCTTTACTACATGCAACGATGTTGATGCGGTATAGGAGCTTAGGCTGCCATGCAGTCCCACCTTTCACTTCACAGACCGGTACAACCTATAAGTTTCAACGAATTGAATTTTTCAAGCTTTTTCTGTTTCGCAACGTGTTCTCGCGCATGGACACTGCGACGCATGCGATAATGAAGGATATGTCTGCAAGATAAATGGTTTCTTCAAATGCGTTATTTTACAGCCGCCTGGTATTTATACTGCACAGGAATTACTCCTCTCTGCGTGGCATCTGCCCATCTCTACCTTTATTACAGGCGATGATGTCGACGCGGAATGGGAGCTTAGGCTGCCATGCATTCCCACATTTCACTTCACAGACCGTTACAACCTATAACTTTCAAATAATTGAATTTTTCAAGCTTTTTCTGTTTTGCAACGTGTTTTCGTGCTTGGACACAGCGGCATACACAATAAGGGGGAATATTTCTGCAAGACAAACGGTTTATTCAAATGCGGTATATTACAGCCGCCTACTATTTATTCTGAACAGGACTTACTCCTCTCTGCGTGGCATCTGCCCATCTCTACCTTTATTACAGGCGATGATGTCGACGCGGAATGGGAGCTTTGGCTGCCTTGCAGTCCCACAATTCACTTCACCACCCCGTACAGCCTCGAACTTTGAACTAATTGAATTTTCAAGCTTTTTCTGTTTCGCAACGTGTTCTCGCACATGGACACTGCGGCACATGCGATAATGAAGCACATGTCTGCAAGACAAATGGTTTCTTCAAATGCGGTATATTACAGCCGCCTACTACCCTATTGGAAAATCCTATTTAAATTCAAACTGGTTTATACAGGTTTAAACTGGTTTTAACAGGGACCTGTTTAGCAACAAACAGGTATAAATAGGACCAGTTTACACACGAACAGGTTTGAACGGGGTCCCGTTTGGCATGCAAACAGGTATAAACTGGACCAGTTTACACACGAATAGGTCTGAATGGGGTCCCGTTTGGCATGCAATGAGGTATAAACAGGACCAGTTCACACATGAACAGGGCTGAGCGGGGTCCCGTTTGGCATGCAAGCAGGTATAGGCACGACCTGTTCACGCAGAAATGGGTCTTAACTGGACGCAGTGGCACCATATAGGGTCGCCTGTTTGGCAAAAAAGCTGGTTTATTCTGGAGCTTTGTGGCAACCATACTGGATCGTATCATGCATATCAGTTTAATGCTTGAATAGAACTGGGGAGGAACTTTTTTATTGTTCGACTTCCTGACAATTTAGCGCCTTGTGCTAAATTGGGGCCATTATCAAGCTCTACAGAAATTGCGTGACCACCTTGGAACATTCACAGACCAAACTGCGATATGCTAGCTGCGAATTTCAAACCGATTCCCGGTCCTGCCCAGTTGAAAAAGACACAGGAATTCCTGCTGCAACTACACAAATTTCTGTTGTACGACAGAAGTTCCCAACGTTTCTGAAGTTGCGACAGACATTTCCGACGTTACGACAGCAATTCTGACGTCGCAACAGAAATATTCGGTCGCGACGGCCAAGAGTTCTGAAGTCGCAACAGAAGCACTTTCCGTCGCGGCCCTTTAAAATGTCAGATTCGCATCGGTTGTGTACACTGTACTTTTCTCTTGCTCGGTATTCAATCGTGCTTCTCTGAAGCCGGCAATACTGATAGCACCGACACCGGTATTAAAGTCGACATGGCCAATTGTTATATTTGTGCCGTGACGACGCGGCACCAGCAACGTCCTACCGGCCTCCTCAAAATCGGACGCTGATCAAAATCATACCATCTGCGGGAATGGCTGCGTATCCGCTTTGTTTTATTTGGTAAGATGGGGCACACAGGCCTGTGCACTTACATGTGCGGTTACACTGACACATTAGTTAATTTCCCAGAAATATTGCACAAGCATATGCGAAGCGGAAAAGAAGTTCTGGATTGTTCCACAAAGTTGCGTGAAAAGCTGTCTCGCTTGGGTCTCATTAATCTGGTACAGCTCTGCCGTGAGAAGCCAGTATTCTGTCGGGACGAAGACTCACCCATGAGTGTTTATGTAGCTATATTGCATTGAACACACGAATTATATGCGAGCTCAAAAGTGTAAAGAGCAAGAGACAACTGTCGAAATTAGCAGTAATCAACCTCAGTGTCCCCGGTCACCGTTGTCTATTTCTGAATTTCTTATCAAATATGGATATCGTTACAGCAAAATCGATGGTCTAGCACTCCACGATGTACCTGTCAATGGTAACAACACTTTTGCTCATCTAGAGATGCGGCAGTTGACGCGGTGAAGTGAAAGCGCATCGTGGCTTTTAAAATGTACATGTATACAGCAACCCAGACAGCGATTTACACTCTTTTTATAGCTTAAAGCAGCTTAGCAGGTATGTTTGGCGTGGTGCAGTGGTAAGTTGCTTGTCTCGACACCATCAGGTCCGGAGTTCGAATCCTAAGCGCAAGCACTTTTTTCTACTTTTATTTTTTTTCGTATTAATATTTTACATATCCTTAAAGTGGCCTCTGTCAATATTTAATCAAATATTGATCAGGAACTACAGAATTTTCGACTACAGGACGTCACACTACAGAGAACAGAACGACAGTCACAACGTCCCAAAATGCGAAAGACTGAAAATTTGCTGTTGTGTTTTTCAAGTGGGTGAGACATCTGTACGGCGTATACGCAGATTGCTGTCCTCTCTATTAAAAGCAACGTTGCTGAAACACGTCGTAAAAGACGCTGTACGACTCGCATAACATCGAAATACAACGCCGTCACCATCCATGAGATCACCGAAAGCACGGTCGCTTTCGGTGGCGGCCTACAGATAGTAGCACAGGTAGCGCCGGTTAAGTTACTGGTGATATTATTTTGCCGTCTCCAGTTGTCGCTACATATGAGTGCTTGCTGCATTGACGCCGTCCGATGTAGTTGTTTAATCGTGTGTACGCTGTGCCGAGAGAAATTGTCGTGCATTTTGTATGCATTGAGAATCACAAAACCCCTGGGACCGCGTAATGTAGCCCGCGGTATCCTTCGTGTGGTGCGCCGATGTCGAAGATATGACCCTTCGGGCTTCCTTTGTTCTGGGCTCATGAACAGGATCTCCTCCTCTGGCACTGTCGCATCGTATCGCGCTGTACGGAAGAATTTGGTGAAAGTTGTGCTCTTACGTCCTGTAGTTGATCCGCAATTCAACAGCGTGTGCGCCGGAAGGACCGTTGGTGCAGTCGATGCCGCGGCACCTGTGACACTAAAAGGAGCGTTTTTCGAGTACGCCTAGAAAGGTAAGTCCGGCGCTTGCGCGCATTCTTCCTGTCTATGGTTCGTGAAGTGTGCGTTGTTGTACGTATCGCAAGATCCGTACAACAACCGATTCCGGATTTGTAAAGCAGCAAGAATTATAAATGTGCTTTTCAAATGGTTGTTCTTCGTGTCGCAGTGCACATTTAGCAATAAGTTCCATGAAAATTGCCCTAAAACGTATTCATGTTACCAACAGCTCTATCTGTGGTTTATTTACTTTCACCTATGAAGCACGCTGGTGGTTCTTTGATCTAAATGGGCACAAAAATTCAAGCAATGAAAGTTACTGTTTGTGTACATAATTTTTCATTGAGAAATGGTATAGGCATTTCTTGAAGTACTACGTCGATGTGTCGTCTTCCCAGCTAACAGCTGCGCGAGATAGCACCCGATTTCTTCGTCGACGCATGGCCAGATATTTAGCTTGTATGGAAATTCTGTTTATAGAGTGTCGTCAGATGACGTGTATTAGTGTCCTGTGTGTGTTCGTGTACTTGTAAAGGGTTCCGATCTTGCAGGGAAGCCGAAATTACATAGGCAATGTTTCTTTTTAATCGAAAAATCTTTCTCTTTTCTGTATTGTCTCTCCAGAAAAGAGGTGGTCTGTTATAATTTTGAGCGCATCGTCCTTTGGGAGCAGTACTTTGTTGCGCCGCATAAACAAGTTAGGTTTTGGAACGCTTTTCATGTCCTAAGGAATTTTTTGATAGTACAATTCACATTTCACGTTATGCAGCTGTACGTTTGTGTGAACCTTTTTATAGTCCATTCAGGTTTTCTACAGTTCGACTTACGTGTTATTTAACCGCCTGTGATGTTACAATCAGATATTTGCACAACTTGTTGCAGCTTCATGTAACTGGTTGTATGAGACTTTTTTCAAAATGTGACGTGATCTTCTTATATCACAAGTTTGCAGCTTCAGCAGGGATTACAATAAATTAAGCATTTATTATTGTTTAGGGACGGCAAGATTTTGTGAACCAGAGGCACCTCCACATATGCACCTGCGGCACTTCTGCAGCCTCAACAGCACGGAAAAGTACCTGATGTGCATGCTGTGACAAAGTGTGTGCAAAGCAGTTGCTGCCACTTACACGAGCTGCAGATTTTGTTGGTATCATTCATGTTTGGGAACTCTCCTGAATTTTTCGTGGGTTTACAAATGTGGGCTCATTTTACAATTTCATGAATGTCACTTTAGAAAGACAATGAAGTTGTGTTGGTTAAGATGTTTTAAAGCTCTTGAGATTGACGGCATGACATTGTTAAAATGCATGTAAAAAATTAATTGTAATGGTACTTGTGCTGCTTTATTCTTAGCGATGCAATATCTCTAATGAGAACATCAGAGGGGCACTTGCTTTTGGGAAGTCTGGTCAGATAAATTCCTGAAGCAGCGTAAAGCTCTGTAATCTAAAAAAAACAATGTTGTCAGTTACTGGTTTCAAGTTCGCTGCTGCTTTTTGTGCTGCACGACAAGTTAAATAATGGTTGATAATGTATGTGTGACGTAATAGTTCTGCGCAAACACACGAGGTGGAGAGAACTAATTAATAAAGGGAAAATCAGACATCCACCCGCTCGTACCATTTGCTAAAAAGGAAACCCGTATGTGTTCCTCAAAAGGAAAGCCGCACAGTTGAAGAAAAATTCGTCCTGGTCCGGGACTCGAACCCGGGACTACCGCCTTTCCGAGGCAGCCACTCTACCATCTGAGATAATCAGGTGGCTAGCACATGGCAGGGCGAAGTCGAATTACTTGACAACACGAAGCAAAGGCAAGGGTTTGACGTAATATTTTTTCCCCTTTATTAATTACTTCTCTACACCATGCGCGTTTCCGCAGAACTATTTCGTCAGACCCTTGCCGTTGCTTCATGTTGTGGACAAATTCGACTTCGCCCGGCCATCTGCTAGCCGCCTGGTTATCTTAGATGGTAAAGCGGCTGTCCCGGAAAGGCGGTGGTCCCGGGTTTGAGTCCCAGACCTGGACGGTTTCTTCTTTTCAACTGTAAGGCTTTCCTTTCGAGGAATCCGTACGGGTTTCTTTTGTAGCGATTGCTACGAGCTGGTAGATGTGCGATTTTCCCTTTATTAATAATGTGTGTGTGTATGCAACAATGGGGGTGCTGAGAGCAAGCTTTAAAATAATGTGTGCTATGTCCCCAACAAAGAATTTAGTGTCTGCAGCATTTTTACAAAATATTATGTTCACAGGTTGGCAGGTATGACATAATGTACAACAATAATGTACAACAATGTTGCTGTAGATGCATTTTCATAACGTCCATTTTCTATCTACCTGAATCGTATATTTAGAATTTGGCCCACCTTCAGTTTGATCAAGTTACATAGGTAGCCCACTCAGAGTTAAATATAATGAAGGGCTATTGTAGATATGCATGATATACCTACTCACTGTATTGGGACAGATATGTTTAGTGACTGTGTTGTGAGGCATGCATATCCTTTTACCTGTATGTCGTTCTGCAGGTTGCCCGACAAAAGCATAAATGCTTTGCCCACCTTTATTATTATGCTTTCATGTAGACTTCTAACATCTGTGCCCACATAGACTCCATGTTCTTAATTACATTTTTCTATGTATTCACTGTTGTGTATTACATTATTGTGTTACATTACTGTGCATTACATGTTTTTCTTTGTTTTATTTTGGAGGGGGTATTTATTTTTATAACAGTACAGGGAATAAGGCTTCAAAACAAAAAGCCTCGAAAGGTGGCTTAAAAGTGTACGAAGCTTGGAATTCTACATTCCATCCCCTAAAGCGCTACCAGTAGTAAAACATTCCTAATTGTCTTTCTTATAAGCAAGCTGCCAGATACATAGGCCCATTATGAGAGTATGTCATTTTTTCTTCTTTGGTCTGTCTTGTTTTGTTGAATGTTCTCCTTGTTATTTCAGAATTTGTTTTCTTGCGATCTCATGCAATACTCCAACTGGAGCCTATCAGCTATGTGTATAATAATAAACAAGTAAATTCCTAAAGCATGCAACAAACCATGCAGCATAGCATTTAAATGTTGCCAGTTTATAATGCTTCTTGAGTGCAGCACAGCATGGAGCTTGAGGCTGATCTCTTCAGATGTAAGAAAAAATGGCAGGTTATGAAAATGTGGTCCCACAAACTGCTGGTTACGCATGTCAGTCAGCCTGTTGCAGTGGTCACAAGTGAATGTAACCAGAAACAGGGCATGCTCGGCCATTTTGCATATGGCACAGGATAAAGCTTCACCTCTGCTATTGCTTCTCTTATAATAATGGCCTCCGAGTATACATGCCGATTTATGCTTCTGGGGACACTTATTAGTTAACCTTATCAGGTAATACCATTAGCCTTATGGGTGCTATAATGCTGCAGTGCCTGCAGGGTGGCCAGCATTATAACACACATTAAAATTATTGTACAAGTCATGTAATTGTATCAGGATTGGCCCACCAAGTGACCACCTTTAATTACACTATACCTGGGATCAGCCCAGCTCACTCAGTCAGGGAGACATCCATGCATAAGGGGAGGGGTATGGCAAATAGAGGGCGTTCGAATAATCTTTCTCACATAGGTAGCTCATACATATCTTTCTTAAATTGGATGCTTTGTTGCTCAAAGTGAAGTTACTTATGGGCATAATGTCAGCATTTCGATCTTATTTATGCTTAACGAAAGTTGCTTTGTTCAGTGTCACTTTTTATATTGTATCGCTTGTGATTCTAAGCTCACTTGTTTTATAGCTGCTATAGGTATGGCTGGACCTGGAGAAGAAGTGTAAGCAGACCATGCTATGTTGCTGATCTGCGCTGATCTCCACATCCAAGTTGGTCCCGCGACAGTTGGGTACCATTTTGCCTTGCTTCATTGACAAGGTGATATAATATTGTCACGTGGTGGTGACGTTAAGAACACAGTAGCAATACTGTGAAAGGCAAAACTAGATTTTATTGGGCGAACCTGTGTCCACAAAACAGGCTACACTTATAGCACAACGAAAGCAGCGAACACAGTCGGCGATCGTCGGAAATCTGCTCAGCGAGGCAAGCGCGTCGGCTTTTATACAGCAGGCGTCGAATGTTCCAGACTAATCGTTCGGACCCGCGCGCCTTCCACAATGTTCTACACCATTCGCGTCACAGGATGAAATCAGATAACACAACGTTCGGCGACAACAGACAGCCGGGTAGAAGCATCGATAACTTTCCAGAAACTTCGGATACATGCAAGCGCGTCCCGCGCTGTGCGATTACATTTGTTAGGTGGCGAAACGTGGTCGCCAGATAAGTACACGTGTCAATACCCCCCTCTTAAAAAGCATCGACCCGATGCTGCAAACAAACGAAGTTAATAAACAAAAGCACTCGTAGCAAAGAAAAGAACAAAAATGACGAAGTTCGTCAGCGTCCGTAAAAGGGTTTAAGGCGCACCACGTGGACCACTTCAGATCGTGCGCGGCGCCGCTGTGAATGCGAAATGCCGTCTGGCACGACCTCATAATCTAGAGCGCCAATACGTCGGATGACCTTGTAGGGTCCGAAATAGCGTCGGAGTAGCTTCTCACTGAGTCCTCGTCGGCGTATCGGGGTCCAGACCCAAACACGGTCGCCAGGCTGGTACTCGACGAAGCGTCGTCGGAGGTTGTAGTGTCGGCTGTCGGTCCTCTGCTGGCTCTTGATTCGCAGGCGGGCGAGCTGTCGGGCTTCTTCGGCGCGCTGGAGATAGCTAGCGACGTCAACATTCTCTTCGTCAGTTACGTGCGGCAGCATGGCGTCAAGCGTCGTCGTCGGGTTCCTGCCGTAGACCAGCTTGAACGGCGTTATCTGTGTTGTTTCTTGCACCGCCGTGTTGTACGCAAAGGTTACGTACGGCAGGACCGCGTCCCACGTCTTGTGTTCGACGTCGACGTACATTGCTAGCATGTCGGCGAGGGTCTTGTTCAGGCGCTCTGTGAGACCATTCGTCTGCGGATGGTAGGCAGTTGTCCTCCTGTGGCTTGACTGGCTGTACTGCAGAATGGCTTGGGTGAGCTCTGCTGTAAAAGCCGTTCCTCTGTCGGTGATGAGGACTTCTGGGGCACCATGTCGCAGCAAGATGTTTTCGACGAAAAATTTCGCCACTTCGGCTGCGCTGCCTTTTGGTAGAGCTTTAGTTTCAGCAAAGCGGGTGAGATAGTCCGTCGCCACGACGATCCACTTTTTCCCGGATGTTGACATCGGAAACTGCCCCAACAAATCCATCCCAATCTGCTGGAATGGTCGGCGAGGAGGTTCGATCGGCTGTAGTAATCCAGCTGGCCTTGTCGGTGGTGTCTTGCGTCGTTGACAATCTCGGCATGTCTTGACGTAACGGGCGACGTCGGCGGTCAGACGCGGCCAGTAATACCTTTCCTGTATTCTCGACAGCGTACGGGAGAATCCGAGGTGCCCAGCGGTTGGATCGTCGTGTAGGGCGTGCAGTATCTCTGGACGCAGCGCTGACGGTACAACAAGGAGGTAGCTGGCGCGGACTGGTGAGAAGTTCTTCTTCACGAGTAGGTTGTTTTGAAGCGTGAACGAAGATAATCCACGCTTAAATGCCCTAGGGACAACGTCGGTGTGCCCTTCCAAATACTCGACTAGGGCTTTTATCTCCGGGTCCCCTCGTTGTTGTTCGGCGAAGTCTTCCGCGCTTATTATGCCAAGGAAGGCGTCGTCATCCTCGTCATCTTGCGGCGGTGGGTCAATGGGGGCGCGGGATAGGCAATCGGCATCTGAGTGTTTTCTTCCGGACTTGTATGTTACAGTGATGTCGTATTCTTGTAGTCTGAGGCTCCACCGCGCCAGCCGTCCTGAAGGGTCCTTTAAGTTAGCTAGCCAACACAACGCGTGATGATCGCTGACCACTTTGAATGGCCTACCATAGAGGTAAGGGCGAAATTTCGCTGTAGCCCAAACGATGGCGAGGCATTCCTTTTCGGTTGTAGAATAATTGCCTTCCGCTTTTGACAACGACCGGCTAGCGTAAGCTATCACGTGTTCATGTCCATCTTTTCTCTGGACTAGGACGGCACCGAGGCCTAGGCTACTGGCGTCAGTGTGTATTTCGGTATCGGCGTGCTCGTCGAAGTGCGCAAGTACGGGCGGCGACTGCATGCGTCGTTTGAGTTCTTGAAATGCGCCGGCCTGCGGCGTTCCCCACTTGAACTCGACGTCACATTTAGTTAGCTTTGTCAGCGGCTCAGCGATGCGTGAAAAGTCCTTGACAAAGCGCCTATAGTAGGCACACATGCCAAGGAATCTGCGCACTGCCTTCTTGTCGGTTGGCTGCGGGAACTTTGCGATGGCAGCTGTCTTCTGTGGGTCGGGGCGTACTCCTGATTTGCTGATCACGTGGCCTAGGAACAAAAGCTCATCGTAAGCGAAACGGCACTTTTCCGGCTTCAGAGTGAGCCCTGATAACTTGATGGCTTCCAACACTGTCGAGAGCCGCCTAAGGTGATCGTCGAAATTTCCGGCGAAGACAACGACTTCATCCAGGTAAACAAGTCACGTCTGCCACTTCAGTCCGGCTAACACCGTGTCCATGACGCGCTGAAACGTTGCAGGCGCCGAGCACAGTCCGAATGGCATGACCTTGAACTCGTAGAGGCCGTCTGGCGTGATGAAGGCAGTCTTTTCGCGATCTCTCTCGTCGACTTCTATTTGCCAGTAGCCAGACTTGAGGTCCATCGACGAGAAGTATTTAGCGTTGCAGAGCCGATCCAATGCGTCGTCTATCCGTGGAAGGGGGTACACATCCTTCTTCGTGATCTTGTTCAGTCGACGATAATCGACGCAGAAGCGTAGGGTTCCGTCCTTTTTCTTTACCAGGACTACAGGAGAGGCCCACGGGCTTTTCGACGGCTGGATGATGTCGACGCGCAGCATTTCGTCGACTTGTTGTCTTATAGCTTCGCGTTCTCGCGTCGAAACTCGGTAAGGGCTCTGGCGTAGTGGTCGAGCGCTCTCTTCGGTTATTATGCGATGCTTTGCGACTGGTGTTTGTCGAATCCTCGATGACGTCGAAAAGCAGTCTCTGTATCGTCGAAGCAGACTTCTGAGCTGTTGCTGCTTAATCACAGGGAGACTTGGATTTATGTCGAAGTCTGGCTCGGGAACTACGGTCGTCGGGGTAGATGCAACAGAATCCGAGAGGACAAAGGCATCGCTGGTTTCCTGAATTTCCTCGATGTATGCGATCGTCGTGCCCTTGTTAATGTGCTTGAACTCCTTGCTGAAGTTTGTCAGCAACACTTTCGTGTTTCCTCCGTGGAGTCGAGCGATCCCTCTTGCGACGCAAATTTCACGGTCGAGCAGTAGATGTTGGTCGCCTTCGATGACGCCTTCTACGTCAGCGGGTGTTTCGGTGCCGACCGAAATAACGATGCTGCAGCGAGGCGGGATGCTCACTTGATCTTCGAGCACACTCAAGGCGTGGTGACTACGAGGGCTCTCCGACGGTATCGCTTGATCTTCCGACAGCGTTACTGACTGCGACTTCAGGTCGATGATTGCGCCGTGTTGGTTCAGGAAGTCCATGCCGAGAATGACGTCTCGTGAACACTGTTGCAGGATAACGAAGGTGGCAGGATAAGTCCGGTCATGAATGGTTATTCTTGCCGTGCAGATTCCAGTCGGCGTGATGAGGTGTCCTCCAGCGGTCCGAATTTGAGGGCCTTCCCATGCGGTCTTAACTTTCTTCAACTGGGCGGCGATGTGTCCACTCATTACGGAGTAATCAGCCCCTGTGTCCACTAAGGCGGTAACTGCGTGGCCGTCCAGAAGCACCTCGAGGTCGGTGGTTCTTTGTCTGGCGTTGCAGTTAGGTCTTGGCGTCGGATCACGGCTGCGTCGCGTTGACCTGTGGCTGGTATGTGACGTCGTCAGGTCGTCTTTCGTCGTCGCATTCTTTCTTTCCAGACTTCGTCGGGACGGCGGCGTGTCGTTATGTTGTCGAGGTAGTTTCTTCGGCGTCTTCGTCGGCGGCGGAGGGTCTTCGTCAGTTCGACGGACAGCAACCGCACCTCCATCGGTTGCTGCTTTTAGTTTTCCGGATATGGGCTTGCTGACCGGCCCCGGGCTGGGCCAGTGAATGGTCGGCGCTGCGGCGACAGGTAGCGGCCTGGTGATGGCGAACGCGACGGTCGTCGAGAGCTCCACTGAGTAGCCGCGAGGTAG
The DNA here is from genome assembly GCF_023375885.2 of Dermacentor andersoni. Lineage (NCBI taxonomy): Eukaryota > Metazoa > Arthropoda > Arachnida > Ixodida > Ixodidae > Dermacentor > Dermacentor andersoni. Next base: position 39,978,920 of record NC_092818.1, on the reverse strand, counting down.
TCAGCGATATCGCGAGGGCGTTCACCTTGCTGCGGGCGCGGAGCGTTGACGGCGAAACCTCGCAGTCCCATCTCCCGGTATGGGCATCGTCGGTAGACGTGACCCGCTTCTCCGCAGTGGTAGCACAGCGGGCGGAGGTCAGGAGCGCGCCATACGTCTGTCTTCCTCGGGTAGCTGCGCTGGGCGACGGGTGGGCGTGCTGGCGGCGGGGGTGGTCGACGGAATTGCGGCGTTACAGGGCGCTGTCGCGGTCGTGGAGGAGGACCTTGACGGCGTGCGACGGCGGCGTAGGTCATCGCTTCTGGCTGGGGTTGCGGTAATTGAGGTTGCACCTCCGGAACCCCAAGCGACCGCTGAACCTCATCTTTGACGATGTCAGCGATCGAGGCCACTTGAGGCTGCGACGACGGGAAGATCTTCTGGAGCTCCTCTCGTACGACTGCCCTGATAGCCTCGCGCAGGTCGTCGGAGGCCAGCGATTGAACGCCGGCATAGTTTGTAGAGTTGGTGCGGCGGTCGAATTGCCGGTTGCGCATCTCGAGTGTCTTCTCGATGCTAGTGGCCTCGCGAAGAAACTCGTCGACGGTCTTCGGTGGGCTTCGTACCATACCGGCGAAAAGTTCCTCCTTTACACCACGCATCAGTAGCCGGACTTTCTTTTCCTCGGACATTTCCGGGTCGGCGTGGCGGAATAGGCGGCTCATTTCTTCCGTAAAGATGGTAACGTTCTCGTTTGGTAGCTGCACTCGGGCGTCCAGCATAGCTTCAGCCCTTTCCTTGCGCACGACGCTTGTAAAGGTGCGCAGGAAGCCGCTACGGAACAGGTCCCACGTTGTCAAGGTCGATTCCCTGTTCTCAAACCAAGTTCTGGCGGCGTCTTCTAAAGCGAAGTAGACATGCCGCAGCTTGTCGTCGGAGTCCCAGTTGTTGAACGTCGCGATGCGTTCGTAGGTCTCCAGCCATGATTCCGGGTCTTCAGTCGCTGCTCCATGGAAGGTTGGTGGGTCCCGAGGTTGTTGTAGGATAACGGGGGACGCTGGGGCAGCCATTGGGGTTGTTTTGACCACGATCTTCTTTGTCGACTCAGGTAGAAGTCCGTGCTCTGGGGGCAGTCCTTGAAGTCTGCGGCTAGCACGCTGGTCTTGGGCGATGTTGGTTTTGTCCTCGGGCTTCGGGCTTGGATCGCGGCTTTGCGGGGGCGTTCGGTACATGAACGCACTAGCACCTCCACCAGATGTCACGTGGTGGTGACGTTAAGAACACAGTAGCAATACTGTGAAAGGCAAAACTAGATTTTATTGGGCGAACCTGTGCCCACAAAACAGGCTACACTTATAGCACAACGAAAGCAGCGAACACAGTCGGCGATCGTCGGAAATCTGATCAGCGAGGCAAGCGCGTCGGCTTTTATACAGCAGGCGTCGAATGTTCCAGACTAATCGTTCGGACCCGCGCGCCTTCCACAATGTTCTACACCATTCGCGTCACAGGATGAAATCAGATAACACAACGTTCGGCGACAACAGACAGCCGGGTAGAAGCATCGATAACTTTCCAGAAACTTCGGATACATGCAAGCGCGTCCCGCGCTGTGCGATTACATTTGTTAGGTGGCGAAACGTGGTCGCCAGATAAGTACACGTGTCAATATGGTGAGCTTGTACTTCAATATCGGTATTGAAAATTATGTTAAGGAAAAAAGACAAGGATTGGTCTTTATGATAGATACACTCATGTTCTTTCTTTAAGGTGTTCTTTTGACACTGTTCTGCATGGACATATTTTTAGAGAATTATAACAGTCCTTTATTGCAAAGTGCCATGGCGCTAGTTTATGCGTTAAACTAGCACTCTTTCACCAAAAAAGCCTTATTTAGCACACAATTCACAAGGAAAGAAAGGAGGCAACAGGACAGAGTGCTACTAACAGTTCAGTATTATTGCTCGCACAGTGATATTGTGCAAAAGGTGAAAGGGGGAGAATAGATCTGAATACATGCTGTTCGCACAGAAACGAAAAGGACGCAGCACATAGTGAGCGTGATACTTGTTTTACAATGATAAGAAGCAGTCTCACTGTCTAGTAATTCTCTGCATGGGGAGCTAGTGCTAGGTTCCTCGTCATACACATAAGAAAAGCCTCAGATACCTATCCAGCGCTTTTGTCTTTATATTTTGTCACGATCAAGCAGCTTTCAAACATAGGTGCATGTGCGCCGAGAGCAGTGCACTACCACTGCTAACTGACCCATGCATCAAGTTTGCTTGGTCACGCTGCCAGTCATTTATACATTGGCCGGTTTATTCGATGTAGCCCCTACTGCACGAAATGGTATGTGATAGACACTGCACCTGTGTACTGTACGTGCTTTGTTACATGATTTTTTTCAGAGATAGTGATGCAGGCCTTTTCATTATTTACATGCCTACACAACAAACCAAGCATTATCTGTGCTTAGAAATAATTGTAGGAAAATCCAGCATGAGACAACTGTTCTCGGCACGAAACAAACTTGATTCGTTTGTTTTCGTTCATTGGTGCGATCACACTAAGGCAGACGAGCTTGTAGGCTGTGCTTCTGCAATTTGTACAGCACACTGACAGCACTGGTGTGGGCCTCATCTGTGGGCTGACTGATGGCACCTTCTACAGCGCAGACCACTTGTGTTGGGCGAGGCACCAATGTTGACGTTTGTTCACTTGTGCAAAACAGCAGTCCTAGGTTTTGAGTAGTTGTAGGAAGACAAGGTAAACACAACTTCCATGGCTTGATTGGGCTCATTTCTCTTGGGGCATCTAGCTTTTTTTCTTGCAACTGTGCAGAGGTGCTTCCCTAGAGTCAGTGTGAAAATGGCATAGAGTTGTGCACTCGGGAACTACTGAACAATGATCTGCTGTAGTTAGGGCTTTGCGAAAATGCACTGTCTACAAATTGGTAAAAGGTGCATTATTCAGCCACTGATTTCCTGTTGGCATGCTTGCACTCGTGCTGTCCGTAATTTCTTGGCTTGCCGAATTATCTTGAGGCCCCACGCTGATGATGCTACCGATGTCTTCATGTGCAGACTTTACAGGATGAGGTTTTTTGCTTTGCAAATGTTGTTGAAAGGTAGGTGGTGCTACAGGTAGCTATTCTAGATATTAGTGAAATGAATTGGCCCATCTTGCTTCGTCAAACATCGTCACGCCGACATCAGTTGCACAAACAAAAAACCTGGTCTACTCGCAGCGTCGTGCACGAAGAAACAAACAAATCAGCTGCTGGATTGTCTTGACATGGCATACTAAGCTAAGATCGGAACTGCTGTAGCTACAAACCAGGCAGAAACGATGATGATGAGCAGGGATTTGCAGTAGCGCCACTTCGTGGGGCAGCAAGGAGGCTCCGTTCAAAACAAAAATGGCGTTCAGCAAGTAGAACCATGCAGCGGTCAGAGTCGGTGCATGGTGCTCTCGATCAAGTTGGCTCAAGGAGTGTCCGAAAAATCTGACGAGAGGTTGCAAGGCGTCCGAACTTTCGGAAATTGTCATACATTATGGTCCATGGGGAGCATGGCGGTGCCGTGAAGCAGACCGAGTAATCATGTCCGAATTTTCGGAGTCCGGAAAATCAGTCGGCGACTGTACCTATACCTATGTGTCTATGTATACCTAGGTGCAACAGTGTTTGCTATGATCTGTGCAAGAATTGCTGTTGCCCGTAGATGCCCAACATGTCGGGTGTCAAGTTGTAAAATACCTTGCAAAAGTGATCTACGGAAAAATACCGCCTCTGCTATATGTCGCTTTTGCAAGAAATTTCGCGGCTGCTGGCACTTACCTTAAAAGGCTTTATAGGGTCTTCGCATGGGCAGGGCCTTCTACGTTTGTGAGTTTGCTTATCTCGAAATTTACCCCGGTTTTTATAACTTCAAGTTGGCAGGATCCCTAGTCTCCTTTAACGTGTACCCAATAGACCTTACATAGGGGTTTTGGCATTTCCCTGCCGTCTGAATGCAGCCATTGTGGCCGGGATTCAATCCCATGCCCTCTGCCTGAGCAGCGCAATGTCAAAGCCAGTACACTACGGTATTTTGCTGGCAGAAGGGTTTAGTTTCTGAATAATTTATTATCTCAACCTGTCGGTGTTGTTTTTAAAGGTATTTCATGTTTGTATTCTGTTGCTTCAATACTAGTAATTATTGTTAATGAAACGATGTGTCCACCTTTTTCCTATAACACTTGCTTCAATCGCCTGCTAATTATGACAGCTTATTCTCCTACAGTAATCCATATTCCCTTGAAACATAGGCATTCCATGAAACCACATATTTTTCAATAAGATTTATTCATTATCTCCTATGACCTGAATGCCGAACTTTTCTTATCTGGGGGAAGATAGGCAAATTTGCCTATGTGCCAACCTGTTGCATGAGTCAAGATAAATTATTGGCTTTACTTTTTCAGGTGCCCTGCTCGCTCTCACCCAAGCAACCCACTCCAGCGGTCTTCTCTCGGCAGACTGGATGCATCAAAATACCGTTAGAAGGTCCAATAAACACTGCTTGGGACATTTATGACTTGCTTTTACTTAAGCCGAAGGACTTCAGGCTTAATGAAAGCTCAAATGGGTGTACAGAAATACCTACGTAAAGTATACTTGTCTTTTTCACTTACAAGTACATGCCAATACTTTGCCTGACATTTTTCACCCCAAAATTACGCTTTACTGTGGATTTGTGAACAAACCATTACAGTAAAAAGCACTGCATTAAGACGAGTACAAGCAATCGAACAAATACTAAACTTGCAAGAATTACATTTGCATACTTGTAGTAAATATGAAAATGAGGTACAGTCTTCTTCAGGGTGCATTTTCTTGTAGGTCATACATAGAGAACATACTCGTGGGTCATACAAAACTTGTTCATGATGTATCACATCACTGTTGGCAGTGCTAATCAATTTATGCCGAAAATTGTGATCATCTTCGTATCAAGCAATGTACCAGGCAAACCTACATGTGAAAGTGGCATTCTTGTTGAAAACATAATGCAGATCTACTTCTCTTCAATGCTGATCGCAAATACACAAACGTACGAAACAGGTTTAAAGAGTAAATTATATTAGGCAACATCAATCCATTCTGAAAGGACCAAGTATGAATGTAGCAAGATATAGGTCTGAACAGGGGCAAACAGGTCTGGATTAGATAGGACGGGATTAAACGGGTCAGGATTAAACAGGATTTAAACGGGTCAGGATTAAACAGGATTTAAACGGGTCAGGTTTAAACAGGATTTAAACGGATCAGGTTTAAACAGGAATAAACAGGATTTAAACAGGTCAGGACTGAACAGGATCAAGCGGGGTCCCGTTCCATAACCCTATTTGATGAAACCCGTTTGAAAACAAATAGGATTTTCTAGTCTGTGCAGATTAAATATATTTAATCTGCACAGGACTTACTCCTCTCTGCCTGCGGTTTGCCCATCTCTATCTTTATTACAGGCACTGAAGTCGATGCCGAAAAGGAGCTTAGGCTGGCATGCAGTCCCGCAATTCACTTCACAGACCCGTACAGCCTCGAGCTTTGAACTGATTGAATTTTCAAGCTTTTTCTGTTTCGCAACGTGTTCTCGCACATGGACACTGCGGCACATGCGATAATGAAGGATATGTCTGCAAGACAAATGCTTTCTTCAAATGGGGTATGTTACAGCCGCCTGGTATTTAATCTGCACATGATTTACACCTCTCCGCGTGCCTTCTGCCCATCTCTAACTTTATTACAGGCGATGATGTGGACGCAGAATGGGAGCTTAGGCTGCCATGCAGTCCCACATTTCACTTCACAGACCGGCACAACCTATAACTGTCAAAGTATTGAATTTTTCAAGCTTTTTCTGTTTCGCTACGTGTTCTCGCACTTGGACACCGCGGCATACACAAAAAGGGGGAATATGTCTGCAAGACAAACGGATTCTTCAAATGCGGTATATTACAGCCGCCTACTATTTAATCAGCACAGGACTTACTCCTCTCTGCCTGCGGTTTGCGCATCTCTATCTTTATTACAGGCAATGAAGTCGATGCGGAATAGGAGGATAGGCTGCCATGCAGACCCACATTTCCCTTCTCAGACCGGTACAACCTCGAGCATTGAACTAATTGAATTTTCAAGCTTTTTTCTGTTTCGTAACGTGTTCTCGCACATGGACACTGCGGCACATGCGATAATGAAGGATATGTCTGCAAGACAAATGGTTTCTTCAAATCGATATGTTACAGCCACCTGGTATATAAAAAGCACAGGATTCACACCTCACTGCGTGCCATCTGTTCATCTCTATCTTTACTACAGGCAATGATGTCGATGCGGTATAGGAGCTTAGGCTACCATGCAGTCCCACATTTCACTTCACAGAGCGGTACAACCTATATCTTTCAAATAACTGAATTTTCAAGCTTTTTCTGTTTCGCAACGTGTTCTCGCGCTTGGACACTGCGGCGCACACAAAAAGGGAGAATATATCAGCAAGAAAACAATTTCTTCAAATGTGGTATGTTACAGCCACCTGGTATTTAATCGGCACAGGACTTACTCCTCTCTGTTTGCCATCTGCGCATCTCTACCTTTATTACCGGCAATGATGTCGGCGCGGAATAGGGGCTTAGGCTGCCATGCAGACCCACATTTCCCTTCACAGACCGGTACAACCTCGAGCTTTGAACTAAATGAATTTTCAAGCTTTTTCTGTTTCGCAACGTGTTCTCGCACATGGACACTGCGACACATGCGATAATGAAGGATATGTCTGCAAGACAAATGGTTTCTTCAAAAGCCGTATGTTACAGCCGCCTGGTATTTAATCTGCACAGGATCTACATTTCTCTGCGTGCCATCTGACCATCTCTATCTTTATTACAGGCAATGATGTCGAGGCGGAATAGGAGCTTAGGCTGCCATGCAGTCCTACATTTCTCTTCGCAGACCGGTACAACTTCGAACTTTCAACTAATTGAATTTTCAAGCTTTTACTGTTTCACAACGTGTTCTCGCGCATAGACACTACAGCACATGAAAGGAGGTATATGTCTGCAAGACAAATGGTTTCTTCAAATGATTTATGTTACAGCCGCATGGTAATAATTATGCACAGGATTTACTCTTCTCTGCGTGCTATCTGCGCACATCTGCCTTTATTACAGGCAATGATGTCGGCGCGGAATAGGGGCTTTGGCTGCCATGCAGTCCCACATTTCACATCACAGATCCGTACAGCCTCGAGCTTTGAACTAATTGAATGTTTCAACCTTTTTCTGTTTCGCAACGTGTTCTCGCACATGGACACTGCGGAACATGCGATATTGAAGGATATGTCTGCAAGACAAATGGCTTCTTTAAATGGGGTATCTTACAGCCACCTGGTATTTAGTCTGCACAGGATTTACTCGTCTCTGCGTGCCACCTGCCCACCTCTACCTTTATTACAGGCAATGATGTCGCCGCGGAATAGGAGCTTCGGCTTCCATGCAGTCGCACAGTTCACTTCCCAGACCGATACAACCTCGAACTTGCAACTAATTGAATGTTTCAAGCTTTTTCTGTTTTGCAACGTGTTCTCGCGCATGGACACTACGGCACATACAAAAAGGAGGGATATGTCTGCAAGAAAATGGTATCTTCAAATGCGGTATGTAACAGCCGCCTGGTATTTATTCTGCACAGGATTTACTTCTCTCTGCTTGCCATCTGCCCACTTCTACCTTTATTACAGGCATTGATGTCGACGCGGAATAGGAGCTTAGGCTGCCATGCAGTCCCACAGTTCACTTCCCAGGCCGGTACAACCTCAAACTTTCAACTCATTGAATGTTTCAAGCTTTTTATGTTTGCAACGTGTTCTCGCGCATGGACACTGCGGCACATAAAAAAAGGAGGGATATGTCTGCACGAAAATCGTTTCTTCAAAGTGGTATGTAAGAGCCGCCTGGTATTTATTCTGCACAGGACTTACTCCTCTCTGCGTGCCATCTATCCCCCTCTACCTTTATTACAGGCAATGATGTCGGCGCGGAATAGGAGCTTAGGTTGCCATGCAGTCCCACATTTCACTTAGCAGACCGGTACACCTCCAACTTTCAAGTAATTGAATGTTTCAAGCTTTTTCTGTTTTGCAACGTGTTCTCGCGCATGGACACTTCGACACATGCAAAAAGGCGGGATATGTCTGCAAGAAAATCGTTCCTTCAAATGCGATATGCTACAGCCGCCTTTTATTTATTCTGCACAGGATATGCTCCTGTCTGCGTGCCATCTGCCCCCCTCTACCATTAGTACAGGCAGTGATGTCAGCGCGGAATAGGAGCTTAAGTTGCCATGCAGTCCCGCATTTCACTTCCCAGACCGGTACAAACTCGAACTTGCAACTAATTGAATGTTTCAAGCTTTTTCTGTTTTGCAACGTGTTCTCGCGCATGGACACTTCGGCACATTCAAAACGGCGGGATATGTCTACAAGAAAATCGTTCCTTCAAATGCGATATGCTACAGCCGCCTGGTATTTATTCTGCACAGTATTTACTCCTCTCTGCGTGCCATCTGCCCATCTCTATCTTTATTCAGGCAATGATGTCGGCGCGGAATAGAAGCTTAGGCTGTCATGCCGTCCCGCATTCCGCTTCCCAGACCGGTACAAGCTCGAACTTTCAACAAATTGAATTTTTCAAGCTTTTTCTGTTTTGCTACGTGTTCTCGCGCATGGACACTTCGGCACATACAAAACGGCGAGATATGTCTACAAGAAAATCGTTCCTTCAAATGCGATATGCTACAGCCGCCTGGTATTTATTCTGCACAGTATTTACTCCTCTCTGCGTGCCATCTGCCCATCTCTACCTTTATTCAGGCAATGATGGCGACGCGGAATAGGAGCTTAAGCTGCCATGCTGTCCCACATTTCACTTTCCCGACCGGTACAACCTCGAACTTTCAACTAATGAAATTTTTCAAGCTTTTTCTGTTTTGCTACGTGTTCTCGCGCATGGACACTTCGGCACATACAAAAAGGCGGGATATGTCTGCATGAAAATCGTTCCTTCAAATGCGATATGCTACAGCCGCCTTTTATTTATTCTGCACAGGATATGCTCCTGTCTGCGTGCCATCTGTCCACCTCTACCTTTATTACTGGCAATGATGTCGGCGCGGAATAGGAGCTTAGGCTGCCATGCAGTCCCACGTTTCACTTCCCCGACCGCTACAACTTCGAACTTTCAACTAATTGAATTTTTCAAGTTTTTTTCTGTTTTGCAACGTTTTCTCGCCCATGGACACTGCAGCACATGAAAAAGATGGAATATGTCTGCAAGATAAATGGTTTTTTCGAATGCGCTATCTTACAGCCACTTGGTATTTAATCTGCACAGGCTTTACATCTATCTACGTGCCATCTGCCCATCTCTATCTTTATTACAGGCAATGATGTCGACGTGGAATAGGAGCTTAGGCTGCCAAGCAGTACCATATTTCCCTTCACGGACTGGTACAAAATCGAACCTTCGAATAATTGAATTTTGCAAGTTTTTTCTGTTTCGCAACGTGTTCTCGCCCATGGACACTGCTGCACATGCGATAATAAGGGACATGTCTGCAAGACAAATGGTTTCTTCAAAGCGGTATGTTACAGCTGCCTGGTATTTAATCTGCACAGGACTTACTCATCTCTGCGTGCCACCTCTGCCTTTATTACAGGCAATGATGTCGACGTGGAATAGGAGCTTAGGCTGCCAAGCAGTACCATATTTCCCTTCACGGACTGGTACAAAATCGAACCTTCAAATAATTGAATTTTGCAAGCTTTTTCTGTTTCGCAACGTGTTCTCGCCCATGGACACTGCTGCACATGCGATAATAAGGGACATGTCTGCAAGACAAATGGTTTCTTCAAAGCGGTATGTTACAGCCGCCTGGTATTTAATCTGCACAGGACTTACTCATCTCTGCGTGCCACCTCTGCCTTTATTACAGGCAATGATGTCGACGTGGAATAGGAGCTTAGGCTGCCAAGCAGTACCATATTTCCCTTCACGGACTGGTACAAAATCGAACCTTCAAATAATTGAATTTTGCAAGCTTTTTCTGTTTCGCAACGTGTTCTCGCCCATGGACACTGCTGCACATGCGATAATAAGGGACATGTCTGCAAGACAAATGGTTTCGTCAAAGCGGTATGTTACAGCCGCCTGGTATTTAATCTGCACAGGAGTTACTCATCTCTGCGTGCCACCTCTGCCTTTATTACAGGCAATGATGTCGACGTGGAATAGCAGCTTAGGCTGCCAAGCAGTACCATATTTCCCTTCACGGACTGGTACAAAATCGAACCTTCAAATAATTGAATTTTGCAAGCTTTTTCTGTTTCGCAACGTGTTCTCGCCCATGGACACTGCTGCACATGCGATAATAAGGGACATGTCTGCAAGACAAATGGTTTCTTCAAAGCGGTATGTTACAGCCGCCTGGTATTTAATCTGCACAGGACTTACTCATCTCTGCGTGCCACCTCTGCCTTTATTACAGGCAATGATGTCGACGTGGAATAGGAGCTTAGGCTGCCAAGCAGTACCATATTTCCCTTCACGGACTGGTACAAAATCGAACCTTCAAATAATTGAATTTTGCAAGCTTTTTCTGTTTCGCAACGTGTTCTCGCCCATGGACACTGCTGCACATGCGATAATAAGGGACATGTCTGCAAGACAAATGGTTTCTTCAAAGCGGTATGTTACAGCCGCCTGGTATTTAATCTGCACAGGACTTACTCATCTCTGCGTGCCACCTCTGCCTTTATTACAGGCAATGATGTCGACGTGGAATAGGAGCTTAGGCTGCCAAGCAGTACCATATTTCCCTTCACGGACTGGTACAAAATCGAACCTTCAAATAATTGAATTTTGCAAGCTTTTTCTGTTTCGCAACGTGTTCTCGCCCATGGACACTGCTGCACATGCGATAATAAGGGACATGTCTGCAAGACAAATGGTTTCTTCAAAGCGGTATGTTACAGCCGCCGGGTATTTATTCTGCACAGGACTTACTCATCTCTGCGTGCCACCTCTGCCTTTATTACAGGCAATGATGTCGACGTGGAATAGGAGCTTAGGCTGCCAAGCAGTACCATATTTCCCTTCACGGACTGGTACAAAATCGAACCTTCAAATAATTGAATTTTGCAAGCTTTTTCTGTTTCGCAACGTGTTCTCGCCCATGGACACTGCTGCACATGCGATAATAAGGGACATGTCTGCAAGACAAATGGTTTCTTCAAAGCGGTATGTTACAGCCGCCTGGTATTTAATCTGCACAGGACTTACTCATCTCTGCGTGCCACCTCTGCCTTTATTACAGGCAATGATGTCGACGTGGAATAGGAGCTTAGGCTGCCAAGCAGTACCATATTTCCCTTCACGGACTGGTACAAAATCGAACCTTCAAATAATTGAATTTTGCAAGCTTTTTCTGTTTCGCAACGTGTTCTCGCCCATGGACACTGCTGCACATGCGATAATAAGGGACATGTCTGCAAGACAAATGGTTTCTTCAAAGCGGTATGTTACAGCCGCCTGGTATTTAATCTGCACAGGACCTACTCATCTCTGCGTGCCACCTCTGCCTTTATTACAGGCAATGATGTCGACGTGGAATAGGAGCTTAGGCTGCCAAGCAGTACCATATTTCCCTTCACGGACTGGTACAAAATCGAACCTTCAAATAATTGAATTTTGCAAGCTTTTTCTGTTTCGCAACGTGTTCTCGCCCATGGACACTGCTGCACATGCGATAATAAGGGACATGTCTGCAAGACAAATGGTTTCTTCAAAGCGGTATGTTACAGCCGCCTGGTATTTAATCTGCACAGGACTTACTCATCTCTGCGTGCCACCTCTGCCTTTATTACAGGCAATGATGTCGACGTGGAATAGGAGCTTAGGCTGCCAAGCAGTACCACATTTCCCTTCACGGACTGGTACAAAATCGAACCTTCAAATAATTGAATTTTGCAAGCTTTTTCTGTTTCGCAACGTGTTCTCGCCCATGGACACTGCTGCACATGCGATAATAAGGGACATGTCTGCAAGACAAATGGTTTCTTCAAAGCGGTATGTTACAGCCGCCTGGTATTTAATCTGCACAGGACTTACTCATCTCTGCGTGCCACCTCTGCCTTTATTACAGGCAATGATGTCGACGTGGAATAGGAGCTTAGGCTGCCAAGCAGTACCATATTTCCCTTCACGGACTGGTACAAAATCGAACCTTCAAATAATTGAATTTTGCAAGCTTTTTCTGTTTCGCAACGTGTTCTCGCCCATGGACACTGCTGCACATGCGATAATAAGGGACATGTCTGCAAGACAAATGGTTTCTTCAAAGCGGTATGTTACAGCCGCCTGGTATTTAATCTGCACAGGACTTACTCATCTCTGCGTGCCACCTCTGCCTTTATTACAGGCAATGATATCGACGTGGAATAGGAGCTTAGGCTGCCAAGCAGTACCATATTTCCCTTCACGGACTGGTACAAAATCGAACCGTCAAATAATTGAATTTTGCAAGCTTTTTCTGTTTCGCGACGTGTTCTCGCCCATGGACACTGCTGCACATGCGATAATAAGGGACATGTCTGCAAGACAAATGGTTTCTTCAAAGCGGTATGTTACATCCGCCTGGTATTTAATCTGCACAGGACTTACTCATCTCTGCGTGCCACCTCTGCCTTTATTACAGGCAATGATGTCGACGTGGAATAGGAGCTTAGGCTGCCAAGCAGTACCACATTTCCCTTCACGGACTGGTACAAAATCGAACCTTCAAATAATTGAATTTTGCAAGCTTTTTCTGTTTCGCAACGTGTTCTCGCCCATGGACACTGCTGCACATGCGATAATAAGGGACACGTCTGCAAGACAAATGGTTTCTTCAAAGCGGTATGTTACAGCCGCCTGGTATTTAATCTGCACAGGACTTTCTCATCTCTGCGTGCCACCTCTGCCTTTATTACAGGCAATGATGTCGACGTGGAATAGGAGCTTAGGCTGCCAAGCAGTACCATATTTCCCTTCACGGACTGGTACAAAATCGAACCTTCAAATAATTGAATTTTGCAAGCTTTTTCTGTTTCGCAACGTGTTCTCGTCCATGGACACTGCTGCACATGCGATAATAAGGGACATGTCTGCAAGACAAATGGTTTCTTCAAAGCGGTATGTTACAGCCGCCTGGTATTTAATCTGCACAGGACTTACTCATCTCTGCGTGCCACCTCTGCCTTTATTACAGGCAATGATGTCGACGTGGAATAGGAGCTTAGGCTGCCAAGCAGTACCATATTTCCCTTCACGGACTGGTACAAAATCGAACCTTCAAATAATTGAATTTTGCAAGCTTTTTCTGTTTCGCAACGTGTTCTCGCCCATGGACACTGCTGCACATGCGATAATAAGGGACATGTCTGCAAGACAAATGGTTTCTTCAAAGCGGTATGTTACAGCCGCCTGGTATTTAATCTGCACAGGACTTACTCATCTCTGCGTGCCACCTCTGCCTTTATTACAGGCAATGATGTCGACGTGGAATAGGAGCTTAGGCTGCCAAGCAGTACCATATTTCCCTTCACGGACTGGTACAAAATCGAACCTTCAAATAATTGAATTTTGCAAGCTTTTTCTGTTTCGCAACGTGTTCTCGCCCATGGACACTGCTGCACATGCGATAATAAGGGACATGTCTGCAAGACAAATGGTTTCTTCAAAGCGGTATGTTACAGCCGCCTGGTATTTAATCTGCACAGGACTTACTCATCTCTGCGTGCCACCTCTGCCTTTATTACAGGCAATGATGTCGACGTGGAATAGGAGCTTAGGCTGCCAAGCAGTACCATATTTCCCTTCACGGACTGGTACAAAATCGAACCTTCAAATAATTGAATTTTGCAAGCTTTTTCTGTTTCGCAACGTGTTCTCGCCCATGGACACTGCTGCACATGCGATAATAAGGGACATGTCTGCAAGACAAATGGTTTCTTCAAAGCGGTATGTTACAGCCGCCTGGTATTTAATCTGCACAGGACTTACTCATCTCTGCGTGCCACCTCTGCCTTTATTACAGGCAATGATGTCGACGTGGAATAGGAGCTTAGGCTGCCAAGCAGTACCATATTTCCCTTCACGGACTGGTACAAAATCGAACCTTCAAATAATTGAATTTTGCAAGCTTTTTCTGTTTCGCAACGTGTTCTCGCCCATGGACACTGCTGCACATGCGATAATAAGGGACATGTCTGCAAGACAAATGGTTTCTTCAAAGCGGTATGTTACAGCCGCCTGGTATTTAATCTGCACAGGACTTACTCATCTCTGCGTGCCACCTCTGCCTTTATTACAGGCAATGATGTCGACGTGGAATAGGAGCTTAGGCTGCCAAGCAGTACCATATTTCCCTTCACGGACTGGTACAAAATCGAACCTTCAAATAATTGAATTTTGCAAGATTTTTCTGTTTCGCAACGTGTTCTCGCCCATGGACACTGCTGCACATGCGATAATAAGGGACATGTCTGCAAGACAAATGGTTTCTTCAAAGCGGTATGTTACAGCCGCCTGGTATTTAATCTGCACAGGACTTACTCATCTCTGCGTGCCACCTCTGCCTTTATTACAGGCAATGATATCGACGTGGAATAGGAGCTTAGGCTGCCAAGCAGTACCATATTTCCCTTCACGGACTGGTACAAAATCGAACCGTCAAATAATTGAATTTTGCAAGCTTTTTCTGTTTCGCGACGTGTTCTCGCCCATGGACACTGCTGCACATGCGATAATAAGGGACATGTCTGCAAGACAAATGGTTTCTTCAAAGCGGTATGTTACAGCCGCCTGGTATTTAATCTGCACAGGACTTTCTCATCTCTGCGTGCCACCTCTGCCTTTATTACAGGCAATGATGTCGACGTGGAATAGGAGCTTAGGCTGCCAAGCAGTACCATATTTCCCTTCACGGACTGGTACAAAATCGAACCTTCAAATAATTGAATTTTGCAAGCTTTTTCTGTTTCGCAACGTGTTCTCGCCCATGGACACTGCTGCACATGCGATAATAAGGGACATGTCTGCAAGACAAATGGTTTCTTCAAAGCGGTATGTTACAGCCGCCTGGTATTTAATCTGCACAGGACTTTCTCATCTCTGCGTGCCACCTCTGCCTTTATTACAGGCAATGATGTCGACGTGGAATAGGAGCTTAGGCTGCCAAGCAGTACCATATTTCCCTTCACGGACTGGTACAAAATCGAACCTTCAAATAATTGAATTTTGCAAGCTTTTTCTGTTTCGCAACGTGTTCTCGCCCATGGACACTGCTGCACATGCGATAATAAGGGACATGTCTGCAAGACAAATGGTTTCTTCAAAGCGGTATGTTACAGCCGCCTGGTATTTAATCTGCACAGGACTTACTCATCTCTGCGTGCCACCTCTGCCTTTATTACAGGCAATGATGTCGACGTGGAATAGGAGCTTAGGCTGCCAAGCAGTACCATATTTCCCTTCACGGACTGGTACAAAATCGAACCTTCAAATAATTGAATTTTGCAAGCTTTTTCTGTTTCGCAACGTGTTCTCGCCCATGGACACTGCTGCACATGCGATAATAAGGGACATGTCTGCAAGACAAATGGTTTCTTCAAAGCGGTATGTTACAGCCGCCTGGTATTTAATCTCCACAGGACTTACTCATCTCTGCGTGCCACCTCTGCCTTTATTACAGGCAATGATGTCGACGTGGAATAGGAGCTTAGGCTGCCAAGCAGTACCATATTTCCCTTCACGGACTGGTACAAAATCGAACCTTCAAATAATTGAATTTTGCAAGCTTTTTCTGTTTCGCAACGTGTTCTCGCCCATGGACACTGCTGCACATGCGATAATAAGGGACATGTCTGCAAGACAAATGGTTTCTTCAAAGCGGTATGTTACAGCCGCCTGGTATTTAATCTGCACAGGACTTACTCATCTCTGCGTGCCACCTCTGCCTTTATTACAGGCAATGATGTCGACGTGGAATAGGAGCTTAGGCTGCCAAGCAGTACCATATTTCCCTTCACGGACTGGTACAAAATCGAACCTTCAAATAATTGAATTTTGCAAGCTTTTTCTGTTTCGCAACGTGTTCTCGCCCATGGACACTGCTGCACATGCGATAATAAGGGACATGTCTGCAAGACAAATGGTTTCTTCAAAGCGGTATGTTACAGCCGCCTGGTATTTAATCTGCACAGGACTTACTCATCTCTGCGTGCCACCTCTGCCTTTATTACAGGCAATGATGTCGACGTGGAATAGGAGCTTAGGCTGCCAAGCAGTACCATATTTCCCTTCACGGACTGGTACAAAATCGAACCTTCAAATAATTGAATTTTGCAAGCTTTTTCTGTTTCGCAACGTGTTCTCGCCCATGGACACTGCTGCACATGCGATAATAAGGGACATGTCTGCAAGACAAATGGTTTCTTCAAAGCGGTATGTTACAGCCGCCTGGTATTTAATCTGCACAGGACTTACTCATCTCTGCGTGCCACCTCTGCCTTTATTACAGGCAATGATGTTGACGCGGAATAGGAGCTGAGGCTGCGATGCTGTCCCACATTTCACTTCAAATACCTGTACAACCTCGAACTTTGAACTAATTGAATTTTTCAAGCTTTTTTTTGTTTCGCCACGTGGTCTCGCGCATAGACACTGCAACACATGAAAGGAGGTATATATCTGCAAGACAAATGGTTTCTTCATGGATGGATGGATGGATGGATGGAATGTAGGAGCGTCCCTTTTGCAACGGGGCGATGGCAGTTGCCACCATGCTCAGATTTTCTTTTGCCTTTTGTTTTTATCTGTGTTGTGTGTTATTGAATTTCTAGATTTTCTTTATATACGTTTTCCTACCCTTTTAACCTTATTTCACCTCTCTGCTTTTGAGCCACCAATCCTCCAATCGCCTTTTGCTAATTTCCACCGCACCTTTATTTACATGACTATCATTATCTCCGAAGCCTAGGGCCTCAGGAAAGGTGAATGTGGCCGCATCGACATCGGGATTGATACCATCACGTTTTAGTATGAGGTGTTCCATTGTTTCTACATATTTACCACACACAGTACGGTGTCTTCTTCTTCGTTAAATTTCTTTTTATAGCTCCGCATTCTAAGACATCCTGATCTAGTTTCAAAGAGTAGGGCACTGCCTCTTGAGTTATCATAAAACGCTTCCTTCCTGATCTGCTGTTTCCAGTATCGATATAGTTCTACACTATGCTTCTTTTCCATTGAATTTATCCAATTCTTACCTTCCGCATTTTTTACCTGTCGTTTATTGCTCTGTCCTTTTTCGTCCTCGTGTCTGGCATACTTACTGGTTAGCTTCCTAGTTCTTTTCCGCCATTGTGAGGCAACGCTCTTTCTGTATAGGTATTTAAACACCTTAGCTGCCCACCTGTTATCATCCAATTTCCACAGACGTTTTTCGTATATGATTTTACTCATAGCTTCCCGTGCTTCGAATGATGCCCAGCCCATATCTCGCTGTACTGCTTCGTTTGTGGTTTTCCCGTGGGCACCTAGTGCTAACCTTCCCACAGCTCTCTCATTTACTTCTAGTCTCGACTGAACCTCTGCCCTTGAACACAGGACCGCATTCCCACAAGTAAGCCCCGGCACCACTACTCCCTTCCAAATGCCTCTCAGTGCCTCATACCTGTTGTAACCCCACAGTGCCTTATGTGTCATTATCCCGGAATCTCTTCGCCTTTTTGCTATTAGAGACTGTTCGTGCTTTTCCGTGTACATCTGCCCTTTGTTTATCCATACCCCGAGATACTTGTATTCGGCCACTCGGGGTATTTCGTGGCTTTGTATTGTAAGCACCTGATCAGTTGTATCGTTGAAAAACATCCTACCGGACTTAGCTGCACTAAAATTCAAACCTAAACTGTCTCCTTCGTCCCCACAGTAATTAACCAGAGTTTGCAAATCTTCCTGGCTATCTGCTAACAGTACAATATCGTCCGCATACATTAAAGCCGGTAGTCGTTGCTCAACAACCTTGTCGCCTAATCTGTACGACAGATTATACCCTAGATTGCTTTGTTGTAACCTTCTTTCCATGCATATCATATAAAGCATGAACAGCAGCGGTGATAGAGGACAACCTTGCCTTAATCCTTTGTGAACCTCGACAGTTGTCGTACTCTTGATTCCTTCCCATGTTATTTCAACATTATTTTCTCGGTATAGTTCCTGTAGAAAATCAATTACCTCATTACCGATACCTTCAGCTTTTAATATGTTCCACAGGAGTTCCCTATTCACATTGTCGTGAACGCAAAGCAGGTCATCAGCACGCTTATATTTAGAATCCCTGGGGCCGTATTCTGTAGCGGTTCGCTTTGGAACCGTTTCCTTTTGGCCGTTGCCATTGGTCGGCGCTTCGTTGTCGTCATCCCTGGTGGGCGGGACAACAAATTTTGTTGACGTCACAGAGCTTGTCAGTCATCTGGAAAGGAACCGGTTGCCTGCTACGAGAGGAACCGCGGAGAAGTGGTTTGCTCGAGGGTCACGCGCGGTGGCGATATGATGTCGAGGGTTCCCCGCGCAACCGTGGCTGCCGGCTAGTCTCGCGCCAGCTGACGAGCCGGCACCTAGACGAGACGAGACAGAGATGGCAATGGCGGCTCCTTTGATTGTGCTGCTGGCGAGCGCCGAAATTCAACGAAGCGACGAGAGGCAACGATGCGACCCGTTCGGCATGGCCGAAGAAGAGTTTTGAAGGCATTTTAGGCACTCCAAAGACATAGTGCGACGCCTTTGTGATGACCTAGAAGGACATCTCGGACCTCAAAGATTTCGTGGTGTCGACACTACCATAAAAGTGCTGTGTGCGCTGCGGTATTTTGCCACCGGGAGCTATCAACAATGCGCCGGGAATGAAGAAGCGATTGCACTGTCGCAACCTTTGGTCAGCCGGATTATTACAGCCGTCGCCAAGGCCATTGCGCTTGTGGGCAAATAAAAAGGATGGGTTAGATTCCCATCCACGGCGCAACAGAAAGCAGCCATCAAGGAAGGCTTTCTTAGCCGTGGAAAAATTCCAGGAGTTGTAGGATGTGTGGACGGGGGTCTAACAGCCATCGTTCGCCCTAAGAAGCTCGGCCCCGGCGAAACGGAATCGTACTGGAGCCTTAAAGGGTATTACGCCCTCAACTGCATGGTCGTGAGTATTGTTCATTGACAAATATTTTCGATATGTGCTTGCGCGAGTGCGCGTTGTAAAAAACTTCTTTTCGTTATTTTTCATAAATCGCCGGTAATACATGCGTTCCTATTCGAGAAAGTAGCATTTGTGTTGTATGTGTATTGACGACTCTGATTTTGCATAGAACACGGCCGCACTTTTTCAGTGCTCTGTAATCACAGTTGAATAGCCTTTTCGATGCTACAATGTAAACACATAACGGCGCGACGTAAACCGGAATAGACGCCGTAGCAAGTGAAGGGAGTCTTCGTGTGCGAGCGATCGTAGCAGAAGACGAGCCCTTGTTATTCTTATTCGACGTAAAACTAAAGCATTGTGGCCAACAGACTGCAAACGTGAAAAGGAGCATCCCATCAATGAAAATGGTGTGAGGGAGAATGAGAATGTGTGGACACCCATTTGGCCTAGCTGTTAATAGAGCACATGCTGTTTCCGCGTTCTTTCGCTTGTAATAGGCACTTTGTCTGAAAAAATAAACACCGGTGGCACTTTTTCTGTAATTTTCTCCTTTTCTGTAATTGTGTTCACTGACTGAACACTAACTGATTGGCAAGTACTGTTGTAAGCAAACGCTTATGCTAGATATTTGTTGCAGTGGCATTGACACCTTCTCTTTGCTTTCCCTTATGAGGTGTGCGACGCGATGCTGAATATCCTGGCACCGACGGACCCACGGTTTCCGGGATCGTGCCACGATTCTTTCGTTGGGAGGCATTTCGGCATTTCGCCGCCGCCTCACTCGTGGCCTGTTACTTCATGGAGAAGTCTTGCTTGGTAAGTGCACCTAAAGTAGCAGTGCTTCTTCCACATGTAAAGCATACACAGTCAAATAGTTTTGCATCCTAGCAAGCTTTAAGAAAGCGTGATTTTCTTGAAATGTGTTGTGAATGCAGCAGCACCTAATGAATCTGCAGCGACTGTCAAGAGAAACAAGTATTTCTTATAAGGCAGATATTTTTACCAGCATGTATACAACAGCTGGCATGTTATGCTGTTTATTTATTAATTTCAATACACTGAATGCCACGTGGAGCGTTACAGGCAGTGGTGGAATTCTACAGAACACGTCGAAATGGCAGTTTTCAAGTATGGTGGAAAAGGGTTGGTGACAATGGACTCTGGGAGCTGCTCCCTGGTCACTGTCCTTGGAAGAAAGGAATAGGCGTGTACGTGAAACTTTCGGCATCGACGTTAGTGATCGGTGTAGTATATATTGTAGAATGGTGCAAGTTGCGCCATTTTTCTTTGTGTCGCAATATGTGCGATTTTTTTTGTTGCAGCGACATGCGGTGCAGGACTGATTAGAAAGGATCAAACAGGTAGCTCGATTTTGGGTACCTTCATGAGAAGAGGTACGAAAGGCAGAGCAAGGATCCCTGATACTGGCAGAATATTCGAGAGTAAACCTTAGAAGTGTTTTATAAAATAACACTTCTGAAGAGAGAAGAGCTAATAAGTTTTAGTGGAGGATGTACATTTTGAGAGGGGCAAATGGGTTGAACGGAGCAGAAAACCACGAGTATGAAATAAATATTACATGTCCAACTTAACCTGAGGATTAGATTTACAGCCAAGACAACAGGTGAAATTGGGCTTTTGTTTAAAATCAGTCGAACTTTCTTTACAACTTTCCGGGAAGGACAATGTTTGATAGATATTGCAACAATAAATCCAAGACCCGCTGCTGTTGTAAAAGGGCCCTGGCGTAGACTGTGTTCTTGCATTGTGCCTAATGTATCAATGTTCGTTCACTGACATGCAACATTTACAGGGGACTCTGGGTACCCGCTGGAGCCATGGATCATGACTCCTGTGCCTGGTCACCCAAATCTCCTCATGGCAGAGGGGCGCTATAATGAGGCACATGCATCAATGCGAAATGCCGTTGAGCGGTGCATAGGAATCGTCAAGAGCAGCTTCCGATGCTTGCAGAGGTATCGGGTGGTCCACTACTCGCCTCAGAAAGCAGCCAGTATTTTTGCAGCTTGTGTAGCGCTGCATAACCTCTGCCTTGCAGCAGGCGTGCCTTTGCCAGATGACCCAGATGACGATGGTGCACATGACGATAGCGCACAGGGGCCAGCCCAGGCACAAGTGCCGCTTCAAGTACAGGTGCCACCGCAGATGCACCCTGTACAGCCTTCTCGAGCTTTGTTTCAAAGAGGCCGTGTGGTTCGCGAATCCATAGTTGGTGTGTTTCGGCTGCCCAGAAATTTGCGCATTGCCTACTTGCAAAGTGTGCGCCGGCGCATTCGCTGGCAAATGAGGCGGAGGCATGTGCAGGTGTAACATGTTTTATTTTTCTTTTCATGAAAGTAAATGGGCCACGCACTTCAACATAACACATTGCGTGTGCTCACATGTGACTAATCATAGTATGCTGCATACTGCAGTAGTGAAAAACACACGATTTGTCTATGTTGAGCATGACAGATACACATGCGGTGACAAATAACCATGTGCCATTACGTTACTCCTTTGCTTTGCTTACTGTGCTATTGAATATTGTCTCGCCAGAGAATTTTCTTTAAATAAAGGTTATTTCCAAGGTGAATGGCAACCAATCTTGCATTGTTCAATATTGCTTTGTGATGCCTATATTACTCTGCAGTATGCATTGTTTCAAAGCTGAAGATGTCTGTTCATCTGTGACAGGCAAGCACAGCATGAGTTACACAGCAACTGAAATGTCGTTCAGAGCAATCTGTATAGCACATATTGAAACGTATAGCAACAAACGAGGCATGTCAAGCACTTTTTGGAGCAGGATTTCTTTAAATTGCAGACACTCATGCTTGCTACTGCTTTGTTTAAACTCAAGAGTTGCTTCAACATTGCATTTCTTGCACGCTTGATTACACATAATGCTCGTAATTGCTGCTTAACAAGCTGCAACTACGCTATAACACAATATAAACAAAATCATGGCAATGAAACATTTTTTTTATTTATTTTATTCATTGGGTACCTGCTTCGCCAATCAGGCATTACAGCAGGGAGGGTACAACTCATATAAATGAACACTCAAAATTACATTCATAAAGCATGGCAGAAATCATCATTTGAACAAATATAGACACTGTCAGATGGTAGACTATTCCAATCTCTTGTAGTACGAACAAAGAAAGAGTAGCGGAAAGCGTCGCTTTTAACCCTCTATTGCATGGCGCCCCATATTTGGCACATACCGGTTACCATTCTTTTTCACGTGTCTGAGATTCGCAGCTGAGAATGTGATGCCGTCAGAGTAATTTTCATAGTTATGCGCACTTATTATGGACAAGTGCTGCCATCTCTTGAGCGATACGCAAAACAGAGGTGATGTAGATTTTGGGAAGCGACGTATAACTCGGAGGGGGCAAACACGAGCAATTGTTTTTTTTTTCTCTGAAACTTTTGACCGCAGAAACATAGAAAAATTGTTTTGGCATATTTTTTGGTCTCACCAATCCAAGGCAGTTACTAGTTTTCTCAATTTTGCCTGCAACTACAGCAGAGAAACGGACATCGGTGTGTGCCATATTTGGCACAGTATGAACTTGAAATACAAGATATGGTAAATGCTGCCATCTGTTCAATAGCCCGAAGCTGCAGGTCACTCTATCACAAGATGGAATTTTGTCGATCGGTATGGTACGGTGAGAAAGGGAACTGAAATGTAAAGGATGTGGTACTTTAGAGGCGCTCACAAGCGCGATAGATGACGTGGAGTTATTGTGTGTGCGTTGATACGATAAACGTGCCGTGACATTTCTGTCGAGCTTTGTTGGGAGAGATCCAGTCCAAAAGACTAAGCGCTGGTTTACCTCCACCGAGGTGTTTCACGAAATTGATTGCCCCAGCGTAGTAAAGGTCCACAACAGGCACATGGGTGGTGTCGACCTGCTGGACTCACTGTTTGGACTTTACCGCATACATATCAGAGGTCGAAGAAAAGGCACTTTCAAATTTTTACGCCTATGCTAGACTTATCGGTAGTAACAGCATGGGTATTGTACAGGAGGTTGCAGGAGCAGCTTAGGAGGAGACAAGTACTACCACTGGCTCAATTAAAAGCAGAAATTGCAGAATGCCTTACCTAGCATAACAAGTGCCTACCCAACAAGCGACCAGGAAGGACTTCTAGTCAAGACATCGAATTTCAGGTTCAAGTAAAAAAAGCACAGGGACCAGCGGCCGCAATGACACTCAAAGACGACCGATCTGACCAAGTCGGCCACTGGCCAGAATTTTACGAGAAGAAACAAAGATGTAAGCGGCCACCTTGCACAAACAAGTCATTGGTAAGATAGAGGAAGTGAAACATTCATCTGTGCCTGAACACAGCAAACAACTGTTTCATTTCATTCCCCACATCGCACTAGAAAGACCACCGTTCGTGAAGCTTTGTTTTCCGCGCATGACAGCAAGAGCGCTCAGCCCTCTTCATGGTGTGCCATATTTGGCACAAAGCTTTATCTTTATTATTACAGTCGCTATAACTCTGCAACTTTTTGTATGTTGGTTCATTCAATCAATAATGAAAGCTGAAAAAATGACTTTTTCGTAATTCATGGTATAGAGGGTAAAAAGGAATCTCACATATTTTTAATTTGTGATCTCGCCTTTTAGAAACATATGTGGGCGGCTGAAACTACAATTTCCTGGCTATCCCCAAATTTAAGAAATTTTAATCTGAGACTTCAACGACGGTGTACATGAAGATGCCAATTTAATGCTTTTTTGCTTTCTGTCATGCTAAGCATCCTGTCATAATTGCCAAGGACAAACCGAGCTGCTCTGTTCTGCACTTTTTCTAGTTTTATCTGCAAGTTCTGTAGTATATGGATCCCAGCAAACACATGCATACTCCACTGTACTGTGGACGTGTGTAAAATACAGTTGCTCCCTAAGTTTCTTTGGCAAGCTACTAAGGTTACGTTTCAAGAAACCTAATGCTCCGACAGCCTTGTTTATAACATGAGTAACGCTTCTATTCTACCTTAGATCGGCAGAAAAAAATACTCTTAAGTATTTATATTCTGACACTTGTTCAAGAGTAGCATTATTTATTGTGTTATGATTGGTGTCGTACGAGCGCTTCTCGGTAAAGGTGACGTGGACACTCTTTTTCTCGTTCAGTGACATTTTCCATTTTTCACACCATGTGGCAATCAAATCCAAATCATGTCGTAGTGCTTGTTGGTCAGATTCGCTGTTGATGACCCTATACACTATACAGTCATTCGCAAACATTCTAAATATTTATTTATTTATTTACATGTACCTTACAGGCCTTCGAGAAGGTATAGTGTAAGGATGAAAATACGGTAACATATTAGTATGGAATCGGGAAAGAAATAAACATCAGCATAATGAAAGGAGTACGCACAGAACACGGAAAATTAATACATTAGCAAATACAATATGTAGAGCAATAACAATAAATGATAAACAACAACATAATAGCATAATTACATTGTAAACGTTTTTGCATGTTATACGGTAGTAAGTATTGTAAAAAAATTGGGACCACTGAAATTCTCTAACTTGTAGAAAAAATGCAAGAAAGTTACAAAAGACATGGCATGTTTAGACGGTTGAAACGGCATATTGATCGGTTAGCAGATTGTGAAATGCAGTGTGTTTAGATTGGCATGCAATGGTATCTGGTAGTGCATTGCATAAACGGACCGCACGGGGCAAAGCGTAAAAATTTAAAGCGTGTGTGTGGCCACATATTCGGGTGTAGCTGAACTGATTGTACAGTCGTTATGACGTCAAGGATGCTTTTTCAGGTTTGAAAAGGTTAGGCCAACTGAGTGAACAACAGCAGGGAAATATCACGACGAGAAGTTAGTGGTTGCAAAGAAAGATCGATTTTTATTTGCGTTGCACTTGACTGGTTACTATAATTTTTGGAAATGAAATGGCTCGCTCTATTCTGGATGCTCTCCAGGAGTTCGATGAGGTAATTTGGTGAGGAGACCATATACAAGAGGCGTACTCAATTTGTGGCCGTACAATGGTTACGTAAGCTAGTTTTCGTAGTGGTGAAGGTGCACTTCTTAAGTTGCGGCGCCGAAATCCTAATGATCAGGAGGCGTTAGCTGAAATGGAGGTGATGTGTTTAGTCCATGGAAGGTTGTGTGTAAGGAGGACTCCTAAGTACTTATATTCTGTAGTATGGTCACTTATGTTAGAATCCAGATGATAAGAAAAGTGAGAGTTAACAGTTTTTCGAGAGAAGGAAACTACTTTGCACTTCGACACGTTTAGGGACATGAGCCACGTAGCACACCAATCACTGATATGTGCAAGATCATTTTGGAGTGCCGCGTGGTAGGAGGGACAGTTAATGGAACGGTACACAATGCAGTCGTCATCAAATTATCGTACAGAAGATGATATATTGTTCGGTGAGTCGTTAATGTAAATTAAAAAGAGAAGAGGCCCAAGTACACTGCCTTGAGGTACACCAGAGGTGACGTCAGAGAGGCCAGAGGAAAAGTTAGAAACAACAGTGAACTCTTCGCGATTAGTAAGTAAATTACGAATCCATAATAGGGTTAGTGAGTCGAGTTTAATTGCTGAGAGCTTTGATATCAGGCGACTATGGGCTACACGATCGAATGCTTTCCGGAAATCCAAAAAGATGCAGTCAATTTGTTTATTATTCTTCATATGAAAGTGTAAGTCTGACGTGAATTCCAGTAGTTGGGTTTCGCAAGAAAATCCTTTTCGTAAAGCATGCTGTAAATGATGATGTAATGCCCGAAGTGATGTCATTATTGAACAACAAAAATAAAAGTGGTCCTAAAACTGATCCCTGGGGTATCCCAGAAGTCACTGGTACGTAATTCAGAGGAACATCCGTTGAGAGCCACAGACTTCTGTCTTGAGCGAAGATACTCGGCAATCCATGCGATAACCTTCTCACCAAATTTGTAAAGTCGAAGTTTAGCGATCAGTAGACTATGCGCAACGACGTCAAAAGCTTTTTTGAAATCCAGACATATACAATCAACAATTTGTGTCTTGTCGACTGCTGAGACTAGCTCATTAGTTAATGCAACCAATTGTGGCATACACGAAAAACCCTGCCGAAACCCATGCTGACTAGGAGGAAGAAGGTTATTGTTATCAAGATGGGACATGATGCAGGTATACACATGTGCCATAATCTTACATACAATGCTGGTTAAGGATACTGGTCTGTAATTCTCAACTCTGTCCTTCTGTCCACTCGTATGAATTGGCACCACTCGCGCTAGTTTCCAATCACCAGGAACAACGCTGTTATTTAAGGAATTTTGAAATAAGCGACAGAAGTACAAACATAAGATGCCCGAGCAATTTATAAGGAATGACGTGGGGATATCATCCGGACCACGCACTTTTGTTGGTTTCAAACACTAATAATCGCTCGATGCTCGTCACTAAAGACAACCTCAGACATTTCACTGGCGCCGACCGGAAAATCAACTCTATTAACTCCACTAATGTTTGAATGAGTAGACTGAAATACTGATGAAAAGTATTTAACAAAAATGCCGACCTTACTTGAGTCGTCATTAACAATTCTGTCGGACCAGTGCACGCGTGCAACAGAAGTGCCATCCTTACCGTTTCTCTTAACATATTTCCCAAATTCCTTAGGATCGTCCACTAATCTCTGTCCCAAGTTAGCAAAGTATGTGCGTTTAGCAGATCCAGCGAGCTCTCTAAAGCTACGTTTTAACTCAACTGAATGTGACGACTATCCGATTTCTTAGTTTTAATCTGCCGATAGATTCTTCTAATTTTTCGTAATAAGGAACGGAGTTGACAGTGAAACCATGGCTTATCTTTTTCTCGTTTGGAAGACAGAGTTCAAAGGGGAACAAAGTCATCTCGCAGTTCAAAAAGCTTGTTTCTAAGTACCCCCCATAACTCTTCCACGTTTAATTCATCAGCCAATGTGTCAAAAGTAGGAAAATAAGATTCAAGTGCCGATTTTAGTGCAGCGTAGTTAGCCCTATTATATGCAGACACAGTTCTAGGAGGTTTTTTTGATACATACACATTCTGAAGGATAGTGTCGGCTACAATACCGTTATGATCGCTTATACCAGGCAAAACACGTACATTTGATACAATGCTTGGTGTATCACAATACAACAGATCAAGCACATTACCAGTGCTGTCATTACGCGAAGGGTCTTTTACGAACTGATGGAGCATATCTTCGTGCACAAACTCGAGGAAAGCTGTATATTGGCTGCCCCTTCTGTTCACAGATGCAAAAACAGCAAATATGTTGTTATGGGGTTAAAACAGTCAGACGTGTATTTACAGAATATTTACAATAATTATAGCAGCTGACAAGATGGTAGACAGTGCGCGAAGACCAGATCATCGTCGTCTTCCAACGATGAATAAAACATCTCCTTCGTCAGCGTGTCACATGACCCCCGAGGCTGAAGCACCGGCTCGGTGCTGGTTAGGAGGCGGGCGAGTGACACTACTTAAGACGGGCGATGTGGACCACGTCGGAGCGAAGGTGAGCCATGGTTGGCTCACGAGGGGCGATTTCGTACGTGATGTCAGGCACTTGACGCAAGACACGGTAAGGGACGGAGTAGCGTGAAAGTAACTTCTCCGAAAGGCCACGCGTCGCGACAGCGACCAAAGGAGAACCAGGGCGCCCGGTGTGCAATGGACGTCACGATGGCGGCCGTCATATAAGCGCCGCTGATTGTCCTGCGACTCCACAAGTCGACGTCGAGCAATATGGCGTGCTTCTTGTGCTTTGAGGATGGCATCATGGGCGCATTCGGGTGTGGAATTCAGACTAGCAGGCAGAACGGTGTCGAAAGGTAACGTAGGGTCGCGGCAAAGCAAGAGGAAGAACGGAGAGAAGCCTGCGATATCTTGGCGAGAATTATACGCGAAAGTAACGAACGGCAGCGCATCGTCCCAGTCGCGATGGTCATCGGAGACATACATGGACAGCATGTCAGTAAGGGTGCGGTTAAGGCGCTCAGTTAGACCGTTCGTTTGTGGATGGTAAGCAGTAACAAGTTTGTGTTTAGTCGCGCACGAGTATAGAGTGTCATTGACAACTTCAGAAAGAAAGTAGCGGCCTCGGTCGATGAGGAGCTGCCGAGGGGCGCCGTGGTGAAGGATGACGTTTTCTAGGAGGAAGTCGGCACCATCGGTCGCACAGCTTGTCGGGAGAGCCCGTGTGATTGCATATTGGGTGGCGTAGTTTGTTGCTACAGCAATCCACTTGTTTCCCGAAGCAGACGTAGGAAAATGGCCTACAAGATCAACACCTACACGGAAGAATGGTTCTGATGGTACGTCAAGTGGTTGAAGGTGACCAGCAGGCAGTCTGGTCGGCTTTTTGCGTTGTTGACAAGGATCGCACACGGCGACATAACGGCAGATGTCAAGGTATAGACCAGGCCAAAAGAAGAGCCGACTAATGCGGTCATAAGTTTGTGACACACCAAGGTGACCTGCAGTCGGCACATCATGAAGCTGGGCGAGAACAGTCTGACGCAGATGCTCAGGCAGAACGAAGAGTCGGGCAGGGCCGTCCGGGCGCATGTTAGAGCGGTACAATATACCATCTTGAAGTTCAAACATGTGAAGGGAAAGACCGGGCATCATTGAAGCGAGCCGTTGAATAAGGTGTTGCAAGGAGGCGTCCCGGTGTTGTTCGGCTCCAATGACGCGAAACGCCGCCAGAGAGAGAACGGTGACAGGCATGCCGTCCGCAGAAACGTCAGGAGGGTCAACAGGATGGCGCGACAAGCACTCCGCATATTGATGTCACCGGCCGGTCTTGTATACAACTGAATAGTTGTATTCTTGAAGGTGCAGAGCCCAGCGGCCTGAAGGATCTTTGAGGGACGAAAGCCAGCACAGAGCGTGGTGATCAGTGGTGACTGTGAATTGGCGGCCGTACAAATAGGGGCAGAATTTACGCACTGCCCAAACGAGAGCCAGACATTCGAGTTCGGTGATAGAATCGCTCTCCGCAGAGGAAAGAAGGCGGCTGGCGTAGGCAATAACACGTTCCCGCCCTAGTTGTTTCTGTGCCAAGATAGCTCCAATACCGCGGCCACTGGCATCGGTACGGACTTATGTTGGAGCTGATGCATCAAAGTGAGCGAGAATGGGCAGAGACGTAAGCAGCCCAATCAGCTCGGTGAAAGCACCAGCTTGCTCAGGGCCCCAAAGGAATGCAGCGTCTTTCTTGAGGAGCTGATTGAAAGGGCGCGCAACGTTCGCAAAATTTTGGACAAACCGACAGAAGTAAGAGCAAAGGCCCAAGAAGCTGCGAACATCCTTGGCACATGTTGGAACGGGAAAGTCTTTGACTGCCCGTATTTTATCTTGATCAGGGCGTACACCAGAAGAATCGACGAGATGCCGGAGCACAGAAATTTCACGACGACCGAAGTGGCACTTGGACGAATTTAGTTGTAGCCCCGCCTGACGGAAAACAGATACGATCATCGAGAGGCGCTTGAGGTGTCGGAGAAAAGTCGGAGAAAGTCGGAGAAAAAACGATCACGTCACCCAGGTAACAGAGGCAGACTTGAAACCGTGTAGGAAGGCGTCCACCATTCGTTCAAATGTGGCCGGGGCATTACATAAACCGAAAGCCATCACTTCGAACTGATACAGGCCATCGGGAGTAATAAAAGCAGTCTTCTCGCGGTCCATGTCCTCGACGGCAATTTTCCTGCAGCCGGAGCCGCCGCAAAGGTCGATGGACGAAAAATATTGTGCTCCATGCAGGCAATCCAGGGCATCGTCAACGCGTGGTAGCGGATAGACGTCTTTCTTTGTTACCTTGTTGAGGTGCCGATAATCGACGCAAAATCGCCAACTGTTGTCCTTTTCAACTAGTACAACAGGGGATGCCTATGGGCTGCAAGAAGGTTCGATGATGTCTCGAGAAAGCATCTTGTCAACTTCTTGTTAGGTGATACATCGCTCACTACGCCAGACGCCGTAGGGTCGCCTATGGATCGGGCTTGCATCAGCGGTGTTTATTTATGTTTTACGACAGATGTTTGTCCTAGAGGGCGTTCTCCAAAGTCGAATATATCCCAGTATGAAGCAAGAAGGCAACGCAGTTCTTGAGCACGCTGGGGAGGAAGGTCGGGAGCAATCATTTTTGTTAGGGCATTCAGGTCTGAACGGATAGGGGGCAAAGCAGGAGTTGAACAGGAGGAGCTGTCACAAGTTAAAGCCGAAATGTGGTAGTCTCTGGCTGGCGTTCTTGCGCCAGGGATATTCCGCGTGGGAGTACTTGTGTACAGCGGTCAAAATTCACAAGCGGAAGGCATGAAGTATTGTCCGAAATGGTAACGACGTTGTGCGAGAGCAGGACATCCGGATGAGGAGATACGATGCAGTCACCATCTGGTACAGGTGGAACGGGGGAGACACCTATGTAGGTAACGGCATGGTGAGGGAGGCGAATATGCTCTGTGGAACATAGCCGTATCGGAGCACTATCGGGAGGGTCAATAGCAGCAGGTAGAGCGAGTTGCACAACACCAGCAGGACAGTCTATTAAAGCGGAATGTGTAGACAGAAAGTCAAGGCCCAGGATGAGGTCGTGCATAAAAGAAAACAGAAGTATGATGGTCAGCGAAACTCGCGCGGGCCGGACACATGCCAATAACAGCTGGTGTTCCACCATCGGTGACTTGGACCACAGGCGAAGGGGCAGGAGTGAGGACTTTCTTGAGACGATTCCGAAGCTGAACATTCATCACAGATACGTGCGCGCAAGTGGCAATCAGAGCCGTAACAGGTACACCATCTAAGCACACTGAATTAATCCACGTACAAGGTTCTAACACATGCAATTTACAGAAGTGCGATATCTGTTTTCTGAAAAGAACCGACCGTGGTTGCTCAGTGGCTGTGGTGTTAGGCTGCTGAGCACAAGTTCACGGGATCAAACCCCGTCCACGGCGGCCGCATTTCGATGGGGGCGAAATGCGAAAACAGCCGTGTACTTAGATTTAGGTGCACGTTAAAGAACCCCAGGTGGTCAAAATTTCCGAAGACCCCACTACGCATGCTTGCCGTAGTAGGGGACTCCGGAAGCTTCCTCTTGAGAGGAAGCTTTAGCTCGGGTGCTCCTATCCCAATACACGTAAAATGACACTTCGTTTTTCTCGGCATCCACTGCACCAAATTTCACAAGTTTGTTGCATTTAAGATAAAAACTATAATCTGGCGACTGCTGGTTTCGTATTCATGAGTTAGGTCGGTAATTTGTTATTACAAATTGGCAAAATTCGAAAATTTTCAAGAAACGAAACTATCAAGTTTACAACTCGGACTCGACAAAAAAAGATAATACAATTCTGTGAATTGAACCTAACAGTACATCTAAAGCGGACAAAACTGATATGTTACGAATGAAAATAAAAAAAAATTAGTAATGCGGTAATAAAGCTCTCGCAGAACCCTTGTAACCAACGTAACAAATTCATGTAAGATGTCAAATGACATAACAAATTTGTCCACTTTGAATGATCTAATGGATGCCATTTACAGAACCACGATATCTATTCTTGATGCAGAGCTATGAATTTGTAAACTTCATGCTTCTTTTTTTTCAAACGGTCGCGCATTTGAAAATTCTTTTCATAAACATCAGGATATAAATCGAAATTCCGCTTCTATCTGTCACTACAATTTTACTTTCTCTCTGAAATGCACCAAATTTCATTAAAATCGGCCCAAGGGTTATCACATAAAAACGTTTTTGCGCTTCACATGTTTTTGTATAGGCCGCGTCGGAGTTGGGCCCCAGCTAAAGCTTCCTCTTAAGAAGGTGGTCCACCTGCCGGGGCTTGTGGTGGCATCCCCATGGCCTGCTGAATGCAAAGCAGCAGTGCTGGCGCCATCCGTGTCAGGCTCCGCAGCTCCTGCAGCAGTTGAGTGTTCTGCTGCACTTGTTGCTCAGCAGCAGAAGCGAGACGCTCGGTGGCTACTGCTTGACGCCACGTCGCCGCGCCTTGATTTTCGGCTGCCGTTTTCAGCTGCTGAACTGACTGGAGGAGGTCCTGTATTTGCTGCATAGGGACAAGTTACAACCATACAATGATTAAGAACGTCTTAACCCTTTATTGTGCAGTGTACCTTCTATGCAATAGTGAGGCTCAATCTTCAACACACTCACTTAAGATTTGAACTCAACCACAATGAACAAGATGGCACAAGTCCTTAAGAAATTTCCCTCAAGAAGCACTATATGTGGCATATGCATGCACTTTTAGACGCAGTGCACAAGAAGAATCCACACTTTGGACAGTGAAGACTGGTAAGCAAAACATTCTCTCTAGATTGCGCAAACCTTTACAGCGACCTTACAGTTGCCCTTTTTGGCTGCTTCAAGTACTGCACCGAAAAACTTCGTCAAAGGTATATACGGCATCTTACAAAGCCACAAGCAGATTATGCGAGAGCCACCGAAATTTTTTTGCAATGTTGCGTAATGCCATTATACAATAAAATGGCCACATTGGCAGGTATGCAGGTTCTAAGACGTATGTAGCCTGCTAATATCACGTGTGCATAGGTAATCTAGCGAGTAATATTTATGAAACAGTACTATCACAAGTAATGCACTAACATAAATCAGCTAAGTGCTGTAAGAAACACTAAGCATTTTCAATCACTCAGGAATGCCTTCCGTGTATAGAGTGAAATCATGAGAATGATAACCTATTTGGAATGCTTACATTGTTGTGCTGTTGCGCGAGTGCAACAGACTCGGCATAGTTCCCAGCGACAGAGGTCAGCAGGTCGTCCGCTCTCTGTTCTGGCCTTCTGCCCCTCCCTGCCTGCCGTGGCTCTAAAGGTAGGGCAAAAGGGGCACCATTACTACTTTCCTCACATGCAACGCAAAACTTGTTTTGTGCGTTATTGCGAGTTGTTTACCACTGCTCATCGCAACTAGTTAATATCAGAGATCACATATACCAGAATGTTTTCTTTAAGGAAAATCAAGGAAATGCAGTGGTGTTAATGAGTGAGGCATTTCACATGGGGTCACTATTCTTTAAAGCAATCCCAAGCATTATTGCGCCATTTGGCACCAAACAAAACTACGCTGTTTGCGGCATTGCATAATTTCCATTTTTAAATAGCACCACCAATGTAGTACCATTTGGTCGCCTAGCCATTCTGTTCGTTCTCACAACCCGTCTTGCGTAACGATGAGAAATACTTTTCCCCTCTGTCCAACTTCTTTATTACCAAAGTTACTTGAAGTACGTAACATACGACGGGGAGCCCATTCACTAATCATACAGCAAATACATACGCATACACATTCATTGCTCTCCTTGTACAATTACGCCCTTGTGTTGTCCATCAGCAAGCATGATTCAAATTAGGTCCTTGTAGTCAATGCGTAATTCAGCTCATTTACATGTTGAACATGACTTGTGTTTGTGCTCCTAAATCTCTCCTTCTTTATAGTTGAGGGGAATTCTGAATGTGCTTACGTGTTTGTTCTTTACTTTTGTGAATTTAGTACGCTACTTATGGCTATGATTTTACAACCCACGTTCTGTAATGACAATGTTTCTGAAAGGTATGTGTTCACAATAAGTAAGTAAAAAATTGTGAAGACGTCTGTTGTACACTTACGTGTTTGACTGCTAGGGCCACCTGCGTCCTCCCGACGCCTCTCCCATGTTGCAGGCTGGAGTGGTCTCGCTAAGAATGAATACGACGCATAAGGAAAATAAGCACATGTCATACTTTTGGAAAAAGACTGTAGAGATGTGCACAACAAATGAACGAAAGAAATGCCTTCCTACTTACCTCTTAAGCCGCTTGTCCCAGGCGCTGTGCCGACAGACACATGGGACTGGGCACTTGCCGCGTCACCAGCACCGCGGTCAGCAGCGCTTTCCTCCTGCATACAGGCAATTGGCATCATTAATGATAACAGTTTTGTTGTTGTGATACCTATCATGTACAGAAAATATTGTACTCATATTTAAATGGCATCCGAAACCATTGCATTTCGAAATGGCTACACTAGTAAAAGCCTGTGCTATGTCCTTTTATATGACCGTCAATGACGAATGGTTGAAGCTCTTTTGTTTCTGTTGCAAACCATTCTAAGTGTTTGCTTACCTATTGAGTAAAAAGGTGGCATGCTGCTTGAGTTTCTATACTAAGAAGTTATCTATTATGTCACTTTCATAAATCTGCATCGGCTCAACCCCAATTATTTACAAAACAGAGCATATCACTGCATGCGGACATGCATAAGCTAACTATAAAATGATTAAACACACTACACCAATATGGCTTATGTGCCTCTTTAAAAAGCAGAGAACATTGCCTTTACATAAAAACACAGGCACTGAGCAAGTATTTGTGTGCATGTTTCAGAGAAAGACACAAGCGATAGTAAATAGCTTCATGATTTCCGCTCAAGCTCGGCCCATCTTCTGAGCGGCAACACTAGCGCGCGACCACACATCAGCCATAACGGCGGTGACTGAGCGAAACACCACAGCACGTCGACTTGGCGTTGACCTATGGAAACCCATGCGCCTGATGTTCACCTCTTCGTCGGGCTCAAAGAACGGCGGGTAGACTCTGATGGCGCTCGCCCTTCCAACTAAGGACAGGATGCGCCCTCGTGGTCCGGGCAGGCTGCCTCCTCCGGTTCCTCTGTGATTAACACGTTTGTTAGAATATGGTGCACAAAAGCTGCGTCAATGAGTGTGCTTACCTGCTTTCGGCGTGCAAGACGTCTGCATCACGGCGGGCGTTATACACGTCTTTCTTCCACACGCCGTGCCATTGGGATCCAGTTTTCACTGCCGGGCCCTCAGCGTTAAGCGAGGCAGTCACTTGCTGCCAGACCTCCTCCTTGCGCGCTGCCGTCAGCTGTTGACCCAGCACACACGACGCCTTCGCAAGGTAGGGGTGCTCTTCAACAAATGACACGAGTATATCGCGCTACCTCGCTGAAACATGAGGACCCAACCGCCTATCTTTGTGCGAGGACATCGTTTCGGATTCGGCGCGCAAACTGGTAAGTCCAAAACGTAATCAAAGTGAGGCAACTTGTTTGCATAACGTATCTCACACCACCTAGCGACTAAAGAAAAAAGAACACAAACAAATCACAACTCCCAGTAGCCGTCTGCGCCGCAAGCTCACAATTATTACTGAAAATATATTTGCAAGTGTTCTATACAAACCAATGTTATTTTATCAAACCAGCAACATCCTTCAATTGCTATACCGTCCCTAAAGTACAAACAAAAATGATGACGTGATCTTCCGGCAGACCGCCGCTCGTTGATTGGTTCCCCTCACGCCGCCCCGTTCCACTATTTCTCCGAGTGACGTAACCCAGACTTAACTGCCAAACCAAACCGGTTTCAAAGCGAACCGCTACAGAATACGGCCCCTGGTCTTCCTGTCAGTCGCGCGTTATTCCAGTAGGGGTGTAATCTACTCATCTCTAGTTTTCGGCCGAAAATGCCGCCGAACTTCAAAAAAAAAAAAAAAGGTTCAACAGAGATTTAAATGGATGTATCTCTTGCGTGATTACAGAGACCTCGAGAATGGAAGACCTTGAATTTTCACAACGCTGGCTGTAATGCTTCTTAGCTACATATGGAGACGTAGCTGCAACGGCATATTTGCAATTGAATAACTTGTAACCACGCAAAGCAGATCATCAACACACTTATATTTAGAATCCCTGGTCTTCCTGCGAGTCGCGCGTTTTTCCAGTAGGGGTGTAATCTGCTCATCTCTAGTTTTCGGTCGAAAATGCTCCCAAAGCTAAAAAAGAAGCTTCGACAGCGATTCAATCTGATGTAACACTTCCGTTATTACAAAGACCTCGAGATTGGAAGACCTTGAACTTTGATTGAATGTTTTATGTTTTATGGCGCAAGGGCCAAGTATGGCCAAAGAGCGCCATGTCCGTGTTAATGAGTTTGCAATGAAATTATGAGTTTGATGAAGTAGGTGTGACGTGGCTGTAGAGGGGCCTTAAAAATGGTCGCGCTAAAGTGCGCAAAATCTGTATAATAAGATAATGGCGATGTCTTAAGACGTGTACTATGAACATTTAAGGTGCATTTAAAAAGAATGATACAATGTGTAAAAATATATGTGGTTATAAGATATGCTAGAGCACTGCTGCCTCCTTAGAGCCCTTGAAGAACAAGGGCCTGGAGGCATGTGCTATGCAAAACTGTTATTGCAGTGACATCCTCTGGAGCGAGGATGCTCTACGAATTTAACGGGCATATAACGTGTAGTACCACATAATTTAAATAGTTGAGGATGGCCTTGGTGCCAAAAAAGCGGTTTCTTACCAACAAACGTAGCCGGGTATAGAGGAATGTGATGTTTGTAAGCAAGAGGAAAATGTTTCTTTCTCTCCGTTTCGGCTTCCCCACACTCCAGGAGCACGTGGAGGACGGTAAACCTCTCACCGCATCTTCCACAGATTGGAGGTTCACTTCCAGTAAGCAGATAATTATGGGTGTCAAATGTGTGTCCTATTCTGAGACGACAGAATAGGACATCTGTTCGCCGAGATTTTGTTGGCGAGGGCCAAAAACCTAACTGCGGCTTTATAACGTGCATTTTATTATTAATCTCTGCGTCCCAAATGCGTTGCCAGTTGTTTCGCAGTTTCCTTCGTATGTAACGTTTCAGATCTGTGAAAGGCACCAAAGCAGTATTATTAACAGTAGGGAGTGCAATTGACGTAGCCATCTGGTCTGCCAAAACGTTACCTTCGATTCCCATCTGGCCGGGTACCCAGCATATGATGATTTGCTTGTTAGATAGATAAGCTTTGCACAGGTCGGAATAGACCTCAGTAAGTACAGGATTTTTACGTTTGTAGGGTGATATTAAGGCATTCACCATACTTAGGGAGCCTGTATATATAACGGCCTTTTGGAGTTTTGACTTCTATATATGGTTTACAGCGGACCATATAGCGTTGGCCTCTGCCGTAAAGATACTTCTTTCTGGATGTAGTACATCGGATTCCGAAAAAGAAGGACCGACGGCTGCATAGGATACTCCGGCATGTGACTTGGAAGCGTCTGTGTAGAACTCTGTGCATGAGTGCTTGTGCTAAAGTTCTAGGAAATGCATTCGAATTTCTACCTCTGGAGCATGCTTTGAAACTTTTAGAAAGGATACGTCACATTCTGTGACATGCCAGTTCCAAGGAGGTAATAGCTTGGTTGGACCCATTAAGCGGTGCTCCAGGAGTGGGACATGCATTTCATCGCTAAGCTGCTTCATACGCAGCGAGAAAGGCTGTCTTATAGACGGACGGTTGCGGAAAAGTGTAGCATACGTCATATCGGTAATGGTACTAAAACATGGGTGTTAAGGAATGGAATGCACATTAAGGAAATAAGTAAAGCTGACGTATGATCTCTGTAAGTGGAGCGGCCACTCATTCGATTCGGCATATAGGCTTTCGATTGGGCTTGTTCTGAAAGCACCAGTGGCTAGGCGGAGACCTAGATGATGGACAGGATCGCGCATTCTTAGCACGCTCGGGGCGGCAGAGTTATACACTACGGCCCCATAATCGAATCGTGACCGTATTAGGCTCTTGTAGAGATTCATTAGACACTTTATGTCACTACCCCACGTAGTCTTAGATAGAAGTTTCATTAAGTTCATTGTTTTTAGACATTTTTCTTTCAGATATTTGATGTGTGGAATGAATGTGAGTCTATCGTCAAGTATAATACCTAGGAATTTGTGCTCTTTGTTGACAGGAATTTGTTGTCCACACAGTTCTAAGCAAGGATCCGGGACCAGGCCTCTCTATCGTTTAAAAAGTACACAAGAACTTTTGTGGGGATTGATTTTAAATCCGTTTTTCTCTGCCCATTTCGATACTTTGTTCAAACCATGCTGTACCTGTCTCTCGCACACTGCCAGGTTACAGGATTTAAAAGCTATTTGAATGTCGTCCACATAGATAGAGTAAAAAATGGCCGGTGGTAATGAAGCACGAAGCGTGTTCATCTTCACTATAAAGAGCGTGCAGCTAAGCGCGCCTCCCTGGGGTACACCAGTCTCTCGCTAAAAGCAACAACATTGTTGCTGAAAATGAGACGCTTCGATCAATGCACACCAGTCTGGAAAGAAAGGTGCTCGATTTGGACAAGCGACTTGTTCTGTCAGAGCAATATTCAAGAAGGGCGAACCTTGAAATACAAGGAGTCGTCAAAAGTGACAGCGAATCTATGGTTGACATCGTCTCAAAGATAGGAAATGCAATCAGTGAGTCAATTCAAGAATGTGACATTGAGTCCTGTCATCGGGTACCAACACGAAAAGCAGATAAGTCAAATATTATAGTTCAGTTCCGGTCTCGAGCCAAACGTGATACTGTCCTGCAGAAAGCGAAGAAGATGAGGCTGAAAAACGCTGACATTGGACTGGAAAATTCTGATCCTGTATACGTCAATGAGCACCTCTGCCCGGCACAAAAGAAACTGCTTGCTTTCGCTGTTAAAAAAAAGTATGAGCATCACTGGAAGTCTGTGTGGTCACAGAATGGAAAGATTTTCATGAGGCAATCCGATGGCTCAGCGGTTGTGCCAATAGCCAGCGAGAGAGACCTTGTCAAGCTCTTCTCGCTGGAAAGCAGTCGTGCAGAACCAGTAATAGGCGATGATCATAGGTCACCTGGCAATTGAAATCTGTCGTCGTTCTGCTCTTTGATCATAAAACAAACAAACAAACAAACAAAAATGACTTATCACGAATTAGCCCTACCACAAGAGGTGAAGATAATAGACCCAAACTGTGAAACCGCTTTGCACCTTAACGCCTGCTCGGTAGGCAACAAGCAAGACGAAATCGTTCTACTTCTAAAACAATTCTCTTTCGAATTTACGGTTTTTATGCTCACCGAAACGTGGTATCAGTCTGATAGCAAGATGCTACAGCTGCCTGGTTACGAAATGTTTTTCCTTAACAGATTTAACAAACGCGGTGGCGGTGTTGCTATCTATACTCTCGCGTGCAAAAGGTGCCACATTCTGCCTAACCTTAGTGACGTTACCGATGATTATGAAGTTCTAACAATACAAAATCAAAATAAAATCATTTCAGTGGTATACCGCCCCCCAAATGGTAACGTGAAACATTTTACTGATTATTTTGACCAGATTCTAGAATATGCGTCACTAAACAAATGTTCCTTTTTGTGCAGCGGTGATTTTAATATTAATATTGTAGACCATAACGCTAGTGTACATGATTTCAACATGAAGATTCTCTCCTGTGGTTTTGTCAACTTAATAGAAACAGCAACACGTGTCACATGCGCTACTGCGTCGGCGCTAGATCTAATAATTACGAACATTGAAACGAGTGTGCTCTCTGCTGGTACAATCGCTTCTGACGTGAGCGATCACTGTCCGGTGTTCGTCGTTTTTCGGCATGAGCATGCTAAGCGAAATACTGTTAAAGAATCTGTTACTGTGCAGCGCATAACTGATGCCTCCTTGGAAGCGTTTAAGCATGACATTATGAATTTCGACTGGTCCTGTGTGCTTCAGAAAAGTGATGTCAATGATGCGTACGACCTTTTCTTTCACCATTTCCTTCGTTTCTATTCCAAGCACTTTCCGCTCGAAACGTACACGAAAAATACGAAAAAGATAAGAAAACCATGGATAACAAAAGAAATTTTCAAAATGATAAAGGACAAAAATCGTCTCTATCAAACGTTCCTTCGAACACGTTCAGAGGATACGCTCCTTCACTTTAAAAAGTTCAGAAACCGATTAAACTGTGAGCTACGGAAAGCGAAGACATCATATTATCAGGAGCTCTTTTGTAACGTCAATTCAAGGAGACCGGATATTGCGTGGAAAGTTTTAAATGATGTCCTAGGTCGCCGTGCGAAAAACTCTGTCACAAAATCTATGCTAGTAAATGGCAACAAAATAAAAGGGAGGGCACTGGCAGAATACTTTAACAAGCATTTTCTTAATAACGTTTCATCTCAAGACCTCAGCGACAATACAATCATCACTTATCCTAGCCAGCTTAGTGACACTATATTTCTCGAGCCTACTGATGCAAATGAAGTTTATAACGTGTACATGGGAATTAGTAACAGTAAAGCCTTAGATATCAACAGTATGCATATAAAACCATTGAAATATGTGCTACCCATAATTTGTCCTTTGATTTCACACATCTATAATCTTGCATTTGAGTGCGGAGTTTTTCCCAACGCAATGAAAACTGCAAAAGTATCAGTAATTTTTAAAGGGGGCGACCAAAACGTACCAACAAATTATAGACCGATTTCAATACTCCCTGTGTTTTGCAAAGGTCTGGAAAAAGTATTTTCTTCAAGACTAAGTAAGTTTTTTGACAAACATAAAGTAATATCTGAGTCACAATTTGGTTTCAGAACTGGCAAATCTACAGAAACAGCGTTATTAACAATGAAAGAAATAATTTTGAATAATATTAATAAGAATTTGTATACGGTGGGCCTTTTCGTCGATTTTAGTAAAGCTTTTGACTGCTTAAATCACACGATTCTTATTAACAAACTTAAAATGTACGGGATCCGTGATAGACCACTCACATTGCTTGAAGGATATCTCGAAAACAGAAGCCAGTCGGTGTCTTTAGATAATAAATTTTCATCTCTTTTGCCTATCAGTTGTGGTGTCCCACAAGGGAGCATATTGGGACCCTTTTATTCAATACGTACATAAATGATATTGTAAGCATAGATACTTCCGTTGATTTTGTAATATACGCGGATGATAGCACACTACTTCTTTCAGGCCCTAACCTTAATGATTTAATGGTTAAATGTAATGACCTACTGATTAAATTGTCTAGGTCGTCAAGGATGAATAAATTAAGAATTAATCCTACAAAGTCCAAGGCTATAATATTTCGCGCAAGAAACAAACCGATAGTACCGCATTGCATGCTTCACTTTGAAGATCACCAGATAGAAATAGTTGAAGTGCACAAAATACTTGGAGTACATTTTTCCTGCTATTTAAACTGGGATGCCCATACTGACTTTGTCTGCAAGAAACTCTCTTCCGTCTGCGGGGTTCTATCGCGATGTCGTGAAACTTTACCTTTAAAATGTAAATTACAAGTTTATTACGCACTTTTCTTTTCTCACCTTAACTACTGCAATTTAGTATGGGCCACAATGACCAAAACTAACATAAATAAGATTCTCGTACTGCAAAAGAAAATTGTTCGAATAATCGCCAATATTGACAATACAACTACCTCCAAGTATGCTTTTGAAACACATAACATTGTCCGGGTCAACCATTTGTATCACTTTAAGTTGTTACAAAAAATGTATTTTTCGACGGCATCCATTGCCGATTTTTATTCGAGTTTAGCTTCTTTGGACATGCATCATGCTAACATACACACAAGAAATATTAATGCTTGGAATATACCACGTTTTCGTACTTACTATAAATTACAAATGTTGTCTTACAACCTGCCCCATGTTCTTAACATATATAAACACACAATAGGATATACTAAAGCTGAGCTGCGGAAATATTTTGTTGAAATGTGATTTTATGTTCTTTATGTTTTGCTTGATTATTCCTAGTTCACGCTGAACATTTGTATAACCATTTGAGCGTCTCTATTACCGATTTTATTGTTTAATTTTTTTGCAATAGATTGTTACACTCTGTATGTATAACTGGTGAATGTTTTTCTCTATATATACTGTAACTATTGTATGTGTGTCTGATTTCTGTACCACTCGTGTGCTACTGCTTGTAGGTGTTTTTCTGGACATAGTCAAGCTGCTCATGCAGCTTTTTGCCAGAAAACCCTCCAGTTGAACCTGGAAAATAAACTTACTTACATACTTACTTACTTGTGTAAAAGGACGTGACAGTACATTGCCGACTTTTACACGCAATGTGCGATTGGACAAATAGCTTTCTATGAGGTTTAGCATATTACCATTAGGCCCATTTCTGCCTAGTCTCTTAGGATTCCGTAGCGCCACGTTGTGTCGTATGCTTTCTCCATATCGACGAATATGGATAGGAAAAACTGTTTGCGGACAAATGCGTCACGGATGTTTTCTTTGATGCGTACAAGATGGTCACTTGTGGAGCGGCCTTCTCTGAAACCACACTGATAGGGATCAAGCATGTTGTTCAGTTCAAGGTAATGTATGAGTCTGCGATTAATCATTTTTACAAATACCTTACAAAGGCAACTTGTGAGGGCTATCTGGTGGTAACTTGCCACTGAGGAAGGGTCTTCGCCTTGTTTCAAAACAGGGACCACAATGGCTTGTTTCCATGCGGTTGGAAGGTATCCCACAGCCCAAATATTGTTAAAAACTGCGAGTAGCGTAACTTGCGTGTCATTGTGTAGGTTTTTGATCATTTCATACATTATTCTGTCAGATCCAGGTGCAGACCTCTTACATGCGCTCAAGGCAGCTCTAAACTCCGCAATACTAAAAGGATGGTTGTATGGTTGATTCTGACTGCATTTTCTGATGAAAGGCTTACATTCTTCTTTTTGTTTGTATTTGAGGAAGGATTGTGAATAATTTGTTGAATTTGACACGCTCTCAAAATACTCCACAAGTGAGTCTGCCTGGTCTTGCACTGTATTGCCCTGTGTGTTTACCAGAGGGAGTGAATATGTTTGCCGCCCTCTAATCCTATTCACCCTGTTCCAGGCTTTGGCCTCATCTCTGAACGAGTTGATACTAGATAAAAACTTGTGCCAACTTTCTCTTTTGGCCTGTCGGTGGATCCGCCTGCCTTGGGACTTTACTTTTTTAAAGTTCATTAGATTCTCTGCAGTGGGAGAAGCGCGTAGTAACCCCCACGCCTTGTTCTGATTCTTACGGGCGTTCCTACATTCGCTGTTCCACCACGGTACACGTCGTTTGCATGCCAGACCACTCACTTCGGATATGCATTTTGATGCCGCATCTATTATGAACGATGTAAGGTACTCCACAGCAGCATCAATTTCTAAAGAAGACATGTCGGCCCATGAGATGTTAGTGAGAGTTCGAAATTTATCCCAGTCGGCTGTGTCTATCTTCCACCTAGGAGCTTGTGGAGGATATTCGTTTTCTTTAGATGTTCTTATCATTATAGGGAAGTGGTCGCTCCCGTAAGGATTCTTCGTAACTTCCCATTCGAGTTCGGGCAGTATGGACGTGGAAACTATGCTAAGATCTATTGAAGAAAAGGTTCTGTTTGCTAGGGAGTAATGCGTGGGTTCCTTCTTATTCCGCAAGCAAGCACCTGAAGAAAAAAGGAACTGTTCAACAAGACGACCTCGTGCGTCTGTACGAGTGTCGCCCCACAGGGAGCTGTGCGCATTGAAATCGCCAAGAACAACATAGAGTTCTGGCAATTCGTCTATAAATGACTGAAATTCATGTTTGTTCAATTTGTAGTGTGGGGGTACGTAGAGCGAGCAAATGGTGACGAGTTTATCCAGAAGAACAGCTCGAACCGCCACTGCTTCAAGGGACGTTCGTAGCTGTAAACGCTGACAGGAAATACTTTTAGGAATCAAAATGGCAACACCGTCTGATGATGCGACAGCATCATCGCGATCTTTGCGAAACTTGACCTACGGTCGGAGAAAGTTTGTATGTTGTGGTTTTAGGTGTGTTTCCTGTAGACACAGCACTAGTGGATTGTGTTTTTGGATAAGCTCTTGCACATCATCAAGGTTCCTAAGAAGACCTCTGATGTTCCACTGAATTATTTGTGTATCCATATTGGAGGTAAATAGGTGCTGTGTGTACAGAAACAGAAGTAGTGATTATGAAAATTACAGAGTTTAAATTACAGAGCCCTTTCGAGGCCCTGTAACGGGAGTTTTGCCCTTTCTGGAGTGTTCGAGGGAGCCTCGCTGCTCCTTAGGCGTTTGGTGCGCCTTCAGGACAGGTGTAGTGTCCATTGCCTCTATTGAGGCGCCGGACACGTGCTCTTGAGAGCGAGAAGTTTTCCGGGTGAGTCCCGCCTCGGAAGGCAAGACCCCTGCGCCCACCAGCCCGGAGGTCGATGGGGCTCCCTGAGGGATTTGGCTGTGCCGGCTGTTGCCAGCGCTGGAAGGGGCCGGGGAGGCCGGGGCAGCCTCGGCTGTGCCAACCTTCGGGGTCGATGATCCCTCATTCTGGGTTGACGGGGCAGCGCTAGCTGCGACCGCCGCGGGGGCAGATGGCGTAGCTGTCGACTCACTGCTTGTGGGTCGGACAGCCGCCGGAGGCCGTTGTGACGCTGCCCCCTGACGCGCCACTTCGGGAAAGCTTTTCTTTGGCAGGTATGCAACCCGCCTGCGTGCCTCCTTGAATGAGATATTTTCTTTCACTTTGGTCGTTACTATTTCTTT
Source organism: Dermacentor andersoni (assembly GCF_023375885.2). NCBI lineage: Eukaryota > Metazoa > Arthropoda > Arachnida > Ixodida > Ixodidae > Dermacentor > Dermacentor andersoni. The sequence continues at coordinate 39,934,129 of NC_092818.1, read as the reverse complement.
TTCTTTCTTCCAGGATGGGCACGACCGTGAGTACGCGGCGTGCTCCCCATCACAGTTTACACAGTGGAGAGCGTTCTCACAAGTTTCAGTGGTGTGTTCTTTGGCGCTGCATTTAGCACAAGTTTGGTGGCCGCGGCAGCTCTGCGAGTTGTGGCCGAAGCGCTGACATTTCAAACATCGGAGTGGATTGGGCACGTAAGGCCTGACACGGAGCTTTATGTACCCGGGCTCGATTGATTAGGGCAGGACACTTGAATTGAATGTGAGAATTAGGTGTTTGGTCGTAATTTCCTAACCATCGCGCCTCATCTTTGTTATTTTCACATTAACGACATTTTGCTCATTGAAGCCCTCTAGGAGCTCTGCCTCTGTCTACTGAAACAGGTCATCATCTGAGACAACGCCGCGTGTAGTGTTCATAGTGCGGTGTGGAGTCACTGTCATTTGAAAGTCTCCAAAAGACACTAGATTAGGTAGCTTTTCGTATTGTTTCAGGTCACGGAGTCCCAAAAGGAGATCTCCACTTGCCATCCTTGATGCCTTGTAACCTGGACCAAGAGCCTCAGGTAAAGACTTCGAAACAAGAAATGGGGAGATTGTGCGTACTTGAGTATCTGACTTTTCCGAATGAATTACGTGAAATCATGGGAAGTAGGGTCTTTGTCGTCCAAAAAACTGAAATACATCTTCGGTGCGCCCTCTTTTCTGAGGGCGATCTGGGAGGGGAGGGAAGGAACTAGCCATAGAATAATCTAATTTTCGGCAATAACGCCAACGACCCACCGCGGAGCCCTACAAGGGGACGTTACAGGGACTGTAAGAACTGGTCCTGCAAACGCCAGCTGTACGTTATCCCTAATCCAAATATGAGATAACCTAGGTTGGTTATTCACGCAAGGTTAACCCTTGCTGCCTGGAAAAATTGGAAGTAAACGGAAGCTAGGAGAAGATAGGAAAGATGAAAAGTAAGAAAAAGACGAAGACTGGAGGGAGAGAGAGACAGCAAAAGGCAACTACCGATTTCCCCCGGGTGGGTCAGTCCGGGGGTGCCGTCTACGTGAAGCCGAGGCCAAAGGGGTGTGTTGCCTCCGCCGGGGGGCCTTGATGGTCCGAACACCCAGCATCGGCTCAACCCCCAGGATCCCCTTTTCCCCGGACACGGCTAAGCCACACACGGTTAAACGCGGGAGGCTCTAACCCTCATGTGCTCGGGTACGTGGTTTCGCAACACACCAAACGCCTGCTGACGCAGACGCCCCTGCGGGGTACCTTGAACTTTCACACTGCTGGAAGTAATACATCTTAGCTACATATAGAGACGTAGCTGCAACGGCATATTTGCAATTGAATAACTTGAAACCACTCAGAGCAGGTTTTCAACACGCTTATATTTACAATCCCTGGTCTTCCTGTCAGTTGCGCGTTATTCCGGTTGCCGTTAATTCTGCTCATCTCCTGTTTTCGTACAGAAAACGCTCTCGAAACTTTAAAAAAAGAACATCATTTGTGCTTCAATCTTATGCTTCCGTTGCATGATTAGAAAGACCTCGATATAGGAAGAACTTCAATTTTCAAATTGCTGGCCGTAATACACCTAAGCTACATATGGAGACGTAGCTTCAATGGCATATTTGCAATTCAATAAGTTGTAACCACGAAAAGCAGGTCATCGACACACTTATATTTAGAATACCTGTCTTCCTGTCAGTCACACGTTATTCCAGGTGGCCTGTAATGTGCACATCTCTTGTTTTCATACAGGAAATGCTGACGAAGCTAAAAAAGAAGCTTTCATAGCGATTCAAACCTATGTATCGCTTCCGTGAATACAAAGACCTCGATATAGGAAGACCTTGAATTTTCACATTGCTGGCTGCAGTACATCTTACCTATATGTGGAAACAAAGCTGCAACGGCATATTTGCAATTAAATAACTTGTAACCACGCAAAGCAGGTCATCAGCACACTTATATATAGAATCCCTGGCCATCCTGTCAGTCTCGCGTTATTACAAGTAAAACTCTTGCTTGGGCTAGTTGGTTCATGCTTGAAGTAGGTAAAGGCAAGGCGCAGAAGACCAGGACTTAGGAAGGAGAACACAACCGACAAGACGGGCGCCACTCACAACTAAGTTTATTTTCGCAACAAGCCTGCCTTATGTAGGTCATTCACGCCGAGTCACGCAAAAAACTTTAGAAAAAATAACACAGCAATCTATCGACCATTCAGGAATGTTATCTGCGCAGCTATCGACACAGCAAACAAGAACCACACGTGGATCAGCACAGGAGCCAACTGATCTAGTACAGCCTTTTTTTCAACGCCAACGGGGACAAAAAACCAGACATAAAAGTACCGTCTACACTTCACTACCAACCAATCTAACCACAACATAACACACTTCAAACGCCTAAGACCCAGTCAGTGATAAAACCCGCACGACGATGGGAATAATGACCAACGAATAACACGGAAATAGCATGAAAAATGCGTCTAAGAACAGTGTCTGCGTCAAAACTAAAATCTCTAATAGTCACTCACCTAAAAATTGATAGAACATGTAACCGCGCGAAAAAGAACCACGCGACAAAAAATGAAATGGACAGAAGTGATGATGAACGATAAAGGTCTAAGAACAGCGTCTGCGTCAAAAAACAACAAAAGCCTAAGAGCCACTAGAAAATCGTCAGCAAAATAAAACTAGTTAAATAAAAGGATGACAGACGGTAAAAACAAATGAAATCACTCTAACAAGAGGCCTAAATGAAACCTTCTAAAAAAGTCGTCTCCTTGTCACTAAGCATAATGGACGGCCTGCTGACGCATGCGTTCCCCTCTTTTTTGATGAAAAAGGCTTCCACAATTTCCCGCTCATACCTGTCTTTTCCATACTTCAAAAATTTGGTTTTGTCAAACTGAGGCCGGCAATTAGAGCAGTCTCTGCAATGCTCTGCAAGGAAACTCCCTTCCTTGTTGCGCAGATTACGACAATGTTCCATTGCCCGCTCATTGAAACATCGACCTGTTTGTCCGATATAGCTGCGCCCACAGCTTAGGGGTATTCGGTAGACTAGTCGGTAGACTAGTCTACCGAATACCCCTAAGCTGTGGGCACAGCTATATCGGACAAACAGGTCGATGTTTCAATGAGCGGGCAATGGAACATTGTCGTAATCTGCGCAACAAGGAAGGGAGTTTCCTTGCAGAGCATTGCAGAGACTGCTCTAATTGCCGGCCTCAGTTTGACAAAACCAAATTTTTGAAGTATGGAAAAGACAGGTATGAGCGGGAAATTGTGGAAGCCTTTTTCATCAAAAAAGAGGGGAACGCATGCGTCAGCAGGCCGTCCATTATGCTTAGTGACAAGGAGACGACTTTTTTAGAAGGTTTCATTTAGGCCTCTTGTTAGAGTGATTTCATTTGTTTTTACCGTCTGTCATCCTTTTATTTAACTAGTTTTATTTTGCTGACGATTTTCTAGTGGCTCTTAGGCTTTTGTTGTTTTTTGACGCCGACGCTGTTCTTAGACCTTTATCGTTCATCATCACTTCTGTCCATTTCATTGTTTGTCGCGTGGTTCTTTTTCGCGCGGTTACATGTTCTATCAATTTTTAGGTGAGTGACTATTAGAGATTTTAGTTTTGACGCAGACACTGTTCTTAGACGCATTTTTCATGCTATTTCCGTGTTATTCGTTGGTCATTATTCCCATCGTCGTGCGGGTTTTATCACTGACTGGGTCTTAGGCGTTTGAAGTGTGTTATGTTGTGGTTAGATTGGTTGGTAGTGAAGTGTAGACGGTACTTTTATGTCTGGTTTTTTGTCCCCGTTGGCGTTGAAAAAAAGGCTGTACTAGATCAGTTGGCTCCTGTGCTGATCCACGTGTGGTTCTTGTTTGCTGTGTCGATAGCTGCGCAGATAACATTCCTGAATGGTCGATAGATTGCTGTGTTATTTTTTCTAAAGTTTTTTGCGTGACTCGGCGTGAATGACCTACATAAGGCAGGCTTGTTGCGAAAATAAACTTAGTTGCGAGTGGCGCCCGTCTTGTCGTTTGTGTTCTCCTTCCTAAGTCCTGGTCTTCTGCGCCTTGCCTTTACCTACTTCGCGTTATTACAGTTGGCGTGCAATCTGCTCATCTCTAGTTTTCTTACAGGAAATGCTTTGGAAGCTCACGAAAATGTTTCAATGGCGATTCAATCTTATGTATCGCTTCCGTGACTACAAAAACCTTGAAATATTGTCACGTGGTCGTGACGTCAAAGAACACAGTAGCAATACTGTGAAAGGCAAAAACCAGTTTTTATTGGGCGAACCTGTGCCCACAAAACAGGCTACACTTAAAGCACAACGAGAGCGGCGAACACAGTCGGCGATCGTCGTAAATCTGATCAGCCGGTCAAGCGCGTCGGCTTTTATAGAGCAGTCATCGAATGTTCCAGACTAATCTTTCGGACCCGCGTGCGTTCCACAAAGTTCTACACCACTCGCGTCAGGTGATAACATAAGATTCGGCGACAACAAACAGCGGATAGAAGCATCGATAACTTTCCAGAAACTTCGGATACATGCAGGCGCGTTCCGCGCTGTGTAATTTACACCCGTTAGACGGCGAAACGTGGTTGCCCGATAAAGATAAGTACACGTGTCAATACCCCCTCTTAAAAAGCATCGTCCCGATGCTACAAATATAAGAGAGCGAAACACAAAAGGACACTTAGTAAACATAAAAACAACGAAACGAAAAAAAGTCCAAAGGTCATGAATGGTTATTCTTGCCGGGCAGATTCCAGTCGGTGTAATCAGGTGTCCTCGAGCGGTGCGAATTTGAGGGCCTTCCCATGCTGGCTTAACCTTCTTCAACTGGGCGGCGATATGTCCACTCATTACGGAGTAATCGGCCCCTGGGTCGACTAAGGCAGTGACTGCGTGGCCGTCGAGAAGCACGTCAAGGTCGGTGGTTCTTTGTCTGGCATTGCAATTAGGTCTTGGCGTTGGATCACGGCTGCGTCGGTTTGACCTGAAGCTGGAACGTCGCTTCGCCAAATCGTCTTTAGTCGGTGTGGTCTTGGCTACCTGACTTTGTCGGCACGGCCGCGTGTCGTTATTATGTCGTCGAGATGGTCTCTTCGTCGTCTTCATCGGCAGCCGAGGATCTTCGTCAGTTCGACGAACAGCAACCGCACCTCCATCGGTTGCTGCTTTTAGTTTTCCAGATATGGGCTCGCTGCCCGGCCCCGGGCTGGGCCAGTGTATGGTCGGCGCTCCGGCGACAGGTAGCGGCCTGGTGACGGCGAACGGGACGGTCTTCGAGGGCTCCACTGAGTAGCGGCGAGGTAGTCGGCGATGTCACGAGGGCGTTCACCTTCCCGAGGACGCGGTGCGTCGACGGCGAACCCTCGCAATCCCAGGTCGCGGTATGGGCATCGTCGGTACAAGTGACCCGCTTCTCCGCAGTGGTAGCAGAGCGGGCGGTGGTCAGGAGCGCGCCAAAGGCTTGTCTTCCTCGCGTAGGTGCGCTGGGCGACGGGTGGTCGTGCTGGCGGTGGCGGCGGCGGACGACGGAACTGCGGCGTGACAGGGCACTGGCGCGGTCGCGGAGGGGGACCTTGACGCCGTGCGACGGCGGCGTAGGTCATCGCTTGCGGCTCCGGCTGGGGCGAGTCAGGGGCTACTCCAAGTTGTTGTTGGAGCTCCTCACGCACGGCGTCGGCAATCGAAGCCACTTGAGGCTGTGATTGTGGGAACAGCTTGTGTAGCTCCTCCCGCACGACCGCTCGGATAGTCTCGCGCAGGTCATCGGTGGCCAGTGAATGAACTCCGGCGTAGTTTGTCGAGTTCGTGCGTCGGTCGAATTGCCGGTTTCGCATCTCGAGTGTCTTCTCGATGCTGGTGGCCTCGCGAAGAAACTCGTCGACGGTCTTCGGTGGGCTTCGTACCATTCCGGCAAAGAGTTCCTCCTTCACACCTCGCATCAGCAGGCGGACTTTCTTCTCCTCGGGGATTTCAGGGTCGGCGTGGCGGAATAGACGGCTCATTTCTTCCGTGTAGATCGCGGTCGTCTCATTAGGTTGCTGCACCCGGGTTTCTAATAGCGCTTGGGCTCGTTCTCGGCGTACGACGCTTGCGAATGTCTGCAAGAAGCCGCTTCGGAAAAGTTCCCAGGTCATTAAGGTGGCTTCTCGGTTCTCGAACCACTTCCTGCCAGCGTCATCCAATGCGAAGAAGACATATCGCAGTTTGTCGTCGCTGTTCCAGTTGTTAAAGGTAGCGACTCTCTCGTACGTCTCAAGCCGGCTTTCCGGGTCCTCGAAAGTTGAACCGCGGAACGTCGGATACTCCCTGGGCTGCTGCAGCGCGACGGGGGACGCTGGGGCTGCCATTGGGGTGGACTTGGTGGCCATCTTCCTAGTCGTCTCAGGCAAAAGTCCGTGCTCCGGGGGCAGTCCTTGCAGCCTGCGGCTACCTCGCTGGTTCTTGGCGACGTTGGTGTCTTCCGAGTGAGTGCTTGGGTCACGGCTTTGTGGGGGCGTCCGGTGCATGAACGCAAAGCACCTCCACCAGGTGTCACGTGGTCGTGACGTCAAAGAACACAGTAGCAATACTGTGAAAGGCAAAATCTAGCTTTTATTGGGCGAACCTGTGCCCACAAAACAGGCTACACTTAAAGCACAACGAGAGCGGCGAACACAGTCGGCGATCGTCGTAAATCTGATCAGCGGGTCAAGCGCGTCGGCTTTTATAGAGAAGTCATCGAATGTTCCATACTAATCGTTCGGACCCGCATGCCTTCCACAAAGTTCTACACCATTCGCGTCAGGTGATAACATAAGATTCGGCGACAACAGACGGCGGGTAGAAGCATCGATAACTTTCCAGAAACTTCGGATACATGCAGGCGCGTTCCACGCTGTGCGATTACACCCGTTAGGCGGCGAAACCTGGTTGCCCGATAAAGATAAGTACACGTGTCAATATGACGACCTTGAATTTTCACAATGCTGCCTGTAATACATCTTAGCTACATATTGGAGACATTGTTGCAACGGCATATTTGCACTTGAACAACTTGTTACCACGCAAAGCAGGTCGTCAACACGCATATATTTAGAATCCATGGTCTTACAGTCAGTCTCGCGTTATTCCAGTTGGCGTGTAATCTGCTCATCTCTAGTTCTCGTACAAAACTACTGCCGAAGCAAAAAAGAAACCTAAACAGTGATTCAATCTGATGTATCTCTTCCGTGATTACAAAGACCTCGAGATTGGAAGACCTTGAATTTGCACAATGCTGGCTGTAATACATCTTAGCTACATATGGAGACATAGCTGCAACGGGATATTTGCAATTGAGTAACTTGTTACCACGCAAAGCCGGTCATCAACACACTTATATATAGAATCCCTGGCCATCCTGTCAGTCACGCGTTATTCCAGTAGGGGTGTAATCTGCTCATTTTTAGTTTTCGAACAGATAATGCTGTCGAAGCTCAAGAAAAAGCTTCAATAGCATTTCAAACATATGTATAGCTTCCGTGATTACAAACACCTCGATATAGGAAGACCTTGAATTTTCACAATGAGGGAAGTAATACATCTTAGCTACATATGTAAACGTAGCTGTAAAGGCATATTTGCAATTGAATAACTTGAAACCACACAAAGCAGGTCTTCAACACGCCTATATTTACAATCCCTGATCTTCGTGTCAGTCACAAGTTATTCCGGTTGGCGTTTATATTCTCATCTCTTGTTTTTGTACAGAAAACGCTGTCGAAACTTAAAAAAAGAACATCAAATGCACTTTAATCTTGCGCTTCGCTTCCATGATTAGAAAGACCTCGAAATGGGAAGACCTTGAACTTTCACATTGCTGGCCATTAGCTACATATGGAGACGTAGGTGCAACGGCATAATTGCAATTGAATAACTTGTAGCCGCGCAAAGCAGGTCATCAACACGCTTATATTTAGAATCCCCTGTCTTCCTGTCAGTCAAGCGTTATTCCAGTAGGGGTGTAATCTGCTCATCTCTAGTTTTCGTACAAAAATACTACCGAAGCTCAAAAAAAGCTTCAGCAGCGATTCAATTTGATGTACCTCTTCCGTTATTACAAAGACCTCGAGATTGGAAGGCCTTGAACGGAGCACAAATGCTCTACGAGCCTCTGTATAATGCGCTATAAAATTAATTGTGCTCTACTAGTTGAGGCCCTTCGTGTGCGGTGGTAAGCACGTCCGGATCCGGCCTAGTGGTGGACGAAGTTTTGTTTTAAGGTGACTAGCTTTCTATGGCTGTTACGCCCGCCTCCGTGGTCAATCATTGGTGATCGGTGGTTCGAAGGCCTCGCGCTCTCGCGCAACCGAATCATCTGTCGCCGAACGCCAATAAATACAGACCGTTTAACGATGGCTCACGAAGGTTAGCTTGTAGAGCTCACAATAGATGGCGCTACCAGCTCCGACGCCATACCAGGCCTTCTGAGTGCAGGCGAGTATCTTCTGAGTGCAGCTGAATGCGCGAATCGCCGCAGAAGGCGAATTTACTTGCAGTAACACTTCTTTTGGGCCTAGTTGGTACATACTTCTGAACTAAACGTAACAGCGCAAACAACTAAGACGAGCCACAAAAAGAAAGACGGAGACACATTGGATGTACTTGCGCTAAGACTGTTAACTGCATACCAAAACGTAATGCACAACACATCCCGCGCCCCTGAGGTTCGAGAGGAGCGCTTTCTTGACGCTACGGCTGCTCCGCTGTTCTGCCTCACTAAAGGCGGCCCTAGTGCAGGCCTGATCGCACACGTCACGTCGCAGCCTTCTCGCTGCGTCATTGGGTGGCGCACGTGACCGTGCGGAGGAGGCGGTGCCACGTCATGCGCGTGCAAGATGAGTGCATCGATGACCTTACGCGGTCTACAAACGGTATAATGCTTGCTCTGCGTTTTTACCTATACCCGTCAAGATGCGCGTATTTCCAATCTGCTGCACGTCTACAAAAGTCACGTTGAAATCGTATTTCAAACCTCTTCAATTACCTTTTTGTGTTCTCATTTAGTCCAGAAGAAGAATAAGAAGAAAACAAAGAAAAAATTATGTAGCGCAAATATGCAGACTGTTCCTAGCAACAGAAGTGCACTGGTTCTTAGATGTCATGCTCCGAATAATCAGCAAAAAAGAACGGGTGAAACAAGAGCCAAGGCCGACAATTCGGCGCCCGCGATTCGCTCCGTCCTTCCAAATGGACACTGCGGTGGCGCACTAAGAAAGAGAAGCACTGAAAGGCGGAGTGAGAGAGGTGCACTACCGGAACAGGGAAGCTCCCCGAACCGGCTTCGCTTTATAGATTATTCGAATGAGCCACTTTGAAACTTATCGATCTCGACGCCGAGGTAAGAGCGGTGTGTACGGCATCCGGTGCGGATTCTTCCCGCACACCCGAGTCGCACCACGCAGGGACACACGAACTGCTTCAGCAGAGCCCTGCCCTCTCCCTCCATGCCCAGCGCACGGGGGTCCCTCTCTATATATGAAACGCTCCACGGACAAGCGGGAGATATCGGGAAAGACCTATCGAACACGGCACGGTATAGTGAGGCGGTCGCCAGATATTATAGATACGTATCCGCGCTTTTGGGTTTAAATGCCGCTGTTGTTAGGACAGTGAAATCTTCTGGGTCAAACGAAGTGGCAGTTATGGACCTGGCATTATTGTTGGCCGCTAATTCGGCCAAGAAAGTTGCAAGAATGTCATGCATGAGCCATTGAAGAGGTGACTGCATGATCACTCAATGAAGAATGTGGTGTGCCATGCTGAACATCCGCTCCCGTACCATCCATATGAGACTCGTGCAGTGGAGCCATTTGAAGCCCGTTTCCGGCGAGGAACTTGCCTATCTGTGAGTGATGAATGCCCTCTACGCACATTGCAAGGTATTTGCACGCCTCGATAAAACTGATCCCACAGTCATATCACATTAAGTTGATGGGTCCTTGCCCGTATAGGAACAGTCATAATCCTTCGTCACTAGGCCACGGAGGAGGTGCTTACCTTGAACAGTTACTGGAGCTACAAAACCTAGTGGGTCGTAAAGGCTTTTGACAATCGACAACCGTCCTCGCCGGGCATAAGGCTTGTCCTGAAGAGGAGCCCTGACGACGAAGCTATCGTGGCCTATGTCTTACAGTAGACCGACTTTCCTGCGTGAGCCACGTGTCTGTGCCAAAGTCGTGGTTTTTGACTCCATGGACGCGGTGCTCTGGAGAAACTGCATTCAGAATATTCTGCCTATCCGAAGCTATTTTCTGCCGCCTTATGTTAACTGTTGCATGCATTTTCTGACCCGCCGTGGTTGCTTAGTCGCTATGGTGTTGGGCTGCTAAACACGAGGTTGGCGGGATTGAGTTCCGGCCATGGCGGCAGCATTTAATGAGGGCGAAGTTTGCAAACACCGGTGTACTTAGCATTTAGGTGTACGTAAGAGAAGGGGCAGGCAGTCACAATTTCCGAATCCCCCACTATGGCGTGCCTCTTAATCAGGTCGCGATTTTTACGCTTAAAACCCCACATTTCAATTTCTTTTTTTTTTGCAAACATTTTCTCCGTTTTTTTGCGGCAGACTAATGGTGTCTTCTATCGGAAGAGGCTTCAGCGCATCATGGACGTAGACATCTCTTTCAACAAATTTCGTTTCGTCTTCACCAAATCGTGGGACAGTTTGGTGCGCAGTTTGTCGAAGGCGATTTTTGAAGCATCTGGTGATGGGCTGTTGCCAAAAACATGAGCCTTCTTTAGGTATTTTACGATTTCTCTGGAGGTATCATTGCCCTTAAACTGGAGGAATCTCAGGTAATTTTAATGGTCCTCACAAACCAAGAAAGCACAGATCATCTGCCCGATCTCTCCTCTCATAGCCACTGGCTCTTGCCAGAAGGGCAACACAATACAACAAGATTGTTGGTTAGTTCAGCGCAGGTAAAGAGAACGCAGTTGAGAGATACCCTCCGTGCTGCGCGTTGCAGTCGAATGCGATTGGGAATATATTTGGCTTTTGGGGTACTGGATACGGACCCTTTTCCGACCATCACTTCAATTCCCCGACCACAACAAATTGCCGCCACATTCCCATTATGGTGCGGAGGGGCGCGTCTACCATGTTCCCGGACCTGTCAGACAAGTTAGCGACCCCCGCATCATGCGCCGCACGTCGAGCTATTGTTTCCACCCCTGCTTGACTCTTTCCGAGAGTGCAACGGGAGCCTGGCACGGTGCCAGGTAGTTAGTTTTGGTCGCGAGCAAAGCTGTTTTGCAGCTCTGAAAGGTCGTTTGAGGAAAACCCGCCTCCACCAGCTGAGCGCTTGCAGGCAAGCAGGCAACGCCGGTGGTAAGTCACCCGTCGGACAGTGGAGCCGTTGGAGCAACCCCGCGGGTTGAATGTGACGACACTTGCACGGACGCCGGCCATTGGAGGAAAATGACGACACCTGAGCTGGCTCGACAAGTGACCGAAAATGACCTCACCACGAGAGACCGAAGCGTTTAAATGCGAGACAGGGAGAGGAGACATTCATTCCTTCATTCCTTCATTCTTTTATTCTGCTTGCGACGGGCCGCAGCGTTCGATTTGCTGCCGACCGTCGATGACTTTATGACTGTTCATTACTTTGTGTTATTGCTGTAAATAATGTAAATAAGCCTTCAGTTCATCTCAAAATCCTGTGCAACGTCGGCCAACTTCAGCACTCAACGGCGAGATCTAACAACTGGTAGCAGCGGCATGGATGAACCTTCGTCCAAAGAAGTCCTGAGAAACTCGGAACAGCGAAGAAGAGAGAGCCTTCGACCCACGGAGTCCTGAGGAACCGGGAACAGCGGAGCAATGAACCGGATGGCGTGGTGCTGCATCCGCGAGGGAGCGCGTGTATTTTTTTTTTTTCGATTTGCCAGACTTCAAATTTTGCGTGCTTATTTTGATGGTTCTAGGAATTCGGAAGTTGCATATTTTGTGTTTGTACAAATTATTTAAGGAAAAGGGTTCTAACTACCAGTTGGGACAGCTGCCATGGATTTTAGAAAATTGACGACGTCAGACTTGTTTTTATCGTGCGACGAGTTGGGAGTTCAGGTGGACGAGAAGATGAAAAAGCCAGCAATTCAAAGGGCACTTGAATATAGTGGCAATGATAATGAAAGCATTAGATTGCTTGGGAGGTGATAGAAGAAACACGGGAGTGTGAGCGTCAAGAACGCGACAGTGAGCGCGAGCGTAAGCGAGAACTGGAAAAACAAAAGAAAGAAAAGGCGAGCTACAGGTCGAACTTCAGAAATCGCGTCCAGCGGCGTTCAGTGAAGGGGACAACCATAGCAGATTAAGCGAGGTCGAGCGATGTCGGATGGACCAGTGGATGAAACCGTACAAGGGTTGACAGGACGTTGCCTTATTATTGGTTTATTTCGAGAGATCTTGTGAAAGGTTTAATTTCGCTCAGGGCACCTGATCACAACGGTTGGTTACTTTGTTGCCTTGTGAGGCGGCAAAAGAAGTCGCAAGATGAACGGCGAATGACGTGGAAGGCTACGGGAAAATAAAGGCAGAGCTCTTGAAGGGGTACCGAATTTCCCCAGAAGCATTTGGGCAGCGATTCGGAGAAGCGAGCAAAAATATCGACGAGGGCTACTCAGAATTTGCGTACGGTTTGAAAATAAACCGTGTTGAGTGGTTTAAGAGAGGCGAAGCCTAAGAAAGTAGAGACGGAATTATACAGTGTGTTTGTGTGAAACAGCTCTACCGCAGCATTCCATAGTCAGTGAGGTTTTGGGTGCAGGATAGAGATGCCTTAGACCGGTACATAAGGCGGCTCGGCTAGCTGATGAGTATGTGATGCGTCAAAAACTAGCTACCTGCGACGAGCGTTCAAATGGAAGGGATAATCGGAGAAGGTATACCCACCACAACCAATACACGCAGGTAAAAGCTACCGAGATTGACGACTGGATGAAGAAAGCTCTGGAAGGGAACAACAACAACGGAGCTAGCAGCCCTCCGGAGGGGGGAGAAAGAAGGTTGATACGCGAGAGTTCCACAAGAGGCGACCGGTCCGATGTTATCAGTGCCACAGCCTAGGTCACTATGCCTCCGATCGCAAGACAAAGAAAGCCGGTAACGCTTTCCTTTGGGGGCGGAAGCGACAAAAGCTTGGAGCTTCTACGTCAGTACATGCAGGAGCTACTGATTAGCGGAACAACGTATAAGGTATTAAGGTGGAGTGGAGCAACTATAGACCGAGTTCACCCTTCTTTTGCAAAAGGTGAGGTCTCTACAGGGAAGGTAACTTCGATCAAGTCAGTGCTAGAGGAACACAGCGTGTGTCTGCGATAGCACGAGTGACAACTTGCGGTCCTTTCGGAGAACTAGAGACAGAGGCAGGCATCTCGAAGGCGCTACCAATGGAGTACCGGTATCTCTTTTGGAACCATTCGGAGCGTTTGTTACGGGAGCGTGGTCACGACTTCGGAGAAGGAAGGGTGCAGGCATTAACCGGCTCGCGAGTACGCCAGATAGCTGCTCAGCTGACTGAGGACCTCAGCGCAGTGGTAGCGGGACGCGACGAAGCGCATTCCATAGTAGAACCTCGGACAACGGAGAAAAAAGAAAAGTCTGTCAGCAGAGGTGCCAGTTAAAATGATCCGAGTGGAAAACTCGAGTAGCGACGAAAGGTCTTCAGTTGAAATAACAGAAAAGGAGAGCAGCCCTCTACTTTTACCTGCCTCTGCTAGCTTTGACAGTCTTCTCCAGGTGGACAGGGAGTCGCTCGGCGCGAAGCAACAGAAGCACGGACTCTGACACGTTTACGCTACAAAGCAAAATACAGAATAGCTAGGCGCAACGCCACCATCTACGAAAAGGTAGGACTGCTGTATAGACACTACCGAGATCGTAGGGATCGTATCCTCGATCAATTAATCGTTCCGGAGAGTTCATGGGCGGATCTCCTGACTTTGTGTCACAAAAATGGCGGGTCGGGCCATCTAGGAATCAAAACAAAAGGAATGAGAGGTTTTGGTTAAAATATTACTAGCCAAGATGCTTTAAGGATGTGGAAAATTATCTAATGTCTTGTGACGCATGTCAGCGAGTTGCGAAGGCGGCAGATAAATGCAAGGCACTTTTAAAGTTGGCTCCCTTAATCAGAGAGCCACTCCGTTGGCTTGTGATTGACACAGTCGGGCCTTTGCCGCTGAGCCAATCTGGGTGCAACTACCTTTTGACCGCGCTCTGTCCCGCGACAAAATTTCCTGAAGCGATTCCTTTGAAGGAACATAGCTCCACCGAGATAGTCGAGGCTCTGTTGTCCACGTTCGCGCGAATCGGTTCTCCTACAGAGATTTAGGCTCACCAGGGGACGGTATTTACAAGTTCTTTACCTACGATGTTCCTAGAAAGGTGCGGTGTGCGGCTGATACACCGCCCCGTGTACCATCCACAATGAAACAGCATCGAGAAGATGAACTCGTTGTTTAAGAGGGTTTTACGTGCATTGTGCCATGAATACACAGCAAACTGGGAGGACTGTTTACCCGCAAGCTTGTTCGCATAGGGAACGGTCCCACATAAGGCAACGGGGTTCACCCCCTCCGAGCTGGTGTAGGGTCGGATGATCCGTTCCCCCTCATAATGTTAAGAGAAATGTAGAAGGAATGGGTGAAAGCCAGACGGTAGTGAGTTACGTTTTAAAGTTGCTGGATCGCTTAATTGTCTCTCGAGAACTGGGTGAAAAAGCTCGCTAAGGCGTATTATGACAGAAATGCGCGTAGGCGAACATTTAAGGTAGGCAATGGGGTCATGATCCTAAGGCCGTCACGATGAAACAAACTTGATGTATAGGGGACGGACCCGTAAATGTTACCCAGAAGATATCGGGGACTAACTACAACCTAGAAGTTCCTGGAAACAAGAATAAAGGAATCATTTACTACTGCAATTTAACGAAACCCTATTGTGGAAGTGAAGAGGTTGCGAACATGATGGTAAACGTGTCTTAAGAAGGAGCGGTGGAACTTCTAGGCATTGCGACAGTGACAGATGCGGAACGCTCCATAGAGGACTACCTGAATCTGTCTGTAAACAGGCTGGCTCTCAAGGCCGATCAAATAAGCGACCTTCGGAAACTAAGGAATTTCCCGGATGCTTCAATAGCCAGCTGGGGAGAACGGTCATCATTACTCATGAGAATGAGTTGGCATCAGATGAACCCGTTCATTTCAAACCGTACCAGGTCTCACCTCGTCAGCGAGAAAAAATCTAATTAGAGATGAAATGAATGCTTGAGTTGGAAATCATTGAGCCAACAGACAATGATTACACTTCCCTGATTATTCTCGTAGAGGCGAGCGGAAAAGAGCTGCGTTCATGTATGGGCTATAGGAAATTCAACGCGATTACAAGTGACCAACTTTAGCCTATACCTAACATAGAAGAACGACTTGAACGGGCCCCCGCAGGGGCGTCTGCATCAGTAGGCGTTTGGTGTGTTGCGACACCACGTACCCGAGCACACGAGGGTTGGACCCTCCCGCGTGTATCCTTGCGCGGCTTAGCCGTGTCTGGGGAAAGGGGGATCCTGGGGGTTGAGCTGATGCTGGCTGTTTGGACCTTTAAGGCCCCTCGGCGGAGGCAACACACCCCTTTGGCCTCTGCTTCACATAGACGGCACCCCCGGACTGACCCACCCGGGGGAAATCGGTAGTTGCCTTTTCCTATCTTTCTCTCTCTTAAACCTTCGTCTTTCTCTCTCATTTTCCACCTTTCCTGTCTTCTTCTCACTTCGTTTACTTCCAATTCTCCAGGCAGCGAGGGTTAACCTGGTGTAGTTCATCCAACCTTGGATTTATTATATTGGTTTATAGTAGCTATGTACAGCTGGCGTCTGCGTTTCCTTCGGGTCTCGCAGCGTCCCCTTGTTGGGCTCGGTGGTGGGTGGCTGGCATAGCTGCCGAAATGTAATAAGTTATTAATGGCTTTAAGCACCTTTCCCCGACTTCCTGATCGCCCTCTTTCGAAAAGAGGGCGCACCGAAGAAACTTTTCAATTCTCTGTCCAACGCAAGGAATCCTTCCCACGCTACCACGTCATACATAGTCAGTGCCCTGATAAAACAGCAAGAACCCTTTCACCATTCACCGCTGCGAAAGTTCTCACCGATGTTCTTGGTCCTGGATACAAGATTACTAAAATGGCTAGCGGCGACCTACTGCTTGAAGTACGTGACCAGCTCCAACGTGAAAAGATTGCAAATATTCTTGCTTTTGGTGATGTCGAAGTCACAGTGACGCCACATCGATCTATGAACACATCCAGAGGTGTGGTATCAGACAGCGATCTTTTGAACCTGAGTGAAGAAGAACAACTCGAAGGATGGAAGGAACAAGAAGTTGTCAAAGTACAAAGAATAACGATCAAGCGCGACAACAAAAAAATTCCTACCAAACATCTCGTTCTCACGTTTGCTACAAGTGTTCTGCCAGAATCTCTCGATACAGGATACACAAAAACACGAGTAAGACCATACATTCCAAATCCACGTAGATGTTTCAAATGTCAAAGATTTGGCCATGGCTCACAAAGCTGCCGAGGCCGTCTCACTTGCGCAAAATGTGGTCAAGAGCACGCTTCCGACAACTGCACTGGCGCACTCCACTGTGTGAACTGCGACGGTGATCACGCCACATATTCCCGATCATGTCCGACGTGGAAAAAAGAAAAGGATATTATTACACTGAAAGTTAAAGAGAACATATCGTTTCAAGAAGCGCGGAAACGTGTTTCATTCATTCATACCGCAGGCTATGTTGGTGCGGTGCGTAAGGGGGCAACGCTGCAGCAGACTCCGGCATCAGCCCGGCCCACAAAGAGTGTGGCCGAGGTTGTGCCACCAGCCCCCTCGGCGATAGCAGCCAACGCTGCCTCGCCGTCACAGAAAGAGGGCCCATCGACCTCAGGGTTGGTAGGCACGAAGGTCTCATCTGCCCAGGTGAAGCCTTCACGACAAACGCGCCGCTCACAAGAGCGCACGTCCAGTGCCTCTCAAGAGGCAATGGACACTACTTCAAGCCAGACGGCGCAGCAAGCGCCCAAGGACTGCCGCCAGTCTCAGGACGGTGGCAAGAAAGACAAACCCCGCATTACAGGGCCTTCCCAGGCCCTGTAATCTAAATCAAGTTTTCCTCTCTTAACACACAGCACACACACACACTGTTAGCTATGGAGACACAAATATTACAATGGAACGTCAGGGGTCTCCTACATAACCTCGATGATGTCAAGGAGCTCTTGCGTAAATATAATCCAAAGGTGCTGTGTGTACAAGAGACCCATTTGAATCTTACACAGACAGGATTTCTACCCCAATTTAACATTTTTCGCAAGGACCGTGACGATGCTTTTGCTTCGTCCGGTGGTGTCGCGATTATAGTTGATAAGCGTGTAGCATGCCAGGCCTTGGAACTCCGAACGCCTCTTGAGGCAGTTGCGGTTCGAGCCTTACTGTTAGGTAAACTCATTGCAATCGCTTCTGTGTATATACCACCCCATTATCGACTCCAAAGAACAGAATTTCTTAGTCTAATCGATGAGCTGCCTGAGCCCTACGTACTCGTTGGGGATTTCAACGCGCACCATACTCTCTGGGGAGACTCTCGATGCGATGCCAAAGGCCGCTTAATAAAAAATTTCCTTGTTTCTTCAAGTGCATGCATATTAAATTAAAAGGAGCCGACATTCTATAGCACAACACATGGCACGTACTCTGCGATAGATTTAGCTATCTGCTCGGCTACACTTGTACCTTGCCTAGAATGGGAGGTAGTCGAAAACCCATATGGGAGTGATCATTTTCCCATCTGCCTCAAAGCTTTAGAACAAAATGAATTCCTGCCACACCCCCCTCAATGGAAAGTTGCATCCGCAGATTGGAAAAAATTTGAGGAAATCACCCAGATGCAGCGAAACACTTTTAAAGATTTTCGTGTGAACGATGCTATTGCTTATTTTACCGCTTTTATAATTGACGCTGCAATAGAGTGCATTCCACAAACGAAGGGGACTGCAAAAAAGAGGCGCGTGCCGTGGTGGAATGAGCAATGCAAGAATGCGCGTAAGGAGCAAAACAAAGCCTGGCGTTTACTACGTCAATCTCCAACGGCAGAAAACCTCATCAACTTTAAGCACGTGAAATCCAAAGGCAGACGAACGCGTCGTATCGCTAAAAGAGAAAGCTGGGAAAAATACGTCACAAGCATAAATTCCTATACACAAGAAGGAAAAGTCTGGAACAGGCTAAGAAAATTAACTACTCGACAAACCTACAACATGCCTTTGGTTGATGATGAAGGCCACAGCCTTCAAGACCAGGCGAACGCTCTGTGAGGACACTTCGAGCGAGTTTCTAGCTCTGCGAACTACTCGCAGTCATTGCAGCAACATAAACAGATAGCTGAAAGCAGGGCACTGAACCGTAAAGCTAGCGGAAGTGAACCGTACAATCATCCATTTAGCATTGCTGAGTTCAAAGCTTCCTTGAACGGCTGCACGAAATCGGCGCCAGGAGCCGACAGGGTCATGTACATAATGATAAAACATCTTCACCCTGACACGCAGATGGCTCTGTTGTCTATTTTCAACACTATCTGGGAAACAGGAGACATTCCATTGGCATGGAAAGAGGCGATAGTAGTCCCTGTTTTGAAACAAGGTAAAGATCCGTGCTCTGTGGCAAGCTACCGGCCCATAGCACTCACAAGTTGTCTATGTAAGCTCTTTGAGAAAATGATAAATCGCAGGCTCTTGCACTTCCTTGAATCAAACAAGCTCCTTGACCCATATCAGTGTGGTTTTAGGGAAGGCCGATCGACGACAGACCACCTCGTTCGCATTGAAGCATATATTCGGGACGCTTTCATACACAAACAGTTCTTTCTTTCTGTATTCTTAGACATGGAAAAGGCTTACGACACCACGTGGCGGTATGGAATTCTACGTGACTTATCAGAGTTGGGCATCCGCGGAAAAATGCTTAATGTAAGCGAAAGCTATTAATCTAATCGCACATTCCGTGTCAGAATTGGTAATGTCCTCTCGAGACCATTTCTACAGGAAACTGGGGTACCGCAGGGTGGCGTGCTTAGCTGCACACTTTTTATCATAAAAATGAATTCCTTGCGCTCATCAATACCGCGTAGTATATTTTATTCAGTATATGTTGATGACGTTCAGATTGGATTTAAGTCATGTAATCTCGCTATCTGCGAGCGACAAGTACAGCTTTGTTTAAACAAGGTGTCTAAGTGGGCTGATGAAAATGGCTTTACGCTCAATGTGAGCAAGAGTACCTGTCTTCTTTTCACTCAAAAAAGAGGTCTCATAGCAAATCCTGAAGTCGAACTTCAGGGACAGCACATACCTGTGAGCACAGAACACAAATTTCTAGGCGTTATTTTAGACACGAAATTAACCTTTATTTCACACCTGAAGCACCTCAGAAACAAATGCCTAAAAACCATGAACATTCTTAAAATTTTGTCACACACAACGAGGGGTAGTGATAAGAAATGCATCCTGAACCTTTACAAGAGCCTCTTTCGAACACGCTTAGATTATGGGGCAATAGTTTATCATTCGGCTAGCCCTAGTGCATTGAAGATGCTTGATCCTGTCCATCACCAAGGTATCCGCCTGGCGACCGGTGCCTTCAGGACAAGTCCTGTGGAGAGTCTTTACGTTGAAGCTTATGAGTGGTCGCTTCATCTTCAGAGGTCGTACTCAAGTTTTATGTATTTTCTGAAGGTAAATGCAAACCGTGAGCATCCCTCTTACGCAAGCGTAAACAACATGACATCTGCAACTTTATTTAATAATCGACCGGCAGTTCTGACTGCGTGTACGGAAACTCAGTCAAGAAATGGATGTTCCACTTTTTGAAAATCCTCTTATGGCTCCTGTCATGCTATGTCCGCCGTGGCAATGGCAGCTCATTGAGTGTGATACTTCGTTCGTTGAAATAACAAAGAACGCTCCCCAGGTACACATTGAAATGCACTTTCTTGAACTTCAGTCGAAGTACTCTTGCCAGGAATTTTACACAGATGCCTCAAAGTCGCATGCCGGCGTTTCGTATGCAGCCATCGGTCCATCATTTTCAGACTCCAACGTCCTGCACCCAGAAACAAGCATATTCACTGCTGAGGCATATGCAGTACTGACAGCTGTTAAACATATCAAGAAAATGAAATTGCAAAAGGCTATTATATTCACAGGCTCCCTTAGTGTCGTAAAATCTCTAATGTCACTCCAGAAACGCAACAGTCCTGTACTCAATGAGTTATATTCGCTCCTGTGCACAGCATATACATCTAATCAGCACGTCATAATATGTTGGGTACCTGGGCACAGAGACATTAAGGGCAACATGCTTGCAGATGAAATTGCCACATCCATCGCAACGAAAGCTGGCAGCTGTTCCGTAGGTATCCCTGCCTCAGACTTAAAGCCATTTCTGCGCAAAAAACTTCGAAGGCATTGGCAACACAAGTGGGACACAGAAACCTCGAACAAACTCCATTTGATCGAGCCACAATTACGAAATTTCCCACCGATAACAAAAATACGGCGAATCGAGGTCCTTTTCTGCCGCCTTCGGATAGGTCATACGTATGGCACGCACACTTATCTCTTGACCGGTAGCGAACCTCCCATATGCTGTAGATGTGGCAAGACACTAACCGTCCTCCATGTCTTGCTGGAGTGTAGAGAAATGGAAACTGAAAGGAAAAAACACTTCCCTCTAGCCTACCGACAAAACATTCCTTTTCATCCTGCAATGTTGCTTGGTGCTGACCGATTTTTTCACAGAAAGTCAGTTTTTAACTTTCTGGAAGATGTTAATTCATTGCAAGTTATAGGCCGAAGAGATTCGTAGCACAGCATCTTACCAGACACTGCTGCTGCGATAGTAGCAATTTGTAGAGCACGTGCCTACAGGCCCTTGCACCTAAGGGCCTCTTGAGGCAATAGTGCTATTGGCATTAACATATTTTATTCCATCCCTCCAAGAGAACATATCTTTTAAATTCATAGTAAACCTTAAAAGTCACTGTGACAATTTTAATAGATATATATTAATTTTACTATTGTTTTGAGGCCCCTATACAGCCAGGTTCCATTATTATAGCCAACCACGACGCCATTGATCATTACTTGCATCACTGACTCCATTAAAACATTGCCTGGCGCTCTTTGGCCATGAGTGGCCCTTGCGCCATAAAACCCCACATATCATCATCATCACTTGAACGGGTGGGCGGAGTCTAGTACATTTCAACGATCGACTTAGTTAGGGGGCACTGAGAGTTGCCCATTTCAGAAAGCTCAAGCGATTACGCAGCATTAACGTCTCCGCTTGGCACATTTCGACCAATAATGTTATGTTTCGGGCATAAGAACGCACCATTTAGGTTTTCCAAGCTGATGCATATTGTTTTGAAAGACCTACAATATTACGCGATCCCCTACATAGATGATGTGGCCATCATTTCTAACAATGTAACGATCACATGGAACACTGAAGGAAGGTCTACGGGACGCGTGTCTCACGGTGCAGGCCAAAAAGTGCCACATCGTGTGTTCGCAAGTTACCAACCTAAGGCATGTCATCGGACAAGGAACGCAGCGGCCCTCCGAACTAAAGATAGGGCCTATCAATAACTTTCCTCATCCGCGAACTAAGACGGATGTAAGAGCCTTTCTGGGGCTCGTGGAATATTACTAGTAGTATATTCCGAATTTCTCGCATGTAGTAAGCCCCCTGACAGACACCCTCCGAAAGGGGGAACCCGAGAAAGTTCGATAGATTGAGGCAAAAGAAACCGCATTTCAGCACCTGAAAAAGCTTCTAAGCTCAGCACCAGTACTTCGGACCCCCGATTATTCTAAGGAATTTATCGTGCCGTGCGACGCTAGTGACAGAGGGTCGGGAGTCGTCGTCAGCCAGGTGGGCGAAGACGCGGAGGAGCATCCGGTAAAAGATGCTCCTCCGCTGCCGAAAATTGCTGGCAGAAAATTACCGTGCAGTGAGGAGGCGTACAGCGCTTCCGAAAAAGAATGCGCCTGTTTAGTTTGGGTGGTCCAGGAATTGTGTTGTTATCTGTACGGAACGAAATTCAATTTCGAGACCGACCACTGTACTCTGATCTGGCTCAGACGCGTGTCCCCTAAGAACGGACGCTTGCTCAGATGGAGTCTAATTTTCAAGGATATAACTTCACCCTCCGTTACAAAAGGGGCTAGTTAAATGGGAATGCAGATGGTTTTGAGCAGGTTGTTTTGGTAAACCGACATATTACCTTCCCTCTTTTCACAGTTCACAACGTTTCAGAGATCATTGTTCTCACCACTTCAGACATGTACCATTAATCGTCCGCGTTGCACACTTGACATTTCATCACTCCAACGCCCTACTCATGTAATGCTCCCTGCTACTACTGTAGCTCACCCCGCACAACCTCTGGCCAGCTGCTGAAATCTGAAAACAAATCCTCGAACTTGTGAAATCAAGTTCCTTATTTTATCTACTTATATTGTCGCAAGAGCTTGGTTCAGCCTAACGCTCCCTATTCCCAGGCTTTTGTTATCGATATAAGTGTGCACCTCCCCACGGTCTTTCTCTTCGGCAATCACCATGCAAACTGTGCATGTGGAGAGTAGCAGGCTAGAGCACCTTAGCTCGTCGACCTCTCTGCCTTCTTTCAATTAAATTATCTCTCTCTCTAGTCTTCTCTTCGTTCTTGCCCCTTTCTATCTCCTTTCTCTGTTCATACTTTTTTACACGTCCCTTAGCCACCTTCTTTAGGCGTACATCACATGATTTCACGTACCGCTTCTGCACCCCGATCCGAAAGAACTCTTCTGTGATCCTTTCTAATGTATTCTTTACCCCTTTGTTACCTGCTGTATCACTATCGGGCAATATATTCAGTACTGTGTCCCTCAGCTCGTTTGGGATGATCAACTGTGGTACTTCCCGACCTTGTACCTCGCTTTCCACTACAGTCATATCCTGCTCTATCTGTGCATCCTCTCTAGACCTCATGATACATGGAGTCTTATCCACAGACCTAGCCCAGGATTTGTCTGCCTTGTGGCCGTTGTTTTGGCATAAGTGGCAAACAACTGCTGTTTCCTTACGGTTATCTCTCACTGGGCAGTTCACCGCTACATCACCTAACCGGTTACACCGAACGCATCTCTCTCTGGGGTCCCCTTTGTCTACTACTGTGCCCCTGGTTCTTCGTCTCTCCCACTGCCGTCGTGAGCGCATCTTTGTCACCCTTTCTTAAATTTCGTCAATCCCAGTGCCTCTACGAACTGATCTGGTTGTTCTGCCATCTATTGCACAGTCGTAGTTTTCTTTCCTTAAAAAATGTCGCCAAACTGCTGCTACACCTGGCAAGAAACTGCTCACCCACGACCTTGTAGTGAACCAGCCCGTACGCTTTGCCCGTCTCGGACAGCTCTATCCACCTCTAAAATAATTTGTGAGCCGACACGTGAACTGCATGCCTGTTTCTGAATATTCAGGTTTAAACGACCTAAACTTCTCTCGGAACAATTATGCAGACAACCTGAATCTTTGCAATGCAGTTTTTTTTTACCTCGTCATAGTCTAAGGACTCCTCCACTGGCATATGCCCGAAGACAATCAGAGCCTCGCCCACTAAACATAGACTCAAGGCGTTAGCCCACTCACTCCTCTCCCAGCCTTGCCCGATTGTTATTCTTTCGAACAGATGCAAATACGCATTCAAGTAATCCCACCGGTCATCGAAAGGGGCCATCAATTTCCTAGGGCAAATCTGTCGTGGCCTGGAAGAAGGTGAATCGGATGACGCCGATCCGGGAGTACTCGTGCCTTCACGAGAACCCGTGCCCGTCTCTGCTAGCCTTATTTTCAATTCAAACATTTCCTTTTCTCGTTCCTGCTCTTCACAAGTTCGTTCATGTTGCTCGCGCGCTCGTTCGTGTTGCTTTTCGAAGAACGCGATCATGTCTTCGTTCGACAGGTTTAAAAAATTAGCTATCGCCGCCAAACGTTCCCACTTCATCTCTAAACCAGCAAGATCAGTGACAGGGCCTAAATAGAATCCAGGAAATATCCCAGGACAGATCCTATCCTGGGACGTATCCTGGTACAGATTATATCCTGGCAGGCTCAACAATTTGTGTCACACTGATCTCGGGACCGTGCGGATGTTGGGAGAGATGGAGTTGGGAGACGCAGGCAAGCACAGTAAACATACTTTACTAAGAACACACCCAAAATAAAACACACTCAAAATAGAACTCAAACCTAAACTGACAAAGATAAAACCCCACACTTGCGTAGCTTAAATATGTCCTTATCCTCCCCTATATTCGTCCTTAGCCCTTTCCGCCCGAAAGTCGGACAGCCCTGGACAGCACTGGAGCGCGGCAGTAGGCCTTCCTCGTTAGGCCTACCGCCGTGCTCCGCCGCTACCTCTCCGAGTGCCGATGAAAAGCCCCCGGGACTACCGTTCATGCTGGTCGGCCGAAGAAGGGGGATTCAATTCCTCGAGTGCCAGGCAGCACCGTGGAAGGCTGCAGCAGGTCCAGGGAGCCTCGCTCGAATGTCGCCGGGGTCGACGTCCACACCCTCGATAGCCAGCGTCACGGGCCAGTCCGAACCTCCATGACTCCCGTCGCCAGTGCGAAGCTGGTGCTGCAACCTTCTTGGACCAGAGCCACGTCGATAATCTCAGCTTGGCGCCGCTTCTCCTCCGATCACACCTCGGGTCAAGCGCCTCGAACGCTCGTTGTTGTTGTTGTTGTTGTCCTGAGTGGCCGTGGCACATACCCACAGTGGGGGATTGGCCAAGAATCGGGCGGTTTAATTAGGTGCCTAAAATATTAATGATAACAAGGGAGTTAACAATTTGGGCGTGTGAGTTTAAAAGGAAACGTTTTGTGTTTGGAGAAAAAAGGAAATAATCAGATGAAAACCGTGTATAAGGTAATAATAATAACAATAATAATTATAAAAGATAAGAAATAAAAGAAAGCTATGGTTGGGAGGGAGAACGATCAATCTAACATGGAAATCGATTAGTTTCAATGAGGTAATTTTGGATCGCCAAGCAAACATTTCTGTTGCTGAACCCAACAATGGAGGCTCCAAAAGATAGGATCACAGGCACTGATAAAGTCAGACCAATAGAGCGAAGCGGGATTTCGAGTAGTCGTTTTCTTATAATAGAAAAACGTCTGCAAGACAACAAGAAATGGTCGATTGTTTCCGCTTCGCCACAGAATGAGCATAATGGTGAGGGGACCAGACCAGACCTGTGGAGGTAGAAGTTCAATGCAGGTATACGGCAGCGCAGCTTCGTGATGGACACTTCAATTTTCCGTGTTCGGCAAAAATCTCTGTTCCAAGGGTGCAGGAGATGTCCGTAATCCACAGAGTTAGTAATTGCGGAGCCTGTTACTGACTGTATAATGATACTCCTGCGAAATCTAGGTGCAGTAACATAAGCAGTCAAAGGGCAGCAAGGAAGAATCGGGCCACTTATTGATGCCTTGGCTAGAGAGTCTGCAATTTCATTAATGATTAGTCCTTTATGGCCAGGCACCCAAATCAAATTCACGCTTCCCAAGTAACCAGGTACCAATGATTGAAATGTCCTCATCACGCGAGAATCACTAGAAGCAGTAAGGGATGAGCACGATGATAAAGAATCAGTGACTATCACGGCTGACGTATTTGATGGTCCTAATTTGCGTAATGCCAGCAGCACGGCCATGAATTCGGCTAAAAAAATCGGTACATCTAGCAGTCGAAGAGAAAATGTCCAATCGAGAATTGGTGAAAATATTCCTACACCTGACTTTTCTTCACATTGTGAAGCACCTGTAGCAATTACAACGTTTGTTTGAAGGTTTTTCAGGTGATCTTGTAATATACTGTCTAGAATACGGTGTGGAAGTAATTTTGCATTATTAGGAAAGATGTCATCAAATTGAATATCCGTGGCAACAGCTCTGTCGGTAATAGGAAGAACATCGCCTATGCGCACGCCCAAAGAGTCAAGAATTTTTGCACGAATATAATTTGCGGGTTATATAGTCGCGGCCAGATGACACCGAAAAACAACCCAGGTTGTGAAATAAAGATCATTCGGGCATGACGCAGTGGTGATTCGTAAATCCTTAAGAACAAATTTAGGAAGACCTAAACACAGACGTAATGCTTCTCTTTCTCAGAGGATTAGAGGACGGGACATGTAGGCTGGAGCTCCAGAGAAGAGCACGCAACCACATTCTAATACAGCGCGAACGTACATACGATATATCATTAGGAGTGTATCTCTTCTCAATCCTATTCGACGACTGCTCAGCCTACGCAATATGCCACTTGCAAGGGTACCTTTCCCAGGCAAATGTTCTATGTATGAGCGCCAGTTGAGAGAGGCGTTATAAATAATTCCAAGGTATTTAACAGATTCCACCTGTGGTATGTCTTGAAGGTGGTAAAACAATGAAATGTGCACTATGTCACGTATCGGAAATACGAGAACAGCACATTTGCTGGCATTGAGGGTGAAGTGACTAGCATCTAACCACCTCTCCAGATCATAAAGGTAAGTTTGCAGTCGTTGGTATGGCGTGTGGATGTCGTTTGCAGATGCAAAAAACGCAATATCGCCTGCATAAACATAAGTAGTTATTTCTTGATGACAAGGTAGTGTGCTCATGAGAATATTAAAAAGTACCGGGGAAAGATCTGAGCCTTGCGGTACGGTACGGCCGTTCCAAACGGTCGCGAACATCGTCCTCTTTCCTTTTTATGCCCCATGCCTCTCACATATGACAGTGACCCACAGTACAGGAGCGCACACCGTTTTCGACAACTTTGGAAAGTAAGAGTGGAGAGGGCTCACGAGCCAGGAGGCCGTAACATGCCGTGGCATTGCGATTCAGCGCGGCCATTCACGAAGTCAGAAATAGTCATGTCTGAGGCTTCGGTATCATGCTCTACGTTATTGCGTGCGTCGACACAGCGACGTGGTGCATCTGGTCGCATTTGTGGACAACATAAAGGTATAGTGCAGCAGTCACTGGACGCATAAAACATGCCCGTTGGACGCTTCAACGGCGAATGCCGCCAAAAGCTGATGGCGTGATCACAGGAAACATGTCGACATACCAATCGGGGCAGGGGGGGGGGAGGAATTTTTCACAGCCATGACTAAAGTGATGGAACTCCTGCTCATTTACGAAGTTCCGCTCCAAGAAGAGAATGCGGCCGGCAGAGGAGCGGCGTAATGCTTCAGCGCTAGAAAGACTAAATAGGCGCTAATATAAATACAGGTTGCTGGCGTCAAATGTAGTGATATCATGTCACTTGCTTTTCATTCAACGTGACGTTTTGTGCGTAAAGGCAGTTAGAGGACAAAGAAGACACTGCGAGCAATCAATGTGTTAGAAATTTCAAGTAGTTTTGGTTTTTGAAGGAAAACGTGCGAATGGATAACAACGGCGGCGTCACTGTCTCCTAGCAGCGACTGCTGTGCAAAAATCAAGATCATTAGAACCTACGTTGAGTGGCGTACAGCTGCAGCAATAGAAAGGCTTGGTAGGCGCTATTATAAATATAAGTTCCTCGCGTGAAATGGGGTGGTATCAAGACACATGCTCCTCATTGAATGTGACGTTTTGTTTGTACCGGCAGGCCGAAAAAAAAGAAGACACTGTAAGCAAACAATGTATAGAAAATTTCATGTAGTTTTGGTATTTGAGGGAAAACGTGTGAATGGAAAACAAAGGTGGCGTCACTTTCTGTTAGCAGCGACTACTGTGCGAAAATCAAGATGACTAGAACCTACGTTGAGCGGCGTAATGCTTCAGCACTAGAAAGGTTTGGTAGGCGCTAACTTAAATATAAGTTGCTGGCGTCTACTGGGGTGATATGAGGTCACTTGCTCCTAATTGAATGTGACGTTCTTGTTTGTACCGGCAGGTCAAAGACACACAAGACCCTGTAAGCAATCAATGTGTAGGAAACTTCAAGTAGTTTAGGTATTTGAAGGAAAACGTGCGAAGGGATAACAACGGCGGGGTCACTGTCTGTGAGTAGTGATTGCTGTGCGAAAATCATGATCACTAGTACGTACGTTGAGCGGCGTAATGCTTCAGCATTAGAAAGACTTGGTAGGCGTTAATATAAATACCAGTTGCTGGCGTCTAATGGGGTGATATCAGGTCACTTGCTCCTCATTCAACCAGACGTTCTTGTTTGTACCGGCAGGTTGAAGACAAAGAAGACACTGTAAGCAATCAATGTGTAAGAAATTTCTAGTAGTATAGGTATTTGAAGGAAAACGTGCGAATGGATAACAACGGCGGCGTCACTGTCTGATAGCAGGGATTGCTTTGCGAAAATCAAGATGAATAGAACCTACGTTGAGCGGCGTAATTCTTCAGCACTAGAAAGACCTGGTAGGCGCTAATATAATTACAAGTTGCCGGCGTGAAACGGGTTGATATCATGTCACTTGCTTTTCATTGATCGTGACGTTTAGTGCCTAAAGGCAGTTAGAGGACAACGATGACACTGCGAGCAATCAATGCGTTAGGAATTTCAAGTAGTTTTGTTTTTGAAGGAAAACGTGCGAATGGATAACAATGGCGGCGTCACTGTCTCTTAGCAGCGACTGCTGTGCGAAAATCAAGATCATTAGAACCTACGTTGAGTGGCGTACAGCTTCAGCACTAGAAAGGCTTGGTAGGCCCTATAATAAATATAAGTTCCTGGCGTGAAATGGGGTGGTATCAAGACACTTGCTCATCATTAATTGTGACGTTCTTCTTTGTACCGGCAGGTCGAAAACAAAGAAGACACTGTAAGCAATCAATGTACAGAAAATTTCATGTAGTTTTGGTATTTCACGGAAAACGTGCGAATGGGTAACTACGCCGTGGTTACTTTCTGTTAGCAGTGATTTCTGTGCAAAAATGAAGATGACTAGAACCTACGTTGAGCGGTGTAATGCTTTAACAATGGAAAGACTTGGTAGGCGCTGATATATATATATAAGTAGGTGGCGTCAAATGGGTTGATATGAAGTCACTTGCTCCTAATTGAGCGTGACGCTCTTGTTTGTACAGGCAGGTAGGACACAAAGAATACATTGTGAGCATTCAATGTGCTAGAAATTTCAAGTAGTTTTCGTTTTTGAAGGAAAACGTGCGAATGGATAACAACGGCGGCGCCACTGTCTATCAGCAGTGACTGCTGTGCGAAACTCAAGATGACTAGAACCTACGTTGAGCGGCGTAATGCTTCAGCACTAGAAAGGTTTGGTAGGCGCTAATATAAATATAAGTTGCTGGCGTCTTATGGGGTGATAACAAGTCACTTGTTCCTCATTGAATGTGACGTTCTTGTTTGTACCGGCAGCTCGAAGACAAAGAAGACCCTGTAAGCAATCAATATGTAGGAAACTTCAAGTAGTTTTGGTATTTGAAGGAAAACGTGCGAATGGATAACAACGGCGGCGTCACTGTCTATTAGCAGTGACTGCTGTGCGAAAATCAAGATGACTACAACCTACGTAGAGCGGCGTAATGCTTCAGCACTAGAAAGGTTTGGTAGGTGCTAATACAAGTATAAGTTGCTGGCGTGAAATGGGGTGGTATCAATACACTTGCTCCTCATTGGACAAGACGTTCTTGTTTGTACAGACCGGCAGAGGACAAAGAAGGTACTGTGAGCAATCACTGTGCAAGAAATTTCATGTAATTTTGGTATTTGAAGGAAAACGTGCGAATGGATAAAAACGGCGGGGTCAGTGTCTGTTAACAGCGACTGCTGTGCGAAAATCAAGATGACTAGAACCTACGTTGAGTGGCGTAATGCTTCAGCACTAGAAAGACTTGGTAGGCGGTAATATAAATATAAGTTGCTGGCGTCTAGTGGGGTGCTATGAGGTCATTTGCTCCTCATTCAACATGACGTTCTTGTTTGTAATGGCAGGTAGGGGACAAAGAAGACACTGTGAGCAATCAATGTGTTAGAAATTTCAAGAAATTTTGGTATTTGAAGGAAAACGAGCAAATGGAAATCAACGGCGGCGTCATTGTCTGTTAGCAGTAAATGATATGCTAAAATCGAGATGACTGGAACCCACGTTGAGCGGCGTAAACGCGCGCTCACACTATCGGGAGACTTCCCGCAGAGGCACAGCGTCAACGTCGCCGCTGCGTCGCAGCTCCTCCGAATGACGCTCACACTGCGCGCGTTTTCTCACTGCGGTTGTCTTTGAATGTAGAGAGAGGAGGCATTGAGTGAGGACCCTAACGAGCAGATCGAGAAGGGGACAGTCACGTGACACCAGAGAAGTCTGGAAAGCGCGCTTTTTTCCCGCGTTGCTGTCTTGATCGTCTGCTAGCTCTCCTCCCGTCGCCCTTTTTGTGACGAGGATGGCTGGTTCGAACGATGATCTGTTGGCTACGGTAAACCTACTTATACTGGCTTGTTCCCTGCTTCTGCACCGTCGTCTCAAGTGGCATATTCATGCTGGCAAAGCAACCGCCGAGTGTCCAGGCAGCACGCTCCCAGCCTCCGCCGACGGGGTCACTGAACTGAGACCAACGTCACGGTTCACGGTCGGCCCCCATTGGCTGTTCTCGTCAGCGGCGCGGGAAAAAAAGGTACCGGACCCATCGCTCTGCGGGACGGCAAAGCAGCCTGTCTGCGGGAGAAAAACCGGTTTGTGCGGGAAGCGGCGCGCGGAAAACGTTCTGCGTTGCGCGTTTTCCCGCCACTGTGAACGCGTCCTAATGCTTCAGCACTAGAAAGACTAGGTAGGCGCTAATATAAATATAGGTTGCTGGCGTAAAATGGAGTGATATCAAGTCACTTGCTCCTCAATGAAGACGAGATTCTTGTGTGTCGCGGTACGTTGAGCGGCGTAATGCTTCAGCACTAGAAAGACTTGGTAGGCGATAATATAATTACAAGTTGCTGGCGTGAAATGGGGTGATGTCATGTCACTTGCTTTTCATTGATCGTGACGTTTTGTGCGTAAAGGCAGTTAGAGGACAGAGAAGACACTGCGAGCAATCAATGTGTTAGAAATTTCAAGTAGTTTTGGTTTTTGAAGGAAAACGTGCGAATGGATAACAACGGCGGCGTCACTGTCTCTTAGCAGCGACTGCTGTGCGAAAATCAATATCTCTAGAACCTACATTGAGTGGCGTACAGCTTCAGCACTAGAAAGGCTTGGTAGGCGCTATTATAAATATAAGTTCCTGGCGTGAAATGGGGGTGGTATCAAGACACTTGCTCCTCATTGAATGTGACGTTCGTGTTTGTACCGGCAGGTCGAAAGCAAAGAAGACACTGTAAGCAATCAATGTATAGAAAATTTCATGTAGTTTGGGTATTTCAAGGAAAACGTGCGAATGGATAACAACGCCGTGGTTAGTTTCTTTTAGCAGTGATTGCTGTGCAAAAATCAAGATGACTAGAACCTACATTGAGCGGCGTATTGCTTCAGCAATGGAAAGACTTCGTAGGCGCTGATATAAATATAAGTAGGTGGCGTCAAATGGGGTGTTATGAAGACACTTGCTCCTAATTGAACATGACGTTCTTGTTTGTACAGGCAGGTAGGTCACATGAAAGACACTGAGCAATCAATCTGGGATATTGGGATATTGAATATGGGATATTGCCAGACCTCTCAGAAATGGGTATTCGAGGGAATATGCTTAATGTAATTGAAATTTACCTATCAAACCGTACATTTCAAGTAAGGGTGGGCAACGCTCTATCCAAGACATTTACAAAAGAAACCGGGGTGCTGCAAGGATGGGTATTAAGCTGTACCCTTTTTATAATCAAAATGAATTCCCTACGCTTATATATACCGCAGAGCATGCTTTATTCGGTGTACGTAGATGATGTGCATTTGGGTTTCAAGTCACGCAACCTTTCTATGTGTGAGCGACATGTCCACCTTTGCTTGAACAAAGTGTGTAAATGGGCAGAGGAAAATGGCTTTAAACTGAATCCTGTTAAAAGCTCATGTGTACTTTTCAAGGGAAAAATAGGCTTATTTGCAGATCCTAGCCTAGAACTACATGGACAGCACATACCAGTTGTCACACAGCACAAATTTTTAGGAATCATATTAGATTCAAAACTGACCTTCATGCCACAGCTAAAGCACCTAAAAGAGAAATGCCTAAAAACAATGAACCTTCTTAAACTTTTACCACATAAAACATGGGGCAGCGACAGGAAATGTCTGATGAACGCGTTTGCAAATGTCTTTTATGCACGCGCTTAGACTATGGGGCCATAGTATATCAATCAGCCAGTCCAAGCGCCTTGAAGGTGCTTGACCCTGTTCACCATTTAGGTATCCGCTTGGCGACCGGTGCCTTCAGGACAAGTCCTGTAGAGGGTCTCTACGTTGAAGCTAATGAGTGGTCACTTCATCTTCAGAGGTCATACTCTAGTTTCATGTACTTTCTAAAAGTGAACGCAAACCGCGACCATCCCTCTTATGTAAGCATAAACGACGTGGCATCTGCACAGCTCTTTAGTAATCGACCTGCAGCACGAGAACCATTCTCTCTGCGCATTAGAAAGCTTGCTGAGGTAATGCAAGTTCCAGTTCTTCAGCAAAACCTAATGGTCCTAGCTAAGCCATTGCCGCCATGGTAGTGGAAACCAATAGAATGCGATAGATCATTCGTAGAGGTGATGAAACACGCCCCACAGGCACATATCCGAATGCACTTCCTAGAACTTCAATCGAAGTACTCATGCATAGAGTTTCACACTGACGCTTCTAAGTCGCATGCCGGAGTGTTCTTTGCTGCAATCAGACCATCCTTCTCTGAGTCCGATGGACTGCATCCGGAAACAAGCATATTCACCGCGGAAGCTTATCCAATTCTATCTCCTGTTAAAGAAATCAAGAAAAGAAAGTTGCACAAAGCCATCATATACACCGACTCTCTAAGCGTCGTAAAAGCCCTCATGTTCCTCCGCAATCATCGAAACCCTGTACTTACTGAGCTTTATTCCATTATCTGCACATCGTACATGTCTCAGCAGCAAGTCATAGTATGCTGTGTACCTGGACACAGGGGCATTGAGAGTAATATGCTGGCTGACCAAATTGCCACATCAATTGCTTCACAAGATACACATTCCAAAACTGCACTACCTGCCTTAGACCTAAAGCCTTTCATCCGAAAGAAACTCAGAAGCCACTGGCAGCGCTTATGGGATGCTGAAACAAATAATAAGCTTCACTTGATTGAGCCAATACTGGGTTATTGGCCCCCTGAAACAAAAACACGACGAACAGAAGTCCTATTCTGCCATCTCAGAATAGGACACACATTTGCGACACACAGTTTCCTGCTAACTGGAAATGAGCCACGATCTTGCGGTAGATGCGGCTAAAAGCTCACCGTCCTCCACGCCCTCCTGGAGTGTCGGGAAGCCGAAACAGAGAGAAAAAAACACTTTCCGCTAGCATACCGGCAGCACATCCCCTTTCATCCTGTAATGTTGTTTGGTACAGAACCGTTGTTTGGCACCAGAGCAGTCTTAAGCTTGTTAAACGATGTTGTCTTACATGTTGTTATCCCTACGAATTTGTAGCACATCCTCTCTCCAGAGGATGCCGCTGCGATAATTTGTTTTTCTACAGCACATGCCTTCAAGCCCCTCCGTTTCAAGGGCTCTCTAAGGCAGTAGTGCGTCTTGCAAACATTTGCCTACATGTATTTTAAAATATGATCAATCCATCACAATGTATCTCTTGTGTTCTTTGTAGTACTCACTAGTCATTGCCAAAATTTATTACATATAGCTTTTATGCACATTACGGAGATCGCTTTTAGGCCCCTTTACAGCTACGTCACAATAACTCGCGGAACTCATAGACCCACTGCAAACTCATCAACACTGACCTGGCGCTCTTTGGCCATTATTGGCCCTTGCGCCATAATACAACAAATTCATCAAAAGTTGCTGGCGTTAAATCGGGCGATATCAAGTCACTTGCTCCTGATTGGACAAGACGTTCTTGCGTGTAGCGGCCGGCAGAGGACAAAGGAGATACTGCGAGCAATCGCTGTGTAAGAAATTTCAAGTAATTTTGGTATCTGAAGGAAAACGTGCGAATGGATAAAAACGGCGGGGTCGCTGTCTGTGAGTAGTGATTGGTGTGCGAAACTCAAGATGAATAGAACCTACGTTGAGGGGCTTAATGCTTCAGCACAAGAAAGATTTGGTGGGCGCTAACATAAATATAAGTTGCTGGCGTCTAATGGGGTGATATGAGGTCACTTGCTCCTAATTGAATGTGACGTTCTTGTTTGTACCGGCAGGTTGAGGACAAAGAAGACACTGTAAGCAATCAATGTGCAAGAAATTTAAAGTAGTTTTGGTATTTCAAGAAAAACGTGCGAATCGATAACAACGGCGTGGTCCCTATCTGTTAGCAGTGCTTGCTGTGCGAAAATCAAGATGACTAGAACCTACGTTGAGCCGCGTAATGCTTCAGCAATGGAAAGACTTGGTAGGCGCTAACATAATGAAATGTTGCTGGCGTCAAATCGGGCGATATCAAGTCACTTGCTCTTCATTGAACGTGACGTTCTTGTGTGTACCAGCAGGTAGAGGGCAAAGAAGACACTGTGAGCAATCAATGTGTTAGAAATTTCAAGTAGTTTTGGTATTTGAAGGAAAACGTGCGATTGGATAACAACAGCGGCGTTACTGTCTGTTACCAGCGACTGCTGTACGAAAACCAAGATCATTATAACCTACGTTAAGCGGCGTACAACTTCAGCACTAGAAAAGCTTGGTAAGCGCTAATTTAAATATAAGTTGCTGGCCTGAAATGGGTTGGTATCAAGTCACTTGCTCCTCATTGGACAAGACGTTTTTAATGTGTACCGGCTGGTGGAAGACAAAGAAGACACTGCGAGCAAACAATGTGTTAGAAATTTCAAGTAGTTTTGGTATTCCAAGGAAAACGTTCAAATGGATAACAACGGAGTGTTCACTATCTGTTAGCAGTGGTTGCTGTGCAAAAATCAAGATGACTAGAACCTATGTTGAGCGTCGTAATGCTTCAGCAATGGAAAGACTTTGTAGGCGCTGATATAAATATAAGTAGGTGGCGTCAAATGGGGTAATATGAAGTCACTTGCTTTTATTTGAACGTGACTTTCTTGTTTTTACAGGCAGGTAGGGGACAAAGAAGACACTGTGAGCAATCAATGTGTTAGAAAATTCAAGTAATTTCGATATTTAAAAGAAAACGTGCGAATGGATAGCAACGGCGGCGCCACTCTGTGAGTAGTGCTTGCTGTGCGAAAATCAAGATGACTAGAACCTACGTTGAGTAGCGTAATGCTTCAGCACTAGAAAGACTTCGTAGGCGCTAATATAAATACAAGTTGTTGGTGTGGAATGCGGAGATATCATGTCACTTGCTTCTCATTGAACGTGATATTCATGTCTGTACCGGCATGTAGAGGACAAAAAGAAGACACTGTGATCAATCAATGCGTTAGAAATTTCAAGAACTTTTGGTATTTGAAGGACAACGTGCGAATGGATAACAACGGCAACGTCTGTGTCTGATAGCAGGGATTCTTTTGCGAAGATCAAGATGAATAGAACCTACGTTGAGCGGCATAATTGTTCAGCACTAGAAAGACCTGGTATGAGATAATATAAATACAAGTTGCTGGCGAGAAATGGGGTGATGTCATGTCACTTGCTCCTCATTCAACATGACGTTCTTGTGTGTAACGACCGGAAGAGGACAAAGAAGGTACTGTGAGCAATCACTGTGTAAGAAATTTCAAGTAATTTTAGTATTTGAAGGAAAACGTGCGAATAGATAAAAACGGCGGGGTCAGTCTCTGTGAGTAGTGATTGCTGTGCGAAAATCAAGATGACTGGAACCTACGTTGAGCGGCGAAATGCTTCAGCACTAGAAAGATTTGGTAGGCGCTAATATAAATATAGGTTTCTGGCGTCTAATGGGGTAATATGAGGTCACTTGCTCCTCATTCAGCACGACGTTCTTGTGTTTACTGGCAGGTAGAGGACAAAGAAGACACTGTGAAAAATCGATGTGTTAGAAATTTCAAGTAGTTTTGGTATTTTAAAGGAAACGTGCGAATAGATAAAAACGGTGGCTTCACTCTCTGTTAGGAGCGACTGCTCTGCGAAAATCAAGATGACTAGAAGCTGCGTTGAACGGCGTAATGCTTCAGCACTAGAAAGATTTGGTAGGCGCTAATATAAATATTAACGTGCAGGTGTATCAGGAGTAAGGTGCCTGGTGGTGGTCTCGTGCGGACGATGCCCTCTCGGTGAGCGCATATTTCTCCCCTCATCTTTTAAGTGGTTCAATACTTACAAGCATTTGTCTCGCAAACCATATTTATTACAAAGGAATTTTCCATGTCTCAATAATTTCTCTCGTCGTATTCGAGTGCTGATTGCCGTGTTATAGTTTGTTAACGAAGCTTTCCCCTCAAGTCTAAATATTTTAAGGCAGTTTGTCGTGTGCGTATCATGGCCGCGCACGCTTATATCGCCTTCCGTTTCTCTACCACGGTTGGGCTGTAAAACCACGGCGCTGCAATTTTGCTTCAGAGACTTTCCTTTCCTTCCTTCTTCTCCACCCTTAAACTGGCTTTCTTAACTACTACACGCCGAGACAAAGCAGCGCACGCATTACATCCCATAGATGAGATGAATATTTACAATTATTATTATGGTTATCCTTATATTCCAATGCTGATTGCTGTGCTATCGTTTGTTAACGAAGCTTTCCCTCAAGTCTAAATATTTTAAGGCAGTTTGTCATGTGCGTATCATAGCCATGCACGCTTATATCGCCTTCCGTTTCTCTACCACGGGTGCGCTTTAAAACCGTGGCGCTGCAATTTTGCTTTCCTTTCCTTCATTCTTCTCCGCCCTTAAACTGGCTCTGTTCACTACTATACGCAGAGACAAAGCAACAACGCGCGCATTAGATCCCCTAGATGAGATGAATATTGTCACGTGGTAGTGACGTTAAAGAACTCAGTAGCAGTACTGTGAAAGACAAAACTAGCTTTTATTGGGCGAACCTGTGCCCACAAAACAGGCTACACTTCAAGCGCAAAGATAGCGGCGAACACAGTCGGCGATCGTCGAAAATCTGATCAGCGGGTCAAGCGCTTCGGCTTTTATAGATTAGTCGTCGAATGTTCCAGATTAACCGATGGGACCCGCGAGTCTTCCACAAAGTTCTACACCATTCGTGTCACGCGATGAAATCTGATAACACAAGGTACGGCGACAACAGACAGGCGGATAGAAGCATCGATAACTTTCCAGAAACTTCGGATGCATGCAGGCGCGTCCCGCGCTGTGCAATAACAATTGTTCGGCGGCAAAACGTGGTCGCCCGATAGAGATAAGTACACGTGTCAATACCCCCCTCTTAAAAAGCATCGACTCGATGCTACATACAAGCGATATAAAAACACCCGTAGCAAAGAAAACAACAAAAAATAAGGAATTTCGTCAGCGTCCGTAAAAGGGTTTAAGGCGCACCACGTGGACAACTTCAGATCGTGCGCGGCGCCGCTGTGAATGCGAAATGCTGTCTGGCACGACCTCATAGTCCAGAGCGCCAATACGTCGGATGACCATGTAGGGTACGAAATAGCGTCGGAGTAGTTTCTCACTGAGTCCTCGTCGGCGTATCGGGGTCCATACCCACACACGGTCGCCGGGCTGGTGCTCGACGAAGCGTCGTCGGAGGTTGCAGTGTCGGCTGTCGGTCCTCTGCTGGCTGGCGAGCTGTCGCAGGCGGGCGAGCTGTCGGGCTTCTTCGGCGCGCTGGAGATAGGTAGCAACGTCAACGTTCTCCTCGTCAGTGACGTGCGGCAGCATGGCCTCGAGCGTCGTCGTCGGGTTCCTGCCGTAGACCAGCTTGAACGGCGTGATCTGTGTTGTTTCTTGCACCGCCGTGTTGTAAGCGAATGTTACGTATGGCAGGACGGCATCCCAGGTCTTGTGTTCGACGTCGACGTACATCGCTAGCATGTCGGCGAGGGTCTTATTCAGCCGCTCCGTAAGACCATTCGTCTGCGGATGGTAGGCCGTTGTCCTCCTGTGCCTCGTTTGACTGTATTTGGATGTTTGGATGTTTTCAACAAAGAATTTCGCCACTTCGGCTGCGCTACCTTTCGGCAGTGCTCTAGTTTCAGCGAAGCGGGTGAGCTAGTCCGTCGCCACGACGATCCACTTATTTCCGGTTGTTAACGTCGGAAAGGGTCCCAGCAAGTCCATCCCGATCTGCTGGAATGGTCGGCAAGGAGGCTCGATTGGCTGTAGTAATCCGGCTGGCCTTGTCGGCGGTGTCTTGCGTCGCTGACAGTATCGGCATGTTCTGACATAACGGGCGACGTCTGCGGTCAGGCGCGGCCAATAATACTTTTCTTGTATCCTCGATAGTGTCCGGGAAAATCCGAGGTGTCCAGCGGTCGGATCGTCATGTAGGGCGTGCAACACTTCTGGACGAAGTCCTGATGGGACAACAAGAAGGTAGTTGGCGCGGACTGGTGAAAAGTTCTTCTTCACGAGCAGATTGTTTTGATGCGTGAAGGAAGATAATCCGCGCTTAAATGCCCTGGAGACAACGTCGGTATGCCCTTCCAAATATTCCACGAGGCCTTTTATCTCCGGGTCTGCCCGTTGCTGTTCGGCGAAGTCTTCCGCGCTTATCATTCCAAGGAAGGCGTCGTCATTCTCGTCGTCTTGCGGCGGCGGGTCAGTGGGGGCGCGCGATAGGCAATCGGCATCGGAGTGTTTTCGCCCGGACTTGTAGGTGACAGTGATATCATATTCTTGTAGTCTGAAGCTCCACCGCGCGAGTCGTCCTGAAGGATCCTTTATATTCGCTAGCCAACACAACGTGGGATGGTCACTGACGACTTTGAATGGCCTGCCATAAAGGTAACGGCGAAATTTAGCTGTTGCCCAAACGATGGCGAGGCATTCCTTTTCGGTCGTAGAATAGTTGCCTTCGGCTTTTGACAGCGACCGGCTAGCGTAAGATATCACCTGTTCGACTCCGTTTTTCCTCTGGACTAGAACGGCACCGAGGCCT
This sequence comes from Dermacentor andersoni, assembly GCF_023375885.2. NCBI lineage: Eukaryota > Metazoa > Arthropoda > Arachnida > Ixodida > Ixodidae > Dermacentor > Dermacentor andersoni. The sequence continues at coordinate 39,894,843 of NC_092818.1, read as the reverse complement.
AGGCTACTGGCGTCAGTATGGATTTCTGTATCGGCGTACTCGTCGAAGTGCGCAAGTACCGGCGGCGACTGCATGCGTCGTTTGAGTTCTTCAAATGCGTCGGACTGCGGCGTTTCCCACTTGAACTCAACATCACATTTAGTTAATCGTGTCAACGGCTCGGCGATGCGTGAAAAGTCCTCGACAAAGCGCCTGTAGTAGCCACCCATGCCAAGGAATCTACGCACAGCCTTCTTGTCGGTGGGCTGCGGGAACTTTGCGATGGCAGCTGTTTTCTGGGGGTCGGGGCGTAGTCCGTATTTACTGATGACGTGGCCTAAGAACAGAAGCTCATCGTAAGCGAAGCGACATTTTTCTGGCTTCAGAGTGAGCCCTGATGACTTGATTGCCTCTAGTACTGTGGCAAGCCGCCTAAGGTGATGGTCGAAATTTCCGGCGAATACAACGACGTCATCCAAGTAAACGAGACAGGTCTGCCATTTCAATCCCGCTAACACCGTGTCCATCACGCGCTGGAACGTTGCAGGCGCCGAGCACAGTCCGAATGGCATAACCTTGAACTCGTTGAGGCCGTCTGGGGTGATGAAGGCGGTCTTTTCGCGATCTCTTTCGTCGACTTCTATTTGCCAGTAGCCAGACTTGAGGTCCATCGAGGAGAAATACTTAGCGTTGCAGAGCCGATCCAATGCGTCGTCTATCCGTGGAAGGGGGTATACGTCCTTCTTCGTGATCTTGTTTAGACGACGATAATCGACGCAAAAACGTAGGGTTCCGTCCTTTTTCTTCACCAGGACAACAGAGGATGCCCACGGGCTTTTCGACGGCTGGATGATGTCGTCGCGCAGCATTTCGTCGACTTGTTCTCTTATAGCTTCGCGTTCTCGCGCCGAAACTCGGTAAGGGCTTTGGCGGACTGGTGGAGTGTACTCCTCGGTGATTATGCGATGCTTGGCGACTGGTGTTTGTCGAATCCTCGATGACGTCGAAAAGCAGCCTTTGTATCATCGGAGTAGACTTCTGAGCTGCTGTTGCTTAGCCACTGGTAGACTTGGATTAATGTCGTAGTCTGGTTCGGGAACCATGGTCTTCGGGGTAGATGCGGCGGAATCCGAGAGGACAAACGCATTACTGGTTTCCAGAATTTCCTCGATGTACGCGATCGTCGTGCCCTTGTTGATGTGCTTGAATTCCTGGCTGAAGTTTGTCAGCAACACTTCCGTTTTCCCTCCGTGCAGTCGAGCGATCCCTCTTGCGACGCAAATTTCACGGTCTAGCAGTAGTCGTTGGTCGCCTTCGATGACACCTTCTACGTCAGCGGGTATTTCGGTGCCGACCGTAATAACAATGCTGGAGCGAGGCGGGAGACTCACTTGATCTTCGAGCACACTCAAGGCGTGGTGACTACGAGGGCTCTCCGGCGGTATTGCTTTATCTTCCGACAGCGTTATTGACTTCGACTTCAGGTCGATGATTGCACCGTGTTGGTTCAGGAAGACCATACCGAGAAAGACGTCTCGTGAACACTGTTGGAGGATAACGAAGGTGGCATGGTAAGTCCGGTCATGAATGGTTATTCTTGCCGTGCAGATTCCAGTCGGCGTAATCAGGTGTCCTCCAGCGGTGCCAATTTGAGGGCCTTCCCATGCAGTCTTAACCTTCTTCAACTGGACGGCGATGTGTCCACTCATGACGGAGTAATCAGCCCCTGTGTCCACTAAGGCGGTAACAGGGTGGCCGTCGAGAAGCACGTCGAGGTCGGTGGTTCCATGTCTGGCGTTACAGTTAGGTCTCGGCGTCGGATCACGGCTGCGTCGTGTTGAACTGAAGCTGTAACGTCGCGTCGTCAAGTCGTCTTTCGTCGGTGTAGTCTTGGCTTCCTGACTTCGTCGGAACGGCGGCGTGTCGTGATTAGGTCGTCGAGATGGTTTCTTCGTCGTCTTCGTCGGCGGCGGAGGATCTTCGTCAGTTCAACGAACAGCAACCGCACCTCCATCGGTTGCTGCTTTTAGTTTTCCGGATATGGGCTCGCAGAGCGGCCCCGGGCTGGGCCGGTGTATGGTCGGCGCTGCGGCGACAGGTAGCAACCTGGTGACGGCGAACGGGACGGCCGTCGAGGGCTCCACTGAGTAGCGGCGAGGTAATCAGCGATGTAACGTGGGCGCTCGCCAAGCTGTGGACGCGGCGCATTCACGGCGAACCCTCTCAGTCCCAAGTCGCGGTATGGGCATCGGCGGTACACATGGCCGGCTTCTCCGCAGTGATAGCAGAGCGGGCGGTGGTCGGAGGCTCGCCAAATGTCCGTCTTCCTCGCGTACGTGCGCTGGGCGACGGCGATGGACGACGGAATTGCGGCGTTACAGGGCCCTGGCGTTGTCGTGGAGGGGGACCTTGACGGCGTGCGACGGCGGCGTAAGTCATCGCTTCTGGCTGGGGCTACGGTAATTGTGGTTGCACCTCAGGAACTCCTAGCGATCGGTGCACCTCTTCTTTCACGATGTCGGCGATCGAGGCCACTTGAGACTGCGACGATGGCAAAACCTTGCGCAGTTCTTCGCGCACAATGGCCCTGATGGTCTCGCGTAGATCGTCCGTGGCCAGTGATTGAATTCCGGAGTAGCTTGTTGGCTTGGTGCGTCGGTCGAATTGCCGATTCCGCAATTCCAGTGTCTTCTCGATGCTCGTCGCCTCACGAAGAAACTCGTCGACGGTCTTCGGTGGGCTCCTTACCATACCGGCGAAAAGTTCCTCTTTTACACCACGCATCAGTAGACGTACTTTCTTCTCCTCGGACATTTCGGGGTCGGCGTGGCGGAACAGACGGCTCATTTCCTCAGTGAAGATCGCGATCGTCTCGTTCGCCAGCTGCCCTCTTGTCTCCAGTAGAGCTTGGGCACGCGCTTTTCGCAGGACGCTTTAAAATGTTTGCAGGAAGCCGCTTCGGAAGAGGTCCCACGTCGTCAAGGTGGCTTCTCGATTCTCTAACCACGTCTTGGCGGCGTCCTCCAATGCGAAATAGACATGTCGTAGCTTGTCATCGCTTGCCCAGTTGTTAAACGTAGCGACCCTCTCATACGTTTCGAGCCAGGTTTCCGGGTCTTCAAATGTGGAACCGCGGAACGTCGGTGGTTCCCTGGGCTGCTGCAGCAAGATGGCGGACGCTGGGGCTGCAATTGGGGTTGCCTTGGCCACAACCTTCTTGGTCTTCTTAGGTAGAAGTCCGTGCTCCGGGGGCAGGTGTTGAAGACGGCTGCTTGCTCGGTGGTCCGGGACTACGTTGGTTTTGTCCTCGGGCTTCGGGCTTGGATCGCGGTTTTGCGGGCGCGTTCGGTACATGAACGCACTAGCACCTCCACCAGATGTCACGTGGTAGTGACGTTAAAGAACACAGTAGCAGTACTGTGAAAGAGAAAACTAGCTTTTATTGGGCGAACCTGTGCCCACAAAACAGGCTACACTTAAAGCGCAACGATAGCGGTGAACACTGTCGGCGATCGTCGAAAATCTGATCAGTGGGTCAAGCGCATCGGCTTTTATAGATCAGTCGTCGAATGTTCCAGATTAACCGATGGGACCCGCGAGTCTTCCACAAAGTTCTACACCATTCGTGTCACGCGATGAAATCTGATAACACAAGGTACGGCGACAACAGACAGGCGGATAGAAGCATCGATAACTTTCCAGAAACTTCGGATGCATGCAGGCGCGTCCCGCGCTGTGCGATAACATTTGTTCGGCGGCAAAACGTGGTCACCCGATAGAGATAAGTACACGTGTCAATATTTACAATATTATTAGGGTTATAATTATAATCGAGTGCTAATTGCTGCGCTATTGTTTGTTAACGAAGCTTTCCCTCAAGTCAAAATATTTTAAGGCAGTTAGTCGTGTGCGTATCATAGCCACGCACGCTTATATCGCCTTCCGTTTCTCTACCAAGGGTGCGCTTTAAAACCACGGCGCTGCAATTTTGCTTTCCTTTCCTTCCTTCTTCTCCACCCTTAAACTGGTTGTCTTAACAACTACACGAAGAGAAAAAGCAACAGCGCGCACATGGGATCTCATAGATAAGATGAATACATATATATGTAAAATTGTCAGTCATAGCTCTCGTAGTATAGCCTTCTGGGCCGTTGCCTTTTTTCTTAGTTCTTTCGAAAGTAGTCCTATTAGGGTTATTATAATTACACGAAGGTATTTCGCCCTCGCCAGCAGCAGTCCTTGAGATATTTATTCTGGCGGATAGCTTCCCACGCTATGAGTGCCGCCCTCGCACCTGTTTAAGCTTTTCCTAGACGCTAGAGTTATACTATGTCCGGGGCACCTTGAGCAATCGGAAAGTGCGTTTTCCCCTCTTGGCCGGCGGAGAAGAGAGACTTTGTTCCGGCCGCAGGGATTTCCACGTCTCAGTAAGGTGCCTGGTGGTGGTCTCGTGCGGACGATGCCCTCTCGCTGAGCGCATATTTCCCCCCTCATCTTTTAAGAGGTTCAATACTTACAAGCATTTGTCTCGCAAACCATATTTATTTCAAGGGAATTTTCCATGTGTCAATAATTTCTCTCGTATTCGAGTGCTGATTGCCGTGTTATAGTTTGTTAACGAAGCTTTCCCCTCAAGTCTAAATATTTTAAGGCAGTTTGGCGTGTGCGTATCATGGCCACGCACGCTTATATCGCCTTCCGTTTCTCTACCACGGTTGCGCTTTAAAACCACGGCGCTGCAATTTTGCTTCAGAGACTTTCCTTTCCTTCCTTCTTCTCCGCCCATAAACTGGCTCTCTTAACTACTACGCGCAGAGACAAAGCAACAGCGCACGCATTAGATCCCATAGATGAGATGAATATTTACAATTATTATTAGGGTTATAATTATATTCGATTGCTGATTGCTGTGCTATCGTTTGTTAACGAAGCTTTCCCAAATAGCTAAATTTTTAAGGCAGTTTGTCCTGTGCGTATCATAGTCACGCACGCTTATATCGCCTTCCGTTTCTCTACCACGGTTGCGCTTTAAAACTGTGGCGCAGAAATTTTGCTTTCCTTTCCTTCATTCTTCTCCGCCCTTAAACTGGCTCTGTTCACTACTACACGCAGAGACAAAGCAACAAGGCGGGCATTAGATCCAATAGATGAGATGAATATTTACAATTATTATTAGGGTTAATATTATATTCGAGTGCTGATTGCTGTGCTATCGTTTGTTAACGAAGCTTTCCCACAAGTCTAAATATTTTAAGGCAATGTGTGCTATGCGTGTCATAGCCACGCACGCTTTTCTCGCCTTCCGTTTCTCTACCTCGGGTGCGCTTTAAAATCATGGCGCTGCAATTTTGCTTTCCTTTCGTTCCTTCTTCTCCGCCCTTAAACTGGCTCTCTTAACTGCTACACAAAGAGACAAAGCAACAGCGCGCACATGCGATCCCATAGATGGGATGAATACATATATATATAGAAAATTATCAGTCGTAGCTCTCGTAGTACAGCCTTCTAGGCCGTTTCCTTTTTTTTTCTTTGTTCTTTCGAAAGTAGTCCTATTGGGGTTATTATAAATACACGAAAGTATTTCGCCCTCGCCAGCAGCAGTCCTTGAGATATTTATTCTGGCGGCTAGCTTTCCACGCTATGCATGCCGCCCTCGCACCTGTTTAAGCTTTTCTTAGACGGTAGAGTTATACTATGTCCGCGCAACCTTGAGCGATCGCAAAGCGCGATTTTCCCTCTTGGCCGGCAGAGAAGGGAGGCTTTGTTCCGGCCGCAGAGCTTTCCATGTCTCAGTAAGGTGCCTGGTGGTGGTCTCGTGCGGACGATGCCGTCTCGGTGAGCGCATATTTCCCCCCTCATCTTTTAAGAGGTTCAATACTTACAAGCGTTTGTCTCGCAAACCCTATTTATTTTAAGGGAATTTTCCATGTCTCAATAATTTCTGTCGTCGTATTCGAGTGCTGATTGCCGTGTTATAGTTTGTTAACAAAGCTTTCCCCTCAAGTCTGAATATTTTAAGGCAGTTTGTCGTGTGCGTATCATGGCCACGCACGCTTATATCGCCTTCCGTTCCTCTACCATGGTTGCCCTTTAAAACCATGGTGCTGCAATTTTGCTTCAGAGACTTTCCTTTCCTTCCTTCTTCTCCGTCCTTAAACTGGCTCTCTTTACTACTACACGCAGAGACAAAACAACAGCGCAGGCATTAGATCCCATAGATAAGATAAATATTTACAATTATTATTAGGGTTATAAATATATTCGAATGCTAATTTCTGTGCTATCGTTTGTTAATGAAGGTTTCCCTCAAGTCCAAATATTTTCAGGTAGTTTGTCGTGTGCGTATTATAGCCACGCACGCTTATATCGCCTTCCGTTTCACTACCACGGGTGCGCTTTAAAACCACGGCGCTGGAATTTTGCTTTCCTTTCCTTCCTTCTTGTCCGCCCTTAAACTGGCTCTCTTAACTACTACACGAAGAGAAAAAGCAACAGCGCGCGCATGCGATCCCATAGATGAGATGAATACATATATATATATATATATATATATATATATATATATATATATATAGAAAATTATCAGTCATAGCTCTCGTAGTATAGCCTTTTGGGCCGTTTCCTTTTTTTTTTTGTTCTTTCGAAAGTAGTCCTATTAGGGTTATTATAATTACACGAAGGTATTTCGCCCTCGCCAGCAGCAGTCCTTGAGATATTTATTCTGGCGGCTAGCTTTCCAGGCTATGCATGCCGCCCTCGCACCTGTTTAATCTTTTCTTAGACGGTAGAGTTATACTATGTCCGCGCAACCTTGAGCGATCGCAAAGCGCGATTTCCCCTCTTGGCCGGCGGACAAGGGAGGCTTTGTTCCGGCCGCAGAGCTTTCCATGTCTCAGTAAGGTGCCTGGTGGTGGTCTCGTGCGGACTATGCCGTCTCGGTGAGCGCATATTTCCCCCCTCATCTTTTAGGAGGTTCAATACTTACAAGCATTTGTCTCGCAAACCATATTTATTTCAAGGGAATTTTCTATGTCTCAAGAATTTCTCTCGTCGATTTCGAGTGCTGATTGCCGTGTTATAGTTTGTTAACGAAGCTTTGCCCTCAAGTCTAAATAGTTTAAGGCAGCTTTCCTAGTCTCTAAAGCCGCTCGAGCTCGCTCTTCCCTTCGGGCGGCCATTTTTTCCAAGAAAGCGACTATCGCGGACAACATTAGTCCCTTTCCACGTAAGTATGAGGCTCGGAGCAGGAGATATGGCGCTTGAAGGTAACCTGGGGCCTGACAAACCAACCGACTGAGCTATCTTTCCGGGCAACATCCTAGGGTCACGAGGTCAAATCTCCTGTTACATTCCTTTTTTTCCCCTTTTTTTCTTTTTTTCTTTCTTTTTATAGCCTTTTCCTTTATTTTATCACTGTACGGGAACCCTCCTAAAAAAATTATATACATCCTCAATTAGATATGGCGACACATGTGCAGGTCATAAATACCAGGTTCTCTAGCCGAGTGCCATCCGTGCGGCATAACCGAGCTCAGATTGGTCAACCTTGACTGATCAAATAGGGCACCACTGTAGGTTAACTGAGGCGTACAACTCCTGCGGGACCCGCCGTGGTTGCTCAGTGGTTATGGTGTTAGACTGCTGAGCACGAGGTCGTGCGATTGGACCCCGGCCACGGCGGCCGCATTTTGATGGGGGCGAAATGCGAAAACGCCCGTGTACTTAGAGTTAGGTGCACGTTAAAGAACCCCAGGTGGTCGAAATTTTCGGAGTCCTCCACTACGGCGTGCATAATCAGAGAGTGGTTTTGTCACGTAAAACCCCATAATTTAATTTTTAATTTAACTCCTGCGGGGACGGTAGAGTATCCGTCTCCCGTGCAAGAGGACCGTGGTTCAATCCCCGGTGCCGCGCAATTCTCCACTGGAAAATTAAAAAAAAAAACGTGCGTTGAGAAAATTGCACAAACAGGCCTGGAGTGCGGCCTGATCCCGGTGACAAGAACCAGTAACGCACTCTCTCACCAGAGCAGGATTGGCCACCCTGGTACAGTACTTGGCCACAACCTCCTATATGAATACAACAATCAAACCCCGGCCCTCAGTCCCCAGCAGCCGCGAAGCAACTGACCACGGTGGCGGTTAGATCTGTGATGCTGCAGAGGGTGCTAAGAATACCTGGTTCCGGACAGGCCGCCGTTGGAATCTGAACCTGGTAACGTTTAACGTTAGAACGTTCTCTAGTGAGGCGAGTCTAGCATTGTTATTGGAGGAATTAGAGGGTAGTAAATGGGATATAATGGGGCTCAGTGAGATTACGAGGACAAAACAAGCATTTACAGTGCTAAAAAGCGGGCACGTACTATGCTACCGGGGCTTAGCGGAGAGACGAGAACCAGGAGTCGGATTCCTGATTAATAAGGAAATAGCTGATAACATACAGGATTTCTTTAGCATTAACGAGAGGGTGGCAGGTCTTGTTGTGAAACTTAATAAGAAGTACAAATTGAAGGTGGTACAAGTCTATGCCCCTACATGCAGTCATGATGACCAGTAAGTCGAAAGCTTGTATGAAGACGTGGAATCGGCGATGGGTAAAGTCAAAAGAAAATACACTATACTGATGGGCGACTTCAATGCCAGGGTAGGCAAGAAGCAGGCTGGAGACAAGTCAGTGGGGGAATATGGCATAGGCTCTAGGAATAGCAGAGGAGAGTTATTAGTAGAGTTTGCAGAACAGAATAATATGCGGATAATGAATACCTTCTTCGGCAAGCGGGTTAGTCGAAAGAGGATGTGGAGGAGCCCGAATGGTGAAACTAGAAATGAAATCGACTTCATACTCTGCGCGAACCCTGACATCATACAAGATGTAGACGTGCTCGGCAAGGTACGCTGCAGGGACCATAGGATGGTAAGAAGTCGAATTAGCCTAGACTTGAGGAGGGAACGGAAGAAATTGGTACACAAGAAGCCAATCAATGAGTTAGCGGTAAGAGGGAAACTAGAGGAATTCCGGATCAAGCTACAGAACAGGTATTCGGCTTTAACTCAGGAAGAGGACCTTAGTGATGAAGCAATGAACGACAATCTCATGGGCATCATTAAGGAGTGCGCAATAGAAATCGGTGGTAACGCCGTTAAACAGGAAACCAGTAAGCTATCGCAGGAGACGAAAGATCTGATCAAGAAACGCCAATTTATGAAAGCCTCTAACCCTACAGCTAGAATAGAACTGGCAGAACTTTCTAAGGTAATCAAGAAGCGTAAGACAGTGGACATCAGGAACTATAATATGGATAGAATTGAACGGGATCTCAGGAACGGAGGAAGCCTAAAGCAGTGAAGAAGAAACAAGGAATAGGCAAGAATCAGATGTGTGCGTTGAGAGACAAAGCCGGCAATATCTTTACTAATATGGATGAGATGGTTCAAGTGGCTGAGGAGTTCTACAGAGATTTATATAGTACCAGTGGCACCCACGACGATCGTGGAAGAGAGAATAGCCTAGACGAATTCGAAATTCCGCAGGTAACGCCAGAGGAAGTAAAGAATGCCTTAGGGGCTATGCAAAGGGGGAAGGCAGCTGGGGAGGATCAGGTAACAGGAGATTTGTTGAAGGATGATGGTCAGATTGTTCTAGAGAAACTGGCCACCCTGTACACGCAATGCCTCATAACCTCGAGCGCACCGGAATGTTCGAAGAACGGTAACATAATCCTAATCCATAAGAAAGGGGACGACAAAGACTTGAAAAATTATAGACCGATCAGCTTACTGTCCGTTGCCTACAAAGTATTGACTAAGGCAATCGCAAATAGAATCAGGAACAACTTACACTTCTGTCAACGAAAGGGCCAGGCAGCATTCCGTAAAGGCTACTCAACAATAGACTATATTGTCACGTGGTCGTGACGTCAAAGAACACAGTAGCAATACTGTGAAGCACAAACCTAACTTTTATTGGGCGAACCTGTGCCTACAAAAGAGGCTACACTTATAGCACAACGATAGCGGCGAACACGGCGAACACAGCAGTCATCGAATGTTCCAGACTAATCGTTGGGACCCGCATGCCTTCTACAAAGTTCTACACCATTCGCGTCAAGCGATGAAATCAGATAACACAAGGTTCGGCGACAACAGGCAGTGGATAGAAGCATCGACAACTTTCCAGAAATTTCGGATACATGCAGGCGCGTCCCGCGCTGTGCGATAACATTTGTTAGGCGGCCAAACATGGTCGCCCGATAAAGATAAGTATACGTGTCATTACCCCCCTCTTAAAAAGCATCGACCCGATGCTGCAAACAAAGGAAAGTAATAAATAAGCACTCGTAGCAAAGAAAACAACAAAATAAGGGAAGTTCGTTAGCGTCCGTGAAACGGTTTAAGACGCACCACGTGGACCACTTCAGGTCGTGCGCGGCGCCGCTGTGAATGCGGAATGTCGTCTGGCACGACCTCATAGTCCAGTGCGCCAATACGTCGGATGACCTTGTAGGGTCCGAAATAGCGTCGCAGTAGTTTCTCACTCAGTCCTCGTCGGCGTATCGGGGTCCATACCCAAACACGGTCGCCGGGCTGGTACTCGACGAAGTGTCGTCGGAGGTTGTAGTGTCGGCTGTCGGTACGCTGCTGGTTTTTGATCCGTAGGCGGGCGAGTTGTCGGGCTTCTTCGGCGCACTGGAGATAGGTCGCGACGTCAAGATTCTCTTCGTCAGTGACGTGCGGCAACATGGCGTCGAGTGTCGTCGTCGGGTTCCTGCCGTAAACCAACTTGAACGGCGTGATCTGTGTTGTTTCTTGCACCGCCGTGTTGTAAGCGAATGTTACGTACGGCAGGACGGCATCCCACGTCTTGTGTTTGACGTCGACGTACATCGCTAGCATGTCGGCGAGGGTCTTATTCAGCCGCTCCGTAAGACCATTCGTCTGCGGGTGGTAGGCCGTTGTCCTCCTGTGCCTTGTCTGACTGTAGTTCAGAATGGCTTGAGTGAGCTCCGCTGTAAACGCCGTTCCTCTGTCGGTGATGAGGACTTCTGAGGCGCCATGTCGCAGCAGGATGTTTTCGACAAAGAATTTCGCTACTTCGGCTGCGCTACCTTTCGGCAGTGCTTTAGTTTCAGCGAAGCGGGTGAGGTAGTCCGTCGCCACGATGATCCACTTATTTCCGGTTGTTGACGTCGGAAAGCGTCCCAGCAGGTCCATCCTGATCTGCTGGAATGGTCGGCAAGGAGGCTCGATTGGCTGTAGTAATCCGGCTGGCCTTGTCGGCGGTGTCTTGCGTCGCTGACAGTCTCGGCACGTTCTGACATAACGGGCGACGTCGGCGGTCAGGTGCGACCAATAATACTTTTCTTGTATCCTTGATAGTGTCCGGGAAAATCCTAGATGTCCAGCGGTCGGATCGTCATGTAGGGCGTGCAATACTTCTGGACGAAGTCCTGACGGGACAACAAGAAGGTAGTTGGCGCGGACTGGGGAGAAGTTCTTCTTCACGAGTAGATTGCTTTGAAGCGTGAAGGAAGCTAATCCGCGCTTAAATGCCCTGGGGACAACGTCGGTGTGCCCTTCCAAATATTCGACGAGGCCTTTTAGCTCCGCGTCTGCCCGTTGCTGTGCAGCGATGTCTTCCGCGCTTATCATTCCAAGGAAGGCGTCGTCATTCTCGTCGTCTTGCGGCGGCGGGTCAGTGGGGGCGCGCGATAGGCAATCGGCATCGGAGTGTTTTCGCCCGGACTTGTAGGTGACACTGATGTCGTATTCTTGTAGTCGGAGCCTCCACCGCGCGAGTCGTCCTGAAGGATCCTTTATATTAGCTAGCCAACACAACGCGTGATGGTCACTGACGACTTTGAATGGCCTGTCATAAAGATAAGGGCGAAATTTAGCTGTAGCCCAAACAATGGCGAGGCATTCCTTTTCGGTCGTAGAATAGTTGCCTTCCGCTTTTGACAGCGACCGGTTAGCGTAAGCTATCACCTGTTCGACTCCGTTTCTCCTCTGGACTAGAACGGCACCTAGGCCTTGGCTACTGGCGTCAGTATGGATTTCTGTATCGGCGTACTCGTCGAAGTGCGCAAGTACCGGCGGCGACTGCATGCGTCGTTTGAGTTCTTCAAATGCCTCGGCTTGCGGTGTTTCCCACTTGAACTCAACATCACATTTAGTTAGACGTGTCAACGGCTCGGCGATGCGTGAAAAGTCCTTGACAAAGCGCCTATAGCAGCCACACATGCCAAGGAATCTACGCACTGCCTTCTTGTTGATGGGTTGCGGGAACTGTGCGATTGCAGCTGTCTTTTGCGGGTCTGGACGGACACCAGATTTGCTGATTACGTGAACTAGGAACAGAAGCTCATCGTAAGCGAAGCGGCATTTTTCCGGCTTCAGAGTAAGCCCTAACGACTTGATGGCTTCTAGTACTGACGCAAGCCGCTTGAGGTGATCGTCGAAATTTCCGGCGAAGACGACGACGTCATCCAAGTAAACGAGACAGGTCTGCCACTTCAATCCTGCTATACTGTGTCCATGACGCGCTGGAACGTTGCAGGCGCCGAGCACCGTCCGAATGGCATAACCTTGAACTCGTAGAGGCCGTCTGGCGTTATGAAGGCGGTCTTTTCGCGATCCCTTTCATCGACTTCTATTTGCCAGTAGCCAGACTTGAGGTCCATCGATGAGAAGTATTTAGCATTGCAGAGCCGATCCAATGCGTCGTCTATCCGTGGGAGGGGGTATACGTCTTTCTTCGTGATTTTGTTCAATCGACGATAATCGACGCAGAAACGTAGGGTTCCGTCCTTTTTCTTCACTAAAACAACTGGGGACGCCCACGGGCTTTTAGACGGCTGGATGATGTCATCGCGCAGCATTTCGTCGACTTGGTGTCTTATAGTTTCGCGTTCTCGCGTCGAAACTCGGTAAGGGCTCTGGCGGAGGGGTCGAGCGCACTCTTCGGTTATTATGCGATGCTTTGCGACTGGGGTTTGTCGAATCCTCGATGACGTCGAAAAGCAGCCTTTGTATCGTCGAAGCAGACTTCTGAGCTGTTGCTTCTTAATCACGGGGAGACTTGGATTTATGTCGAAGTCTGGCTCGGGAACTACCGTCGTCGGGGTGGATGCGACAGAATCCGAGAGGACAAACGCATTGCTCGTTTCCAGAATTTCCTCGATGTATGCGATCATCGTGCCCTTGTTGATGTGCTTGAACTCCTGGCTGAAGTTTGTCAGTAACACTTTCGTGTTTCCTCCGTGCAGTCGAGCGATCCCTCTTGCGACGCATATTTCACGGTCGAGCAGTAGACGTTGGTCGCCTTCGATGACGCCTTCTACGTCAGCGGGTATTTCGGTGCCGACCGAAATAACAATGCTGGAGCGAGGCGGGATGCTTACTTGAACTTCGAGCACACTCAAGGCGTGGTGACTACGAAGGCTCTCAAGTGGTATCGCTTTATCTTCCGACAGCGTTATTGACTTCGACTTGAGATCGATGATTGCGCCGTGTTGGTTCATGAAGTCTATACCGAGAATGACGTCTCGTGAACACTGTTGGAGGATAACGAAGGTGGCAGGGTGTGTCCGGTCATGAATGGTTATTCTTGCCGTGCAGATTCCAGTCGGCGTAATCAGGTGTCCTGCAGCGGTGCGAATTTGGGGGCCTTCCTATGCAGTCTTAACCTTTTTCAACTGGGCGGCGATGTGTCCACTCATTACGGAGTAATCGGCCCCTGTGTCGACTAAGGCACGTGACTGCGTGGCCGTCGAGAAGTACGTCGAGGTCGGTGGTTCTTTGTCTGGCGTTGCAGTTGGGTCTTGGCGTCAGATCACGGCTGCGTCTTGTTAAACTGAAGCTGGAACGTCGCGTCGTCAGGTTGTCTTTCGTCGTCGTACTCTTTACTCCCAGACTTCGTCGGGACGGCGGCGTGTCGTTCTGTCGTCGACGTAGTTTCTTCGGCGTCTTCGTCGGTGGCGGAGGATCTTCGTCAATTCGACGAACAGCAACCGCACCTCCATCGGTTGCTGCTTTTAGTTTTCCGGATATGGGCTCGCTGACCGGCCCCGGGCTGGGCCAGTGTATGGTCGGCGCTGCGGCGACAGGTAACGGCCTGGTGATGACGAACGCGACGGTCGTCGAGAGCTCCACTGAGTAGCGGCGAGGTAGTCGGTGATATCGCGAGGGCGTTCACCTTGCTGCGGGCGCGGAGCATTGACGGCGAAACCTCGCAGTCCCATCTCCCGGTATGGGCATCGTCGGTAGACGTGGCCGGCTTCGCCGCAGTGGTAGCAGAGCGGGCGGTGGTCGGGGGCGCGCCAAATGTCCGTCTTCCTCGCGTAGGTGCGCTGGGCGACGGGTGGTCGTGCTGGCGGCGGCGGTGGTGGTCGACGGAATTGCGGTGTTACGGGGCCCTGGCGCGGTCGTGGAGGGGGACCTTGACGGCGGGCGACGGCGGCGTAGGTCATCGCTTCTTGCTGGGGCTGCGATGACTGTGGTTGTAACTCGGGAACTCCGAGTGATCGCTGAACTTCTTCTTTGACAATTTCGGCGACTGTGGCCACTTGAGGTTGCGATGAAGGGAAGAACCTTTGAAGCTCCTCTCGTACGACTGCACTGATGGTCTCGCGCAGGTCGTCGGTGGCCAGTGACTGAACTCCGGCGTAGTTTGTCGAGCTCGTGGGGCGGTTGAATTGCCGGTTCTGCATTTCGAGTGTCTTCTCAATGCTCGTGGCCTCGCGAAGGAACTCTTCTACGGTCGTCGGTGGGCTTCGTATCATTGCGCCGAGAAGTTCCTCCTTTACACCACGCATCAGCAGGCGGACTTTCCTCTCCTCGGACATTTCCGGGTCGGCGTGGCGGAACAGACGGCTCATTTCCTCAGTGAAGATAGCAATCGTCTCATTCGGCAGCTGCGCTCTGGTCTCCAGTAGAGCTTGGGCTCGCTCTTTTCGCATGACGCTTGTAAATGATTGCAAGAAGCCGCTACGGAAAAGTTCCCAGGTCGTTAAGGTGGCTTCTCGGTTCTCGAACCACGTCGTGGCCGCGTCTTCCAATTCGAAGAAGACATATCGCAGTTTGTCGTCGCTGTTCCAGTTGTTAAACGACCCTCTCGTACGTCTCAAGCCAGCTTTCCGGGTCCTCGAAAGTTGAACCGCGGAACGTCGGAGGCTCCCTTGGCTGCTGCAGCACGATGGGGGACGTTGGGGCTGCCATTGGGGTAGACTTGGTGGCAATCCTCCTGCTCGTCTCAGGAAGAAGTCCGTGCTCTGGGGGCAGTCCTTGCAGTCGGCGGCTAGCACGGTGGTCTTGGGCGACGTTGGTTTTGTCGTCGGGCTTCGGGCTTGGATCGCGGCTTTGCTGGGGCGTTCGGTACATGAACGCACAAGCACCTCCACCAGATGTCACGTGGTCGTGACGTCAAAGAACACAGTAGCAATACTGTGAAGCACACACCTAACTTTTATTGGGCGAACCTGTGCCCACAAAAGAGGCTACACTTATAGCACAACGATAGCGGCGAACACGGTCGGCGATCGTCGAAAATCTCATCAGCGGGTCAAGCGCGTCGGCTTTTATACAGCAGTCATCGAATGTTCCAGACTAATCGTTGGGACCCGCATGCCTTCTACAAAGTTCTACACCATTCGCGTCAAGCGATGAAATCAGATAACACAAGGTTCGGCGAAAAAAGACAGCGGATAGAAGCATCGATACCTTTCCAGAAAGTTCGTATACATGCAGGCGCGTCCCGCGCTGTGCGATAACATTTGTTAGGCGGCCAAACGTGGTCGCCCGATAAAGATAAGTATACGTGTCAATATTCACACTATCAATCAAGTGATAGAGAAATGTAATAATAATAATAATATTTGGGGTTTTACGTGCCAAAACCACTTTCTGATTATGAGTCACGCCGTAGTGAAGGACTCCGGAAATTTTCACCACCTGGGGTTCTTTAACGTGCACCTAAATCTAAGTACACGGGTGTTTTCGCATTTCGCCCCCATCGAAATGCGGCCGCCGTGGCCGGGATTCGATCCCGCGACCTCGTGCTCAGCAGCCCAACACCATAGCCACTGAGCAACCACGGCGGGTATAGAGAAATGTGCAGAATATAACCAACCCTTACATATAGTTTTCATTGATTACAAAAAAGCATTTGATTCAGTCGAAACCTCAGCAGTCATGGAGGCATTACGGAATCAGGGTGTAGATGAGCCATATGTAAACATACTGGAAGATATCTATAGCGGCTCCACAGCCACCGTAGTCCTCCACAAGGAAAGCAACAAAATCCCAATAAAGAAAGGCGTCAGACAGGGAGATACGATCTCTCCAATGCTATTCACAGCATGTTTACAGGAGGTATTCAGAGACCTGCAGTGGGAAGAATGGGGGATGAAAATTGATGGAGAATACATTAGAAACTTGCGATTCGCTGATGATATTGCCTTACTTAGTAACTTAGGAGACCAATTGCAATGTATGCTCACTGACCTGGAGAGGCAAAGAAGAAGAGTGGGTCTGAAAATTAATCTGCAGAAAACTAAAATAATGTTTAACAGTCTCGGGAGAGAACAGCAGCTTACGATAGGTAGCGAGGCACTGGAAGTGGTAAGGGAATACATCTACTTAGGGAAGGTAGTGACCACGAACCCGGATCATGAGACTGAAATAACCAGAAGAATAAGAATGGGCTGGGGTGCGCTTGGCAGGCATTCTCAAATCATGAACAGCAGGCTGCCACTATCCCTCAAGAGGAAAGTGTATAACAGCTCTGTGTTACCTGTACTCACATATGGGGCAGATACCTGGAGGCTTGCGAAAAAGGTTCTGCTGAAATTGAGGACGACGCAACGAGCTATGGAAAGAAGAATGATCGCTGTAACGTTAAGGGATAAGAAAAGAGCAGATTGGGTGAGGCAACAAACGCGGGTAAATAACATCTTAGTTGAAATCGAGAAAAAGAAATGGGCATGGGCCGGACATGTAATAAGGAGGGAAGATAACCGATGGTCATTAAGGGTTACGGACTGGATTCCAAGGGAAGGGAAGCATGGCAGGGGGCGGCAGAAAGTTAGGTGGGCGGATGACATTAAGACGTTTGCAGGGACAACATGGCCACATTAAGTACATGAACGGGGTCGTTGGAGAAGTATGGGAGAGGCCTTTGCCCTGCAGTGGGCGTAACTAGGCTGATGATGATGATAATGATGATGATGATGATGAATATAAATATAAGTTGCTGGCGTCTAATGGGGTGATATGAGGTCCCTTTCTCCTAATTGAATGTGACGTCCTTGTTTGCAATCAATGTGTAGGAAATTTCAAGCAGTTTTGGGATTTCAAGGAAAACGTGCGAATAGATAACCACGGCGTGGTCACTATCTGTTAGCAGTGATTGCTGTGCAAAAATCAAGATGACTAGAACCTACGTTGAGCAGCGCAATGCTTCAGCAATGGAAAGACTTGGTAGGCGCTGATATAAATATAAGTAGGTGGCGTCAAATGGGGTGATATGAAGTCACTTGCTCCTAATTGAACATGACGTTCTTGTTTGTACAGGCAGGTAGGGGACACAGAAGACACTGTGAGCAATCATTGTGTTAGAAACTACAAGTAACATTGGTATTTGAAGGAAAACGTACAAATGGATATCAACGGTGGCGTCACTGTCTCTTAGCAGTAATTGCTGTGCGAAAATAAGACTAGAACCTACGTTGAGCGGCGTAATGCTTCAGCACTAGAAAGATTTGGTTGGCGCTAATATATATATAGGTTGCTGGCGTCGAATCAGTGATATCAAGTCACTTGCTTCTAATTGAACGTGAGATTCTTGTGTGTAGCGGTACGTTGTGCGGCGTAATGATTCAGCCCTAGAAAGCCTTGGTAGGCGCTAATATAAATATAAGTTGCTCGCGTGAAATGGGGTGGTATCATGTCACTTGCTTTTCATTGAACGTGACGTACTTGTGCGTAAAAATAGATAGAAGACAAAGATGGTACTGCGAGCAATCAATGTGTGAGAAATTTCAAGTAATTTTGGTATTTGAAGGAAAACGTGCGAATGGATAACAACAGCTGGGTCACTGTCTGTGAGTAGTGATTGCTAGGCGAAGATCATGATCCCTAGTACCTACGTTGAGCGGCGTAATGCTTCAGCACTAGAAAGAATTCGTAGGCGCTAATATAAATACAAGTTGTTGGCGTGAAATGGGGAGATATCATGTCACTTGCTTCTCATTGAAGGTGATGTTCTTGTGTGTACCGGCATGTAGAGGACAAAGAAGACACTGCGAGCAATCAATGGGTTAGAAATTGGAAGTAGTTTTGGTATTTGAAGGAAAACGTGCAAATGGATAAGAACGGCTGGGTCACTGACTGTGAGTAGTGATTGCTGTGCAAAATTCAAGATGACTAGAACCTACGTTGAGCCCCGTAATGTTTCAGCAATGGAAAGACTTGGTAGGCGCTGATATAAATATAAGTAGGTGACGTCAAATGAGGTGATATGAAGTCACTTGCTCCTAATTGAACATGACGTTCTAGATTTTTTTTTAATTATGGGGTTTTACGTGCCAAAACCACTTTCTGATTATGAGGCACGCCGTAGTGGAGGACTCCGGATATTTCGACCACCTGGGGTTCTTTAACGTGCACCTAAACCTAAGTACACGGGTGTTTTCGCATTTCGCCCCCATCGAAATGCGGCCGCCATGGCCGGGATTCGATCCCGCGACCTCGTGCTCAGCAGCCTAACACCATAGCCACTGAGCAACCACGGCGGGTATGATGTTCTTGTTTGTACAGGCAGGTAGGGGACAAAGAAGACACTGTGAGCAATCGATGTGTTAGAAATTTCAAGTAATTTTGGTATTTGAAGGAAAACGTGCAAATGGATATCAACGGCGGCATCACTGTCTGTTAGCAGCAATTGCCGTGAAAAATAGGACTAGAACCTACATTGAGCGGCGTAAGGCTTCAGCACTAGGAAGACTTGGTAGGCGCTAATATAAATATAGGTTGCTGGCGTCAAATGGAGTGATATGAAGTCACTTGGTCCTCATTCGACAAGACGTTCTTGTGTGTTCCGGCAGGCAGAGGACAAAGAAGACATTGTGAGCAATCAATGTCTTAGAAATTTCAAGTAATCTTGGCATATGAAAAAACGTGCGAATTGATAACAACGGCGGCGTCACTGTCTGTTGGCAGTGATTGCTGTTTAAAAATCAAGGTGACTAGAACCTACGTTGAGTGGCGTAATGCTTCAGCACTAGAAAGACTTGGCAGTCGCTAATGTATATATAAGTTGCTAGCGTCAAATAAGGTGATATCTAGTCACTTGATCCCCATTGAACAAGACGTTCCTGTTTGTACCGACCGGTAGAGGACAAAGAAGATACTGTGGCCAATCTTAGTGTGAGAAATTTCTAGTAATTTTGGTATTTGAAGGAAAACGTGCGCATGAATAACAACGGCGGCGTCACTGTCTGTTAGCAGGGATTGCTTTGAGAAAATCAAGATCATTAGAACCTACGTTGATTGCCGTAATGCTTCAGCCCTAGAAAGGATTGGTAGCCGCTAATAGAAGTATAAGTTCCTGGCGTGAAATGGGGTGCTATCAACAAACTTGCTCCTCATTGAATGTGACGTTCTTGTTTGTGCCGGCAGGTCGAGGACCAAGAGGACACTGCAAGCAATCGATGTGTATTAAATTACAAATAGTTTTGGTGTTTCAAGGTAAGCGTTCGAATGGATAACAACGGAGTGGTCACTATCTGTTAACAGTGATTGCTGTGCAAAAATCAAGATGTCTAGAACCTAAGTTGAGCGGCGTAATGCTTCAGCAATGGAAAGACTTGGTAGGTGCTGATATAAATATAAGTAGGTGGCGTCAAAATGGGGTGATATGAAGTCACTTGCTCCCAATTGACCGTGAAGTTATTCTATGTACAGGCAGGTAGTGGACAAAGAAGACACTGCGAGCAATCAATCTGTTAAAAAATTCAAGTAGTTTTAGTATTTGAAGGAAAACGTGCGAATGGATAACAACGGCGGCGTCACTGTCTGTTGGCGGCGACTTCTGTGAGAAAATCAAGACTAGAACCTACGTTGGGCGGCGTAATGCTTCAGCACTAGAAGGACTTGGTAGGCGCTAATATAAAGCAAGGTTGATGGCATCAAACCAGGCGATATCAAGTCACTTCCTCCTCATTGAACGTGACGTTCTTGTGTGTACCGGCAGGTAGAGGGCACAGAAGACACTGTGAGCCTTCAATGTGTTAGAAATTTCAAGTAGTTTTGGCATTTGAAGGAAAACGTGCGAATGGATAATAACGGCGGTGTCACTGTCTGTTAGCAGCGACTGCTGTGTGAAAATCAAGATCATAAGAACCTACGTAGAGCGGCGTAATGCTTCAGCACTAGAAATACTTCGTAGGCGCTAATATAAATACAAGTTGCTGGCGAGAATTGGGGTGATATGAAGTCGCTTGCTCCTAATTGAACGTGACGTTCTTGTTTGTACAGGCAGGTAGGGGACAATGAAGACACTGTGAGCAATCAATGTGTTAGAATTTTCAAGTAATTTTCATATTTGAAGGAAAATGTGCAAATTTATTAATTTTTATTTAGTACATAGTGCAGACTAAATTGTGGTCCTTGCAGGACGGGCAGACAATTAGTACAAGGCATATGCAAGATACGTCCGTATACATTCATAAAATATATAGACTTTACAATGATCCATTGCTCACAGAAACACTCAGTGAAAATATCAAAACACAATATCTTAATCAATCCGTGGTGCAAACAGAAGAATGTAAAAAAAAGCAAGGAAATTGCACATCAAACGCAAGGGAGAGTCGTGTATTGGCCTTGCTCATTCAACAGCAAGGAGAACACATTTTATACAAAAACCAAAACGACAATAAAAACTTACATAAAACAAAGTCACAAGTTGTAAGGGGCGGGCAGTGAATTCCATTCAGAAATAGTCCGGGGAAAGAAGGAGAACTTATAGCTGTCTGTCCTAGCATAGATAGGTGTCAGTGTATCCGTACGATGATGTCATGTATACCTTGTGTAGAGGTGACTTACATATAGTGAAGGATCCAGAGCCAATTTGTGATTAATTAGATGATTTAAAAATCTAGCCTCTAGCGAAGGAATGTCTTTAGCCAACATCAATTCTGACGGCGAATCCGAACTTTTAAACTTGGAATAAATAAAACGAACAGATTTCCTCTGTATTCTCTCAAGTTTGTTAACATTGACTTTAGTATAGGGATCCCATGCAACGCAAGCACATTCAAGTATTGGCCGGATATAGGTTAGATATGTGAGTAGCTTAACGTCTGAGCGGGCATTTCTTACTTTGTGTCGCAGATAGGTTAGCTTACGAAAGGCAGAAGAACACGTGTTATCAATGTGAAGGCTGCAAGAAAATTTATTAGTGAACGTTACGCCAAGGTACTTGTAACTCTGAACCTGCTTTAATTGAACAGATCCCGTTTGATAAGCGTACTCCAGGGGATTCTTTTTATGCGTTATGCGAAGAGAGACAGTTTTATCTATGTTTGCAGCCATGCCCCACTCTTCGCACCACAAAAATATATTATTCAAGCTAGATTCAAATTCATCCTGATCATCCACGGACCTAATATTACGAAATACAACACAGTCATCTGCAAACAGCGTTATTTGTGTTCCTTGTTTGACGACGGTAACAATGTCATTATTATGTAAAAGAAAGAGCAATGGACCCTGGACGCTGCCCTGGGGAACACCTGAAGTGACTGCGCTGTAAACAGGTTTGACCCTTTTAGGGAGCTTTGGCCTCGTTGCATAACTCAAGCTCTTTAGGGAGGACAATATCCTCCATTCGAACGGCGTTTTTTTTTCACACCCTTGTGTTTGGTGGTTTTATGGGGAATTATGGGAGTTTTTTAATTCTCCTTGAACACCAACCCCTGAGCGGTTGCAGGAGTCTTTATGAGGAACGTTGGGAGTTTTTTATTCCTCTTTTGAACACCAGCACTATGGAACTTTTTATGAGGAGGTTTGGGAGCTTTTACAAGTTGACATGGGTATTTTGTTTCGCTGCTTATGGGAATTTATAGGAGACGCGATGGGAGTCCTTACGTACATTTTCGGAAACGTTTGGCTTCTTAAGGGAGTGTTGAACGAGACATTTGGGAAATTATTTTGCCTCCTTGTAGGAGTGCTTAAGTGTAAACATGGGAGCAACTGTTCCCATATTTTGGGAGCTTTGCTTAAGGGAGCAATTATGGTTAATTTTGAGAGTTGAATTTTCGCTTTTTATGGGAATATATAGGAGAATGTTTGGAAGTTAATTTTACAGCTTTAGGGAGCTGTTTTATTAAGGGAGTTTTAAACAGATGTTTTGGGAGTGCATTTTAGCTCTTTATTAGAGCTTTTACAGGTAGGTCTGGGAGTTTATTATGCGCCTTTTGGGAATTTTACGAGGCTGAAGGGAGTTTTTTTGTGCGTGTTTAGTAGATTGTGTCTAACGAGGCGCACAAATTATGACAAAGCAAAAAAATGTCTGGAAATTTATTACAGTTGCAGAATCAAATATGCCAGCGTGATATTACAATCAATGACTATTAGCATAATGAAAGTGAAATAATTCAATAAATTGGATACAAACAAGCAAACCAGTTTGGCAGGAAATTCAAGCATATTGCAAGCTTCAGTGCAGACCAAAATTGAGTGGCTCAAAACATCATGAGCTATTGGGCAGTCCTTGCATGCATTAGAACAGGCCACATTTGTTTTTGCACGTAAACGAGCATGCTACAAAAAATGATGCAAAGGAGGCCAGACAGCACCAATGACCTAAAATATAATGAAAGTACTTTTGAATACCTGTGCTATTTCTAATAGACATCTACATACAACTTATTCTCTCATGTAACACGCAGCTGCAAAGAAAAGCCGAGGCGGTACCACCCACTCTGAATCAATTTCCTTAGCACTGTGCAGTACCTGAAATTCAAGCTTGCCAGCTAGAGAACATGACAAGTTCACAGCAAAATGGGGCATAATGTGATAACTGTAGTCAACCAGGTGATATCTCAGGTTGAAGTAAATTCAACAAGAGGACTAGTCGTCGTCAGGGAAAGAAAATCCAAGCAAACTATTTCAGTTCACGCTTACATGCATACACAGATGCCACTACGAAGGTTCTTGTTGTGATGCCCCATGACCTAAGTCAGCACCAAAGAGGCTCAATAAAGAGTGGCACACATGCAGCTTGTGTATGTACACACCCAGTGTACATACACAAGTTTGTGTCAAAAAAGTTCATTGAAGAGCTGCATCTACCCAGTGGCCCGAAGTGCTTATAACCAATGGCCACAGTGACACACCCATGGTAGCCCCAGGGGGCACGTACTGAATTTCCAGAACTATAAGGAGCTTTGTCAAAGTTTCTTGCCTCAGAACACGCCTCGCATTATATAACCTACATTGACACAAACAACAAGATCACTCATAGAAATCGGTGTCAGCAACCTGCCAAACCCCCCTACTTCTGCACACCTTGCTATCCTCACTAAATCCCCATGTTGAGCATTTAAACTTGCCTCACCCTCCCTATGCACTCAGTCATTTTGCTGGATATCCATGAAGTGGAGAAAAGTGAAGTATATAAATACTGCCAAGGAAAACAGTTGTCAGCCTAACGAAGAAGTCCCCTGCTCAAAAAAATTTCTCCACCTGATATAACGCTGCTGACCACCTTCAGCTGAATATTGCATATCACACAAAGCAGCAACGCAACTATAATTTTTAGTTTTATAATGAAACAAAAATTTCTAATACAGGAATCCTTAACAGGAACCTGTAAGTAATACCGATCCATAAGTGTGAAATTTTTACACAGGCAAAGAGGCCAACATTTAGCCACTAGGGCACACACAAGTCATCATTACAAACATTTTCTCTGCAAAAAGCCCTAACACCCCGACGGCAGGTGGTGTCTTGCGTGGAGCCATGCAGGCATTTCGAAAAATAGGCATTTTGTATTTTCTTCTTCCGCAAGATCAAGGCAGGCAGGCTGTGATGCTGTGCAAGCAGTGGTGGCATTCAAAATTGAAGGAATCTACACAAAAAGCCATGGTACTGTTGATATGGCAGTGCATGATAGGGAGCATCCTGAAAAACAAAACGTAAATAGATTATGTACTATTGTATTGCAAACTGACACCACATGAATATTTAAACACAGCATCACGAATTATTCAACAGTGCTGGGCCATTCAATGATACCACGCCAAATGTATCTTGGCCACCTTAGATTTTCGGAAAAAATTACAGCACACTGTACCTTAGGACAGAAAGCTGATCTAGTTGCTAAGGATTCATTATGCAAAAAAGGTGAGGTGTGCAGACAGGACACAAGAGTAAAGAAGTGGACAACACGAACGCATTGTACAGTTGCAGACTCGATGAAGTCGAGCGTATGACAAAAGCCCGTCTGGTCGGGATGATGCATACTAAAAGGAAGAGGTCCAGACACCGACGAATATGGCTTAAAATAGTTATTTACGTTTTGGCTCCATCACGGCAGCCTTGTGAACAAGACTCCCAGGGGGAGCCAAAATGCAAATAACTATTTTAAACTATTTTGGCCAGTGTTCAGACCTCTTTCTTTTAAGTTGCAGTATGCACACATAGAATACTTCGTGAAAATTTCACATCGTGTGAGCATCGTTATCTTGTAGACTAAGGCTGAAACATTACGGCACTGACAAAGCTACAAACAAGTGTTTCTGTGAATGACCACAAGACTTTCCAGAATGTTTCATTAATTGAGATGGACCATTAATGTTTTGTATCTGCAAAGAGTATCTGCTTATTCTGACTTGATTAAATATAATAGACCTTCGAGCAGTTTCTGAAAAGTATTTTCATCCAGCTAGGGTGGTTTATAGGTACGAAAACCTATTTAGGAACCACTATTTTCTATTGAAAAAAGAGCTTATCATTAAAAAACCTATAGCTGCATGATTAAATGTTTCTGAAATTTTGAATCAACTCTATCTCTGCAGAAGCTCTTTAATTAGGTATTAGGGTGCCTAGCGGTGCTGACAATGAAAGGAAATCATGACAACACATTAAAAAACTCATAAAATGAATGTGTTCTTGATAATACAATGTGTTGTCTTATTATACACAGATTATACAAAACACCAGCAGTAATGCGCATATCTTCAGCGTGCACACACAGTTCACCAACGTAATAATAAATACAGGTCACATCATAAAGCAACACAGGTACTAGGGTTTTTTTCACATTGGCCTGAAAAACCAATCACATGAGCACTCAGCCATATTATAAACAGCACCTGCTTGCATGAATTCAAGGAACATTCAGATGTGCAAAATTGTTCAGGAGCTTTTAAGCAATGGGCATGACACTACTATTATGGTTAATTTGCTGCCTGTAAAAGTGGTAAATCAGGTGAACTGGTAGTTGTCCTTCTGGTGAAGGATATTGCAGAAAATGTGAGGACAAAAACATTATAGGAGCAATTTGGAACCTATGAATGTTAAGAAAGAAGACAATATGCAATGTTACCATGCTGACAGACAGTCAGATAAAAGATGATACAAAGAAAGTTAAATATAGATGTCACAGATGCAAGCATTCTGTTTCTTTATTGCTGCAAAACTCGGCAGTTACAGAAGTGCTTCATCCCCTGAAAAATATTTTAGCAATACGTTCACTATGGAGTTCTATTGAGGATGCATCAGATTTGCATGCTTCAAGTGGTTTGGGCTACTCAGAGACAGACATCTGGCTTCTATACGCAAGAGCATGACGAAATACTGCAAGTGTTCCAGAAAAATGCTTACATGGTAAGGGAAATGACAAAAACAAGAACGTGGATAAAAAGACCAAACTGCGCCAAAGTCAAATTTAAGCAATGTAAGGTTTTATGAAACATAATAACACTTCTAAGACAAAACAAAATTCCAACATGATATGCAGAGAATGGGTGCTGGAAATGAAATGACCTCACTGAACAATGACTACATAAATAAGAACGACACATTTGCAGAAAATTTCACAATACACGACATATAAACTGTGATTCATGATGCACCCATGTCATACACCATGATGTTCAAGTAACCAACTTCTTTATTCAAGACCCCTGTAGAAGGTTTGTTAATGCAGTTATTGGTTTCTTGGATGGAAAAGGCCTAGTATGCAAATCTGCACTTTCCTGCCTTACATTTGCAAAGCGCATGTGTACAGTCAAATTTTGGCACACTTTGGCATCTTTTTGCAATGTTTTGCGATATATCCACATGCTGTTACCACCTACATCTGTGCACGATGCTCCTGCAGCCTGCCATTAACACAAATACTGATCCATCCTACGTAACACTTTCTGCTGAAGGCATTAAATACACTCAAAGGTGCCCCAAAGACAGGTTGAGCATTCTGCGCAGGTTAGCAAGGCCTTAAAAACTTACAGGACATTGTAAAGGATGTAAATACATGGCAAAATACAACAGCAAAAAATACTCAGAAGATATGAGGCTAAAAGTGCACACTGATATATAAGGGCCTTCCCAGACAAACCGATAAATGCAACAGCATACCTTCTATTGAAATCTCGAATAGAAAAATTGATTACTTGAAAAAGATGTATGGTAGACGCAAAATACAATGAGTGATGTATCTTATACGTCGCGTATAGTCAAATTTTGCTGCAAATGTGAGCCTTCCATGCATGCATATAATCGCACTCATGTACTAAAACAAGTTCTTGTGCAATGCTCATCTTGTGCATTTCATGTGCTTTATCTTATAGTCTAGTAACTGTTTCCTAATGCCAGTAACCAATTCTCCCAGCTTTCAGCAAGAGTATGCAAGATTATTTATTCTTAGAAGTATGATAACATGAAAAAACAAGGAGAAAGACCTATCAACCGGACCAGCACCAACTACAAGCTGATTTTGCTCTTGGATGGAAACGAGTATTAGTAACCATAACCATTATCAGTGTTTCAATGAGGGAGTGGGTGAACCCAGAACTTGCATGAAGAATAACTACAGTAGCCATCTGGCTGCACATATGAGCCATGGGTGTTTCCCTATCTTCCAGCCAGCACATGAGGTTAGTTGTAAAGAGCCCTGACAGAGCTGAGAAGGACGTGATTGAGGTTTTCTACATTAGCAAACAAAGATCGACATGTGTCAGAAAATAATCACCATCTCTTGTCAGATTCGAGTAAATACGGTAGTCACCTAACGCAATGTGTAATGAATCGAGGGTAAATGCTCTATAAAAATTACATGTTTTTGACGAGAGAGAGAGAGTAAAACATCTTTATTAATAATATTTGAATGGCGACAGCAGTCCTCCCACACTGCTCTCGCCATTCAAATATTATTAATAAAGATGTTTTACTCTCTCTCGTCAAAAATATGTATTTTTATAGAGCATTTACCCTCGATTCATTACACACATTGCGTTAGGTGACTACCGTACTTACTCGAATCTAGGCCGACCCCAATTCTAGCTGACCCCCTAAAGTTCGAAGCCAACAAAAAAATATATTACCTCGAATGTAGGCTAAACAAAAAAAGCGAGGACAGCATTCACAAAATGCAAACAGCATTTATTGAATCTGAACGTGCAGAGCTCATCGAACGTCATCGTCACTGCTAGACTTGTCGCTGCGTTCCTTGTCCCTGTCACCTTCAAACAGCGCACTATCTTCGGTACCGTATCGTGCATTAGATATGCTGCACTTTTTAAATGCGTGCACGATCAATGTGCCTGGGATGTCGTCCCAGGCTGAGCTACCCAGCCCACCAGCTGCGATAGCGATGCACGTTTGATGCTGCCATTGCTATTAGCATGTTGTCTTCGTCAGTCCACCAGTCCGTGTAATATTTCGGCAGATGATCCTTGAAACGTTTGTTGATGCAGACATCAAGTGGCTGCAACTGGCCCATCATGCCGCCCGGTATGACAGCGAGGTCCGTGTTCGCTTGTGCGAGTGCAGTCTTCACATTGTCGGTCAAGTGCCCATGGTAAGAGTCGACAACAAGGAGCGAGTTCTTTGTCAAAAGGGCTCCTGGAAGCCATCGCCACACAATCTTAACCCACTCTTCCACAATCGCACCCGTCATCAATTCTCATTTACCTGCACAATGACATTTCTTGGGAAAGTTTCTTGAGCAGGCATGGTCTTCCTTTTAAATATCATATAAGGAGGGAGTTTATGTCCATCAGCTGTGCAGCACAGCATCACAGTTGCGCACTGCTTGACGTAGCCCGCAGAGCGCACCTTCACCTCCTCGGCACCCTTTTCATTCACTGTGTATGCCACCGGCATATCAAAATACACAGCCGCCTGGTGGCCGTTGCCGATTTGCCCAAGGTTGTGGCCTGCCACTTCTCTCTTTCGCAGCACGTAGCGCTGGAAAGCAATCAGCTTTTCTTCGAAATCGCTTGGCAGCTTCTGGGTGATTGAAGTGCGACGTCGGAGGCTGAAGCCAAAGCGTTTCATGAATTTCTGAAGCCAGCTACGGCTGGCTTTGAAATCCTTTGGCATTAGGCCTCGCTCCTTCGAAAGCTCCCTAGCTTTCGCACAGAGCACTTCTGTTGTCGCTGATAGGGTAGCTGCTCTCTGCGTCCGAACAAAGTTGGCCAAAACTGTCTCCACTTCGTGGTAATGGCCTTTCTTTGGTCCGCTAAAAGCCATCCTGGTTCCGGCTCACACAAAGAGCTTCTGTCGTTGTCCCCTCCAATGATGGACGTTTTTCTCGTCGACGCCGAAATCCAGCCCGGCTTGAAGGTTCGACGATGCCTCTGCAGCTATCACAACTTTTCGCTTGAAAGCAGCACTATAGTGTCACCTGCTTGGTGCCATAGCAATAACACCACGCCGCACACTGATAAGGCCGACACAACACAGGTCAAAATGGCAACCTCGCTTGTGTACGGCTGGCTACTGGCATGGCTAGTAGTGGCTGCGACACTGACTTTTCTAGATGGCGCTAGCTATGTACCATATTTAGCAGTTTCAATGAAAAACTGGCGCGTTTTTTTCTCTCTTTAAATCCTCGAATCTAAGCCGACCCTAGAGTGAGGAATATGATTATATGAAAAAAAAACTATCGGCCTAGATTCGAATAAACACGGTAATTTCTTCCGCTACTTTTTTTAGTGCCCCATACAAGATTAACCTTTTCCATGCCAATTTTATTTTCAGAAAACCACCGAAATTTCCAAACTATTTTTATGAGCTATTCTTTCTGAAGAGTTATCATTACTGCAATATTCGCAGTTTGTTTACAACTTTCTGCTGTCTTTTATTAGCTGACTTTCATGTTTTTAGGATGCAAACAGACAAGGATGCAGAAACAGTCTACATGAAGCATATATTTTGTAAGAAAGTCAAGCGTACTTTTTTTATCCTCCATGAAACATGTTCTTCCAGGAAGGAAGGGGGTTAACCTAGGGCCCCGATTTTTATTAGTCATATCATAAGAAGGCAACAAGCACTAACACCAAGGACAACATAGGAGAAATTACTTGAGCTTAATAAATGAAATAACAAAATGATAAATTAATGGAAATGAAAGTGCATAAAAAACAACTTATCGAAGGTGGGGAACGATCCCACAACCTTCGGATTTCGCGTGCGATTCTCTACCAATAGAGCTACCGCGGCGCCGTTTTCCGTCCACTTTCTTGGGTATTTATGTTTGCTTGTAGAACCCTGGGAGAGTTATTAAGCGCCACCACTCACAGACCTTGGCGGTGGACGTGAAACACCCTTTCTGCCGCAGGTGTCACAAGAATGTGATCTTTTTTGGGTGAAGGCAACTGGTCAATAAACCCACACTTGCTACCTAAAGGCATCAATGTTGCCTGATTCGGGACCCTCATTATGTAATAAATGAGAAGAAAGGGGGTTAACCGCGGGGTCCAATTTTTTATTAGTCATATCATAAGCCATCAAACACTGACACCAAGGACAACATAGGGGAAATTACTTGAGCTTAATAAATGAAATAATGAAACGATAAATCAATCGAAATAAAAGTGGATGAAAAAACAACTTGCCTCAGGTGGGGAACGATCCTATAAGTTGCGGCAAGTTGTTTTTTTCATCCACTTTCATTTACATTAATTTATTCTTTCGTTATTTCATTTATTAAGCTCAAGTAATTCCCCATATGTTGTCCTTGGTGTGAGTGTTTGTTGGCTTCTTATTATATGACTAATAAAGATTGGGCCCCGCGGTTAACCCCCTTTCTTCTTATTTATTACATAACGAAGGTCTCAAATCCGGCAACATCGATGCCATCAGGTAGCATGTGTGGGTTTCTCGACCGGTTGCCTTCACCCAAAAAAGATCACGATCTCGTGACGCCTACGGCAGAAAGGGTGTTTCACGTCCACCGCCAAGGTCTGTGAGTCGTGGGGCTGGATAACACTCCCAGGGTTCTACAAGGAAACATAAATACCCAAGAAAGTGGACGGGAAACGGCGCCACGGTAGCTCTATTGGTAGAGAATCGCACGCGAAATGCGAAGGTTGTGGAATCGTTCCCTACCTGCGGCAAGTTGTTTTTTCATCCACTTTCATTTCTATTAATTTATTGTTTCGTTATTTCATTTAACCTGAAGTAAGCTACCCTATGTTGTTCTTGGTGCAAGTGTTTGCTGGCTTCTTATATGTTATTGCAGGTGCGACACGATAAGTAAACCGCAGAGTAGTAAGCAAAAAAGGTGTTTTTTTCTAAACAGGTCGCTAGGGGCCCAAATATTCGTCCCAATCATTAGTATTAAGTTGAAGCTTCAAACATGAGTTGTTAGCTTTCCAGCTTGTATTCTTTACTTCAGATGAACAAATACATGACATATTTTGATATGATATGGGATTCTTGCACTGGACAGGCAACCTTTGTCACTGCAGCCACCTCACTTTGCACGGTCATTTTTAAAACCCATGGAAACCAACTTCTGCACAATTTCTGCTCACTGCACCCTCAGATATCATTTTGCTCAAAAATTGACACCACTCACACCAAACTGATGAAAACATTGCCGCTTGTACATGGCACTGAGTGGCTAAAATGAAATCACTGGACCAGTCAGACTCATCGCTATCCCAAAAAGAGTGAATGTGGTTATAATTGCACTCCCTCCAAGAATAAAATCGGGTGGTACTTGGTGCGAGCACTTTCACTGTGTTTCTTTGTGCCCATTTCTGCGCGCTATATGTCTACTAGTATGTCTGACTTAGCAGCTTAAGCAGAAGCTCTGCCATAATATATGTTGTCCACTGTAATGTTATTAGCCCAAACTATGCTGGTAATACAATGTGAGCTATATAACAGGGACATAAAAGTTCGTTATATCTTTTACATATTTTATCTTTGTCGCGTATAGCACACTTCTGCTGGTTCAGGTGGGTTACTAGAAGGGAAGGAAATAGCTTAGCTGAAAAGATGTGTTCTTTTCTCCAAAACAGCTATACTATAACTGATAAATGCCCGTGTAACTTGGCTTTGACCGTTCCGAAGACCAAAGCAATGAATATTGCACAGTGCCATGCAGCAGTATTTACACGATGTCTTGATTTCCCTTCAAGAGCATCTCTTTCGATCACCTGAGGGACGTTTTTAGCACACGAAGTGTATCCTTGTTAGCTTTTGACTTTTAGCAGTTAGCAGAATGCACATAGAGAACTGGCAAGTAACCAGCCATAACATACCCGCTGTGGGGGCATAGTGGTTATGGTGCGGCACTACTAAGCCCAAGGGCTTGAATCCCAGCCACAGCGCCGCCACATTTTAATGGGGGCGAAATGCAAAAATACCTGTGTACCGTGCATTGGGTACATGTTAAGGAACCCCAGATGGTCAAAATTAATCTGAAGTCCCACACTATAGCATGCCTTAAGATCAAATTGTAGTTATGGCATACGAAACCCTTGAATTTAATTTTTATTTCTAAGCCATGACGTGAGTAGCTAGGGATTTGCACTCTTTGTTTTGTGAGGTTGACTCCGGGAGTTCTCAATCAGAGCTTCTTCAAGATGATGACATCATTTTGAAAGGTTGGCTGCCAGTATAGAAACATACTGCCCTGTGGTATCATCTATCATGCATTAAGTGTGTAGTGGAGCCAAACCTATGGGCGGCAGAGCAGAACTTTGTGGTTTTACTTCTGATGGACCCAGCGCAGCCTTAGCTGTACAGGCACAAATTTAAATGACAAGCCTTGCTCATCCTCAGTAGGGAAATGGTTAAGTTCATTTCGCTTCCTAGTTTCAAGTTCTGCAACTAAAATATACAATTATGTTCACTTTCCTTTTTTGGGGCGGGGGCAAAAACTGAGCACAATTAACTAATCACTTATCTATCATGCAAGCGATGTTTGCCTTTCTCAGTAGTCTATCTAAAGACAGACAACTAGGCTCAGGTGTTTTTATCTCCAAAAGAAAAGACAAGCTTTTATACGCCAACCTATCAACTTGAAGCCGACAGTAGTAGTTCAGCTTCTATGCCATCTAGCTGTTGAGCACGAGTCAAATAAAAATTAATGCAAAAGTATTAGTGTTCCATGCTTTCAATGCACGGTAAAGGGACACTAAAGGAAAATAATGAGTTAAGTTAGATTGAAGGTTAGCCTTTGGTAATAACAAATTCATCATTTGTAGCAAGAACAGAGCTTTTCTAAGCAAGAAAATTGGAGAACTGTAAAATCAAAGAGCACCAACTAATAAATTGAACATAATTCTGTAGTTTTATGTGCCAAAACCACAATATGATTATGAGGCATGAAGTACGAGGGAATCTGGATTAATTTTGACCCCCTTGGTTACTCTACTGTGCATACAATGCAGAGCACACATGCATTTTTGCATTTAACACCTATCAAAATGCAGCTGACTCACCTACAATTTGATCATCCACCCCCAGGCTTGACAGCGCAACATCAAACAGCACAACTCAGAGCCCATGCTTGTCAGCAACCTTCTGCAGTGAGTGCGTCACTTGGTGCTCATGAGGCAGTACTTCCAGCTGCTTCAGCTGCTTTTAAGTGTGCGCACTGCTGGCTTTTGCTGTTTTACAGCCCTTAAACCCCAACTACAGCAAA
Organism: Dermacentor andersoni; assembly: GCF_023375885.2. Classification (NCBI taxonomy): domain Eukaryota; kingdom Metazoa; phylum Arthropoda; class Arachnida; order Ixodida; family Ixodidae; genus Dermacentor; species Dermacentor andersoni. The sequence continues at coordinate 39,861,696 of NC_092818.1, read as the reverse complement.
AGTTAGGGCGGCGTAAAAAATGAATTAAACAGCGTAAATACAAAACAGCCTTCTAGCATTCTTGATAGCGAGACTGAAATGAATGCCACAATTACCAGAAACTGGCAGTGAGGCATGACTCAGATTGCAGGGCTCCTTAGTGCGGCCTACGAGATAAGGGACCACCTGCAGCTGCCTGCAGTGTGATAAAAAACCTGGAGGCGATGTGGACTCTCGTCGTAGCCACTAACCACCAGGTTCATGCGTCATCTGCTAATACACTATTAAAAGAATACCAAAAAGAAAATTAGGCAGTTACCAGCCCCGCAGCTTTGCCAAGATCAGTACAGTAGTATTTACTACTCATTTATTACCAATTTAGCCAAAGTGAAATTTCATTGCATTTGGAATTTAAGCTTTTGCAGTAGGGGTATGAGGTGTGATGATCACAATGCTCCTGTGCTTTGTGACATTACATCACTACACATTTGACAAGACCATGGTTCTAAGTGTTTTTAGATACATCGATATCTTAATTCTTTTACAACCTAACTCCAATATGACACATGAGAATACAGTAGATTACATTTGAAACCTTTTAACGGGCATGGAGAAGACTAACCTTTACACATGAGACACGCATGACAAAAGCATTGTTAGCAAGGCTCCCCCGTGTGTTTAAATAATTTTTCACCTTGGTCAGTGTCAGTTCTGTTTTTTGCCTTAACTCTTCCTAACCGGACAAGACTTCGTCCGACTCAACTTCATTAAACCATTGACAATGCGCTGCATATCTCAGGTAAACATTTGATGGTCACCCTAAAGCATGTTTCCCGAAGTTACCAACCATGAGCAAAGAATGGTTAGCTACTGTATGAACCAGCCTACACCCATGTTAAACCAACTATTGCCCCAATGTGCCTTGAATAGGCTCTAAAATGTGTATTCACACAATGCGCAATAGCTTTTGTGCTCAGGTTGGCAGGTTCATAGCAGCTGGCCTCCTACACTCTCATCATCGGAATCTCAGAATCCCTACTGCAAAAAACTTCAGGACTTGAAAGCAGGAAAAGACAAAAGCGCGCAGTTTGAAGCAGTCAGAGGCACTGCCTCATGAGCACAGCAGTTGCACTGACTGAAGAAGTTTGATGACAAATATGGGGCCCCATTTGTGTCGCTGGTTCCGAAGAAGCCATCTAAGCTTTGTTCCCATGCTTGAGTGTAAAAATACAGCTGTTTTTAACAAAAGGCATGCAACACCGTTCATGAACTGTGCCACTTGAATGGTTTACCAAATAACCTCTTACTTCTGGTAAGCTCTACACAAGCGAAATTGGACGCTGCAATGATGAAAGGGCAAGAGAACAATAGCAGAATATAAAAACAAAGGAAGACCACTGTAGGTGAGCATTGTAACACATGCACTTATCATCCCTAACTTGAAATATATTCTTGGGAGTAGAAACACGAATGCACAACTGATATCATAAGCTCTTAATATGAAAGAGCGGGAGTGACTGTGTAATTATTCATTTTCTTTTTTTTCTATTTCTCACAAGTATGCGTATGAATGTTTTTTGCTTTCGGTTTACACAGGTTGCTACACCTCAATTTGTTTGACCCTGTTCTCTTCCTTGCAATCCTTCATCCCTCCCCCTCTTTTATGAACTTCCAGAGAGATTAAATGAATAGGTCCTGCTTTCTTAGAAAACATGGCACACTGGATTGGCAGTGTCTACCACTGCATGTTAATTGTTTTGTGTTTCTGGTTTTTATCTCAACTCCTGAAAGAACCCAACATAAGTAGCCCCTTTCCTCTCCCCTTCTACCACAACTCAAAACCTCGCCTTGTCAATCCCTTCCATTTACAGTCTGTCTTTTTTTTTCCTTATTTGACATCCACTACTCTACACAACAAACTGGATTATACGTATTTTTGCTCATTTTATGTCGCATCGATTTTTATTCAAAAAAATTTCTGTTCTCATATGTATTGAAGGATGAGGTGGCACAAGCATGCCTAGAAATTTTGGACAATGCACCTTCCGCTATTTGTTTATCTTCACTGCTATGTGTCGTGATCAAGTGACGAGCATACAACACTTTTTTTAAACTGACAACTGTATAATAGGTTACATATGCAACACATGCAAGGCTACATGCCGGCTTTGCTCGCATGGTCTGGGCCGCTCTCCCAGAGGCACCGTTCCACATCTCTCATGATGGTGTATGTAGCGCCATCTCGTTGCGGTGGCGCACACATCTCCCTTGCTTTAGAGTGGCCCCAGTCATAAGTAGAGCTGACTTGGAGCTCTTACTTCTCACGTGCTCTTCAAACTCTTACGTCCACTTCTTGTGAATGCTCCAGGTTGCAATGGCTGCAAATGCTTACTTGTGCCTCGAGTGAGACCACTAGCTGTGCTCACCACATATGAACATTAAGTGTGAGCTGGCCCAACTACTGTCCCTGTTGGAGCACCGGACAGGATACGGACAGCAGTCTGTGGTTGAATAGGGTCTTTTTCCAAAGTCCTGTGTTGCCAGTCGTATTACTTGCGCTGCTTGACCGCATATGCTTCATTTCTTTTCTTGAATGTCCTAGTGTTCCCCAATGGCTTCAGCATTCTTGATGCCACTGGCACATCTTCAGCAACTGTGAGCCCTTCTTTGCCTGGAGGTCATGATGAGCAAGCAGAGCCTTTTGAATGTTGGGTGACTTCTTGAGCAACTGCTCAGCCATCTGTACAGTTCTTTCTGCAGCACCGTTGCTCTGGTGTAAGTAGGTGCTACTGGTTACATCACATAATTCCCATTGCTTGACGAACATACTGAATCGTGCCAAAGCAAACTAAGGACCGTTGTCCTATAATATAATAGCTGGTGTCTCAAAGTGAGCGAAGATCTGGCTCAGTGCTTGAGTTATGTTCTGTGTGGTAGCACGCCTCAACTTCATATGTTCAAAGAAGCGCGAGTAATAGTCTACCACTACGAGGTAATCTCTCCATTCTCAAAGAGATTAATTCCAATCACTTCCCATGGGTGTTCTGAAAGTGGAGTGTGTATCACAGGCTGTGTCTGGTTTACAGTGCTATTGACAGACAGGACATTTTGACACATAACTCTGGATGTGTTGGTTAATATCTGGCCACCAGACTGACTGAGTGGATCAAGCGTCACATCTTCCAACAGCCTGACGACCAGTATGCGAGCGCTCAAGCACATCACTTTGCATAATCAGTGGGATGATAACGTAACTGTCTTTGAGTAAAATTCCATCCACCAGTGTCAGTTCATGGGCAAATTCTGCATACCTCTGCACTTCTGGGGGCAGCAACTTGTTTGGGCCATGACGTACTGTAGTCCCTGACCCTTGCTAAAACGGTATCATTCATCTGCATGGCCTTTATCCTCTCTAGCAAGTCTTGGGAGGCAGGCGGCAGTTCCATTGTAAGAATTTCATGTTCTATGATGGCCTCGCTGATAGTCCCTGGGCTGCTATTGTCTGTTTCTTTCTGCAGTTTCCTTGAGAGCACGTCAGCAGGGCATATTTCCTTGCCAAAGATGTGGGAAATGGGGTAATCCAGCAGTCTCATTCGGACCCGTTGCAGATGTGGACTCAGTTCACCCAGGCAGTTTGATGACAGCAGCAGCACTAGCGGCTTATGATCTCTTTCTACATGAAACTGCAGACTTACCAGGTAGCAGAGGAAATGCTTGCAGGCCCATGTAACTGCCAGTGCTTCTTTCTCTATACAAGCATATTATGTCTCTATGTCAGAGAGGGACCTTGAGGCACAGTCAACTACAAGCCTACGATCTTCTGTCTCTTGTAGGACTGCTCCAAGACTGTAGGATGATGCATATGCAGACACAGTGAGAAGACTAACGGTTGTACTGGGTGAGCACCAATATCGTCGTCAATGGCATTTGATGGATTAAGCATCACTGTGAAGCAGATCACGTAATGGTTTTGTGAGCTGTGAGAGCCTTGGAAAAAACAGACCAGGTGGCGGGCCATCCCAAGAAGGACCTCTCTTCTACATTCTTCGTCTGTTGGCTCTGCTACCTGACACAGCACATTGACCTTTTCAGGGTCAGCAGTGATACCGTTTGCCAATACAATATGTCCAAGGAATTCCAGACTGCTGGTGAATGAGAAGAAAGGGGGTTAACCAAGGGGCCTGATTTTTAGTAATCATATCATAAGAAGCCAACAAAGACACCAAGTACAACACAGGGGTAATCACTTATACCTACTAAATGAAATAAATTATACATTAATGGAATTGAAAGTGGACAACCAAACAGCTTGCCGCAGGTGAGGAACGCTTCCACAACCTTCGCATTTTGCGTGCGGTGCTCTACCAATTGAGCTACAGCAGCGCTGCCTTCTCATCCACTTCCTGGGGTGTTTATGTGTTGCTACTACAACTAACCCTAGGAGTGTTAGCCAGCACCACTGATCACAAACCTTGGCGATAGATGTGGAACATCCTTTCTGCTACAGGCGTCACAAGTACGTGATCTTTTTGGGTGAAGGCAACTGGTCAGCAAAGCCCCACATGCTAACTGAAGGTATCAATGTTGCCGGATTCGAAACCCTTGTTATGTAATGAACGAGAAGAAAGCAGGTTAACCGAGGGGCCCGATTTTTATTAATCATATCATAAGACACCAACAAACAAAGATACCAAGGACAACACATAGGAAATTACTTGTGCTTACTAATTGAAATAAAGAAATTATAAATGAATGAAATTGAAAGTGGATGAAGAAACAACTTCCCGCAGTTCGGGAACGATTCCACATCTTCATATTACGCGTGTGATGTTCTACCGATTGAGCTACCATGGCACCGTCTTCCCATCCATTTTCTGGGGTATTTATGTTACTACTAGAACTAACCCTGAGATTGTTAGCCAGTGCCACGACTCACAAACCTTGGCGGGGGATGTAGAGCATCCTTTCTGCCGCAGGCATCACGAGTATGTGATCTTTTTGGCTGAAGGCAACTGGTAAATGAACCCACACATGCTACCTGAAGGCACTAATGTTGCCAGATTCGAGAACCTCATTATGTAATGAAGAGGGGGGTTAACGAAGGGGCCCGATTTTTTTACTGCTGGTGTAGTACACACTCTCCTGTGTTTAGGGTGATGCCAGTTTCTTTCAGGCGCTGAAGTACTTTGTGCAGTCATGCATCATGTTCTGCCTTCGTGCGGCCAAACACTATTATGTAGTCTTGCAGACATGCTTGGCCGTTCAGGCCTTCTAGCGGTCTTAGCATTTCCCTGTAGAAAAATTCAGTTGCTGTGGAAATTCCGAAGGACAATCGGAGGAACGTAAATGGCCAATTGGCGTCAGGAAAGTGTTGTACCTCTAGGCCACAGGTAACCAGTAACTAATAACCGGCCCTTATGTCAATTTTGCTTAACCACGCAGCTCCGGTGAGTTTGGCCAGGCAATCATCGACGGTGGGCACTAAGACTCGTTCTCACAGAATTTTCTATTTCAACCTTCCAAATTCACTGCAGATTTGAAGCTTGCCTCTTTTATTTTTCGCAACTACCACAGGTGCACGCCGCTCTGTGGTCTCTTTGACCTTTACGATGATACCCAGGCTTTCCATTCTCTCAGACTCACATTGGACACTCGGCAACATGGGCAGAGGTACTCGCCTCGAGTACATAATAGCACACTGCTTGGCATCAAGCAGTAACGATATTTTGTAAGTGGTCTGTAGCCAGGTAGAGGTAGCGGCATAATATGTTGGCTGGGTCACTGACCTTGCCTGCTGACTCTGCTACTTCTAGGAGACTTGGAGGACATTGAAGGACTTGATTGCGGGACGTCAAAAAGTCCGTCAGGCAGCTAGTCTATTACATAAATTTCTTCTTGACACAACCAGCCATTTCAGCACAGTGTCGCAGTGATGTCTAACCGTTGCTATTTTGGTCCTACCGGGTCCGAGCAGCTGTTCATTTGTTTGCTTCAGGTCGCCCATGACTTGTTCGTCGTAGAGGCTTGTTGGCATGGCAGTTACATTCGCACCAGTGTTTACCTTGAAGTTCACTGGCAAGCCATTGACCATCATATTGATTTTCCATGGCCCCAAATCCTGTTGGTCAGTTAATTGTCCAAGTAAACCTCTTCCAAAACAGCTTGGTACGTGCTTTTTGTTCTGCTTTTTGGAAGCAGAAAACATACGGCAGCAGTGTTCCTTTTTACTGCAGGCACTGCATGTTTTGACATTCGCTGGGCACATAGTGTGTGATGGTTAACCATAGGTGTTCTGTTGAACCATAGCACTTGCATGTCTGTGCAGTTTGGTCACGCTGGTATTTTCGATAACTATTTGACTTTCCTTTGCTCTTAGAGAAGCTGTGCATGGTGTCGACAGCTTCAAGTTACTGTAGCTGTGGCCGTAGGTCCTTTTGCTGCTGTTTGATTGTCACCATGTTGTGAGCAGCATTGACAGCGGCTTCCAGAGTAAGCTCGGCGTTATGTTGCAGCTTCTCACTTACCTGTGTGTCTGTGGGACCGACCACTAGTCTATCACAGATCAGTTCCTCTTTTAGGGCACTGTACTCAGAGGCTTCATCTATTCTGAAGAGTTCAGTGATGAACATATCGGCTGTCTCATGCGCGTCTTGCTTCCGGCTGTTGAACTTTGCACACTCGTATAACACGTTCATCCGTGGCAGGAAATTTTTTTATGAACACTTGCATTACTGTGTTGTAGTCGAGTTTCTCAGCATCACAGAGCCTGAGCAAGGCTAGGACGTCTTCGGCTTCACGACCCATGGCGCAAGGAGTGTGTTCACCTACGTCTCACCGTATTGCTTCTTTAGTCTGGAGATGGCTCTATAGCACTCCCATCTCGTGAACCACGGTTCCCACTCCTCGGGTCGCCAAAAATCAAGTTTTTCCGGCAGTTCGACGACGAACGAGTTGAGCGGAGCTGCGTGCTGGGCTGTGGAAACTGTAGGCGAAGCCATGGGTAGGAAAGTTTCGTATTCACTGCACTGCGCTACATGTGTAGACTTCTACTTGCGTGGTGCATTTCTCACAGCGTTGTCGAGTATCCCAGCGCTGCGTCCATGTCGTGGCCGGATGACGAGCATACATAATTGACAAAACATAAGTGTTAACTGGGGACTGTTTACTAGGTCGCATATGCAAAACACGTACGGCTACATACCGGCTCGGCTTACGCAGTCTGGTCCACTCTCCCCGAGGCATTGTTCTGCATCTTACATGACCGTGTACGAAGCACCATCTCATTGCAGTAGCTCACACGACACAGTGTACCAGTGCAACTCAATGAGCAGCAACTTCAAAAGAAGTATACTTCAGAAGGCTGCTCAAGTTTAAACAACTCTCAGTTAACAATGTCAAGACGATTTGCCCTCTCATTAACATGCACATTTGTGCCACTAGACCGTAACCTCTTTGCTACATTATAGCACAGTCTTGGTCCGAATTAAAACACAGCAGAAAGGTTACGAATAAGAGCCATAAATACGCAAAATATTAGAAAGGCGTGCACTCTCATTCTTGCTAACTGATAATTTGTTGAAATTCCGGCAGTCTTCTGAATTATAATTTTTAAACGTGCTGCCCATTGAGTTACGATAATGCATTGCAGTGAAATTTATTAGATGGCCGCAGAGCAAATTCAACTATTCAGTTTCAACCACAGCTAGTTACCCTATGCTTTTCTTGGCTTCAGTGCCTTTATTCTTTATTCAGAGATACCCCGCACTGCCCGGGGACGTGCAAGCAGGGGGTTACAACTTCTAACAAAACACATCTTCATTCGCACAGCACACTTGGTCACAAGATAATCGATTCCACTCTGTTGCAGTTTGGGCAAAAAATGATAGCATAAAGGTCCATTCTAGTTTGGTATTCTCGAATTTTAAAGTCATGATCTGTTCTCTTAGATACATGGTGCGGTGGTTTAAAATAAGTGTCTCTATTAATTCCGGTTTTGTTATTATATATGCTAAATAGCAATTTTAGTCGCAGTTTTCATCGGCGAGACGAGAGCGCTTCCCATCCGAGCTCACTTTGCAGTGCAGCTCTCCTCCCGCTTGTATCGCCCATGGATGAACCTTCCCGCTCTGTTTTGTATTCTCTCGATTTGGTCGATCAAGGTTTTCTGATGAGGGTCCCAAACACAACACGCATACTCCAAGATCGAACGAAAGAATGAAATATAAGCAGTATTCTTTAGGGCAAAAGGTGAAGATTTCAAATTTCGCTGAATAAAATTTAGCGCTCTGGAAGCATTTGCAACTACATTACTCACATGTGTGTTCCAAGAACAATCACTTGAAAACATCACACCCAAATATTTATACATATATTGCTGGACAATAATATCAGTGTTTAAAAATAACGCGTTTCTATAATTTTCTTTTTTAGTGAAAAACAGATGAACACATTTTTTTTGTATTTAGTTGGATTTTCCCCTTCTCACACAATGAGACAATGTTAGTAAGATCAACCTGCACATCGATGGAGTCCTGTTTATTTTTTATTTTTCTATACACGATAGAGTCGTCGGCGAACAAGCGTAAACGCCAAGATATCCCGGCAGGAATATCGTTAATATTGGCACGTGTATTTATATTTATCGGGCGACCAGGTTTCGCCGCCTAACAAATCTTATCGCACAGCGCGGGACGCGCTTGCATGTATCCGAAGTTTCTGGAAAGTTAGCGATGCTTCTATCCACAGTCTGTTATCGCCGAACCGTGTGTTATCTGATTTATTCGCCTGACGCGAATGATGTAGAATTTTATGGAAGGCACGCGGGTTCCAAAGATTAGTCTGGAACATTCGACGACTCTGTATAAAAGCCGACGCGCTTGACCCGCTGATCAGATTTTCGACGATCGCCGACTGTGTTCGCCGCTATCGTTGTGCTTTAAGTGTAGCCTGTTTTGTGGGCACAGGTTCGCCCACTAAAAGCCAGTTTTGTCTTTCACAGTACTGCTACTGTGTCATTTAACGTCACTACCACGTGACAATATAAACTAAGAACAATAGCGGCCCTAAAAAAGACCGTTGAAGAACTCTCGATGCGACCTCGACACAAGGAGAAGTAGCACCGTTCAGTATTATGCATTGCCGATGCTGCGACAAGTAATTGGTAATCCAGTTACACACTTCTTACCATTTGCCTCATGAAGTTTTTGAAGGAGCAATGAGTGACAAACCATGTCAATCACCTTTTGAAAATCTAAGAAGACACAATCTCTTTGCCCGTTCTCATCCACCTGAGCCACTGAGTCATGATAGAATTCAATTAGCTGTGTTGTACAGGACAGTCCCTTGCGAAAACCATGCTGATTATCAATTAATAATCTATGCTGTAATAAATGTTACATTATTTCTTTCTACAAAATATGCTCTAATATTTTACAGAAAATGGATGTTAGAGACATAGGCGTATTATTGTTTACATATTTTTTTGGACCACCTTTATCAACCGTATCTACATGCGCCATTTTCCAATCATCCGGCAGCACTCCAGTAGAAAGAGATTTAGTGTAGATTAGGTAGAGGTAAGATGCGATTGGCCAGGCACAGCACTTCAATATGCGGGGAGAAATACCATCTGGGCTGGGGGCATTAGTTTCATCTATACTTTGCAACAATGATTCGATACCACCAACACTGAATTCGACAGGTTGCATTAATGGCTCAGCTCTCACATGAAATTTTCCAAAGGTTGTTTTGGGCAAGCAATGCAGAATGAAAAAATCATTAAAGCAAGCTGCCTTAGCTGTATCATCGGATAGGACCTTATGATAGTGAACAATTTCATTTACTCCTGTTGAGTCAGATCCGCATCCTTTTATGTATTTGCAAAAAAGCTTTGGATTTCTTTTCATATTATCATTAAGTCGATTTAATACTGACCCTTTCCAATGTGAACTTCAGTTTTATATTCATTAGTTACTTTGACCTACTTCTTAAACTGATAACTACTTTGTGTTCTTTTGAATGTGTTATATACTCTTCCTTTCCTTATTAACCTCAGAATACTAGGCTTCACCCATGGTTTCTTAGTTTTTCAGCCAAACTGAATGGACACTCGGCACATACTTTTCCGTCAGTTCTGTAACTTGTTTTAAAAAGAGACTACATTTGTACATCAGAATTCTCACAAAGATAATCAAAAACAGATCAATGAGCGAATAATTCCTGTGAAATGGCAGAATAATCACCTTTATCAAAGAAAAGCCTGTTGGCTTTATATGGACGTGATTAAAAAAAAATGAAACCAGTTTTCCTTCTCATTCATTCTTGCGAGGGTCTGAAACCTCATAGCCTTGATGCCTTAAGGTAGCATGCATGGGTTTATTAACCACATGCCTGCTCACTTCAGTTCAGGTGTTACACAACACTATCATGCAAAAAAGGATGTTCCACATCTGCCCACCACAACTCTAAATGGCGCTTGCTAACACTCCCAGGGCCACGTATACCACACATAAATACCCAAGTTAGCACAATTGGTAGCGCATCACGTGTGTACTGCAAAGGTTCTGGGTTCAGTCACCACCAGAGACAAGGTCTTTTCGTCTGCTTTCATTACTTTCAATATTTTCTACATTTCAGTTTCAACCACAGCTAATTATACCAATGCTTTTCATGGTTTAATTGCCTGCGACCTTTATATAACCAGCAAAAATAAGGTAACAAGAAAATGAAAAGAAATAAGTGAAGGACAGGGTTATCAGTGTTCAAAGAAGCACCTTCCTTTTTGTGTCTTTAACCAACACGTGCGCCCAACAGGCAACTCCTCTGCCTTCACATCAAATGACAGTGCAAGAGATGCAGCTGCAACCCACAGTCAAATATATGTACAGCATACCAATGCATCTCCTCCGAAGGTAGTGAAGAGCACAGGTGCCTGTGGAGCTGCGTGCCACGGTTGCTCTTGCCAACCCATGGAAAGGAGCAGAAGTGATACTGTAGAGCTTGCTGCTTCAAGCAGCGTTCAGGTAGCCATTCATTATCCTGCACGTAGTATCCAATGTATTGTAGATATCAAGGCAGCTTCAGTCCTGCAGCAAATAAAGTGATCATTTCTAACCAAAATGTTGAGATGCAGGCACTTTGGCAGACGGATGCTAACATGTGGAAGTTTCTGGGGTGCCAGTCATAATTTCGTTAAACATTATATGGGCCAGTCATACAGGGATGGAAGCAGTCAAAGAAGTTTTGGAGCAGCTCTGAGAGCAGCAAATTTGACACACTGGAGCATGAATTGCCCGTTTTGGAGCAGTAAATACATGTTTACATGAGTAGCTTGGGTAGCGTCAATGAGTAGCGTCAATGAGTAGCGTCATGAGTAGCGTCAATGAGTGAAATACAGGTATATGAAGAAAAGGTTTTGCTTAGTTTATTTTACAGAGCACTATTTGATTATGGCAGATCAGTTCTGCGGAAGCCTGCAAGGCAAGTAAAATTCATGACAGGAAAAATTTTCACCCACCCTAATGTAGCATGAAGCTACGAAAGGAAACCTGTACAGGTTTCTCGGAAACCACCATTAAATTACATACTGGATGTGACAACTAACTGTGGCAAAGAAAAAAATAAATGAGTACTTTCCCTGAACATCGCCCACTCTATTTTGATAGGCTTATGTTAGTGCTACTGAAGTTTTTTTTTCCATGTTGAGCAAGCAGTTAGTATGTAATTGTAACGAATGTTTATTTCCTTACTTATCCAACACGGTGCCAATGCAAAGGTTGTGGAATACGCCAAGAAATGACCGATAACAGTGTTACAACGACCTAGGTCAAGTGTGGTTTTTTTTTTTCCGACAAAAAAAATACAAAACACGCAAATTTTTCTTTAGTAATTCACGTGACAATGCGCCCCGCATCAGTAATATAAGTGGTCTCAGATGGAAACATTGTCATCAGTGCACTGCATACATTACGAATGTGCAAACCTGGGGCACAGGCTTGTAAAGGTTCACAAAGTGAACGGTTACCACGATTGCGCTACTTCGTGTTTGGTAGAGACTGTACTTGCACGCCAAAAACTACTGACATGTCGAGAAAAAACTGCAGCTGCTCATTCCCAGTGCCCCTATTTGGCGAAGTTTGCGTAAAGATTGATGCAATATTTGGTGCGCTGAAGCGTTGTCATGGTCAGGACAGTTTATTTTCACCTTTTAGTTATTTCACAGGCTTTTTCTCGTTAAAGTCTTCACAAATCCTAGGCTGTTTTAAATGCTGTTACCGGCCATTTGTAACCGTCATACAAAACTTTTTCGCTTCTCATCGATTAGGTAAATTTAAAAATTTGCTTATGAAACATGTTCATGCACAATGAACGAGAAATATTTGCAGTGGCTGCCATGAACAACACTCATCAAGGTACAGTGAACACCATTCGAGTAGTGCCCTCTGGTAATTTTTAATTCTTGCCAACCTGCAGTTGCGATAGTAGAGTATCGCAGAATAAATGTCAAGTGACGCACTGGTCATTGCATGTTTGCCAGTATTTTACACAAGTTTTGACACACTGGTTGGAAAAAAGACATGAACGGGCATGCTGATTGCACTTGAGCTGTGGTATACAAGTTTCCCTTGTCGTGCAAGGCATCTACATTAGACAGACGGGAAGGGGTATCAATGATTGCTTGGGCAAGCATAGTTACAACCTTCATAAAATTTAACGAAGTAGGTCCCTTACCATGCATTGCAAGACTTGTAGATGCAAACTAGTTTTTTTTAAAGAATGTGTCATCATAGGATGCAGTCGCACTCAAGTGATGCGCGAGATTATTGAGGCTAATGCCATGGCCAAATACGTTAGGATGTGCGTGAGTACACCCTCCTAGCTTTATCAGACAAGGAAGTTTACTTTCAAAGTTGGTAGGCACATTTTCAATGAACTGCAGCCGTATGCTTCTAGTAAGTTTGTTGTTTCAATTTTTTTCTCATGTGTGCTATGAGTGGCGCATATAACATGCAGTAGGGTCATGAAATAACACCAGTTGGAAGTTAGCGCTCATCCTCCTGTCACCTGCACATTTACTTTCATGCTCAAACTGAGTTATGCTAAAGCAAGACAAGAATCCATTCAGTCAATTTGTGCCTTCGAACCGGTTCAGTGTCTACAGTGCATGATGATGCTATTATAGAGGGATATTGAAAATATTGTTTTTTTTTCTTTGAAATAAAGTTTAGTATTAAGTTTCACACTGCATTTTGCAAGTTTCAATTACCCTAGTATAAATTTGTGTTCTAGAATGTGAAGGATGAAAACAACATTTCCAATCTTAGGCATTTCCAATGACATCTAATCACGACAACTTAGAGCAAAGGCGCTACGATCTGAAACAGTCGCAGCTTTTATCCGCGGTTGTTGAATATAAATGCATTACGCACCGAGAGAATATGATCAAATCTTAAAGCTAAAACTAAGGTAAAGGCTTGTACCAACACGCTTAAACAAGAGAGAACATGTTAAGAAACATAGTGTGGATGTAAAAAAAATTAATCATGGAGTTTTACCATTTAAAACCACGATCTGATTATGAGGCACGCCATAGTTGGAGGACTCCGAAATAATTTTGACCACCTCGGGTTCTTTAACGTGCACCTAAATCAAAGTACACGGGTGTTTCCGCATTCCGCCCCCATCAAAATGCGGCCGCCGTGGCCGGGATACGATCTTACGACCTCGCGCTTAGCAGCCCAGCACCACAGCCACTATAAGCAACCACGGTGGGTATAGTGAAGAGCTGTGAAAATTTTTCCTGTACCAGAAATAAGTTTTTGGCCAGGGACTCAATAACCGGGGGAAGCGCGCCCTGTCTGGCGTAAGGTCTGGCGCTGCTCACAGTGCCCCCTCAGCAAACCGGGACATTTGCACGCGAGAACGAGAGCACCAAGTCCGGCCATGGCTGGTAAACCTTATGACGATACATTAACAAAATATACAGTAACTAAAACAAAAGGACGAGTAAAAACGAGACGTGTCGTTTTTATTTAACTGACCTTGTCTTCGCGTCTTTTCCCCCCTGTACGATATAGAGGTTACACAGTTCTGCTTATTCCATATCAGTAGTATCGTCTTACATCATGCATGCGCACTGAGCACATGAATACGTTCTGGATATCGCAGAAGGCGTTGTTCACGACGCGAGACTCACGATAGCGAAGCCAAATGCGATCCTTTTTTAGAATTAGAGAAAAAAATTGTTTGCCTACGACAAACTTTGCAAACAAGAAATAAAATATAAGCTTACCAAAATGCTTCGTCCAGGTTGGTGGTGGAGTCCGTTGGCGTTCACCGTTGCGCATTACGCTGTGTTGTTAATCACGCCGCCCTCGCTTGTAGGCGTGAGAAGAGCATCAAAGTGTTATTATTTTCTGTCAAATACTGCTGCCTCGTAAGTATAAACAGAAAATTTTGAGCTGTCTAGCCTACCCCGGCATACCGGCACACAGCAGCTTCCCGAGCTCAAATCTCGCCGTGGATTCGAATTCGCGCCAGGTGCATTTCGATGAGCTGTTGTGGCGCCACCTAGAAGAGTTTAAATATGGACGGAACGAAACAAAGTTCTAACATATGTCCGTCTAGATTTCTTTATATGTATTTAATTCTGTCTAGATTTCCTTATATTTATTTATTTATATAAGATATAAGGCACATGCTGTTTAGAAAATACTCACGGCAAACAATGTTTTAGTCTAGTTTCTTTGGCCCCTCCGATTTATGTCCATTCTCAGCTGGCCTGCGGCCTTTAAACGATATTCCTTAAATACTGAGGCTCAATATTGAGGGCACTGAACCTGATTGAATGGGGTTTAAATAGAGGGACAATATTTCGTTCTCTAGAGTATTGCTGCTGGGGATGAAGCGAGTATTAGGCTGCTTCTCGTCGGCAAAAGGCGCCGGACGAGCAAGTCACGAAATGCAAGAAAACAAACGGCTTGCATGATTACCAGTACAGTCCCGCTTGGTTGACCAGTGAGAAACAGCATAATTAACAACCTAACAAATACAATGGACAGCCGCCAAATCGTTGGTCAATTAGACATGTCAATGATGAGTCAGATTGGTGATTCTTTCGTGATTGCCCATTTTTAAATGTGTTGGGCAAAGCTTGGTTTATTCAATGTTGTGCCCCATTTTCACCAGAAAAAGAAAAAAAAAAACCGGCGTGTTTCTGTTGACGCGGCACGCGCAAGTGAAACGGATTTACGGGCAAGCCGCGCGTGTCAGGTTCACACATATCGCTCAATAAAGCACTCCTGCCGTATCGACATACCAGCCGCACCACTGGTGGTAAGAGCTAGTGGTACCGGTGGTAAGGGTGTGGTACCGGTGTTAAGGGAAGCCTAAAGGACCTAGAACCTCAGGGCACTACAAGAATATATTTCATTGTTTCACACCTGCTTACTGTATAAGTGTACAAAATACATGCATCTTTGGTATAGCACTGTACTCTTAATGAAAAAATAAACGAATTAAAATTGATTTGTAAACTAAGAAACCAAGGTGGACCTTCAATAATTCTCGAATAGGTAGGTTCACACTTAACTGACTCATGAAACAGTATGCTAGCTGTGTCAAGAATCCTAATTAGTCGAGCAATTAGGGGTGTTGACTGTCATGTGCAATGCCTTGGGGAAATGCATGCAGAAGTAGAACAATATAGCTGTTGCCCTGTCTTTGCTCATTCCCTATCAGCTGATTAATCACTTATTCATTTATTTATTTTTATTTTCACATACTGCAGCCCAGTTGGGCTATCACAGGAGTGGGTTTGTACACTGCATATAACAAAATATTCTTCTGCACAAATCAACTTCAGCACCTTAAGAAACATGATAACTTCAAAATAAAAGATACAATCAGTATAATAAACACAGCATAAATCAAGTTAAATTATACAAAAATTTCTCTAAAGGCAGTGACCTAGTTTCACCTGGGAGTAATGAAGTTCCATTTTTTTATTGTATGAGGAAAGAAGCTATACTTAAATAGGTTAGTATGCGGTTGAAATGGTGAAAGGCTAAGTTTGTGGCTATTCCTAGTAGGTTTCAATTTATCAGGAGACAGATAGTTGTTCTTTAATGAGTAGCGTGGGGTGTTAATTAGATTATGCAACAATTTAAGGCATTCACGGTCACGCTGCTCAGACAGAGGTTGTAAACCGAGTTGTTATTAATTTAAGTCATTATTCCAAAAATTGGAGGGTTGGAATTTCCCCTCACAAGGCACTACTGGAAATAAAATCACCTTCAGTGCTTGTCGAATGGTTGGCGCAGTGTTAACCGGTTGACCTGCAAAGGCGGGGCCGAGCCCTTGCTCAGAAAATGGAAGGGAGGCCGGACTCTCTCCAGGCCCGGGTAACTTTGAGCACTGACTGTGTTGATCGGTATACTATATACTGTACTACCGCACAGTACAACGACGTATAATAATGGTTAATACAGTATTATATGTGTATATATTTATGATAATGATCCAGATCTGCATCTCCTTCCTTCATGCCACAGAGAATGTCTATGGAATTCTTGCTGTCAAATCAATAAATATACTTCAGAGCATTTTCGCGTTGTCGTGACAGTGTAGAATAACACACTGGCAACATCACTTCAAAGCATTAACTCTTTATCGGTCAAACCTCTGCCCAAAAAAACATGTGCCACTTAAAGCACAACAACCCAGCAGCGAGCATGGTGTGTCAAGCGCGTCACATGACTTGTCAAAGGTCGTAACATAATCACTGGTGCTACATATATATATATACATATATACCTTCCGCAAAGTACAACACTATTTTCATCTCGCGTTGACTGATATCTTTCAGTTGTTAGTAGGTGAAATGCAATCCACAGAAAAAGGACAAACAATTGTATGCATATGTGTCAGTATAATCACGCAGTATCAGGCTGGGCATCAACTGAACTAATTCCTAATATCTGTAACTGTGGCGAGGAAAGCATATGTTGTCTTGACGAAGACAAGCCCACTTGTTGAAACGTTGGCTCCTGTTTTCACCATGTTCTCGTTTTGCTGATCGTCTTGAATTTCCATCTCCCGCCTTCCCAATGTTTTCCCTGGGTTTGTATGCATGGTATTTTAACACACAGCCTAAAATATTTCAGATTCTTCTTCTTTATGCACAGTTGGTATATAATTGTGAATCAGCAACACACTAAAAAAACGTTTTCTTCTAGCATAACACTGAAGCATACAGAGCGGAAAATTTATTGTGCCTATCTAGGCGTCATTTCACATATTTAAGAGGTGAATTATTTTCCTTTGTGTACATGTGCATTGGGCCAGCTCCCACATCAATCTATATGTCATCAATCTGCACTGTTGGGACAGTAGGAATTCACAAGAAAAAATTTAGCACGGTGCCTTGTTTACACGTTTCTACATTTCTGTATGCAAGATATAACACTACAATTTCCACTGAAGATACTGTGCTTGTTGTGCAGGCCATGTTTTAATGCTAATGGATGGCACCTGTAAAATCATGTAGGACGTTTGTGAGTATATTGGCACAGCAGCACCTTCTGTTATTTTGTATGTATATATCTGACCAGCAACACAACCAAGCAGAGGTATTTTGTATTGTAGGCGAAACGGGTGGCCACATAGGTTTGGCAGCTCTAGATGGGCACATCGCACGTAGTCGTTCCTCACCCCACTTTAACATCTACATTTCACCAATGGGCAAAGGACAATGTTGAATTCCGTAAAATATCTAATTTCAAATGTACTATGGATGACTGACTTTTGAAATAACAATGACGTGATGCCTGGAAACCCATGCACCAACTTTCTTCCCATACTAGTTACCAATGCCTTACAATGTGCCTTAAAATTATTTGAATAATGCGCCTGAATTTGGTACTAGAGTGGAGAGGAGTGCAGTAGTTAACTTTACCTGGGGTGGCAAAATGCCTCACAACACTGCTACATCAAAGTAGCAATGCTGCAATGCTCAATGGTGCCCTTAAAGGCATTCAGTTGAGCGCATTACATAACAAGGGAGGGAGGAGTACAAACATCAATGAGATTACAAAGTAACGGTTACAATAAATAACAGGACAAATTACAGAACAAAAGTTTGCTAACATTGCTTAGCTATTAAGAAACAGAGTGTAAGAAATCATAAGAATTGCAAAACGAAAGTTATGCACACAGCACAATCAAATGTTGAAAATATGCATGCCCACATGAACTACGGTATTAATACAGGTATTTATTAGTAACTCACAGAAATAACTAAACAATAATGTAATAAAAACGGCAACTAATTAACAGTGCGTAGCACGTCGTAAAATTTTAGTGTCAGATTCTGTGGCAATATCAGAGGGAAAGCAGTTCCATTCAGTGGTGACGCAGGGTGTAAAAGAGCATGCATATTGTAACGTGTGACATGGTGTGCACTTGAATTTGAGGTGGTGATCCCGGCATGAAAAGACGAGAGGTGGTGACTGAAAGAAATGATTGTGAAGGGAAGTATGATTATAAAGTTTGTCAAGCAGGCAAAGACGCACTGATTTGTGGCGAAGTGATAGTGCTTGTAAATCAGTACGTGCTTTTAATGATGACACGCAAGTGTAAGATGAATAGTTCGAAAATATGAAGGCGAGCAGCCCAGTTTTGAACAAATGCAATCTCGTCAACAATGTATACCTGCCCGAGTACTATATTATTGATGCGTATTCGAGCTTAGTGTGGATTAGTGTAGTGTAAGCAAGTTTGTGCATGTTGACAAGAGCATGCTTTAGGTTTCATTTGATGATGCCAAGAGCGTGACCAACTGCTGCAAAGATGGAGTAAATGTGGTGGTTTGATGTTAAGTCGTAATGTAAATGAAAACCTGTGCTGGTAGTTGAATGTTCAACTGGGATCTTTGAAATAGTCGATGACTTGTGAAATAATAATGTGTTCCATAAGTTTGCGAATTGTGCTGGTTGATCTTCATTGGTAGTTAAGGGGTGAGAAATACTCGCCGGATTTATAGAATGGGATGACTTTAGCCACTCACTAGTCTTAGGAATGGACCCAGGGGGTATGTCGAGATACTGTGACACATTCTTGAGTAGCTTGTTATTAAATTCGCTGTGACCTGATGTAGATAAATTTTTTAATCTGTTTAGAAAGGGGAAAATGCCCGACTCATTAATAACAATTTCAGACATGTCAGATTGCATGGGGAAGTCAGGGCATGCAGTGATCTCTTCGCAGGTTGACACTCAACAAAACATGTCATTTAATGACTGCACACACTATAACTCGGGAACTACGTCACCACCAGAATAGGGATTATGTCAGGCTGTGAATAGGGGTTTATTACAAGCCATAATCACTGTTATTCATAATAAATCATAGCTGTAAACTTGCTGACGCGTGGATTTTAGTAGCATCTGGCATTCTTTGTCACATAATATGCATCTTTGCCATGCCATGTATTCTTTTTTGTTAAAGATAAGTTAAGCAGACCTACTATAACTGCATGATCAGACAGCCTGTCCAGGTAAGTAATGCCGGAACAGATTAGAGGATCGCTCGTCGAGATGAGGAGGAGGAATAAATATTTATTTTTGAAACAGTACCCGGGTTAAATCCCAGTTCTACTCTCGGTGGGAGGTGTTCTCATTCCAGGAACCCTCTGGCCTTTGCTGCCTCCTTGGCCCTGGCGACGAGGTGTCATTGTTGTTCCAGGCCCTCGGAGACGAGCTTGGCCACCCACGTTTCAATGAGGTCTTCACTTTCTTGTCTGGCGTTATATTCTTTCGGTGAAGGCGATGCATCTGTATTTAGATGCCATGGACACTCGAGAATCAGGTGCGCCAAGGTGTCTGGTAAGTCGCACATTGGGCAGTGGTATCCTTGTAGCATTGGGTATAGTCTGTGCGTGAGTATTCCGTGGGTGTAAGTGTTACTCTGTAGTCTTCCGAGTGTGGTACTTTCTTCTTTGGTGAGGTGGCGGCTACACCCTGCATTCCAGCCTGTGATGCTGAAGGATCGCTGAGTAGGTGACGGGTACGGTCTCTGCTCCTGCTGACGCAGACCGGGCATCTTGAGAGTAGGGAGGGTTGGCCCGGCAGGTGTAGCCTCGGGCCTCGGCATGTGCTGCTTCGTTCCCCTCCAGCCCGTCATGCACAGGAACCCAGGTCCCGCAGGTGTAGGGGATCAGAGTGCTGTTGTGCTTCAATATCTTTAGTGCTTCTGTCGACACGTGACCCTTAGCGTAGTTCCTGACAGCTGCTTCAGAATCAGAAAAAACGACAGCCGCGTCCTTGCACGTGGTAGTTGCTACGGTGATTGCAGTCTCTTCTGCAGATTCAGGGTTTTGTGCAAGGACTGTGGCAGGCGCTAGCTCTCTGCCCTGAGAATCTACGACGTTCAGGGCGTAAGCATTTCATTGCGGGTATTTGGCTGCGTCGATGTATCTGGCATCCGGATCTTGCTTGTGTCTTAGCCGTAGGGTATCCACTCGGGTTAGTCTTCTTGTCTTGTTGTACGTGAGGTGCATGTTGCGTGTGATTGGTGCTATGCACAGGGATTTGCGGATGTTTCGAGGAATTCTTCCTTTTCGGTCCATGGTGGCTTATAAAGGGTTCACCGCAGCTGGGCCGTTGCAGCACTGATCTCCCGGTGGGCGTGAGATTAAGTCATTCTAACTGACTGGCTTTATGAGCTTGCTAATTCTTGCCAGGGGTTGTGAACGCCCATCTTGAGAAGTCTCATAGTCAAAGCCGTAGATGGTAGGCCCAGGGCGATTTTGATGGCTTTGCAAATTTGAATGTTAATTTGTCTACCTCTGATGAGATCTAGAATATTGGCCAATGTACATGATGAACAGGTTGGAAGAGTAATGAGTTGAGGTAATGGGAAGTGTAGACAGTAATGGAGGAAAACATGCTATAGAGCGTCAGCAGCTGCGAAGGATTCTGTTGTCCTGGTAATAACGGAGAAATTAAAATTGCCGTAAATGATCAGAGTAGAATGCCAAAATAGCATATGCACTTCATTTGGAATGTTTTGAAACTCACTTGAAAATGCTTAATTTACATCCGGAGGGCAGTAGTATGTGCTTATGATAACATTCTGCTTGAGCATTGAAGTGAAATGTGCTCTACGAATGAACGAACGCCAGTTGGAACTGCAAGAAATTATTTTTTTAAAGCTATGAGCATGCCACCTTCTATGCAGTTGCATCATTCACAACAAAAACTGTTGTATGCAGATGTGGAAAGAAAAATTTTATTGGAGATGGTATCGTTTAGCCAAGTCTTGATTAGTACAAGAGATGTCGCGCATGAATCAATGAGTGATGAAAGTGACATATATTTTGACATCACACTTCGACCATTTGTGTGTAAGAATGACAGGTTTGTAGAAGTGTTATGGGTGTGTGGTTGCATAAACTGTTAGTTTCCACACTTGCAGAAGATGAAGGTTTGGCTTGTCATTCCAAAGAATGCCGAGACAGATGCACTGCACAGTTTACTTCCGAGTCCCAAACATACGTGTCGTTATTGACCAAGAGCTTGTTAAAAAGCAAGCAAGCTAAGTGTGATCTGTCTCATATTGAATACAAATTTAAAATAATAAGAAAATTAATAAATCTGTCATCCTGATTGCCGATTTGCTGTTCCTAAGTCATGGAGTAGTGCAAAAGTGACATAAATATTTTGTTTGTACATATTGTACTCAACCCACAACAACAGTAAATAAAAAGGAAAGAAAGGAAGGAAAATGTAATTATGTGAAATTATAAAGATGGAGCATCTTTTTTTTTCATGCTGAACTAAACAAACAACATATGCACATGTGAATACGATTTATGTGCCTGCAGTAGAATAACTTTCGCCAGTCACATTATGTCAGCAAGACTGCAAGTCGGGCGAATTGCTTAGGATTTATCTTAGTTTTAGTAACAGCTAGCGCAAAGGTCCGATAAGTAGAAAATGTTATTAAATACACGAGCAGGGCTGTTAATGCTTTGTGAACACTTTTCTGTAACGCGCTATGTGTCATATCCGCGACCGCAGCGACTAGGCTGGTATGGATAAGCGTAAGTTACGATCGAGCTATTCCTTGTCATTTCACGTGCTGATAACCACGACCTATTACAATAAGGCAGTTTCTCGCCGTTTGCTAATTCGGCTTGGGCAAAGCTTCCGTCGTTGTGTGCCGCCTCACGTCCGCCGTGCGCGATGCCGGCCGGGCAATAATAGATTGACTTTTGGATGGTATGCTCGCTGCGTGAGGGAAGCCCGCAGGTGAAGGGCATAGGAAAATAGCCCATTCCTACGACGCGGGGTTCGATATATGACCTGTGATTAGCCCGAGGGTTCTTAGATTAACTGCGTAGCAGTTGCGTGGCCCAATGCTTCGCGCTGCCCGATGTGTAGACGGTGGATATTGTAAATATGTAGTCGAAATGAACATATTTGAATTTCGCTTGCGTTCCGCTCGCGCAAGAACTTTCAGCGACTCGCTGACTTCCCGGCTGTCGCCAGTGAATGTTCCCCGGCTAGACGCTCCTAGGCCCAAGCCCGGCCCGGGCCCGGGTATTTGCTTGCCCGCCCCGAGCGTCTTCGGACCGAGTTTGGCATATGCGGCCGACAACGCTTCCTGTGTGGCCAGCGCTAGTCGTATAATCATGTTTTGTCAACAATTCAGTTAGCGTGTTGACGGTACGTGAAACGTCGGCCGCTTCCGTATCGCAGCTCTGTTAATTGACATTCGCTTTGTTTTTCTTATTGTGTTGTGTTATTGTGATCACTTTATTCCGACGGTTATGCTTAAAGCCAATATATATGTATATATTTTCCTGCGAAGTCGTCGGCGATAGAGCAGGCAGGCCGGATCGAGGTGCCGTACTCGCTATAGGACCTTTCCTTACGGTGCTGCGCGTACGCTATCACCGATAGGTCGTTTATATGGACGGTAGTTAATAATAACACCGGTAACCCCGAGAAAGGAAGCCATGTGATATACTGGCCCTGAATATAAGCTCGTATTTGCCGAATCGCGCCGTATGAATGTATGACTCGGTCGAATTGGCACGCACAGTTGAGAGGCTCTCATGAGATCTATATTGCTCGCCGACGACATGCCGATGAAATGATGTTTAGTATTTTTCTCGCACACAACTATAAACGAACTTCCTATTAGCGTGTAGTAGAATGATGAGCGCGGCATATATGTACAGTACCGTACATATTGCATATGTGCAAAACATATGTGCATAAGGGACAGGGTTGGCTCTGTCTGAAACGCACTGATGTCTCCATTATAAACGTAAGCAGCAGTGCTTGTTTCATGCCCTGCAGCTTAATTTCAAAGAGACAAAGAGATGAATGAAAGGCATAGATAGAAACATTGAGATGAGCATTATTTATGTTCTTTTGCAATATCATGCTGCACTTACCACGAATTACAAAAACTGCATTAAACACTGCAATAGTTGTCTCTAGCTTGCTCATATTATTAACAGTTCCATTCACAGTCTCAACTGAACAGCGTTACACAACATATTAACTTATTGTACTAAAGTCTGAAAGTGTCTTGGTTAGGCATGCATTTACGTATACTGGATGAGTGAGAGGCATATCAACGCACTCAGTGCTGCTCTCCAACTGAGATTATTCGATCCATTGAGCAACCTGACTTTAGGCCTTCGCAGGTGACTGTTCAAGTCAATTAATGCACATACCTTTGCCCACATCTACTGTTTGTTCTATATTGATTTCTCTCTTACGAGTAATCACGGTGGATTATATGGGATATTACAGTTTTAAACATTGAAGGCCACAATAATAAAAATAATATACCCTTTGAAAACAAGAAGCATAGACAGGCCATCAAAATGACAGCAAAAATAAAGAATAAGTTAATTGTGTGTTAAAAAAAAGCCTAATAAACTCGTAACTCAGCATGGAGGAGATACTACCTGTGGTGTCCACAATTTATCTAGTGGGGAGGCCTAAATGGTCGGCTCAACAAAGAACGCCACTGGTCAGGCATTTTGGAGGCTATACTACACAAAACTACCACCTTTTCACAGCTGTAATGATGATGAAATGCTTGTACAATGTGACAATTCCATCTGTCTGAGAAAATCCATGATTTAATCACCCATGACATGGCTCCTAATTGGCTCTTGAAAATTGAGCTCCAAGACTGGTATGCTCTGTATATCACCGATCGTAAGCACCAGACTAGCAATACCAGAGTAACAGGGAAATCACCCACTGCAATCACCTCTGAAAATTTAGTCAATGGAGTTAGAGAGCTCTTCTGAATCACCTTTCTAACAGCAGAGTAACACTCTACCATTTTGGAACAATACATTTGTGTTTCTCTCACATTACCCAAATACCTCAAATGGATCCCGGCACATAATGGAGAAGTAACCATGAAAAGGTCAGCGGTGGCGTAGAGGTAGAACACCCGCCTCGCGTGCAAGAGGTCCGTGGTTCGAATCCCGGTGCCGCGCAATTTTCCACCGGATTAAAAAAAAAAAAAGAAAAAAAAATCCGCGTGTTGATAACATTGCATAAACAGGCCTGGAGTGTGGCCTGATGCCGGTGACCAGAACCGGTAACACACTCCCTCACCAGAGCAGGATTGGCCACCCTGGTGCAGTACTTGGCCACAACCTCCTATATGAACACAACAATCAAACCCCGGCCCTCAGTCCCCAGCAGCTGCGAAGCAACTGACCACGGCGGCGGTCAGACCTGCGACGCTGCAGAGGGTGCTAAGAATCCCTGGCTCCGGACAGGCCGCCATTGGAATATGAACCTGGCAACGTTTAACGCAAGAACATTATCTAGTGAGGCGAGTCTAGCAGTGCTATTGGAAGAATTAGAGGGCAGTAAATGGGATATAATAGGGCTCAGTGAAGTTAGGAGGCCGAAAGAAGCATATACAGTGTTAAGGAGCGGGCACGTCCTGTGCTACCGGGGCTTAGCGGAGAGACGAGAACTAGGAGTCGGATTCCTGATTAATAAGAATATAGCTGGTAACATACAGGAACTCTATAGCATTAACGAGAGGGTGGCATGTCTTGTTGTGAAACTTAATAAGAGGTACAAAATGAAAGTTGTACAGGTCTACGCCCCTACATCCAGTCATGATGACCAGGAAGTCGAAAGCTTCTACGAAGACGTGGAATCGGCGATGGGTAGAGTGAAAACAAAATACACTATACTGATGGGCGATTTCAATGCCAAGGTAGGCAAGAAGCATGCTGGAGACAAGGCAGTGGGGGAATATGGCATAGGCACTAGGAATAGCAGGGGGGAGGTATTAGTAGAGTTTGCAGAACAGAATAATATGAGGATAATGAATACCTTCTTCCGCAAGCGGAATAACCGAAAGTGGACATGGAGGAGCCCGAACGGCGAGACTAGAAATGAAATAGATTTCATACTCTGCGCTAACCCTGGCATCATAAAAGATGTGGACGTGCTCGGTAAGGTGTGCTGCAGTGACCATAGGATGGTAAGAACTCGAATTAGCCTAGACCTGAGGAGGGAACGGAGGAAACTGGTACATAAGAAGCCGATCAATGAGTTAGCGCTAAGAGGGAAAATAGAGGAATTCCAGATCAAGCTACAGAACAGGTATTCGGCTTTAAGTCACGAAGAGGATCTTAGTGTTGAAGCAATGAACGACAATCTTGTGGGCATCATTAAGGAGTGTGCAATAGAAGTCGGTGGTAACTCCGTTAGACAGGATACCAGTAAGCTATCGCAGGAGACGAAAGATCTGATCAAGAAACGCCAATGTATGAAAGCCTCTAACCCTACAGCTAGAATAGAACTGGCAGAACTTTCGAAGTTAATCAACAAGCGTAAGACAGCTGACATAAGGAAGTATAACATTGATAGAATTGAACAAGCTCTCAGGAACGGAGGAAGCCTAAAAGCAGTGAAGAAGAAACTAGGAATTGGCAAGAATCAGATGTATGCGCTAAGAGACAAAGCCGGCAATATCATTACTAATATGGATGAGATAGTTCAAGTGGCTGAGGAGTTCTATAGAGATTTATACAGTACGAGTGGCACCCACGATGATAATGGAAGAGAGAATAATCTAGAGGAATTCGATATCCCAGAAGTAACGCCGGAAGAAGTAAAGAAAGCCTTGGGAGCTATACAAAGGGGGAAGGCAGCTGGGGAGGATCAGGTAACAGCAGATTTGCTGAAGGATGGTGGGCAGATTGTTCTAGAAAAACTGGCCAGCCTCTATACGCAATGCCTCAACACCTCGAGCGTACCGGAATCTTGGAAGAACGCTAACATAATCCTAATCCATAAGAAAGGCGACGCCAAAGACTTGAAAAATTATAGACCGATCAGCTTACTGTCCGTTGCCTACAAAGTATTTACTAAGGTAATTGCAAATAGAATCCGGAACACCTTAGACTTCCGTCAACCAAAGGACCAGGCAGGATTCCGTAAAGGCTACTCAACAATAGATCATATTCGCACTATCAATCAGGTGATAGAGAAATGTGCGGAATATAACCAACCATTATATATAGCTTTCATTGATTACGAGAAAGCGTTTGATTCAGTCGAAACCTCAGCAGTCATGGAGGCATTGCGGAATCAGGGTGTAGACGAGCCGTATGTAAAAATACTGAAAGATATCTATAGCGGCTCCACAGCCACTGTACTCCTCCATAAAGAAAGCAACAAAATCCCAATAAAGAAAGGCGTCAGGCAGGGAGATACGATCTCTCCAATGCTATTCACAGCGTGTTTACAGGAGGTATTCAGAGACCTGGATTGGGAAGAATTGGGGATAAGAGTAAATGGAGAATACCTTAGTAACTTGCGCTTCGCTGATGATATTGCCTTGCTTAGTAACTCAGGGGACCAACTGCAATGCATGCTCACTGATCTGGAGAGGCAGAGCAGAAGGGTGGGACTAAAAATGAATCTGCAGAAAACTAAAGTAATGTTTAACAGTCTCGGAAGGGAACAGCAGTTTACGATAGGTAGCGAGGCACTGGAAGTGGTAAGAGAATACATCTACTTAGGACAGGTAGTGACTGCTGATCCAGATCATGAGAGTGAAATAATCAGAAGAATAAGAATGGGCTGGGGTGCGTTTGGCAGGCATTCGCAGATCATGAACAGCAGGTTGCCATTATCCCTCAAGAGAAAAGTGTATAACAGCTGTGTCTTACCAGTACTCACGTACGGGGCAGAAACCTGGAGGCTTACGAAAAGGGTTCTACTTAAATTGAGGACGACGCAACGAGCTATGGAAAGAAAAATGATAGGTGTAACGTTAAGGGATAAGAAAAGAGCAGATTGGGTGAGGGAACAAACGCGCGTTAATGACATCTGAGTTGAAATCAAGAAAAAGAAATGGGCATGGGCAGGACATGTAATGAGGAGGGAAGATAACCGATGGTCATTAAGGGTTACGGACTGGATTCCGAGGGAAGGGAAGCGTAGCAGGGGGCGACAGAAAGTTAGGTGGGCAGATGAGATTACGAAGTTTGGAGGGTCAACATGGCCACAATTAGTACATGACCGGGGTAGTTGGAGAAGTATGGGAGAGGCCTTTGCCCTGCAGTGGGCGTAATCAGGCTGATGATGATGATGATGATGAACCATGAATAGCCCTCCCAACCTCACGAGAAGGCCCATCGAGCCGCGCGAGAACTAACCCACTGCGGCTCGGACAGTGACGGCCCAACACCCTGCAACCCCGGGGAAAGGGGAAGGACTGCGGGGAGGCGACGACAACAAAGTAGCGATACGAGACAACAGGGACAGACTGGTCAGGTACCACGACCTACTGACACACTATACGAAACAAAGAGAAACATACCCACAACACCGCAAACAACTCGGCAGGTGTCAAGAAACAGATTGGAGAAGGTTGCAAATCAGAACGTTGCGAAACCCAGTACATTTAAACAGAGTAAATTCAACACCATACTCAGACACGAGCTGCAAGCTCTGCAAGCACGAACACGCAGACATGGCACACATCTTATGTAAGTACACACAGATCAGATCAGTATGTGTAGAGGACAAGATAGAACCAGGCCTTCTCGAGGAGCGATGGCTAAGCGCTCTGACTAGCTCGGAACTACACAACCAACTATGGGCTATCCAGTGGGCCCGGACAGTGGTGCAAAGGCTTTGCCTCACTGCACTTAATGCCTGGGTGGCCTGAGTCCAGGCTGGCAACCTTGCAGATGCTTCTCTCACTAAAGTTTTTCATTATGTCTCTCCCTGGTTATAAAAAATTTACCTTCCTAAACGCCAAGTGCATCTTTAGAGGCATGACTAATAGAGATACATTGGCAATTTAATCTCTCCACCATTGATGCTAAAAAGTCTCAAAAGGCAAAATTCTACTTGCTGATAGGTGCTCCATTTCAAAGAACATTTGCCCTTTTTACACACAATGCTTTGTTTAGGGTCACATTCAGAGCAAGTGAAAAGCACAATTAGGCCTACAATTCCCTGCCTGTAATGATCCTTTGTACAAACTTGCTGTGAAACAGTATTGCATGAAGCTACACTGACTCTCTACAACTGCAGAAGATTACTCGCTTCATTCAGGCAGCAGTGAAATTTCTTTCCATTCATAATAGGTGTGTCAAAATGCCTGCTCTCACATTATTAAAATTACGTATTTCCGGATTTTAAATTGCAGTTAAGAATACTGTGTCCTTGACAGTGCTGGCAAAATTGATGCAGCAAAGGCTGTCAAATTTGAGTGTAAAAGCATGTGTCGCATTAGAGCAAACTTTCCGGGGTAGAAAGACGGTAAGTGAGCCTGGCACAAGAGGTGCAGGTAGATACATGTCGTTGATGTTCTTGTGTGCTTTGTTATCTGCCACGGCATTGAAAAGGCCAGGGATGTGTGCCTGTACCTAGTGTAAGCAAGCATTAAAAGTGAGTAGTTGTGAAGCTTGTGTATCCTCTGACAAAGCTATGTGGCTTTACTGTCTTGCTTCAGCTGTTAAATGACACTCATGGAATTGGTGTGTGTCTGTATTTGGGCGATGTTTGATAAAAATGAGGCTGCCTCATTGGTGTCATCTGTGACTACCGCGTACCAGCCCTGCTCTGCAGACTTTTGTCATGTATGGTATGAAGCTCAAGTAGAGTTGCAGACATCCATTGTATATTCCTTATTTTTATAAAGAGGGTAGTACTTAAAGCTGACTCATACTATGCTTCTATCTCCTGTAATAGCAGCGTCTGTAGAAAATACATTGGTCCAAAGGAACATCAGTGTACAGCCGTGCCATAGCCTTAAGTCTGTTCTTGCACCCAAGCAATCAGAAGTGACTGCAACATGCAACCTCATTAATTCACATGCTCATTCCCATTGAATTAGCAACGCTGCCATGGTGTTCACCTGGGCATGTTCTTGAGCAAACAGAGGGAGAGCAGCTATTGCCCTCATCCCATTCTGAATAATGATCTCAATCTGGTCCTTCTGCTTCGGTGAGATCCAGTAAAACTGAGCCTGATAAATAATACGTGGCTGGAGCACAGACCAAACAGCATGACTGGCTACTTCGGTACATGCCCCTCCATATTTTGAAGCAATCCTTCATATCAGCTGGAAGGTTCACATTGGTGTCTTCTTTACTTTGCCTAGCCAATTTTATCGTGTTCCAGATTGGCGAACATCGAGAGCAAAAATCTGTACTTCTATTTCTTGTAACAAGGACCAGTGCCGTAGCCAGGAATATTTTTGTACATGTGTTGGGGGGGGGGGGGGGTCGAGGAGGGCAGGGGGCAGGTGAGGATTGTCTGCACATCGTCGTATACCAGGTAAACAGAAATTTTGGGTTTGAGGCCAAGAAGTTACGTTCCCGGTGTCGAGCAAGCTGCAAGGCAATGCCGGTCTAGTCTGGTGTGGTTGGAAACGCCTCTCTCAATCTAATTGACAAGAATTGTTAGAAAGCTATACTGTGGCTCCTTTTCCTTGCAGCAAGGTGTGTATTGTCCAAAATGAGTGATGCACGAATGATGGATGTCGCTGCACCTATTGCTGCCTGCAAATGTGAGCCACCATTCAGGAGCACAGCAGTACTGGGTGGTAATGCTAGTAAATTGACATAAGTAGCCAGGCTTCATTATGCGTGCACTGGAGTTAAATGTATTTTGATTAAAATGGCTGTCACATATGAGTAGGCTTTGTTTTTTGTGGCTCTTATCTGGCTTTCATGCACCCCCTGCATGGGCTGTATTATTCTTGCATCCCTCTGACAATAAACATTTGCTTGTGAGTACTTCTTGCCACCTTCATTATCGATTTTTTTTTCTTGATACTCAGATCCCCGTCTTTACAATGTGGCCTCTGGCTGTTTAAGTTCTTAGGAATGCAGACTTGTATGATGTTAACATACCTGAAAAGAAACAGTATACACACTGAATACTAGAATTATAGAAAGCCACTGCTGTAAAATTAATGGTTAGTCTTGAAAAGGGTCAGCTGAATTTGCCACAATGTATAACTTACTGTAGCTATAAAAGCTGCTTGCCTGAATAAATTTTCCAAGACAAATACAGCCATATGTGTGTCATGTTTGACTAGAATTCACAATTACCTGAAACATATTTGCTTTGAGAATTTGTCCCAGGTGCCAGAAGCACACTTATTGCAGAAGCTTAAAAGCAATACAATGACAGCCTCACACCTCTACCACGTGGAATAAAAAAAAACTCAGACGGTAACACACTACTCAGCGAGATAAAAAAAAACACATGTTGTCATTTATTGAAATTGCTCTTTATTTTTAAAAGTTCAATTCAGAACAAGTTGCTGCAGAGTGTTTTAATGTTTACGTCGGTTTCCATATTACATGCCCTTCTGTGGCAAAAAAATGTTGCACATAAACAATCAATCATGCGTGCCCTCCAACAAAGAGTGCATTTTCTGGATGGAAACTGAGTGAATCAAGTAACATGTGACTCATATGTAATTGCACGTAAACTTGATGACTGATAGCACTAAGGGCAAGTAGTAGTAGTATAAACTTTATTTCTCTTAGTGGTTTGGGTGGTCGGTGCGTCCCTCAGTCCAGGGCTCCACTGGTCTCTGTAGTTTGCTGGGCTTGATCAAGAAGAGCTCTCTGGCTCTCTGCATCTTCACTAGCAAGCCAGAAATTCCATTGTCTGCTACTTGGCACTTGCGTCGTTAGGCGCGAATTGGAATTTGGAGACTGTAGTTTATACATTCATGTTACGTGGGCAAGAGTTGGCAGCTCCCCGCACCAAGAACACATACTTTCATAGAATGCAGAGTCTATCATACTGTGTATTTGTAGGCGTAGATGTGTGTTAGTCTGTACACAGCACTAATCCCTGGCCTGTTCTCCCATAAGGTTGGGGTGCGGACGCCTGTATTTTTGTCTCTCTTTTTCCTGGTTTTCGAAGGTGTCACGTGGGTCAATGGGGGGTTCCTTGAAAGGACCGACTAGTGCTTGGATGCTTATTGCACGAGCAGTCAGTCTACCCTCTCATTTCCCTCGAGTCCAGAATGCGCCGGGCAACAAATTACCACCTGGTGCAATTCTGTGAATTTTGCGCGGGACGGTACCCGTCATTAACGAACAGCATGCTGCCTTAGAGGTACACCATGGCCAATGCAGATTGTTTCTTTTGCTTCTGCACCTCGAATGGCCAGTGCTATGGCGGCTGCATCCATGGTACAGGTTGAAGGGTTACGAACGGAGGTTGGTATTACTGTGAACCGATTGAAGTCCACTATTGTGAATTTGTCTGCTGCCACTCTACACGCATTTGTGTAGTACCATATGTCTGCATTTCTTTCACAGTTCTTTAGTAAAGCCTTTGATTGCGCTTTTCTGCTTTGGTGGTGTTCCTTGCTCATATTCTTTGGGATTGGTGAAACTAGAATTTTCTCTCTTGTTTTTCTGGGTAGCGAAACTGTTTTTTCCCAGCCATACTGTGCTCTCAGAGGACATCCCACCTTTTGCAATAGGGCCTTTCCTTGTTTTGTCGAATCCAGACGTTCTGTCTGAGGCGTGACCACTGCTGTGGCATGTTCTTCATATGTGTTGTGAATACCAAGAGCCTCCAGATTTTAGGCACTTGTGTTTTTTGGAGCCCTAACTGCCCTCATGATGGAGCTCACTTTAGACATGTTCTGCAGACTTTAGTTCTGCTTAACTGCTACGTCAAACAGTTGTCTTTGCTTCGTGTGTTGTCGACAAATTCAACTACGCCCTGCCATCTGCTAGCCGCCTGGTTAGCTCAGATGGTAGAGAGGCTGCCCCGGAAAGGCGGTGGTCCCGGGTTCGAGTCCCGGACCAGGACGAATTTTTCAACTCTGAGGCTTTTCTTTCGAGGAACCCGTATGGGCTTCCTTTGGAGCAAATGCTACAAACGGGTGGATGTCTGATTTTCCCTTTATTAATTAAGAAAAAGAAATTCCATGTTGCAACTGCCTGAAATTTATTTCAAATGCACAAACTTGTGCATAGACAATTGGGGTACAAGAAAGTGCTGGTACAGATTTCCCAGTGAAAATGCATGCATGCAGTTTTAAGCTTATTTTACAAAACTGATAAAATGAACATAACTGTGAGCAGACACTGCATGCCTCCATGCAGTCTGGCTGTTTGCATTGTTCATGCTGCATAACAGTAATTTGCCGCATTAGAAATAATATTGCTGTGACACAAATCGCTGTCACAACCCATATCGACACTTAGGGAATGGTTATGAAACACACCTCATGACGAAAATACAACACTCTTTGACCCGCCGTGGTAGCTATGTGTCCTTGGCGTTGTGCTTAGTATTAAGCACGAGGTAGCAGGATCAAATCCTGGCCACGGCGGCCGCACTTTGATGCGGTGGCGTGAAAGAACGCCCGCGTGCCGTGGCTCTGCACGGTAAAGAACCCCAAGAGATCAATATTAATCCGAAGTCCCCAACTGCATGCGGCGTGCCTCGTAATCAGATCGTGGTTCAGGAACATAAAACGGGAGAAATTGAAAAAAACAAACAAAACAATGTCTCTTTTTCGTGCGGCACTAGCTCCTTGAGTTTTCTTGAGCGGACCGACGGGTGTCAACACCGCAACATAAAAGGTGTGAGCATTATGTGCATTACGCAATGGGTCCGCGCCGCACTCATCACCGCAGAAGGCTGCGTGAAACCTGAAGCAACTGGGCAAGCGGTAATCTGAAACGCGCCGTTTCCAAAGCAGTCGACACCGTACGCGCTCCGATATTGTGAGGACTGTGGGTGAGGTTTCACTAGCCGCTTTCATATCGTGGCGCAGTAGGGAATGCGCGAGCACGGCAGCGCGAACCACAAAAGTGTATTGTAGTACACAGATCACATGGCGATGGCTACGCGGTGGCCGATCACCGCCGTACTGCGCAGTGGGGCAGGTATTCTTGTGAGGTTCCACATTACACGCAACACTCATAGAATAAAGAACAACTCTCCGACCACCGCCGTAATTCTCTCGTAAGAACGCACATAGACACACACGCAGAACTACGAAGAGCAAAACAGGTGCCGTCACCGGCGCCGACGACAGTGGCGCTTCGAGGGCTTTGCCTTCAGTTTCACTTTTAGTTGATGGGAAAACAAACAGAAGCGAGCACATTCTGCGGCCGAAGCCGTCGAAGTTTTGCATGGTCCCGCTTCCGAAGTCAGGTCGTCAGGTGCCGACCGGGGGTTCTGGCAGCGCGACAGGACATTGTGGTCGACGAGACGAACAAATCGTCTATTATATCGCCCTAAATAAGCTGGCTTGCACTGTGGAAATGTATAAATTTGCAGAAATAAAAAGAAAGGAAAATAACCACTTGGACAATATATCTCTCCTTTCTCGTCTCCTTCTCACAGATGTGTATAATAAAATAAAATAACGCATAAAATAAGAAACAGAGAACTCCGTTTACGCTAAAGGGAGGCCTGTATCTTCTAAACTCCCTCTTAAAAAGGATATAGAATTGAGGTTCTTTCTCCGTCTTTCATCCCCATTTTCCGAGGGAGAGAAATGGAGGACGCTGAACATTTCTACACTACTGTAAGGGAGCACGGTTTTCAGGCACGTAGTCTCAAGGGAGGTCACATCCCTTAACATGCCCTTTTCGGCTCATTTCCGTTTACAGTGTGGTAGATATCCCGAGTTGTGATTGTCAACTGAAACATACTGTTGGCGATTATCCAGATAGTCTGTAATCCAAGTAATTATAATGTCCGGAAGGTTAATGTTCCTTAATTTTAAAATTAGCTTTTTGTGAATTACCCTATCGAATGCTTTACTGAAGTCTAAAAACACTGCATGAATTTGACCGTTGGTATCCAAAGCTTTGGTAATTGAACCAATTATTGTTACTAATTGTGTGGTAGGGGAATAGCCTTTTCTGAAGCCATGTTGAGCACTTGTTAGTATGCAGTGTTCATCTGAGAATTCATTAATGCGAGTGGCGACTATGTGCTCGAAAAGTTTGCAGCAAGATGACGTTAATGATATGCGGCGGTAATTATCGAGCAATAATCGATCACCTTTTTAAAGACCGGAACAGCTCGAGCCATCTTCCAATCCTCAGGCACTTTCGCGCATAACAAAGATGCTCTGAATAATACCACTAAGAACTTGGCAACAGTTTCGGCGTATCGCCTAAGAAACACATTCGGGAGGTTGTCAGGGCCAGGAGTTGTTTTGGTTTTTAAATTGAGCAACATAGACACAATGCCATGGTAAGATATAAAGTTCGCCTCATGCTCTTCAAACAGTGCAGAACTCAAAGATGATCCTGATCGTGCACGGGGGAATACGCTATGAAAATAAGTGTTAAAATGTTGTGCGATGGCATTCAAGTCGTGAAGAATGGTTCCATTAACTGCAATTTCCGTAATAGTCTTCTTGCTATTACCAAGGTATCCCCAAAACTTATCCGGTGTGTTTTTTATAAAGTTCGGTAATGTTGTGGAAAAATAAATTTTTTTTTAATCGCGCACGGCCCATGACAGCTTGTTTTGGAGTTCTGTGATAACGACCGTGCGTGAATGCTTCTTTTTTATTCGTTTGATTTTGCGCTTAAGTTGTACTATTCCACGCGTCATCCAAGGCATACTTTTATTGACTTTCTTAGTTTTAGTGGGTATGAATGTATCTATGCAATGCCTGCACATTGTAGCAAACGTCGTTCAAAGTGTAGACACTTCACTACCACTATCAAAGCGCGCAAGACAAGTTTCCACGTAGTCAACTATGCTAGCGTCATCCGCTCTGGTCTAATCTTTAAAAGATTTGGTATTGTTAGTTTTAGGAACGGTAGTTTTGACAATGGGCAAGGAAAGCGCAATAAGGTAATGGTCAGATAAGCCATCTTCGATTGACACGGTATTCTCGGAAAAGGTTCGGTTTAAAAAAATAACATCTAATATAGAACGTGATGACCCTTGCACACGCGTGGGTTCATTAACCACTTGAGTAAGGTCATGTGTTAGCATAATGTCAAAAATAATGTTAGCATTTGCATCAGCCTTACTGTTTGCTTGGAGGAGCTCCCAGTTGACACCAGGCAAGTTAAGATCGCCGATCAAAAAATTTTCTTATTTTGATAGAGAGACATGTGCTCTCTAAGTTTATTCAAGTAGTCTAGTGTAGCATCGGGCGGTCTGTAAAATGCGAACAGCACAAAGGATTGACCCCAGCACGATAACTTAAGGCATAGGTACTCTAGTTCGGGAGTATCACCGATAAGCGTGGCTCCGATTTGATCTTTAACTAGAACCGCTATACCTCCGCCTCTGCGCAGTCTATCCTTACGAAATACTTTGTAATTGGGGGGAAAAACAAGTTCATTTGTTATATCGCTGCGCAACCAGGTTTCCATTATGACTGCTTTATGCGGATCGTGTTGTAGCAAGTGAATTTCTAGGGAATCTGTCTTGTTCACCACGCTATGAGCATTAAAATTCACGATACGCAGACGTTTGTCCTTCGCTGAACTGAATTGCTATGGATGGCAGGTTGGAAGATTTCTGAACATGAAAGTTCAGAAACATTGTCTGGATCATCCGCGATTCTCGTGCCTATTTCCGCGCTTGCGCGTGACGGCGGGTCGTTGGGTGGTATGGTTTTTCTGCGTCGTTTTTTATAACAGGAATTCTTTCATTTTTTTCCTCGTTCCAAATATAAGCTGTACTATTGATGTACAATTTGTCAAAAGCTAAGGAAACTTTATTACCCTTCTGGCGGTTTTCTTTCGCACTTGCCCACAGCTTCCTTCTAACTTCTCGAACTTTTCGCGAATAGTCTTCACTTACTGATATGGAAGTGTTCTTCAGTTTGCGGCATTGTTTAAAAATTAACGCTTTGTCTCTTGTGCCGAACAATCTCAGGATGACAGGTCGTTTCTTATTCGTGGACGGACGACCTAATATATGTATTCGTTCAATAGCTATCGCGTTGTGTTTGAGAAGTTCTTGGAAGATACCTTTATTTACAGCTGTTTCCAGTGATTCGCCGTTTTCACTCTCTGGTTCTGTTAGGCCAAAAGTATTCAAATTAGGTCTTCTGCTGTGGTTCTCGAATTCGCCTATTTTCTTTTCAAGGGTCAGAACAACTTCCTTAATATGTGAAAGCCGGTTTTGGCATAAAGTTACCTTGTCTTCAAGTTTCGATAAAGCATCAACCTTTTTTTCAATTTCAACCAGGCGGTTTTCTCTGATATCCTTAATATCAGCTGTGATTTCCTGAAGTTGTTTCAAGATTTCAGCAACTTCGGGACCGGGGTTAGTTTCAATGTCCCCTCCTAAAAGCAGTAACTTCCGGAGGCAAAAAAACATCAAGCAAGCAATACAGCCATGGGCACGGCAGCACTACTAGATAAGGATCGCTTGAACGGTAACACTTGCCGTAATCCTTCCTCACCTGCACCAAGAAAAGCAGAGGATTGGACCGCATTCTTTCGGTGCCACCGTGCCCAGTGGTCGCGTATTCCAAAGGGTGGCCCTATATACTTGTTCCGCATGGTGTCGTCACTTGCAGCGGCTGCGTGGCGCCCTCTGCGCTTGCTGTTGTTCTATGATGAGGTGGTCTGATGGGTGGCAGCAGAAAGTGATCAGGAGCTTGATGGTAGAAGAGATCGGCGTGCTTGTACGTAGCGGCCGTGACCAAGTTGTGCTCCAGGCAGTATGCAATGCGCAGTAGGCAGAACTTCACCAAGAAAAGCAGAGGATTGGACCGAATTCTTTCGGTGCCACCGTGCCCAGTCATGGAAATCAACGGCGGCGTCAATGTCTGTTAGCAGTAATTGCTGTGCGAAAATCGAGATGACTAGAACCTACGTTGAGCGGCGTAATGCTTCAGCACTAGAAAGACTTGGTAGGCGCTAATATAAGTATAGGTTGCTGGCGTCAAATGCAGTGATATCAAGTCACTTGCTCCTCAATGAACGTGAGATTCTTGTGTGTAGCGGTACGTTGAGCGGCGTAATGCTTCAGCCCTAGAAAGACTTCGTAGGCGCTAATTTAAAGAAAAGTTGCTGGACCCCGCAGGGGCGTCTACGTCAGCAGGCGTTTGGTGTGTTGCGCCACCACATACCCGAGCACACGAGGGTTGCACCCTCCCGCGCGTAGCTGTGCGCGGCTTAGCCGTGTCCGGGGAAAAGGGGATCCTGGGGGTTGAGTCAATGCCGGGTGTTTGGACCTTTACGGCCCCTCGGCGGCGGCAACACACCCCTTTGGCCTCGGCTTCACGTAGACGGCACCCCCGGACTGACCCACCCGGGGGAAATCGGTAGTTGCCTTTTCCTGTCCTCCTCTCCATTCTGCGTCCTTTTCTCTTCCATTCAATCTTTCCTGTCTTCTCGTCTCTTCTATTTACTTCCAACTTTCCTAGCAGCGAGGGTTAACCTTGTGTGGGTGGCCAACCTTGGGTACTCCAGATTGGGTTATAGTGGCACCGTACAACTGGCGAGGGCTTGTCTTACTCGTAAGACCTGCTCCGTCCCCATGTTGGGCTCGGTGGTGGGCGGTTGGCGCTGCTGCCGAACTCGTTACCTCTATATGGCTTCTAGTAAAACACTTCCCTTGATCGCCCTCTAAAAAGAGGACGCACCGATGCAACCTTTCAATTCTTTTTGGAAAACAATGAAGAAAATTTACCAAAGTACCATGTAATCCATAGTGAAAGCAACACGAGCGTACGTAAATTCTCCCCCTTCTTGGTGGCGAAATGCCTTCGCAACACGATAGGACCTGGCTACAAAGCCTCAAAAATGTCTAATGAAGATCTGCTCCTTGAACTGAAAGATAAATCCCAATATGAGAAAATGAATGACTTGAAATGCATAGGCGACGTAGCGGTCAATGTGTCCGCACATCGAACCATGAACACGAGCCGTGGAGTAATCTCCGAAGACGACTTCATGGACCTTACTAACGAAGAGCTGCTTGAAGGTTTTCAGGACCAAAATGTCATCAAGGTAGAACGAATTCTAATCCGCAGGAATAACGAACAACTTCGAACTAAGCACATTGTACTAACCTTTGGTACCAGTGTGTTGCCTAGTACAGTGGATGCAGGCTATGTCAAAGTACGTGGAAGGCCGTACATTCCAAATCCTCGACGGTGCTTTAGGTGCCAGAGGTATGGGCACGGTTCCCAGACATGCCGAGGACGGCAGACTTGCGCGAAATGCAGCTCGAACGATCATGCATCAGACACTTGCGACTCATCTCCACATTGCGTGAACTGTGATGGAAGCCATCCAGCTTACTCTAGAACGTGCCCTAAATGGAAGAAAGAAAAAGAAATCATTACATTAAAGGTCAAAGAAAATATAACATTTCACGAAGCAAGAAAACGTCTGTCATACTTGAATCACACGAGCTTTTCCGAGGTGGCGCGACGGGGGGCAGCGTCACAAATCCCTCGGGAGTCTACCGCGGTCACTGACAGTGGCCCGGTAATCACTCCGCCTGCCCCCCTGGTGGCTGCAGCAAGTGCTGCTCCATCAACATTGAAAGTGGACCTGCCGACTGCAGTCCCGCAGATCCCAAAGCTAATCCGAACTCCACGGCCTGGGACGCGAGTTTCAGCGCCTAGTTCACGGTCCTCCAGCACCTCGGAAAAGGGTATAGAGGTCGATCAAAAATCCCCGGCGTCATCGACGCCGAAAGATCAGCGCTCTCAGGAGCGCGCTAGGAGAGAGAAAATTCCTGTAACTGCTCAAAGAAAGGGACCGGTAACCTAAACGGTTACCGCCCTAGTATACACATCCAGCTATCTTTACCACGTGCTCTTGAACACAGGCAACCAAACTCTTTCTCGATATGGCTACACAAATATTTCAATGGAATGCTAGGGGCCTATTTCGCAATCTAGATGATGTCAAAGATCTACTAGCGGAATATCAGCCACGACTGTTCTGTGTTCAAGAAACACATTTAAACTCTACACACCAGAACTTTTTAAAACAGTACATAGTTTTCCGTAAAGATAGAAATAATGGTAATTCTTATTCAGGTGGTGTGGCAATCATAGTCCAAAAGTCAGTTGCATGCCAGCATGTATCACTCCAGAGTTCATTTGAAGCAGTGGCTGCTCGGGCTATATTGTTCAATCATCTTATAACGATTTGCTCCATATATATACCGCCTGATGAACGGTTTGACACAGCAGAATTTGAAAAACTGATTGACCAACTTCCCGAACCCTATATAGTAATCGGAGACTTCAATGCTCACAGCACATTCTGGGGTGACTCAATATGTGATGCGAGAGGACGGGCAATAGAAAACTTCCTTCTTTCTTCTGGAGCCTGTATATTTAACAAAGCAGATCCAACCTTTTACAGTTCCACACACAACACGTATTCATGCATAGATTTAGCAATAGGGTCAGCGTCACTTCTTCCATACCTGGAATGGAGGGTCATCAGTAATCCATACGGGAGCGATCATTTCCCTACACTCCTAGAAACAACAAAGTGGCACGATGGACCAGCTTACCCCAAAAAGTGGAAACTTCATAGTGCAGACTGGTCGAAATTCAGAAACATATGTAAACTGTGCTTGGAAGATGTGGACCACCTAGGTGTAGAGGAACTGGCCAGCTACATCACTGAACATATTCTCTGTTCTACAAAAAACTGCATCCCTCAGTCCGGTACATATAAAGTCAATCCAAAGCCGTGGTGGAACAAAGACTGCGAAACTGCAAAGAAACGCCAGAACAAAGCATGGAGTAGGTTTTCACGCTGCCCAACCACAGAAAATCTAATAGAATTTAAGCGGTGCAAGGCAAATGGCCGCCGTATTCACCGAGTATCGAAAAGAGAAAGCTGGACACGCTACGTATTTTCCATAAACTCATAAAAGGATGTCAGCAAGGTATATAACAGGGTACGTAAACTAAAAGGACAACGTCCAAATCCTTTTCCTTTCGTCAATGGCTCTGGTGAGTCACTAGAAGACCAAGCAAACACTCTTGGCGAGCACTTTGAGAGAGTATCAAGCTCGGAAAATTATTCCGAA
The DNA here is from genome assembly GCF_023375885.2 of Dermacentor andersoni. Classification (NCBI taxonomy): domain Eukaryota; kingdom Metazoa; phylum Arthropoda; class Arachnida; order Ixodida; family Ixodidae; genus Dermacentor; species Dermacentor andersoni. The sequence continues at coordinate 39,821,149 of NC_092818.1, read as the reverse complement.
ATTTTCTTAAAGCATAAAAGAATAGCTGAAAATATTCCTCGACATCCAAAAAAGTCATCGGAAGGGTACAATAGACCATTAACATTCCATGAACTCAAGCTTGCCCTAGGCTCTTGTGGTAGCTCGGCTCCAGGTTCTGACACAATAGCATATGAAATAATCAAGAATTTGCCTTACGAGACCCTAAACTGCATCTTAGGTCTTTAAAATAAGATTTTTGCAACTGGTCATATACCTTCATCTTGGAAAGAAGCAATAGTCCTACCAATACTCAAACACGGCAAAGACCCTTCCTTAGTTAATAGCTATAGACCAATTGTACTCACCAGCTGTCAACACTTAAGGTATTTGAAAAAATTATTAACCGTCGCCTTGTGTTCTTTTTCGAATATAACGGTATATTCGACCCTCACCAATCTGGCTTCCGAAGAGCGAGGTCGACAACCGACAATCTTGTTCTGCTTGAGTCATATATACGTGATGCATTTGTACACAGCCAATACTGTCTATCTGTATTTTTTGATCTTAAAAAGGCAAACGATACTGCCTGGCGATATGGTATTCTGCAAGACCTGTCATCCTATGGAAGTTGTGGTAGCATGCTGAACATTTTGCAAGATTACTTATCTCAAAGGAAGTTCCGCGTAAGAATTGGCAATGTACTATCGCGCACTTTTATTCAAGAAAACGGTGTACCACAGGGAGGTGTGCTAAGTTGCGCACTTTTTATAATCAAAATGAACTCTCTCCGCTCTGTTATACCACCAGTGGTGTCTTATTCTGTCTATGTGGACGACATCCAAATCAGCTTTAAATCCTGCAACCTGTGCATATGTGAACGCCAGATCCAGTTAACTGTTAATCGGCTCACGAAATGGGCCGACGAAAACGGATTTAGATTCAGTGCAGAAAAGACTTCCTGTGTGCTGTTTTCCAGACGTAGAGGGGTATGTCCTGACCCTTGTATTACGATGCATGGGAAAAACCTGATAAATAGAAAAGAACAAAAATTTCTAGGTGTAATCTTCGCTAGTAAGCTAACCTTCATGCAGCATATAAAACAGTTGAAACTGAAATGTCTTAATACCATGAACCTTTTAAAGATTTTATCTCATCAGTCGTGGGGAACAGATAGGTATTGCCTCCTGTCTCTTTTTAAAAGCCTTGTGTTGTCCCGCATAGACTATGGATGTATTGTATACCAGTCGGCTTCAAAGACAACACTTAGAGTACTCGATCCTGTATATCACTTAGGTATCCGTCTAGCGCTTGGTGCCTTTCGGACGAGCCCCGTCCAAAGTCTATATGCAGAATCGGATCAGTGGCCGCTGGATTATCAACGTACATATCTGGGAGTCACCTATGCAATAAGAATCATGTCACTAAAACAACATCCATGCAAAGCGCTCATAAGTGATCAGTCCACAAATCAGTTTTACTTAAACAGGCCTTCACACGCCCCGCCGTTCCCGTTGGCAGTAAAATCTGTTGATGAAAAACTTGCAATAGTTTTCACAGATCTGCAGGAAAGTGACTATTCTGAACCCATCCCCCCTTGGGAGCTATATCCTGTCACTTGTGACTTTTCCTTTAGAGAGCTTAAGAAAAAGAGTTGTTCAAGTGCCCTCATCCAGCAACATTTCATGGCTCTTGAAGACAAGTACAGATCTACTGCATTCTTCACTGATGCTTCAAAGTCTGCAAATTCGGTATCATGTGCAGCCCATGGCCCAAACTTCTCCAACACTAAAACCTTGCCTAAACATAGCAGCATTTTTACAGCGGAAGCGTACGGTATTCTGATCACTATTGACTATATAGTACAACACAAGATAGAAAAGTCTATAATATACACAGATTCCTTAAGCGTTGTCACAGCCCTCTCCTGTGGCAAAGCAAGTCGAAACCCTGTAATTAACCAGCTCCTTAAACAGATCTACGTAGCGCATAAACAAAACCTTGCTCTTGTTCTTTGCTGGGTGCCAGGCCACTCTGGGATGGCGGGTAATGAAATGGCGGACAAAAATGCTGGGGAAGCGGCTCATCGGGACATAATTGATGTAAGCAGGGTACCTGGTGTAGATATGAAACCTGCGGTACGAAAGGCGCTCCATAATCATTGGCAAGCTGAGTGGGACAAGGAAGTTGAAAATAAGCTGCACCTGCTTAAACCGCAGTTAACGAAACCATCCCCACTGAAGCTTGATAGACACACCCAAGTCACCCTGGCACGACTCAGAATAGGTCACACTTATGGCACACACAAATACCTCTTGATTGCAACTGACCCGCCGACGTGCACACGCTGTGGTGAGAACCTAACCGTCCTACATGTCCTCATTCAATGTCCTGAACTTCACCGACACCGATTGGCTCATTTTAGAGAACTCTACTCACACCATATACCACCCCATCCCTCGATATTCTTATCAGAGGATGCAATATTTAACTTTAGAAGAGTGCTTAATTATCTTGCAGAAGTTAACTTTCTCGACATCATCTCATACCATCCTAACATTCAGATTGTGCCTCACAGGTGAGGTACAATCTGATGCACAAAAGTATGTCTGAGCTCTTGCACTTCTTGCGTAGGCAAGAATTGTACAGCAAGGGACTCGGGCAATCCGCAATAATTTACCATGTGTGCCCATAACCAATGCATTTAAGCCTTTATATTTATCTTCGTGGTTATTTTAGAATTGATTCACTAGTATTTAAAGATATATCTTACGTGTAGGCCTCTATACAGCCTCTATTTTAAATCATTGTCCTAATCTCACAATTTTACTAAACCATAACACATGTCCTGGCGCTCTTTGGCCTTAAATGCTCTTGGGCCATTAAACATTAATCATCAATCAGAAAAGTTGCTGGCGTCAAATCGGGCGACATCAAGTCACTTGTTCCTCATTGATCGTGACGTTCTTGTGTGTCCCGGCAGGTAGAGGGCAAAGAAGACACTGTGAGCAATCAAGGTGTTAGAAATTTCAAGTAGTTTTGGTATTTGAAGAAAAGCTTGCGAATTGATAACAACGGCGGCGTCGCTGTCTGTTAGCAGTGATTGCTGTGCAAAAACCAAGATGACTAGAACCTACGTTGAGTATAGTAATGCTTCAGCACTAGAAAGACTTGTTAGGCACTAATATATATAGAAGTCATCATCATCATCATCAGCCTGGTTACGCCCACTACAGGGCAAAGACCTCTCCCATACTTCTCGAACTACCCCGGTCATGTACTAATTGTGGCCATGTTGTCCCTGCGAAGTTCTTAATCTCATCCGCCCACCTAATTTTCTGCTGCCCCCTGCTACGCTTCCCTTCCCTTGGAATCCATCCCGTAACTCTTAATGGCCATCGGCTATCTTCCCTCCTCATTAGGTGTCCTGCCCATGCCCATTTCTTTTTCTTCATTTCAACTAAAATATCATAAACTCCCGTTTGTTCCCTCACTCAATCTGCTCTTTTCTATTCCCTTAACGTTACACCTATCATTCTTCTTTCCATAGCTCGTTCCGTCCTTCTCAATTTAAGTAGAACACTTTTCGTAAGCCTCAAGGTTTCTGCCCCGTACGTGAGTACTGGTAAGACACAGCTGTTATAAGCTTTTTTCTTGAGGGAAAATGGCAACCTGCTGTTCATCATCCGAGAATGCCCGCCAAACGCACCCCAGCCCTTTCCTATTCTCCTGATTATTTCAGTCTCATGATCCGGATACGCAGTTACTACCTTTCCTAAGTAGAAGTATTCCCTTAGAAATTCCAGAGCCTCACTACCAATCATAAACTGCTGTTCTCTTCCGAGACTGTTAAACATTACTTTACTTTTCTGCAGATAAATTTTTAGACCCACCCTTCGGCTTTGCCTTTCCAGGTCAGTGAGAATGCATTGCAGTTGGTCATCTGAGTTACTAAGTAAGACAATATCAGCAGCGAATCGCATGTTACTATGGTATTCTCCATTAACTCTTGTCCCCAATTCTTCCCAATCCAGGTCTCTGAATACCTCCTGTAAACACGCTGTGAATAGCATTGGAGAAATCGTATCTCCCTGCCTGACACCTTTCTTTTTTGGGATATTATTGCTTTGTTTATGGAGTACTACGGTGGCCGTGGAGCGGCTATAGATATCTTTCAGTAAATTTACATATAGCTCGTCTACACCCTGACTCCGCAATGCCTCCATGACTGCTGAGGTTTCGACTGAACCAAACTCTTTCTCGTAATCAATGAGAGCTATATATAAAGGTTGGTTATATTCCGCACATTTCTCTATCACCTGATTGATAGTGTGAATATGGTCTATTGTGGAGTAGCCCTTACGGAATCCTGCCTGGTCCTTTGGTTGACGGAAGTCTAAGGTGTTCCTGATTCTATTTGCAATGACCTTAGTAAATACTTTGTAGGCAACGGACAGTAAGCTTATCGGTCTATAATTTTTCAAGTCCATGGCATCCCCTTTCTTATGGATTAGGATTATGTTAGCGGTTTTCCAATATACCGGTACGCTCGAACTCATGAGGCATTGCGTATACAGGGTGGCCAATTTCTCTAGAACAATCTGCCCACCATCCTTCAACACATCTGCTGTTACCTGATCCTCCCCAGCTGCCTTCCCCCTTTGGATAGCTCCCAAGGCTTTCTTTACTTCTTCCGGCATTACCTGTGGGATTTCAAATTCCTCTAGACTATTCACTCTTCCAATATCGTGGGTGGCACTGGTACTCTATAAATCTCTATAGAACTCCTCAGCCACTGGAACTATCTTATCCATATTAGTAATAATATTGCCGGCTTTGTCTCTTAGCGCATACATCTGATTCTTGTCAATTCCTAGTTTCTTCTTGACTGCTTTTAGGTTTCCTGCGTTCCTGAGAGCATGTTCAATTCTATCCATATTAAACTTCCTTATGTCAGCTGTCTTACGTTTGTTGGTTAACTTAGAAAGTTCTGCCAGTTCTATTCTAGCTGTATGGTTGCAGTCATTCATACATTGGCTTTTCTTGATCAGATCTCTCGTCTCATGCGACAGCTTACTGGTATCCTGTCTAACGGAGTTACCACCGCCTCCTATTGCACACTCCTTAATGATGCCCACAAGATCGTCGTTCATTGCTTCAACACTATGGTCCTCTTCCTGAGTTAAATCCGAATACTGGTTCTGTAGCTTGATCGGGAATTCCTCTATTTTCCCTTCTACCACTAACTCATTGTTCGGCTTCTTATTAACAGTTTCTTCCGTTCCCTCCTCAGGTCTAGGCTAATTCGAGTTCTTACTATCCTATGGTCACTGCAGCGCACATTGCTGAGCGCATCCACATCTTGTATGATGCAAGGGTTAGCGCCGAGTACGAAGTCTATTTCATTTCAAATCTCACCATGCGGGCTCCTCCACGTCCACTTGCGGTTATCCCGCTTGCGGGAGAAGGTATTCATTATCCGCATATTATTCTGCTTAGCAAACTACTAATAACTCTCCCCAGCTATTCCTAGTGCCTATGCCATATTCCCCCACTGCCTTGTCTCCAGCCTGCTTCTTGCCTGCCTTGGCACTGAAGTCGCCCATCAGTATAGTGTATTTTGTTTTGACTTTACCCATCACCCATTCCACATCTTCATAGAAGCTTTCGATTTCCTGGTCATCATGACTGGATGTAGGGGCGTAGACCTGTACAACCTTCATTTTGTACCTCTTATTAAGTTTAACAACAAGACCTGCCACCCTCTCGTTAATGCTATAGAATGCCTGTACGTTACCAGCTATGTTCTTATTAATCAGGAATCCGACTCCTAGTTCTCGTCTCTGCGCTAAGCCCCGGTAGCACACGTGCCCGCTTTTTAGCACTGCATATGCTTCTTTTGGCCTCCCAACTTCACTCAGCCCTATTATATCACATTTACTGCCCTCTAATTCCTCCAATAACACTGCTACACTCGCCTCACTAGATATTTTTCTAGCGGTAAACGTTGCCAGGTTCATATTCCAATGGCGGCCTGTCCGGAGCCAGGGATTCTTAGCACCCTATGCTGCGTCGCTGGTCTGACCGCCGCCTTGGTCAGTTGCTTCGCAGCTGCTGGGGACTGAGGGCCGGGGTTTGATCGTGCTGTTCACATAGGAGGTTGTGGCCAAGTACTGCACCAGGGTGGCGAATCCTGATCTGGTGGCGGAGTGCTTAGCGGTTCTGGTCACCGGGATCAAGCCACACTCCAAGCCTGTTTATGCAATTTTACCAACACACGCATTTTTTTCTTTTTTTTTATCCCTGCGGAAACGTGCGCGGCACCGGGATTCGAACCATGGACACCTTGCACGAGAGGCGGTTGTTCTACATCTACGCCACCGCTGCAGCTCGTATATATAAGTACGTGGCGTCAAATGGGGTGATCTGAAGTTACTTGCTCCTCATTGAACGTGAAGTTCCTGTGTGTACCTGCAGGTAGAGGACAAAGACACTGTAAGCGATCAATGTGTTGTAAATTTCAAATAATATTGGTATTTCAGGGAAAACGTGCGAATGGAAAACAACGTGGCGTCACGGTCAGTTAGCAGCGAGAGCTGTGCGAAAATCAAGAGGAGTAGAACCTACGTTGAGCAGCCTAATGCTTCAGCACTAGAAGGACTTGTTAGGTGGTAATATATACATATATATATATATATATATATATATATATATATATATATATATATATGTATAGGTATTTGGCGTCGAATGGGGTGATGTGAAGTTACTTGCTCCTAATTGGCCGTGACGATCTTATGTGTACCGGCAGGTAGAGGACAAAGAAGCCACTGTAAGCGATCAATGTGTGGGAAATTTCAAGTAGTTTTGATATTTTAAGGAAAACGGGCGATTGGAGAACGGCGGCGTCCCTGTCTGTTACCAGCGACTGAAGTGCGAAAATCAAGGTGACTTGAGGGGACAGGGTAGGTCCTATTCTAGCCATGCATTTTAGGCTATGTTCGTGACCCTTTTTCTCGTGATCTGCTGGCGTTAGAACATTAATCTTGGTGGCATTGTAATCAGCAATGTTAGGTACTGTTACTGAACCAGGATTATTTCTTTTTAAAAATTAGATTTTTTGTTTTCATTTTTTTACTGGACCCACCAAATTTTAGAGCCAAAATCTGCAGTAAATAGCCTGTAAACAAAAATCCCCTACAAGAATATTTATAATCCTGGTTCAGTAGACTTTCTGTAATGTTTGCTCAATATCTGGAAAATGTTATCGCCCTAGCGCTTGTAGTGTTTGAAAAAAAGGGTCATATGCAGCAAAATTTGGTGTTTTGAGATAATTGGCTTTGAAGTGGAAGAAAGCGATTTATTGCAATATAGGACTATAGAAAAAAATTCTGGCGCATTTCTGCAATAGCCACCAGCCTGGTAGTCCCCTCCATCGTCAACATTTCTTTTCTGTGCTAGCTGCCTTGCTTTCCGGGCCTCCTTAGTTACCAGTCGTGTAGCCCTCTCTGCAAAGTACAGTCGGCGCCGGTCAACTTCGCGCAACCACTGGACTCTGAACTATCCTGGAGAAACTCCGAATGACCTCAAAATGTCGGCTCGAGCAATACTGCGGTCATTAAAAGTTAGCACAGCATCCATTGTCGCTATTTTCAGCGTCTTGAGGCCAAGAAAGACATTCTTCGGAGCGCGCTCCCATACAACCTTGTTGAACGCCTCATTCGCGTTCTGAGTTTCTCCATGGAGACATTTCTGAAGAAGCTCAGGCTTTGATAGCTGCTGAAACACCGGCGTTCCGCTTCAAGCGTTCCGCCGAGCGCGAAAGCTTCGATGCAGGCGCACACGTGGTGGCCGCGGCGCCCACAACTGGATTGTGTTGCGGAGAATTGCCGTCATTGGAGGTCGACTTAAGCCGGTTTCCGTGGAAGAGACGTTTTTTAAAGCACTTCTTTGGTTTCGTCATTGCATTAGCGCTAAATACCCAGCACCAAAGTATAAATAAATTCGACTGTCCGCGAAAACACACCAAAGCACGAGCAAAACGCCGCGCGTTGCGAGTAATCCAGCTGCGTCTTAGGATTCATTTGGCTAAGTGAAATATGCTAGCTAGGTTTTCACTGTTGCCACATGAGTGACAGCCATACCGCTAAACGTGACAAAAAATAGGCGGTGAAAAAAAAAATTTTTTGCAGTTTAGGAGAGGCAAAGTTCCCGAGCATGTGTCAAAGGGGGCGTGGCTGGATGCTGCCTAGGTTTCGAAAAATGTTGATTTTGAGGTAAATATTTCGCGTGTGCGCAAATCAAACACTGGGCCATGTTAAGGAAAGAATAGAGATTTTAAATTACACAAGAACAAAAAATCGATTTTTTTCGGAAAATTTGCCTACCCTGTTCCCTTAAACCCACCTAGAGCGTCGTAATGCTTGACCACTTGAAAGATTTGATGGACGCTAATATAAATATAAGTTGCTGGCATCAAATGGGGTGATATCAGGTCTCATGCTCCTCATTGAACGTGACGTTGTTGTTTGTACAAGCAGGTTGAAGACAAAGAAGACACATTACGCAATAAATGTAAGGCAAATTTAAGGTAGTTTTGGTATTTGAAGGAAAACGTGACGGATAACAACGGTGGCGTCACTGTCTGTTAGCAGTGAATGTTGTGCGAAAATCAAGATGATTAGAAGCTACGTTGAGCAGCGTAATGCTTCAGCACTAGAAAGACTTCGTTGGCGGTAACATAAATACAAGTAACTGTCGTGAAATGGGGTGATGTCATGTAACTTGCTCCTCATTGAACGTGACGTTGTTATGGGTACTGGCAGGTAGAGGAATAAGAAGACAGTGTAAACGATCAGTCTGTTTGAAATTACAAGTATTTTGGTATTTGAAGGAAAACGTGCGAATGGATAACAATGGCGGCGTCACTGTCTGTTTGCAGTGACTGCTGTTCGAAAATCAAGATGACTAGAACCTACGTTGAGATGCGTAATGCTTCAGCACTAGAACGACTTGGTTGGTACTAACATAAATAGAAGTTGCTGTCATGAAACGGGGTGATGTAATGTCACTTGCTCCTTATTGAACGTGACGTTCTTATGTGTAGTGGCAGTTAGAGGACCAGGAAGACACTGTAAGCGATCAATGTGTTGGAAATTTCAAGTAATTTTTGTACTTGAAGGAAAACGTGCGAATGCATAACAACGGCGGCGTCACTGTCTGTTAGCAGTGATTGTTGTGCGAAAATCAAGATGAATAGAACCTACGTTGAGCGGCGTAATGCTTCAGCACCAGAAAAACTTCGTTGACGCTAAAATAAATACAAGTTGCTGTCGTGAAATGGGGTGATGTAATGTCACTTGCTTCTCTGTGAACGTGACGTTCTTGCTTGTACCGGCTGCTAGACGACAAAGAAGAGACTGTATGGGAAGAATGTGTTCAAAATTTCAAATAATATTGGTATTTGAGGGTAAACGTGCGAATGGAAAACAACGGCGGCGTGAATGTCTGATCGCAGTGATTGCTATGCGAGAATCAAAATGACTAGAACCCATGTTGAGCGGTGTAATGCTTCAGGACTAGAAAGAGTTGGTTGGGGCTAACATAAATTCAAGTTGCTGAAGTCAAATGCGGTGATATCTTGTCACTTGCGCCTCATTGAACGTGACGTTATGGGTAGTGGCAGTTAGAGGACCAGGAAGACACTGCAAGCGATCAATGTGTTGGAAATTTCAAGTAATTTTGATATTTGAAGGAAAACGTACGAGTGGATAACAATGGCGGCGTCACTGTCTGTTAGCAGTTACTGCTGTGCGAAAATCAACATGACTAGAACCTAAGTAGAGCGGCGTAATGCTTCACCACTTCAAATACTTGGTAGGCGTTAATATAAATATAGGCTGCTGGCGTCAGATGGGGTGATATCACGTCTCTTGCTCCTCATTGAACGTTACGTTATTATGTGTACCGGCAGGTAGAGGACAAAGGATGACACTGTAAGCAATCAATGTGTTGCAAATTTCAAGTAGTTTTGGTATTTGAAGGAAAACGTGCGAGTGGAGAACAACGGTGGTGTCACTGTCTGTTAGCAGCGACTGCTGTGCGAAAACCAAGATGAGTAGAAGCTACGTTGAGCAGCATAATGCTTCAGCACTAGAAAGATTTGGTAGGCGCTAAAAATGTCATGTCACTTGCTCCTCATTGAACGTGACGTTCTTATGTGTACCGGTAGGTAGAGGACAAAGAAGACAGTGTGCGCAATCAATGTGTGGGAAATTTCAAGTAGTTTTGCTATTTGATGGAAAACGTGCTAATGGAAACAACGGCGGCGTCACTGTTTGTTAGCAGCGACTGCTGTGCGAAAACCAAGATGACTAGAACCTACGTTGACCGGCGCAATGCTTCAGCACAAGAAAGATTTGGTAGGTGCTAATATATACATATCTTGCTGGCGTCTATTCGGGAAATATGAAGTCACTTGCTGCTAATTTAACGTGACGTTCTTGTTTGTTCTGGGAGGTAGAGGACAAAAAAGACACTGTAAGCGAACAATGTGTTGGAAATTTCAAATAATATTGGTATTTGAGGGAAAACGTGTGAATGGAAAACAAAGGTGGCGTCACTGTCTGTTAGCAGCGACAGCTGTGCGAAAATCAAGATGAGTAGAACCTACGTTGAGCGGCGTTATGCTTCAGCACTTGAAAGACTTGGTAGGCGCTAATATAAATACAAGTTGCTGGCATCAAAAGGGGTGATATCAAGTCACTTGCACATCATTGAACGTCTGAGGGAAATAGGGATGCAGACGAAATCAGCACTGGGAACATACAGAATTTTCAAGCAGTATATTGCCAAAGAAAATACCTACAATAATTTTAGGGGAAGATCTTTGTTCTTTGAAGTCAGGACGGGACGGGAGTATTGCGGACTAAGACGTACGGCTGAACACTTGATATTTTTCTATATAGGGTTTCGCCCTACAGTTTAAAGCAAGAGGGTGCATTTTTCAAAGCGTTGGGGTTTAGTGGCAGTGCAGACAAGGTAGAAATAACGAAACAGAGATTACCGGTTTGGTGGCTAAAATTAAGAGGAGTGAAATATAACCCTCCACTAAGTACAATTACATGCATACTACTTCTCTGCAGTCGCACATATTACTATAGTCATGGCTAGGTGGTGTGAACCGCCGCCCGATCTATATGGTTCAGCCATCCATCCATGGTGAAATCATATGGTGAGATGCGGAATGACGTGTTGACACCTCTAGCAGACCGCGGCCGGCGCCAGCCATGATGGCATGTAGTCATGCGAATGTGGCTTATTAAACAGTTGTCAATTGACACTTGCGTCTCGTCAATCTCGTCACATGCTCGGCAGATGACCATGACATGGTGGCAGCGGCAGGATGCTCGTCAACGCCGTGAGAAGCGTACCGTTGAAATAGAAGTCTGAGAACTCCCGTATCGCAGGGACGCAGTGCCCCGGACAGAAAACTTCACTACACATGGCTTCGCTTTCAATGCTACAGCTCCACTCCGGGTAAATTCCTTGTTGGTGTAACCTTCTCCTCGCACGGGCGCGGTACGTCGGATGGACTATTTCGCGCCGGCGGCGCTCGTTCTGCATCAGTAATGCCAGATTATACCGTTCTTGCGCCTTGCGGCGCTCTACCTTCAAACTAACATCACTGATTTTTCCAGAGGAGCACTAGGGGCGGTAGTTGAGAGCGGGCCTGCTCTCTTGTAGTGGTATCTTCGCTTGTGCCAGGCTTTTCGTATGCTGCTCTCGGTGACTTTTCAAAACATTTCAACTGAAAGTGAAATGATTTTGAAATTAGAGCGCCGCAAGGTGCAAGACAGGTATAATCCGGCATGCAGTAGGAGCACCGCAGGCGCGAGAGTTTATCCGACGTACTGCGGCCGTGCGAGGAGAACGTTATCAACGAAGAATTCACCGCTCCGTTCAACCCGTTCGTAGTTGAACAGCAGAAAAAACCAGTTTCAGCGATCCGAAGAGTGGAAACGGTGGTTTACGAGATGGGAGCGCTATCTCAGGACTTAGGAAGCAAGCTGGCGAGAAGCAGGTAAGCGCCCTCGTCTATGCCATGGGTAGTGAAGCCGGAGATTATCTAGCTCTGAGACGACGTGAAACTTGGCTACGACACAGAAACCAGAGCATTCGAGTAATATTTTGTGCCGCGGACGAACGTCATACACGAGTGTTTGAAGTTCAATGGCGGAAGCACAAAGCGCACGAGACGGTCAATACGTCCGCCGCCAAACTATTGAGACAAGCCGAAACCTGCGAGTACAGCGATCAGAGGAACTGACTGATCTGAGATAGGCTCGTGGTCGGTCTCAAAGACGCGCAGTTAAGCGAGAAGCTGCAACTTAACGCCGAGAAGCCGCCACCACCCCTGCTCGCAACTTCAGGAGCAAAGGAAAGTCAAATCAGTAGGCTCAGAAAAACCAGCGCGAGTAGACTGCGCCGACGGGCAAGGGGTATGGCTCAGCGACGCTTCCACCATCACACTTTGTGTGCCCAGCGAACGGCAAAACATGCAGTGCTTCTGACAAAAAGGGACGTGTACTCTTCGCCGCCGTGTTCTTATCCGCTTGCAAAAGGCGAAACAAAGGTGCGTCAGTCAACGGCTTGCCCATGAAGTTCGAGATAGACACTGGCGCGGATATAACCGCTATACCAACGAAGAAGTTATGGGCAACTTAAGCGAAGAAACAGCTGCTTGGAGTTAGCAGGACCAAAATAGTAACGATTGGACTGTTCAGTGCAAGCCTGTGTTGGAGTGGCCGGTTGTGTCAAGAATAAATTTATGTGATCGACAGAGTCACGCACATCTCGGACGTCTCGCGATCAATTACTTTAGATGGCCTACCAAGTGTCCCGGAAGTAACAGAGTCAACCTGCTAAGTCAGCGACCCATCCAACATTCTATGCCACTTTCTATAACTGATACCTGTACAACATTCTATACCTGCCTTCACGCCTGGGCCTAGTCAAGACAAAATAAAATAGGATGATATTCCTATGTGCTATTACGTACCTGAGGTGAGTACCTCTGCCCATGTTGCCCTATGCCAAAGTTAAGAGACTAGAGTGCTTCGGTGTCATCAGAAAGGTTGAAGAGGCCACAAAGTGGTGTGCAGCTATGGCAGTTGCAAAAAAAAAGGAGGCGAGCTTCAAATCTGCATTGACTTTGAGGGGTTGAAAAACATTTTGCGTTAAGAAGTCTTAATGCCCACCATCGATGTATGCTTTGCCAAATTCTCTGGAGCTACATGTTTAGCAAGCTCGACACAAGTTCCGGTTATTGGCAAGCTCCACTGGCAGCCGAGTCCCAGAGGTAAACCACTTTCCTTATGCCATTTGGCCGTTTTCAGTTCCTCCGATTTCCACAGCACCTGAATTTTTCCAGAGGGAAATGCTAAGAGTGCTAGAAGGCCTGTACAGCCAAGCATTTCTGCAAGACAACATGATAGTCTTTGGCTGCATGAAGGAAGAACGTGATGCATGAATCCACAGAGTACTTCTTAGCATCACCTTAAATGCAGCAAAGTGTGTACTACACCAGCAGTCAGTAAGATTCCTCAGGTACTTTGTATCCGCAAACGGTATCAGTGCTGATGCTGAAAAGGTCAACGTGGTCTGTCATCTAGCAGAGCCAGCAGATGCAACAGAAGGGAGATCCTTCTTGCGATTTGCTTATCACCTGACCAAATTTCTCCCAGGTCTCTCGCAGCTCACAAAACTGCTACGTGACCTACTTCACAGTGCTGCTTATTGGTGCTGGGATACACCACTAGTAGAGAGCTTCAATGCTATTAAAAAAAAACACTGACGACGACACCGGTGCTCACCAACTACTATCCTTGCAGTCATCTCGCTGTGTCCGTAGATGCATCACCGTACAGTCTTGGGGCAGTCCTCTTACAAGAGACAGCAGGTCATAGGCCTCCAGTTGCCTATCCTCAAGATCCTTCTCTGACATGGAAGCACGATATGCACAAATAGCCTTAGACCTGAAAATGGAAAAAATTACAGCAAGCAATGGATGGATACTGGACCAATATGAATAATCAGTTAGGATTATTCAGAATGTTGACTTTGCTCAGGCACCTTTTGAATTCTGAGGAAAGTAAAACCAAGTACAGACACAACATAAATAAAACCTTACATGCATATGACAAAACTGAAAAAGCTTTTATCGATGAGATAGCCACAAGGTATTTATCTTGGGCTCAGCCAACTCCTCGCCTAGATTACACAGGCACCAAAAACAGACAATTAGACGAAGAGATTGGCAAAGCGGAATTGAGAGTTCCTCCCTCCCCAGCTCTACAAAAGCCTAATACTACATCCGCGCCGGGACTAGATGGAAAAATAAACAAGACGATCCGAAATCTTGATGATGCCTCTGTAGACCAACTTACCAAGTATATAAACAAATTCTGACAATCCGGTACAATTCCACAACAATAGAAAATGGCCCAGATTATTAAAATAACTAAACCAGGCAAGCGGTTACAGTTGGAAAACCTGAGACCGATTTCACTCACGTCCTGTGTGGGCAAACTCATGGAGCTTGGTGTCCTTATGAGACTGACCAACTATCTCAAGGACAACATTTTCCCCCCTACAATGTTGGGCTTACAGAGAAAGTTGTCTACACAGGATGCAATGCTCCAGCTTAAGCATCAAATTATAGATAACACAAGCTGGAAGACCAAAGCTATCCTAGTATTGGACCTAAAGAAAGCTTTTGACAGTGTTACCCATGGAACAATATTTAACAGAATAAATGAGCTAGGCCTAGACCAACGAGTATACACTGACATACAAAACGTTCTTACTAACAGAAAAGCACACATTAAGATAGACTCCAAAGAACTACAAATCGTAGACGAAGGTACGCCCGAAAGTTCTGTAATATCACCGATGCTGTTTAATCTGGCTCTGATCGGATTACCGTCAACCCTACAGGCAATCAATGGCCACAATCATCCCATCTACGCTGATGATGTCACCCTCTAGGTGAGCGATGGGAACAATAGACACGTTGAAAACACATTACAACATGTAATAGAAGCAGTTGAACAATACCCAGCAGTAACCGGACTCACGAGTTCAGCAGAGAAATCTGAGCTCCTCATTTATATACCATCGCGACGTGGCCGAAAATCACGCAACTACGAGGAACGAAAGAATCCGGAAATTCATCTAACTACGGCGGATGGTACGCGCACACCCAAGGTTGACAAGATCAGAGTATTGTGGCTAATCATTGAAAGTAGTGGCTACAATGGAGAGATCATACGTAAATTAGACAATATAACATCTCAAATCATGCGGCTACTCAAACAAATAGCCAACAAATATAGTGGAATGAAAGAAGACAATCTGCTTAGACTAGCCCAAGCATTCGTACTAAGCAGAATAGTATATGTGGCATCGTACCTACTATGGTACTCGTCACAACGTGTGGAAATTAGGATGCTTAATAAAAAAAATTTACAGGCAAGCAATCGGACTCCCCAACACCACAAGCAACGATGGACTACTCTAGCTAGGTCTACACAATACACTGGGTGAGCTAATCAAGGCAAAGCACATAGCACAGTATGAACGCCTGTCCAAATTAAAACAAGTAGGCAAATATTGAATCGCCTGGGTATAGGGCATCACACCCAACATGGCATCAAAGCAGATGTACCCAGACACATCAGAGGCACAATAACCGCCCTTCCAATATCCAAGAATATGCATCCCACTCACTATCAGGGCAGGTGGGAAAGCAGAGCCTGCGATATACAGAAATTGGTAACAGCAAGAACACCACATCTGTAGACGCAGCTAAATAGACACAAGCGCGCCTTTAGAGCAGTGGTGATAAATTGCAAGGAAAAATGCACGACGAGCGCTACAGTGAACACGCCACACGTATAAACCGCAGAGGAAATTGATATCGCGTTAGCCATAGCATAAACGCAAGGAGATGTAATGATGAGTGATTCCCAGATGGCGATACAAAACTTCGCCAACGGTCAAATCTCACCAGAGGCACTACAATTCCTAAAGTCAGGTAATAACCCCGACAAAAGTGTGGATCTAGACCCCTGCTCACACACTACCACATGGTAGTAATGCGGCAGCGCACCGCATGAATCGAGAGCTTACGGACCAAGCCTCGGTTAGCCCCGCCTCACCAACTACCGCCGAGTGGGAGTGGGAAGATCGAAGGACCAGATTTCACAAAATTGCGCACGATAGATTGCGGAGGCGCACATTCCCGCCGCTTCACCCAAAATTAAGCAAAGAACAGTCTGTCAAATGGTGGCAGTTACAAACTAATCCTATCAGAGTCGAGCTATCACGTACCTAATACACCCAGATTTATACATGACTGACAAGTGCAGACATTGCGACTCTAGAGCCACCCTAGAGCATATCCGATAGGAATGTAAGGGTATAATAGACAGTAACTAACATTGGTGCAGCCTCAAACAGCGACAATCTCCGCGCACGCTGGAAGTCTGTGTTGCTCAGCTCGGACCTGCAGCACCAACTCTGGGCCGTCCAGCGAGCCGAGGAAGCCGCCAAGTGCCAAGAACACTTGGTCGACACCTAGGCGGGGTCCAGACCCACCCCAACAAATCGCAGGACACTTAATAAAGTTATTTGATCCAATTAACGTGCTTACAGAAAAACCAAGGATGAGCACAAAATGTAGAAGTTTAGAGCTTTTCTGCTGCATGTTACTCATCTGAATCTGTGAGGAAAGCTTAACGACGGCTAACATAGTGACACGTGTACTTATCTTTATCGGGCGACCACGTTTCGCCGCTTAACAACTGTAATCGCACAGCGAGAGACGCGCCTGCATGTATCCGACGCTTCTGGAAAATTATCGATGCTTCTACCCGGCTGTCTGCTGTCGCCGAACCTTGTGCTATCCGATTTCATTGCGTAACGCGAATGGTGTAGAACTTTGTGGAAGGCAGGCGGGTCCGAACGATTAGTCTGGAACATTCGACGACTGCTCTATAAAAGCCGACGCGCTTGACCAGCTAATCAAATTTACGACGATCGCCGACTGTGGTCGCCGCTCTCGTTGTGCTTTAAGTGTAGCCTGTTTTGTGGGCACAGGTTCGCCCAATAAAAGCTAGTTTTTGCCTTTCACAGTATTGCTACTGTGTTCTTTGACGTCACGACCACGTGACAATAGTTATTGCCTCCCTGTTTGTACATGTACAGCAGGTCATAAAATTCCCTATGGTGCTGAACATTTTCAGTTATGACATTATGAGCTGTGCTCGCTACAACAATGGCATGAAAATGCTCATCAAAATACCTTGTGTCAAGAATGGCGGCAAAACCAAACAACTTTAGGTTACAAACTGGAATCAGTGTCACTTTAGCAAACTCGTGAAGGTCATCATCTGGTACAAGCAAAGGTACGACAGCACCCACACTTAGCGTCCTTCCAGAGACAGTAACAGAATCCGCACAGTGCACGTCTGCTGTATTCGGCAAGAGTTCTCGAAGGCTGTCTTTCAAGAGGTAAGGTAATGAGTCTGGCTCTAGACTCTTGCTCCCTATGACGGTCAGTGATTGTTGAGGTTACGTCAAGGCATACATACGTTGCATTTGATGTCGACGACTCAGTGTTGAAGAAATATTCTTGAAGTTGCGTACTTTCCTAGTGAGAGACTTAAAAAATTTGTGCTTCGCTTCAAAATGGACCCAGGACAGTTTAGAACGAGGGCCATAGAAAAGAGGAAGGCTGGTGTAATGAGTCAGATAGTGCATCTTCGGGATAATGCTGACATCTGCAAAAGTTTCCTTAAATGCACTGTAGAAGTCCTCAATAAGCACCTTCAAATAGGCAACAGAAGCACGAGACACCTGTGGTGAAAGAACAATGTCCGCTATAACACTGAGTTTGAGGAATACTTGATACGCATGATTTCATTGTGGCACACTGTCTCCGACAAGCCGAGAGAAAAAAACGAAAACAGCAGAGCTTTTCAGCAGCTGACCCCTTCATGGTTGTTCTTCCGAACACTGCTGCACGTGACAGGGTTGACAATCGAGACTTTTTGTCCCCTCCTCGAAGAGGAAATTTGGCAAGCCGCTCATTCAGCTGGTCTATAGTTAGAAGCTGACTTGATACAATGTGCTGGATGACATGATTCATGACAAATGGGATGACCCCTTCATACAGGTCATGCATAACGTCTGGTGGCAACCCTTGAGTCACATCAAAAGATTTAAGAGCACTTGTACACTTTTCACCTGTAACACCATAGGTATTAGAGAGAGTTGGATCTTGATTTATGAGTTGAATATGACTAGCATGCATTTCCTTTCTTCTAATAACAAAGTCATCTTCATGCCATTTGTCATTAATTTCATTTCTGGTTGCCACGCAATTACTGAAGTACTATAGCGCCAAACACATGGCACAAGAAGAGGAGACACGGACGAGCGCTTCCGCGTCTCTTCTTCTTGTGTCGTCTGTTTGGCGCTATAGTACTTCAGTAATATGCACCAACTAGCCCAACAAAAAGTTCTGCCATGCAATACCGGCAGATCGGGCCAGATGAAAAACATTCGCGGGAACCACCAATTTGGTGGCTTGATAAGTTGTCACGACTCACAAACAAAAGTGAGCCTTTCACAACTTCTCCGTTATGCTCAATTCCATTTGCTTCTAGTTGCTGCAGATCATTAAGAAGTGGTTCAAGAATTTTATGAAGAGTGAATTTGGTCACAAGGGATGTCCTTGCAAGCATTACAAGGTATTTATGATTCAGCTTTGACTGCGATTGTGGTGAAAGATTTAGGATTGTTAAGTACCCAGCCAGAAGTTCATGCTTTCCACGTTTGCTTCCCAGGGGGTTACAGATTTCAAAGTCATCACAATATAGCTGAATGGCCAATAATCTTTTTGTGCTGGCATTTCTAAATATGATGTGCTCTTTAAAATAGCTGCCATCAGATATGTCTTGCAAGAGGGTTGAACATGATTCTTTGAATTCTCCAAGAAGCTTGCGCACCCCAGCAACCGCTTTTATAGTTTCTAGGATCGGAACATATTCAAAGCACTCATCTTGGGAATCTGAAAGATACATGGCTTTAGGAGACACAAAAGGAAATACATTTTTCCAGTACTTCTCCCGTCCAGATTTCGTCGCAAGATGCTCAAGGCTTCTAATTTCCACTGAATTAAATGTTGCTTTGAACTCTGTAATGAAGTGGAACAAATCATTGCCAATTTCATTAGTCGTGCTTTCCAGTAATTGTCTCCCCTCTGGCCACTTCAACAGCAGAGAGGACAAATGCATTGAACATTGATCACTGGTGTCAAGCACCGCAGTATTGCTGCGGCATCCCTGTTGACGCTCTTCATCACTGGACACACTGAAAGAGTCCTCGATTGCACCATGTGCACTGTTGAAGTGTACTGGCTCCACAGGGGTCTCACTGGTACTTGTTAGGAACAAATGGTTGTGATGTTGCCTGACATGCTTCCGGAAGGTGCTATATAGTCTGTAAGTCCTGACGCAGCCTTCCAGATTTCAATGCCAGTTACTCCCTGTGCCATGCCATGTGCAGAAGTGCTGGAAAAGGGTAGCTAAAGAACACGTTCTTTGGTGGCACCGGGGACAAGCATAAGCATTCGTCGAGTCCATCTGGAATAGCAAAGTACATTATTGAGAAAGAATGTAGTAATACATAACTATAAGAACTAGACAGAACGCGAAAGCTCCAGTGGCACCTGAATATCACCATTTACACTGTTAAACATCTTGCAATTACAGGAAGTTATCATTTTTATTTAATAAATTCATAATTGTATAATTTAATAAATAGGCAAACAGCCCATGCTTTGGGCGTTATGAGATACAGTTATCTTAATACTTGTATGCTGGTTTCATCCATCAGTTGGGAAAGAACATAGCACGTGATAGAATGCCTGATGCAAACAGGACAATATGGTTTCAGAAAATTAAGTTTTTGTAGTACTTGTGTGCTTGATAGCAACCCACCAGTCACAACAAAACCATTGAGTTCAATGGAATCTTTCAATAGGAGGTAATAGGTTCCAATTGGACCCAATGAAATCACTGTATGAGTAATACCACCCCAAAAATATTTGATAATAGTAATAAGCATAATCGTAATGTATAACTTAAGCAAAAGATATTTATATTTTTGTGTGATCAATGGGTGAGAACCGCTTAGCTTTTTGTGAAGTTGAAATTTCCTTTGGAAATACCGATTTCTTTTGAACTACTGGCACGACTTCGTCAACCGATTTTTGCTTATATTGTATGGTTATTGCCACTTACAGCAGTCTATTCTGAGGAGCCTTTTTCGTCTACCGCCCTGACAGAAGTAATCAGCTCTGACTTGAATCCTGCGCAGATGCAACAGCTGCTTGACTTGTTGAAAAAAAAAACACGCTACTTCTTTTGACATCTATTCGTTGACCTTGGGCCAAACAACCGTTGAAGAGCATTGCATTCTGACGGACGACACATCTATCGTGTGGCGCCGCCCATACCGTGTGTCTCTAGCTGAGCGGAAAATCATTGACAACGACGCCGACATGCTGGCATGGCATATATAGACCTGATGGAGATCTCCCACAATGAAGGGATGCACAATGGACATACATGTCATTGAACAGAGCTGCCACTGTGTGTTCATGCTTGAGTGGGCTTACAAATCTGTGTCATATATCAAGGCAAAGCTACATCTGTGGTTGTACTTTTTTTCTTTCTTTTCTTTTAGTTTTCTGGGTCATTGCATGCCACGTGTCCCAGGCTTGGCAGCTCGACCATTGCAGACTGTTCTGGTTAAGTGGAGCATTTGTCGGCAACATTTTTGACAAAAGAAGTCTTTCTCCCTCATGATCTGAAATTTTTTTCGCTTATGTAAAAGTGGGATCAACAAAAATTGTATGAATTATCTCTGTAGAGAGCCTGGAAAGATCTGCCTTTGTATCTAGAGAGGCTTTGCTTAGACGTGTGTTTATTACGATGATTTAAACATTTATTTCTTCCACTGCTTGTTACATATCTTCAAAAGCAAAAGAAATCTTTTTTCTTTATTTTTAGAAGACTTGGTCTCTTCCTGAACATTACAAAACCTTTTTATGATTCGCTGTAAGTCATACTTCTTTTTATTCAAATGCTCACAGGCACAATGGGTATAAAGTTTTTAAAAAGAAAGGGCGTGTCCATCATTACCGTAACTACAGTGAACTAGAATGCCGTACACATTGCCATAAATATAACCATCGCTACAGTGTTAGTGCAAGAGCGCCAATTATGCCAATAAGATAGCACTGTTGGCACTGACCGCGCGTTGCCTAATGCAAGTTTATCAGTAGGCCTGCATTAGGCAACATGCCGTCAACGCCGATGCTGCCAGCTTAATTATTGGTATAGCCTATGATGAACTCGTATCCAAGACCGAAATGCAGAAAGAATACCTTTTTCAAGAGTACATTTCTCTCATATGATTATGCGCCTAAAGGACATCTACGATCAAAATGAATTCCAGCTGAATCGACATACACTTTTGAATAGGTGGTGAACTTCTTTGAAATTCTCGTGGAGATGGAAGGTTTTGCCCTGTATGGTGTTTTCTTTGCGTGTTGTGCTCGTTATCCTGTCATTGTTTATAACCATCTCTTGATCATAATTTTGTAAATGTAGTTCCTGTACATACACCATTGCACTGATTGTTATAAATACCATATGCAAAAAAAACTAGCGCTGCTTAATTGTTGCACGATTACGTCTTCCGTGCTGTATTGTGATAATTGTATAAGTTTGATTCTACGTCCATATTTCTTCTTTCATTTTAATTTAACGATTGTGCTATGTGTGGAACTTTTGTTCTCTGCAAGTTGGTTTGCAATTCACTAAAAAAGTCGTTTACGAATGCAAGGTGCAAAGATATTTCGAGATATTTCCCAAATTGGGGGATGAAATACATGAGCGTTCCAGTTGCTTTTGTGCTTCAAGGTATAAAACAGCTTTATTGTAAAGAAGTGAGTGGAACAATGCATTTTTACAGCGAGTTTGATGGTGCATATCTCTAAACTTGTGGAATTCCGGAAAATTATTCCAAGTGGATACGCCTGACAAGCGCAACGGCTACAATTCGTAAATTACATTATGTGTCGTAAAGTCAATAACTAAGAAGTTAATTAGCGATTTTTGTTAATTATTTGAATACGTGCTTCGATTTCTCGCGCTACTAATGTCTGCCGCATCGAATAACACAGCTCAATTATAAGAATTACGCTACCTGCCACAGACAATTTATAAAACTTCCGTAAAACTTAAAAATTAACACCCGGTATACCGGGTGATTCTACAAGGACTCTTATTTCAGGAGACGCTCAGTAAAATCCTCGCAAAAATTAAGCTAAAGAACAACCGTTCATTTCAGTTTACTGGATATTCAGATCATATAAGATAAAGAACGTGGGGATACCCGCTGCATGCAACTTACCGTAGGAGCGTAACGCAGTACGCAGCGCCGTGGCTACGTAACCTCCGGCTCACAAAAAGATAAATGTACTTATAAACGTCCTCACACTCTGGCAGGGAGTTCTGCGCGAAGTTGAGCAGAATCTGAGCGCAGCACGCTGAAGGTGGTTCGCTCATGGATGTTTCGCGCTTTCGCGCGCGAAAAGAATAGCGCCAATAGCACCTCTTCCTTCACGCGATCACTTTCTCTCTCTCTTTCCAGATAGTGCAAGTGGGTGCTCACAGCGACAGCTCGCTTGCTTGTCGATCTTTCGCGCGTTGCAGATAGCGCCTGTTCCTCTCCACAATCACTGTATTTCTATCTCGATAGAAAGAAACTCTCTATCTCGATGGAGAAAGTGAGTATTGAGACTTCCGAGATCTGTGGTAGGAAGGAAGAAGGGATACGTGCAAGAGTTGCCAGCGCTGTTTCCGGAGGCTATGCTGCTTCTCCAAGTTTTACGTTAAGAAATACCGGATTTGCAACAATATAATGGGAGCTGTTTTATGGAATTTCCTACCCTAATAACGCGCCTCGCGTTATAATTTGGTTTCTGGACACGAATATAACGTGTTCATTTTATTTAATTTTCTCCGATGCTTCAAGTTGTAGCGAGCTAAACCACATCGAGTGAAACGCTTGTTTTTCAGAACCTTTTTTTCTTCTTGTTCTGCACCACGGTTGTTGTGAATAATATGCGGCAACTTCGCGTTTTGCTTAATTGCACTATATATCCATAGTCAGAGACCCCGGTCCCCGGGGTCTCTGACTATCATGCTGTAGATCCGGAACATCATGCTGTACATGTATTCCACGTGTTTTGAAGAGACGCACTGATTGCCACTTGCAAGGTGTAGAAGGTGCAGATCACTGACTCCTCCGAGAAAAATGAGAGCTGAAATATCGTGTTGGTGTCGAGCAAGACCTGGCAATCGGTGTTTCTTTTGCTGCATTTTGACTCGTGTAAATGCCCTCTTAAATAGTCAATTAGTTTTGTTCCGGAAGCGAAACGACGCACGTATTTTGTCGTTGCTTCGCCATGAAAAGTGCCTTTTATTGGACAGTTGCGCCATTCAACAGTGGGCATTACAGCCGAACCCGCACAGTAGAGGGCTTGTGTGCAAGGATCGAGATTATAAGTGAACAGCAATATTTTGTTGTGCTAGTCTGTAAACGAAAGTATATATATTTGACCGCAAAGTGCCTTCCTGGTTCGTCGTCAGAATATTTCCATGCAAGAGAGAGTTGAAGCTGACGCTATAATTTCAGGCACCTGCAGGGCCGCCTCTCGCGATGGTAGAACTGTCGATCTCCTCACCCTATTTGATATTGAGTCCGCACGCTGCAAATGGGGCTTGCGACAGCATCTCATATACAGGTTTATTTATAATTATATATGTCAACCGTAGCTTGTGGAGCGACAGAGCTCCTACAGCTGTGACCACTCTCTCTGCTTTACAAGAAACAAACAACTTTTAAATGATATGATTCCCAAAGAATCACACTTGCCCGCTGCTCAGTACTGCAGGGCCGTACACGTCACAAGCGGATTTACAAGCACGCAGCTGTTACATATGAACCAGTGGTTACAAAAAAGTCCGCGAACGAATTTCCTGTCAGTTGCCCGGCCTCTCGTTCTCACGCGCGAGCTCGTATGTGCGCCTTCCTCGAGCCTCGCCACTCGGCTTCTGTCACTATAGCAGTGCCGGTGTGCGCGGTCGGGTGGCAAACTCCCAGCACTCTATCCACAAGCAAGCTTCGAATAAATTTTACTTAGTTCCTCGGCTGTATGAATGTAAGTAGTTCTCTTCCTTACGTAACGTATATCGTCTCTTCCTGTACCTTTGCGCTTATATTGGGGGTGAGCTCCAGCACTGGAAAAGCTGGCGCCTCCATCAGCGTGACGTGGTATAAGGGATCAAGTGGGCACAGCGGCCGCGTCGGCTGCTTCGGAAGCTTCGAAGCGAGCTGAAAACGAAAGACCCTCATGCGCTGCGGTTCTAAATAAGTCGGGAGTTTTTCTCTCTTCGGGTGTGCACTTGAAAACACTCGCAAGCCCTATAATATGTAGTGGCTGCCTTTGAAGGCATCCAACATGATAGGCTACTGCTCGATGTCGCTGTGCCGGATGTACACAACGGAGCCGGTTGTCAGCCTTCATATGTCAGCCCGCAGGACAAGAAGCTGCGCGAAGTTTACGATACTTAGAATCGACAAGCAGCTGTCGGCTACAACTCGGACGTGCAGCAAGCACTTCCGCGATTCATATTTCTGGTACAGCGTCAGGGTTGCAATGTTCGGTGAGCAGCAGAAAGCGCGCACTGAGACGCTCGCCCACGCGCTCAGCCCTGTTAATGTCATGAAGCTTTGGTCCATAAACTTGTTGATTCTAGATAATGGCAAGTTCATTGGAATGAAAAGGCAACGGTAAAAAGCGCATCAAAATAAAAGGCATGGCATATTCTCATGCTTCTGTCGCACCAAACAATAAAATGTACTGGATTAAGAAAAAGAAGCAGCGGGTAATTGCTCTTTGAGAGGATCGATAAATATACAGTGCGACGCAACTTGAGAAATAACTATACTGAAATGTCCGATGCTTTAGAAAAAAAAGATTGAATCGTCGAGACGGGACATCACAACTCGCCGTCGTAAGCGTCGAAGTCCCTAGTTAAAACGAAATTATTTTTGAACAGCTCTGAGAGTGTCCACGCAACAATGGTTGCTTGTGTACTGTCAAATGCTCATATGCTGCGGCCTAAAACTCACGGCATGGTGCGAAAGTGAAACATTGTGCGCGGACATGCATGCAGACGCGCAGTTGGTCACCGCGAACCCATGCGATCGCTGCATGGAGGCTTCATTTTGTTAAGCTCCATTTGGTTATACAGACAGCCCACTATAAGAAGATATTTCACATAGTTCACTCTTTGCGATTGCCGACCTTTCACGCAAGACACCGGTTCGGGTGACTCTATCGCGGCGGCCACCTGCACTGGGCGATCACTGTACTTATTCGGTAAAGAGATAGTGTCTGTAAACCATTCTGTACTTTCTGTTTGTCCAAGAATATTAGTTTGACAGTAAGTAAAAGACTTCATTCGTTTCGAGAGTATCAGTAATGTCCAGGATCGCTCCCACGTGCTGTTTTTATTGAGCGCCGAACCCAAAACTATGAGGAACGCGCCACGTTATCCCTCATACTATGTAGTGTTGTATAAAACTAAAAGTAAATAAAAAAAATTTTTAAATGATATTCACCAACATTCCATTCACCGATCAGCGTGCTTTGTAGGTGCCTGTGAGGTGACATCATATTTCCAGGTTTTAGGTAGCAAGCTTTCTCTCTCTCTCTGTGTTTTTTTTTTAAACATTGAAATATATATATTTATTTATTCATTTGGTCAGGACACAAGGGCTATGTAAGACACTTTATAAGTCACTATCATACAATGGCTATTGGGGGCGAGGACTTACGGAGTTGCTATCTGTCGGAAGCGCTTAGTCATGAGCATGTGTCACTGGGTGTGCGTCCGTTCTTGGCCAACCCGAAATAGGCAAATTCCACTACGATTCTACCATGTAACATATAATGTTGGTTCGGAAACTTCCCAGGGAGCTCCAGAGGGCATTGCGCACATGCCACACGATGAAAAGGTCCAAACGAGTTTCTCGCATCGGCCTAATTCCGTACATATATATATATATATATATATATATATATATATATATATATATATATATATATATATGTACATATATATATTGCGATGAGGTTTATTCTCGTTCACGACGTTGTGGAACGCTATGTAAAACAAGGCACTGCAAGGGCTGTCCGAAGCACGGGGTCGCTCGAGATCACGGCACGGCCCTTCGTCTTCCTCTTCAGGCGGAACATACACAGGGGCGCGTCTGCTTCATTACAATGCCCCGGGAGCGAAGCGTAGCCATCCTGGCGACTCAGAGCACGCAGAAGATGAGCGGGTCATAGTACGGTGTCAGGCGGTTGACATGTACTGTCTCTCGCCCACGACGACGCAGGTCTGGTGACACTGCAAGCCGTGCGACGATGTAGTTGACCGATGAAGTGGCCTCGATTATACGGTATGGATCGTGATAACGCGCCAGGAGTTATCCGACAGGAAGACACGGCCCCTATCACTCAGTAATTCTCGGGCAGCACCGTGGCGAAGAACAAAATTGTGAAGGATGAAAAAACCAACGTCACGGGCGGTCGCTGCTGGCAGAGCTGCAGTCTCAGCGTAGCGAGTAAGGTGATCTACGCTGACAATAATCCACCGATTTACACGCACTGCAGGACCAACGGCTCGAAAGAACGCAATACGCTGCCCCACACAAAGCTCTCAATAAACTCCAGGCAAGGGACTGGCGCCGCCTGCAAACTAACACATACCCACACTTGTCTCGTCTACACGCAATCTAGCCAGACAGTTATACGTCCCGAACATGTCCCTGGTGTAGCAACCACACAGCGACACTCGCGCACATAACACACGAATGCACCGACCGTCCGGGCGACGCAATTTCGCCACGAGTCACAACACACACACTCACTACGTGGTCTTGGGAGGCGAGACTCTCCGAACTGGACCTGGGAAGCCAACTGGCGACCCTCGACCAGGCCCGGCGAGCCGCGATCGCCAGTGGAGCCCTGTCAGAGGGAACCACCCAGGAATAAACCGCGCAACGGTTTCTCCAATAATAAAGCTCCTCCTCCTCCTCCTCCCGCTGCATGGAAAGGGGCCGTAGAGGTCGATGCCGACGCGGTCGAACGGACGAGACGGGCATGGTAGCGGCTGCAACGGTCCTGTGAAACGCTGTGTAGGTGTCTTGCTTTGTTGGCATGTAGTGCAAGACTGAATGTACTTTTGCACAAAGTTGTACATGCCTCTAAAATAATAGCGCTGACGCAACCTTGTGTAAGTTTTGAGGACGCCGGCATGAGCGCTTAGGGGGTCAGCGTGAAAAGACGCGCAGGCGTCATTGCGCATATGACGAGGTATAGCGAGGAGCCATTTGCGTCCGTCGGGCATGTAGTTTCGGCGATATAGAATGTTGTCCCGCACTGAAAAGTGGGTTGCTTGGCGACGCAGTGCTCGTGTCGAAGGGACATCAGACGGAGCAGCAAGGTAGTCGAGTAACATCGCAAGGGATGGGTCCTTGCGCTGCTCTGTGAGCATGTCAGTGATGGTGAACGATGACAGGATGGACTAGGAAGCTGACAACGACGCCAAATCAGGCGTCAGTGGGGAGCGAGAGAGCGCATCAGCGTCGGAGTGCTTGTGACCGGAGCGGTACATGACGCGGATGTCGTAATCGTCCAGACGTCGTCCAGACGGGTCTTTCAAGGAAGAAAGCCAACAAAGGGCATTGTGGTCAGTAACAACGGCGAAAGCACGACCGTAAAGGTATGGGCGAAACTTGCTTAATGGCCAGATGATCGCTAGACACTCCTTTTCTGTGACGGAGTAATTTAATTCTGCTTTCTTTAGAGTAGTGCTCGCAGCGACGACGTACTCATCATAGCCAGCTTTCCGTTGCGCTAAGACCGGGCCAAGGCCAACTCCGCTGGCGTCAGTATGGACTTCCATGGGAGCATCAGGGTCGTAGTGGCGAAGAATCGGTGGTCAGGTCAACAAGTGGCGCAATTGCTGAAATGCTGCATCACATTCAGGTGACCATGCTGCTATGCCATTACTGGCGGAAAGTAAACTTGTCAAAGGCGCCATGATGGATGCGAATTTGCGTACGAAGCGACGAAAATAAGAACATAAGCCAATAAAACTTCTGAGGGTTTTGATAGACGTGGGCCTTGGGAACTCTGCAACAGCGCGGAGCTTGTCTGGATCCGGGAGGACGCCGTCTTTTGAGATAACGTGAACCAATAAGGCTAGATTTCTTGCAGCAAAGCGACACTTTTTGAGGTTAAGCTGTAGACCGGCAGAGGCGAGACAGGTGAGAATGTCATGCAGGCGAGCGAGGTGCGTCGGAAAATCGGTTGAGAAGACGACGAAGTCGTCGAGGTAACCTAAACAGGTCTTCCATTTGTGGCCACGAAGGATGGTGTCGATCATACGCTCAAAAGTAACAGGCGCGTTGCACAACCCGAAGGGCATGGCGTTAAATTCGTAGAGGCCATCGGGTGTAACGAATGCGGTTTTCGGACGGTCAGGCTCGGCCATTGGAACTTGCCAATACCCGGAGCGCAGATCCAAGGAACTGAAGTATTCTGCGCCTTGCAAACAGTCGAGAGCGTCATCGATTCGAGGCAGAGGATAAACGTCTTTCCTCGTTATCTTTTTTAGGCGTCTGTAGTCGACACAAACGCGAATGGAGCCATCTTTTTTCCTCACCAATACGACAGGTGAAGACCAAGGACTTTGAGAGGGACGGATGACTTTACGTTTGAGCATGTCGTCCACTTGCTCTGTGATGATTCGGCGCTCTTCGGCAGAGACGCGATACGAGCGCTGTCGCATGGGGAGTGGGAACCGGTGTCGATGATGTGAGAAACACCGGTGGCACGGCCCAGTGACGTCTGATGACAGTCGAAAGAAGAGACAAACTTGTGAAGGAGAGCGAGAAGTTGGCGGCGATGAGATGGGGAAAGTGCAGGGTCGATGGCCTTGTCAAAACCCACTAAAGGTGATGAGCCGGAGACCGAAGTGATGGCGCCAACGTGACGGAGGGAGTCGGCAGGAACATCGAGGTCGTCGACGTGGTCGACCGCTTGAAAGTATCCCACTGTCTCTCGACGCAGTAGGCTGATCGGCTACTGGTAGCAGTTGGTGACCAGCATCACAGTTGACCCAGATGTTACAGTAAGCACGGCAAACGGAAGAACAATGCCCTTGCGTTGAGTAAACGCATCGGACGGCGCGAACACTAGGGTGGCATCAGATGCGGAATCAGACGGCAGGACAACAGCCATCGACGACTCAGGAGGTATGGTTGTGTCGGCATCAACAGTGAGTTTGTCGGCAAAGTGAGGAGAGCTGGTCGGCAGTGATTCACATAGTGGTAAAAGCGACGCTTCTGCACGCGAACAGTCAATGACAGCATGATGACGTGACAGGAAATCCCCACCAATGATGAGGTCGTGTGAGCACGATGGTAGCACGAAACACTCGATTATGTACAGAACGCCGTTGATGACGACACGGGCCGTGCATAGAGCTGAAGGGTGAATTCGCTGCGCGCTGGCAGTGGCGAGCACCAGGCCAGAGCGAGCTGTAGTCACTTTTCGTAGCTTGCGGCAAAGGCCCTCGGGAATGACGGAAACGGCTGCTCCGGTATCGACTAGTGCCACTGCTGGTACTCCCTCTACAAAAACGGTAATTACATTTTGCGGCGAAGATTGAGGTCTTGAGAACATCGATGTATTTGCAGTTCTTGCCTCAGGAACTGCAGCAGTCAGTTTCCCTCTTCAGTGGAAACTGGACGACGCAGGGGCGAAATCGAACGCCGACGAGGGGAAGGGGAACACCGAGTTCCCAACCGGCGATCAGTGTCGAGACGTTGCAGTGAAAATGGAGGCATGGTGGCGTATTGTGGTGCGTAGCTGGGCGTGTCAATTCTGGTACGCGCAGTTGAGGCGCGGCGGCGACAGCAGCGCGCCACATGGCCAGCAATGCCGCAGGTGAAGCCAATAGGCCGGTTGTCTTGAGTGCGCCACGTCACGGTGGGACGAAAAAAGTGTGGTGACGGTCGGGCAACTTGAAATGAAGCCGGATGCATGGGCGATGAAAAGGAAGCTGTCTGCGCAGGTGGCCATGCAACCACGGCTGCATAACTGAGTGGCAGCGACATAGGGTGATTGGCAAAGTTGGCATGGGCCAGCGTCACACTCATAGGGTTGGGTAGGGGGGTTGTAGGAGCTGCAGGAAGTGCTTCAGATATCTGATTTCGGATGGCATCCTGCAGCGTTGGAGGCAATGCTGCCGTAGGTGCGTCACTGTGAAGCAGCAGCGAGAGGTGCCCGGCCTCCTCTTCACGGATAAAATCCTTGATATGCTGCGAGAGGATCGAGTTGGTTATTTCGGTAGAAACCGCGATGCTCGAGACGGAATCGGCGTGCTGAATGTTCTGGCGGGCGATGGAACGTTGGCGGCGCAGCTCGTCAAAGCTCTGGCAGAGGTTAATGAGGACGGATACGCTAGTTGGGCTTTTGGCCAGCAACATCTGGAATGCGCTGTCCTCGATGCCCTTGAGGATGGGCTTGATCTTGTCATCCTCTTACATGCTGGCATTTACCCGCTTGCACAAATCGAGTACATCCTCGATATAGCTGGGGAATGTCTCTCCAGGCTGCTGTGCGCGCTGGCGTAGACGCTGTTCAGCGAGTAGCTTACGCACAGCTGGGAGATCAAACACTTCTGCAAACAGAGCCTTAAACGCGGACCAGCTTGTAAAGTCTGATTCTTGGTAGAAGAACCAAAGTTTGGCTACGTCGGCGAGGTAGAACGGCACGTAGGTCAGCTTAGATTGGCCATCCCATTTGTTATGGGCACTTACACGTTCGTACGATGAGAGCCCGTCTTCCACGTCGTGTTCGGCGGTCCCACTGAAAATGGGTGGGTCGCGTTGACGAGGGACGCCGGCGCAGATGACAGTGGCAGCCGGTGGTGCGGGCAATGAGGTGGCGGGATCAGGCATAGTGCAAGGCGATCTTGTTGGCAGGGTTCGAGTGCGGAGCTCCAGGACGAGGCGAAGGATCTCAGCAACCTCCACCAAATGCGATGAGGTTTATTCTCGTTCATGACGTTGTGGAACGCTAGGTAAAACAAGACACTGCAAGGGCTGTCCGAAGCACGGGGTTGCTCGAGATCACAGCACGGCCCTTCGTCTCCCTCTTCAGATGGCACATACACAGGGGCGCGTCTGCTTCATTACAATATGTATATATATATACTATATATATATATATATATATATATATATATATATATATATATATATATATATAAATATATATATATATATATATATATCTGTATATATATATATCTGTATATATATATATTGTAAAGGTGGTGGTGGTGGTGGTAACAACTTTATTGAGATTCTGCTCAGTTATGTTCTGGCAGGCCCGAGTCCGAGGATGGGCCCTCACGAGGAGCGACCCTTTCGGCCCAGGCAACAAGGGCGTCTTGTACTTTTACGTCCGGCGTTCTGAGCAGCTCTTCCCACGTCTGTTGTGGGGGAGCTGGCAGGAGCGACCTGGGAGGGGGTAAGCCCTCGCACCCCCATAGAATGTGATTTTGGGTAGCCAATGTTTCATTTGTGCAATTTTGACATATGGGGTTCCATTGCCCATTGGTAATTATGGCTAGCCAATGTGGGCTGGGGAACGATTTAGTTTGGATTCGACGCAGGATCGAGGCTTGCGCTTGCGTGAGGCTTGCGTTTGGAGGCGGGTAGATTCGCCTTTTTTGCTTGTAATAGTTTCTTATTTCGTGGTATGTCGTCGGTGCCTCATCCATGGGATCCGAGTCTGAGGGGCACATCTCCCGGTTGATTAGACCTCGGGCTATCCAGTGCGATAGATAGTTGGATGAGATAGTTCAAGTGGCTGAGGAGTTCTATAGAGATTTATACAGTACCAGTGGCACCCACGACGGTAATGGAAGAGAAAGTAGTCTAGAGGAATTCGGAATCCCGAAGGTAACGCAGGAAGAAGTAAAGAAAGCCTTAGAAGATATCCAAAGGGGGAAGGCAGCTGGGGAGGATCAGGTAACAGCAGATTTGTTGAAGGATGGTGGACAGATTGTTCTAGAGAAACTGGCCACCCTGTATACGCAATGCCTCATGACCTCGAGCGTACCGGAATCTTGGAAGAACGCTAACATAATCCTAATCCATAAGAAAGGGGACGCCAAAGACTTGAAAAATTATAGACCGATCAGCTTACTGTCCGTTGCCTACAAAGTATTTACTAAGGTAATTGCAAATAGAATCAGGAACACCTTAGACTTCTGTCAACCAAAGGACCAGGCAGGATTCCGTAAAGGCTACTCAACAATAGACCATATTCACACTATCAATCAAGTGATAGAGAAATGTGCAGAATATAACCAACCCTTATATATAGCTTTCATTGATTATGAGAAAGCCGTTGATTCAGTCGAAACCTCAGCAGTCATGGAGGCATTACGGAATCAGGGTGTAGATGAGCCATATGTAAAAATACTGGATGATATCTATAGCGGCTCCACAGCCACCGTAGTCCTCCATAAAGCAAGCAACAAAATCCCAATTAAGAAAGGCGTCAGGCAGGGAGATACGATATCTCCAATGCTATTCACAGCGTGTTTACAGGAGGTATTCAGAGACCTGGATTGGGAAGAATTGGGGATAAAAGTTAATGGAGAATACCTTTGTAACTTGCGATTCGCTGATGATATTGCCTTGCTTAGTAACTCAGGGGACCAATTGCAATGCATGCTCACTGACCTAGAGGGGCAAAGCAGAAGAGTGGGTCTAAAAATTATTCTGCAGAAAACTAAAGTAATGCTTAACAGTCTCGGGAGAGAACAGCAATTTATAATAGGCAGCGAGGCACTGGAAGTCGTAAGGGAATACATCTACTTAGGGCAGGTAGTGACGGCGGATCCGGATCATGAGACGGAAATAATCAGAAGAATAAGAATGGGCTGGGGTGCGTTTGGCAGGCATTCCCAAATCATGAACAGCAGGTTGCCATTATCCCTCAAGAGAAAAGTATATAATAGCTGTGTCTTACCAGTACTCACCTATAGGGCAGAAACCTGGAGGCTTACGAAAAGGGTTCTACTCAAATTGAGGACGACACAACGTGCTATGGAAAGAAGAATGATAGGTGTAACGTTAAGGGATAAGAAAAGAGCAGATTGGGTGAGGGAACAAACGCGAGTTAATGACATCTTAGTTGAAATCAAGAAAAAGAAATGGGCATGGGCTGGACATGTAATGAGGAGGGAAGATAACCGATGTTCATTAAGGGTTACGGACTGGATCCCAAGGGAAGGGAAGCGTAGCAGGGGGCGGCAGAAAGTTAGGTGGGTGGATGAGATTAAGAAATTTGCAGGCACGGCATGGCTACAATTAGTACATGACCGGGGTTGTTGGAGAAGCATGGGAGAGGCCTTTGCCCTGCAGTGGGTGCAACCAGGCTGATGATGATGATGATGATGATCCAGTGCGCCTCCTCATTCCCTTGATTTCCCGAATGGGCAGGGACCCATACGAGTTCAACAGTGTTTTCATTATTAAAGTCCCGTACGACTCGCGCTGCACAGACGCCTATGCTGCCTCTCGAAAAGTTGACTATTGCCCTTTTGGAGTCGCTTACAATAGTTTGCACGGAGGGATTCATGATGGCCAAAGCAATGGCAGTCTCTTCCGCTTCCACGGTGGACGCTGTTTTTATGGTCGCGGCTTTGAGGATACTTCCCTCTCCGGTCACGACGCTCACTACGTAAGTTTGGTGATTTTGCTTTGCCTCATCGACATAAGCGGTTTGCTGGTTTCTTTGGTACCTTTCTTGAAGGGCCTTGGCTCTGGCAGACCGCCTATTGTCGTGTCTCCCAGAGAGCATGTTCTTGGGTAACGGTTTTATAACCAAACGCCTTTTGACCGCACCGAGTAATGTTGTTCTTCCTGCTGAATTCATAACGGGATTCAGCCCGAGTTTACTTAGAATAACCCTGCCAGTTGCGGTGCGGGAGAGTCGTTCACGTTGGGCTGTTTTATCGGCCTCCACGAGTTCGTCTAGGGTATTGTATATACCTAGCTCAAGTAATCGTTCAGTGTTCGCATACCTCGGGAGACCAAGGGCAGCTTTATGAGCTGTGCGAATGACGCTGTTAACTTTTTCCTTGTCAGAAAGGCGTAGATGGTAGTAAGGGAAGGAATACACGACGCGACTGATCAGGAAAGCCTTCGTCAAATGGCAGATATCAGCCTCCTTCATACCGCGGTGTCGTGTGGGTACTCGTCTGATTAGGCCACATATTTGGCGGGCTGTCGTCCGTTATCGGGCAATCGCCTCAGAATTATGGGTGTTATGTTGAATTAACATGCCCAGGACTATTATAGTCAGTACGGGCGGAACTGGGCCGTCTTCCATACTGACTCGTATAGGGGAGGTGGCGTCCCTTTCGGTGGGGTGCTTGGTTGATTTATCACGGATTACGAGAAGCTCCGATTTTGTCGGCGAGCACGCTAGACCATTCTGTCGCACAAAATTTTGTACGGTATCCGCGGCCGCTTGTAATGCTTCCGTGATTTCTCCATCGGAACCGCTATTTGTCCAGATGGTGATATCATCGGCATAGATGGAGTGTTTGATATGCGGGATCCTTTCCAGTAATAGAGGCAGGTTTCGCATGGTCGCATTGAAAAGGAAGGGGGAGAGGACCGCATCCTGAGGGGTGCCCCTTGTACCTAATTGAAATTGTCCGCTTTTAATGTCCCCAAAATGTATTTCTGCAGTGCGATCATTGAGAAAGCTTGTAATATAGCTATAAGTGCGCTTCCCGACATTCATTTGGGCTAGATTTGTGAGTATTGAAGCAAGTGACACATTGTGGAACGCTTTACTCACGTCCAGCCCTAGAATTAAATTAAATTATGGGGCTTTACGTGCCAAAACCACTTTCTGATTATGAGGCACGCCGTAGTGGAGGACTCCGGAAATTTGGACCACCTGGGGTTCTTTAACGTGCACCTAAATCTAAATACACGGGTGTTTTCGCATTTCGCCCCCATCGAAATGCGGCCGCCGTGGCCGGGATTCGATCCCGCGACCTCGTGCTCCGCAGCCTAACACCATAGCCACTGAGCAACCACGGCGGGTTGCCCTAGAATTGTACGGGTGGCTCTTATAGGGCCCGGATGTAGGATATCTTGCTGTATTTGCCACATAATGTCTTGAGTGGGCAGATTTGATCTGAAGCCTATCAACGTATGGGGCAGCAACCCATTGCTTTCAGTGTACTCGTTTAGCCTGTTAAGAATGACGTGTTCCATAACCTTCCCCAGGCAAGAGGTTAAGGAGATAGGGCGGAGATTCTCCAGCTCCAGCTTCTTGCCTGGTTTGGGTATGAAAATTACGTTTGCATGTTTCCAGCTGGTGGGTATAGTTCCCTCTTTCCAGTGGATGTTGAAAAGATTGGTGATTTCAGTAACCGACTGATCGTCTAGGTTCCGTAGCATTTTATTGGTGATGCGGTCCTCGCCAGCCGCCGCTGTTGTTTTGATGTTGTTTAGGACAGCACGTACTTCAGATTCCATAATATCGCTGTCTAGTTCCCTGTTTTCCTCTCCGGTATAAGCTACGGGTAGAGGAATATCGGTGCTTGTATTAAAGTAGCGGTTTTTTAGAGCTTCAAAAAGGGCATCATTATCTCCCGGGAAAGAGTGTATGATCCTCTGAAGGTTCTTTTGTGATGCTGTCTTAGTCTGACTGGGGTCAAGTAGGTGTTTAAGCAGGAACCAGCTGTTTTTGCACCTTAGCTGGCCATTAATGTGGTCGCGTAGCTGGTGCCAGTGTTCCTGACTGAGCTTTCGTGAGTATTTCTCGATATCCCGTTCCAGTTGCGCGATGCGTCTGCGTAGGCCACGGTTGTGTTTCTGCGCGAGCCAGCGCTTCTGCAAACTCTGCTGCGCAGACCACAGGTGGACCAGTTTAGCATCTGGAGCCGGGCCGTCCTCCTCCTGGTCTACCTCCGTGGTCGAGTTAGCTGCGTCTTTGAGAAGAGTGGATATCCATTCTTCAAGGTTTGTGATGGTTGCGGGTTCACGTCTATTGCGAACATACCGGAAAGCGTCCCGTCTAGTGTGCTTAATTTTAATCTTATTTCGCTTGTAGCCTCTTGAGGGTACCGTAATGGAAAGAATGTAATGGTCGCTACCAACGTTTAGTTCGGTATTCTCCCAGATGGCATTGTCTATGTTCCTGGTGAAGGTCAAATCAGGCGAGGTGTTTTGACTCACGCTATTGCCTATGCGGGTTGGTCTTTCAGGGTCAACAAGAAGAGTAAAACCAAGGTCTTGAGCGGTCTCCCAGAGTTTAGTGCCCTTCTTGTGACATTTTTGGTAGCCCCAGGCCGAATGGTGCGCGTTAAAATCTCCCAGCAGCACGAGTTGTGCATGCTTTGCAGCTTTATGTTTATGTTTATGCTTTATGTTTATGTTTATGTAAAGGGGGTTTATTCGGCTCGTAGAGCAGCAGCAACGAACTCAGCACCAGCAGGTAGGGCGCAGCCAGCAAACGAACTGGGTATGTGCCACGTGATGGCAACGGGGCTTTTCAGCCTGCCGGTCTTCTTCGTCACCATCACCCCCGGTATTGAAGAGCAGCCATCCTGGTGACCTAGGAAGAGGTGGGCGGATCGTAACCCTTACAAAAAAAATTGTTGAAAGGTGATTGAAATATCATTGTTCAACGTCAACAAATGACCTTGAAAGATCATTGGGGAATTGTTGAAACATCATTGAGGAAATTGTTGACAAGTGTTGATAATTGGCCCGCGACATTTTGTCGAAACAACATTGTGGCCTCTCAATTTGAAAGATCATTGGCATATCGTTGAAACTATGGTGTATTGCACTGTTGAAAGCCCATTGAAGCATTGTTGAAGATGTGTTGTTTGTCAATGTTGAAAGCCCATTGAGGTATTGTTGAAATGAGTTGTTTGTCAATGTCGAAAGCCCATTGAAGCATTGTTGAAGCTCAAAACTGAAAGCCCATTGACGTATTGTTGAAATGTGTTGTTCGTCAATATTGAAAGCCCATGGAAGAATTGTTGCAGATCTGTTGAACAGGAACACAAATTATGTTGAAAGCCCTTTATGCCCCACTGGGTATTTGGCAGTTTAAACCTGCACTTTCCTTAAAATACTGCTGAGCTATGTTGCATATAATTACCTTTGATGTCCGGGTGGCATGTTTGCTGTGAGGATAGGGATAAAATTTAAATACAGGCGTTTTGTCTCGCAGGCCTCTGTCACCCTGGGCTCAAAAGCATGCTCCTAGATTGCCTGTACTAAACCACATTGTAAAACTGCTAGCAGTACTGTTATGCCACTTTTTTCAATTGTCAGAGTGAATGGTCCTCCAAAAAATTAAGAGTGCTGAACTGATGCAGACAAAAACCATTTTTTTAGGTGAACTGTTTATTTGTAACCAAACATCTGTGTAAATGTACAACCATTTGTAGTTTGAGAACACCAGAAACTTCTTGAAAACTATTGCACAGTACAAACTTCCTGCAGCTTGACACCATAACAAAATCGAATACTGAAGATGTAGTCTGTGTGGCCCTCAAGTAAAACACATTTCCTAAAAGAAATAAACTTAAAAAAATAAATACCTAAATAAATCAATGTACAAGCAGATTGACATGACTGTAAATAAGAACACTCAAAAAAGGTACTTGCTTTCTCTATTAGGTAGCCAGTGGTACTATAACCATGGCACGATTTGCTTGAGCCCACAGCACTCAACTGAGACCTGATATGCAGGGTGGTTATCTTTTAAGTTTCATAGATATATTAAAGACTGACTGTTGGAGCTAACATAATTCTAGATACAGAGTGCCAAACATTACTTGCATGAGAAATCAAGACACCATAGTCAGCTGATTAACAAAAACTCAGTTCCTAATAAAGTTTTTACGAATTGTAGCCGGTAATTTTACAAGGTGTATGCACTTAGAATGAATTTCCAGAATGACACCAGTAACGAGACACATGCCATCAAACTGGCTGTAGAAATGCACTGCTGTAGCACTTACTTTTTTTTATCAAAACGCACTGTTATGCATTGAAGCACAAAAGTAACCAGAATGCCCATGTATTTCTCTCACATTTATGGAAAAATCTTGAAACTGGTGTAATCCTGGAAATTAATTTCAAGTGAATATGTCTTTTAACCTCACTGGCTACAATTTGCACACTGAAATATGTGCCGTGATGTTATAAGTGAATTAATAAATTTATGAGAATCAGTTTAATGTTTCCATTTCTTGTGCTAGTAATGTCCACCTCTGAATAATCCAGATCAAGAACAAGAATTATGCTACCTGGCACAGAAAACTTTAAAAAAGTCTGTAAAACTCAAAAAGGATCACTGTACAATCATTATTTGTTGGTTGGATGGTGTGTGCCAATTTCAGTAAACCTTACATGCTTTTGAAACATGGCAATCACAATAAGTGACGCTTATGGGAGCAGTTTATTACGCTGCATTGCTGTTGCATGATCCAGTTGTTTTCTGCCATGATAACGTTCCTGCGCAGGTCATTCCATATCAAGCGACTTATTCATATTAACTGCTTCAGATTTTTATATGAAAAAAAGACAGCTATTAGTGATGTGCTGGAATACAGCTAAGTTACTCCTTGTGTGAGTTCCATTTCAATTTTATTCACTGCCACAAAAAATAACGAAAGAATTCAGAAAAAAGATATGGTTTCATGCAAACATGAAAGGCACATCATTGCCATTACCAGAAATTTTTTGTTGCATTTTAAATTTAAGCCGACTTATACCTATTAATTTTTACTCATGTATTTTAGATAGCAATAAACCATTTTCACAAAGTTATGTAAAATGCAGTTTTTACTGAACTCTGACAATGGCACAGATGCACTTGCAGGTGTGCGATTCCATGCCGAATCGACCAGCGTTTTTTGACACCACACCTATAGCTGAAACATTGCCATATGTTTACTAGAGTTCAAAACTCGTTACCCACTTTTATTTATTTTTGACAGATATTCTGTGGCATTTTGGGGACAGTTTAGTTTTCCTGCTCAGCTGAGCTAGAGGACATCAATCAACATTCTTTTTCAAATGCACATCCTATTGATCGAGGACTTCAAATGGTGTGCGTGGAAATACGGTGAAGTGATGTAACTGCCAAAATAGCCATTTTTTCAAATATTTGAATACTTCAATTGCTTTTGGCACCAGCAAAAATTAGTCAAATTTCAATCCGTTATTTTTTTTCGTAAGGAAAAATTCACAGGACAGAAATTAAATACAGAATGGTAGCCCAGGTGACATAGTATAGCAGAAAAATATATGAAGCTCTGAAGGTTCAGCTGATTGCCTGTAAAAAAAACAAATTCTTATCTTTTGCAAGAAGCTTCATGTTCAAGGAAAAAACAGCTTTCGTAGTTGGCCAAAAAATATGATACATTATTGGATAGCTCTACATGTCTGCTATGCATGTGTGAAGTTAAAAAAGGCATTATTTTTAAATGCGGGAAATTCTTTTTTGAAATTTTGTCAGCACCGACTTTTCTCGAATGTGCGCACAGCTTGCCAGCTGGGAATGCAGACGACAAAGCTGGCTTCGTCTGCAACACAGATGACAGAGAAGTGGTGTTAGGGTCTGCATTTTATTGCCAAGGGACACATGCTCTAACGCAACGAGGCTTGTGTTTGGTGTGGGCCAGGTAAACCATACAGCCATTGCACATAAAATATCAATACGAGGTCTGTTAGAAAAGTATATGACCTTTGGCAGAAGAAAAAAAAAAACTGGCATAACTGGAGCGTTGGAAACCTAATCACCCTCAAAGTAGTCTCCTTGGGAATCCAGCCACTTCTCCCAGTGGTGCTGCCATCGTTAGAAGCATTCTGAGAAGGCCTCTTTCCGAATGGAGTTTAGCTCAGCTGTCGTTGCAACCATAATATCTTCTCTTGTCTGAAACCGCGCTTCTTTCAATGACCTCTTGATTTTGGGAAACAGCCAGAAGTCGCAGGTGGCCATATGAGGAGAGTAAGGCGCCTGTCGAGCTACAGTAGTCTGGTTTTTCGCCAAAAAAAGTCTGAATCAAGTGCGAGAAAAGCATTGACGTGATGGATGCACCAATTTCCTGTTGACAACTTCAGTATCTTGCGCCACACAGCATCACATAGGCCATGGAGGACATCCCTGTAGTAGTCTTCAGTGATTGTTTGACCCTGTGGTGCGTGCCCGTGGTGTACCACACTGCGGGAGTCAAAGAAAGCAGTCAGCAACACTTTGACGTTGCTGTGCACTTAGCGGTCCTTGGTTGGTGACGTGGAATGCTTCCACTGTAACGACTGGGATTTGGTTTCCGGGTCGTAAACATACACCCAAGACTTGTCACCAGTGATTATTGTGTTCATGAAGTTGGGGTCACTGTTTGTGGAATCCAGCATGTCTGTGAGACTTCAACACGAAGTTGCTTTTGCTCCACCCTGAGCAGCTTGGGAACGAATTTCGGCACAACTCTTCTTCATGGCCAAATCTTCGGTGATAATGGAATGTGGATAAAATGTGCTGATGCCCACCTCTTCCGCAATTCCTTGGATAGTCACACGACGGTCCCGCATCACCACGAGGTTCACTTCGGCAATGACCTGGTCATTTCGGCATGTTAATGGCCGACTGGAGCGTGGCTCGCTCTCCATCGATGTGTGGCCGTCCTTAAACTGGTTGTACCTCTCCTTAATCTGTGTGCTGCTCATAGCATAGTCACCGAAAGCAGTCTGAATCTTCCGAATGGTTTCCACTAGGCTGTCGCCAAGTTTCTGGCAAAATTTGATGCAGTAGCACTGCTCCAGTCGCTCCGCCATTTTCCTTGCAATAAAAAACCGACGAGAGCTCTGTGTACTACCTCATTCAAACGCTGCGTCCCAGCAATTCACGCTATTGGCAGGCAGGAAAAAATTTGTGCATGCGCACAAAGGTTCAAGGGCTGCTGATGAAAATGCGCTTGTTTCATATTCATGAGGTGTTCGCAAAAAAAGGTCAAATACTTTTCTAACAGACCTCGTACGTATTAAATACGTGAGGGAATCCTGCAGTGCTAAAAGATATGTTTCATGCAGTTTACAAAAAGAAATATCGGCTATTATGTAGACAGTAAATCCAGAAAGAGCGCTGATATTGTTCATACAAGGCATTTTAAAGGGCATGTCGCATTGCAATGCAACATAGAGGGAGCAGGACACTTTGTGCCCTGCTCCCTGGAGCCCAATGATGCAATAAAACACCTTCATAAATAAGACTGAAAACCTACATGAGTACGAACAAATTCTTGTGGTGTTGTTTGCTACCACTGTTTCAGAGACGGAACATGCTCATCTATAAGTCATATGTGCCATGTTCAGTCGGATGTGGTCAGACACCATTGGCGACCACTTTTTGCATTCATGTTAAAAAAATACAAGTTGAGACTGCAGCGCTTGACGTCACCTGCCTTCGTAATGATAAAAAAGGCAGTCAGTTTGTTGAGTAGTTCTTGTGGCTAATTATATTAACAATCTTTCCTTGCTAGATGACATGGCTTCATATATTTGTGCTATATGTGTGACCCACAAATGAACATTATAAAAAATAATTTATTGCACTTAAAGAATAATACCTTTTTGTTACTTGCCACATGCATAGCAGACATGTAGGGCTGTGTAATGATGGGTGACATACTTTTGTGCCAACCACCAAAGCTAATTTTTTACCTTCAACACGAAGCTTTTTGCAAAAAAAATTTGAACTTTTCAGTTTTTTTAACTGATCAACTGAACCTCCAAGGCTTGAAATATTTTGCAGCTATCCCAAGTCAACCAGTCTGATTTCATATTTATTTTGTGCCTTCTGTATTTCCCTACGTTAGAAGAAAATTCAAACTTTGCAAATTTTGGCAGTCACAACGCTTCAGTCTCTTGACATGAACACCATCTGAATATCTGGATCATACAATTTCCCTTTCAAAAGAAACGTGTATCAGTGCCTTCTAGCTTAGCTGGGCAAGAACAATAAATTTTTGCCAAAATTCGAAAACATTTTCCGAAGGAAAATAAATGGGGAGCAAGAGTTCGGAGCTTCAACTATATCTGTGATGGTAAAAAAAACGCTGGTCGGTTGCCCTGGAATGACTCAAGTGTATGTATGAAAGCAAATTTTCTCGAAAATTTTCTCATTGTACCTACTCAAAATCAAGCAAACTTGAAATGGTTTGCCATAATGGAACAGTTCTTGACAAAATTGGGTCGTTTAGCATGAAATGACTTAAGGTACTTAAAAAATATATCAATAAGGAAACACTATCCTTCTGGAACCATATCAAAAACTAACATAAAGATGTAGTGAACTATAACAAAGCACAGCACTTGTATTCTGGATTGAGCAATCCAATTTGGGCTTCTCAGGAGACTAGCATAATTAACATAAATAAAATTAACATAAAAATGTCAAGGCATAGAAAGGCACATTTGTACGCTCATTTGAGAAATCCAAATTGGGCCCTTCAGGAGACTAACATAAAACATAAAAATGTCGAGAGTTACAAAAGCACAACACTTGTGTTTTGGTTTGAGTTGTCCAACTTGGGCTCTTCAGAGGCTATTGGTCACATGCGAGAAGCGAGGACAGAGTTCTTTACATAGGGCATGTTGGTACCACGAAATTTGCGACACGTGAAGCCTGCGAAAACAAGCCAGAACAAGTTTTAAAAAGCAACTTCCACATGCAAAAGAATGGCATGTAATATGCCCTTGTTATAATGAAATTGATTTATGTATTTGTGTTGCTTTATTCTAACTTTCCATGGGTACAGCTTTACAGCATGACCATTTAAATTTATTCAGTGTGGCTCAGGACTGCAGGAAAAGGCAAAGAGGAACAAAACACTGT
Organism: Dermacentor andersoni; assembly: GCF_023375885.2. Taxonomy (NCBI): domain Eukaryota; kingdom Metazoa; phylum Arthropoda; class Arachnida; order Ixodida; family Ixodidae; genus Dermacentor; species Dermacentor andersoni. The sequence continues at coordinate 39,777,951 of NC_092818.1, read as the reverse complement.
AGCAAAATAACTTTATGAATATCCTCAATGTCAAAGATGTGAACTTTGCTTGCTGAGAAACAAAATGGTGAAAAAAATCCATGTCGTTCATAAATAAACCTGAACTGACAACTAAAATTATTTCTTGTAACTTTCATAATTAAAATGTGCAGCACTTCACTGTGCTTTTCCATGCTCCAAATACAATACTGTCATGTCACTACAATTGAGTGTAGCTTCATTTGAAGTTAGGTTTCCCGAGTTCACATGCAATCGGAATGTACTTCTCGCCTTACGACTTTCTACATTAAAGAAGACACTGCTTACAGCGAAGCATGTTTTCTGCCTCGACTGAATTACTGTTATAATGAGGATTCCGTGTAGTTGTGCACTAAGCTGCTTAGCATGACACATGCAGAATGTGACAGATACGAAGAAATGCTGTCTTTTAAGAGCCATATGCCATAGGACTGACTTCTTTAACCCTTTTAGGGTTCACTGCCATACATCTGTGGCTGTGGCGGAACGTTCTGAAAAAATTTGCCTTTTCAGAACAAAGTGTTGCCTAGCATCCCACTCGAGGTGCTGCAACCTTCTGAGACCTCTAGAAAATATTCTTATAGTGCTGTCGCTCCTTGGGTTTCTTCAAAACTGATTTTTCACTTAGCTCCTTGGTGTGTGTCATTGCAGTAATTTGGGAGTGTTGCCACAAGTTTTTGTAAGTTTCATTACACAAAAAAATTATGCTGCTTTATCCTGCGTAAAAAAATAAAACATGTAAAACTGCAAATACTGAAAGGGTATTGCCACTTTATTGTTATTTAAAAAAATTATTCACCAGTTTATTTTCTCGGAACGTCACCCTGAAGAACTTAAATCTGCAATAAAAAATATTAAGGATGCGCGAAAAGTGATTTTTGAGACTGAACCGAATAATGCCAGAAGCTAATCAAATATTGGAAAGCTTCTGAACAATGAAGAGCTGATATCACAATTAATGTAAGATGAGGTTCACATCCTATATTCTTAAAGTTAGCAAGTTTCTGTCATGTTATGAAGAGCTGTTTATTAAAAGCACAAATGGAGCAGCAAAAAGTTTCTTCACATGCACAGGACTCTTCAGTAAGCATAAATGATTGCTATACAGCCTCTGAAGTACAGGTACTTAAATAACATAGCCTGGTCTGCTATTCTTACAAGTTCTTACGTTTTATGTCTATACTATGTTATTGGAGGTAAAAATTTACCGTACTTCGGCTCAAATTTTATGTTTTATTTGTGTTTCGAAATATTAGAATACTCGCATTTACAAATGGTGACCATTCAAAGACTAAATTGAATAGGACACTATTCAATTCGAAAGTTTTGAGTATTTGCACACCACAAAAGATATATAACTCCTAAATTAGAGAGGCATATTTCTCCCCAAAATGTGATCCTCAACGGGCTAAACAACAGCGACAGAAAAGCCCATTCATCTTTTTGATTAATTTAAGCCCATAATCTACTTGGCAATGGTTCATAACCCTGCTAACAGGTAGGTGAAGTAAGGAAGCAGGAAACAATTATAACAATTTCAGAATGGGAGTAGTGGACATGTCCGATGGTCTGTAAGAAGCTTTATACATTAGGCCCCAAGAGCCTATTTTCAATTTATTGAAGTATATGGGGAAAAGCCACATAAATATTTTTTTCATATCTTAGAATACAAAGTGACAAAGTGCATGTTAATAAATACGAGTCATAGGTTAGGTGCTTAGAATGAGTAAGCGTCCACTGAACATAGTACAGTTGACAGTGAAGCTGGCAACTCTGTCCCTGTTGTTTCTTTGATTGAAACAATCAAAAGAAAATTGCCACACCACTCAGATTCCCTCTACTGAAAGGCTGCTGTCTCGCATCACATGGACCTCCTTCAAGATAGGAGCAACTTTGATTCGATGTGGTCTGTTAAAATTGGTGAAACTACTGCTTCACATCTCAGAACCTGGAGAGCTGTTTTGATTTCTGCAATTTGGTGAACGTGCTCCTGCTCGAGCTGAGCAGTAACCACACTTGAGCATAGCCTCTCTGCAATTCGTGTATTAGAATAACACTTTCAGGCTACTTAAACATGTCCTCCATGCCAATAGATTTGGAGTGTGCTTCACAGACAACTATTCCTTGCAATGACAGCCAAGTAGCACTGCTAATGCGCAAATGCAGCTCATTTTATCTGGTGGAGCCGCTAAAAACTTTCGGCAGTGAAGGCAGCTTTTAAATTTTAGAAGCACTTGAGTATGGCGGCATTAGGCACTTAAGATCCTAAGATCAGTCATTCCAAATGGTAGGCTATTGTAGCACACAACTGCACACACGGGCTACTTGAATGTAGTTTGTTAGCCAATGGCAAGTTGCTAACTTAAAAAAAATGTGAATGTAAAAATGCAACCGGAAAGGATATATGGTACTTGCCTATAACAGCACTGACCCTGTTGGGGTCAAGAGCCTCTTTTCCCACTTGGTGTTATTTCCAAAGCCCAAATGGCCCATGAGCTCCTCCTCTGTGAACACATGGTGAAGCAACGCCCTTGCAAACTTTCCTGGTCCACCATGGCAGGCTATGGTAAGCTGTGCCAGGATAACCTTCTCAATGTGCACTCCTCCAACCTATGTGAACCTGCATGTTTAAGTAAATGTTAGCAAAACAGTTTTAAGCCTTTCAAGCACATTCACACAACAGCCCTACTGCAAATAAATTACAAAAGTACCTGTTGCAAATCCAGAATGCTAAACTTGACTTCTTAAAGCTTCTTATGCTGTCTGGATGTCATATGTTTCAGAAAAACAATCCAGCACAAACAAGAAAAATAATAAGTAAACCAAAGTATCCAGAAGATCTAGTATTATTTAATATGGTTACCATTCTTAGGATACTTCATATTTTTGGGTGTTTGTCTCTATTTTCCCACCCATTTGTGTCAACGGGTAGCCCATGGTCTAATGGGAAGAGATTGGGCTGCTATGTTGAGGGCAGTTGGTTCACAATCAACAGTCAGAACAGCTTGGGTGACTCGGTATGTGACCTTGGGCATATGCCACTTTCTAATGAATCTCTTTCACGCTATCTTGAGCAACTGTTGCTGCTTGTGTTGGCAAGCCGCATTAGAAGCTCGAAGAGGGATATGACTGTCTATTGTTACTAAGATTATCACTACACATCAGGTTCGCTTGCTGTGCTCCAGAAGTAAAATGCGAGATTTCACTCCACTGTATGAAACGTACATAAGCTGCAAAGACAGTATGTGCCAACCACCACCTCATCAATTAAATTAATTGACTCGCAAAGCACAGGCTGCACAAGATCACGGAGTGAACTCAGAAGTTTGTGGACAGTCAGTTCATGTCCATGTCGGGGACATCTAGGGAGACTATCATTTCCTTAGTGTCCGTCATCGTGCCCTCACACATTGTATTACAATTCTGTCTGTCTCTTTGTGCCACCGTTCTAATAGTCATCACGCATCGCCACTAATTAAAATATAAGCAGACACCTATATCTACTGTTTATTAAATCTTTATGGAGAATACTTCGAGTATGAATTTTTGCAGAGATAATGAATGCTACAGCTTAAAGGAGCATTAAAGAAAAATTAATTTAATTAATTTCTGGCATATTACGTGCCAAAATGACAATCTGATATTGAGGTTCGCCCTAGTGGGCAACCCCGGATTAATTTTGACCACCTCAGGCTGCATGGTACATGGGTAGTTTTGCATTTCACCTCCATCAAAATGCAGTTTTATCCTGTGACCTCGTGCTTAGCGGCGCTGTGCCGATGCCCCTAAGCAACTACTGCACGAAAGCACAAAAGAGAAAAATTATTTTAGATGTATCTGTAAATGACTTTACTACAATTCAAGAGATTCACTCGTACCGCGGCAAGAGGCTGAGTTAAGTGTAAAAGGAGCAAGAGGAAAGATTGGTGGCAGTGCTGCCTTGAAGTCGCCACACCAGCTTGCTGTGACGTCATTTATTTTGATGTCTGTTCAGGTGCAGCAATTTTTTTTTTACAAATAAAGATGTTCATTGTATTCCAAAAAGCCAAAAACCCATAATAAAAACCGTCAGGAACTTTTACTGAACCAATACAACCCAAGTTAGTAAAAATACTTGAAATCCACGATGTGACAATGAGATGTCGGCGCGAAGATTTTGGGGCGATACTCAGAAAAATGAACTTCGAGCTTTATTTTCTCTAATAATAAACCAACTACCAAGAAGTTAACAGAATTAGATACTGAAAACGATGCTTTTTTATTCTAAATTGATTCGGGGTGTCATTAGTGCCACCTTAACACAACACAACGAATGCACTTGGCGGCGTAATAGGATAACATGCACCACTGGTTCTCATTAAGGCAGGATTGTCAGTATAGCAGAGGGCATGCACTGGCTGCTCCAGCGGGCAGCCCTGCCACCTCCCTTCAACATTCCTATTTCCGATTGTTTTGTGAGCAGTGATGCAATTTCTGTATCTTAGAGACATAATGCCAAGGAGATTCATGCCATACAGTATGTGGCGACCGGCACTGCACACCGTCCAGGTCGGCATCAATCTTTTTGGAATTTGGCCCTTGAAATGAGAAAAGCTCCATCACTACTCGTTCTTCAGCCAACTTCCTCAATGGGTGTTGCTGTTTTGGTTTGATACCGCTAACAGTGCACTGCTGTATGACATAGGTCATAATACCTCCATTCTGGTAAAACTAGAAAGATGTGCACTTATGTAGACCACTAATGTGCACAGGAAGTTCCTGAAAGCCCCTCTTATATCAGGTATATACCCTGAAGAAGGCACATTCTATGTTTAATATATTCACAAGTGACACTGAAATTCACCCCCAGTCCCGGTGCAGTTGCAAAGTCTTTCAGCTGAGTGCTTAAAGGCACCATGTCTGCTAATGAAGGTACTCTGCACCATTTGATCACTGGAGGAAATGCCTTGCAGTTGCATCAGCAATGTTGTTTTTTTCCTGCTTCCTGCAATACATTTTCACGGAATCACTGTATTTGATCATGGTGCCGCTACAGAATGGATAGCCAAAGAATTCACCTTAGCATTCCAGCTTGGGTGTCTCCCAGCTCATTTTGAATCTGAAAAAAGATGTCAGTATTAAAACGTGAAGCCACGATGCAGCAAAAGCGACAATGGACCATTAGGCTGACATAAATGGACGGATACAAATGACTAGTCATTGAATACACTAAAGTGTGGCCGCTCTTGCCAATGGCAGTGTGAGCTTGTCAAATAATTTATTTCACATTCCTCTACTTATTTTAAAAATTATTTCCACGCATCTACTGAACTGTTATGGCCACATATTAAAGGCAGCTCCTTCATATAAAACCACAGTGTTACATTCTTTTACTCCCCGTCTACCTGATGCTACTGAAGTTTTGCTTACTCTCAAAGAAAGAATTTCACGGAACTGCTCTTTCGGCAAAGCATTATTCCAAGCTTGTGGCAAAGCGTCGTCATTTAGTTCACAACGATGCGCTCCCCTTTCAATCTGTTCACTCTATAGTGCTCGGATTCAACGCAAAAATAGCTTTTCGACATAACTAGCTACTTCTGTGGTCACAAGAAACAATGCTAATTATTGATGTTAATGTTGCCGATAACGTATACATGCCGCCTCGAAACACAGTGGGTCAACAAGGCAGATATACCAGGCATCTCGTTCCTTTACTGATTTTAAAACTTCGTTAAATCAATCAGTTACTGAAGTGCGAAAAGCTGCAATTTCACGAAATTACATTATTTTGAATGTTGTAGGAGCTGCGGTGCCATGAAATCCGCCTTTCCGTGAATGCAAAGAGCGCCTACGCGAAGCCGTTTGGGTGAAGCACTCGATGGCGTCGAACGGAGAAAATGAAAAAAGAAAGTTGAATGCACGCGAACTGTTGGAAAACAAAACACACGCGGTTGGCAAGGCGTATAACTCGATGATTTCGCAGCACTCTGTGGCATCACCCCTATTTTATCTCACGTATCACATAGAATCGCATGTACACCCTTGAAATTCTTTATTATTATTGCGCGACAGCCTCCTCTGTGTTTTCCGATCGCGCGAACATCGGCCGCACGGCGTCAGATAGTGGCCTTGAAGCACCGCGGAGTCACTCGATCCTGAAGGGAACAGCGTAACATGATACACTTTCGCCGATCCCACCGCCCTAAGTTGCTACAAGCTCGCTCCCACGCCTTGTACTAGCGTGGCGCAAACGAAATATCTTCGATTACAGTACAGATCGGATGGTTTCACGTCGCATTGTTTTGCGCTCATTAATAAGGCTAACTGAATCGGTGCTCGAACACCGTATCAGAAATCATGGCGTACATAAAACATGCCCTGTTTTAACTGGCACCACATAGCTGCCTTACGTCACCACAAGCGGAGTGTAAAGTTAAACTAGGACAAAGCTCCATGTTATATACCACAAATCTAGTGCTGTACAACGAATTCTCACAACGGAAGGATAGTACTAGGAATGAAAACTAGAAGAGAGGCGCGCGGAAGACACGCACAAGCGCTGAAATCATTTCCCCGCTTCCGTTCACCGCGTCGCAATGGACGAACAAGGGGAATTCGAAACACTCACTCACCCTTGATGTCGCTGAGTCGGAGGCGATCATGGCGATCTTCGAGGCAACAAGCCCATAAAAAGCGAGCAACACGCAGGAATATTCCAAAGATGTCACAGCGAAGCACACAAAGAACGCAGAAAACGCAGGAAGCTCTCAAGCAAACAGCGTGCACGAACTCGCCGGAATGTGCGAAGCTTCAACAGCGCAAACGCGCAATCATACATGTACACTCATACAAATACACGCTTATATTATCGTAAATTGTACGATTTGATAGCAAATTTTGTAATTTCATGTTATTACTGAACAATTGTTGCGATTTACAAGTGTATGAAAGTTATTTGCTTCGCTTCTTTGATGAACTACTTTCTTTAGCGCAGTAACGCAGTGCACCGGCCGGAGCTAATGGCATGCGCGGGAGAAGGCGCCAAATTCAAACGTCGCAAACGCCGTGCTAATTTGTGCGCGCACAGTTTTCGTCGTTTGGATTAAAAAAGAAAGTAATGCGTGCCGCAACCATGCGACCTGAACTATTGACCAGAAAAGTACAGAAACGTCGCTGTTTGTGCTTCTTATTTCGACGTCATGGCAAACTGCAGGCGGTCTGTCGTCCCATTCTTTAAACATTTGTGCATGCGCTTCTGCGATGTGCGATTTGTCACCGAGAACGTATAGCAGCGCAGATTGTGCTTGGTGGCCGAGCAGATTCCCAACACATTTGCCAGCATCCCGTCTAGGTCACAGAAAATAATTTGGCCTCCATGTGAAATATGAGCACCATGTTGTACATATCGGCCAAGCTTTTCGTTTCGTTCTGTAGCGCGCTACGGGTAACATCTAAGTGAAACGCACTCTGTAAAAACGGTGTTCACTCCTTTCTCCGCCGCACCCGCCGTGGTGGCATAGTGGCTGAGGTGTTGCGCTACTAACCTGAGTGCTTGGGATCTAATGCCGGCCGCGGCGGCTGCATTTCGATGGGGCTGAAATGCAAAAACGCCCGTGTACTGTGCGTTTGGTGCAGGTTAAAGGACCCCAGATGTTCAAAATAATTATGGAGTTCCTTACTACGGTGCGGCTCATAATCAAAGCGTGGTTTTAGCACGTCAAACCCCAGACTTGAGTTTTGTTAACGTTCTCCCCCACCTTGACCATATTTAACATGGAGGCATGCAATGCCGTTTCCTAACACACAGCCAGGGCACTGGCGCCTTATAATGGACGCTGATGGAAATGCAGGATGCGTCCAATCATCGGTTCTTTGTCACTGCTTGTAGAGACGTTTGTCTTCTCAAACTGCATATATATATATATATATATATATATATATATATATATATATATATATATATATATATATATATATATATATATATATATATATATATATATATATGGGGTGTTTCTGCTAACTTTAGGCCGAGTGTAAACTCTATGCCTTCTATGAAGACGCGACTAAATGCATGTTGCTCCCTTTGGTACGTAGCGTGTCGCGCTATTTCTGTATTTTGCTTAATTAGCTAATTAGTCAAGGATAATTAACCAACTTCTGAAGCAAGGAAGTTAAGAAAGAAATTCCAATTAGAAAGTTGCAGAGCTGTTGGCAACACGTCCGCATAAACAGTTTCTGTCTTTCTATCTGTTAAGTATTCGTGTTTTTCAGCTTACTGCGGATGCTCGCGAAATACAAAAAGCACCACGTGACATGCCCGCCTGCGAGTCGTGATTGCACTGCTGCTAAGCCTTCTGCGCACAAACGAAAACATACCATTTAACCAGTGTGAACACCCGTCTGCTTATCGCCATCATGAACCGCAGCGACGGAAGCATGTCGCTGGCGTCAATACCACAGCCAACGCCTTCGTCACTGCCCTGTCGCCTTTTCAGCGGCAACACACCCTGCTCGATGGTATGCTCGGTTGGGAGCGCTGCAAGCACGGCGCGCAAGCGGGTATGTAAAGTGATATATTTTTTATTTCGCGGGCATCCGCAGTAAGCTGAAAAACACTAACACTTAATAGATAGAAAGTTAGAAATTGCCTAATCTAACGTCTTACAAAGTGCTCTAGAACTTTGTAATTGCAATTTTTCGCCTAACTTTGTTCCTTCAGAATGGCTAATTTTCTTGACTAATTAACTACTTAGGAAAATACAAGAATAGCGTGACGCATACAAGAGTGAGCAACATGCATTTGGTCGCATCGTCTTTTGGTGCATCGGCATATTTTTAAACTCTGAGTAAAGTTAGCTGAAACACGTGTATATACGTCTATGGTTCAAGTAACGTGGAACAACACCCTGTATATATGCAATGGTGATCAAGTGATCAGTAAAGCAACATATATGTGCAAAAGACGCACACATACATATGTGCGTGTTTTTCACATATACTTCGAAACTCAAAATGCTCGTGACTCAATTTTATTCAACAATAAGTTAACAGCATTTAGTCAACGACTTTATTGTTGGAAACTACTCAACAATGGTTCAATACTCATTATTCAACAATATGTCAAGAGAACTTAGTCAATGACTTTATTGTTGGAAACTACTCAACATTGGCTCAATAATACTCAATACTATTCAACAATATATCAACAGAATTTAGTCAACGGCTTTATTGTTGGAAACTACTCAACAATGGCTCAATAATACTCAATGCTATTCAACAATAAATCAAGAAAATTTAGTCAACGACTTTATTGTTGAAAACTACTCAACAATGGCTCAATATTACTCAATAGTATTTAACAATATACCAACAGAATTTAGTCAACGACTTTTTTGTTGTGAATTGCCCAACAACTTTACTGTTGAATATTACTCTGTGGTTTCAATAAGTGTTGAGGTATTGTTGAAAGGCTATTGAGTCCACAATTCGTCAACAATATGCCAACAACATTTCAACAGTCATTTTCATAAGGGAATACTGCTTCAGCCGGTCACTGTGCACAGTCTCTCGCCCCTGACGACGCAGATCGGGAGATGGCGATACGGGTTCGACCACAGAGTTCACTGGTGATGTTTGTGCAACCATACGGTAGGGCTCGTGGTACTTCGGGAGGAGGTTAGACGAAAGGCCATGAGCAGCAACAGGCGGGACCCAAAGCCACACGAGTGAGCCGACGGGGAAGGGATGAGGGGGAGGATTGAGGTCATGGCGTTCTTTTTGGCGGCACTGTTGAGCAGACGTCAATGAACGGGCCAGTTGGCGGCATTTCTCGGCGTGCTGAACAACCGTAGAAACAGGTGAGCATTCAGCAGGGTCCGGCCGGTACGGGAGAACCGTATCAAAGGTGCTGGAGGGATGGCGGCCATAAAGCAGAAAAAATGGTGATAATCCGGTAGTGGCTTGAGAGGCAGTGTTATATGCGTAAGTGAGGAACGGAAGTACAAGGTCCCAGTTGGAGTGGTCAGATGCAACACACATTGATAGCATGTCACCAAGAGTTCTGTTGAATCATTCTGTTAAGCCATTGGTCTGTGGATGATAAGCAGTAGTAGTGCGGTCAATAATTTGGCATTCAGATAGGAGTGACTGCGGGACATCTGAGAGGAATACGCGGCCCCGATCGCTCAACAGTTCACGAGGTGCGCCATGGCGGAGAAGTAAGTTGTTTACAATGAACGAGGCGATGTCTTTTGCTGATGCGGCAGGCAAAGTGGCGGTTTTAGCACACCGTGTCAAATGATCTACGGCGACAATAATCCATCGGTTGCCAGCGCCAGTAGATGGAAGAGGCCCATATATATCAATGCCGACATGGTCAAATGGGTGAGCTGGGCAGGGAAGTGGTTGGAGACGTGCGGTGGAGAGATGCGGGACACATTTGCGTCGCTAGTAGGCAATGCAGGAGCGTGCGTATTTGTGGACGAAGGTGTACATCCCTCGCCAATATTATTGTAGGCGAAGCCGTGTGTAAATTTTTGACACTCCGCCGTGACCACACTGGGGGTCAGAATGAAAAGCGGAGCAGAACTCTTGTCGTAGGTGGCGAGGCACTACTAATAGCCATTTGCGGCCCTCATTGTGGTAGTTGCGGCGGTATAAAAGTCCGTTCCGGATAGTGAAATGCTGCGCCTGTCGGCGTAGCGCTCGAGGTGCCGAAGTTGTCGGAGGATTTGACAAAAAGTCGAACATCATGACGACCCATGGATCTTTTTGTTGCTCCGATGCCATGTCCAGGATGTCAAGGGGTGAGATGTCATGTCTGTTAATAGAAGTGATGCTGTCTGAAGTAATTGGGGGAAGCGAGAGGGCATCGGCGTCGGCGTGTTGGCGTCCAGAGCGATAGACGACATGGACATCATAGTCCTGGATTCGGAGGGCCCACGGAGTGAGGCGGCCCGACGGATCTTTAAGGGTGGACAACCAGCAAAGAGCGTGATCATCTGTCACAACGTAAAAGCGTCGACCGTAGAGATATGGACGAAATTTTTGAAGAGCCCATACGATAGCCAGGCACTCTTTTTCTGTGACTGAGTAATTGGCCTCATCTTTCGTGAGGGCACGACTAGCATAAAGGACTACGTATTCGGCATTAGTGTTCTTGCGTTGTGCGAGCACGGCACCAAAGCCGACACTACTGGCGTCAGTGTGAAGTTCTGTAGGTGCGCTTGGATCAAAATGGCGCAAGACTGGCGGAGACGTGAGGAGGTGACGAAGAGTCGTAAAGGCATCATCAGAGGCTTCCGACCAAGCAGAAAGTTCATTGTCGCCTTGAAGAAGTTGGTTAATTGGTGGGATTACTGCAGCGAAATTGCGAACGAAACGTCGAAAATAGGAGTATAGGCCTATGAAGCTGCGCAGTGCTTTCAAGTTAGTGGGCTTCGGAAATTCGGATACGGCGCGAAGTTTATCAGGATCAGGAAGAATGCCTTCTTTGGAGAAAACGTGGCGTAATATAGTCAGTTTTTGAGCTGCAAATCGGCACTTTTTTTAAGTTAAGCTGGAGACCAGCATTCCGGAGGCAGGTTAAAACTTGATGTAAACGCCGAAGATGGGTCGGAAAATCAGGAGAAGAGACGACAACGTCGCCGAGGTAGCAGAGGCAAGTATGCCACTTCAGGCCGCGTAGGATGCCGTCCGTCATGCGTTCGAAGGTGGCGGGCGCATTGCACAGACCGAACGGCATTGCAGTGAATTCATACAAGCCGTCTGGTGTTACAAACGCGGTTTTCGAACAGTCAGCGTCAGCCATGGGCACCTGCAAGTAGCCAGAGCGGAGATCTAAGGAGGAAAAAAACTACGCTCCTTGCAAACAGTCAAGTGCGTCGTCAATACATGGAAACGGGTATACATCCTTTCGGGTAATCTTGTTAAGCCTTCGATAATCGACGCAAAATCGTATGGTGTCGTCTTTCTTTTTAACTAGGAGGACTGGTGATGTCCAAGGACTACTAGAAGGCTGGATGACACCGCGATTGAGAATATCCTTCACCTGGCCATTGATAACGCGTCTTTCAGTCGCCGATACTCGGTAGGGACGCTGTCGAATTGGTGCATGGCTCCCGGTGTCGATAGTGTGCGAAATAGTCGTTATGCGGCCGAGTCATGCTACTTGGCAGTCAAAAGACGAAGAGAAGCCTTGGAGCAAGCGAAGAAGTTCGTCGCGCTGCGTCGTCGTAAGGTCACTGGCAATAGCTGGCGTAAACGAACGCGGCAGTGACTGCGGAGGCGATGCCTCGAGAGCAGCAAGATAACTGGAGTCGTCCATCGTGTCAAATATTGAAGATGAGGTCAGTGGCTCTGCTCTGCCAAGGCTTTCACGGCGGCGTAAAGTAATTGGTTCAGCCGATGGGTTGGAGACGCACATGAGAGAGGCGCCAGCTTTGTACTCGAAGACGGTGAACGGCAGTGGTAGTGAACGGCGGCGAACTAAAAGTTCAGACGGAGCGAATAGTACTGTGCCGTCGTCTACAGATTCGCAAGAGATACTGGCAAGAATGGAAGACCACGCAGGTATAACGGTGTCCTCCGAAACAGCGATTTTGCGACAATGGACTTATGGGCAGTGATAATATCGGTCGAAAACTGAAACAGCTCGATTTCAGCGCGGGCGCAGTCAATGATCGCATGATGTGTGGAAAGAAAGTCCCAACCTAATATGGCGGCGTGTGAACACGATGGCAACACGATGAATTCTATGATATAGATGACCTCCTGAATTACGACACGAGCAGTGCAGGCGCCGGATGGCTCGACGTTCTGCGCGTTGGCAGTTCGAAGAGACAGTCCAGAAAACGGCGTCGTCACTTTTCTGATCTTGCGGCAAATACGGGCATCTATCGCTGAAATTGCAGCGCCGGTGTCGACAAGTGCTAGCGTCAATGTTCCTTCGATTGCGACTTCAATAACATTCTTCGGAGAGGTGTGAGGCCTTATACATTTCGCTGGTGCCGCAGTTCTCGCCTCCTGAACTGGGATATTTTGTTTTCCTGGCGCAAAGGGCTCCGCCGCCGGTGCATGGGGGAAAGCGAGCGGCGGTGAGGAGAAGGTGAATGGCGAGCGGCAGAGAATGCGGTGTCGACGGCAGAAGGAGATTCACAGGCGTCCGAATAGTTGCGGCGTTGTTGGAAACGTGGCGCATACGGACGCACATTGTTCGGGATGTTCGGTGTAAGCAGGCGACACTGACGTGCCACGTGTCCAGCACGGCCACAATAAACACAAATCGGACGGTTGTCTGCCGTGCGCCAATGGTCTTGAGGTCGTTCATAGTTCACCAGTGGACGTACTGGAGGGGATACGGGTGGATGCAAAGGTGGGCGAAGGGGGCCGTAGGTCTGTGGCGCAGGCGTCATCGCGACTTCGGCGTACGTCAGGGGAGCGGCCGTCGGAGCCTGTTGAAGAGAAGGCGAAATGTGGTCGGCTACCTGCTCCTTGGTGATAGATTGCAGAGCAGGCGCCAACGGAGTACTCGGCTGGCCGTGTGCATGTGGAATCAAGGAAAGCTGACGAGCCACCTCTTCACGGACGAACTCCTTGATCTGTAGCAGCACCGAAGTGCTATTCGGGGCAGCAGCCAAGCTCGACATTGAAGTGGCCTGAGGTGTAGATTGGCGGGTGGCTACGCATTGTTTGCGCAGTTCGTCAAAGCTTTGACATAGACTGACGAGTACAAAGACTGTCGAGGGATTTTTATCCAACAGCATCTGGAAGGCGTCGTCTTCAATGCCTTTTAAGACATGGCGGATCTTCTAGGCATCAGGCATTGCGACGTCAACGCGATTGCAGAGGTCGACAACATCTTCTATATAGCTCGTAAATGTCTCCCCGCACTGTTGTGCACGGCCACGCAAACGTTGCTCGGCGCGAAGCTTGCGAACCACGGGGCGCCCGAATACCTCTGTCACGTTAGTCTTGAAGGCCTTCCACGTCGTCAGATCACGTTCGTGGTTGCGGTGCCATACGCTGGCGACACCGCTCAAATAAAACGACACGTAATTCAGATTTTTGGAGTCGTCCCAGTGGTTGTGGATGCTCACCCGGTCGTAGTCAGCGAACCAGTCTTCGACGTCATGGTCTTCTGTACCACTGAAGGTGGGTGGGTCGCGTTGCCGCAACGGGCCGGGGCAGACCACGGTAGTCACCGGGGCAGCTGGTTGTGGTTGTTGTGGTGCTTCTTCCGGCATTATGAAGACGGGCTGCAGTGTCCGATTACGAAGTTCCAAAATTCTGGTTGTACCCAGGCCCTCCACCAATTGCAAAGGGGGTTTATTCGGCTCATAGAGCAGCAGCGACAAACTCAGCACCAGCACGTAGGGCGCAGCCAGCGAACGAACTGGGTACGTGCCACCCGATGGCAACGGGGCTTTTCAGCCTGCCGATCTTCTTCGGCACAATATATATATATATATATATATATATATATATATATATATATATATATATGTACACACTCTGAGCCACTCCCCGACGAGCGCGCACGAAACAGAAGCAGCAGCAGCAGCGCAAAAGTCGAAACCTTGCTTGATAGCCTTTTCATCCGTCTGACTGACCCGCAGCCACAGCTGTCAGTGACGGTGCGTTGAAGCAGCGGTAAATGTCGTAGAGCTAAACCTGACAGAAGCAAAAAAGGCTGCCGAAACGAAAACCAGAGTTCGCTTGTGAAAACAGCGCATCCTTAAAAAAAAGAAAAAAAAAACCCTGCGTATTCTTGCTTTTCTTGGCTCGTCATCGTCGTGCTCAGAGCGAATTGAAACCCAGAAATCAGCGGCATTAATGGTACGCCATTGCTGGTCGAGAAAGCGGAGGGAAAGCTTCGCACGACCAACAGTTGAAACCGCGCAGAACACGCGCGCCGGGCATGCCGCTGATGCCGCCGCCAAGGTCGATGCAAATAGGTCGCGAAGCTTCGGGCGAAAAGCGGTTGAGTACAGATTGTCACCGACATCAGCAAGGGGGGTTATGGGAGCAGCGATTGAAGCGCGACAATGTTTGGAGGGAACAAACATTGGGAAAGAAAAAAGCGTTTTTTTTTTTTATTCAAGCGAGACACAGTTAGATTCATGCGACGAGAATAAAATTTCTGGTCGCTTTTATATATTCGTGACGAGTTAAGAAAACACAAGTTTATTCCATTTTATTATTATCAATAAATGCATTTATTTTCGGCGTCCATCCTTAGAGGGGGCGTTGACGCCACTATCACTCGCAATGCAATGCACGTCTTGAAATGGGCAGAAAGGCGCACTCGTAAAGTTCACCTGTTGAAATACGCCCCCCTCACAGTTTGTGCTTTCTTGCTTGTCGAAGTTTGTTTGAATTTGGTGACGCGCGTAGCTTCATCGCTTCTCAATCTGTTCAGTCAAAAGTAGTGTGTTGCGACCGCCAGATAATTGTGTAGTTGTTTCCGTGCGACTGCGTGGCCGACGGGCTTCGCGTCCGACGATAGGATCAGCACTCTTCACCTAAGGCTTTCGTCGGCTTCCAAAGAAAGTATGTTCTGTGCAGGGGTGCGATTTCGACAACGGTACTGATGGCTTTTCCTGCATCGCTTTCCGCGCTGAAAGCTCGAAACGCCCATCAAGTCGAATGGCGCGGCATTTGAATATATCGCTCCAAAAGCTGGCCAACAAAACGAATTTCGCGCCTTCGAAAGCAAATTACGTCACTGCTGCTTTTAACAGACATGGCGTCACATTATTTTTTTCTTCCGCCGGAAGTGTTCCCACCACCTACAGATGGCGCTGAGCCCCATGAACCGCGGATGGCCTGCCATGTTTTAAACGTGTGGGCTCCTATGGAAGCTTCGCTACCAGGTATATTTACCTTGCCGCCGCTTCGTCCGTCCAATCAGAAGCTACTTTAGCTGACGGCGCGCCCCGCAATTCCCTGCGATTGCTCGTTTTGGCGCTCAGTTAGTTCCTATATGCTCCTTATGCTAGGGTCGTACGTACGCGGCCGTCCGTCGCGCTCCTACGAGTACTCGCACTTCCCGAGCTCCGCGGTTCCCGCCAGCTTACGAACTTTGACATCCGGCAGTAGTACCTTTTGAGATGGCGGGGGCAGTGTGTTTAGCCATCTGGGAAACAAGCGAGCGTAAAAAGCTCGTGCTGCCGACAGGAGCCCATGCAGAAATTCTGGCGGCTTTGGCGCCATTTGTGCCCGTCAGCGAGAACACACTGGTGAGTACCTTGAATACCTTGACAGCTTTGCATTTGGGTTGGATGGTTAACATAGTGTCACTTCCGTAAGTAGTTATGCATGGTTGGAAAATTACAAGCAACGCGGACCGCTACAGAGGGACTCATGACTAGACAAGTGCTTTTTGTACCCCTTTCTCTATGCATGTGCGCGCGCTTTTTCTCGCTGCTTGTAACTTCCCAAGCATGAATGCATGCCAACTCACAACCTTGGGTGCTTTTGGTACAACTATTATGGATTGAAAAAAGGAAGGCTCCCGTCCTTCCGATGTGTGTTTCTTTGTCTTAGTCTCCTTTTCGCGCTACAAGATACTTGTGACAATCGCTGCACTGACCCACTAGTTGAAACAAAGAACATGCACATCCTTCTCCTTGTGAGATTTGTCCGCACGTGGTATATTTACATGCGTGAGAGTAACTAATTTGCGGAACATGACAAAAATTTAATGCTACCAAGAATCGGCACGTGCTTCAGCGCAATACAGGGTGTTTCACTTAACCCATTAATGACCAACGTGACCATATGGTCACGTTAGTCTGCACAGTGGATTTCAAATAATTAAGATTAACAAAACTGCACCAAAATGCCTTTGACATTCCGATTGACAGATTAGAGTCCCCTTTATGGATACCAAGTGTCAGCAGCTGTCAGTCGTTTTCTGGGATCCCCTCGCAAAGTCGGGAATAAGGGTTTCTCTGCGAGTAGCGTCGCGATGCATCCCTCCAAGGATTAAGTGTTTTGTTTTTTTCACTACTTCTTTAAGCAATAGTCGTATATCGTTACCTCCATATTGCTCTTTGAATATGTGACCTTCAATGAACATTTGTGAAAGAATTATGTTTGATTTATCAATGAACGAGTACGTTATCTTGTGCTTTGCCATATGGTCACGCTGGGCCTTTAGGATACCCAAATTTTTATTTTTTTTAAACTGCATTCTCATCTCTTGCATGGCTGCTGGCGCGTTCCCGCAGAGGTTATTTGTTATTTTATTGTCTGGATAGGTAGATGTTGGAAGAAATAGTGAAGATACTCGAAGAGAAAGATGACGATGTGTGAGTGATTTATATCGAGCTGCCAGAGGCTAGCACCTATTCGGATGAACACTCGGCCGATGAAGACTCAGACGGGCTCATTGACAATCTAAGCGGGTGACAGCTACGAGCCGGCGCTGAAACTATTTTCTCTGACGGACGCCTCATTGGTGGATGCGAGTGTCACCACAACGACCCCGGTGGGCAAAGTGACGGAACATCAGAGGTTTCTTCTGCTATAGTTGATGCTGCCATTCCTGCGAAATTATCCACTGCTTCTAAGTGGACGAAGGGTGATCTCCAGAACAGCCTTGGCATATTTCCCGACCAAACATTGCTGCGCACAGGGACTTTTCACCTGTTGAGTTGTTCGAACTCTTTTTTGACGAAGCCATCGTGGAGCTGCTAGTCGAACAAACAAGAAACGTTATTTTGAATATGCCTGATACAAAGGTTACCAAAGAATAATTGAACAGTCGGCAAGGTTATGCCGATAAATTTTCTTGGAGTACTTCTTTTTCCAGCTATAACCGCTTGCCAGATAAAAAGCGCTATTGGGACAGCGGCACGGATATGTGCAACAGGATGGCCTAGAATGCTATGCGAAGAAATCGCTTCATACAGATAATGTTATTCCTGCACGGAGCGAAATGCAAGCCTAACAAGTTGGCAATGTTGCGTCCATTGACAGCACTATTGAAAACAAGGTTTCTGGAGCACTTTCAACCTGTGCGTCACCTGAGCTATGACGAAAGTATGATTGAGTATTATGGTCGTCATGACTGGAAACAGTTCATACGCAGAAAGCATATCCGCTTCAGGCATAAAGTATGGCGCCTAAATGCCAAGAACGGGTACCTTGTAAACTTCAAAGTGTATCAAGGCAAGCAGGGATCTCGGAACATCTAAAAAATATGAAAAGGACTTCAGAAAAGCAGTGGCGCCACTTCAAATGGTGGATGAACTTGCAGCAGAGATGCACAACCTTTCTTTCTTTTTCTATTTTGATAATTTATTCACAAGCATGCAGCTACTCAGGCATCTCAAGGCACAGGGCTACGAAGGCGCGGGCACAGTGAAGCCGAACCGTGTTCCCAAAGAATGCCCTATCGCTGGACCAGAACTAGTCAAGCGCCAACCTAGCGGGCACGAAGAGCCCGTGCTGAACGACAATGGGATAATTGTTGTCCGCTGGATGGACAATTCTGTAGTAACGATCGTAAGCACCATTCACGGCGTAGAGCCAATGTAATCTGCAGACAGGTGCTCTCGTGTTCAGAAGAAGCGAATCAAGGTGGCCCGCCCAAACACTGTTGCTCAGTACAAGATTTATGGGAGGTACGGACCAGATGGATGCAAATGTAGGCGCCTACAGGTTTGCAATCCGTGGCAAAAAGTGGTGGTGGCCGAGTTTCACTTGACTTTGTGATGTATCTATCAGCAACACTTGGGCGCTAATTCGTAGTACAGGGTTGAACGCCACGCAGGTGGAATTCCGCAGGCAAATTGCACAAAGCTTCCTGATGCGATGGGACAATAAGCGTAGAGGACCTGGTCAACGCAGAATCTCAAAGACTGGTGACGTCCTGACTGGTACAGGGTATGACCAAGTGGCCCACTTTGTTGCACCAATACCTAATGGCAAGAGGTGGAGGTGTGCATGAGATAATTGCAACAATGCGGTGCACCCAAAACGCGCAAAGTATGACGTCGGCATGTGTATTCCAAGATTGAAACCATATCACAATAAATAAGTGCTCGACTATTCGCTATGTATGTTTTTTGCGACGTTTCATGGCTTGAAATAAATGTTTTTCACTTCGCGTATTTTGCTGTAGCGTAAGGGCCCAGTGTGACTATATGGTCACGGGCTATATTTCAAAAACTAATTAGGCTAGAGTAATAATTTTTTGCATGTGGTTTATTAGTATAAAGGTAAGTTAATATATTTTATTTATTTCAAGATAGCAAGAAAAAAAGAAACCGGTCCCTAATGGGTTAATTTGAGACATACACATGCTACGTACCTCGGCAGAACCAAAGTTGTTTGCCGTCGCTTGGAGATATCAACACGTGTACTTATCTTTAACGGGCGACCATGTTTCGCCGCCTAACAAATGTTATCGCACAGCGCGGGACGCGCCTGCATGCATTCAAAGTTTCTGGAAAGTTACCGATGCTTCTATCAGGCTGTCTGTTGTCGCCGAACCTTGTGTTATCAGATTTTATCGCGTGACGCAAATGGTGTGGAACTTTGTGGAAGGCACGCGAGTCAAAACGATTAGTCTGGAACATTCAACGACTGCTGTATAAAAGCCGACGCGCTTGACCAGCTGATCAGATTTTGGACGATCGCCGACTGTGTTCGCTGCTATAGTTGTGCTATAAGTGTAGCCTGTTTTGTGGGCACGTGTTCGCCCAATAAAAGCTAGTTTTGTCTTTCACAGTTACTGTGTTCTTTAACGTCACTACCATGTGACATCTGGTGGAGGTGCTTGTGCGTTCATGTACCGAACGCCCCCACAAAGCCGCGATCCAAGCCCGAAGCCTGAGGACGAAACCAACATCGCCCAAGACCAGCGTGCTAGCCCCAGACTGCAAGGACTGCCCCCACAGCACGGACTTCTACCTGAGTCGACAAAGAAGATCGTGGTCAAAACAACCCCAATGGCTGCCCCAGCGTCCCCCGTGATCCTACAACAACCTCGGGACCCACCGACCTTCCATGGAGCAGCGACTAAAGACCCAGAATCCTGGCTGGAGACCCACGAGCAAATCGCGACATTTAACAGCTGGGACTCCTACGACAAGCTGCGGCATGTATACTTTGCCTTAGAAGATGCCGCCAGAACGTGGTTTGAGAACCGCGAGTCGACCTTGACGACATGGGACCTCTTCCGTAGTGGCTTCCTGCGCATCTTTACGAGCGTCGTGCGCAAGGAAAGGGCCGAAGCCGTGCTCGGCGCCCGAGTGCAGCTACCTAACGGGAAAGTTTCCATCTTCACGGAAGAAATGAACCGTCTGTTCCGCCACGCCGACCCGGATATGCCCGAGGAGAAGAACGTCCGCCTTATCATGCGTGGTGTGAAGGAAGAACTTTTCGGCGCAATGATACGAAGCCCACCGAAGACCGTAGAAGAGTTCCTTCGCGAGGCCACCAGCATCGAGAAGACACTCGAAATGCGGAACCGGCAATTCAACCGCCGTACAAGCTCTACCCACTACGCAGGAATTCAATCACTGGCCACGGACGATCTGCGCGAGACCATCAGGGCCATTGTGCGCGAAGAACTGCGCAAGGTCTTGCCTTCGTCGCAGCCTCAAGTGGCCTCGATCGCCGACATCGTGAAACAAGAGGTGCACCGATCGCTTGGAGTTCCTGAAGTGCAACCAGAATCACCACAGCCCCAGCCGGAAGCGATGACCTACGCCGCCGACGCTAGCCGTCAAGGCACCCCTCCGCGACCACGCCAGGGCCCTGTAACGCCGCAATTCCGTCGTCCGCCGCCGCCGCCCACAGCACGCCCACCCGTTGCCAACCGCACCTACGCGAGAAAGACGGACATTTGGCGAGCCCCCGACCACCGCCCACTCTGCTATCACTGCGGAGAAGCCGGCCATGTGTACCGCCGATGCCCATACAGGGATTTGGGACTGAGAGGGTTCGCCCTCAACGAGCCGCGTCCACAGCTTGGTGAGCGCCCACGTGACATCGCCGATTACCTCGCCGCTACTCAGTGGAGCCCTCGACGACCGTCCCATTCGCCGTCACCAGGCCGCTACCTGTCGCCGCAGCGCCGACCATACACCGGCCTAGCCCGGGGCCGCTCTACGAGCCCAAATCCGGAAAACTAAAAGCAGCAACCGATGGAGGTTGTGGTTGCTGTTCGTCGAACTGAATAAGATCCTCGCCGCCGACGAAGACGGCGAAGAAACCATCTCGACGACATAATAACGACCCGCCGCCGCCCCGACGAAGTCAGGAAACCAAGACTACACCGACGAAAGACGACTTGACGGCGCGACTTTCTAGCTTCAGTTCAACACGACGCAGCCGTAATCCGACGCCAAGACCTAACTGCAACGCCAGACAAAGAACCACCGAACCTCGACGTGCTTCTCGATGGCCACGCAGTTACCGCCTTACTTAACACAGGTGCTGATTACTCCTTCATGAGTGGACTCATCGCCGCCCAGTTGAAGAAGGTTAAGACTGCATGGGAAGGCCCTCAAATTCGCATCGCTGGAGGACACCTGATTCGCAATATATTATTTCCCACCTTATCTAACCCATGTCGCGGATATATGGTTCCAAGGATCTGCCAGCGTTGCGGCGAGCCGTTACTACAGGAAATAATGAAGCAAAAGGAAAAGTTAAACGCTACTGGTGTTTTCTCCTGCCGCAACTCGTTCCATGAGCACACAGACTAGCTCACTATGAACCGAGTCCCTTTCCGGGCCCCTGGATCAGTCTAAACGAAGAAGGTTGAACTAACGAAGCAACAGCGATGCGCGTGGTGGTTGAATAGATGGTGACATAAACATTGTGTTGGGTATTTTAAATAAAATAAAATATTCTAATTAAAACAATAAACTACGACCTGCCTGCTGCAATGGATGGTGACAACTGAATTCACATTGAGTTAATCACGCGGGCACGGAATCGATGAAAAAACTGGCCTCCACACCCCAGGAGTTGCCGATGACTACAGCTCTCCAAAAGCAGTGAGAAACATGACAACCATTCCACTCTGTGAAGATGGAACGGCAGTGAAAGCTGACGAGAATGAAATCTCTCAAACGAACAGCAAAGTGTTTACCTCCGGAGGGAGTCGGCCTGAAGATAGTGGAATTCCGGACCGACCAGCGGCGGAGGTGAAGCAGGTGTTAAGCACTGCCTACACGTGGGCCGTTCCCGAAGATAGTGCAACACCGGATCGACCCGCCGCGGAAGTGAATCAGGAATTAAGAACTCCCCATACGTGAGCCGATCCTGAAGATAGTGCAACACCGGACGGATCCTCGGTGGAGGTGAAGCAGGCGTTAAGCACCCCCATACGTGGCTCTATCCCAAAGGTAGTGAAATACCGGGCCGACCTCCGCTGGAGGTGAAGCTGGCTTTAAGCTCTCTCCATACGAGGCTCCATCCCGAAGGCAAGTGCAATGCCGGGCCGAGCCCCGGGCGGAGGTGAAGCACGCATCAAGAACTCCCCCTATGTGGGCCGATCCCGAAGATAGTGCAACATCGGGCTGACCCCCGGCGGAGGTGAAGCAGGCGTTAAGCCTGTTTCACCTGTCTAAGCCTGTCTGCAGCTTTCGTCAGTAAACTGCCTATTGTTGAGTGAGTGTATTATGAGGCGGGAGATATCTGATCCCCGTCCCTCTATGGTAATTTTGTATGTCAGAGTACGTTGGGATCACTGTCATGAACTCCTCAGGATCTCTGTTTAGGTTCGATCAATTTGTATGCTCGCGAGCGATCCTATCAACCCTTTGGTTGCCCTCAATCTCATCATCATCATCATCATCAGCCTGGTTACGCCCACTGCAGGGCAAAGGCCTCTCCCATACTTCTCCAACAACCCCGGTCATGTACTAATTGCGGCCATGCCGTCCCTGCAAACTTCTTAATCTCATCCGCCCACCTAACTTTCTGCCGCCCCCTGCTACGCTTCCCTTCCCTTGGGATCCAGTCCGTAACCCTTAATGACCATCGGTTATCTTCCCTCCTCATTACATGTCCTGCCCATGCCCATTTCTTTTTCTTGATTTCAACTAAGATGTCATTAACTCGCGTTTGTTCCCTCACCCAATCTGCTCTTTTCTTATCCCTTAACGTTACACCTATCATTCTTCTTTCCATAGCTCGTTGCGTCGTCCTCAATTTGAGTAGAACCCTTTTCGTAAGCCTCCAGGTTTCTGCCCCGTAGGTGAGTACTGGTAAGACACAGCTATTATACACTTTTCTCTTGAGGGATAATGGCAACCTGCTGTTCATGATCTGAGAATGCCTGCCAAACGCACCCCAGCCCATTTTTATTCTTCTGATTATTTCCGTCTCATGATCCGGATCCGCCGTCACTACCTGCCCTAAGTAGATGTATTCCCTTACGACTTCCAGTGCCTCGCTGCCTATTGTAAATTGCTGTTCTCTTCCGAGACTGTTAAACATTACTTTAGTTTTCTGCAGATTAATTTTTAGACCCACTCTTCTGCTTTGCCTCTCCAGGTCAGTGAGCATGCATTGCAATTGGTCCCCTGAGTTACTAAGCAAGGCAATATCATCAGCGAATCGCAAGTTACTAAGGTATTCTCCATTAATTTTTATCCCCAATTCTTCCCAATCCAGGTCTCTGAATACCTCCTGTAAACACGCTGTGAATAGCATTGGAGAGATCGTATCTCCCTGCCTGACGCCTTTCTTTATTGGGATTTTGTTGCTTTCTTTATGGAGGACTACGGTGGCTGTGGAGCCGCTATAGATATTTTTCAGTATTTTTACATACGGCTCGTCTACACCCTGATTCCTTAATGCCTCCATGACTGCTGAGGTTTCGACAGAATCAAACGCTTTCTCATAATCAATGAAAGCTATATATAAGGGTTGGTTATATTCCGCACATTTCTCTATCACCTGATTGATAGTGTGAATATGATCTATTGTTGAGTAGCCTTTACGGAATCCTGCCTGGTCCTTTGCTTGACAGAAGTCTAAGGTGTTCCTGATTCTATTTGCGATTACCTTAGTAAATATTTTGTAGGCAACGGACAGTAAGCTGATCGGTCTATAATTTTTCAAGTCTTTGGCGTCCCCTTTCTTATGGATTAGGATTATGTTAGCGTTCTTCCAAGATTCCGGTACGCTCGACGTCATGAGGCATTGCGTATACAGGGTGGCCAGTTTCTCTAGAACAATCTGCCCACCATCCTTCAACAAATCTGCTGTTACCTGATCCTCCCCAGCTGCCTTCCCCCTTTGCATTTCTCCCAAGGCTTTCTTTACTTCTTCCGGCGTTACCTTTGGGACTTCGAATTCCTCTAGACTATTTTCTCTTCCATTATCGTCGTGGGTGGCACTGGTACTGTATAAATCTCTATGCAATCTCAGTGTGCCCCAGTACCCTAATGATGGTGTGTGTAATGCGTTTATTTTGTTGGCCAACGCGGAGGATGATTTGGAGCGCTTTCAGACCAATTCTGCCATTAGTGTAGTTTCGGCATGCTTCCTTGGAGTCTCTTAGAATTATAATGGATCTATTTGTGCGGTAGCCCTCCACAGCTGCTAGAGCAACAGCCATTTCCTCTCCCTCGGTTACCGTACAATTCCGTGCCGACGCGCAAGCGATTTTCCTATAGTCCGAGTCTATTACTGCCGCGAGGACTCTTTGTTCTGTTTCCCTTCGTTCTCGAGGATATACCGCGGCGTCCGTGTATACCATGTTCGCCTTGGTTGGTAGGTATTTTTATACATACTTTGCCCCAGCGTTCCGCCTGCCTGTGTGTAAATTGGGGTCCATGTTTCTTGACAGGGACCCTACCTTGATGGTACTGCGATACTCATCGGGTGGGGTTAGGAGACCTGCGGACAGACAAGTTCCACACGCCTAAGAAAGGAACCCCGCAGGTATCCGTGATCTGACCGATCCTTTTCAAGATTGCAATGATTGGGATAGCCTGGAAGCTTCAATAGATCGACGGCATTCATCACGCCATTTATGCCGATGATATCACCATCTGGACTAACCAAGGTTCGCTCAGCCAAAAAGAAGAACGACTACAAGCCGCAGCAACATGCGTGGAAGAATGTGTTAGGGAAAGAGGCCTCGCGTGTTTGACGAAGAAGTCAGAACTCCTGCGAGTCAGAAGAGGAAAACGCTCGGAAGAACAAATCAGCGTCACCCTGGAAGGACAAAAAATACCAGAAAAAGAAGCCGTCAGGATTCTGGGAATGTGAGTGCAGAGCAATCAATGCTGCACACACACCATAAACCTACTCAAGCAAGCGACGGCCCAGGTGGCACGTATGATCACCCGCGTCTCGCAAAAATGAAGTGGCATGAAGGAGGAAGATACAGTCAAGTTGGTTAAGAGCCTCATAATCAGCCGGATTACGCACGCCCTCCCATATTACAACACAAACAAAGGCGAACGAGACCAGGCCGACGCCATCATGAGGAAAGCATTCAAAACAGTGCTTCACCTGCCGGCCAACACCTCGACAGAGAAGTTGCTGGCCCTCGGACTCCACAGCACGTTCGAGGACCTCAAAGAAGCACAATTAGGGTCGCAGCTACTCACACTCCAGCAGACTACCACGGGCAGAAAGCTCCTAAAAAAACTGGGGCACAAAGAAATTGAAAGGAAAAACTGACAGGAATAACAGGGATTGTAAAAATAACCCTGTTCAAGACCCGATTTGCGTGGTTTCAAGCTATTCAAATGCAATATACTCTTTCATCCACGACTCAATAAGTAGCTAAGATGTATTTCACTCCGCAATGAGAAAAATCAAGTTCTTCCCATATAGCATTCTTTGTAATCACGGAGACGAAACGTCGGAATGATTCGCCACTGGAGCTTCATTTTTCACTTTCGACAGCATTCTCTGTACGAACAACAAAGATGAGCTGATTAAACCCTAACTAGAATAAAGAGTGACTGACAAGAAGGCCAGGCATTGTAAGTATAATCCTGTTCAAGACCCGCTTTGCGTGGTTTCAAGTTATCTAATATCAATATACCCTTTCATCCATGTCCCAATGAGTACCTAAGATGTATTTCCGCCAGCAATGTGAAATATCGAGATCGAAATTTTTCTAATCATGGACGCAACACGTCGTAATGAATCGCATGTGAAGTTTTTCTTTCAGCTTGGACATCATTATCTCTACGAAAACTAGATATGAGCAGATTACACACCAACTGGAATAACGCTTGACTGACAGGAAGGCCAGGGATTGTAAAAATAACCCTGACCAAGGCCTGCATTGCGTTGTTTCAAGTTATTCAAACGAAATAAACCATTGCATCTACTTCTCGATGAGTAGCTAAGATGTTTTACCACCGCCAATGTTAAAAAAATCAATGTTTTTTCTATCGAGGTCTTTGTTATCACGGAAACGAAAGATAAGAATGAATCGCAACTGGAGCTTCTTTTTTCAACTTAGACAGCATTTTTTGTACGAACCATACAGATGAGTAAATTACACGCCAATAGGAATGACGCGTGACTGTCAGATAGACCAGTGATTGTAAAGATAACCCTGTACAAGTCCTTATTGCCTGGTTTTATGCTATTCAATTGCAAATATGCCGTTGCATCCACGGCTCGATAAGTTGCTAAAATGTATTTCCGCCAGCAATGTGAAAAATCATGGTGTTCCTATATTGAAGTCTTTGTAATCACGGAAGCGAAACGTCGGAATTATTCGCAACTGGAGCCTATTTTTTAAATTTAAACAGCATTTTTTGTACGAACAAACCAGATCAGCAGATTACACGCCAACTGGAATGCCGCGTGGCTGACAGAAGACCAGGGATTGCAAGTATAACAATGTTCAAGACCCGCTTAGCGTGGTTTCAAGTTATTCAATTGCAAATATGCCATTCACTCGAAGTCTCAGTAAGTAGGTAAGATTTATTTCCGCTAGCAATGGAAAAAATTAAGTGCTTCCTATACCGAAGCCTTTGTAAACACGGAAGCGAAACGTCGGAATGAATCGCAACTGGAGCTTTTGTTTTTCCAATTCGACAGCATTTTCTGTACGAACAATCCAGATGAGCAGATTACACGCCAACTGGAATAACGAGTTACTCACAGGAATACAAGTGATTGTGAATATAATCCTGTTGAAGACCCGATTGGCGTTGTTTCGAGTTATTCAATTGCAGTATACACTTTCATTCACGTCTAAATATGTAGCTAAGGTTCATTTGCGCCAGCAATGTGACAAATCAAGGGCTTCCTATATCAAAGTTTTTGTACTCACGGAAGCGAAGCATCGGAATAAATTGGAAAGGGAGCTTCATTTTTCAACTTCGACAGCATTTTCTGTACCAACACTACATATGAGTAGAGAGCACGCAAACTGGAATAACGGGTGACTAACAGGTAGACCAGTGATTGCAAAGATAACCCTGTTCAAGATACGATTTGCCTGGTTTCAAGTCAGCAATTGCAAATATGCCGATGCATCCATGTCTCGATAAGCAGCTAACATGTATTTCCGCCAGCGATGTGAAAATCAAGGTATTCCTATACGGAAGTCTTTGTAATCACGGAACGGAAACGTCAGAATGAATCGCAACTGGAGTTTCTTTTTTCAACTTCGACAGCATATTATGTACGAGCAATACAGATGAGCAGACTACACACCAATTAGATTAAGTGTCGGTGACATGAAGACCAAGCATTGGTAATATAACCCAGTTCAAGACAAGGGTTTGCGCCCTTTTAAATCATTCATGTCCATATATGCTGTAGCATCTGCCTGTGCGTAATTTCGTAGTAAGTATTACGGCCAGCAATGTGAAAAATCAAGTTCTTCTTCATTCGAGGTTGTTGTATTCGCAGAAGAGAAACATACGAATGCATCACAATTCAAGCTTTTTGTAATGTTCGACAGTGTTTCTTGTACGGTTTTTAGAGATCAGCAGATTACACGCCAACTGCAGTAAAGCGTCACTGGTAGGAAGATCAGTCAGTGTAAATATATTCCTTTTAAAGACGCCTCTTGGCTTTCTTTCAAGTCATGCATGTCCACGTCTGCGGTTGCATCCACTTCTGCATAAGTAGGTTGCAATAAAGCCAGCAATGTGAAAAATGAAGTTCTTTTTATATCGAGGTCATTGTTATCACGGTAGCGATACGTAAAATCTGCCAATGACACCGGTAATATCACTGAACCTCGACTATTTGCCTTTAAAAAATTTTCATTCGATTATGCAAGACATCTTATTGCAGAAATTGTACTCAATCGGTGCATCTGGGTCTCCATTAGAAATAATTCGTAGTTAATTGCGATCGCGAACAAATAGTATGTGTGCCTAGTAACTATTGTAACCATCGAACCATCATCATCGACGTTCCGCAGGAATGAATAGAAGGTCCGCTTTTATTTGACTTACTTCTACGATCTTCCGCAAAGTCACGTACAATCCTCCTGTCAATAAGAGGACAACTCGATGTTTAAACTAAATACCGATTTGTTAACTGTTGTTGAGTATCTCAACAAGAATAAATTGAACATAAATGCCAAAATCTCGGTCTTTGTTATATTTTTTCGGAACATACCGAATAATTTCTAGGTATGCATTTGTCTGCGTAGGTGACACTCAAATTCGTGCTACATCTACTGCAATGATTCTCGGCATCAAACTAGATGAACATTTAATGTTTAACTCACATGCCCCTCCGCTCACGCAAAATGCAGGATATGTCATTATAATTATACCTAGAGTTCCTCTTTATTTTTAGATATTGCCGTCACTCTTTTACGCTTATTGTCATATTAACATTGTCTATTGTATTTCAGTGCAGGAAAACGCATTCTTTACTCATTTCTCAATCATAACGTATCTCCAGAAGCAAATAGCAAGAACCGTAACCTTCAGCACCTGCATGTCCTGTGCTTCCTTCTTACTGTACTTAGCGTGCAATTTATCGGTTAAAAATTAAACAGATATTTTCTCGGAATTCTCGCATATTGCTAAGACTTTATTAGCAAAGGAGGCAGGCGAATGGATAGCATTCACAAGCGTTCTGCTAAGGACAGCACCCACGAGCTCATACCGGTGGCGATGGTGCCGAGGCGCAGGCAGGCTACTATTCTTCTTTACACTCGCCCACCGCAGAAAAAGGCTTCATCCTGGCGGCTTAAGGCGAAGAGACTACTACTGGGTCCTAGTACGGATTCATGCGAGAGTCGTGGAGTGGTTCGCGGCCCGATGGCGTCGGTTCGCTGATGGTTTGAGGGGCTCGATGATGTAATTGACGGATGACGTTTGCTCCAGGACGTGGTAGGGGCCAAGGTATTTTGCGACATGTTTTGTGGAGAGGCCGCGTGTGGTAGCGGGTACCCGAAGTCGTGCGGGAGAAACAGGAGAAAACGTTGGTGCAGGACGGTCGGCAGGTTGGCAGGATTGCTGCTGTCCCTGGTTCTCGGTGGAAAAAGAGCGCACAAGCTGGCGGCATTCCTCGCATGTCGAGCAACTTCAGATAGCGGAGTACTTTCGGACGCGTTATGTTTATGTGAAATAATGGTATCGAACGTATTAGATGGTTCTCGTCCGTACAGGAGAAAATAGGGGAAAATACAGTAGTTGCTTGGGCCGCAGTATCGTACGCATGCGTCACGAGAGGGAGAACTTGGTCCCAATTTGAATGGTATGGAATGTATTATATGGTTCTCCTCCGTTTAGGAGAAAGTAAGGGGAAATCCAGTAGCTGCTTGCGCTGCTGTATTGTACCCATCGATCACAAAAGCGAAAACTTGGTCCGAATTTGAATGATCAGAGGCGACGTACATCGCCAGCATATCGCCAAGAGTACGGTTGAAGCGGTCAGTCATGCCGTTAGTTTGCGGATGGTAGGCTGTATAGATGCGGTGGACGATTAGGCGTTCGTTGAATAGTGCTTTCAAAGCATCGGAAATAAAGGCGCGGCCCCTATCACTCAGAAGTTAGCGAGGGGCACCGTGGCGCAGAACAACATGTCGTAACAGAATGGGTGCAATGTCGCCGGTGGTAGCAGTCGGCAGAGCGGCTGTTTCAGTAAAGCGGGTCAAGTGATCCACAGCAAGAATAACCCAGCGGTTGCCTGCTGGAGTGGATGGTAGCTGTCCGTTAATGTCAATACCAACACGATCAAAGGGATCTACTAGGGCAGGGAAGGGGTTGTGACGGGTAGACTTGACAGGGAGATAATTTTCGGCGTTGGCACTGTGCGCAGGAGCGAATGAACTTTCGGATGTAGTTATACATGCCACGCCCATAAAATTGAAAACGAAGTCTAGTCTAGGTTTTGAAGAGGCCGGCACGCGCACTCTGAGGGTCTGCGTGAAATATGTCCCAGATAAAACCACGGAGATGGAGAGGTATCACAAGAAGTCACTTGCGACGATCAGAAAGGTAGCCATGGCGATAAAGAAGGCCGTCGCGAATACAGACGTCGTTAGCCTGGCGGCGAAGGGCGCGAGATGGTGAAGAGATTGATGTATAAGAAAGCATGCTGATGGCGATCACCGATCCCAAGATCCTTGCGCAGTTCCAACGGCATGTTTCGCAGTGCAGGAGATGTAAGTGTGGGTTCAAGGGGGGATAGGCAATCGCTGTCAGTGGAGACCGGTGAGCGCGAAAGGGCGTTAGCGTCCGTGTGTTTTGCGGCCGGAACGGTAGAGAATGCGGATGTCGTACTTTTGTAGCCTAAGGGCCCAGTGAGCCAGTCCGCCAGATGGGTCCGTAAGAGTAAACCGCCAACGAAGGGCGTGGTGGTCAGTGACGACATCGAAAGGGTAGCCATTCAAATGACCGAGTTTTCCAAGGGCCCAAATAATGGGTAAACACTCTTTCTCTGTAACCGAGTAATTAGCATTGGCCTTTAGGGTCGGTTCGCGTAGGCGACGACATATTCATCGAGCCCCACTTTTCGTTGCAGGAGTGCGGCGCCGAGTCCGCGCCGCTGGCACCGGTGTGGACCTCGGCGGGGGCTGAAGGATCGAAGAGGTGCAGAATAGGTGGTGGGCTTAGCAGGTGGCATATTTCGTGCGAGCGTTTTTGCAGGTGGGTGACCAAGCGGAACCTTGTTTGTCGCAACTTAGAAGGGATGTCAAGTGCCCACTTATGGAGGCGAAATTTCGATTGAAACGTCGGAAAGAGGCGTATAAACCAAGGAAATAATAAAGCTCATTTAGTTTTTTTAGCGGTGGAAAGTCGGTGACAGCGTGCAGCATGGCTGGATCAGGTAGGATACCGTCTCACGATACAACATGGCCAAGAATAATGAGCTGTCCGGCGTCGAAATTACATATTTTTAAAGTTGAGTTCAAGTCCTGTGTCAGTCAGGCATTTCAGAAGGTGCTCGAGACGGCTGAAATGCGTTCGGAAATCAGCTGAGAAGACAACTACGTCATCCAGGTAGCATAGACATGTGTTCCATTGGAGGCCATGTAAAATATCCACCATCCTCGCAATCGTGGCTGGAGCGTTACACAGTTCGAAAGGCATTACGTATAATTCGCATAATCCATCACGTGTTACAAATGCTGTTTTAGGTTAATCAGATGGTTTGAAAGGTACTTGCTAGTATCCGGAACGTAAATCCAGTGAAGAGCTCCGTTCCCTGCAAACATTCGATGGCGCCGTCGACGCGCGGTAACGGGCGAACGTCCTTGCGCGTTATCTTGTTCAGAAGTTGGTAGTCGACGCAGAACCGAATAGAGCCATTCTTATTCTTAACGAGAACGACCGGTGACGCCGATTGACCGTTTAAAGGCTGCACAACGCCACGCTTGAGCATGTCAGCAACCTGGGCGTCAATGACACGGCGCTCCGAGGCAAGGGCGTTGCCTTAAAGGTATATGAATGCCGGCATCTATCTCGTGAAAAGCGGTCGATGTGCGATTCATACCAGAAGTACAGCTGTCGCAAAAAGCACAGAATGAGGCCGTGGAAAGCGCCGAGGGAGACCGATCGACCGCACGGCCACAAGTAAATGCGCTTAGGGGCGTAGAAGTAGAAGTGGTAGGAGCGTCAAAGATACAGAAGCTGTCAACCGGTTGGACCAGATCTAGGCATTCACCATGAAATAAAGGTAAAAGGCACGCCCCGGTAGCGTCGACGACCATTTTCGTGACGCCACTGCGAAGAGTAAGGAGAGCAAAGGGCAGCGCTGAACATTTGCGGCGGATGACCACTTCAGAGGGCGTAAAGGGAACAGTGCCATGAGAAATAACAGCACATGACACAGGCACAAGCAGGGAAGAGCACGAATCGACGACATTGTCTTCGGACAGAAACATTTTATGGCTAGAAGGGCAGTTTTTGTCAATCTCATGGTTCCAAAGTGCAGAAAGTTTGAGTTCGGCGTGACAACAGTCAATTACGACATTATGTGTAAGGAAGTTCCAGCCTAATATAATGTAATGGGAACACGAGGGTAGCACGACGAATTCAAGGGTATACATTAGTCCTTGAAAGGAGACGAGAGCAGTACAGGCAGCCAGAGGCATGATATTTTGAGCGTTCGTGGTTTGAAGGGAGAATCTCGGAGAGAGGCGTCTAAACCTTTCGTAGTGTGCGACAGAGTTCGGCGGAAATTACGGATATAGCGGCTCCTGTATCTACAAGAGCCAGGACGGCGATTCTTTCGACAGACACTTCAGTTACGTTGGCTGGGGAGAGGCCATGACTTGGGCATTGCGACGTGGGCACAGTTTGTGCCTCAGGAACTGCGGCCATCGGTTTTTCTGCTCGGTGGATAAGGTACAAAGCCGCATCGGAGAAAGCAAGCGACTAAGTGGAGATGGTTAGCAGCGGGTAGACGCAGTTCGGCGGTCAGGGGAAAAGGAAGAGGTAGGAAGGCTGGAAAGCGAAGAGGTAAACTGAGCGGGGAAAGGTGGCGCTAACCGGATGTCCGGACCAGCACCACCCCAAGCAAAACATATTGGAGGGTCGTCGACGGTGCGCCAGTGATGGGGTAAGGTCCGAGTCGTGGTTAAGGAGTTGGAAAATCCTGCCGGTGTGGCAGTGGCGTAGGATGAAAATGTTGTCGGTCTGGAAGTGGCATAGATGTCGGCAAAAATGACGGCAGTGGATGCATAGAGGGTGCCGAGAGCATTTGTGGACATGATTGGAAAGTGGTTCAGCGTACGTGACAGTTTCAGTGACTGGTGGCTGCGCACGGGCTGGAGAAACGGCTTGAGAAACTTGCTCTTGATTGAAATCGCGGATCGTAGGAGGCAAAGCAGGCCTCGGTTCGGGGACAGAAGATGTCAAAGATAGTTGGCGGGGGCTACCTTTGCCCGAATGAGCTCCTGAATTTTTAGGCACAGAGCAGCATGCTTGCCTTTGACTCCAAGGCTTGACAGAGTCGGCGGGCGTAGGGGGATGTCGGGCGTGAAGCCGTTGCCTACGCAACTCGTCGTAATTTTGACGCAGTTCTGTCACTTCGATGACAGTGTGAGGACTCTTCGATAGTAACATTACAAACGCGTCATCCTCAATACCCTTCATTATATCTTTGATATTCTCCTCCTGTGATATTGATGCGTTCACCCGTGTACAAAGTTTAGCAATGTCGTGAATATAGCTCGTGAAATTCTCCCCGACCTCTTGGGAGCGTGTACGCAAATGCTGTTCTGCACGAACCTTTCCTACTGCTGGCCGAAAATTGGGCTAAACTGGCAATGTCTGCTGCACCGAAGAGCATCGTTTCGACTGAAGCTTTTACACAGCATATATCATTGTCATGCTCGAATTCCCCGTAACGTGTACATAAACCAGCCTCACTACACATCACCACTAAAACTTCATGAGCATAAGTTAAGAGAATATAAATTTAGTGCATCGGCCTTTATTAGCTCTTTTTCCCCAAGAACCATCATTTAGTGGAACCCACTTCCTTTTTCAATTGTAGGAATTTCTTGTCCTAAGCAGTTCTTTCCTGCATTAAAATTGATAGAATCCTTTAATCCCTAAGGCTTGATAAATATCACGTGTACGCCTAACAATCATCACGACATATGAACAATCCCAGTTGCAAATGATATTCTTTTCTTTTAATGCCTGTTTTTTCACCTTATTGTGCACTATCTTAATCACCATATTTTTGTTTGTTTTGGCAAGTTATTGTTCGCGTTGTTCTTTTCCTTTCCATTATGAGTCTTTTTAAGCATTGTGCTTTATGTACTTTTTGCTCACATGTGACATGTGACATGTGCAACGTGCTTGCGTCCGAAGTGGCTGAGTGCAACGTGGCTGTGTGCTTTTGTGCCGGCGTATAATAATATGTGTTTCATTCTCACGAATTTTCGCAAACCTGCAATTTTGTGTTTTTTCTTCTACTGGACTCCCCACCCCTCCCGTTAATGCCTGAATGGGCGCTGTAGGTACTAACCAAGTGATAATAAATAACTAAAGCTGGTCTTGAAGACTAACTACGAAGTTAGTTGAAATCATAGTTTGCCAACTTCCGCGAGATAGAATGCGACAGTTTTCAACTTGGTGACATCGCCCCACTGGTTATGGGCACTCACTTGCTCAAAAGAGGAGATTCAATCTTCAATGTCTTTGTCATCTGTACCGGAGAAGATAGGAGCATGTCTCTGACGCACGGCACCGACACAAACCAGGGTGGACAGCGACCTTGGAGGAGTTCGAGCAGTGCCTGCGTCGTCGGGCATGATGGGGGGTAGAGTGCGACTACGAATTACCAAGGTGGCCAAAACCCAGCACGCCTACCACTTGCTAAGAACTTTTTTAGCATCGGACGTAGGCGAAAGGATAGCAGTCACAAGCGTTCCACCAAGGACAGCACCAACGAGCTCGCACCTGTGGCGATGCTGCTGAGGCGCAGGCTACTCTTGTTTGTTACTTTATAAATATGTGAATAGAAAGCTTCCAATTCCTCGGCTATACACTAATTAGGTTTCTCATGCATCATCACACATGGAGATGGGGTGTCTTATCCTTGCTGAACCCAGCAACCAAAAAAAAAAAGCTCATAAGACCACTGCCAATAATCGTGGCAGGCAAAGCTCGGAGCAGCGTACTTGGAAGACCAGTGCAAGCTGGCGAACCAGGCCAGGGAAGCAGCAAATGCCAATGTCTACTTGGACTAAGCAGGCCGCCCGCCTTCGGTGAAGAAAATCTTTCTGACCGATACGGATTATTAAACATTTGTTCTCTCTCTCTCTTGTATCGTCAACTCGCTTTGCGAATGAAATAGCGTTCTCTTAAGCCAAGGACTTTTGCAAGTGTACTGCTACCTTGTGATCTGTATCATTTTGTGCTTCCTTGCCTGTGGGTATAAAGGAGGGATCCCCTGAGATGTTCAAAAAGGCTTTGTACTCAATCTTGTTAGTTTCATAAACACTGCCATATATTCACAAGTGCTTATATATATATATATATATATATATATATATATATATATCTGATCTCAACATTTCTTATACATCAAATTTCAGAGTTTACCACTGCTTAACGAAATGTTGCTGTCTGATGAATCCTCCTAAAGGCGGCATCACTCTCCGTATTGCAACTTTCAGACCTCCTTCTGTATTTATTACGTCATATACAATGTGTTACATGCACTTCGATAATAACTCTTGAAAATCTCCAATATTTTGCCGGCTTGGGGTCATTGTCTATATCTTAGCCTACCGAGTAAATATCTGCATCAGTGACAGTGAACAGTACGTTTTCTTTCAGCCGTATGGGACTACACACATGTTATTCATCTCATAGCATGACAGGCCTTCATGTACATTACTCCGAGAGGTATTCCAAAATCCCTTCACTTATATGAAACTTTGGATAAACATCTTGATCTGCTTTTTGCTCGTAACAAAATGTTTGCTTTTCCAATAGAGCACTTTAACTGTCAATTTCTATAGGCCTTCAGTTCTTTAAGAACGTGCATGTTTCCTGGAAGAGAAATGTCTCTTTTCATGTTTTATAAGCTTGTTTTCTTTTGGGGATCTTAGTAAAGTTGTTAGGGTGGAAAGTTGGGCGTCTTTGCAGAGCATGATCTGAAGTGAATGACTCGGAAATGATGATGCATAAAAAGAGAGCACACAAAGGGCGCCACTTTTCTCGTTGCCTTTGTCCGTCATCGTATTCGTACCTTTCACTTCATAAAATTACAGTCGTTTTCCTCCGTAATTCTTTTCACCACGCATAATTCAATGCGAACATTTGTGCTTTTCTTTGTGTTCTAAATGAAATTTTTACTGCTATGAGTCTTCTTCTTTTATGATAATGCACTTGAGAGTATCCCGCAAGTTTCATTATTAGGGCATATAGTATAAACATACTTCACAACCGCAGTTTAGAAATTCGTTTAGAATAAATATAAAAATTAATTTGTAACTGTTCACTTCTAAGAGAAATGGGAGCATGATGTTTAGAAATCTTTCTTTTCACAAAACATAACCGAGCCCTTTCTGGTTGAGTGATTATCATGAGACACTCAAGCACAATTTAATAAAAGCGTGATGCGCCTTCCTTTGTCAAATACACATCCAAACCATTGTTTTGAGGCCCTAACTAGCTTTCTATGAAACGAGGTCTATAAAATAGATTGATCGTGCTTGCACGAATTGACCATTCGCTTACGTTCTACTCGGCAACACAGGCTTGACGTGGACAATGAGGAGGATCTGCGGCATTCTTTTCCTTTTACTGACATATTTCGCATCGGTAAGAGGGACAGTTACTACCCCAGTTATAATATTATTTTACGTATTACCGAAAGCAGCGAACTCGAAGTCACCAAGTTTAGGTTTTATTTGTAGCTAGCCTATGTTTCAAGCTTACATTCCCACCGTATAAAAAACTGAGACCTAGCTCCAGTCATTGGGTAATTGTATACGAATTGCATTACAAGAGCGTCGTAAAAATGTTTTTCCACCAAGACTGTTTATCTTGTGCATCGTGCATTCTCGTCTGACTACACTGCAACGTCAGAACTGGTTCTCCCAAAGTACAGAGACTATCATACCTAACGCGCGATTAACCCAGGCATGGAAACATTGCTGCATCTCTGTGACAGATAGAGAATATCTGTATCTTGATAATCTACGATTACTGCTGTGCACTACTTTATGTACTGCCTATAGGCGTCAAATTGAAATAGGTACAATAAATTTATTTAAAATATATGTGGCTCTGCTTGATTGTGGATGTTGCACAGAGCGTCACGTATTCTTAATTGTTGTGACCTAAAGGGTCAGACAGTGTTTCTTGAGAAACTTTACTTAGTCACTGCGTTAAGCGCAGTTTTAAACCAAGGAAACAATGCAAACATGATTGAGACAATGGCAAGACAAGTTGCTCTGCTACATTGCACTGCGGAACTTGAGCCAGGTTGCTGCACTGGTTCTCCAAACTAGAGACATTTAAATGCCTTTCTGAAATGCTCACGCTGTAGACTTTTATATATGGATTACCGTAAGATTTTGTTTATGCAACAAATTTGGCTTCGAAGGTAACTGTATTGTTCCTAACAGTTTCCGTACAGCTGAGGCATACAAACACCACTGAATAAGCGAATACGCTGCTCCTCAACACGTGTATAAATCCACGTTGTCGGTATGCAGCCTAATATCATCTAAAGTCTAACACTGTAGGCCATCTTAAACTTTTTTTTGCGCAAACAAAGAGGGACGAAGAATAGGAGCAACACAAGGACGAGCCCTTTTTCTTGTGCGCTCGCCCTTGTGTTGATCCTATTCTTCGTCCCCTTTTGTTTGCGCACAAAAAGTTTAAGATGACTCTGTTCCAACTAGGCCGACTCGCAGTTATACTGTAGGCCATTTCTTTTCAACGGTGCAAAGAAAGCGCAAAAGTAAGAGCACGAAACAGGAGGATTTTCAAAAAGCTGATGCGACGAGCAACAATTCTCGGGAACTGCATAAAAGCAAAATATTTCTATCAATAAAGTATTGTTTATAATGCTTTCAAAAAGTAGCACTAACGCATTTGACGAGATAACAAAGGATAACTTGCATTCGCAATATATTCGGGCACGAGTCTGCACTTTTCTATTGGTACTCGCCCCTGTTTTGTCTCAGCTGAAATTCTAAGACTACATAAAATCACTCACCAAACCACTTACGGGCCTCTTTTAGAAGTCGTCTATCAATAAAACGTGACATTTTTCTGATGGAGGTGCGGGGTAATCTCGACCCAAGCAACAGAACCCTCCTAGAAAAAGGAATGCTAGACCGATACCGGAGCTCACGCCAATACACCGCGTCAGCCGGAGAATCCTGGGATTCGCCCCTGAGTTTGAGCCTTTACTTGCAAGGACAACGACAACGACGGCAGGTATGAATGCTACAATCCTGCTTATTGCACGCTGCAAGAAACCGCGCGTACCAGGTCCCTTCCATGGCAACCTTCTTGAAGACGTAGAAGACTGGCTGACGGACTTCGAGCGCGTAGCAGAGTTCAGTGGATGGGACGATGAATCCAAGCTCTCAAACGACTTCTGCCTTTTTGATATTGCGCGCACGTGCTTCCAGAACAGTGAAGGTATTCTGACATCATGGCGTCAGTTCTGTCGCAGCGTCTTGGACACCTACACCAGCTCCGATCGCCGGTAACGAGCAGAATTCGCCCTCTAATATTGCATTCAGAAACGCAGTGAGAGTGTGGCTATGTACCTGGAATGAATGGTGCATCTCTTCAGGCGAGCTGACCCTATGTCTGAAGACATGTCTGAAGACAAAAAGCTGCCTCACTTG
This sequence comes from Dermacentor andersoni, assembly GCF_023375885.2. Classification (NCBI taxonomy): domain Eukaryota; kingdom Metazoa; phylum Arthropoda; class Arachnida; order Ixodida; family Ixodidae; genus Dermacentor; species Dermacentor andersoni. The sequence goes on along the minus strand of NC_092818.1, from coordinate 39,739,193 downwards.
ATGCGAGGCGTGAAAGAGCAGTTTCTTGGTGTACTCATTCGTTGCGCACACAAAACGGTTGCAGAGCTTCCAACTGAAGCCGTCACCACGGAGGAGACCCTGCACCAGGCCTTGCACCAGTACCATCGGCAAGTGAATCACTCCACTGCTACCAGTGGAGTAGGAGCTCTTACGACTGATGTTGAGTCGCACACATGTAATCATGTAAAAATTCAAAATTGTACGTTTCGGATAAGTTCCCTTGTTCTCCGAGAATGCTCCCATGAATTGATACTTGGAATCGACTTTCTTCGAGAGCATGGTGCCATCATCGACGTCTGCCCACGCTGTAAATCGTTCTCTTCAAAGAAAGCGACGACACGCGACGCCTGCCGCCGTAGAGCCACTCTTCGAATTTCTGACGACAGCTCCACGATACCAGCTCGCGCTAGTGTAATAATTCCGGTAACATCCGAGGGCACGTGCGAGGGCGAAGTACTCGCCGAGTGCAACGTCTTCCTTCTACTTACCCTCGGAGTTAGCCTGGCCCGGGGAATCATTGACATTAGGGATGGCAAAGCTGACGTTTTGATCACCAACTTCAAAAATTCAAATTCAAATTCAAATTCAACTTTATTTACCAGACAATATGCTGGAAGGTCCGCTGGGCTAAAAGCCGTAAGAACGGCTTGACGGGGCCCAGGTAACCGTTACATGGCAGCGGCTATACGAGGTGCGGAGGAAAAGGACTAAGATACACTGTTACACAGGCAAAAATGAAAAAGATGCAGAATACATTTCGTAATATAACGTTCATAAATCACCCAAATACACTTGAAATACGATGCACACGAAAATGCATATGCAAATTTTGACACATAGTACCGCATATTTACACTCACACAAACACACAAAAAATGCAGCAAAAAAAATAATGTTTTTAATAACCGATTTGCAAGCAATATTATATATTATAGATAATTGTAGATACTGAATCTTTTACTAGCAAACAATGGAACAAAAGAAAGAACGTAACTGTTTTTTACTGCAACTGGTTGTGTTTTCATACGTGTTTAGTGTTGTTGGGACGTTGTATACCAAAGTTTGATATTTATAAGTTGTACGAAATCGCGGTATAGACCATATTTGGGAGTTTCTTGTAGGTACTATAATAACACGATGCTCTAGACATGATAAGGCTGTAATAAAGTCCGAGAGTTCTCTGTTCGAAAAGTAGAGTGTGTTCAACAAGCGGTATGAGTAAATATTGTCAACCCGAACTATACTGAACCTTTCAAATGATTTGCATGTGGTTCCCAGACGTTCAATGTTTCCAACGTAGCGAATTATCCTTTTTATCCGAATTAACACCGACACCTCTTTCGTGGCACATTCCTAGCTTACCTGAAGCCTTGGGAGACTTCCGTGAGCGTTTCGCTTGTGAGGAAAGCGGAAGGGATGAACAAATCGTTACAAATACCGACATTAACAACGAGCTGTCCGAGGACAATAAGGAGGCACTGCGAGGACTGTTGTGTGAATTCAAGGAATGCTTCACTCAATCGTCTAAAGTAAGTGAGACACCAATCACGCAGCACGGGATAATTACTTACGACTATGCGCGTCCTATTCACCAGCAGCCGTATCGTCTTCCACCGAAAGAACGCGAAGAAATTCAGCAACAAGTCAAGTAGATGATTGACGACGGCGTCAGCGAACCTTCGAACAGTCCGCGGTCGTCAGCGGTTGTCCTGCTAAGGAAGGACGGCACTTCCTGCTTCTGTGTTGATTACAGAGAGAGAGAAGAAACTTTATTAATGAATGGCCGGCAATTTCGTTGTGGTGGCCTCAGGTGGCGGCTCCAAGTCCTTGGACTCGGGCGGCATCTTTGGCTTGCCGGACGGCCCAGAGTTGGTCTGCCAACTCTGAACTTTTGAGAGCCGCCTCCCAGCGGCGGCGACGCCGATGGAGAAGGTCCCCGGCGGGCCCCGCAGCTGGGGCGGCGTCGGGGAGAAGCGAGCTCGAGGCTTCCCGTACTGTGGTAACGGCCGCGAATACGGACGCGTCGCGAACGGATGTGGTCCCATTACCGTGGTTGCCGGCACATTCCCAGAGCATATGTCGCAGCGTTGCTCGCTGTCCTCAAGCTTTACAGGCATCTGTTGGATATAAACCTGGGTAGAAGTGATGTGGGACCGCGGGGCTAGGGTAGCTGTGCGTCTGGAGCAAGCGTAAAGTTACGGCCTCATTCCTGTTTAACTTGTCGTGTGGTGGCGGGAATGTGCGTCTTTGGAGTCTGTAGTGTTGGGTGAGATCTCTGAACGTGGTCAGGCGATCGCCCCACGCCCATTGTGATTCTTGTTGCTGTGTTTCTGTTGTAGTGTCCCGATCCGGCATATCCGATGCCCCGCTCTCGGGGGCGGAGGCGGCCGCATAATCAGCGGCGGCTCGGCGTGTGAGACCTCGAGCCGTGGCGTGGGCCGCCTCGTTGCCCGCGAGCGGGACATCGGTGTGTGCCGGAGTCCAGAGGAGGAAGACTGTAGAATTTTGGGGTTGCGAGGGTGATGACGAGCCGCCGTCGCCACAAATTTGGAGTATGCGGGCCGCTTCCCGCGAGACGCGACCACGCGCGAAGCCGCGGATTGCCGCCTGCGAGTCGCTGATCACGATCGCAGCGCTAGGCACCGTGGCCAGTGCTAGGGCTATTGCGGCTTCTTCGGCCGCCTCCGTGTGTCCTGTGGTCACTGTAGCGCTCGCGAGGCACTTACCCGTGCGGTCTACAACGGCGATCGCGTGTGCGCTTTTCTCTCCTTCATATCGCGCAGCGTCTACGTACACCGCCTCGTTGTTGTTGCCAAACTTCTTTTGAAGGTCTCTTGCTCGTTCGTTGCCTCTCGCGGCGTGGTGCGTCGGGTGCATGTTTTTGGGAAGCGGCGGGATGATCAGGCGGTCGCGGACCGAGGCCTGAATCGCCATCTTTTCTCCATGCTGAGTGTGGTACGCGATGCCGAGTGTCTCGAGGATGCATCGACCTGTCTTTGAATTAGATAATCGTTCGTACTGCGCAATGTCGTGCGCCTCGATTAACTCGTCAAGTGAATAGTGAAGCCCGCGCTCCAGAAACTTGTCAGTGCTTGCGTTGAGTGGAACGCCGACCGCCCTCTTAAAAGCCTTTCGTATCATGCATTCGACCTTGTTTTTTTCGCACCCTATCCACTTAAGGTAACATAAGGCAGCATACGTTATGGCAACATACGTTATGGCAACATACACTTAAGGCAACATACTTAAGGCAACATACGTTATGCGGCTTATCGCGTACGCCTGCACAAGACGGATCGCGCAGTCTTCACGCATACCATTGCGTCTATTCGTGATGCGACGCAAGAGTCGGATCGTGTCATCTACCGAAGGACGAAGTCTTCGCACCGTCTCTCCGTTATGGCCATTTGCCTGCAGGTGTAACCCCAGGATTCTAATTTTGTCTACGTGCGGTACGGGAGTACCATCTGCCAATATAATGCGTATTTTGGAGTATTCCCGTTCTTCGTCGCGCAGGCTTTTACGACCTCTCCTTGTGGGTTTGTAGATTAACAGTTCGGACTTGGTAGCCGAGCACTCGAGGCCCGTTCCACGCAAGTAATTCTGGACCGCATCTACGTGTTGATTGCAGGAAACTGAACAATATCGCAAGGATACGGCGCATAGATGACTCGCTCGACCGGATACGGCGAGCCAAGTATTTTTCCTTCCTTGACTTGAAAAGTGGGTATCGGCAGAGTGAGCAAGTGGCAGAGTGAGAAAACAGCCTTTGTCATCGCGAATGTACTTTACAAGTTCTTAGTACTTCCGTTCGGGTTGTGCTCTGCTCCGGCAACTTTCCAATGGATCATGGGCACTGTGCTAGCCGACCTAATGTGGCAAACCTATCTCGTCTACCTGGAAGATGTGGTCATACTTTCAGACAGCTTCTCCGGACATCTTAAGTGACTGCGACAAGCGCTCGAGGTAATCCGATTCGCCAACCTCACTTTGAAGGCTCAGAAATGTCACTGTGGTTATGAAGAACTGAAGCTAGTTGAGCATGTCGTAGGCGTGGAAGGCAACCGTCCCGATCCCAAGAAAACTTTGACTGTAGCTGCTGTCGCCACTCCTACCGACAAGAAAAGCGTTCGGCGTTTTCTGGGATTGTGCGCATACTATCGGCGTTGTTACGCAATTTTTCTGAAATTGCCAAACCACTTAGTCATCGCACTAGAGATGATACATCTGGAAGTTCGACCAGGATGCGACTTTCACTGAATTTCGACACCGCCTGGCATCGTCCCCTGTTCATGGGCATTTTGATGAGGAAGCCGAAGCGCCAATTCATGCTGACACCACTTACGTCGGTCAGGGTGCGGTGATCGTACAGCGGCAGCAGAACAGCGAAAGGGCCATAGCTTACGCCAGTCGAACCCTATCGTGGCCTGAGTACAATTACACAACCACAGATAAAGAGTGTATTGCCGTCGTATCTGCACTTGCAAAGTTCCCACCTTATTTCTATGGTCGTCCATTCCGGTCATGACGGAGCATCGCTCCTTACGCTAGCAGGCAAACCTAAGAGATCCTTCTGGACGACTGGCACGGAGGAGCTTGCGCCTGCAGGAATACGGCATGACCATCGCGTACAAGTCATGCCGCACATAGGAAGATGCCGACACATTGCTGCGCACGCCTGTAGAACCTGCGTATCAAGACACCGAAGTTGGCAGTGCTTTTCTCTGCGCCATAAGCGAGGCAGACTTATCAGCACAGCAGTCAGCAGATTTTGAATTGCGACTTATAATTGAACACCTAGAAGGCCGCAACGTAAGTCTGTCCCGATAAATTTATGGCTCATCGTCGTCCTTTTGTTTTCGTCAGGGAATCTTATACAATATGAATTCTGCTGCCAACAACAAAACCTATATTTTAGTCGTACCAGCAGAGCTTCATGACGAAGTCCTGTTCGCATGCCACGATGAGCCTGAGTCCTCCCACTTGGGTTTCAATCGAACCCTTGCTAGGGTATGAAAATCGTACTACTGGCAAAAGGTCACGCCTTGTGTTAAAAGATTCATCCAAGCGTGCCATGAATGTCAGCGCGACTTCAGTCACCCAATCTGAAACCTGCGAAATTGCGGAATCCTATCAAGCGGCCTCGACGCCCTTCGATCAAATCCGTAATAACCTTCCTGGGCCTGTTTCCGTTGTTTATTTCCGGAAACAAGTGCATCATCATCGCCGCAGATTGTTTAGCCAGCTATGCGGAAACAGAAGCTCTTGCTAAAGGTACAGCTACTGAGGGTGCACAGTTTTTTGTACAGAACGTCGTACTAGGTCATGGCGCCCCAACATCCGTCATCACAGACCCAGGGGCGCCGTTTACGGTAAGACTGCTTGACGAAGTTTGTCAACTGAGTTACACCACTAACCGAAAGACGACTGCCTATCATCCGCAAGCAAATGGCGTCACCGGAAGGCTTAACAAAACGATGAGCGACATGCTGTCGATGTACATAGACGTGCAGCCCAAGACGTGGGACGAGGTACTGCCGTACGTCACGTTTCCGTACAATACGGCTACGCAAGAGACCACACGCTTCAAGCCGTTTTTTATTTCTTTACGGTTGTGAAGTTCAGACGATGAGGCGTGCTACCACGTGACAATTCTGACAGTCTTGATGAAGACACCGATAGTTTTGTGCAGCGTGCCGAGGAAGCAAACCAACTGGCTCGCGTGAACATCAGGAAACAACGGTTGTGATGGAAACAAACAATGGAAACATCAGGAAACAACGATGTGATGTAACAAAGAGAGGGAAAAGTTTTTCTTTTTTATTTTGTTTTGACACCTCTGATGACCTTTGCCTAGACCAAGGAAATATTTTTGAGTGGTCCTGCGCACTAGCAGTCCCCCACCCCCTCCCCCTGTGTACATAAAGCCCTGTTTTCCATGAATAAAATTCAGTTGAAGTCCGGCGTTCGTGTTGTCTTTCTCTCCTCGTCCATCGCCAAATGTGCGCTGGAACTATGTTTCATTATGCTAATCATAGCCGAATTGCCCAGCTGTACATACTTAGGAAACAACAGTGTATTGACGCGCGGCACTACAACCTCCGCCGCCGACAAGTTGACAACCAAACGTGTGACCAAGTGTTAGTTCGGACCCCTCTCTTCCGTAAAGACCTTCCGGAAAAACTTCTTAGTCCGTATTTCGGCCCTTACCAAGTGCTTTGGCGAGTAAGTGTCCTCGACTATGAAGTTCTTCTGGATGGCGCCCAGCCAGCACGCCGCCGACAACCGCGGCCAAAGATTGTGCACGACGTGCGGTTAAAACACTATCGCACAATCATAATAATCATGGTATTCGGACCATTGCGTTTGTCCTGGGACAAGTCTTTCTGCCCGTCAACGATTTGTTTAGCATCGAGTCGATGCTCTTCTTGGAGGAGGGGTAATGCCACGTGCTTGGGCCACTTGCTCCCAGTCTTCTGGAGGACTGGCTTATGAGATTCTGCCTTGGTCTTTTGTTGGTGCTGCGCAGCCGCTTCGGCAACTCGTATTTTAACGGCCTCTTTTAGAAGTCCTCTATTAGATGAACACGACAATATTAAATGGAACCACGCTGGAGTGGACCAAAAGAATATTGTGTCGCTAAACTACAGTGTGCAGGTAACACCTGTGGAGCACCCTTACTATGTTTCTGCCATGGTCAAGCCAAAGAAGGGTAAGATGAATTCATTTTTGTACCAAGGATAAAGTTGTGCGGTGTAACCAAACACCAATTCGCAGAGGAACAACAAAATGATGCAGTGTTGAAGTTCAAGGTTGCTAAAATTAGAAGAAGCTTTAGGTCACCAAAAGGCCACTGCAACTCTTTCCTTGAAAAAAGGTGCACTTCCCTACTCGCAGTACTCTCGCAGTAGGGCATTTAACCAGCTTTTTGTGCCCAATATGTTTAGAAGGCATTCTTGACAAATGTTTACTGGCCAGATAGGCATGGACAAGTCAGACGTTTTGTAAAGTCCTGCGATTGGTGCCAGCGAGCAACAGCAAAGGCGAAGTTGGTTTTGTGCCTCTGGGCAACATGGCTCTCACACGTGAGCCTTTTGAGCGTGTTGTGGTCGATTTCATAGGTCATTTCTCACCAAACTCGGGCCATGGCGACCCTCACATTCTCACTCTTATAGACTCTGTGGGCCGAATTGCGCATGCCATTTGCCTGGCTGCACTTGATGCTGTGCACGTGGCAGAAGGAATGATTGAGATTTTTTCTCGCATATGTCTACCAAAAGAGATCGTAAGTTACCAAGTCACAAATTTCCCAGCAGAGCTCATAGAAGAGGTGGGCCGTCTACTAGCCATCAGATTTCGTTGAACAACTCCGCATCATGCCTGTTGAGAAGATTAACGTGACCCTGAAGACCATGCTGAACAGGATGTGCAAAGAATAACCTCAAGCCTGGGACAAGTACTTCAGCCTACTGATGTTCGCCTACAGATAGATGCCGCAAGCCAGCCTAGGGTCCTCACACGTTCAGTTGATGTATTGTCGCAACGTGCGAGGACCACTGACGGTGCTCAACGAATCGTGCACCAATGAAAGTCTCGACGTCAAAACTCGCGCAACTTATACCTATCTTCTCAATCTCCAAAACTACCTTGAAAAGGCATGCCATGATGAGTCAGAGAGGGCACGGACAAAAAAAAACCTGCTTTCACCAGAAGAGTCGTCCTCGCAAGTTAACTGTCAGCAATGAAGAACTGCTACTGCCGACTAACTCCAACAAATTGCTGAAGCAATGGAAAGGTCCTTTGAAGCCATCAAGGAGAACAATGTGGTTGACTACGTTTTAAGCATAGGTGGAAAAAGAAAAATATTCCACGTGAATATGCCACTGAAGTATGAGGAACACGAAGCTTTACCAGTGCAGCAGGTCTCTCTCATAACTGAAATTGACCAAGACCCTTCGAAAGCCAATGAGGAGCCGTCTACCGATGATACCTCACACGATATTCCCTTTTCTAGTCTCTTCTGTAGACAGATGGTGGCTGGTGTGAAGTTCTCCACAAAACTAAGCGTCGAACAGCGTTCAGAGGTGCTCAACTTGTTTACAGAATTTGATATTATGCTTTCCGACTTACCCGGAAAGACTGAACTGGTGCGCGCGCAACGCTTGACCTCTGATAAGCCCATTTATTTTCTGCAGTATCCTATATCACTAGCTTTACGGGAAAGCACCGAGAAGAAAGAGCAAGAAATGGTCAACTTGGGTGTCCTTGAAAAGTCGCAGTCTTATGACGCTCCCATCGTAGTTGTAAAGAAACTTGGCAACACGATCCGTTTATGTTTTAACATCAGGGAGCCAATAAGATATTCGCTGCTGACAGTGAGCCCGTACCGCGGATTGACGTGGTTCTTGTGCTTGCTGGCCAGTGCATTTTTTTCTCAAAATTCTATTTTACTGAAGGTCATTGGCATGTGCCTTTGTCTGTGGACGGCCATGAAAAAACAGCATAAACAGTATATATTATCTGTATCAATTTTTTATACTTGCCATTTGGGATAAAGACAGCTCTGGCTGTTTTGGCACGCGTCATGCGTATCGTTCTTGGTGACCTAGAAAGCTTTTACCATTGTTTAGAGGTTGTAGTCATTGCTACGAATACAAGGCACGAGCATTTGGTCACTCTATGGCGTGGGTTTGACTGAATTCGTCAGGCCAAATTACCTATCAAACCCAGTAGGCGTGAAATAGAAAAGGAAATATCTCTTTTCTGGGCCATCGAATTGGAGACGATAAAGTTGAGCCTCTTCTAAAGGCTAGACTAGATTCTCGCAGTCCAATGACCAAAGAAGGAAAAAGCCCACCAATATCTCCTAGGTATCTCCGGCTACTACAGCAAAATCATTCCCAAGAATGCCGAGATCATCAAGCCTTGACAGACCTCACTCGCAAGTGACAGAACAACATTCTCACGTGGGGACCGGACGTAGCGCAAGCTTACACCATTCTGAAGAGTAAGCTTGGCACCGCTCCCATCCTACAAACACGCCACATGGCATAGGAATTTGTCCTAGGCACCGATGCCTCAAGCAAGAGGCTCGGTACCGTATTGCTCCACCTAGGTAACGACCAGGTCTTACATCCTGTTGCCTACGCTAGCCGCATCCTGCTGCGTCGAGATACACGGTATTTCACTATTGAAGTTAATGTTTGACACTTGTGTGGGTGCTTCCAAAATTTAATTTTCTGATACGTTTCCTGATACGATCTCATCATCAAGCATTGCAGTAGTTGCAGTCCGCCAAATACCTCAACAACAGAGTTTTGCGATGGAGGTTACTCTTGCAAGATCATCCATTTGTCGTTGAATACATGAATGGGTCGGATAACGTTGGAGCAGCTATGTTTAAATCGTTCAACTCGCATGTGAATAGTGAAGTTTGAAAGAGAAGAAGCCATTTTCAGGCCTTACATTTAAAACATTAGTTGTGTAGGTCCGCCTGAAAATTTACAGGCAATGAAGTCTTTTTCAGAGTGGACAGTCGCGCAACAGTTTGGCGCTTGTTCTCCGCCTTTTCTTACCATTTAAAAAAGTTGTGAAGTTCCTTAGGCTTTCCATGGACAGAACGAGCGAACAAATGTCATCGCACTGAAACCATTTTCACGAAGCTGTCGATCACTTCTTGATTAAAAAGAAAAATCCAAAGCGAAATTTGAGAAGTGTTCTATTGCGAAGAAAAAGTGGGACTTATACGTCCCGCTGTACAGTTGGGCCGCATTGATCAAGTGGGGCTTCTATTTTTGCTGTCCACGTGAAGCTTTTCACATTTTCTTGCAAAATGATGCGAAGCAACTTGCACACAGCGCGAAATCGCCCACATTGCAGACGTACTTCGTGCGGACTTCATCTTTGCCATTTCAACACCAGCGGCTGTACTGCCACGTGCCTGTCAAGTTTGGGTGGTAAGTGTTTCCGGAGAACCGATGCTCATCCGCAACAACAGTCACCATGCGATAGTTGCTCTTGCCTTGCTTATTCTTGAAGGCAGTGATGATCGCCCGAGGGATACGGAAGCTCCTTTGTGTGCTGAGTTGTCTGCCAAGCTTTAGGCGGAAGTGAACGTATTGTACTTGCCCAATCGAGTTTGCTTGTATGAAAGCAGTAACAATCGCTGCGTCAATAATGAAGTAGAAAATTCTACTACACCATGGCTTGGACTGCTTGTGTGCACGGTAAGCATTCCTCTTTTGGCCGAACTTGTCAAGCCCGGCCATCCAAGCATTATGATCTTTGACCACCTGAGGGCACTTTAGCTTTCTTTGTGCCATTCCGCAGCGTCCTTTGAATATGTACGTGACATTGTGTTTAGAGATAATTCGACATTAGGTGGACATTCTTTGTGTCCTTCTACTAGTAGACATTGACGTCCCGCTCTCTTTGCCAGAAGTATGATCCCCTGTCTATCTTGTTCTTCGTTTTCCCTTCAGGCGAAATGCATTTCTTCTTTTTACAAAAAGCTCGCAGGCAAACAAGAATATGTCCAGGAATTATTGCACAAGTTTTATTGATGTAAAGAATTAATCGGAAAACAACTAAAATCCGATGGACACGACACGCTAGTGTGTGAGCAACATGTATTTTGATGCGCGGCACAGTGGTTCTTGGGCACGTTTCCCGTCGTAAAGTTGAAACTTGCGTACGAAGCCAGTTTTGGAATCTGTCACAGACCATCCGTTGTGGCGTCTCTTTATCTTTGTCTTCATAGGCATGCATTGTTTCATGCTTAGCCATCCTTTGAATAAACATGTCAGTAATCGGGTTGTCGATAAATGCGCAGAGTTCAAGAGCATCTGTATATTGCTTTCATAGACTACTAAAACGCATTTGTTTCAGTAGAGATACCAACAGTCATACATGCATTGCGTAATCACCGAGTGCAGAACGCTGACGTAAATAACTTGGAATATATCTACAGAGGTTCTACAGCTACCTTGATTCTACACAAAAAAAGCAGGAAGATGCAGGAGAGGCAGGAAAAGAAAGGGGTCATACAGGGAGACACAATCTCTCCAATGCTATTCATTGTGTGCTTGGACGAAGATTTCAAGCTAATAAATTGGAAAGGCTTCGGAGTAAGGATCGATGGTGAATATCTCGGCAACCTTTGGTTTCCCGATGACATTTTTCTGTTCAGCAACAATGCATACGAGTTACAAAAAAATGATTGCCGACCTTAACAGAGAGTGTCAGCCGGGTTGAAGATTAACATGCAGAAGACAAAGATAACTATAAATAGCTGGGCAAAGGAACAAGAGTTCAGGATCACCAGTTAGCCTCTAGAGTCTGTGAAGTAGTACGTTTACCTAGGCCACTTATTCACTGGGAACCCTGATAATAAGAAGGAAATTCACTGAAAAATGGAAATGTGTTGGATCGCATACGGCCGACATTGTCAGCTCCTCACTGGAAGCTTACCATAATCATTGAAAAGAAACGCGCACAATCACTGCATTTTGCCAGTGCTGACATATGGGGCAGAGACTGGGAAACTAACAAAGAAGCTTAAGAGCAAGTTAAGGACCAGGCGAAGAGCGATGGAAGGAAGATTGCTAGGCATAACGTTAAGAGCCAAAAAAAGCGGTATGGGTCAGAGAGCAAACGAATATAGACGGTATTCTAATTCAGATCAAGAGAAAGAAATGGAGCTAGGAAGGTCACGAAATGGACCGGTTACATAACCGTTGGACCATTATGGTTACAGAATGCGCACCAAAAGAAGGGAAACGCAGTCGAGAACGTCAGACGACTAGGTGAAGCGATGAAAAAAGGAAATTCTCGGGAACAAGTTGGAGTCGGTTGGCACAGGACAGGGGTAAGTGCAGATCGCAGGGAGAGGCCTTCGTCCTGCAGCGGACATAAAAGAGACTGCTGCTGCTGATGATATACAGATTCTGAATTTCGTGTGCACTGGCGTGTCGATTGCATTCCTTGCTGAGTGGTCCTGGGCCCAACCCACTCCTATTACATCAAGGACACCATGTCGCCGCGGCGGCTTGCCTGAAAATCTGCTGCCGTGATCCACAGGGCCCTATACGATATTGCAAGAGCTTGGTGACGTGAACTATAAGATTGCACCTTTGGACCGGCAAGAGGATCGTGGTTCGAATCCAGGTGCCAAGCAATTTTCCACTGGATTAAAAAAATCCGCGTGTTGATAGAATTGCATAAACAGGCCTAGAGCATGGCCTGATCCCGGTGACCAGAGCCGGTAACGCACTTCCTCACCAGAGCAGAATTGGCCACCCTGGCGCAGTACTTGGCCTAAACCTCCTATATGAAGGGAACAATCAAACTCCTGCCCTCTGTCCCCAGCAGCTGCGAAGAATCTGTCCACGGCGGCAGTCAGACCTGCGACGCAGCAGAGGGTGCTAAGGATCCCTGGTTCCGGACAGGCCGCCATTGGAATATGAACCTGGCAACGTTTAACGCTAGAACGTTATCTAGTGAGGCGAGTCTAGCAGTGCTACTGGAGGAATTAGAGGGCAGTAAATGGGATATAATAGGGCTCAGCGAAGTTAGGAGGCCAAAAGAAGCATATACAGTGCTAAAAAGTGGGCACGTCCTGTGCTACCGGGGCTTAGCGGAGAGAAGAGAACTAGGCGTCGGATTCCTGATTAATAAGAATATAGCTGGTAACATACAGGAATTCTATAGCATTAACGAGAGGGTGGCAGGTCTTGTTGTGAAACTTAATAAGAGGTACAAAATGAAGATTGCACAGGCCTACGCCCCCACATCCAGTCATGATGACCAGGAAGTCGAAAGCTTCTATGAAGACGTGGAATCGGCGATGGGTAGAGTGAAAACTAAATACACTATACTAATGGGCGACTTTAATGCCAAGGTAGGCAAGAAGCAGGCTGGAGACAAGGCCGTGGGGGAATACAGCATAGGCACTAGGAATATCAGGGGAGAGTTATTAGCAGAGTTTGCGGAACAGAATAATATGAGGATAATGAATACCTTCTTCCGCAAGCGGGATAGCCGAAAGTAGACGTGGAGGAGCCCGAACAGCGAGACTAGAAATCAAATAGACTTCATACTCTGCGCTAACCCTGGCATCATACAAGATGTGGACGTGCTCGGCAAGGTGCACTGCAGTGACCACAGGATGGTAAGAACTCGAATTAGCCTAGACCTGAGAAGGGAACGGAAGAAACTGGTACATAAGAAGCCGATCAATGAGTTAGCGGTAAGAGGGAAAACAGAGGAATTCCAGATCAAGCTACAGAACAGGTATTCGGCTTTAACTCAAGAAGAGGACCGTAGTGTTGAAGCAATGAACGACATTCTCGTGGGCATCATTAAGGAGTGTGCAATGGAAGTCGGTGGTAACTCCGTTAGGCAGGATACCAGTAAACTGTCGCAGGAGACGAAAGATCTGATCAAGAAACGCCAATGTATGAAAGCCTCTAACCCTACAGCTAGAATAGAACTGGCAGAACTTTCGAAGTTGATCAACAAGCGTAAGACAGCTGACGGTCAGACCTGCTGCGTGGCAGGTCTGACCGCCACCGTGGATAGTATAATATGTATAATATGGATAGAATTGAACATGCTCTCAGGAACGGAGGAAGCCTAAAAACAGTGAAGAAGAAACTGGGAATTGGCAAGAATCAGATGTATGCGTTAAGAAACAAAGCCGGCAATATCATTACTAATATGGATGAGATAGTTCAAGTGGCTGAGGAGTTCTATAGAGATTTATACAGTAGCAGTGGCACCCACGACGATAATGGAAGAGAAAATAGTCTAGACGAATTCGAAATCCTACAGGTAACGCCGGAAGAAGTAAAGAAAGCATTGGGAGATATGCAAAGGGGGAAGGCAGCTGGGGAGGATCAGGTAACAGTAGATTTGTTGAAGGATGGTGGGCAGATTGTTCTACAGAAACTGGCTACCCTGTATACGCAATGCCTCATAACGTCGAGCGTACCGGAATCTTGGAAAAACGCTAACATAATCCTAATCCATAAGAAAGGGGACGCCAAAGACTTGAAAAATTATAGACCGATAAGCTTGCTGTCTGTTGCCTACAAAGTATTTACTAAGGTATTCGCAAATAGAATTAGGAACACCTTAGACTTTTGTCAACCAAAGGACCAGGCAGGATAACGTAAAGGCTACTCAACAATAGACCATATTCACACGATCAATCAGGTTATAGAGCAATGTGCGGAATATAACCAACCCTTAGATATAGCTTTCATTAATTACGAGAAAGCATTTGATTCTGTCGAAACCTCAGCAGTCATGCCGGCATTACGGAATCAGGGTGTAGACGAGCCGTATGTAAAAATACTGAAAGATATCTATAGCGGCTCCACAGCCACCGTAGACCTCCATAAAGAAAGCAACAAAATCCCAATAAAGAAAGGCGTCAGGCAGGGAAATACGATCTCTCTAATGCTATTCACAGCGTGTTTACAGGAGGTATTCAGAGACCTGGATTGGGAAGAAATGGGGATAAAAGTTAATGGAGAATACCTTAGTAACTTGCGATTCGCTGATGATATTGCCTTGCTTAGTAACTCAGGGGACCAACTGCAATGCATGCTCACTGACCTCGAGGGGCAAAGCAGAAGAGTGGGTCTAAAAATTATTCTGCAGAAAACGAAAGTAATGTTTAACAGTCTCGGAAGAGAACAGCAATTTACAATAGGCAGCGAGGCACTGGAAGTCGTAAGGGAATACATCTACTTAGGGCAGGTAGTGACTGCGGATCCGGATCATGAGACGGAAATCATCAGAAGAATAAGAATGGGCTGGGGTGCGTTTGGCAGGCATTCTCAGATCATGAACAGCAGGTTTCCATTATCCCTCAAGAGAAAAGTGTATAATAGCTGTGTCTTACCAGTACTCACCTACGGGGCAGAAACCTGGAGGCTTACGAAAAGGGTTCTACTCAAATTGAGGACGACGCAACGAGCTATGGAAAGAAGAATGATAGGTGTAGCGTTAAGGGATAAGAAAAGAGCAGATTGGGTGAGGGAACTAACGCGAGTTAATGACATCTTAGTTGAAATCAAGAAAAAGAAATGGGCATGGGCAGGACATGTAATGAGGAGGGAAGATAACCGATGGTCATTAAGGGTTACGGACTGGATCCCAAGGGAAGGGAAGCGTAGCAGGGGGCGGCAGAAAGTTAGGTGGGCGGATGAGATTAAGAAGTTTGCAGGGCCGGCATGGCCACAATTAGTACATGACCGGGGTTGTTGGAGAAGTATGGGAGAGGCCTTTGCCCTGCAGTGGGCGTAACCAGGCTGATGATGATGATGATGATGATGATGATGATGAAATTGACATCGCCTGCTAGATAAGGCAATTGCTCATAATTGATGAAGTGCAGCGCTTAGCCTGATGTTTTCACCTTTCTAGACTGTGCCTTCCAGCTAACAATCAATATAATAAAGCATATTTACAATATACTACGAACGTACACAAGATTTGTTAAGGAGGCCTAAAGCATGACATCCACAATTATCATAGAAAATGTTTCGTGAATGTTTTCTTCTTTATTTTGTTTCTCGCACTCTTGCAAGGCTGCATGACGCATCCTTATGAGCGAATAGGATGCATCTTTTTTATTGTGGCGTTCTGCTGTGAGATGAGTTCTAGGCACCTTCACTTATAGCGTCTATTTCTTTCATTGCAGGTATACTACTGCACCAAGGAGACATGGGAACAGGGAAAGGAAAGATACAAACATGCTAAATAAATTAATGCGTCTTCATATGTCCATGTTAAACACAACCTGCGTGATTATGTAGAAAGTAAGCAGATCTCAGAACATCATACAATATTTATTGTATCACGAACTCCTTGGCATATTTACTGTTTCTGAACTGCTTATGCAGTGCTACTTTGGCTTCCAACTTTTTATTTCCCTGAAGATTCAGTCACTTTGTTCATGCGCCGGAAAAATGAGGGCAACAAAGAGTATACCACAGTTGCTTCGCAGCATGGGATCCGATAATGTTTAAGTTAACTTATTCAGTGGAATTAACCACAAAGGCTCGACCACTGACCACCATTGCAACAGGTAATGCTTTGACAAGTGTTGCAAGTACATCTGCTAGTGTCTTTTTTTCTAGCTGCACCGAATTTTTAGCACTTGACCGTATATATCTATTAAATTATAGGATGGTAATCTGTCGAGCGTTAGTGGGTAGGAGACAATATCATGAGCGTTCAGTCTGTCAAGATTCACTAATGCACTAAACTCTTTCCTACACAGAGCAAGTTTCATACGGCTAAGTCTACATGTGAATACCAAATAGAGAGGGTAGGCCGGAAGCCTATTCGACTTGGGCTCAGTAACGCATTTTCAGATATATCATCTATAATACGGCTATTTCAAATGTATTCAAGAAGCTTTAAAATTTTTAAAGTAAGAGAAATAGCCATAATATTACGATGATTGCAGCCGGCTTCCTGTTTCTTAGGCAGCAGCATCATTTTGGCTATTCTCAATTCTTAGGAAATCCAAGCATTTCATATAGAATAACTCGATGAGTTCAGAAGGTCTTGAGGAAGCATTGCAATTACCAGTTTTCGCATGGCACTTTAAATGCCATCAGGACTTGCGGCTGAGGCAGGCAAAAATTGAATGACATTGAAAAGCTCGGCCACTGTGACTTCCTTAAAGTGATCCCAGACGTGAGGCCTAAGTGGCCAATTCTGCAAAACTTAAAGTAAACCCTGTTTGGAGCCTTTTCTGATCAATTCCAAAAAGGCACATACATCGCACGGCGAAATAATTATAGGCGTAATATTTTCGGTGTTCCGTGTGAGCTTTCTACACTGAAGGAATCTGAACAGAGCTTTTCTGCAGCTGGCCTTAGAGAGTACGTCATGATGTTTTTCATGATACTCCTCTTGAGCATTGGATACCCTTTTATTGAGTGTAACAGCTCCAAATATATAACCACTCTAGGTATCAGTATACTGATTGTAAAGCAGCATTTTCCAAGCGACTTTTTGTCGTCTAAACTCCCAGGTGCACTCCAAATTCCACCAAAGACTGGAAGTGCATTTTATAAATCGTGTCATTAAATTTGGTGTTTTTAAGGGAACTTTATTACAGAGCAAAGAGGCATGGTGTTGATGATGATTCGGTATTGCTATCTAAGGGTTCAGGACAATTTTCTAGGCACACTAAAATTTGTGTTAATGGACAACAGTACGCGCCGCAGACTAACGAAATAACAAATAAAAGGACGTACAATCTCAAATAATAGGCAGAGGGTCACTGTATGAGGCAGAGCCGCCAATAGAGCAGGAAGTAGCAATAATGTCCGAATTGGAAAGTGCTAAATTTAAGGCTGATTAAGAATAAAAAATTTAGTTAATAGCGCAGTCCGACAACAGCTGTCCACGTGAGTCCGTATTAAAACCCCAAGTCGCGTGACGCGATATAAAGTATCCGGCTATCGCAACAGCAAATCTAAAGCATAATTTTGTGATTTCGCAGACTGGTGTAGCTTCGATGGAGGCAGAAAAAGGTGGCATACATTGCAGTTTGTTATTGGGAAGTGGAAGCCAGCGGACGTGTATTGTAGCTGGATTAGCAATAAAAATTGGTGCGAAAGTAATACTTATAGAAAAGCTGATGATTTTTCTGCTCGGACGAGAAAAAAATTAGCGTTATGGAGCGTTTGGCAAGTAACTGTAGTGACACGTGTACATGTTATCAAATGACCACCTTTCATGGTCTAAGAAATGTTATCGCTCAGCGCGGGACGCACTTGCATGTATCCGAAGTTTATCGAATGTTATCGATGGTTCTATCTGCTTCCTGTTGTCGCCGAACTTTGTATAATCTATTTGCATGTATGTGCGACGTAAATTATGCAGACATTTCTGGAAGACGCGCGGGCACCAGTGATAACTCTGGAACCTTCAATGGCTTATGTATCAAAGCCAAAGTGCTAGACCGGCAGATCAGATTTACTACTGTGTTCGTCGCTTTCATTGAGATTTGAGTGTAGCATGTTTCTCTGGGCACACATTCTCCCAATAAAGTTACTTTCGCCATTCACAGTTTTGCTGCTGTGTCCGCAACCGTCGCTAGCACGTGACAATAGCAACAAAAAAGAAAGCAAATTAGCCACGATATACGAAGTTTTACAAGTGGACCACATATCCCATAGTTGTCTACCTGAACCAAATCAGAAAGTGAACGAGAAAAAGTAACAACCAAATATACAAGTGCCGAATGACAGAACCAAGACGACTGCAACAGACACCATATGACTGCTGGTTGGCACATATTATTATTGGTAGTCGTTTACCAGCAGAACGCAAAAAAAGGAAAGCATATTCATGGCTTTCGAGAAAATGCTGGGTTGGGTGTCGCAAAGTGCATAGAAGCAAACCAAAACGAAATTATTTTAAGCTCAAAATCTAGAAATCATAGTTCTGAAGGTTGAAGCTGCGGGAAAAAATACCTCAGCAAGGGCTACAAAGGGTTTGTATCTTGGAATCAATTGGGTTCACAAAACAAAGTTGCCATGCTACAGAAGCAAAATTGTCGAAGAATATGAGAACAAGATAGCACAACTAAACGCTCGATATCAAGACAGCCTGCCGCGGAAAAAAACCTTAACCTTGAAATGAACAACAAAAAAATGGCTGTGGCTTAGCTAAGGTTAAGCCCAGGATGCGAAGCATACTAGCCTTTATTTTAGCGCGACAGCGTTAAGGAGCTCGTGTCGCAGAAAAGCCGGTGTCGTCGGCGTCGGCTCAGGCGTGTGGCGCTCGCTCAGGCGCAGATTTCGTTGTCGCGCCGAACGCTGCGTTGCTCGACGCTCACCGAGTCCGATGCGGGGCGCGTAGTCGCTGCGCCGTAGCAAAGCCACCTAGAAACAGTCTGTAGCACGCCACAACTTTCGCTTCTCATTCCAACGAGCAGCTCTGTCTCCAGGAGGCATCTCATCGCGTGAGTGTCTAGCAGAGGCAAGCGCAGCTGCTTATATACCGCCGCGACGCCGCGAGCGACGGCACGAGTTGGAGCCCCGTTTCTCCTCTGTCGTGACGTCACGGTGTCACGTGGTATTGAAGGCGACACCGCCGCGCCTGAGGAGCTGGGTTGAGCTCTTGTAGTATGCTTCACATAAAATGCAATGAGAAGACTCCTCTAACTGACGGAAAAGTTAGAGAAAAACAAACGCTGCTGTGCTGCCACGATTACGCGATCTCAGAATTTATTTCCTTGGAAGTTACGGAAAAGGTTCAGGAATCATCAGAACCACTGACTACGATGTAACTACATGCCACATTCCGCGTGTATTCAAGAGGACCGAGCCACGACAAAGGTTCGTGTTGTATTAGACGCCTCCTCACACACGCTGAATGGCCTGCTATAACTGACAATCTGGAGGCAAGAACTAAATAAAGAAGGACATGAAGTCTCTCCTAATTTAATTTCGAAAGGAACAGGTGGCCCTAGTAGGAGACCTTGAACAGACATTCCTCCGAATTTCTATCCGCGAGGGTCAGATATGCCATGAGATTTCTTTTGTGGAAGCATCACGCTGACGGAAAGCTACATAATAAAGTACAAACTGGGCACATGGCTAGAATAAAACTGGTACAACCCCGAGCTCGTTTCGTATGGCAGCAAAAATGATGCACCATTTTCAACAAGTGGGTGGGCAATTTCCAGATAAGACACAAACACTACAAAAACGCTTTACGTGGATAATGTAATCTTAGGGGCAGCAACACTTCATCGTCCTGTCAAGCTGTACAAAGAAGCAAAACATATGTTCAAAGAGCGATGGACTTCAGAAAGGAGATATTCAGTGACTAGAGATTAAACAAAATGATACCTGGAAACAAAAAAGACACATGTTCACATGGAGATTCGATCGGAAGTATACACAAAGCTTGTTGGATTGATATGGAAACACTCAAGCAACCTGGTACCCTTCCCTGCAAACAAGCGAGTGCCCTGACCAGCAATGACATAATTAACAAAAATGACAGTGTTTCAAGCAGCCGCAAAGATATTTGATTCCTGCTGTTTATTTTGACCTTTTACAAAACGCGATAACATAGGTTTTCAAAGACTGTAGAAAATGGTCGTGATGTGAGATAATCCACTCACTAAGGAACAATGCGACAAGTGGAGGGACATGACCTCTGAAAAGTCTCTCCACAAAAAAATCCAACAAGCAGCCTGCTGTGCCGACTCAATGATTGAGCTTCATTGCTTCAAGGAGAACAACAAAGCAGATGGATTTCTTACCAGCAGAGTCGTAGAAATAAGAGGGAAAACACTAAAAACGAGCTAGTTCATTGAAGGTGAAGACAAAGCGGTTGATGTACTCACAGATAGCAAAAGCCCAAACACATTAACTAGTAATTATTTCGCATGGACTCGCATGGGTCAACTCCGCGTGGCTGCAAAGAGCAAGCATGATTTGCAGGAATTTATGGATGAACGATCAACACTAAGCGCATTGCCACAGCTGCGCAGGAAAATCAGAGAAGAAACCAATATTGGAAATAAAAAAATTATTCATCTTAGAGGCGCCTTTTAAGAGTAACAGCATGGGTATCCAGATTCTTAGACAACGCAAGAAAAGTGCATCACAAGGGGCCATTAAGCGGAAATTAGATAACTGCAGAGACATATTAGATATGACAAACACAAGTACTACATAGACAAGCAAGTGGTGATGCTAATTCAGGTGGTGAATCCACTAAAATATAAACAAGAAGTCTACTGTGACGACAAAAGACTCATAGCAGAGAAAAGGCGTTTGCGTTACAGCTAAAATTGAAGCCGGCACGTCACAGTATTTCCAGATGACGGGTATTTCCCAGAACTACTGATCCGCCACGTTCATCAAATAATATTGCATGGACGAGTTCAAGTAACACTACCACAAATGCGGGCTAAGCTCTGGATATTGCGAGGTCGCGAAGCTGCAAAAAGAGGTTTAAACAAATGCATAGTACTGCAAGAGGCATAAAACAAGACCTGCCCCTCAAATTATGCCTCCCCTTCCACGGGTAAAGGGACAACGAACTGGAGCCATTTCAAGTAATCGTAAATGAGTTTACCGGAACAATATGAGATAACCAAATATGAGATTGTAAAACAATGCATTGTAATTTCACCTGTGTGGTAACTAGAGAGTACACTAGGAGATCACCAAAGATATACCAACACCAAGTTTTTTTTCACAAGCTTTCCGGTGATTCATTACACGACGATGTATACCGGTCCCAATCAACTCGGCCAACGCCAGGACCTTTACAAGCGCCGAGAAGGAAATCCACAGAATGCTTGAAGCTGTTGGGCACGAAAGGGTAAGGCATTACTTTCAGTATACACTAAATACATTGGAAGACACTAGCCGAGTGCATGCCATGATGGAGACGATTTGTCAAGCGCCTGATACGAAGCCTGAAGACCTCGATGCGAAAAATCATCTGAAGAGAAACAGCTTCGGTGGAGCCTCTACGCACAACTGTAGCAGAAGTTGAAGAAGCGCTTAACAATCTACTGTTAACTTACGTCTATGGCGAACCTGATGAGCCCATGCCATTTACGCCTGCAGACATAGGCGACAACTTACAGACGGACAAGCAGAGCCATACAGCAAAACATTAAAGAAGCACGGCGAAATAGATGTGAAGTAGTGAAAGCCTTGTGGAAGACATGCCGTTGCGAATATCTCAAGGAAATAGGAAATGCTGTCAAAGCCAACAAGCGACAAGCGAAACAATTGTCGAATGGAGATGTGGCGGTAAATGAAGGCCATGGTCCAAGAATATTTTGGAAGATGTGCCGAATTGAAAAAAAAAAGTTACCTTGAGCGCGACGGAACAACAACAGCTTGGCTGCTCCGGACAAGCAACAAAGAATTAGTCAGAAGATTGGTGAACAATATGTATCCTCTCGGAGTGTGCTTCAAGCAGCCCATCAAAGTCTTCCTTAGGCAAGTTTGGCGGGCGGGAGCCTGTAAAATATCATCATAAAGGCACAAGAACACGAAGAGCAAGAGAATGACTCCTTGTCGTGAGCGCGTGGTACTCCATATTTTCAAAAACCCGTTCACGTTCGAAGCATGCCGTGACCGTTCTCGATCGTTTCAATACTGGTACCACGTCCATTATACTATCTTTCCGGGTACAATAAAGGTGAGCCTGCAAAGAAGCAGCAGAGAAGGAAACGGTGGTGGAGTAGCGGATCGACCTGGATCGAGCGAAGAGACCGCAGTGAAGCACATAAGCATCGGAAAGACTGACTGACAAGTAAGACGTCATTGTTACCCGCATAGAAATGAGCAAGAAAATGCTAATGGAGAAAAAGGAAGCACTTCACTTTCAGAGCACACAGCTCATCAACGAAGCCGAACAGCTTTAATAATGAAGGAGCTAACAGAGAACAGTTGCTTAAAAAGCAGGCGCAGACGAAGGGAATTAGCGAAAGCCACAAGAGCACCAACGAGCCAATGAAATTTCTATCAGAAGACACTGCCGAAGCGGAAATGGAAAGACTTATAGAGTATGGTTTGAAAATAACGAAGATGTCTATATTAGATTGCAGAATTCGAGAGCCTGTGGAGTTGTTTTTGAACAGAACAAGGCAGGCGGAATCGTGAAGACCCAGGGCACTAGATAATCTAACTAGGGGGAATGACAAAGTTTAGCGGGAGAGCTTTGGAGGAGAATCACTTCTGGGCTAAATATGAGTCAGCAGTTAAGTTTTGACCTAACGGGACCAAATGACAAATGTTCAATTATTTATTAGCACCCTAATATGGAAGGGCTCGCTACTCTGCAGATGAAAATTATGCTGAAGCGATCAAAATATTACAAACAGGTTTCGGAAATCATGAGCAATCAATGGAACTGCATATGAACGAGCTACTGAGCCTACAGAAAGTTCAGTGAGCGCCTAAAGATATGCAATCGTAAGGGAAGAAAAAGAATACCGGGTCGCGACACGGCATGCGTAGCGACCACGTCTGCTCTATACGCAAGCGAAAATGCAAAGCATAATTTTGTGCCTTTACAGACAGCAGAAGCTTGAACTGAGAGATAAAAACGCTGCAGACACTGCGGTTTGTTATTGGACAGCGGAAGCCAACGGGCATGAATTGTAGCTGAATTCGCAACAAAAATAGGTGCGAAGATTATACGGCAGGAAAGGCTCACATTTGGTTCGTGAGCCTTTCGGTGAGAGGAAAAATCACATAATTGAACATTGTGCAAGTATCTATAGAAACGTGAAAAAATGAATCAGCCGCGGTAATCAACATTCTACAATTCGACGTCATATCTTGCGGTTGTCTACGTACACTAAACCAGAAACTCTATAAGAAACGCAAGAACAAAATAAAGCTACAAGTGGATGATGACAGAATCAAGGTGTCTACCTTAGACGCCATAGGACTGCTCATGGCTCATGTTATTATTGGAAGTTCTTCAATGGTAGAGCTCAGAAAAATCGAAAGCAGACTGATCACTGTTCACACTTATACTGGGTTGAGTACTGCAAAGACCATCGGAGCAAACAAAACCAAAACAAATCAGCCCCAAAAGTCAAGCAGCCACGGTTCTAAAGGTTGAAGCTGCCGAAAGAACACTTCAGCAAGAGGTACAAAGGTTTTGGAGCATGGCATCCATGGGGATCTCAAAACATACTTGCAATACTACAGAAGCTGAAAGTGAAGTAGAATTGGAGAATAATATAGTAAAACAGAACGGTCGCTATCAAGTCAGTGTGCCGTGGAAAGAAAATGTTACTTTGGAAATCTACAAGCGCAGTTCAACGAAAAGAGTCCACCAACTGACGAAAACGTAAAAAAAAGTACAAAGACATGCTGCGCCGCCACGATTACGCGATCTCAAAATGTATTACCTTGGGAGTCGTGGGAGAGGTTCAGGAATCATCAGAACCCCTGACTACACTTTGTTACCGCTTGCCACATCCCGATGTTATACGAGAGGACCGAGCTACGATAACGGTTCATGCACTTTGCGACACCTTTTCAAACACGCTGCAAGGCATGTCATTTAACATCCTAAATTAAATCAAGACATCTGTCTCTGATAGTCAAATTTCCAAAGGAAAAGGTGGTCGTAGTAAGAGACGTTGAAAAGATATTCCTGGAAATTTTAATCCACGAAAGGGACACGGGTACCATGAGATGTCTCTGGTGAAACAGGACACTGAAGGAAAACTGCTGAATGAAGTACAATCCTGGTTACAGTCGCTGATCTCGATCATTTTAACATTCGCCTGGTGTTTGGCTTCTAGAACCCCAGAAACGACAGATTCCTGAAATGACTGCGCAGCAGGAGCTAGCTCCGGCTGTTCAAGAAGCTCGCAATCAGCGAAGCGGTTGCGTTTTCGCGCGACGTCTACTCTACGCACCTGGAATCCAGATGAGGGTGACTTTCATTGGTTTTCACCTGCCACAGTATGAGAAGACTTCAATAAAGAAACAGAGCGACCACATCGACACGCACACACGGGCTTACCTTCAATAAAGGCAAGTTATAAATAACCAACCGTGTTCTTTTCATCGCACCGAAAATGTAAACAACATTTGTGACAACCTTTTTTTTTTTACCCTTATGCCTTAGACATATTTGCGTCGCAGGTGTGACCAGAGTACATCAAGGGCGCGTTAGACGTCCCTGGGCCCACTACCCGGAGACCACAGTGGCATTGTGCCATTGCGGTTGGACCTATTCTACAATTTAGCCAGGATCACAAGTCATCCTGAAAGATGCACTTGTCCCTAACCTTGCACAGCTTGGCTGTAAAAACGATGCGAAGACAAAAAAGCACCCAATACATTTCACTAAGCCTACAATGCAGAAGATGCCCAAACAACAATCTAACGAAGCGAACAAGCGACGCTTCGTTCCAACAGCACGGGGACTCCGGCCTCGAGCGGCAGTAGGCCGAGCCCCATGTAACCTTCCTTGCCTTCTGACTTTTAAGGGGAGAGCCATAGATTTCTGTTTCAAGGTAGCGTTATGAGGTAGAGAACATCGGAGCACTCGTGCCAGTGATTGTGCATACGTCGTCTTCACTCGTGCACACGTCGCTGCCGCATCGATGCCGATAATTATGCCAAAAAGTAACGATTAGGACAGAGTTAGCTAGGGCAGTCAAACCTATGACCTTTGGTGGGAGTCGATCTCTCGACGTATGGTTGGAGAAAACAAGTAATAAGAAGTAACAACCCGAATGAGCAAGAAGGTCAAGTAATTTATCTGATCTCTCTTGAGCATATAGACTTTCGACTTCAGGCGCTTTGGCTTATGCTAGATGACTGTCATTTTTAATGATAAAGTCTAACATCTCTATGTTTCAAGATCGCATTCTGAGGCATCGAAATTCGTAGCGCTCATGCTACTGCTCACCCATTCGTCGTCGTCTTCTTCCTCATCGATGGAACATGCATTCTGCTAATTTCGGCGAAAAAGGTACAGTTATTAGTAATAAAATTATTTAAGCACTCGCACCCAGGACCTTTGGTGTTAATTAGGCCACATTTGACGAAGGCACTGTTTAATAAAGTAGAATCAGTTAAGGCACTGGAGCCCACGACCTTTGGTGGGAGAAAAGAATAAGTGACCGCCGTCGGGAGGAAGCAGCTATGGATGAAGCTACGGCCAACGTTACTAGACTAGGTTCAGTTTTCAAACTCCCGTGACTGCGTGGACCCACCACCGATCTTCGCATCTCGTGGCGCTGCTGTCGCACATTGCTCGGTCAGCATGGCGCGGACGGGGGACGTTGTTTATCTGTTTTGGCGCGTTGTATAAATGCGTGTTTTCTTGCAGTCTCGGTGCATTTATGCGACACTCTTGTGCATTTTAAATGCAGTGTGCATTTTGAAGTGTTTACGGGCCGTATCATCCAATTTTATTTGGTTACGCGAATGCATATTTATGCTCCGTTATTGAAGCGATAACCTACTTGGAATGTGCAAGTCTGCTCGCAAGGGAGCAAAGCTCACGTAGGTTTCAAGATTGCACTTGAGAATGTGGTGCTCTGATGAAATAAATAGTGGTAGCTTCAGTTTCTTTTTTCGTTCCGAAATTAAGTGCTGAGAGTGTGTATATGCCGTGTGTCCCAACTAACTTCAGCCAGAGTTAGTTGGGACCGCGAAGCTGGTCACAACCAAGGTAACGCTGTTTGCCGTAGGTTGGAGATATTCAAATTGTTTTAAATCCGCCTAGTTGGGTAATGCGTAGGTAATTCATTATAAATATATATATTTATATATATATATATATATATATATATATATATATATATATATACATATATATATATATGATTGTTCAATCAATTGTTCATGCATTACTTACTTTAATGCAACCAAAGCCTTGCTCTTTCATCCAAGAAATATGAATGTCGTGCTACCTCGAGATATTGTCCTTAACTCCAGTACTATTGAAGTTGTCCAATCAATCAAATGTCTGGGTGTTCACTTTGATCATGAGATGACATGCCGCTCTCATGTAGATTTTCTCATCGGCAAACTGTCACAGGTTTTGGGTGTTGTCTATTCCTTTAGATACCTGCCGCAATCCGTTAAATTGCTGATTTATAACTCACTTTTTTCAGTCATCTAAATTACGGCTGCCTCGTATGGGGGACAACTTCAGCCACAAATATTCAAAAGCTGTTTGTAATCCAGAAGAAATTTCTTCGTGTCATTTGTAATAAGCCTCGTGATTTTCATTCCGCTCCTCTTTTCAGCGCACTTGAAACCCTTAAATTGCCTGCCCTAATAAACCTGCGCTTGTTGACAACCTACAGAAGATATGAGAAAAATATTGGTGCCCTCAGCTCTCTCGCTAATCTCACAAAACGAGAAACCCCCTACACAACTCGAGCTCCTGAGACTTGGTGTGTTCCTCAACTTCGGACTAATTATGGCCAGCAAATGTTATGCCACTGGCTGCCGAGTCTACTCAATGATTTTACCAGATGCAATATCGATGTGTTGACTTGTTCCGCAAAAAATCTGCGTGATATGTTCCTCCAATCTTGACTGTGTACCGTTGTACTTAGTGATATTTTGCCCTTAGTGCTTTTGCTCTTCTCTCTTCTCTTTCCTTTTTTTCTTCTCTTTTTTTTTCCCTTACCGTTTCCCACCTGCCCTGCTGCTGCCATTGTAAACGGAACCTGGGGCCAGTCAAGCTGCTTCTCCGCAGCTTTTTTCCCCTTGTTTTTCCGCCACAACCATGCACCTCCTTGCTTGTGGAAACAAATAAATAAATAAATAAATAAATAATCATTACATAATTATTTTACCTAGTTAGGTAAATCATTGCCACCACCAAAGGTCGAGGCTTCAACTCTCACCAACGACCGTGGGTTCGAGTGTCGTAATGAACTCAGTCGTAATTAACCCTGTGCCTTAATTAGCTCTACCTTGATTAACTTCGCCTTAATGAACACCAAAGGTCGTATGTTGGACTCCCACTAAAGGTCGTGGGTTCGAGCGCCTTAACTATATTTGACAAACTGGGCCTTAATTAAGATCGCGCTAATTGACGCCAACGGTCGCGGGTTCGAAAGATTCCCCCAATGGTCGTGGGTTCGAGTGCCGTAATTCCATTTTAATTGCATGGGCCTTAATTACCTTGGCCTAATTCACTCTGCCTTAACTGGCGTCGTGAACTGCCTCGATTGGTTCGCTTGGGCTCCCGTGACATTTTTGGAACATCCCGTGACATGAACGTGATGCACCGCTTCACTACTACGAAAATAAATGTCCTCAGGTAAACCAAACTGAACAGCAAGAACATTTGCAACAAACAGGTACGAAATATGGTTGAATTATCATGCGTGCAAATATTTGATAGATTATATTCACTACTTTAGCTGCAATTTATCAAAGGGTTATTCGGTTCTATGGACGAAAGAACTTGCAGGCAGACTAAAAAAAATTACATTCATAAGGCTACTCGGTTACCCTTGGCTACGGCTACAGTGATATAAAAAAATGGGACGCGCGTTCCGGAGCGCTATTCTGGACAATCCGCCATTAGACAGTTTTAGTTACACGCATAGAGTTTCCTACAAAATTACTAGAGGGAACTCTGGCGCTGCAGTCGTTGTCCTACCATGGGAATGATGGGAAGTACATGGATTTGTCTGATCTTCGTGCTTGTGGCTTTAAACGTACTTGTGGCTTCGTTTATAGCTCTTTCTGGGCTTTTCATTGTGGAGTTACGATACTGACTATACTACTCTATGCTTTTCTTTCGGCATCTTTTCGGTTACAGCGTCGGCCCGTCTCGGCTGATTGTGAACGGATTGAAAGCGGTGAGCTCAAAAGCTGTAACTGCCGTAGTGGCGTGACTGGGGGGGGAAGACAGAAAGGCAGGGATACAATAACTGTGCGGTATGAAAAAGTGTATTGTGCGTTTACTTTCATCGAGTTGGGTGCACAGCTGTTGTGTATGCATCCATCCAAAACCGCACACACACGTACGCAATTAAACACATATGGGCTGTGCAATAGTGTATTTCTTTGCTGTGTGTGCACGTTCTGTCGCCTCATGTTAAATATGCCGCTGTATGTGAAACAATTAGTAGTTGGGTGGAAG
Organism: Dermacentor andersoni; assembly: GCF_023375885.2. Lineage (NCBI taxonomy): Eukaryota > Metazoa > Arthropoda > Arachnida > Ixodida > Ixodidae > Dermacentor > Dermacentor andersoni. Next base: position 39,710,513 of record NC_092818.1, on the reverse strand, counting down.
CCCCTCTTATATTAGGAAAAGCAACACAAAGTGCGCCAAGCAGCTGAAACAATGAAACGAAATTGACAAAGAAGTGCGTATAAATTTTGTTTCTCAAATTTATGTACAAAGTAATTTTACGGAAAAGGCATACTTTCGCAAGATTAGATACATGTGCTTCATTGCCAAAGCATTTCACAAGTAATGAGACTATGTGTACTGGAAGGCCATCAGCACAAGTACGAAAACTGCATTACCTGTTAATTGTGTCGATGTCTGAAAGGTAGGCATAACAGTAGTAGTAGTTATAATTAGGGTAGTAATGAAGCTTAGTGATCAATAATTCATCTTGTGCAGCACTGGCTATTATTAGGTGTAAGAATACCCTCTTCTGAAAACGAAAATCAAGAAAGGGGCTGACAGATGGAATAGCACACTGTGGTATAAAGTTTGTAAACAGGGATAAGGTGCCTCAGAAAGGCTGGCCAACGTTTCGATAGGAGGACCTACCTCTTAAAAGTTTTTTTGTCACAATGTGAAGATGCAGTGTTGTCATCAAACAATGCATATGCACTGCAAGACCAAGCAGTAAGTGCAACATAACTCCTGCAGGATGTCGAGCATTCGAAACAGTTTCAACGTGTAAAAATTTTTCGCTTGTAAAAAAGCCTCAGGCAACTTGCTCACATCTCAATGACAATGATGCCGCTAGTGAAAAGTGCAACATCCCATGCTCTCAGTGTAGTTATGTTACCGATTGCAGAGTAATGCAATTTATCTGCCTAAGGTGACCTAGACCACTTCAAAGTAATTCCAGAAAAGCACATGCAAAATAAAATACCTTGCATTATTTCATATACGGAAATCACCTATACAGCAATATTGTCACACATGAAGTAGTTCCACTTTAAGCAAGCATAGTAGGCTTTCGACTAGTGCAGTAGCTTGAGACTTATGCCAGCCTGCTCGTTAGTGATCCAGAATTACATGTTCCTGGGCTACTCAGTTCATATTTCTCAGCAGACAGTACGGTAGCTTATTGTGCTCCCCTTGTCGCCTTCCGACTCCCCTGCTTTGCGCTAGGTGACCATGACTTGTCGTCTACTGTGTTGTTTAACACAGTAGACGGTGTTGTTTAACATATTGCAAAAATCTGTTACCTAACAATTCCAACAACGTTTACAATCGTTGCAGGAAGCTGACCACATCATGCGTGCCATGACTTGCCATGGCTAAAGCCCCTCCATCCACGCGCCACCGCCGCTCTCTTAAGTACCGCCAACCGCCTTTTCCCCTCACACCAAATCCGGTTCCGGCATTTCCGCTTCCGGCGTTTCCGGTTCCGGCATGTCCGGTTTTAAGATTTCCGGTTCCGGCGTTTACGCTTCCCGGAGTTGCGCTGCGAGAATTTCCACTGTGATTGCAGACGATGGTGAGACGCCCGTGCTTAGCAACCGGTGTAGCTCGCTCTAGCCATTCCACCAAGCGTCATTCGTGTGCATCTACGCGCTTGTTTGCGCACGCTGCGCCCGCACGCTTTGCCTGTCGCCCCCTTTCTCTGACAAAGTGCGGAGAGCCATGGGCTGGGGCACAACACACGGACATAATTTGCCGTACACATCTGCTCGCGTCACAACACTAACACAATTCGCCGTACACCTTTGCACGCGTTACAACACGCGCGCACGCACCAATTCCAATTCACTGCACACCTCCGCTCATATCGCACAAGAAAAGCACACTTGTTTTCACCATGTCACTGAATGCCCTCCACGCAAATTTGAACTTGTTATATTTCATAGCTTCACGTCATTGCAGTTCTTCACGCAGTGCACGCACTTGGGACGTTCGTTACCTTCGATCTGCCGTACGAGATAAGTTCAACCTCAGAATCAACAGCATAAACTCTATGCGTCTGCCATACAAATTGGCGTCGCGAACTCCTTCACTAAAGTCCCTCCATACGTGCTGGCTGGAGGGGATGTATGCTTCAAAACAAGAAGAATTCAAAGGGGACAAGCTGTTGTATTCCGCTGAAGTAGTAGTTTGCGGCCGCTGTCTCTCGTGGCACAACCCGTCGCAGGTTGACGCGAAGCAGCGAACACGACCAGATCGCCGATTACAATAGGCGGTGGTTCTTGGATGGAATCGCATTCACAGTTTCAACCGCAGCTGGTGCAATTAAAGCCTCTCTATCGACGCGAAAGTAAACAACGCTAAAAAACATAGCGTCACTTCCACTCGGAAAAGGGAGTTGAAGATACGTAAGTTCCGCTTCACGCCGGAAGCTAAGGGGGTGAGAGGAGGGGAGCGTGGAGGAGGAGGGTAGGTTGGCGGTACTTAGCCTGGCCGGCGGTGGCGCGTAGATGCAGGGGCTTTAGCCATGGCCGTAGCTTTTAACGCGATAGCGTTAAGGAGCTCGTGTCGCAGAAAAGCCGGTGTCATCGGCGTCGGGTGTCGGCGTCCGCGGCGTTGGCCGTGAGCGATAAATCACGGCAGGCACTTCATAAATAAAAAGCAACTGTCAAGATGGGCTGGGTGGGAATCGAACCAGGGTCTCCGGAGTGTGAGACGGAGACGCTACCACTCAGCCACGAGTTTGATGCTTCCAAGCGGTACAAACGCGCCTCTAGTGGATGCGGTGTTGCCTTCGAAACGAGCCGTGGAAAGTTATACTGCAGTGTATATCGGTAATTATGAACATGTAACTTACAGAAGTCGCAATTACACGAGTAGCGAAGTGCGTTTCCGCTGCATTTCTTCTGCGCTTTCCGCACACGCAGAGCCATCTTGCGGCAAACACAGAAGACCCCCTCCTCTCCATGTAGGGCGCTGCCTCGACAGATGGCGCGCCAGGCGCGCATTGGAGCTGTGGAAGGACCGGGGCGAAGGGGGTCGTTGCCCGGACTCTCTCTCCCCTGACAACGCTTCGCCTTGCTCCCTCTGCAGAATCAAGCGTCCTTCCTTTCTTTAGATCACTATCTGTCTATCTCTATGCCCGTGCCGATCACGACGTTTGGCTGGCGTGCATCATTTTCCCCTCCGAGATACCGAGTTCTTTGGTTCGTTCCGCTTGCTCAGGCGCACGTTTCGTTGCTGCGCCGAACGCCGCGTTGCTCGACCATATGGCTCGACGCTCACCGCGTCCGATGCGGGGCGCCTCGTAAGTGATGGCTGCCCTGTAGCCCATTGTCTTACACCCCTTGGCGGGTCGACGGGAACGCTGTCGCGTTCCACTCTTGAAGGGGTCATTCCATGCCAAACGTCCCGACCCCAAAAGTGACCATCGCTGAAATTTCTGAAAAAAATTGGGCTAGATGACTTTTGTGTGAATAAGGTTTCGCCAAAGTATTTTCGCCGAAAAAAAATTTGTGATCACGTGATCGCTCTTTCAAATTTCCGGGAAGAAGCAAAAGTTGGTTGGAGCTAATTTTTTTTATTCAAGCCTGAAAGTAGGTACAATAATAAACTTTATTTTAGAACATTGTACTGACATCCTTCTTTCATATTACGTTATAATTGAATCAATTTTAGAATTTTCCGAATTTATTTGGCTCAGTAGAAAAGCAAAAAAAGTTGCGTTTTCAGACATTTCTTGCATAAACTGCGTTGACTTTCCAGCAGCAATAATTTTTCTGACTTTCTGCCTTTTGCTATATTGTATGTGAAAAATAATTCTCAATTATTAAGAAATATACTTTTTGATAAAAATACCTCCGAAGTTGGAAAAAAATGACTTCTTGGCGAGATTCAGGCCACATTTAAGCATGAAGGCCCTCCAGATAAAAATATGTCAGATAGGTCAATATACGCACCGGCCTCTTAGCTTGTGATATGGAAAGTTTCATTCGAGTAAATTTTGTTTGAAGCGAGAAATTATTTTTTGATGTCAGCAACCCATGTCATTAGTAGGCACTGCACACGTGCCGCCGCTCTCCTTGTCGTCTCCGTATTGTCGTCTGCTTTCTCCTCCTTGTCTGCCGCCCAGCAGACGGCGGCTAGTATATATAACTACTGCAGATTAAAATTTTTGACGTTCTTCTGGTTTTTGCTCTTTCGGTGCTTAAGAAAACGCAAGGAGAACGGCTTTACATCCTTCTGGGCATGTTTGTTTACCCTTACCTCTGTATTCATGTGTTTCTCCGATCAAAATAGTGTGATCAGCTAACAGACGCACAAGGCGGCAGACGAAGCTTCCTGTGAGCGAATTTTAAGGGAATGCGTACAAACGTTGTCGCAACGAAGGAACATAGGAAAGAATATGGCACATAACTCGGTCCAACACCTTCAGAATGGATGCGAAATCCAAGCTTCAGTGTCATGCCTTCCAGCATCAATTTCTTGCAATGCTAAAGGTAAGAAAATGTCTCGAGCATTGACTTGCGATTTGAAATCTTTGCGCAGTTCACCTAGAGCGCCTGAACTGAATCAGATTTTTCCACGAGAATAATAATTCAAGGCATCATCTAAAACGATGCTTGCTATATCAATTGCGCGATATTTTCGTGAACAGACTGGGGTTATCTAATCAGCCCATTTACAGTGCGGCATGTTTTGAGGTGTGTCAGAAAAGCCAAAATCTTAGACAATGAGACCAACAGAATGCAGTGCAGCTAAAACGAGCCTATTTCTGGAGGCTTACTGGTACGCTTGGCACTATTTTTCAGGAAGCGAACTTCCGCCATGCTCTTTCGGCCCAAAGAACTGCCACAAGACAACTTACTGCAGCGAGCAGCGGCTAACAACTGTAGTTAGTTTGACTGACATAGATCGGCGTCTTCTTGCGCTGCGCTCAAAAAGAAGCCTGGGTGACGATGCGACCATTTGTATGCACCACAAACAACTTTACCTTCATCGATACACTTCTAAAGTCGCTTAGAAGTTGTGCTCAGACCCATTCTTTAGACATGCGAAGCATTCCGGGGGTCGACCGTCATCACACTGACCGTTGTTGATGCCCACCCTTCTCTAGGCCTGGTTCTAGGAAATCGAATCTGTGAAGCTTGCAAGCGGAACTTGTATAGTACTCAAAAAATGGCAAATTTGGTGTTGCCAGAAGAACAACTCGACGTTCTGGTCGAAGGTAGTGAAAGTGAACCTGAATCAAGTGGTACAGGAACAGAAAAGGAGGCCTTAGAAAGCGGTGTTGGCAGCAGCGTAAAAAGGAAACTGCAGCGCGGAAGACAGACGTACGCTAAAAAGAAAGTGGAAACAATGCGAGAAAACGCGAAGGGAATAACGGCTACGTCCCCGGAAATGTGCCAACCATCGATCCTTGACAAACGCGAGGGCGCTGAACTCCTCCTCAATGATTATGTCTGCTTGATGCAAGACTTGAAAAACAAGTTTTCCCAAGAACATAGCCGAGAAAAAAAAATACAGTACCTCACTTTAGCCCCCCAATCTTGGTCTCGTGAAAAAATGATGGAGTTCTTTGGTGCATCGGAACGACAAGTTCGCGAGGCAATGAAAGTCAAGGCTAACAGTGGGATTCTAGGCAGGCCGCAAACAAGACGTGGTCGTCCAGTTAGTGAGGAAGTGAAGTCATTGGTCAGAGCTTTCTACGAGGATGACTCTGTGTCTTATTGCCTACCGGGAAAAAAGGACACTCTGAAAGGCCATCAAAAGCGACTATTGTTGATGAACCTGAAGGAAATGCACGAAGAATGGAAGAAGACTTACAATTTAAAGTGTGGCTTTTCAACGTTCGCCGCTTTGCGTCCTCCCCACTGTGTTTTGGCTGGTGGAAGCGGCACACACACAGTGTGTGTCTGCATCAGCCATCAGAATTTTAAACTAATGCTTCATTCTAGTGGGCTCAAGGAGACAACTGAAGAGCTGCTGACTACACTTGTATGTCGACTTGATAACCAAGATTGCATTTTCGGCAAATGCGCATCCTGCCCTGGCATAAAGCCCGCTGAGAATCTGCTTCGACAAAGTCTTGCCAATGTCACAAAGAGCAGAGACAACATCCTTGTCCGGCAATGGATAAGTGGAGTCCGCTGTAGACTCGAAACCATGGTTTTGACATCAGAAGAGTTTTCCGAAAAGTTCACAGACATGTTGAATCAACTTAAGATCCACCATTTTATCAGTAAGCAGCAAGCTCGCTACTTTCGAGAAATGAAGTTTAATCTAAGCCAACACGAGGTCGTCATGGTGTTAGATTTCGCGGAAAATTAGTTTTATACTTCAGGACGCACCACAGTCGTACCACTGGGTTAACACCCAAGCTACAATACATCCCGTAGTTGTCTATTTTCGGAAGGCGCAAAGCGACCCTGGAGAGGTTTCTGCGTGGTGTTTCGCTGTTGTTTCTGACTGCCTGGAGCATGATACAGTCGCAGTACGCACATTTCAGAGTGCAGTGCTCGAGGTAGTAAAACAATATCTGCCTGAAGTAAAAAAAAAAATCATTATTTCTCTGATGGAGCTTCATCACAATATAAGAACAAAAAGAACTTTTTGAATCTTTGCTACCATGAACAGGACTTTAATCTATCGGCAGAATGGAATTTCTTCGCCACTTCACACGGCAAAAGTGCATGCGATGGTGTCGGCGGCACACTCAAACGTCTGGCAGCAAGAGCAAGCTTGCAGCGGCCATATCACAGCCAGATTCAATCTCCAGAGGATCTGTTTGACTGGGCCAAAAGTAATATCAAGGGAATTACAGTAATGTGGGTACCTAATTGCACATTACAAGGAAAAAGAACAGAGCTTGGTTTGAGATTAAGCACAGCAACCGGTGTTAAAGGAACGCGATTATTCCACCACTTCAAACCAGTGACGGTTTCAACTCTTCGGGTTGGTATCACCTCATACTCAAATACCGAAGAAGTTGAAGTAAGGAAGCGGGCGTGAATACTATGGAGTCTTTCATGTGCCTGTAAAGGTTCATGTGTGAAGAGTTGAACATGAGTGAACGAAAAAACGGAAGGCAACCGACAAGTTGAATCAGGCTCTAATCTCCAGCTGTGAGCGTCTGTGGCCCGGTCAACAGCCGTCTTCATTCTGGTGCGGAACAGCAGAAAAGAAGCGGCCGCTCTGCAGGAGGCAAAGTTAGCCATTAACTGTTATTGCAAGACACCCACATCGATGCCGTGTTCGCCAACCTGACAGCCCCGAGCCACAAAAATGACAAGAGGTGAACTGAAAAAAGCAGGCCATTTACGATGTGTTTAGACTGACGTCAAGCGACATAGCCGACACAGTCAACGTTTTTTCGGCGAAGAGCCGGAGTGCATATGTGAGCCCAAAAACTCTCTGGTGGCTCATACGCATCGTGCAGTGAGACTGAGCTCAGCAGTGCCTACTAATGACATGGATTGCAGACATAAAAAATTTTTTTTCGCTTCAAACAAAATTTACTCGAATGAAACTTTCTGTATCACAAGCTAAGAGGCCGGTGCGTATACTGACCTATCTGACATATTTTTATCTGGAGGGCCTTCATGCTTAAATGTGGCCTGAATCTCGCCAAAAAGTTATTTTTTTTCCAACTTCGGAGGTATTTTTCTCAAAAAATATATTTCTTAATAATTGGCAATTATTTTTAACATACAATATAGCAAACGGCAAAAAGTCAGAAAAATTATTGCAGCTGAAAAGTCAACGCAGTTTATGCAAGAAATGTCTGAAAACGCAACTTTTCTTGCTTTTTTACTGAGCCAAATAAATCCGGAAAATTTTAAAATCGATTCAATTATAACGTAATATGAAAGAAGGATGCCAGTACAATGTTCTAAAATAAAGTTTATTATCGTACCTACTTTCAAGCTTGAATAAAAAAAAATTAGCTCCAACCAGCTTTTGCTTCTTCCCGGAAATTTCAAAGAGCGATCACGTGATCACAAATTTTTTTTCGACGAAAATGCTTTGGCGAAACCTTATTCACACAAAAGTCATCTAGCCCAAATTTTTTCAGGAACTTCAGCGATGGTCACTTTTGGGGTCGGGACGTTTGGCATGGAATGACCCGAAGGCGAAGCTTAAGCGTCCTCCAATTTTTTCCATTCCCATGTGATGTAACGTTTTCGCTTTTGTGTTCCATATAAGCTTTCATTGCTACAGCTTAACATTGATCTTGCTGGCGACGTTTCAGCTCTGCTGATGCCCTTGCTTTGTTTCTAGATGGAGAAAAGCTTTCTGTCCACTTTGTCATGACCTGCACCCGTTCATCACCAGCTCCCGCTGTGCAGTATTCTACTCTTGAGCAGTCATCTGTCTCACTTTTCCAGGGATTCCGTATACTGCAAGGTACCTTTACATCCCTCATTTTCAGTGTTGTTGCACCCGTGTTTCTCATGACTGCTTGTATATTGCGTTCAGTAAAGTGCACTTCTTTTGTATTGAGCATATTGTGTAAATCTGCACTCCCACGTATTTTTGTTAGGTTTTCCATTTCTTGTTATTTGGACACTTGAGTGGAAACATACAGAACAGAGTTCATGTTTTCATGTAACTTAGATTTGCCGTATAAATTATGCAATTCACTCATTTGTAATTTGTTTGCCACTTATTTTCTTAACTGTAGCTTTGTATTCACCGTATGTTTGCTTACTTATTCACTCGAAACCTCTAAGTGTCCATACACGTCCGTGCCTTCTGAGTACTTTACCGTCCCTTAGTAATTTACCGTCCCTTTACCGTCCCTTAGTACCGTCCCTTAGTGCTGCAAAATGTCATTTTGACACCATAATTTGCATTTCATTTAAAAGCTTCTTTGTGCTTACTCGGCTTGCGCAACATTATTTCATTTCTTTGTGCATCTTGTGGCTGTTGAAGAGTAAATTTTTATTACATAGGGTTTGTTTGCTTAGAGCTTTTTATCTTTGCCACATTTGCCACGTGTGAGCCGATGCCTTCGTTCAGTTCACCATAAAGAGTGTATGCTGTTGTTTCACATGTTACATTGGTATGATGTCTATGTGCGTGGTGTTTTTAGGAGGTCTTTCAGAGATGTAAACAAAGGTGCCCAATGCTAGGTACTTCTCTCTGTAGTGACCACTGAAGGCTGCAAATTGACTGTTCCCTTCCTGCAACCTTCTGCCGAAAGTTATGTCCACATTGTACTGTTGTACTGTGTTTATTGGCATCAGTGTATGAATCACTGCAATGGCTTCTGTACCACGGTAATGTTCATTTGGTACTGTTCACGGATATTTTCGTAACTTGTGCTCAATTTTTTTGCACCCTTATGCTGTGTTCATGTCATCAGTTTGACATACTTGCAGTACTTGCCGAAAACCTTTTCAGATGTAGGTTTTCACATAAATACTTATGCATTTCTTCCTTCCCCACTGGCAGTGGTTCATGCAGCCATGTGCTGCATCGGTTGCTATAGCGTTTTACGCTGTGCAACAAGTACTGTACATGAAGTTTAAGCCTCCCGATTTGCCTTGTTAATACATCCCAAAATGAAAGCAAACATAACTTTGCGAGGTGGTGTGTTATCTGTGTAGGACAATCGACATTGGTAAAAGCAGCAAGATTAATTGGTATTACAAATATGGCAATTGGTTTTACAGTTGGCTGCCGCACCTGACACTAACCCTCCTCCTTTCTCCAGGCTTGGGACTGGCCATAGTGTTAGGCTTACACCATGGGCGGAGTTTAACACTATATCTACAGAAAACCATAAAATGTTCCGAAGGGCTGCATTAAAGATACACATATACCGGAAATACCCTACAGTGCCCTGTGCACATAAACATCTTGTTTTCGTTCAATGCTGGAACTGCAGACAAATGAAGGCATAAAAAGAAACGCCACACTAACATAGTTATGTAAAAGAAATTATGAAAGGAGAGAGAATTGATAGAACAGGTGCATTTCGCACAGGAAATAAAACCCTTCTAAAAACACATCCCACAATATTATTGCAGGATGTGCTCAGCAACAGAAAAGCAAACAAGAGAGTAAACAAGTGTACTCTAAAAAAATGCGCATGCATGCCACAAAGCTCCAGAAAGATCTCAAGCAGTTGCACCTACAGCACTACAAAAAAGTGAAGGTTGCACTCCGTAAACTAAAAATGAAATCCCGGCCGCTAAGCACATTACCTGCCAGCATTACAAAAAAGTGAAGGTTGCACTCGGTAAACTAAACATGAAATCCTGGCCGCTAAGCACATTAAAGATTGCAACAAGTTGTGCCCTGGAACACTATAAACGAAGCGAACTTTGCACTCGGTAAACTAGGTACGAATCCTTGCCAGTTGTTCATTACACATTGAAACAAGTTGCACCCAGCAGGACTCTAAACAAACTGAAATTTGCACTTGGTAAGCTTACAAAAAAACCCTCGGCAGTAGTACATTAAACATCACACCACGTTTCACCTGGCAATACCATATACAAAGCGATGGGTCCAGTCGCTAAACTTAAAATGATTGCTTACTAGTAAACATTGAACATCACAAGGTGCACCCGACCCGCCGTGGTTGCTCAGTGGCTATGGTGTTAGACTGCTGAGCTCGAGGTAGCGGGATCGATTCCCGGCCACGGCCGCCGCATTTCGATGGGGGCGAAATACGAAAACACCCGTGTACTTAGATTTAGGTGCACGTTAAAGAGCCCCAGGCGGTCGAAATTTCCGGAGTCCTCCACTACGGCGTGCCTCATAATCAGAAAGTGGTTTGGCACGTAAAACCCCATAATTTAAGTTTTTTTTAAGCTGCACCCGTGAATGCTATAAACAAAGTAAAGGATGCACTCAAGACAAAGAAAGGAGAAAAAAAAAACACTGCAACAAGTCACATATCATAATGCAAATGATTGCAAGCAGCAATTCTATGGAGACATCTCTAACCAATATATACAGTTACACAGGGCTTTTGGCACTGAAACATAAAAGTGGCATGAAAATCTATATACAAGAGTGGTGCTACATTGTGGTATTACCACACAGAGTAATGCCTATTGGTGTGCAAACAAAACTTGCTTGGTCAGTATGTGGCGAACATATGCACCTCTAGAGGAGTCAGTGATACGCCGAGCAACTGCACGAAGCCGAAGCACCACATACTTTCTTTGAACCACTTTCGTGAGGTCAACCACGTGTTGTGGCTCTTCACGATAGTGGTGCATTGAATTTAGCATTGATACATGTCTCTCTGAAAAGTTCTGGAAGCCCCTCAGTGTTATGATGTCAATTTGGGACTTGCCTGTAGTGGTGCCGAGTCGAATTACTTTTTCTACGGCATACAGAGCAGCATGTACAAAAGCAGATGCCTGAATGAGCCCACCGTTGTTTTTTAGAGCTGTGAGCACGCTGCGCTTTGTGTCTGAGACTAGAAGCTGTGCACAGTCTGCACAATGTAGCCGTTTAAGTACCACTCTTGCTACAAAGCCTCCAATGTAGTGCACGACTTCACTGGAGAAGACACTGAGGTCAGTGTAATCATGCTCTAGCAATAATTGTGTGAGTGTGCACGTGAATTTGTGGTCGGTGGCTTCGCTTGAAGTGCAGCTGTCGTCTTCTCCCTGACTTCTTGAGAGGCATATGCCTTGTAGCTGTGGCATCACATTTGCGTTCTTTGATGACATTACTTGTGCATGCACCAATGTTCTTCTGTATGTGTGCCGGAACTGGGCTGCCGAAGGATTGTTGTTCCAGCCACCACGTTGCCTAATGCAGCTGAAGTACATCTCTAGTGGGTCCTGATTGAGCCTACTAGTGCAGATGTAGCTTTAAAGAAAAATGAACAATATGAAGAGTAGTTGTATTTCAAATTTTTCATAACATTGAGCTTGGAACTTAACACACAAACGAACATAATTTTCGGGCTATTGAGGTGACACGTTAATGATTAAGGTGAATAGGTTAAAGCAAAACAGATGAACTTCTCCATTTTTTAGGTGTCACCCACAAAAGCTAGTCGTTTAGGTAAATCGCTTCACAAATAGTGTTGTTATCATACAGTCCACAAATGTTCACCGTGGTGATGGTGGAGAAAACTTTTATTGATGAGAAGGCCAAAAGTAAAAACAAATTGTACCCATGAAGTCCTTGCCTCTGTTAGTGTTATGAAAACTTGCATACATTATGTGGTTGCTTTACCTGCACAGGTCAGCATCAAAGATCTCCTGCGCCAGATGGGACACGCTCTTCAGCGTGAATGCCAGTGAGATTACTGACATACGCCTGCTGTCCTGTACAACTGCCTTCCCAGTAACCAGTTGCAGAGCCATCAGCTCTCTGCCAGCACACTCCATGGTCTCCCTCTGAAAGTGGAAAGTTGCAGGTCGCAGCGGAGCCTTGAACCCTTTTGCCACTGTACTGCTCGAATTCAGCAGGTCGAACGCCCTGAAAGTAAGACAAAATCACAGCTCTCATTAAAAAAAGCGTACCCACGAAAAAGGGGAACAGCTTTATGTCTGGAGAAGTAACAGTGCATAACTGTTGCGGATAAGGATGGTGCAAGTCAGAATAGAGGAAGCATTTTATGTATGTGCATGCATAAATTCCAACAGTGCATGCCGCTAATGAAACGGTTAACAAGTACCAGCAATTGATGCATTCATATTATGCACTGATACATACAATGGTACATTTATTCAGACTGTACCACTGAAGACAGCAAGCAATGCTTCATATGAATTCAAGTGAGCAGTTGAGCAATACTCCAAGTTATAAATTTGTGTCATGCACTAAATGCATTAAACAATCTTTGCAATGATTTATCAGAGTGACGATGACTTATTCATGTTTATAGGGCTTGAAAACTTATACGCTCGCTACTGGGTAATGGCATGACTTAGACAAGAGTCAAACACTTGGGTACTTTTTCCAGCCTAATTAATTTCACAAAGAGCAAACGATCCTTGCATCCTACTTGTCATAACATGCGGAGTATATATTTTCATGTTATGAAACAGTTTCTTTAATTGAACAGCCACACAGCGAGTGGTGGCACGAGAAATCATACACATAATCGTTGAAGAAACAGAAGGCCATGGTTCACGTTACAGAGGAAGCAGTCGTAGGCAGTATTTTCATTAATAGCATGAGGAAGAGATGGAGCTGTGCAAGCGATATAATGTGATTGGCAAGTAAATGTTGGTCTATTAGAGTTGACATAGTGTGTGCCAAAAGTAGGTAGATGGAGTCGAGTATGACAAAAATACTATGTGGTACAAAGAAATTCGCAGATTGCAGGTAGGACATGTAATCGCTTAATGTAGCCTGACATGAGGAGAGATCATCGCAAGGTGCGGTTTTCTTGTACTAGACAAAGTATGTCAATGTTAATGATGACACTCGTTGTGACAGTGGTTATCTATGTGCTAGTCGTCTAACATGGCAAAAGAGATAATAGATGAAACTGCACCATTCATGCGCGAGGAAAAGGTTGTCGTTTAGCAATGTGTGCAAACACTCATAGAACAAAGGTGCAGCAATGATATGCCACTGTAGCACTAGCTAAATGCTACTGCTAGTAAAGCCCACTATAGTTGCCACAGACCACAACAGTGTTTAGCTTTCACCTGAACTCTTCCCTTAAGAGGAAGCTTCAGCTCGGGTGCTCCTATTGAAATGCATGTAAAAGGAGAATTTCTTATTCTCGGCAACCACTGCAGCAAACTTGATGAGGTTTGTTGTATGTAAAATAAAAATTTTAAATCCATGGGGCTGTTGCTTTCGATTTTTAATTTAGGTCTCAATGTTCAACTGAAAATTGGCCGAAATTCTACATTTATAAAAACCCCGAAAATATCAAGCTTCCACCTTTGTGAATGTGCAATGAAAAATGATATTGTGTGTCATGTACACCTCTAGCGGACAGAATTGATAAGTTACACATGAGTCTCAGATGTTTTAGTAATGCGTAAATAGATCTTCCTGAAAACCGTAATACACAACGTATGACATTCACGTAATATGTAAATTGACATATCTAATTTGTCCACTTCGAATAATCTAATGGATACTGTTTATAGAACTGCGGTATCTGTATATTTGGCGGAGAGATATTAGTTTGTATACTTCGCGTTTCTATTTCTTTCTGAAATTTCGCATTTTTAAAAATTCTTTCAACACCATTCATGCCCTAAATCGAAATTCTGCTTCCAACACTCACTACAATCCAACTTTCTCTCTCAAATGCAACAAATTTCACTAACATTGGTCCACGGCTTATCTCAGAAATGCGTTTTTGCATTTTACATGTACTTCAATAGGCCGCGTTGGACTTGGGCCCGAGCTAAAGCATCCTCTTAAATGGGCAGGTGTTCAGTATACGTACTTGCAAGGAATGAAGCAGACAGCAATGAAGTGCTCGGTACATGTGCCTTTTTTTAATCATGACACATTAGTGAGTTTACAAGCGTCGCCTGTGTGAAAATTTTCTGGCCAGCTTCCTTGACATAGATGTGTAATCACTGAATGACAACCAGGGATGATTATTTTAAAGAGAAAGAAGTGGCAGTGGAAGTAATGAAGTGCTTCGCTTGAATCATATTGAGTGTAATAATAAAACCCCTGTGCTTTGGTTCATTACTGCTCACTCAGGACCGTAACTGTATTAGTCACATGCTATTCCTCAAATCAGGTTTAAACATTTCATTTTATTGAGGGTGTGAATGTGCATTGTTATTGCAGTAGCCTTTTCTTTACTGCTCTTCTCCCTCCGGGAAGTGCAAGTGATGGCCTGATAGTGTGCTTTAACAGAAGTATATTGTGAATGAAGTAAAATCTCACAGTCCTTACTTGTCAACCATGCTGATGAATTTTGCGGTCCCGTTGCAGTCTTCAAAACCCTGCAGATGCAGCTGCGAGGCAAATTCCAGTGCTTTGCTGACTGATGCGCTGAATGTCTGGGCTGCAAGTTTTACTTTCATGATCTGTTATAGAAGAAACAGAGACCACAGACACTATTGTAATTGCCAATGTAGTGTCATGTATTAACAGGTAGGAACTTACCTGTCGGCAGTACTCCACATGAGCCCGTGAGAGCTTGTTGGCTGCATTTAGTCCTTCTTTTTCCTGGAGCTGGTGGAGCATTGTAATGTGTTTCCACTGAACGACCTGGAGCCAACATTAGTAAAGTCAAGCCTCACTTTCAAGGCAGAGGCTACTTGTTTTCAATGTTGTCACCAGTCCCGCCAAGTTTTAAAAAAAACCCGTAATTGTGTGTAATGGAAAAGTCAGTGTCATAGCTAACTTTATGTAATCAATCACACAAGCACAACCTTACCTCATACTGCATCTGTAGGATACCATTAGCGTTTGACAGAATTTACATAATGTCATGTCCGAAATGTCACTGGTACGAACCTGACACTAAGAAGCATAGAGACAGCAGAAGGCACACCCAAACTCTCGAGGACGTTTAGTTAGACGAACATCTTGATGTAGGATAATTGGAAGAGTGTAAGGAAATGTTTACAAGAAGTGTTACACATTCCAAAGATTCAGGACAGTAAAGTTAGTAAGTGAGCAAGGTAGTAGTTATAAAACAGTTTCCTAAATGTGTTAACCTCACCTAACAATACATAAGATGATAAGTTTGCCACGACATATACTACTCTGTAATGGCGCACTAATTGGGTGTTTGAGTTTCGGTAACGCTTCATAAACGGTAAAAATTCTCCATAAGGTATCCATGCGTTGTAAATTCCTATATTACATATGTTCGCTTCACATACACTCATTAACACACTTTACACAACTGCATTTTTATGTGTGTGTGGACAGTTATGGTTTTAAAGGAAACGTGGTTCTATGTTTGTGTACTTTTGAATATTTATGAACTATTTGTAAGGAATGCTATGCAGGAAAATAATGTTTTACATAAAGTAGCATGCATCAAAACTTCATTTTCCAGATGCAACACGCCTCATTGGGATCACTATCAATTACCTCACAAAAGCTTAGCATGTTTTGGGGTCCCTCATTTGCAGGATCCATATTTATTTTCCATTAAGGCGTAGAAATGAGGTGGCACCTGCTAGAAAGTCTGTGAAACCAACTGGACAAATTTTGAAGACTCGTAGGGAATAACTGAAGGCTTCATTGAGAAGATACGTTTCTTATGCAAACACTCGTAACAGTTTCCTTGATTCGCATTATGTATTTGTGGCAAGTTTCTTCATACAGGAGCCTGTGCGGTTAACACCAATGGTTGAAACATATTGTAAAGTTTGCCAGTATGGGCAATGCTTTGGAGAAAGTTTTGTTATGGAAATATTATTTATTAATTGATAACGCGTTTTAATAATGCGTGGTTCGGCATAAACATGTGCAAATTATGGTGACTCATTGCACAGTCCTGTAATATAATTGCACAACTGGCAATTTTTGCGGGGAGCCTACAAGTTTATTGTTATCACTGATGCCTTGACACGCACATTTTGGCACATGGTTAGTACTAAGAATATATTTTCACTGCTTTAAGACTTTAACCACATTACAATTACGCATTGATTTTGGTCGGAAGATGAACATGAAGCTGACTTTCACATTATTTTGTACAACTTTTTTCTGAAATGTAGTGACACACTTTAAATGACGTCACTGAATAAAATGTAGGAAACACAATGAAAGAATGTTTTGCAAACAATCCACTAACACTGCAAGCATTCTGTGTCAGTGTGAGCATTACACCACATTGTAAAGCATGTTCACTGCTTTTGAAAAAGGCAATGATAATTACTCAAAAAAAAATAGTTTACCCCGTACGTGCTGCTTGTCAGAGTCCCCTTGTCTCCGAGGAGGTTCCTCAACAACTTAAGGCCATGGCACGCGTCAAACACCATGTGAATGTCCTCCTGCTTGTTGACTGGGCTCTTAAATGTTGTCCTCAGGGCATTGTACGAACATTCATGGACTCGACAGCCGAGCAGCTTAGCCATATGGACATTTGCCCCGAGACAGTCACAGACAACTGCCACCACTCTTAGGCCGCACTCGTGCAGGTGATGGATAGCCTGCAATAGCAGGTCCCGCAGCACTTCACCTGACAGGCCAGCATTTAAGAAATACCCAAAGGGCATCTTCCATGGTGATGCCAGCCCAACAACCATGAATACAAGGGCATCAGTAGCAAGTGGGGTGCTTCTGGGGTCACTTGGTTGTACATTGGTCTGGCCAAGGTCGGCATATCCAATAAGACGGCCTGTGGGGATGTCTAGTTCACATGCCTTGCTGATGCTCATGCCATCAAGTAAAATGGAACAAAGACGCTCACGTGGACTGTCGTCCTTGTGCCTACCCTTTAGGTCGTTTAGCACCTCGGCAGTGAATTCTGGCCAACCGTCAATGACCTTGAGCCATTGTCGGATTTTTTGTACGCTCGGCATTGGAAACAATGTGCTCACGTAATCATAGGCCCGGGGGGAGTAGTAATGCAAGGTTGAAGCGAAAGTTTTCATTTCTGGTGTGTACCTCCTTCCATGGGGCTGTTCTACCATATTATTCTGCCAATTTGCAACAATTCCTTGCGGCAGGTTTTCAAGATATGCCTCCTTCTTTGCTGATTCTTGTAGATGTGTGCAGTGCTCATGTTTTTCCCGTGCCACACTTCCGAAGGCTTCATTAATGTTGCTATAGCGATTTGCTTTTTTTTTGCAGTATTGACTTTTTTTCGTGCTGCATTCAGGTCTTCTCTGAACCTCTTCATTCTGCCCTCCGGCTGCTCTGCAGAGCTGTACGTGTGGTCAAGAAGGACATTCTCGAAGGCAGTAGTTGATGTCCCACCATCACTCTGTATGCGGCAGCTACGTGAGGCTTCCTCGGTGGCTGGTGACGGAGTGTCATGCGCCTGCGATTGAATGAAAAATGCATGCTAACTTAGCCACCTATTAACAGGACAGCACCGTTAACATCCATCCAATCCAGTTTTATTACACACACAAGCATGATGATTGTTCATGGCAAGGCTGCAATGACACTTATTTTCACATTGACAGGTAATCAATGTAACTGTCTGATAGTGTGATGGTTGGGGAGGGGGGACCTGTCAGAATCCACACAGCACGTGTGTGGGACATGTTACGCATGTGTTGAGTTCTCTGGTCCTTTCAATCCGCAAAAGCTGCATACTTTACCAACGAGGGGGTGCATTACAAGCTGACTGCTGACAGACCCAAGCACCAAGCTCACTTGTTCGTGCTGTTGCTCATTTATACATTGCCTTTTTTACTTGGCTTGTTCCATACAAAAGCCGCATGCAATGAACACCTTAACTTGTGCACTCTACATGGCGCTTCTTTTCACAGACAGCGGTGAGTGTGTATTCATCATTTAGCATTGCCAGTAGCCTTCATCGTGATTGTATGACCAACGTGCATGCAAATTAAAAATGTTTCCCCTTTTCGGCTACAACTTCATTCTGCTGTGCATACAATACAACTACGTGATTGATAGCAGTACGCTGTATTGGTACCTTCTCTTCTTTCATGTCAACTGTGCATTGAATGAGGCTTTCCCTAAAAAAAAATTCATTGTACAACTTCTGTAAATTTCGCAATGATTGTCTGCACACATGGCAGAAGAGCCCAGCAGAGATACCTATTGGCATGCAAAAGTGAAATGTATAATAAGACCACTTCGCTACGATTGCATCCTTGTGTAAAACATTAAACACGATCTGTCTCGAAGCTTCTGCTGCAGCACTTGCCGCTTTATATTAACACATGCCACTATTTGTCAATTCGGTTTTTGCGGTTTCTATTATTACACTTACTGTATTGCTATGAGGCATATGAGCTCCATTACTGGATTGGCTATCTTCCAAAATTTTTTACAAGCAGTGCGGGGCTTCAAAGAATGAGTTATGTAGTACCACAGTTGTTTAAAAGTTCCATTAACACTTTCACATCCTCTTACATCTGCACATAAACAGCATGAGCTAGGCAGGTAAGAAATTTGCCTGGTTGTGAAAAGTCATGCACGAATTGATTCATGGCTGTGCATGCTAAGTGCTGTTACCACATTTTTATAACATTGTTGCTGTTCTCGCAACACTCCACCACTTTGTAGGATTTTGGCACAACCGGCTGTTGTATCCCGTCACGGCTGTGTATACACTGGTACTGTCAATAAAAATATCCCAAGTGCATACCTTTTCATGATTGTCTGGAGTGTAGAACCTGGATGGCACTGCACCCTCATGAAGGCGGCGGCACTGTAGACCAGCGAGAAACGCAGCTTCCTCAAAATGTGCTGAGCATAGCATGTGGCGCCCTGTCGGGGTGAAACCAGGCTGGTTCATAGCAAGGAGCCATTTTTGCAGTAGGTGTTCATTGTTCATTGGAAACCTGTACACGAAAAAAGAAAATGTTTTGCTGCAATAGCTGACCAGCACAAATTGGAGCTTTCCAGAGCAGTTCCCACTAGCTCACAAACCTTTTTTTGCCAGCATATGCCTATTGCATATATCGACATTACCACTGTGCATTGTATCCATTGCAAGCACATGAAAAGGAATACTTATGCTCTGTTATAGAAGCTGCAGAGAACACAAACATTTTTTTACTTCCAGCACTTTTTCCAAAAGCCGCAGTGAGACATAATTTTCATGCATACACTTTTACATACTCCATGTAGTGCTGCTGCTATGCCTGTGCACCAAGCCATTTATCGTTTTATCACATTTTCTCAATTAATTGTGATTGTGCTATGTACCTCACACTTATAATAGGAGGTTTTATTTCCATGCTCCCCAATTTCTCTGTTGACTGTTACATCCACATGCTTTGCTTAGTCCGCACATTTTTATTTTAGACTCACTTCACAGGTGCCCAATTTAGCCTTCATTTTGGCGGCACTAATTATTCCTACAATCTAAACATTGTCATTTTTATCCATGCCCATACCTCTATCATTTCCAAATGTTATCATTGTATCAGGCAGCATTATTACCAATGCCAACTTGTGCACTTCGACTCTAGCACTCCACCATGGTTTTCTTGCATACGCTGCCCCTGCACGCCTTTTTCGGTTAGTATGCAACAAAAGTGTGACAACAAGCAAAACAATGCTGAACATAATAGGTCTTTTATAAAAATTAAAAAAAAACCTTCAACTGTACGAGGTGACACTTCTGATAATCCTGCTAGGAGCTATATGCATGGCACACGTGCTTTTGCGTATTTACATAACTACACTCACCTGTGGTACGAGAGCTTGCTGCTTCCTCGCTCGAATTTGCTTCTGCACAAGCGGTAAGCACAAAGCGAAGACATCGTTGGCAGTAGGCTCCACGCATTCAGTCCGATTTGTTTGTCTGACTAAGATTACAAAAGGGCCGGCAATGTGCAGCTGGCTTGCGTAAATACCGGTTTTCATACAAAGAGTTCACTGGTTGTAGTCCTGTTGGCCGCACCAGGATGACTACACGACTGCCCAGGCAGCAGCTGACGCCGTGTTAACTGAGACGACGCGACGGGCGTTCACACGCTGGGCGTCAACATACCGGTAGCGTCTGCATTTCGATGCAGACGCCACCGGTGCTGCAGACGAAATGCAGACGCCGGTAGCGTCTGCATAGACCTGCGGTAGCGTCTGCGCTTCCATGCAGACGCTACCGCGGGTTACGTTCAAAACGTCACACCGGACACAGTTTCCAATACAATTAAAGACATTACAAAGATATTTCATTTCGAAATTATTGTTTTAATGCAAGCTGCTTTGTATAACGGGACACGCTGGTTGACGAATGACATACACGCAAAGAGCATGTTAACATACAGGGCGCAATCGCACGCGCTTGTATAGTGTTTTAAGCGTGGACAAAAAATAAAACACGGACACATGTAATTTTTTGCGTAATTGCAGCTTATTGCGCTGATTCCTTACGCTGCCAGATGCTACAGTAGAATTTTTTTGTAGGAAACTCTATGGCAGTAGACACAACGGTACGTAGCACGACGCATGGCCTATGCGGTAGCAGACGATGTTTGTAGCAGACGAAGTCGTTTTTTTCCCCCGCTCTGACGCACAAGAAATAGTTGGCAGAATTCGTATGCGTTATTTTAACGCGTAGCAGCTGTAGTCGCAACCTACACATAATGCCATTTATCGGTGTGTACTGTTGTGCATGCTACATATCAAAGTATTTCTAAACCGACAGACATTATAAAATTGGGAGTGGGGGGGGAGGGAAAGACTCTTGCACTTCACGCAGCCTTTCAGCATAATTTATTAAATACATCTCGTGTGACTCACACCACTGCATAATAGCAGAGTTGCTCACTTCACAACTTTATTACCACAATCTTTTATACGTCGAACGAAACTAGCGAAACGGAAATATTGCCTATTCCCATCATTTCCAACGTCCCTTTCCCCCCCCCTCCCCCCCATAGTGTGTTTCTATGCCTTTCCCCCAAAGCTATGAGCCATAGTCCATAAATATGTAGTAGCCCACTTAGCCTGCGCAAAAATAGGCAAACGCGTACTCATTAGTTACTAATGATGTGTTTATGCTCCCTTACCTGCTTAAGCACACTAGTACGGCACCATCACTTACAAAAATGAAGCGTCATATCTGAAAAATAATTTCGATCTGGCAATGCATTTTTCAAATTCTTGCTAAATCTAGTTACCAGTCACAAAGGCAACACTGGTACTACAAGCTTTTTTCTCTTAATCTTATGGCGTTCGCATTTTTCTAAGCGCGTGTTGTCAAATAATTTCAGTATTTTTACATAATAATTGTCAACTGTCGCATTCACTAAGCAATATTGTCACGTGGTAGTGACGGTGAAGAAAGAAGCAATACGGTGGAATACAAAACTAGCTTTTATTGGGCGAACCTGTGCCCACAAAAACAGGCTACACTTATAGCACAACGATAGCGGCGAACACGGTCGGCGATCGTCGGAAAAACTGATCAGCGGGTCAAGCGCGTCGCCTTTTATAGATCAGTCGTCGAATGTTCCAGATTAACTGATGGGACCCGCGTGTCTTCCACAAAGTTCTACACCATTCGTGTCACGCGATGAAATCTGATAACACAAGGTTCGGCGACACCAGACACGCGGATAGAAGCGTCGATAACTTTCCAGAAACGTCGGATACATGCAGGCGCGTACCTCGCTCTGCGATTACAGTTGTTAAGCGGCGAAACGTGGTTGCCCGATAAAGATAAGTACACGTGTCATTACCCCCCTCTTAAAAAGCATTGACCCGATGCTGCAAACAAACGAAAGTAACAAAGAAAAGCACTCGTAGCAAAGAAAACAACAAACTAAGGAAGTTCATCAGCGTCCGTAAAATGGTTTAAGGCGCACCAAGTGGACCACTTCAGATCGTGCGCGGCGCCGCTGTGAGTGCGAAATGCCGTCTGGCACGACCTCATAGTCTAGTGCGCCAATACGTCGGATGACCTTCTAGGGTCCGAAATAGCGTCGCAGCAGCTTCTCACTGAGTCCTCGCCGGCGTATCGGGGTCCATACCCAAACACGGTCGCCGGGCTGGTACTCGACGAAGCGTCGTCGGAGGTTGTAGTGTCGGCTGTCGGTACGCTGCTGGGTCTTGATCCGTAGGCGGGCGAGCTGTCGGGCTTCTTCGGCGCGCTGGAGATAGGTAGCGACGTCAAGATTCTCCTCGTCAGTGACGTGCGGCAGCATGGCGTCGAGCGTCGTCGTCGGGTTCCTGCCGTAAACCAACTTGAATGGCGTGATCTGTGTTGTTTCTTGCACCGCCGTGTTGTGGGCGAAGGTGACATACGACAGGACCGCGTCCCACGTCTTGTGCTCGACGTCGACGTACATTGCTAGCATGTCGGCGAGGGTCTTGTTCAGGCGTTCGGTGAGACCATTCGTCTGCGGATGGTAGGCAGTTGTCCTCCTGTGGCTCGTCTGGCTGTACTGCAGAATGGCTTGGGTGAGCTCTGCTGTAAAAGCCGTTCCTCTGTCGGTGATGAGGACTTCTGGGGCACCATGTCGCAGCAGGATGTTCTCGACGAAAAATTTCGCCACTTCGGCTGCGCTGCCTTTCGGTAGAGCTTTGGTTTCAGCAAAGCGGGTGAGATAGTCCGTCGTCACGATGATCCACTTATTCCTGGATGTTGACATCGGAAACAGCCCCAACAAATCCATCCCAATCTGCTGGAATGGTCGACGAGGAGGTTCGATCGGCTGTAGTAATCCTGCTGGCCTTGTCGGTGGTGTCTTGCGTCGTTGACAGTCTCTGCATGTCTTGACGTAACGGGCGACGTCGGCGGTCAGACGCGGCCAGTAATACTTTTCCTGTATCCTCGACAGCGTCCGGGAGAGTCCAAGGTGCCCAGCGGTTGGATCGTCGTGTTGGGCGTGCAATACTTCTGGACGCAGTCCTGACGGGACAACAAGAAGGTGGTTGGCGCGCACTGGTGAGTTCTTCTTCACGAGTAGGTTGTTTTGAAGCCAGAACGAAGATAATCCTCGCTTAAATGCCCTAGGGACAACGTCGGTGTGCCCTTCCAAATACTCGATGAGGTTTTTCAACTCTGGGTCTGCTCGTTGCTGTTTAGTGAAGTCTTCCGCGCTTATTATCCCAAGGAAGGCGTCGTCGTCCACGTCGTCTTGCGGCGGGGGATCGATTGGGGCGCGTGATAAGCAGTCGGCGTCGGAGTGTTTTCTTCCGGACTTGTATATTACCGTTACGTCATATTCTTGTAGTCTGAGGCTCCATCGCGCCAGCCGTCCTGAAGGGTCCTTTAAGTTAGCTAGCCAACGCAACGCGTGGTGGTCGCTGACGACTTTGAATGGCCTGCCATAGAGGTAAGGGCGGAATTTAGCTGTAGCCCAAATGATGGCGAGGCATTCCTTTTCAGTCGTAGAATAATTGCTTTCCGCTTTTGACAGCGACCGGCTAGCATACGATATCACCCGTTCAAGTCCTTCTTTCCTCTGGACTAGGACGGCACCGAGGCCTAGGCTACTGGCGTCAGTGTGGATTTCAGTATCGGCGTCCTCGTCGAAGTGTGCAAGTACCGGCGGCGACTGCATGCGTCGTTTGAGTTCTTGAAATGCGTCGGCCTGCGGCGTTTCCCAATTGAACTCGACATCAGATTTCGTTAGATGTGTTAGGGGCTCCGCGATGAGCGAAAAGTCCTTGACAAAGCGCCTATAGTAGGCAGACATGCCAACGAATCTGCGCACTGCCTTCTTGTCGATTGGCTGCGGGAACTTTGCGATGGCAGCTGTCTTCTGCGGGTCGGGGCGTACTCCAGATTTGCTGATGACATGGCCTAGGAATAGAAGCTCATCGTAAGCGAAGCGACACTCTTCCGGCTTCAGGGTGAGCCCTGATGACTTGATGGCCTCTAATACTGTCGCAAGCCGCTTAAGGTGATCGTCGAAATTTCCAGCGAAGACGACGACGTCATCCAAGTAAACAAGACAGGTCTGCCACTTCAATCATGCTAAAACCGTGTCCATCACGCGCTGGAACGTTGCAGGCGCCGAGCACAGTCCAAATGGCATAACCTTGAATTCATAGAGGCCGTCTGGCGTGATGAAGGCGGTCTTTTCGCGATCCCTTTCGTCGACTTCTATTTGCCAGTAGCCAGACTTGAGGTCCATCGTAAGAAGTATTTAGCATTGCAGAGCCGATCTAATGCGTCGTCAATCTGTGGGAGGGGGTATACGTCTTTCTTCGTGATTTTGTTCAGTCGACGATAATCGACGCAGAAACGTAGGGTTCCGTCCTTTTTCTTCTCTAAAACAACTGGAGGCGCCCACGGGGTTTTCGACGGCTGGATGATGTCGTCGCGCAGCATTTCGTCGACTTGTCTTATAGCTTCGCGTTCTCGTGTCGAAACTCGGTAAGGACTCTGGCGTAGTGGTCGAGCGCTCTCTTCGGTGATTATGCGATGCTTTGCGACTGGTGTTTGTCGAATCCTTGATGACGTCGAAAAGCAGTCTTTGTATCGTCGAAGCAGACTTCTGAGCTGTTGCTGCTTAATCACGGGGAGACTTGGATTTATGTTGAAGTCTGGCTCGGGAACTACGGTCGTCGGGGTAGATGCAACAGAATCCGAGAGGACAAAGACATCGCTGGTTTCCTGTATTTCCTCAATGAATGCGATCGTCGTGCCCTTGTTGATGTGCTTGAACTCCTGGCTGAAGTTTGTCAGCAACACTCTCGTGTTTCCTCCGTGCAGTCGAGCGATCCCTCTTGCGACGCAAATTTCACGGTCGAGTAGTAGACGTTGGTCGCCTTCGATGACGCCTTCTACGTCAGCGGGTGTTTCGGTGCCGACCGAAATAACGATGCTGGAGCGAGGCGGGATGCTCACTTGATCTTCTAGCACACTCAAGGCGTGGTGGCTACAAGGGCGCTCCGATGGTATCGCTTGATCTTCCGACAGCGTTATTGACTGCGACTTCAGGTCGATGATGGCGCCGTGTTGGTTCAGGAAGTCCATGCCGAGAATGACGTCTCGTGAACACTGTTGCAGGATAACGAAGGTGGCAGGATAAGTCCGGTCATGAATGGCAATTCTTGCCGTAGAGATTCCAGTCGGCGTAATGAGGTGCCCTCCAGCGGTCCGAATTTGGGGGCCCTCCCATGCAGTCTTAACCTTCTTCAACTGGGCGGCGATGTGTCCACTCATTACGGAGTAATCGGCCCCTGTGTCGACTAAGGCAGTGATTGCGTGGCCGTCGAGAAGCACGTCAAGGTCGGTGGTTCTTTGTCTGGCGTTGCAGTTAGGTCGTGGCGTCGGATCACGGCTGCGTCGTGTTGAACTGAAGCTGGAACGTCGCTTCGTCAAGTCGTCTTTCGTCGGTGTAGTCTTGGCTTCCTGACTTCGTCGGGACGGCAGCGTGCCGTCATTAGGTCGTCGATATGGTTTCTTCGTCGTCTTCGTCGGCGGCGTAGGATCTTCGTCAGTTCGACGAACAGCAACCGCACCTCCATCGGTTGCTGCTTTTAGTTTTCCGGATATGGGCTCGCAGAGCGGCCCCGGGCTGGGCCGGTGTATGGTCGGTGCTGCGGCGACAGGTAGCGGCCTGATGGCGGTGAACGGGACGGTCGTCGAGGGCTCCACTGAGTAGCGGCGAGGTAATCGGCGATGTCACGAGGGCGTTCACCTTCCCTCGGGCGCTGTGCGTTCACGGCGAAGCCTCGCAATCCCAGGTCGCGGTATGGGCATCGGCGGTACACGTGCCCGGCTTCGCCGCAGTGGTAGCAGAGCGGGCGGTGGTCAGGAGGGCGCCAAATGTCGGTCTTCCTCGGGTAGCTCCGCTGGGCGACGGGTGGGCGCGCTGTCGGCGGCGGCGGTGGACGACGGAATTGCGTCGTTGCAGGGCCCTGGAGTGGTCGCGGAGGGGGACCTTGACGGCGTGCGACGGCGGCGTATGTCATCGCTTCTGGCTGGGGCTGCGGTGATTGTGGTTGCAGCTCGGGAACTCCAAGTGATCGGTGCACCTCTTCTTTCACGATCTCGGCGATCGAAGCCACTTGGGGCTGCGACGAAGGCAGGACCTTGCGCAGTTCTTCGCGCACAATGGCCCTGATGGTCTCCTGAAGGTTGTCGGAATCGAGTCCTTGGATGGCGTACTTCGGCGTGAGCCCCTGGCGGTCATATCGCCGGGTGCGCATCTCCAGAGTTTTCTCGATCGTCGATGCCTCTGCAGAAAACTCAGCTACGGTCTTCGGCGGGTTACGGATAAGTCCTGCAAAAAGTTCTTGCTTGACACCCCGCATCAGGAAGCGGACTTTTTTCTCCTCTGGCATTTCTGGGTCGGCATGCCGGAAAAGACGGGCCATCTCCTCTGTGAAAATCGCGATCGTCTGGTTTGGCAGCTGCACTCTGGTTTCTAGTAGTGCTTGGGCTCGCTCTTTTCGTACGACGCTTGTAAACGTTTGCAAGAAGCCGCTTCGGAACAGGTCCCACGTCGTTAAGGTGGCTTCCCGATTCTCGAACCAGGTCCTGGCGGCGTCTTCCAGTGGGAAATAGACATGCCGCAGCTTGTCGTCGCTTGCCCAGTTGTTAAACGTAGCGACCCTCTCATACGTTTCCAGCCAGGTTTCAGGGTCCTCAAATGTGGAACCGCGGAACGTCGGTGGTTCCCTGGGCTGCTGCAGGACGATGGGGGACGCTGGGGCTGCCATTGCGGTTGCCTTGGCCACAATCTTCTTGGTCTTCTCAGGTAGAAGTCCGTGCTCCGGGGGCAGCTGTTGAAGACGGCGGCTTGCTCGGTGGTCCGGGACTACGTTGGTGTTCTGTTTGCGGTCTGGGGTGGGATCACGGCTTGTCGGGGGCGTCCTGTACATGGACGAAAAGCACCTCCACCAGATGTCACGTGGTAGTGACGGTGATGAAAGAAGCAATACGGTGGAATACAAAACTAGCTTTTATTGGGCGAACCTGTGCCCACAAAAACAGGCTACACTTATAGCACAACGATAGCGGCGAACACGGTCGGCGATCGTCGGAAAAACTGATCAGCGGGTCAAGCGCGTCGCCTTTTATAGATCAGTCGTCGAATGTTCCAGATTAACTGATGGGACCCGCGTGTCTTCCACAAAGTTCTACACTATTCGTGTCACGCGATGAAATCTGATAACACAAGGTTCGGCGACACCAGACACGCGGATAGAAGCGTCGATAACTTTCCAGAAACGTCGGATACATGCAGGCGCGTACCTCGCTCTGCGATTACAGTTGTTAAGCGGCGAAACGTGGTTGCCCGATAAAGATAAGTACACGTGTCAATATGTTGCTCAATACGATCAATTTGCAAAGCCACAAAGCCGTTTGAAGCCGGAAGGACGAAGTTTAGGCAAATCCATGTACTTCCCATAATTCCCATGCTAGGACAACCGCTCCCATTGTAGCTCACGTAGACACTAGCGCCACAGTTCCCTCAAGTAATTTTGTAGGAAACTCTATGGTTACACGTACGTACAAGCTTTGCGTACGTAGAGCTTCTACGTGTCAGCAGTGCGCACGCGTAAAACGTAGCGGGCGCGCGCGCGTCTCACGGACGTACGTGAGATTCCATTCTTTGCGTGCGTTTCTTGCGCACGTAGACAGCTTCGCGCGGGAGTTCCGCGAGATCACAAACAAGCGATAGCGGGCCGCGCGCGCGCAGACGGCTTGCACTGAAACACGGCGAGAGGATTGAATTGGCTACCGCCATGTTCACATTTCCCGATAGATGTGGCTATGAGGTCCCTATTGGCGTGCGTCGCTTACGTGTAGCTAAAAGCGTTTCAGGTGGCGTGCACGTAAGGTACGTAGGCTTTTCACGTTTGCGTACGTGAAGCCTCTACGTACGTGTAACTAAAACTGTCTATTTTTTCGATGCGTGACGTAGGCGCGACGTAAACAAAATGGCGCTGGTCGCCCCGTTTTGCTTACGTAACATGACGCCAACTTGACGTTTCGCCTAAGAAACTGAAATAAAGGCACTGAATGTAGCGTTATCGGTAAAGCAAAACAGTTTTCCTCCGCAGTAAAAATAAAGCAGCTATCTCAAAGCGTATGAATATTCCGTCGAAAACGCTTCTCGCTTCCGTCGTCTGCTGCGTACAAGCCGTCGTCTGCTTCAACAGCTGGGATGCGTGTCCCCGGAAAATGGAATTAGTCATCGCATGTAGGTGCCAACGCGCTTGTTTCCTTGCTTGAGACACCATACGCGACATACCAGTGGTGATGCGCGCATGTTCTAGGCCAAGTTATCGCTATCTCGTGAAACGCAAGTGACTCAGCCCGACTCGGCTGGCTGAGAAACGGCCGAATATTACCGATAGCGTTGCGGGCGCCAGAGATATCCACTAGCGTGACGCAAGCGCCGACGCGGCCATCACTTGTTCATTTCGCTGGTTACTCGCACCACAGGAGGAAACTTCAAGGCGCCGCCTTGCATACATTTCTTTTTATAAATTAGAAAGATGCCGTTGTCATATCTTTTGATTGTGCGAATAGGCATTAGTCTTGATTACAATGCAAATGCAGAAGTGAAAAGTGGACAGCATTGCCGAAAGTTTACTCTATATAACCAATATTATTTCGTATAAACGCGTTCTTTTAAACAAAATGATGGCCCAAACACAAATGCCAACATCACCCGGGAGCCATGCAAATACTATGAGTACGCGTAATGAACAAAAAATTTTCGTGGCGCCAAACGACGGGGAAAATGTGGCGATACGCATTCCTCTCGTCTGCCATTGCATATGGCTGCTCATTAGCATAATTCGCGCGGCTCATCGCGGCAAAAATTATGGCGGAAAATATCAGCAATGGCGGCCCGGCGCAACGTCACGCGTCGTCAAAATGACGTTTACGAAACAGCCCTTCCTGTACCGCTCCTCATGAGATATTCCTTCAGCCAATCAGCAAGCTGGCATGGCGCATATCTTGGGTCGTCACCACATATTCGCGCAATTGCAGATGCATTGCACTGGCTTCTGCACGCTACCGCTCACCTTCTTTTTGAAGCGCTAACATCACAATATATCTGCCAAGGACCAAAAAAATGTATTAGTCCATAAAATTTGCAGCTTCACGTCACGTTTCGTCATCTTGATGAAAACGCAAAATGACATTTCGCAAAACTTCCGTTTCCCGGCACAAATTTCAAGGCACGTGAGCTCTCCACAGCCAATCAGAGAGTCAACATGGCGGATAATGGCGGCCGTGCAGCCGCCATGCGTGTCGAGAATAGCACGCCCGATATCGCTTTCTATTTCGTGAATTCACAACTAAAAGTTGATTTCGGAAACAGCAACGAAGAGGGTCCTGACAGCCCTTATGTCATGCTCTAGTTCGTCATGTATGTCATGCTCTAGTATCTAGTTCGCTAACTAGTCTCCGCCATTAAGCTAACGAGAGCAATATTACACAAGGATTCAGGCAGCGATATTAAATGACTCATTGGTACTGCTCTCCTCTGTTGCAGAATGCGGTTCCCGTTTCGATGCAAATGCATGGCTCACGACCGAAACGTAGTTTTCGGAATTACATGTCCGCTTGCAAACAGGTCACTTCACCCCAAGTTAAATAACAGGAGACATTGAAGCGCAATAAACTAGTTTTAGCAACAAAGAAGCAACGAGTCTAAGTGTACGAAAGAATGAATCCGTGCCGGCGTGCAGTCGAAAATACCTCTACAAATTTTAAATCCAGGCCAGAGGTCACGTGCAAGATAGATGATGCTGAACGCAATTTGCGCTTATAATGACAAAAACAATAAACTTACTAATGAAAAGTACTGTATTTAATTAGCAATTATAATCTCATGGCCTAAATTATGTAACAGACATGCTTCGGTAACTGTAGGAGAAAGTTTGTAAGAAAAAAATGCTGTTATTGCTGCGCCCCTAGCGGGAGATATTGAAACTAACTCGGGCATCGCTTTAATGCTTCTACTATGCTAGTTTCATTAGCAGCGGCTCACGGTCAATTTTTTCGCCCTCTGTGGCGATTTCTTAAGCTTGATAGTATGCGGGGCCTGGCTGCTCTAGCAGCCGGGCCACCAGGCTGCATGCCCTGCCCCCCCCCCCCCTCATCGCCGCTCGCGCCGCCGTTAGAGGCGCCCTTGTCGGCACTGAGTTACATCTGCAGGGTTCCGATAGCGCCTTCGTCATGATGTATCCGTATCTGACATCACCGGCATCTGCATGACACGCTGGTCGCGCCTTACTCGTCGACCGCTCAGACAATTACCGCCATCTAGAGTAAAATGTGATAAATAGCTGAGGCTCGGTACGGCCACGGCGGTAGAAGAGATGTGGCCAAGTGGCGCCACTTCGCCAATGCGCCGCGCAGTACGCGACGGCTCTAGATTCGCGGCCGCTTAGCGCAAGGTGGCAGCACGGGTAGTTTGGGCCCATTTCTCCGCTCCGCCGTACTTGAAAGTACGTACGCGGTGGGCGTCCGCGAGTATTGAAACTGCATTTTTACTTCTCTGAAGTTTCAGAAAGAGCTCTGCATCGTAGGGCCGTGCAGCAGACAGATATTTACCTACACTGGATAGTTACCTTCGCCTAAAGCTGACTTTTCGCGCGGATTTATGCGTGACCTTAGACGCGTCGTTTATTCCTTGTTTATTTCATTGTTTTATTTCTTCATTTTGCTGGATACAGATTGGTTCTGAAAACATTGTGGTGAATAATGCGTCATTGTCAAATGAATCATGTATGACATGATTGAAAAGCCCTTGAGCTCTAGCGGCACCCTCCGCCTGCTGGACGGCCAAAAGTTGGTCTTCGGGGGCCGAGCTGAGCAACACGGTCTCCCACTGCTTCCGATCCTTAATTTTTTGGCCCTGTCGGAGCGTCCGAGGGCAGGCCCAGATAATGTGATCCAGGTCCGCCTTTTCTTGAAAAAATTTACATCTGGCCGAATATTGGCCTGGGTTATAATGATTATAAGTCACCGGATTTGGATAGGTATTTGTTTGATGGAGGTGCCATGCCACCGCCTGCGGCTAATTAGGTGAGGTGATGGGTGTGCGGGAGGAAAACGCACCCTCCCCAATCTGTAATGATTAGTTATCTTCCTGTAGCCAACCATCCGGTCCCCTGTCAGCCCCAGCCGCGGCGCCCCGGTGGCTCGGCTTGCGAGTCCTCGAGCCACGGCTTTGGCCCCCTAATTGCCGGGGAAGAAGGAGTGCGCAGACTCCTCCCTCCCCGGCAATGCGGCGGCCGACACGGTGGCTCGTGGACTCACCAAATATTTTTTTTTTACGGTCTACACGCACCGGTAAGCATTTTCACGCATCCAGAAAAATACACGCCTGCCCCTTGCGATCAGTGTTCCGTGTCAGTCTTGCGGAGATTACCGCGCCGATTAGAAATGTTTAAGCACCATGGAGTTTGACATACTTATTTTTGTGGGCAAATCCAATAGACAGTCTCTGCAAACTAGTAAAATCAGAATCCGTGTTTTAATGCCAGAAAAATTGTGAGAATAACCGACCTTGTAAAGCATAGCGAAAGTTTACGACGCGTGCGCTTTAGCCCATAAACGTCTTTCGCCACCTGGCGACGCCTGTAGAAACTCGAGAGGTACGGTGACGCGCTTGCGGCGCTCGTTGGACCACCTCTCCTATTCTACCACCATGGTTAGGTTGCCCACTAACGCCCACTAACGCGGCCGTGGACCCGGTGCTAAGTGCGCGTAAACTCGCGGCCTGATAAGCGAGGATACAGTTAAGCCTATTTCTCTGTGGTGACATCGCATTCCTGGATGGTGTGCCGCCGCATCTACGCATGGCTGCCGCATCGCGTTCTCCTTCGTGACAAATGCAGCATGCGTTGCTTGCTGGCAGCATTTCTGGCGCTGCCTCAGAGAGGCGTTTGGTCTTATAATTCGATGCGCCTGATATACAGACGCACCTCATTTGTCGAACATGAACCTTTACCGGAAGTGATTGATCGACAGTATCTCCCATGAATAAAACTTAGCTCTGGTTTTCAAGCGCCATCGCGGCCTATAGTACCTATAGTCATCCCAACAAAGCAATTTCGAAGCAGATGTTGCATGGGTCAGTAACGGTGCTGTTGAAATATATAGCTCATGCAGCTTCGTCAACCGCAGTGTACATGCTTTGTGCGCGTTGGCTGGTGCGCGTCGAACCTGCCTGCTGCGCCGCGGTGCACGCTTGAGTTCATAAAGGTGAGACAGGAAAGATATATTTGACCTTTCTCAATTCACCACTGTGTACTGCGCAGTCATCGCTCGCATTCGAGTACATGGTCTAGACCCAGCAGCTGCGCAACACATCGGCATTCTTGCAGCAGCTCAAATAATGTGTGCAACGAGACAGCAGGAGACCCCCATCAACTTCATTTTTCTAGGCCTCTGTTGGTTGTGGTATCCCTACTTTTCTGCCACCAAACTTTGAATTGCCTCCTACTTATCTCTGTTGCGGACATGTTTACTTTACGACTGCTATCGCTGAACCCAAGGGCTTCAACAAAGCCAGAAGGGCCTAAACCGACAACTGTGCAGATGTCTTTCCATTATAACAAGATCCATACCGTTGTTTTCCAAGCTTTACTGCAGCAAGCACATGCCTCTACCGTTCTGTACCTCGCTTTGCAAATGCGCGTTATAAGGCATCCTGATCTCGCTTCGAAAAATAAAACGCTTACCTTTGAGTTATAATAAATTGTTTCTTTCATTTAACGGAAAGCGTGAACAACACTAGAGACAGAGGGCATCCTTGCTTTAGTCCTTGGAGAACTTAAACCACTTCGCTACCTTTTCGAACTTCCCATACAACTTGTATTAGGTCGTTTCTACACATCTCCCTCCGCAGCTCTACCAAATCGTCGTCTATGGTATGGTGCTTAAGAATATCCCATAAGAATTTCCTGACTGCTTTGCCATAGGCAATTTTTTTTATTTTGAAATGATACGATAAACGTATATTCTGAGCTACTGAAATGTCAATGCACTCAGGTAATCTGCGAATACACCGCGAGTCATGCGTGGCGCTGCTAGCGCTGTGATGGAGGGAAAGGGAAACCAGAATCCCGAGAAGACGCCAGCAGAAAGAAAATCAGTTGCCATCGAAATACCAGCACGCACGCATCTCTTTTCGTTCAGCACACGTACCTACAATTGGTGACCCCGAAATGGAGCAAGACGGTGATGTCAGCAGCCTCACGGTATCCGGGTTGGACGTCATACTGGTTCCCTTTCTGGACCGGTGACCCACAAATTTGGTTCGTACAAGTCGAGTCACAGTTCGCCGCGTGCCGCATCACCACTGACAACGCCATATACAATCACGTGCTGGCCAGCATTCCGCCAGCGACAGCCTGCGAGATGCGGGACCTACTGCTTGTAGCACCTGCAGAAATCACCTACCGGCCGCTCAAGGCGACGCTTCTTCGGCGTTTGACGCCATTTCAGCCACAGCGTCTCCAGCAGCTGCTACGTGGGGCCGATCTGCGCGACCACCGACCTACCAAGTTTTGCGTCACATGCAGCAGCATAGCAAGCGTCGGCAGTCGCGTAGTTCGGTAACAATTTCTACGAAGACTTCCCACGAACGTACGAATAGGCATCGCTGCGTCCGAGGAGACAGACCCGCCCAAGATGACCGAGCTGACTTATAAACTCATTGCTGTTGCGACGCCCACAGTCACATCGTTGCACGCCGAAGCTTCGCCCGATCACGCCCTGCTTGACATAAGAGAAAAAACATTATGGCCTTACCGAAACCGTGGTGGGCCTCCGATCAAGACCCAATGAACGCACACGGCAGCGCGGGGCACCTCCACAGCGACGGAAGTGATGGTACCACCGCAAGTTTGGCGATGCTGCATGGAACTTGCAAAAGGTCGGGAAACGCCTTGGACCAGCACTGAGGGCGACCAGTCCCACCGCCTCACCAAAAGGTCACCCATCGGTCTTCTTTCTTACCGATCGCGAAAGAGGCACCCGTTTCCTGGCCGACACTGGGCAGAAGTCAGCTTAGTACCGGCGTCGCAATCCCTTCGCAAACGACCGTGTGCATCAACGTTGCAAGCTGTGAACAACACGACAATACTGACGTACGGGCACCGCTCTCTCTTGCTTGACCAGGCCTCAAGAAGACATTTCGGTGGGTATTTCTCGTTGCTAACGTAAAGTTTTCTATTCTTGCAGCGGACTTTTTATACTACTTCGGGCTCCTTGTAGTCGTATGCAAGCGGCTTTTACAGGAACTCCTCTCACAAGCAAAATTACGCTGTAAGTTATTTAAACATCCGCCCCTGAGCCCTACGCTTGTGGCGCCGCCGGTCACCGTCCGCTTCATCACCATCCTCTACGAGTTACCCGAGCTGATGCGGTCACCACATGGTGGAGGTATCGTCACACTCAAGGTCTGCCACCTCATCGTCATAACAGGCCTGCAAGTTTATGCACGCCCACGCCACCTTTCCCATTAGAAGCTGCAAGTAGCACGACAGAAGTTCGACGACATGCTCGAGCTCGGCATAATCCGCTCGTCCGTTAGTCTCTGAGTGTCCTGAGTAAAGCGTTCCGATGTGTACCTCGGAAGACTGGAGGCGCTGGCGGGACTGTCGAGCCCACAACCGAGCAACCATGTCTCACCGTTACCTAGTATCTCGTATTCATTATGTCGCAGCAGACCTACATGCATGGTGCCAGAATTTTTTTTCAAAATCCACCTTGTACGAGCCTACCTTCAGGTCCCCATTGCTCATGAAGACATCCCGAAGACGGTGATAATGACACCATTCGGCCTTCTGAAGTCTCGCCGCATCTCATTCGCCCTGAGAAACTCGGGAAAGACATTCCAGCGCTTTATCAATGCCGTTTTGCACCGCTTCGGCAACTGTCATGCATACCTTCACGCTCTACTTATCGAAAGCAGTTCACCAAATGAACATGAGGCGCATCTGTGGTGCGTGTTTCAGCACCTGGCTGAGTGTGGAGTATTGTTGAACACGGAAAAGTCTGAGTTTGGTGTTCACACGCTGACCTTTTCTTGGCCATGTGATTTTCAACTCCGGGATTCAATCTCACCGAGGCAAAGTTATTGCTGACGAGAAGCTCCCACGACTTAGCCCTAATTATCCGCTCCACAAATTCCTGGGTCTCGTAAACTACTACCTCCGTTTGGTACTTCAGTGCGTGGCCATTCTATAGACTCTCTACGTCCTGCTGACGACAAACGACAGTGCTACTAGCAAGCTCCGCTGGACGGAGCGGGCCCAAGCTGCGTTTAAAGCCATCAAGTGACCCCTTGCGGAGCTCACATTCTTCTCCTACCCGCAACCGGGAGTTCCGCAATGCGTCATGGTCGACGCCTCCGACGCAGCTGTAGGTGGCGTCGTTCAACAGCTCACGAAAGTAGTATGGTGGCCAATTACTTTGTTTTCCCGGAAATTGACACCCACCAAGAAGCGCTACTGCACTTCCGGCCGCGTACTGTTGGCTGTTTACGAGGCAACACGGCACTTTCGTCACTATTGCAAGGCACTGAATTCTCCGTTATGATGAATCACAAGCCCCTCACGCACGCCATACGCTTCCACAATCCCCGACGGAGGCGCCAATACTGTCCGCAAACTTCGGCAGATGTCGCCCATACCGGAATTCACCGCGGGCGTTCGCCACATCAAGGGAGTCGACAACGCTGTCGCCGATGCTCTGTTGCGTAGCTCAGTCAACGCCACGACTTGCCTGCCAGGACGCGACCTAAAAGAGTGGCCGCTGCTCAGCGCTATGATGAGGAATCGCGCCACCTACAGGAAGCATCGACGTCACTAGACCTGTAGTGTTTCCCTTTGCAAGGAACAAGAGATGTTTGTTGCGACACATCTACCAGTAAGCTTCGATAATTCATGCCCGCTTGCCACCGTCGTGAAGTATACACATTGCTACTAGAGCTTCCACACCCAGAAATACGGGCAACCCAAAAGCTTTTCACGGCACGTTTTGCATGGTCCGGCATTAACCGTTACGCCTGACAGTGGAGTCGTGAGTGCCTCGTGCGCCAGCACTACAGCATTCAGAGCCACACTGTGACATCATTGGACACGTTTCCAGGGCCAGATGTTCGATTCGGCCACATACAAGCGGACATCTTTGGGCCGTGGCGACCCTGCCAATGCCAATCATACGAACTGTATTAACTGTTGTATTGTATGCGTGACGTGTTGTATGTGTTGTATTGTATGTGTGACGTTGGTCGGATGCTATTCCGATTCTAGACATTACAGCCAAAACGGTTACCCCTGCTTTTTTCAGCCACTCGGTATGCTGCTTCGCCGTGCCGTCCTGCGTCACAACGAGCACGGTAAGCAAATTCGAGTCCGCATTTTTTGCCAGTCTGACAAACCTCATCGGCATCAGGACTACTGCCTGCCATCCGATGAGCAATGGCATGGTTGGCAGATTTAGCCGGCATTACAAGCAGCACTCATGGCAAATAAACATCACTATTCAGCGGAAGCATTGCCCGTCGTGCCCTTGGGCATAAGCACGGCAGTCAAGGGGGACATCGGCTGCAGGGCTGCGGAACTTCTTTGCTGCGTGACGTTACGCCTACGCGGTGAGTTCTTTGCGGCTGGCAAATGCCGAGCCCACATTCTTGCCGGCGATTACGTGTCTCACCTCCATGACACCGTGAAGGAGCTCCCACGTGTACACCTCCACGACAGCCCACGGAAAGGAGAACACATGTGAACAGCGAACTTGATACATGTCAGCTGCCCCGATCAGGTCCGCTGCTCCGACCTGCTGCGCGGTTGACTATGATGACTATGAAGAATGGTACAACTCGTCTACTGCCCAAAAGCGCAATGGGCAACTGCATCAATCACCGGGGACGATTTAAGCAGTCGGCTCGCCACTGTCCCATTCAGTGGGCATGGGAACAGTGCCTTCGGCACCGCTCCTAAACATCAAACTTTCGTCATGCAGGCGTGTACCTACTTTTCCCTCTATGCGAAAAAATAGCGACAATCGGTGTTTTTTGCTGTTGCCATGCCCACACGTCTTGCGCGAAACCTTGTCGGAGTGTTTTTATATGGCCTTACAGTTATTGTGCTGCGGGGATATTGAATCTAACCCTGGGCCCACCACTAGAGCAGATGCACTTCTTGATATCGAATCCTCACCAGAAAACACCGCTGAACAAATGGGTTGCCCTTTTCGGTTGCTAAAAGACGTTCGGACACGCTCATTGCGGAGTACAAAATTTCAAGCCGAGCTAGCAGCGGACATAAAAAGCAATAAATCTGGACAAAAAATATTGAAGCCAAAGTGTCCGATATCCAAACCAGACTTGACACCATGGAAAAGAAATCATCTTCAATAGAGGACCTTGGTGCACAAATACACAATTAAAGTAAACTGCTGACTTACTGGCTGTTCAAACAACCTCTTGCAGTCATGTGTTAATGAAATGGAATATCGGACACGAAGAAATAATCTAATATTTTATGGTTTGCCTGATGCCAAGGAAACATGGCAAGAAACGGAAACAAATATAATTGAAGTACTAAGCGATATCGTAGATTCATTTCCAGCTGGTTCAATTGAACGTGCGCAGCGTCTGGGCACTCTATCAACGAACAAATGCCGTCCCATTATTGTGAAATTTGTGAACGTTAAAACCAAGGGGCAGCTACTTTCCGCACGTAAGCTGTAGAAATTTAAAAAAAATTACAGTATCTGAAGATTTCTCGTCTGCACCCGTGTCAGCCGAAGAAAACTAACAGAATTCGCCAAAAACTTTCCCTGTTCCCCATCCTTTCTACTCAGCTACAACAAGCTCATTGTTAATCAGAAACGCTACACTTGCAACACAATCACGGATAGCATCGAAGAAATTAAAACCAATGAACGCACTGAGCGGCCGGTGAGCCCGTTACTAACACTGCATATGCTATGCCCTAGGAAGGCGAGAGGGGCGCTGGATGGCCATTCGCACAACTGTCTATCATGTACACCAGTGCGCGCAGAGTCGTCAACAAATATGATTCATTGTCATCGGCGATAGATTCCTGCTCTGCGCACATGGTTGCTCTTACGGAAACATCGCTCTCTTCTAACGTACCAGATCGCGAAATCTTTCATGAAGCTTCACATTTTAACATATACCGATGCAACCGCACTGCGTCTGGAGGTGGGGCCGTAGTGCTTGCGGTTTCAAATGATTTTCCTTCATCGAGCATATCAGTTAGCCCATACCTCAAAATCATGGGGCATCACTAAAGATTGACCATAGCAAACACATTTTACGCGTATGCTATGGACCCTCTTCTTACTCTTCCTGTTTTTTATATGAACTGCATGACGTCCCTAATGCGATTTACACTCGGTTTCCCACGTCACCCGTCATACTTCTAGGGGATTTTAACTTCGCTATTATAATATGGAATACGAACCTTCCTACTTTAACTCCGTACTCAACCAAATCACAAGAATTTTTGGATATGTGTTCGGCCTTTTCGTTAACCAAAACTGTTTCCGAGCCAATCAGATTATCCGCTACTGCACCCCACACACTTTACTTATAATTCTATCAACTAAGCCTGATCTTCTCTCTGATGTTACTTGCTATCCTGGAATTAGTGACCACTTACTCCTAAACTTCCACATCGAAAAAAAAAACCGCGCCAAAACGCTCAAAACAGCGCAAAACTATGACTACAACACAGCAAATTTTGACGCAGTCTATACTGAACTTCAAGCGTTCATAGACGTCTTCTTGCATAACTTCGACAATAACTCAGTACACTCTAATTTGGACGCATTCGAAACTAAAGCACACGAACTAGTAAAGAAATACATTCCAAAGCGAGTCATGACCACTCATCCGCAGGCATCATGGTATAGCATAAATTTAAAACGGCTATCCAACAAGAAAAAACGTCTTTATTGCACAGCCAGGGTCTCATGTTCTAATTTACGTTGGGATGCGCACAAGACTGCATCTGACGCTTATCTTGCAGCCATCAGAAACTCCAGAGAAAACCATTTATCTACTGTCCTTCCATCGATGCTAGCCTCTAAGGTAAAGACATTTTGGCGCACCATTAACCCCCCACCACACAACACTATCACCTTACACGATTCTTCTGGCGAACCCGTACCCAACAAGCTTTGTGCCACTCTTCTTACACATTTGCACAGAAGTTTTCTTCTGGTTCTTCAAATAAATTGCCCCTGACACAAGTGTTCAATTAAGTAGCTATGCTTTCATTGCGAATCGACGTATCTGGTGTCGCTAAGATTATCGACGGGTAAACATCTCGTCATCTCCCGGCTTCGAAGGTATTAACACCAAAATTTTGAAAAACACTACTGCCTACTGCTCTATTATATTGTAACGGATACGAAAGGCGCGGACAAGAGAAAAGAGAAGACGAAGAGAAAGAGGAGTTTGAGAGGCCGGGCTGCGCTACGATCACGCAACGATCATCGCCCAATTCTCCTGTAAATAAAACCATTTCTTCGCAACTCTTCGTAACAATATTGCCACGTGCGTTTATTTCAGCTTGTAGCGACGCGAGCTACGCAGCTCGCGTCGCTTGACGCGTTTCGATCATGGACGCGAAACGTATAAATATGGGACCACCGCTTGCGCTGGCTCAGTCCGATGAATGCTTCGGACGAGCTCACTGCTTCAGCCGTCACTACGTTGTTCGCTTGCTTTAGGGAACAAGTTCGCCCATTAAACTCTCTTTACGTCTGAGGCCGACGCAGTGTCAATTTCTGTCTGCCTGCGTGCCAGGTAGCTTACTGTCACCTACGTTACGTTTTGGTGGAAGTGCTTATGCTCCGGACACCCCCTGAAAGCCTGGACACCAGCCCAAGTGCATCTGGAGCTGGCGGCGCGGAAGACAGCTCCAGAGAAGACACGAAAGAAGAAACCCGGAGCAGCCACCAACTACAATGACTGCCGGCTGAATTGGCACCACTACCTGCCCCTGGTCACCGTGTGAACCACCGCTCGACGTCACCAATGCAAGCCGGCACTACACCTGCGCCGCTCGTCATCCAGCGGCCGCGAGTATCTCCGCTTTTTAGCGGCTCCACTTGCGAAGATGTACAAGATTGGCTGGAACGCTACGAACGAGTTGCAACCTTCAACAAGTGGTCTGACGAAGACAAACTTCGGAACGTCTTCTTCTCTCTCGAAGACTCTGCTAGAACCTGATACGAGAACCAGGAGCTGTCCCTGACAACGTGGGAGGCTTTCAAGAGGCGCTTATCTGCAATTTTCGCAAGTATTCTGCGCAAACAACAAGCGGAGGCCTTGCTTCA
Source organism: Dermacentor andersoni (assembly GCF_023375885.2). Classification (NCBI taxonomy): domain Eukaryota; kingdom Metazoa; phylum Arthropoda; class Arachnida; order Ixodida; family Ixodidae; genus Dermacentor; species Dermacentor andersoni. Next base: position 39,669,844 of record NC_092818.1, on the reverse strand, counting down.
AACTCGCCAGCAGCGTCCGTAACCGTCTTTGCGGAAGAATTGCAAAAGCTCTTCCGCCACGCGGACGCCACCATGACTGAAGACAAGAAGCTTCAGTACCTTATGAGGGCCGTCGAGGAGCAACTTTTTGTCGCTCTCATTCGCAACCCGCCGAGGACGGTCGCCGAATGGATTGGCGAAGCGGCTACTACCGAGAAGACGCTCGAGCTTCGCGCAAAGCAATACCACTGCAACTTACGCGCTCCTCCTTCAGACTGCGACGACTCCCGAAGTACCTCCGCAATGGCCCTTCGAGATACCATCCCCGCCATCGTGCGCGATGAGCTGCGCAAGTTGCTACCGGGTGCGCAACCACAAATATCCTCGCTCACCGACGTTGTAAGGGACGAGGTACAACACGCGCTGGACACACTTGATCCTGCCGAAACGGCGCCAACCATATCGCCACCTTGCCAGGAGCCACCCGTTTCAACTTACGCCGCCGCTCTCTAAAGCCAAGCGAGGCCAACCAGCTGGCGACGGGACCTCAACGCGCCACTTCAACGCAGCCAAGCCTACCCGCCACCGCCGCGTCCGCAGCAGGCCGTCCGCTCAAACACGTTTCGGCAAACCACCACGAGGAAGACTGAAATCTGGAGAACCCCAGATCGACGAACGCTTTGTTTTCACTGTGGTGAAGCCGGCCACCTCCTACGAGAATGCCCCTACCATCAGATGGGCCTCCGCGGGCCCAAAATCGAGGCCCCACGACCTCTTCCTGGCCAACGGCCTCGAGAAATTGAAGCCTATCTTGGAGCGACCGAAGATGCCGTCGCACGTCGCTTCAGGTCCCCGTCACCCTACCCACGCCGTTCGTCTTCGCCGTACCAAGGGTACGTGAGGGAGAGGTCACCGAGCCCTCGTAGGGGAAACTAAAGCCAGCGACCACAGGAGGTGACGCCACTCTCGAGCGAAGACAGAAAAATCCTCCTACAACCACGATGCATTCCGACGCCTCGTTGCATTCCGACAACAGCACGCGACCCGACGCAGCGACGCAACAAGACACGAAACCGCGACCCGACACCACAAATACGATGGCGCGGCTGAAGGCCACAACAGCACCTTGCCACGAGGCTTCCTCCCGACGCAGCCGCGACCCTGCAAAGTGACAGACCGCACAGTCGGTGACCGACCGAGATCGAACGCGAACACCAAGTGCCGATTACAAGTTACCTTAGATGGACTTCCAGTGGTTGCTTTCGTCGACACCGGAGCCGACTACTCCGTCGTTAGTGGACGATTTTTGTGACAACTCAAGAAAGGCAAAACAGCATGGGAAGGTCCTCAAATACGCACAGCAGGAGGCCACCCCATAAACCCGACGGGACGATGCACTGCGCGAGTGGCTGTTCACGGTCACACCTACCCTGTGAACTTCACCATCCTACAGCACTGCTTTCACGACGTAATCCTCGGGATGGACTTCCTGAACGAAAACGGTGCGGTGATCGACCTGCAGACGAAAACCATAACACTGACGACAAACCGGTCAGAAAAAATGCAAAGCAATCATTTTCATCGCGGCGCGTTCTCCACCCTCGACGATCAAGTGAGCCTCCCGCCAAATGCTGGCGTCATGGTACTCGTCGAAACAGACGCGTTCTCAAGCGGCGATGTGATTGTCGAAGCGAACTTGCAGCTGCTTCTGGATCGCTAAATTTGCGTCGCACGCGGTGTCGTCCCTCTGCGTAAACGCAGAGCGGCTGTGGTAATAACCAATTTCCGTACGGAACACAAGCACCTCAACAGGGGTACGACGGTCGCTTTCTTGGAAGAGTTCGCCGAAATAAGCGACGCATTAGCGCTCTCCGAGTCGTCCCATGAGGCGTCGTCGACGGTGACTGATGAGGTGAACTTCGACATTAACCCCACCCTGCCTCACCAAAAGCAATAAAAGCTACGTCGCCTTGTTCTGCGATATTCCGAATGTTTTACAAAGTCGTCGAGGATCCGGCAAACGCACATAGCGAAGCATCGCATTATAACCGATGAATCGACTCGTCCCGTCCGCTGAAGTCAAAAGTCGTCGCGGATCCGGCAAACGCACATAGCGAAGCATCGCAGTACAACCGATGAATCGACTCGTCCCGTCCGCCGAAGTCTCGCGTTTCAGCGCGAGAACGTGAAACAATGAAGACACAAGTTGAAGAAATCCTTTGCGACAACGTCATTCAGCCGTCCAAGAGCCCGTAGTTTTCACCCGTGGTGCTTGTAAAGAAGAAAGACGGTACCCTACGATTTTGCGTCGACTATAGGCGTCTCAACAGCGTCACGAAAAAAGACGTCTACCCGCTTCCGAGAATCGACGACACGTTAGATCGACTGTGCCGTGCCAAGTATTTTTCGTCGATGGACCTCCGGAGTGGCTACTGGCGGATTGAGATCGACGAGAGGGACCGTGAGAAAACTGCCTTCATCACGCCGGACGGTCTTTAAGAATTTAAAGTCATGCCTTTCAGACTATACTCAGCGCCGGCGACATTTCAGCGTCTCATGGACACCGTGTTGTCTGCGCTGAAATGGCAGATATGCCTCGTACATCTAGATGACGTAGTCGTTTTCGCATCCACCTTCGACGAGCACCTTAATAGGCTGGAGACCATGCTAGAGGCAATTAGGGTGTCGGGACTCACTCTGAAACCAGAGAAATGTCGTTTCGCCTACGAAGAGCTCCTGTTCCTCGGTCACGTAGTTAATCGCGAAGGTTTGCGTCCGGACCCCACAAAGACGGCAGCCATCGAAAGTTTCCCGACATCCAGTGAAAGGAAAATGAATTTTTGGGGCTCTGTGCGTATACAGGCGTTTTGTCCAAGATTTCTCTCGAATCGCACACTCTCACTCGGCTTACGAAAGCCGAAGCGCAGTTCACATGGAAGAGGCCCAAGAAGACGCTTTTCACGAACTTCACACGGATCCACATGGATGCAAGCGTCATAGTACTCGGTGCTGTGTTGATTCAAAAGAAGAACGGCCTCGAGCGAGCCATCTTCTACGTGAGCAGATCCCTGTCGAAAGCCGAATTGAACTATTCGACGACCAAAAGGAATGCCTCGCTGCCGTTTGGGCGGTCACAAAATTTCGGCCGTATCTTTACGGGAAGCACTTGAAGGTGGTCAGTGACCACCATCTCTGTGCTGGCTCGCTAACCTGAAAGACCCATCAGGTCGCCTTGCTCGTTGGAGCCTGCGACTACAGGAGTTCGACGTCACCGTCGCATATAAGTCAGGCCGAAAGTACACAGACGCCGACTGCCTTTCGAGAGCCCCTGTTGAATCCGTCCCGCCCTGCGACGGTGACGACGATGAATTCCTTGGGCCCATAAGCGCTAGCACCTTCGTACAAGATCAACGTGCCGATCCTGATCTACGCTGTGTGGTTCAATATCTCCAAGGGAAGACCGAATCAGTGCCAAAGGTATTCAGACGCGCGCTTTCATCGCTGGGAACGCGATTGCGAGCCGAGCGGAGCGGACGCGCTTCACATGGGCTCTGCGCATTTCCTACTTTCTTCACCAACTTACCTCTTTATAGCGCCCGAAATTTCTACCTCGGACCTTCGTTAACACCTAACAAACCTCGACGACGACTTCTTTGCCCGTGAGTGCCCCTTCTTTTTGCACAAGCGGCATACGAAGCCCTCCGACGCGACGCCGCCGCACTAAGCCTACCGCCGCCTTGGCGGCGCACGGCGGAGCAGCGATGCACGTCAGCACATCATATGGCCAACGCAGCTGCCTGCCCAGCCGGCCCCAGCGAGTCACACTCGTTGCCCACGGGGACCACAACCACCAACATGGCCACAGGAAGTGCACACGGTGAAGCCCGCACATCCAGCGGTATTTCACATCAAGCGTTCGTGGACGCACCCCTCCCCGAGGACTACGACTCCATGGACGAGACCCCAGAACCCGACGCCGCTAACTATGAATCCTTCATCGAACATGGACCCCCGCCGTCGGCCGAAGACCCAGGGCCGAGCGACCCAGCATGGGAATACGCCACCGGCAAAACCCGGGCGAAGAAGCTCCGTAGAGCGACCCGTTAACAAGAGAACATCACAGACGCCAACCAACCCGTGAATGGCCAGACTTTTTTCAACAACCCCTCGGAGCAAACCCGTAAACAAGGCCCGGCTCGCTGGCCAAGACTCCCTCCTTTGCCTAAAGGAGACAACAAAATCGGCAGTCGTCCCACAAGAGGGCTAAACCTAAGAGAGTTTCCCAACCACGTCATCGCAGCAGCCGTCACCCATTCCTGCCCACAACCAACGCTCATTGAAGAAAAATACATCATAACGCCACACCTGGGCTCTAACATTATCGTGGTCAGTACTCAATATGAAGACGTGGCAGCGACACTCCGACAGCTTACCCACCTAACGCTCGGCAACAAAATTTATCCAGTGTGGGCCTACGTTCCGTTCTCTCCCCAACTGCTACGTGTGGTTATACATGGGCTGGAGCCCCGCAACACACCCGAAACGCTGATGCAAGGCCTTTGGACCCAAGATACAAGAATCAAGATCCTTGACGCCAGGATTCTGGGGTCCTCAACGACTGCCCTCCTTACGATGGACGGCCCGAACCTGCCGAAGCTCGTGTACCACGGCGGTTGCGAGTATCCCTGCTACCAGTACAGGCCTGCACGACAGTTCTGCCAATACTACATGCAGGCAGGGCACAGACGGGACGTTTGCCCAAATCCAAATTTGTCAATATGCCGAGGTTGCGGAATGCCGAGCCCCCCGGAAGACCACATGTGCCAGCCCAAGTACGGATTCTGCGGAGGCCCGCACGTCACCAGCAGCAGGGAGTGCCATCACCGCCTCAAGCCGGCCCTTTCAAACAAGCCACAAGAACAGCAAAAGAGACACGTCTCCCGCAAGGACGCGTCACAAACGAAAAACAGACAACGGTGGTTCAGCTCCGAGGACCAAGACGGGTCCACTCAACATTGCAACGTCGCCGACACCCGAAGCGCCAGCAGAACGCGGGCCGCAAGCAAATAACGCAACGAGAGCGCAACAAGGAGTCACGCGCCGAACCAGTCCAAGGCCATGGCCAACGCCGGATCGCGGGAGTAGCAACCCCCGCAGCGTCCGATTACACCACCGCGGCTGACGCAGCAACATGACACGCCGCTGGCGTCGAAGCAGAAGCAAGCCCCCAGGTGCCGGGAGGCGCCAACCACTCAACGTCGAGCCACAGGTCGCCGCAGCAGGGGCCACGGCCAATGGTGCAAGAACAGGACGAACGGGTGAGCTGGTCAGAGAGGCTTAAGCAACATACCCCACTAGCTGACCCCAGAGTTCCACAACTCCAAGCCATGATTGCCAAACAAAACAAACAGCTTGCAGAACAAAGCGCTACAATAGCACGAATGCAAGCACAGCTCGAACAATTCACCCAAAGCCGCAGCACGAACACCCAAAGCGAACAAATCCCAGCGCCACAAGCACCACAGCCAACACAAGGGAACGATAACTTTGAGACTACAATCACACCTGAAGTCATTCAACTTCTTCACCATAAGATTGAACACGCAGTGCAGATTCACAAAGTCCAGATCGTAGCAGAAATGCATCAGGCCATCCGGGAATCAGAAGAACGGTTGATGCAACACATGAAACAACTCATACAGGAGCTCCACTCCAACCGAAACCGTAAAAGGTGCGCCAACACGGAAGCAGGGCCGTCCAAAATGAGGCACCGCACAGGCTCTCTCGGTAGCGAGACCAGCTACGCGAGCACCTCTACATTTGCTTAATATGGCGAGACACCCGCGTACAGCCGTAAACGACAACCTCGAAATCTGGCAATGGAACTGTAGGGGATACAAACGAAAACAAGGCCTACTCATACAGTTCATAGCCAATACACTAATCAAACCGGACGTAATATGCCTGCAAGAGATAGGCGCCGAGAAGACCCTATCCCTATCAGGATAATACACAATCTGTCAGCCTCGCATACCTACGGTGGCCATCCTCGTAGCAAAAAACATTACGGCCATCGAACATACCTTTCCGGACTCGGACATCGAGCACCTCGTTGTTGAGATTGTTCCGAACAAAAAGGGCCGGAAGAGTACATTCATAACGAACCTCTATAACCAGCCTAAACCCATGAGGCTAGATTTCACTAACATCATCACAGAAGCCTACAACCTCGCAGAACCAAACCAAATGGTCATTGTAGGCGACTTTAACTCCCCCCACACAGAATGGGGGTACCGTTCAAATTCGCACAGAGGAGATTCCATCCTTAATGCACTCACTGTGCTGGACATGCAACTCCTCACCAATCCGCTATGCCCAACAAGGGAGGGAAACAGCGTCACCCGCGACACATGCCCCGACCTCACCATAGTCAAAAATGTCAAAGACGCTACGTGGTCCAACCTGAGGGAGACCCTTGGGAGCGACCATTGCATCACAAGCACCTCTATCTCAACTACAAAAATCAGAAGAAATCTTGGCTTAGCTAGAATCACTGATTGGACCCAATTCCGCGCAATCACCACAGACAAGTGTCAAAAGACCACATCTATCACAGAATGGACTGACGGTATCTGTAATGCACACGCAGAGACCACGGATACTATACAACGTACTCCAGAAACTCCAGAAGTCGACACACACCTCATTCAGCTATGGCAGCAACGTCGCCGGTTAATACGAAGGTGGAAACGTAAAAAATTAAACAGGCAACTACGCCTACGAATCGCAAACATCACGGAAGAGGCGCAAAACTACGCCACTGAATTGGCACACCAAAATTGGCACCAGTTCTGTGAATATCTCAAAGGGACATTAGGAACCTCAAAAACATGGACCGTCTTAAGGAACCTAATTGATCCCGCAAAATTGAAATCTGAAGCAAACCGAACTCTCAAACGCATCGCTCACAGCTTCCCAGGCGACGATGGAGCTTTGTTAAAAGCATTACAAGACAAATACATTGGTGCAACTGGGACGACTTGCCAACAAAGAGCTGGACGCCCCCATAACCGAATCCGAAGTATACGCAGCCGCACGAGCCTGCACCAAGAACACCGCAGCCGGCTCTGACAAAATTAACAACGCCATGATTCGCCACCTCAGCCAGGAGCAAATCGAAAAGCTAACCCAATATATCAACGACTCTCTGTGGCAAAAGAACATCTTACCACCAGAGTGGAAGCATGCCGAGATCATAGTCATACCCAAACCAAGGAAGCGACCAACCATCGATACCCTGCGACCCATCTCATTAACATCATGTATGGGCAAACTTTATGAAAGAGTAATACAGAAACGCCTCCAAAATTACATTGAAGACAACAACCTCTTTCACCCATCTATGATCGGCTTCAGATCGGGGTTATCCACACAGGACGCCTTCCTACTCATCCGAGAGGAGGTCTTGACCAACATACCAAGAGGCGGGGAAGATCTAATCATGGCACTCGACCTCAAAGGCGCCTTTGTTAACGTATCGCACCAAGCCGAACTCGAGGAGCTATCTAACATCAACTGCGGCAAGCGCATATATGAATACGTCCGAACGTTCCTGTCAAACAGAACGGCCACCATAGGCATGGGAGAAACACGATCTGACCCACAGGCTATGCCTAACAAAGGCACACCGCAGGGGTCAATTATATCACCCCTCCTATTTAACATCGCCATGACCAGAGTCGCTAGGGCATTACAGGCCATACCTAACATAGGGTTCACCTTATATGCCGACGACATCAAGGTGTGGACAAGGACAGGCTCCCTCGCGGAGCAGGAGCACTATCTCCAACAAGCCGCCGCTTGTGTTGAAACAACAGCACACCAGTGTGGCTTGAAATGCTCTCCGGAGAAATCCCACATAATTCGTATCAAGGGGTACAATTACAAGACCCAAGACCCCATCCACATTAAACTTCAAGGAGAACTCATCCAGGAAGTATCACTCATCCGAATACTCGGCATTTGGCTACTATCTGACCGCAAGGCCACACACGCCATCAAACTACTCAAAATATCGGCCACACAAGTATCGCGCATGATACGGCGCTTGGCAAGAACCCGTAAAGGCATGAAGGAACAAGACACCATGAAATTGGTTCAAGCGCTTATCATCAGCCGACCGTCCTACGGCCTTCCGTATCTTCCACTCCTTAACGCAGAACGAACCACAATTGATGCCATCATTAGGACAGCTGTTAAAACTGCACTAGGCATCCCACCATATACCGCCAACCACAAGCTTGAAGCTCTGGGAGCGCATAACACTTTCGACGAAATCCAAGAAGCAGTTCTCTTATCTCAGCGGGAACGCCTACTCAAGACGGAAACGGGTAGACTAATACTTCAGCGAGTCAGCTACCCAGCGGACTTACGCGTCATACACTCTACCACTAACATTCCGACAGAAGACAGAGCACGCCTCCACGTAGCTCCCATCCCAAAGAACATGTCGTCCCACTCATGCGAAGGCAGAAGAACAGCAAGAGTTAACTACATAAGACGGACAATGGGAAGAAGCGGCAGGGCCGTCTACGTAGATGGAGCCTTGTACGGACCTCCCAATGGACATGCAGCGGTAGCAACTCTGGTGGGATCCAATCATCAAGAAATCACAAGTCTAACCATATCAAACTGCTCCGTCCTGGAAGCAGAAGTGGCTGCGATAACACTCGCCATACAACACGGGAATGTTATCAACCAATCCCTTCATATCATCACCGACTCGCAGGCGGCTTGTCGGCTCCTCCTAGCAGGAAGAATCCATAAAAGACTGCTCCACCTTGTTCAGAGCAGGCCAGGATGAAAGACTCACGTTAAACACCAGATCACTTGGACCCCCGGACACTCTGGGTTGGAAGGGAACGAGATAGCTGACGGTCTAGCTCGAGGTTACACTAGCCGAGCGGATCAAAACACGATCTCCCCCGACCACTCACTACTTCAACCAATGTCAACACTTTATAATATTAGCCTCCATCACCAACGCCTCATGCGCCAGTTCCTACCACCACCACATAGGCAACTTACTGCGCAGGAAGCCCGCGACTGGAGACAACTCCAGACGGACACTTTCCCCAACCTGTATAAATATCACATTCTGTTTCCAGAACGCTACAGACCTACCTGCCCATGGTGCGACGGTCACCCCACCACCTTCCATGTTACGCGGGGGTGCACGGGGGATAAACCCATACACTTACGAACACTTCAAACGAAGGAGCAGTGGGAGGCATCTCTGTCCAGCTCGGACCTGACAACCCAGCGCAGCCTGGTACAGCAGGCAAGGGCAGCAGCACAGGCCACAGGGGCTCTGAAATGAGTTCTCCATCCGCCGCCCAAGTCTTCGACAACTACTTCTTTCCCTTCGAAATAAATGTTTCTGCTACTACTACTACTTCATCACTGTGCCTGCGAGACAATGTGCTGGTGAGAGAAAACACGCCGTACAAAGCGGCATATCTACTCGTCGTGCCAGTCAAGCTAAGGCAGGAGATTTTAGAAGCGTCTCACGATAAGCCCACAGCAGGGCATCTGGGATTCACTCGAACTCTCAGAATAATTCAAGAAAAGTACTACCGGCCAGGCTTGAACGCAGACGTCGCACGCTACGTGAAAACCTGCCGAGATTGCCAACGTCGTAAAACACCGCCTAGAAGGCCAGCCGGCCTTCTGCTACCAATCGAGCCACCACGCAAACCATTCCAGCCGATAGGCATGAATCTCCTTGGCCCCTTCCCGACGTCTGCTTACGGGAACAGGTGGATTGTAGTAACAACGGACTCTCTGACGCGCTATGCCGAGACTGTGGCGTTAAAATCGGGAAATGCAATCGAGGTCGCCAGATTCTCCATAAAGAACATCGTTCTCCGTCATGGTGCACCCGAGGTCCTTATTACGGACAGAGGTACGGCATTCACAGCTGAACTTACGCAACAGACTCTGCACTTGAGCTACACGAGCCATGGGCGCACTACAGCGTACCACCCGAATACAAACGGCCTTAGGGAGCGTTTAAATAAAAATTGGAGGACGCTTAAGCTCCGCCTTCAAGAGTGGAACGCGACAGCATTCCTGTCGACCCGCCAAGGGGTGTAAGACAATGCGCTACGGCGCAGCGATAACTTATGAGGCGACCTGCATCGGGCTTTGCACCCACCAATGACGCGGTGAGCGCCGAGCAACGCAGCGTTCGGCGTGGCAACGAAACGCGCGCCTGAGCAAGCGGAACGAACCAAAGAACGAGTCCACAACTTTGCAAAGAGTCGCATCTCCTCCTCTGCGCTCAGCATCCTTGAGCACTCCCCTCCCCCCTGTCGTCGTATCCAACTCATCTGGGTTCCGGCTGACGCGGGGCACCCTGGCAACGAGGCGGCAAATTCCATCGCTCGCGAGATGACAAACCGAGCTGGCCCCCTCCACTCCGCGATGGACACGCGTGACTCCCTCCTCGCCTTCCATGACATCACCCTTCATTACCGCAACTCTCGCCTAGCCCTCCCTCCCCCTCACAAATCCCTCTCTAAGCTCCAACAGAGCACGTGGCGCCATTTACAGGCCCACACTTTCCTCTCACCTGCCCGACTTGCCCTTATTCACCCCGGGGCCTTCTCACCCGAATGCACGCTCTGCAAACACCCACGAGCAGACTATGCTCATATTCTCTATTCGTGCACGAAACACTCTCCCCCTGCCTCTTGGCAAGTATCTAGTCCGCAGCTGTGGGAGGCTGCTTTGGCCAGCTCGGAGCCGGATGTCCAGCTACGGCTAACGATCTGGGCAGCGGAAGTCGCCACCAGGCATGATCTGGTGGCCACGACCGGCAGCCTGAAGGCCACCCACGGAACGGCGGCATCTTAATTTTCTTTTCTTTTTTTGGCCTTCATTAAATAAAGTTTATACCACCACCACCAACCAAAGAACGCGGTGTCTCTGATGGAGAAACGATCTACGCGAGCCAAACGATGGGCCTGATGCCTCGATGGGTTCATCCTCTATCTCGCTTGGGAGCACCACGCAGACGCATGACTCCTCCGAAGCAGCTCGGCACACATTGCAGGAGACGCTCTTTCAACAGACGCGCTACGGCGCAGCTTTCACGTCAGATGCATCCCGCATCGGGCGCTGCTCATAGGAATCGCGCTGTGAGCGGAAAGAGCCGCGTCGCCTAAAAACGAGGGTTCGAGTGATGCACGCTAGAAGTTGGAAGGGGAGAGAGCGAGAAAACTTATTAAACGCAAGCGTAGTGGGGCATCTTCGTACCGGTCCCCGCATGGCCCCAAAGGGAGAAGCGGGCGAGTGGCGCGCCACGCGTCGGGGCAGCGCCACACATTGCGAGGAGGAGTCTTCTGTGTTTGCCGCAAGATGGCTCTGCGTGTGCGCAGAGCCCAACAGAAGAAATGAAGCGGAAAGGTACTTCGCCACTCGCGTAACTGCGACTTCTGTAAGTTACCTGCCCATAATTACCGATATACACCGCAGTATAACTTTGTACGGCACGTTTCTAAAGCAACACCGCATTCACTAGAGGCACTTTCGTAGCCTTTCGAGGCATCGAACTCGTGGCTGAGTGGTAGCGTCTTCGTTTCACACTCCGGTGACCCTGGTTCGATTCCCACCCAGCCCATCTTGGAAGCTGTCTTTTGTTTATGAAGTGCCTTCCGGTATTTATCGCTCACGGCCAACGCCACAGACGACACCAGCTTTTCTGCTACAGGAGCTCCTTAACGCTTTCGCGTTATAACCCTCGCCGACATGCTCGCCATGTATGTCGACGACGGGCACAAGACTTGGGATGAAGTCTTTCCGTACGTGTCTTTCGCCTACAATACCGCGCCACAGGAGACAACGCAGATGACGCATTCGAGCTTGTCTTCGGTCGCCAAGTCACCACGATTCTTGATGCGATGTTGCCTCACGTTGAAGACGACAACATCCATGCAGACGTTGCCGTCTTCCTTGAACGTGCCGAGGAAGCTCGCCAGCTAGTCCGAATATGTATTAAATAGCAGCAAAACGTCGACGCCCGAATCTACAACCTACGACGACGAGACCAAGAGTACGCACTTGGTGACCGCGTTATGGTGTGAACACTGATTCGTCGCCGCGGGCTCCTGCGAGAAGCTCCTCCCACGAAACACAAAACCTCTTAAAAACCTCTTGAAATGGCTACAAACGGCTATAGACGTCTTGGTCTATGATAAGACTGAAAATAGAATTTCTTCTAAACATAACCTCAGCACTTGGAATATGCTAGTATATATTCTATCTGCGGCAAAACCCACTACGGGTGTCACTAGAGTCTGTTTTGGTAAACGCATTCAGAATGTCTAACTCAAGAACTTTTCTAGATCTTTTTTGTCTAAAAGTCCATAAAATGCCAAACGACGTGTTAAATGTGCGGTTACCATCGGCCGTCGACGTTAGCGAATAAAAGACGCCTCAGACAAATCGAACTCGTTCGAAGCAACATAAGGTAATTGGCTTTAATATTAAATAATTTCACACCAGAATTTCAACAATCAAGGGCGTGTTATTGTTTTCCATACAGGGCGCGCACACGACGCCTGGAAACCATTCTATGCTCGCGCAGCAGGAGGAGCGAAACGCCGGTGTTGCACAGCGGTGTCACAGAGCCACCACGCTGCGACCACTTCGGCGGCACAATCCAAATTTCTCGGACATCTCATTCAGTGCTGGAAACACTGGGAGGCAGGAAGTTTGAAAAAATGGCCACTGCCACCCGCTGTGTCTCGGTCGTGGGTTCGTTATCCAGTTGTGCGTCATTCTAAGCTGTTCTGGACATTTGTGCTGGATATTAACTGGAGTCATTTAGCTGTGCTGATGCTGTGTGCCGTGTATTTTGCATCAGTGCTTCGTGACATCGGCTGTATTGCGTGTTTTCGCCGACGGCTTGCTACCACAATGGCGGGATCTGCGTTCGCCACCTTCGTGTCTCGGTGCTTCTTTGTACGTCGCACGTTCGGATAACACTTTTTACGGTAAGTGAAATACATTGCTCTTCGTTTTTCATCAACAATGTGAATATATTTAGGTGTTACCCGCGGCAATTCTTGATATATGGGCTCTTCTGCGCTGTGAGTTTTCGTCATTACTTTTATACGAGGGTTCTGCTTGTGTTCAGCCGTTCCGCACTACCGCGCTTCACGACTTTCGCAACAACAGTCAGAACTTTGCCCTGCTCGTTGGTCTTTGTGGTTAACGTAGTGCGAACCAACCGAAAGGAGTGCATTCAAAGACGACGCGCTGGCTGTAATGTTGAACCAGACTGAACTCGCCTTATTTTGTGTCCTTTTGTACTTACGTGTGCGCGCGTGTGTCAGTGACTATGTAGTTTGTAGCTATCCCACTTTATAGCAAAACAAAAAATATAACTGCAATGTTTACTTCATCTATACAATTCCAAATTAAATCGTCTGCTGATGTACAAATTTCACTTGTTTTGTTCTAAATAAGCAGCAAAACCTTTAACCTAGTAGGTGCTTCATCTGGGAGTGAAATCATGACAGCTTGGCATTTATTAATGAATGACTGTGACTGGGTCACCTTATGTGTAATTGCAAATCTGCCTTTCAACTGACTTGATGCTATCTTATTTTGTCCCTTTTACTCTATAGACGGCTGGACATCCTTCTTGTACCTTGGCGCTAGCTGGATGACGGGACCTCATGATCAGTGTGCGCGAATGTACTGTACCCTCTCTGGTCCTCCCAGTGCTTTTTATGTGGGTTAACGCCAGGGAGCGCTTCGTGGTAAAATAGCGAGTTGGTGTCTCGCCAACGGCCATTTTTTTGCACTGATCCATTATAAGCTGCCACTATTATAACCAATTTCTCAGTGCCAGTGTACATACACAGTTCTACTAATAATTAGTTTCCCTAAGCCTTACAAAATTTACCTGTAGGTAGTCATTGCTATGTAAGAACTCACAAATTAACTCTGCCGTGTCATAGAAGTATTCCATACATGAGTAAAAATTTTCTACAACAGTGTACATTACACCTTGCTTCCCTAATGCACAAATGTATTCAAGCCAGTATTTGATTAGTTTGGTATTCTAAATGTTTTCTGTGTGATTTAGTTTCTTTACAGGAACTTACTGTACAGCATCAGTAAGCAGTCTAATTTAAGATTTATGTGTTCCGTAAAAGGTGTGCTTTGCCGCTAGAATTGATAAAACATGGGCCAAGGCTTCAATACAAGGACAAACTTCAATTTCGCTCTACCACCATGAACACTTGGCTGGTGCTTGCAAAATGAATCGCATCAAGTAGCTTGTGCCAGACTGTTTTTTAACCTTATTGTAAGGAGATCACAAAGTGATCTGTGGATGCGCCTGCGTCTGAGATATAGATTGCGCTGAAACATATGTGCGTGTAGAACAGGCATGATGCTGAGGGTTCCAGCAGTTTGCAGAGGTGCTTTTAAAATTTTGTCATTACTGCAATTTTACCTGTGCTGTTTTTTATCACCTATTTCAATAATATCATTGGATGTGTTATCAGAATTTATCAATATATTTGCCCTGGCCTATTAGCCTGCCACATTTGCCTCTTCACTAGGTGGGCAATTATTCTGCATAGACCATTAGTTGAATACACCTTTTTGTGTGCAGTGGCTTCTCAGTTGCAAGTCAGCATAGATGCTCAGAATTACCTGAGAGTATAGATACACTGATAATTTGCCACCTATACGAATCACTTCGCACTTTCTCACGCAAACAGCATGTTAACCCTTCCAAGTCAGCGGGCAATGTTATCGTTTCATCACATCATGAGATACTTTCAACTTTGTATGAAGCATCATCCAAGGTGTTGCGTCATTTGTGTGAGGTATTGCCCGAAGCCAATTAGGGTCACTTGAAAATATATCAACAAAAGTGATTGATCCAGCTAGGAGTGTTACTTTGGAACACTACTTTATCACCAGTCCTCCTTTGCATGCTACCTGCTTACTCTGTATTGTGTCATGTTCAAGTTTGAAAGAAAGGCAACAGCTAGGCAGCGCAAAATGCCAAACTTGCTTTTAGTGCAACAATATAAGATGCTATTTAACTTTTTAATTAAGTTAGTACATCATTTACCTGCAGAGTGAATTACTGTTTTAAACTGATTATATTTTGCAGGAAGCTTCTCAGACTTGTTTGACAGATAAGTGGCTTTTTAGCCACAAAACACCATACAATAATTTAAAGGCTGACTTTGACTCTCCTATGCAAATTAATGACTATATGCCAGGAACAAGGCCTCTGAGTTGGGGCGCTGGCTAACACTCCCAGCGTTCTACTAGGACACATAAATACCCAAGAAAGTGGATGGGAAAACGACGCCGCTGTAGCTCAATTGGTAGAGCATAGCACGCGAAATGCGAAGGTTGTGGGTTCAGTTCCCACCTGCGGCAAGGTGCTTTTTAATCCACTTTAATTTCCATTAATTTATCGTTTACTTAATGTATTAAGCACCAGTAATTTCCCCTATGTTGTCCTTGGTGTCAGTGTTTGTTGGCTTCTTATGATAGGAAATATACTAGTCATTTTAAACAACATCGCATACATACCTTAAGATACCCATAATTTAAGAGAAAGGAGTGCTTAAATTTATTTTTAATGTGAGCCAAACTTCTTACTTAGCACATATTGCTAATTGAAGCTCCAATTTCAACATTCCCATTTCCTCCCTTGCCCTTTTTTTTGCTGTTCTGTGCAGGTATTGCTTTCCTATGTCTACAAGAACCGTCACGGGTGGCCTGTGACAGCAAGCTTTTGTGGGCAGCCAGTGCTCTCCTACGAAGGCTGGCCTACTCTGGCAGCGGCGGAAATCATCTCCAAGATTTATCGATGATCACCTTTGCTGCTATTTGTCACCCTTCTTAATTACACTTTTGCATCTTTTCTAATCTATTAGGTAATAAAGTATGAGTATGTGACATGGTGTGAAGTTGATGCCTTGCTGCATTTTCGCTTGCAATCACCTTTTATGCATGAAAAGCTCATCATACAATTTATGAAAAAAAAATAACAGCATATTATGATATATCTTTCAGTATCTTGTAACATGCAACGTACAGGGAATTCGCTAATGGATGGTATGCCGAAGAACTGGCCATTATTTCTGCGTGATGCTGTGCAAGCATGTGGCGTTACCTTACAAGAGGCACCCAGAAAGTAAGTTACAATTTACTTTTAAATGAAGCATGGACATCAGAAAAAAAATATATTTATATTGCTAGTTAGAGTGGTTCGCAGAGTGTTTTTCCAGATGTGTACTATCCTTTATTTCTTAACTCATTGCAGCACAGTGTTCTGTTTCGTATACTTGTGTAAGGCTATTGTGCCCCCCGTAGCTGAAACCAGGATGTAATTTTTGCCTCAACTGCAGCATCAGTGACAAAATTTTTCTTTGCTAGAAACTATTTCAATTTGGTGGAGACCCAGCAGGGCGAAGTTTTGTCAATAATGACGTGTTTCACGCAGAGATGTTCTTGTTTAGGTCAATGAGTGGACATTGGAATTATATCAGCATACAATACAGATCTTGTTTGATTTGCAAAATAATTCTGACAGGTGGCATTCAATTGATTGGTCTAATTAAAAAGCACAAATTGACCAATGAGGCTGTACTACACTATTCCCATGGTTCACATCTGGAAAAACTACCTCTGCATCACTCTATCCGACAATATAAACTTTTTTTTTCTGATGTCCATGCCTCTTTTAAAATAAATTGTAACTGTGGGCAAATGTCGTGTTACTGTAAGAGCTGCCGCAAAAATGCGAGGGAATGTCTAATAAAAGTCTTCAGTTGTTCTTGTCAAGCTGTCCATTAGCCAACTTTTAGCGTAACGTTAGCAGGGCTTACTGAAGTACTTCTAGACGTCCATGGCTACAAAATGTCTTGATCAAGACAGCTACTAGGCTTTTGAATTAGCCGTTGAAGACATCTTTTAGACATCAAAAAGCTGCTTGCGTGTTTCGTGGGCTGCGACGACTTGGACCGCTGGTCTACGATGTGGTGCCCGATGGAGTGACGCGGTCACAGCGACGTCGCGCGCCTTAAGTTTTATGCGAAGCATATTACTAGAGCTGAACCCAGCTCCTCAGGCGCGGCGGTGTCGCCTTCAGTACCACGTGACACCGTGACGTCACGACAAAGGAGAAACGGGGCTCCAACTCGCGCCGTCGCTCGCGGCGTCGCGGCGGTATATAAGTGTAGTAATAAACGCAGGAACAGGAATGAACGCACGTTTATTGAGTTAGTCGTTAAAGTAGCCAACAGTGGCGTGACGTCATGTCACTCAGGCATTGACGCATGCGCTCGTGGCGTGCGTGAACGGCTGATTTCACATCAATTCCTTCCCCTTAGGAGGAGCTCTAGAAACGGCCTGGCGCCTTGCGACGCCGGTTTGATCTGCGAATTGGAACTGCCAGAGATCCAGCATTGGCAGTACCCGTGTCGTGCTCTTCCGGGACTCCAGTGTTGGCAGCTCCCGTTTCGTGCTCTTCGCTAGCCGAGGAATTGGGGTTGGTACCCGAAAAGCCCGCCAGAGGGTCTGCATCTTCGTTTGGTGGGGCTAATCCTCCGTTCCTTTCAGCGCCTTCCTCGTCCAGCGATGTTGGTTGCTGAGCATCCGCGCGGTGTAGTAGCTGATCTTCATGACGCTCACATAGTTCCCCATCCTCCGTCTTGACCGTGCTCAGGCGGGCGCCCCTGGTATTCTGTATCACTCCGGGTCTCCAGCTCGCACCTGCCCTATAGTCCTTGCACCACACCGGTTGTCCGGGCGAATGTCTGCGCGGAAGTGCTCCTGCAGCAGAAAAAGGTCGTGACACCACATTATCCAACAGAGTACGTGGTTCGAAACCAAGAAGCAAGAAGTCAGGTGTCTTTCCGTTTTGGAGTGGGGTGCGCCGATAACGCAGTAGCCATCAGGCCAAGCGTCTTTCAAGGGTACCATGCACGTTTTTGCGCAGACCTTCTTTAACAGCGCGCACTGCCCTTTCTGCCAGCCCGTTGGATTGCGGATGATACGGAGGAGATCGTAGGTGTACTATGCCATTATCTTCCATGAATTGGCGGAACTGTCTACTTGTGAACTGTGCCCCGTTGTCGGAGACAACTGTTCGAGGCAACCCAAATCTGCTGAAAATGCCCCGTAACGCTTCAACAGTGTTATCTGCGCTGGTTACTTTAAGCGGAACAACCTCTATCCATTTGGTATGCGAATCCACTACGATCATCAACATTCGCCCTTCGACTGGTCCTGCGAAATCAACGTGGTTTCTAGACCATCGCTCAAATGTGTCCGGCCACGGAACCGGCTCTTGCGCTGGTGGCATGCTGCAGTTTTGCTGTCACACTGCACATGCGTGTACGATATTCTGGATATCCTTGTCAAGTCCGGGATACCAGAAAAGTGCCCGTGCTAGATTTTTCATCGCCGACATGCCTTGATGGGTATCGTGCAGCAGCTGCAGCATTGATTCCCGAGCTGCGGCTGGTATCACGGCCCGATGGCCCCAATAAACAATACCATGGCTGCATGTCAGCTCGTCTTTCTTTTGGAACATAGGACGTAATGCTTCTTGTGTTGCCGGCAGTTTCCTTGGCCAGCCTTCCCGAACATAACGCATAACCGCCATGAGCGTGCCATCACGTGCCGTCATTTCGGCCAAATTGTGCAACGACACCACCCCTGTGTTCAGGTGGTCTGTTAGCAGCACGCACTCCCGTTCATCTTTCAACACTGACTTCACTGTCTTGTCATCATGTGGCACTTGCACGGGAAGACGGCTCAATGCGTCGGCCACAATTATGTCCTTTCCCGGTTTGTACTCAATGGAATACTTGTAACCACCGAGTAAAAGTGCCCAACGCTGTATCCTTGCTGCTGCCAAGGGTGGTATTGGTTTATCGGGACTAAAAAGACGCATCAGCGGCTTATGATCTGTGACCAATGTAAATTGGTTTCCCAGCAAATATTGGCGAAACTTCGTCACGCCGAATACCATTGCTAAGGCTTCGCGCTCAATCTGAGCATAATTCCGCTCGGCTGAAGAGAGGGTGCGAGATCGAAACCCGATTGGCTGGTTTCCGCCGTCCACTCTGTGGTACAAGACTGCCCCGATACCGCATGAGGATGCGTCCGTCTCCAAGATGAGTGGTTTTGTTGGGTCATAGTGGGTCAAAATCTGCACCTCCTTTATCAACCGCTTCACTGCCTCGTATGTATTCTTTTGCTTAGCATCTCATTGCCAAGGCGTGTTCTTTCTTAATAACTCATATAATGGCGCAAGCGCTGTAGCCAAGTTCCCAAAGAATGCGTTGTAATACGTAACGAGACCCAGTAGCGCGCGAAGTTCCGTTACACACGTAGGTTGAGGCATTCGTAAGAGCGCGTCGATGTTTTCCGTCTTTGGTCTTAGGCCTTTTGCGCTAATGCGGTGACCAAGGAATTCCACCTCCGACTGACGGAATCTGCATTTGAGCGGGTGAAGTTTAACACCGGCTTCCCTGCACCGCTGGAACACTTTGCGCAACGTGTCACAATTTCCTCTTTTCTCGGCGACCACCACATCGTCTAAGTACACTTGCACACCCGGTAGCCCTTGCAACAGTGCTTCCATTCGCTTCTGAAAAACTGCCGGTGCCGACGCCACCCCAAACGGCAGCCGCTTGAAGCTATACAACCCTTTTGGGGTGTTTACCACCAGCAGCTTCTTTGTCGCGTCATCTATTGGTAGCTGGTTCTATGGATCCTTCAAATCTATTGTACTGAATACTTCCCCTCCGCTGAACTTCGCAAATATGTCCCTTATCTTTGGCAGCGGATATTGTTCCGTGTGGCATGCTGTGTTGACTGTCGTTCTAAAATCGCCACACAAGCGGATGGAGCCGTCCTTCTTGACGACGGGAACGAGTGGCGCAGCCCACTCGGCGCTGGCGACCTGCGTCAGTATGCCCGTGTCAGCCAACTTTGCGATTTCTGCATTTACAGACTCTTGTAGTGCGTACGGTATAGAACGGGCCTTGCAGAATCGCGGTATGGTTCCTTCGCGTAACTGTAGATGAACCGGAGGCCCCTTGATTAATCCTAGCCCTGGCGAAAACAAATCGGCATATTCCGCCCTCAGCGTATCAGCAATGGCAATTTGGTCAGGAGCTGGCGGCTTACCGTCGTTGACGTCCACGTTGAGCACTGGGCCTCCAGTCAGCTGGAATGCTTGAATGATGTCTCGCCCACACAGGTTTGGGCCTGAGCAGCCGAGCACTACTAGCGTCGCATTCGCGGTTTTTCCATCGTAGGTGACAGGAACTTTCAGCTGCCCTTTAACTGGTAGTCTCCCTAGGAAGCAACTCAGTTGCAACGACGACTTGTCGAGCCTGGGCCAGCGGTGGCGATGCTGGGCATAAGTTGGCCATGTCACTATTGACACTGGTGACCCTGTGTCCACTTGCATCTTCACAGGCACCCCTTTCCATTGTAACGTTTGCCATATCGGCCGAACCAGTCCTGTCGACGACTCACGGAGGTGTAACAGGAACTGTCCGTAGTCCTCGCTGTCCGAGGATGGTTCCTCACAGTGAGCTACGTTTTCTTGGTGTGGCTTGGAATTGAATGAATGAATGAATGAATTTATTTCCATAAATATGCAAGTTTATGGAGGATACAAGGAAAAAAGTTACAAAAGAGCAACTTGACTAGTCCTTAATCCTTCTCGTGACAGCAGCAGCAGTAAACAAACACATGGCAAAAAAAAGAGAGGGTAAGAAAAAAAAAACAGTAAACGTTCTCATACAAGAGTACATACAGCAGATAGCAATAGAAAAAATACATAACTCAATAAAAAGAAGCCTACTTATGCGGACATTAAAGGCTAATAGGCACCAAAGTAATTTATTAACTTGTTTTTACTGCAAGAAAAGACATCAATACCATCGTTCATTAATTTATTTAATAAATGCGGTAAAGTATATGAGAGCTTTTGTTTCGCATAGTTGGTACGTGGGTATGGCACAAACCAATATTCCGGAAATCTTGTAGCATAATAGCTTCTATTTCGTCTCAAGTTGGCTATAGACCTGACGTGGTTAATGTTTTTCTGGCATTCCTTACCATATGTTAACGCTAAGCGAAAATTCAAGAGATCAGGAGCTTTAAGTATCTTTAAGTCTTTAAATAATGAATTAGTTGGAAAGTCAAATGGCACCTTGCACACAACACGAATGGCTCTTTTTTGTAGACGAAAGATACGATTAATGTTAGTGGCAGATGTTGTGCCCCAAACCAGGCAGCCGTAATTTAGGTGGCAAACAAATAAAGAGTTATAGAGCAGAAGTTTTACCTTCTGTGGAATCTGTTTAATAGTAAAAAGAAGACCTGAAACTTGAGAAAGCTTGTTTGTTAAAAAATTAGTATGACAGTTCCAAGACATGTCATGATCAAAGAAAACACCTAAGGTTTTAATGGAATTCACGAGCACGATTTTTGAAGAGCCAAGTTTAATGTCATCCTTCAGGAGACCATTCTTATTCTTGGCTTGAAACAAAATTGCTTTAGTTTTTTCTGTGTTGATTTTCAACCCATTTTCGAGAGACCAAGTATATAATTTCTTAAGCACACAATTCGCAACTGTAAGCAGTGTTATAGCATTATTTGAGGAAAACAACGCGGTTACATCATCAGCATATAAAATAAACTTGGTGGCGAAATCTACATTAACAATATCATAATTAAAGATATTAAAAAGAAGAGGGCCTAAAATGCTACCCTGCGGAACGCCAATATAAACTGGTTGCACATTGAATTTGAAATTTGAAATTGAAATTGCACATTGAAGCCAGGTGTCCCCTCTTCCGACAAGACAAACACTCTACGCGGCGGAACCTGCATTTGGCGGTCTTGTGGGTGTCGCTTCCGCAGCAAAGGCAGCCGGTCTGTACTTCATTGTTCGAATTTTTCGTCCTGTTTGGCTGTGGTCTTCTGGAGAACTTCTGCCGCTCTTGCTTCGTTCGCACTGCGTGGACGCCCCCTCTGATTGGCCCATCTCCCATCTGTTGTACGTTGCGTGCAGCCATCTCAGCGGCTAGCGCCACATCCTCTGCTTCCTGCAGTGTGAGCGTGTGCCTTCCTAGCAGATTACGACGCACTCCTGCATCCCGTAGACCACAGACAAGCCTGTCACGCAGCATTCTCTCTGGCGCCTGGCCAAAATTGCACCTGTTAGCCATTTTCCGTAGCTCGACAATGAAGTCGCTTGTCGACTCGTCAGCTTGCTGATTCCTCGTGAAAAACTGACAAGACTCCGCTATCTCGTTGCCTTTCGGTGCAAAATACTCGGCCAGTTTTTGAACTGCTGCTTCGTACGTCAGATCCTGAATTTTGTTAGGCGCACAACGGCCTGCCAGGAGATCTACAGTCTTGGTACTAAGGGCGGCAACAAGTAAGGCCCGACGCTTCTTCGGATCGATAATCTCGTTGGCTTCGAAAAAAGCTTCTAATCGCACCTGATATGCGTCCCACTTGTCGTCCCCTTCGTCAAAAATAGGCGGCCCAACTTGCGTCGCCATGCTTTACTCTGGCCGTGGGGGTTAATCCTCGTCGCCACTGTAGTAATGGACGCAGGAACAGGAATGAACGCACGTTTATTGAGTTAGTCGTTTAAGTAGCCAACAGTGGTGTGACGTCATGTCACTCAGGCATTGACGCATGCGCTCGTGGCGTGCGTGAATGGCTGACTTCACATCAATAAGCAGCTGCGCTTGCCTCTGCTAGACACTCACGAGGTGAGATGCCTCCTGGAGACAGAGCTGCTCCTTGGAATGAGAAGCGAAGGTTGCGGCGTGCTACAGAGACTGTTTCTAGGTGGCTTTGCTACGGCGCAGCGACTACGCGCCCAGCATCGGACGCGGTGAGCGTCGAGCAACGCAGCGTTCGGCGCGGCAACGAAATGTGCGCCTGAGCAAGTGCCGCACGCCTGAGCCGACGCGGACGACACCGGCTTTTCTGCGACACGAGCTCCTTAACGCTGTCGCGTTAAAATAAAGGCTGGCATGCTTCGCATCCTGGGCTTAACCTTAGCTAAGCCACAGCCAGTTTTTTTAGCGTTAGCGGACTAACATACATTCTTTTTTTTTCTCGTTTTCCATTGTTGATTGCATGCTTACAAGTTTCTTGTTTTCTTTAGCATCAGGGCGATGCTTCTTTTTCACGGGGGGGGGGATGATGCCACGTGCGTTTATTTCAGCTTGTAGCGACGCGAGCTACGCAGCTCGCGTCGCTTGACGCGTTTCCGTCATGGACGCGAAACGTATAAATACGGGACAATCGCTTGCGCTGGCTCAGTCCGACGAACGCCCCAGACGCGCTTGCTGCTTTCGCCGTCACCGCATTGTTCGCTTGATTTAGGGCACAAAGTTCGCCCATTAAACACTCCTTACGTATAACGCCGACGCAGTGTCCCTTTCTGTCTGACTGCGTGCCAGGTAGCTCACCGTCACCTACGTAACAATATTTACAAAAATATTCCAACAGTCTTTGGGCACGGGTACGCTCCCCGAAAAATGGAAAATAGGGAAGGTGATTCCAATCTTCAAATCAGGCAATAAAAATTTTTCTTGTAATTGCCGCCCTATTTCTCTCACCAATAACAGTAGTAAAATACTAGAACATGTAAGCTACAGTAACTTGGTTAACTTTCTGGAATCAAACTCGTCTTCTAACGCGGCTGAACACGGCTTTCGCAAAACATATTCATGTGAAACGCAACTTATATGTTTTACTCACGCGTTGCTCCAAATCTTTGATCGATCATCTCATGCCGCTTGCTTATCCTTCGATTTTTTTCAAACGCGTTTGACAAGGTCTCACACAGATTACTGCTTTATAGACTAAATCAACTAAATTTAGACACTAGTTTGTTAAAATGGATTGAATTTTTTCTTACACATCGTTCACAGTGTGTTGTCACGAATCAGTGCTGCTCTGCTTTTAGCCACGTTTCTTCAGGCGTTCCGCAGGGATCGGTTCTTGGACTGTTTTTCTTTCTTATCTATATCAATGACTTGGCGCCTCTCTCAAAATGTAACGTTCTTTTATTTGATTTGCTGACGGCTGTGGTATTTTTCTGCAAATAAGAACTGTTAATGACACTATCCACACACAGTCCGATCTAGATGCGGTTGCTACCTGGTCCAAAAAGTGATTACTGGAACTTAACACTAGCGAAA
Source organism: Dermacentor andersoni (assembly GCF_023375885.2). Lineage (NCBI taxonomy): Eukaryota > Metazoa > Arthropoda > Arachnida > Ixodida > Ixodidae > Dermacentor > Dermacentor andersoni. Next base: position 39,645,563 of record NC_092818.1, on the reverse strand, counting down.
GTAAAACAATGCATATTTCCCAAACTAAGACATCCATATCTCCCTTTTAGCTTAACAATGTTCAATTAGAATCAGTCACCTCGTACCTTGGCATTCACATTACCACTAACTTGAGCTGGAACAATCACATTGAACATATAGTTAGCATCGCCAACCGCTTTTTAGGTTACTTACGCCGTAACTTCCTTAGTGCGCCATCGTCACCTAATATATTGCTTTATAAAACACTAATACGTTCCAAGCTGGAAAGCGCATGCTCGATATGGGATACAAGTTAGGACACACTTGTAACGGCACTAAAACTTGTTCAAAAAAACTCCCTTAGGTTTATTCTGTGCAACTACAATTGAACCCCTGGTGTTACGGCCATGAAGTCTAATCTTGCTCTCCCATCCCTGTCTGCGCGCCGCCAAATTTCCCGACTAACTCTTTTTTATAAGTTGTACTATCGTCCTGTTCTGCGCGACCAACTTATCTCTAGGCCCCATTACCGATCTCATCACATCGAACACAGCCACAAAGTTGCTATTGACGTTTGCAACACTAATAATTTATTTCACTCCATTTACACAGGACTAGTCACGATTGGAATCACCTTCCTTCTGATGCTGTGTCTATCAGTGATAACCAACACTTCCGAAATTTTCTAGCCAACAAAGTATAAACAGGGTTTTTGTAATGTGGCTTTTTCATGTTATTGTGCTAACATTTTATGTATTATTTTCCAATGATATAGCTAACATTTTATAATGAGCGAATATTGTATTATTCTTGTACCTTTTGCTTGCTTGTATATTAACAACACTACCCTCTGTAATGCCTTTGGCACTGAGGGTGCCATTAATAAATAAATAAATAACTGTAGTCGCGTATTTCTGCGAAATGGTGCAGTAGGACGACCGTTGCAAGTACCACACTATGGGCCTTTCAAGGTTCTCCGCCATGGTCGAAAGGCGCTTACCACCGAAATGCACGGCCGCCGCGAAATGATATCATTGGACCGAGTAAAGCCAGCATACATGGAAACCGACCAATTCGTGACATCTGCCTCCACCCCTTCGTCTTGAACGCTCAGACATTCTCCTTATATCACGCCAGAGGATTCCGAAACGACAGTGACTATACTCCGCCATGTGACTGGCAGCTACCACACGCAGTTGCACGCGGATGAAGCCACCAGATCACATCGCTCTCTAGCCGCCCTGCGTTTCATTTGGTTCGTAATCTTCTACGGGGGGGGGGGGGGAGGGGGTGGCTGTGGTTAACTGGATATGAACCACGAGTCCTCCCTATTTATGCGAACGCTGCGATTGAGAAAAAGGGAAACAAGCATCCTGAGAAGGTGCCATGAGAAAGAAGATAAAGTCAGTTGTCATTGAGATACCGGGGCGCAGGCTTGCCTCTTCGGTACGTTCATGTACCTCAAGCACAAAGTGTAAAACCGAAAGCGCGTCACCTGCAGATCGAATTTCGACGATGGGCGAGTGTTCGCCGCTCTCATTGTGCTTCATGTTCTATTTGGGACAGACTTGCTTCGTGCGGCTGTGGTTTCTTGCAGTCAGTACAACTCGACAACACACATACAAACACACACAAACATATATATATATATATATATATATATATATATATATATATATATATATATATATATATATATATATATATTTATATATATATATATATATATATATATATATATATATATATATCATCAGACTGGTTAAGCCCACTGCAGGGGAAAGGTGTGTCCCATTCTTCCCCAACAACCCCCGTCATTTACTAATTGTCGCCATGTCGTCCCTGCAAAGTTCTTAATCTCATCTGCGCACCTAACTTTCTGCCACCCCCGGCTACGCTTCCCTTCCCTTGGAATCCAGTCCGTAACCCTTAATGACAATTGGTTATCTTCCCTCCCCATTACATGTCCTACCCATGCCCATTTCTTTTTCTTGATTTCAACTAAGATGTCCTTAACTCGCATTTGTTCCCTCACCCAATCTGCTCATTTATTATCCGTTAACGTTACACCCATCATTCTTCTTTCCATAACTCGATGCGTCGTCCTCAATTTAAGTAGAACCCTTTTCGTAAGCCTCCTGCTTTCTGCCCCGTAGGTCAGTACTGGTACGCCACAGCTAATAAACACTTTTCTCTTGAGGGATAATGGCAACCTGCTGTTCGTGATCTCAGAATGCCTGCCAAACGCACCCCAGCCCATTCTTTTTCTTCTGACTATTTCCGTCTCATTATCGGGATCCGCGGTCACTACCTGCCCTAAGTAAATGTATTCCCTTACTACTTCCATTGCCTCGCTACCTATTGTAAATTGCTGTTCTCTTCCGAGACTGTTAAACATTACTTTAGTTTTCTGCTAATTAATTTTGGACTCCTCTGCTTTGCCTCTCCAGGTCGGTGAGCATGCAATGCAATTGGTCCCCTGTGTTACTAAGCAAGGCAATATCATCAGCGAATCGCAAGTTGCTAAGGTATTCTCCGTTAACTCTTATCCCCAATTATTCCCAATAGAAGTCTCTGAATACTTCCTGTAAACACGCTGTGAATAGCATTGGAGAGATCGTATGTCCCTGCCTGACGCCTTTCTTTATTGGGATTTTGTTGCTTTCTTTATGGAGGACTACGGTGGCTGTGGAGGCGCTATAGATATCTTTCAGTATTTTTACATTTGGCTCGTCTACACCGTGATTTCGTAATGCCTCCTTGACTTCTGAGGTTTCGGTTAGGCAGAATCAAATGCTTTCTCGTGATCATTGAAAGCTATATATAAGGGTTGGTGATATTCTGCACAATTCTCTATCACCTGATTGATAGTATGAATATGGTCTATTGTTGAGTAGCCATTACGGAATCCTGACTGGTCATTTGCTTGACAGAAGTCTAAGGTGTTCCTGATTCTATTTGCGATTACCTTAGTAAAAACTTTGTAGGCAACGAACAGTAAGCTGGTCGGACTATAATTTTTCAAGTTTTGGCGCCGCTTTCTTATGCATTGAGATTATGTTAGCGTTTTTCCAAGCTTCCTGTTCGCTCGAGGTCATAAGGCATTGCGTGTACAGTATGGCCAGTTCCTCTAGAACAATCTCCCCGAAATCCTTCAACAAATCTACTGTTACCCGATCCTCCCCAGCTGCGTTCCGCCTTTGCTTAGCTCCCAAGGCTTTCATTACTTCTTCCGGCGTTACTTGTGGGATTTTGAATTCCTCTAGACTATTCTCTCTTCCATTATCGTTGTGGGTGTCACTGGTACTGTATAAATCTCTACAGAACTCCTCAGCCACGTTAACTATCTCATCCATATTAGTAATGATATTGCCGGCTTTTTCTCTTAACGCATACATCTGATTCTCGCCAATTCCTGGTTTCTTCTTCACTGCTTTTAGGCTTCCTCCGTTCCTGAGAGCATGTTCAATTCTATCCATATTATTATTCCTTATGTCAGCTGTCTTATACCTGTGTCACACGGGCACATTTTGAAGGCTTTCCAATCAACGGCCTTTGAAACGACACAACTCTATCGACTCAAAGGAGCTATCGCGCTGCTACTTGGCACTTTTGAAAGGCCATTGAGTTGTTCAGGCGTTTCTCGCAAAATTGTGTGGCGCTGCGGATCTTTATTTTCGTTTTCATGTCACGAAATGTTAAAGAACATTAAAGCCCTTTAAAATCACTATAATTTCTTCCATGTTTGTTTATACATTAAAAAATTTGTTTATACATTGCCATACATATATCTTTAGTTTTTAAGTTGTTAAGTGGTGAAACTTCGGCAACGTTTGCGCCGCTCGATGCGGCTGCCGTTTCGGTGTGTGTTCGCACATGTCAAGTGGCAAAAACACTTTATTGAATAATCAATAACACACATATACATTATTTTTAGAGCATTTGGTTTTATTTGTTCTTTCTAACCGTGAGTACGATCACACTGTGAACGAGAGGGCATGTTGGCGCTGTTTCCGCTTCGATTGTTCAAAGGCCATCGAGATTTCGATAGAGTTGTGGGGTGCTCCGTTGACTCAAGAGTCTATTGACTCGGCGGCCTTCGAAACCACCCGTGTAGTAGCTCAAACTGGACCTTTGAGTCAACTGACTATCGGCTGGAAGGCCTTCCAAACGCCCGTGTGACACGGGTAATACGGTTGTTGATAACCTTCAAAAGTTTGGCCAGTTCCATTCGAGCTGTAGGGTTTGAGGCTTTCATACATCGGTGTTTCTTGATCAGATCTTTCGTCTCCTGCGATAGCTTCCTAGTACCCTGTCTAACGAAGATACCACCGACTACTATTGCACGCTCCTTAATGACGCCTACAACATTGTCGTTCACTGCTTGAACACTAAGGCCCTCTTCGGAAGTTAAGGGCGAATACCTGTTCTGTAGCTTGATCTGGAATTCCTCTATTGGCTTCTTATGTACCAGTTTCTTCCTTTCCCTCTTCAGGTACAGGCTAATTCAAGTTCTTACCATCCTATGGTAAGAACTCGAATGCAGTCCACCTTGCCGAGCACGTCCACATTTTGTATGATGCCAGGGTTAGCGCAGAGTACGATGTCTATTTCATTTGTAGTCTCACCGTTCGGGCTCCTCCACGTCCTTTCGGCTGTCCCGCTGGCGGAAGAAGTTATTCATTACGAGCATATTATTCTGTTCCGCGAATTCTATTAATAGCTCTCCCCTGCTATTCCTATTGCTGATGCCATATTCCCCCACTGATTTGTCTCCAGCCTGCTTCTTGTCTACCTTGGCATTGAAGTCGCCCATCAGCATAGTGCATATTGTTTTCAATATATATATATATATATATATATATATATATATATATATATATATATATATATATATATATATATATATATATTATGCCTATTTGTATGTGAACTCCAATTAACCCCTGTCCTGCGCCGCCAACCAATTTCAACTAGCGCCTGCGGATTTCCTAATTTCATCGCCCGACCTAGTCTACTGCCGTCCTCGACTTTGCTTCCCTTCTCTTGGCTCCGATTCTGTAACCCTCATCGACCTACGCATTAGATGACCTGCCCAGCTTCATTTCTTTCTCCTATTGTCAAACAGATTATCGGCTATTCCCGTTTTCTGTTTGCTCCATAAAGCTCTTATTCTATCTTTTAACTTTACGGCTAACATTCTTCGTTTCATAACTATTTGTGCGGTCCTTAAATTGTTCTCAAGCTTCTCTTTATTTGCCAAGTTACTCCCGCATATGTGAGCACCGGTAAAACCTACTGATTGCACACATTTCTATTCAATGATTATAGTAAGCTTCCAGTCAGGAGCTCACAGTCTCTGCCGTATCCACTCCGAGCGATTTTTATTCTTTTGTAAGTTTCCTTGTCAAATTAGGGTTGTCTGTGAGAAATTTACCTAGGTAAACGCACTCCATTACATATCCTAGAGGCTCCCCGGCGATCCTGGACTTTGTTCCTTTGACCAACTATTGATCATAATTTTAAATTTCTGCATAATAATATTGAACCTCACTCCTCACTCTCTCTCTGTTAATGTCCTCAGTCATTTGTTGTTACTTGTCCCCAGTCTGCAAACCGAAGGTTGCACAGGTATAGGCCATTTATCTTTTCACTCCAAAGTCTTCCCAGTTTAATAGCTTTGTAGAGGAAGAGGGGAGCAACATATTGGGTTATCATCTCGATCGCTTTCCACCAGGTAGTTCTCTTCAGCGCTCTTGGTCGGGAAACACTGCACCTGCTGGGAATCCGTGATCTGTACTAATGGTCAGTACCAAACGCCGGCGACTGTAAATGCGTTTACAAGTGGTGCATGGTGCTTCAATCTACAACGTCCGTCCTAGAACTTCGATGCCGTACCCTAGGCTAAACCATGTCTGGAGACTCATCCCAGCAAACCCATCCTACTTTATCCCATCAAGTGCCTCTCCATCCATCATGTGCTCTTGTGTGCTTCGCCACACGGTCCCTGACCTAGTGGCTTGCACTCCTGGTGTTGCATTGCTGACGTTCAATATACCACAGAATCCATTATCCTTTCCTCGTGCTCTGATGACTTTATCTTCGGCTGGCATTTTCTCTGCCACCAAAAAGTCATTATCCATATCGCACGGGACGCAAAAGAACTCTCGCCCCTGTCAGACTTGCCGCTGTGCGACATTTCTTCGCTTTTCGAGAAACTACTTGTCCAAGGTTTATCCCATGTTCCTCCGTACGCGTCAACGGTCGTGCCCATATGCTGCCGTGAAAGCTCAAACGCTACTGCACTAATGTCTCCATCTGACCGCTTTCGCACTCCGAAAGGTCTGCTCCTACATTTGCGACAGTGGGCATGACACAGGAGACCAGCACCATTTTCGTTTGCTACCCATTTCGTTTGCAAGCCTCGCTCCATCCGGAGGGTCCGCAGTTGTCGGCCTTGCGAGAAGTGGCGGGCTCGGCACCGGCCCAACGGGCGCCGCAGGACTGGCAACGCTTGTCGCCTCCGAGGTGGGTGGTGCTCCGCTGGAAGCGAATGGTGCTGCCACTAGTACTGCTGCGGGCTGGGACTCGGAGGTGGCAGAGAAGGGTGCTGGCCAGGTCCTGAGGCGAGGCCTAACGTGGTCGGCGTGTCTGTGCCATGTGGTCGCATCTGGCATGCGGACTAGGAGCGATGACCCGCTGGCAGGAAACACCGCCTGTCCGGCGGACCAGCGTGGGCAAGGACGGAAGTACCTGGCGAAAACTGGAGCTCCCGACACCAGCAAAGACCCGGGACGGCACCCTTGGTCAACAGCCACGTTCTGCTTCAGCTGCTTGAGGAGCAATGTGGAACGGAGGTCCGGTTGCAAGACGTCCAAAAGTGTCTTGACCATCCGACCAAGCAGGAGCTCACAGGGGGCACTCCCAGTGACATCGTGGGGCGTGGTGCGGTACTGAAACAGTATCCGCGCAATCTGCGTCCGGAAATCCCCAGTCTCGCTTTTCTTGAGCTTGTCCTTGATGGCTTGCCCCACCTGCTCGGCTGTGCCGTGTGAACCAGGGTGGTACTGCGGAATCATCATGCGGCGGATTCCGTTCTTCGTCGGCAGGCCAGGCACTCTGTGCTGGCAAAAGCAAGACCATTGTCGGACACAATGACGTCAGGTAAGCCCTGGGCGGCGAAGACCTGTGGTAGCGCTGCAATTCTCGCGTCCGCTGGTGGAGTGGTGACAGGTAGAACCTCCACCCACTTCGAAAAGGCGTCCACCACCACCAGGAAGCAATGGCCCTTGAAGGGCGCCCCAAGATCCACGTGCAGGCGGGACCAGGGTCACTGTAGGAATGGCCGAGGGGTGATTTCCACATGACGTGAGGCCCGCTAATGCTCCTGGCAGATTTGGCAGCTCTGCACCATGTGCTGGATGTCCTGGTGCAGGCCACCAAACATGGTACCGGGCCACCATCTTAGTCATTTCCACGCCAGGATGAACCTCGTAGAGCAACTGAGGGACCCTGGACCACCGACTTTGTGGGAACACCTCACTGGAACCACAGAGTAGGCAGCCCTGCTGCAAGCTGAGCTCTGCGGCCTCGTGACTATAGGCCTGCTTAGCCAATTCCACCGGACACCGCCTTGACCAGCTGGGACAGGACTGGGTCCCAACAGGTCGCTTGGGATAATGCACATCTGACAAGGACCTCCGGGTGCCCGCGCTCCAAACTGAAGATTTTAGGAGGTTCCGGAACACCATCAGGCACTTCTGGCCGGGGCAGGCGGCTGAGGTAATCATCAGGTCCCAGGTCCTTTCCCGGACGGTAAATCAGCTGGTAACTATAAGCTGCCAGCCTCAAGGTCCAGCGTAACACTCGAGGTGATGCCTGCACGCGAACTGCCTTGTCACGCCCCAGCAGCCCCAACAACAGCTTGTGGTCCGTGACCACCTTGAACTTCCGGCCCCTCAGATACTGGAGGAAGCGTTCAACACCGAACATAAGGGCCAGGCCTTCTTTGTGCAGCTGGCTGCAGCGTTGCTCTGCAGCCTAAAGCCCACGAGAAGCAAACGACACAGGGTGTCCCTGACCATCCTTGGCCCGGTGCGCCAGACGGGCTCCCACGCCGAACGGCGACGCATCTACGGTCAGGACGACAGGCATGGTAGGATCAAAGTGTACCAGCACTGGAGCATTGGTGATTAGTTCCTTGCTGCGCTGGAAGGCCCGGTCTTGCTCCTTCTTCCAGACCCATTGCTGACTATACCAAATCAGAAGTGTGTGTGAGCGGCTGTAGATGCTCCGCCAGGTTCGGCAGGAAACTCCTGTAGAAGTTGATGAGGCCCAGGTAGCTCTGATGCTCCTTATGGTTCTGGGGCTTAGGCACCTTGAGCACCGCATCAACTTTGCGGGGAGCCGGGGCTAGGTCAGCGTGGGAAATTACATGTCCCAAGTACTTAACACTGGGGGCTAGCGAAATGCACTTTTCTAGCTTGAGCTTGAGACCGGCGTCCTATAGTCGCGCCAGGACGTTGTGAAGGTTCTGCAGGTGGTCCCCGTCGTCGCTGCCAGTAACCAGGATGTCATCCAAGTAAACCACCACTCGCCTCATGCCCCTGAAGAGTTTGTCCACCTCCCTCTGAAATATGGCTGGGGCTGAGGCCACGCCAAATGACAAGCGCGGGTTCTGGAAAAGCCCAAAATTTGTCGATATTGCGGTATACTTTCGGGAGGCATACTGCAGCAGCAGCTTCTGGTAAGTATCTCTGAGGTCGAGCTTGGTAAACTTATGTCAACCGGACAATGATGACCAAAGATCTTCTATCCGGGGCAGAGGATATTTCTCGGCGGCAACGAAGGGGTTGACGGTAACCTTGCAATCCCCACAGATCCTAACACTGCCGTCTCGCTTGAGGACTGGTACGATGGCAGCGAGCCATTCAGACGTTTTGACGGGCACCAGGATGCCCTCTCGTTTGTAACCGTTGCAGCTCCTGGCCGTCCCCGTCCTTAAGGGCAAACGGCAGTAGGCGAGGCTTGAAAAAAAAACGTGGCTGGGCTCCCTCAGGCACATAGATGCCAGCCGTCGCGCCGGCGAATGTGCTCACCCCTGGCTAGAACAGCGACGTGAACTGGGGACGGAGGCTGGGGACAGGAGGCTGGGGACGTCATTCACCGCATGCAGGCTGGCTTCCTGGTACTCTGGCAGACAAACGCCCAGTGCATGATCCAGTTTTGGTGATAACCCCTTGGTTAAGTCAAATGGAAGGGTTGCCTCCCTGTCGCCAAAGCGAACGCTGACCTGTGCCTAATCCTGGACCTGGGAGAGCTGCCCGGAGTAGCTGCGCAACATTACGCCCGAAGCCTTGAGGGATACGCCGGGGAAGGAACGTTTGAACCGTTTCCCCGCCATGACAGACACGCTGGCTCTTGTGTCCAGCTCTATGGAAATGGGTGCCCGCAGATTTCGACTGTCGCCTCGTATGCGGCACAGACCAGGGTCGCATTTGTTTTCATTCTTTTTTTGTAAACGTATTGTAAACGTAGAAAAGTTGGCGTCTTTCTCTTCATATTTATTAAGTAGGGACCGCCGTGTGAATCAAACAGACTGCAAAAAATATGGTCGTGCGGGAACAAGGAACAAGCCGCTTGTCGGTGCTGCAGGCGCGTGAATCCGTGTAATGCATGCTTATAGTAGATAAATCTTTAATAAAGACTTAGAATTGTTTGTTTGGGAAGAAATACGCATACAATAAACGAAAATCGAACACGCGTTTCACAATGCTTATAATAGAGCGGGTAAACAATGTAACTGTAGAACTATTGCGCGGGACATTTGCAATATACCGAAGTGCTCTTTTCTGCAATAGCTGAATTGTATTTGTGTTACTAAGGGTTGTGGTGCCCCAGACAATTGATTCAATATGGTACGTCCATGTCATGTGAGCAGAAAAAGTCACGCCCAGAAGTTCATGTTTCTCCACTATTTATACGGGTATTCCCTCAAGCGTTAATGATTGGTTCACGTTGACTTCAGCGCCTATGGATCTGAAAAAGACCGCTTTTGTTTTTTTCGCATTTATTCGTAGGCCAGGAGCAGTGGACTATTGCAGCACATCTGAAAGTACACAGCGAGTTATGGCAAGAATGTCAGTTGGATCTTGTGCAGAAACGAAAATACTCGTGTCATCCGCATAGAGCTGGAATGAGGCGTCATTGTTTATCTTAACAGTATCACTTAGGTAGATATGGAAGAGCATTAGTCCTAAAATGCTTCCTTGAGGCATGCCACAAAAAATGGTTTTGGAAGACGAAAAACCGTTAGAGACGCATTGTTTTCTTTCAGACAGATACGAACTAAACGATGTATTAGCTACACCACGTACCCCATAAGCACCTAATTTCTCCAGTAAAGTGTAATGGTTTAGGGTATAGAAGGCTTGAAAACGGCCAGCGTAAGCTTTTTTTCTTCGATATTATTAATTATAAGTTGTTTTTGAGCTAACAGTGCAGTCTGTGTAGATTTACCACGTTGAAAACAGTGCTGATACTCCGAAAGTATATTGTGCTTGCTAAAGAAGCTATTTATGCATCAGAATATTTTCTTCTCTAATCCCTTGTAGAATACAGGAATTATGGAAATTGTTCGGTAATTATTATCATCATTAATATCTCCACTTTTAGATATAACAGAAACTTTTGAGATTTTCGTGAGGTTTGGGAAACAGCCAGACTGAAAGACCAGATTAAATACGTAGGCCAGACAAGGAGCAAAGAGGTAAATTACGTGCTTAATCGCCTCTACCCGAAATCCATTGACATCGACAGCTTTACTGTTTTCTAGAGAAATAAATGTGCATGCTATTTCTGCTTCATCTGTAGGTGCGAGAAAGATTGTATCAGTATTGTGCTAATTAATGTGATTATGAGCAATGCTTCACAGTGGTTGCGCCGCATTAGCAAAGTGCTCGGCAAGATGCACACCGGAAAGTTTGTTCCCGCTAATGGTTATTCCCGTTAAAGTATTCTCACCCGCTTTGCGGTTCAATGCCTGATTGATGGCTTTCCAAACTTGGTTTGGGCGCCGTCGACAGATGTCAGAAAACATGCGGTTATAGTAGTAGTACTTTGCCTTTTTCAGCGCGGCAGTTAGTTTGTTTCTGTGTTTTAAAGGCCTCAAATTCCTTAATATCGCGTACGCGCAAAAACTTCTTAAAAAGGCAACTTTATTTCTTGATCATTTTGATAAGCTCACGCCCTACCCAAGCTTGCCTTCCTTTTCTGTTAGCTTTGGTGCTTACGTAAGGAAAAGATGTGTTCTAATGACTAGTGAATATAGATAAGAATTCACGATAGCTCTCATTTGGGTCTAGCTTATCGTAAACAGAAGACCAATCTTCCCTGAGCACACGCATGCGGAAAGAGGTCATATTTTTGCTAGACAGACATCTATGTTTAACGTTATCCTGGCAAGTTATTTTATCTTCAATAGTTTTAGGAAAAGCAATGAAGACAGGACAGTGGTCACTTACGCCGACGCATACCGTGGCAGCTGCGCTTGCATCAGTGTCTATGCTGACGATAAACAAGTCTAGCATGGACTGGCAAGTTGTCGTTACACGTGTTGACGTAGTAATAACGTTATTGTAGCAACAAGCGTAAAGTCTGTTAAGGAATTCCCGGGAGGTCAAATTATCTTTGAGAAGGTTTATGTTAATGTTACCACCTATTAGAGTGTTATATTGATGAAATGTTGAGTATTCTAACATTTCTTCAATAAATTCCAGGAACACACTCATATCACCAGACGGTGGACGGTAAAACGCCACGTACATGTTCATATTGCTCTTTATGCAAATCACTTCATAGTCAGCTGTAATGCACGTAAATTTCGGGATTAAGTCGAAGAGCATGTGTTCTCTTACGTGCATTGCCACTCCGCCACCACGGCGGCCACTTCGATTGATTAAATAGTGATTGTAGTCAATCATACCTAACATGTCACTTTCTTCGTGATACTAGGTTTCAGTCAACATTATCACGTCGAACATGAATTTGAATTCATTAAAGAATGTGCTTAACTGATTGAGCTTAGTGGCGGCAGAACGTACATTGAGGTGAATGGCAGGGAAAATGCCCTGTGACTGCGCCGGAATTTTAAGTTCACATGGCAGACAAAACTCTCGATTCAGCATCGCGTGTACAAGAAAACGTAACACACATTATAAGCATAAGCACCATAGGCAATCTTGACGAGGTCAGAATCTGTTTCAATGGGCATCGCTTGACTGGACTGTGTCTTGCGCGCGAAAATCTTCCCATTCTTAGTCCACACAAACTGCCACTGATCATCACGTTTTTTTTGCAATCGCCTGTGCAAGCAGCCGCTTCAGTGTCAGACAGAAATGCTCATTCACGAAGATTTAAGATTCGCTGGAGATGGCTACGTTACGATTCCGAATGCGGCTCTTGCGAGCTTTCTCGACGACATGGTCCCGTTTCTGCTTGCTTTTGAACTGAACCATAACGTTCATTTTACCCAACTCACGAGTCGGTACTCGGTGGCACACTTCTATATCACCAACAGAAATGGGTTCGCCAACGACACCACCAATCTGGCCTACAAGATCAGTGATGTTTTCACCCCGCAGGGGTGTCTGCGTCAGCAGGCGTTTGGTGTGTTGCGACACCACGTACCGGAGCAGACGAGGGTTGGACCTTCCCGCGTTTAGCCGTGCGTGGCTTAGCCGTGCCGGGGAAAAGGGGATCCCGGGGGTTAAGCCGATGCCGGGTGTTTGGACCTTTACGGCCCCTCGGTGGAGGCAACACACCCCTTTGGCCTCGGCTTCACGTAGATGGCACCCCCGGACTGACTCACCCGGGGGAAATCGGTAGTTGCCATTTCCTGTCTCTGTCTCCCACCAACCTTCGTCTTTTTCTCACTTTCCATCTTTCCTGTCCTCTATTTTCGTGTTACTTCCGGCTTCGTAGGCAGCGACGATTAACCTTGTGCATTATATCCAGTCTTGAGTGTATGTATTCGGTTATAGTGGGGTTGTACCGCTGGCGTGCGGAGAACTGAATATTTGCGTTCTTTTTCGTCCCCTGGTTGGGCTCCATGGTAGGCGGCGGCGATCCCTGCCGAAAACACCACACTTCTAATGACCTCAAGACACCCTCAGACTGGTGAAAAGCCTGGTCATCAGCAGACTAATGTACTCCCTTCCTTACCATACCATGAATAGGGAGGAAGAAAAAAAGGCTGATACAATAATATGGATGGCATATAAGACAGCCCTGAGGTTGCCACGCAAAACTTCAAATGAGAAGCTTCTAGCCCTCGACCTCCACAATACATTTCATGAGCTGGCTGAGGCCCAACTCATAGCGCAGATGAGTCGATTGGCGCAAACGACCGTCGGCAGAGATCTTCTTCTAAGAGTCGGCCTTGGAGAATGCATACAAATACACCAAAACGCCAAAGGTCTACCCTGCCAGATTAGAGCTTTGTATGGGGTATCACGAATACCACAAAACATGGATCCGACATTAGACGCAGGAAGGAGAAAAGCTCGAGCAGAATACATAGACAAAACAACAAAATACTTGGACACTGCACGATTCACGGATGCTTCACCATGTCGGGCCAACGCAAAGAACATGGTGGCAGTTGTCGTAAACCGTAAAGGGAAAATCACGGCCTGTGCTTCGGTTTTCCGAGCAACCATTTTAGAAGCCGAAGAGATAGCCATCGCCTTAGCTATACGAGAAGGCATAGAGCGCAATGCTCCACTAACAATAGTCACAGATTCTCAGGCCGCATGTAGAAACTATCAGAGGGGATACTTACCGGATACTTACCGAAATCAACAGAGACCTTGACGTCAGGTATACCCAAACGATAACATGGGCCCCGGGACACGAGGGTGTTACTGGGAACCTCCATGCAGATGAGGTGGCTCGAGGTTTTACTAATTGCCTAGCTGCCCATGGCAACATGGTGGAGGACCCGGCACCCATCGATCCAAGTTATAAAGCGATCTTGCAACACTACAGGGAAATCATAAGGCTCTACCCAGCCTCGCATAGGAACCTTTCGGCCATGGACTCAGCGACGTTACGCAGGCTCCAAACAGACACATACATAAACCTACATAAATTGCACATATACTACCCAACAGCATACAAGGACATATGCCCGTGGTGTGGGAGCACACCAACGCTCTACGACATCACATGGGAGTGCACAGCTCACACAGAAGAACAAGAAGATAATAACACGAGAGCGAGGTGGGAGGCATTGCTATCCAGCTCCGCCCTTGGGGATCGGCTCAGGCTCGTCCGCAGCGCAGAAAGGATGGCGAGGGCCAGCGGTGCCTTGGAATAGGGGCCCGACAACACGGCGTTACCCCGTTTTAGGGGAAACGAAGTTACCCCGTTTTAGGGGAAACGAATAAAGTTTTGTTCTTCTTCTAATGGCCACTTCTTTTCCCCGACTACCTGATCGCCCTCAGAAACGAGGGTGCACCGAAGATATTTTCCAATTTCTTGGCAACAAACTACCAAACTTCCCCCGATTCCGTGCACTTCCTTCAAACAAACCTGAAAAGACCATGAGAATTTCTCCTTTCCTCGTGTCTAAGGATCTCACTGAAACTCTTGGTACAGGCTATAAAGCATCGAAAATGGCTAGCGGCGATCTCCTTTGGGAACTCCGCGATCCGAAACAGTTTGAAAATCTTCCTAAAGTTGAGTCGTTTGGGGAAATCTCAGTAACAGTAACCCCACACCGAACTATGATCACCAGCCGTGGTGTTGTTTCTGACGACGGTTTGATGGAGCTAAAAGAAGCCGAACTGCTGGAAGGCTGCAGTAAGCAAAACGTGATCAATGTTAAAAGAATCATGCTAAGGCGCGACGGGAAGGAGATAAAAACCAAGCATCTTGTACTGCCTTTCTCCTCAAGTATTCTGCCTGAGACACTCGAGGCCGGCAGACATCTCCAAATGTAGTTCCCGTGACCATGCCTCGGAATCATGCGAAAACACTCCACACTGCGTGAACTGTGATGGCGAGCATGCCGCATACTCGCGGTCATGCCCGTCTCGGAAGAAAGAAAAAGAAATAGTCACAATCAAAGTAAAAGATAACACATCATTCAAAGAGGCGCGCAGGTGGGTAGCATACATTCCAAAGACCAGCTTTGCCGAAGTGGTGCGTCAGGGAGAGCGTCACAGCGGCCTCCGGCGGCTGTCCGATCCACAAGTCGGCAGTTACGCCCTCTGCCCCCACGGTGGCTGCAGCTAACGCTGCTCCGCCAACCAAGCAGAAGGGACCATCGACCCCGAAGGTGGGCGCAGCCGAGGCTGCCCCAACCTCCCCGGCCCCTTCAAGCGCTGGCAACAGCCGGCGCAGCCAAATCCCTCAGGGATCCCCATCGACCTCATGGCTGGTGGGCGCAGCGGTCTTGCCCTCTAAGGCGGGACTCTCTCTGGTAACCTCCGGCTCGCAAGAGCACGTGTCCGGAGCCTCGCTAGAGGCAATGGACACTACACCTGTCCTGAAGGTGCACCAAACGCCGAAAGAACGGTGAGGCTCCCTCGAACGCTTCAAAAATGGCAAAACCCCGATCACAGGGCCTTGAAAGAGCTCTGTAATCTAAGGCATAAGTTCCGTTTCCGTGCACACAGCACCAAATTAACTTCATAATGGATACGCTAATTATGCAGTGGAACGTCAGAAGTCTGCTCAGAAACCTTGATGATGTTCAGGAACATCTCTATGAACTCACTCCAAAAGTCCTGTGTGTACAGGAAACCCATCTTAAATCTAAACACACTAACTTTCTTCGTCATTATGTTATTTTTCGTAGAGATCGTGATGATGGTATCGCATCAACTGGCGGTGTAGCCACTATACTCGACAAAGGTATAGCGTGCCAGCATCTACAACAACAAACGCCCCTACAGGCAGTGGCCGTTCGAGCCATACTTCTAAACAAACTTATTACCGTCTGCTCTCTGTATATACCCCCGCTTTATCAGCTCCATAAACACGAATTTGCTGCATTAATAGATCAATTACCCCAACCCTGTTTGGTTCTAGGAGATTTTAATGCACACAGCAACCTATGAGGCGACTCTGACTGTGATGTGCGAGTTCGACTGATTGAACAGTTTCTCTTTTCATCTGGTACATGCCTTTTGAATATTAAGGCACCTAGATATTATAATACTGCACATAAGATCCATTCCTCCATAGACCTCTGTATTGCACCTCCCACCCTTTTACCTGATCTTAAATGGAATGTTATTTTAAATCTATACGGGAGCGACCATTCCCCGATAGTTCTGTCTACACCGAAGATGAAATAATGTCCCGCACAGTTTCCTCGGTGGAAAACTGATTCAGCCGACTGGAAATAGTTCCGAAAAATTACTCTCGTATTGTGGGTTGACGTTTCTGCTCTAAGCCTGGAAGATTCGGTTTAATACTTGACCTTTTTTCTGATTGATGCCGCGACCAAATGTATCCTAGAAACAAAGGGATCATCTAACAAGCGCCGTGTTCCGTGGTGGAACGAGGAGTGTCGTAACGCGCGTAAAAAGCAGAACAAAGCATGGGGATTGCTCCGCGATTCTCAGACTGCAGAAAACCTTCTTAATTTCAAACATGCCAAATCTCAGGGAAGGAGAACGCGCCGACAAGCTAGAAGAGAGAGTTGGCAAAAATATATATTAGGAAATAACTTTTACACGGATAAGACAAAGGTCTGGAATAGAGTGCACAGAATAAAAGGCCGACAACCTTACTCGCTACCCTTAGTAAATACACAGGGACATAGTATGAAAGATTAGGTGAACTATCTAGGCGCACATTTTGAACGCATATCCAGTACGTCGCACTATTCTGACACATTTCAAAGACATAAAACACGAATAGAACAGGAGCCGTTAGTACGAAGAACTGCAAAATGTGAGGCATACAATAGACCATTTGGTATAGCAGAGCTTTAAGCAGCACTAAACGGCTACAACAAATCTGCCCCAGGCTCTGTCCGCATAATATATGAAGTGTTAAAGCACCTGCCATCTGAAACACATAAAACCCTTCTTTCTCTTTACAATGGTATATGGTATTCCGGCCAGATTCCCTCTGTCTGGAAGGAGGCCATTATTATTCCCATTCTGAAACAGGGTAAGGACCCTTCCTTGGCAAACAGTTATAGGCCGATAGCGTTGACAAGCTGCCTATGCAAACTCTTTGAAAAGATGGTGAATAATCGCTTGCTCCACTATCTTGAAACCAACAAAATATTCGACTCATACCAATGTGGTTTCAGGGAACGTAGGTCGACGACTGACCAGCTCATCCGAATGGAAATGTACATCCGTGAAGCCTTTATCCACAAACAGCTTGTCGTATCTGTATTCCTTGATATGGAAAAGGCATACGACACTAAGTGGCGCTTCGGGATATTTCGGGATCTTTCTGGAATGGGTACACGCGGCAACTTGCTGGCCATTATTTAGAACTACCTGTCTGACAGAACATTTCGCGTTAGAGTTGGCAATGTGCAGTCTCGATCATTCTCACAGGAGACAGGTGTACCGCAGGGTGGAGGGCTCAGCTGTACACTCTTCATTGTGAAAAAGAACTCCTTGCATACCGTCATACCTCACACACTCTTTTACTCGGTTTATGTGGACGATGTAAAGATAGCTTTTAGGTCGTGCAATCTCAGCATCTGCGAGATACAGCTACAGCTTGGCCTAAACAAACTCTCAAAAAGGTCAGAAGAAAATGGTTTTAAATTTAACCCTCAAACAAGCACATGTCTTCTCTTCCTAAACAAGAGAGGCAGGTCACGGGAACCCGCCATTGACTTTAACAGAGAACGACTATCGGTCTGCCTTGAACATAAATTTTTAGGTATTATTTTGGGCACAAAACCTAATTTCATTCCCCACTTGAAATACCTTAAAGCGAAGTGCCTGAAGTCTATGAACCTGCTCAAGCTACTTTCTCGAACAAACTGGGGCAGTGACAGGAGGTGTTTGCTTAGGCTTTATAAGAGCCTTGTACGACCACGCCTCTACTATGGAGCCGTGGTGTACCAATCCGCATCGGACAGTGCTCTCTAAATTTTCGACCCAATCCACAATATAGGCACACGGCTGGCAACATGCGAATTTAGGACAAGCCCTGTGGAAAGTCTGTATCACGAAGTGAACGAATGGTCTTTACACCTACGCAGAACATATCTATGCTTCTGCTAGTTTTAAAAATGTAAATCGAATAACGAACATCCGTGATACCCAACTGTCCTTGACTTGTCTTCTGCAAGACTTCACCGTAACCACCCATCTGTTCGAGCTCCTCTGAATGTGCGCTTTGAACAACTGGCTAATGAAACCGGTATTAAACATCGTGAAACAGTCCTAATTACTCCCACTAACCTTGCACCGCCTTGGGAATAGCAGACTATCCAGTGTGACATGTCTTTTGTCGCAATAACAAAACATCCGGCTGAGGTGCATATACATTCACACTTTCTATAACTCCAGGAGAAGAACACCTCGTGGAATTTTATACAGGCGCTTTAAAGTCTACTTATGGTGTAGCTTATGCAGCACTCGAACCTTCATTTTCAACGTCCGATGCATCAAATCCAGACACCAGCATTTTCACAGCGGAGGCATACGCTATCCTCTCTGCTGTGAAACATATAAAACTCACAGGTATAACAATGGCTGTCATATTCACAGACTCATTAAGCGTTGTTAGTTGCATAGAAAATCTACGAAAACACAACAACTCTATCCTTAATGAAGTCTTCAACCTTCTATGTTCAGCATACATGTCGAACCAAATGATTGTTCTTTGTTTGGTGCCTGGCCACAGAGGCCTAGAGGGCAACGTCCCTGCTGACGAAAGGGCTACATCCGTACCTTTTTGTGATGCAAACATCAATATACCTGCACCCTACACAGACTTTAAGCCATTTTTACAGCATAAACTACGGAAATATTGGCAACGGCAATGGGACACTCAGGTATCCAACAAACTGCACCTAATCAAACCGAAAATAGGAAACTGGATCTCCGAAAAAACGACAAGACATCAGGAAGTACTGCTCTGTAGGTTAAGAATTGGGCACACCTATAGCACTCACTCTTATAATATAACTGGAACTCACCCTCCGACATGCACTAGGCGTGGAAGTAGACTAACAGTCCTTCATGTTCTCGTTCAGTGCCCATTATTAGAAGAGAGAAAAAAGTTCTTGCCTTTCTTATACCGTCATATTATACCTCTGCACCCAGTCTTCATTTTAGGCAATGACCCTCTATTTAATTTTAAATCAGTACTGAAGTTCTTAGACGAAACTAATACCATAGAAATCATTTGGCCAGGCTATTTGTAGCACAGCCTCTGCTTAGAGGCTGTAGCTGCAATGAAATTGCTTACAGAGCACATGCCTCGCAGCTCTTGCGCTGAAGGGCTCTGCAGAGGCACTGGTGCTGCTTTAAATTACCATGTCTTAGTATCTAATCCTTCACAAAGTACTTTTGCAACCATAAGACTCACTTTTCATTTACATTATTTTAATAGATACATATTTTACACCATATACAGCGAATATTTTAGGCCAATATACAGCCACTCGATTCCCGCCATATTTATCGATACTCATTGCAATTCATCACCAAATGTCATGGTGCTTTTAGGCCATTTCTGGCCCTTGCGCCAAGAAGCGATATCCATCATCAGTGATGTTTTCGTTTTTCTTCTCAACGAGCCCTTTTATTTCCACATTCGGCCTGCGAGAGTACTGCTCACCCTGAACAACAGCTCTACAAGGCTCGACTCATTTGCACTGCATTCAGCCTTGAGCCTGTCATTTTCCTTCCTTAAGCTTTCTCTCTCAGTGCGCCCTTCATTAACTGTTGCTTCGTTGTTTCAAATTGCTTTTCCATGAATTCAAGCCCCTATTTCATTTGTTTCATCTCGGAACGTATTTCGCGCAGGTCAGAGCGTGCATTCCGTTCCTTGTGTGACATCATCAAGTGCAGAAAGAGGAGATTGTGCAAAAAGAAATTCAGTGAGACAAATGACACGGCAAGTTGGCAGCGGTGACAAATAAGACAAAATGAAACGCCTATATAACAGACAAAAAAAACAGCACCAACCTGCAGTTCAACCACTCTGATTAGTCCTGCGCCGACTTGCTGTCACTGCTGGCAAATTCTACGATGAATATCGAGCGCTTCCTTTTGAATTCTTGCCGATGCACTGTGGGTAGCTTCCGGGTGATGCCGATGCGTTGCCTTTCATGAACCCTCGGCGAAGGGCATCTTGCACCTAGCGGTTCGTCGCGTCAAGTCTCCGGGGTTAATGGCGCAGTCGGTAGCTGCAGGGCTGCTTCCGATGCTGCGCCGTTTTCAAACTTCCAGTGAAGGACACCCTCTTGCCTAGCAGCTCCTTACGGTGAGTCCCAGGTTATCTGCACTACAAGCACTCTGATTATACTTAATCTAGCTAAAGCATTCGGTTCTATCTGCCACATAATAATAGCGAAACTAGATAGCGTGGTTCAAAATGGGGAAATGATCACTTGAATTAAGGACTTTTTGTTGTGTGTAGCTCAATTGGTAGAACATCGCTCTGGAAATGCGAAGGTTGCGAGATCGTTCCCCACCTGCGGCAAGTTGTTTTTTCATCCACTTTCATCTCCATTAATTTATCGTTTCTTCATTTCATTTATTAAGCACAAGTAATTTCCGTATGTTGTTCTTGGCGTCAGTGTTTCTTGTCTTATGATGTGACTAATAAAAAATCGGGCCCTTCGGGTAACCTCCTTTCTTCTCGTATATATATATGTGTGTGTGTGTGTGTGTGTGTGCATTCTAAGTTTGATTGCACAATGTACGCTCAATATGCCCACATGTAATACTCTCGATCAAGAGCGGCAGTATTGCAAACAAAATAAATAAAAACATAGGTCATTGAATTGCGCTTGTCGCTTTTGTCGACGTAAAGTCAATATCCCACGTATTACTGAGAACTTTTCGACGCAGTAATCTGTGACGCAAAAAAAAGGGTGAACTTAGTGCAGTGCGAAAAAGAAAACGAATTCTAGGGAGAAAGTCACGAGCATTGTTAGAGCTCATAATGTAATGGTTAGGTTGGTCACACGTATGGAACACACTGCAACTTCTTGACGCGCACCACACACGTGTAACTAGTGATAAGAGAATCTGGAGAGACTAGTGGTTCTACGTGTTATTACTGGTTATCCATTCGTATAAGAACATAAAAAGAAAGCTTTATTGTCACTCACTGACATCACCGTGCGTTTAGGACAAATAATTTTACTTCGCGGAAATACACTTTCACATATCGAAACTCAATAATATAGGAATGCTGGAAATATGGTCTCAAAAGACTTACACTGTATCTAGGCAGTCATTATACTTACGATTTCATTGTAATGTTCATTAGGCCTTTTTATTAAGCCTTAAATTACACGTATTTTATTAGGGGATAAATTGATTGTTACTACGTTTCCTATGTATAAGTAGGAAACGCATATTATACCGTAAAAAATACAGCAGTGTGAAGTGAGTGAGGTAAGAAGCTAACTCTTTATTTGGGTAACTTGGTGTCATGGTGTGCGCTAAGTTGTCATGTACACATCATCAAGCACTTTTGAGTCGCTGACGAAGCTTTGTGCGCGATGCAGACGACGGACACGACGAGCCATGCGGCATTTGAGAGAGTGCGGCGAGTGCAGCATCAAAATACAAAATAGAAAGTAAATATCTAATCACAGAAGTCCACGCGTGACTAGAGAGAAAAAGAAGAAGAGGGAGGAGAATGAAAGAGACACGTTGACAGATGGGATTGGGCGGAAGACGGCCTGGAGTGCAAAGATTTATGCTAGTGGGGTCTCGAGGACTCCAGCCTACAAGGCCTTCACCCAGCCGCATCGAAGCTTCCCCGAAGGCTTGGTGTCTACCAGGCACGATGTAAGCAGGGACCGTTCGAGAAAGGCTGCTGGGGTGTGGAGACGCCGGCTTGATGGGCTCCTGGACCCGGGCTCACAGAGGCCTCCACCCCGACAGATTGTGGTTTCCCGACGACCTGTGGCGACTCTGCCGGCGTTGCAGAGACGGCGTGGTGTTTTGACGACATAACAGCTGCACGGCTGTGCCATTCTCGAGCGTGCGCGAGCGTCACTGTGCTGCGTACGCCGTCCGGACTTCTGATCGGGATAAAGAAATAACCGATTAACATTTTATTTACACAGTTTTTAACTCGGACTATCGTTAACTCTGTACATTTGTCAGGGCCGCGTTAAGCCACAAGTTTTTGTTTTGACTTTGTGCTACTTTTGCCATGCCCTCCTCTTTCACTTCCATGCTGCGGTCCCCTTCAAGGCAAAAGGTTGGTATTTTGTAGATTCCACGCGATAACGCTGTTGGCCAGTGCTTTGATTTCTGGTTTATGAAGTGTGTTTTGTAGTGTCTTAAGTTGCAGCTAGCTTTGTTCATTTCTGGAACTGAAGCAACACCTAGGCCTGTGTTAAATAAGAGTCGAAGCAAATTCGTTACATTTGTGTCCGGATGACAAGTAACACAGAAGTCAGACAAACTACGGTGGGCGCGTCGGTGAGATTTCACAACCTGATCTGCAAGTGACTATTGCGCACGTATGTTAGACAATATAAAGCAGTATTTGCTTTCGGCACACATTCTAATTACACAAAGATTCTTTCACTACGGAATGGCGACAAAGTTTGGACAAGTTTCCATGCATGCATCTTGCAAATCTGTGAATTAGCGAACGCTGATGCTGATAATCCTGCTGAGCTTGATAAATCAAAATGCAGTGGCGGAGGCTGTGTTATGCTAACAATATGTGCAGGGTGACGTAGCGCCTATCGCGCCGTAGGAATCAAGCTCAAAAGAGTCACATAATTACACGGAGGCACGGGTTAGGCGCTGGGGGTAAATATATGATGTTGGCCTTAGGCAGCTATAGGTCGATGTATAGCCTGTTTCCCTATAGTGAAATTCACGTCTCTCCACAAATTCACCTATTAATCTGTCGCCTTTTACTAAAAGTGAACAAGTCAATCAACATCAGTATATTTTAGCTGCAGTTGTACGGCGGCAATTTTGCCATAGCAGTAGGAAATGTGCTCGATGCAGAAACCGTCGCTTTACTTTGTAGCACTTCTTTGATGAGTATTTTGATTAGTGGCTGCGTTTTGCTAAAATGAGTGTAAGAATAATGCCTTGTATTTTCTCCAGGCGAAACAGAATTCACTGAGGACGTTAAAGAAGCAGTCAATAAAATTACAAATAACCATTGCGGGAAACTAAAGCGAGGTTATGACGTTGAAAGTCCGGAAGCTACCATCAACGAGACTCCTTGCTGTTGGGAGCCTGGGAAGTAAGTACACTTTTATATAACTGCATGGTACCTCAGTAGCCGAAGTAGTAAGAAGCTCGGTTTCACTTTTGTTGCCTAAGAAATTTTACTGAATGCGTGGAGAATGATGGAATATCCATGAGCAAATGTAATAAAAGGTATACGACTACACTATGTACTTGAAAGGAACGCAACATATTTACTGAAGGCAAAATGTTTTGTTATATGGAAGTCAATTTAAAAGAAATACAAAGTCCATTACTTAACCTGCAGAGAAGGTGCTGCTAAAGACTAGCGCTGTTGTACAGCACGTTGCGTTGGCAACCCGTGAACACAACTTTACGAAACCTTCCCCACATGATCACGCACGACAGTTTTCATTTAAGGAACCGTTTAGGATGAAAGCACCGTCGAAGCAGATGCGCGTGTACTGTCGGCCTTACTTGTGGTGCGCGCAATCATCCACGTGAATAATAATGATAATAATGATAATAACAATTATTATTATTATTATTATTATTATTATTATTATTATTATTATTATTATTATTATTATTATTATTATTGCCATCTTACAATAATTGTACATCAGAAGGCAGGCCCGTCAAAGCCAAGAAAGTGGCTTGCGTGACTTGGCCCGGCATGTCGGCAAACTAAGTCAAAATGGCAACATCTACAGAAATGAAAAGCTCGTGAAGTTTATCACACAAAAATGAAACAGAAACTCAGCTGAAATCAGTGACAAAAGAAATACAAAAAAACAAGAATAGAGAAATGTAGTATTATACATATATTACAGTGCCTTCAACATTTTTTTCAAGTTCCGTTTCGAAGTTGCAGTAAATATATGATCAGGTAGGTCATTGAATATTCTTGGGACATAAGCATACCTACTAGCTTTACCAAATCTTGTGTTGCAGTGCGGTACTATAAAACGCAATGTTTTCCGCAGTGCACGGGGAGCAACATTTTCCTGTTTGAAATCAGGGTTCCAAAAATATCTTACCACAACCATTTGAGTGAACAAAGTTTTAAATGACGGGAGACCCAGATGTGTACACATGTTCACATTGTCGGACGAGGAAGAGCTATAAGCAATGGACTTCAACATATTTTTCAGAATTCTGTCAATTCGACAGAGCCATCGAGATGAGCAAAACCCGAACAATGTAATGCCATAATGTAAAACACTGCATGCTAAGCCGTGCATGGTAGTGATTTTTACAGGCATCGGAACAATGGATGTAATGTCAAAAAGCAGCGAGGAAACAATTCTGAGCCTACCGCAAAGATATGTCATGTGATCATTCCATGAGAGGTCACTGTCAAAGAAAACACCAAGGTATTTAATGGAGTTTACATATTCTAAAGGGCACACTAACACGATTGGCAAGTACGACAGTGTAGGAACGAGGGTAAATTTGTAACCGTTACTTTAAGTGGATGTCTAAAACATAACATTGTTGTTTTTTCTTTGCTTATTGACAAACAGTTGTTAGCAAACCAGGTCACTGCAACATACACACTCTCTTGAAGTAACGCAATTGCTTTTGAGTAACAGATATGTTTAGTTAAAAGGACCGTGTCATCTGCATACTTAAATATTATACACTTCGATACAGCTGAAGAAAAATAATTTATAAATACGTTAAAAAGAACAAGAGGCAATATAGAGCCCTGAGGCACTCCAGCTTTCAAAGGTAGCTTGTTATTGATGAATAACTCGTTGTCTAAAGATGTCACCTGCGAGTGGCCGGACAAATAGTTTTTTAGGAACTGGTAAAATGGCCCCCTGAAACCGAGCAGGTTTAGTTTTTCAAGCAGGAGTTCGTGGTTCACAGTGTCGAATGCTTTAGAAGTATCGAGAAACAAAGCGCATGCAAACATGTTTTGTTCTAAAGCTGTGTTTAATTCATCGGAAAATTCCTCGAGCAGAGCAATGGTGCCCCGTCCCGCGACAAAGCCGAATTGACGACTCGATATAACTGAAAACTTATCTAGAAATGACGTCAAAGTTTCTAAGAGAAATTTTTCTATTATTTTTGACATGATAGTCAAGATCGAAATAGGTCGGTAACTGTCGACAATACCTTTCTTTTCTCCTTTAAAAAATGGAGATACAATAGCCGTTTTTAATTCCGCCGCCATTGTAGCAGTCTCTAGGAATCCATTAAGTATTACAAGAAGAATATGCGATAGTGCGTTGAAGTTTCTTTGGAGCAAAGATACCGATATACTGTCTATAGCAGCTGGCTTATGTCGCCTAAACCCAGCAACTATTCTTGCGAGTGTGTTGACTGTTATCGTCGGTAAGAACGCGGAAGCCGATATGATTTTTTCTTTCCCAGAGCGGCCAGCTGGCATCGTTGAAGTTGCTCCCGAAACGCGCGCGAAATGTTGATTGAAGATTGTGGCTGTCTGTGCAAGATCACATGAGAAAGCGTCAGCTAGCTTTGAATTGGTAGTGTCTTTACCGCGTAGGTGGTTTATCAGTGACCACATCTTCGCCGGGTTTCGAACAGATAATTGAAACTGACGTTGAAAGTAGCGTCGTTTTGCACATCGTATAAGGGCGGCGACTTTATTCCTAGCGATTCTGTAGCTAGCGCGAAGCTCAGCATTGCTTGGGGTTTGTTGAAGCCGTTTCCACAGCAAGTCCCGGTAGGCGATTGCATTCATTATATCCACGGTAAGTCTGTTATAATTTCTTCTCTGTTTAGTTAGAACAATTCGAGTGCAGGCTTCTTGAAAGCTGCGTATTTTTGAACAAAATTGTTCATAAATACACACTGGCACTCCGTAAACAATCAGTGAAGACCAGTCGAACCTGCCAATCATGTCATCCAATTTGCGTTGATCAACAAAGGCAACGCGCGTCCGCCTATCTGAGCTATTTACTTTCCAACGTTTAGGTGTGGTGAAAAGGCGCCTCAAGGTAAAACGCCAGACTGTGAAATAGTGGTCTGCTAAGCGTTGCGTAATCACGCATGAATGCAGATCATGATTAGGCGCCCGTACGGCGATGTGGTCTAAGCAAGAATGCGTTATTCGGCCATTCACAATTTCTTCACGTGTGAAGGTGGTGGCCGTGCTTTCGAGGCCAAAACCAGAAAGGACAGATAAATAGTCTGACACCTGAGCTTTGCCTGGGTATAATACGTCAATACTTAAATCACCGGTGAGGCAAAACACCTCCTCATAACTGAAACGCTTCACAACAGTCTCTAATTCTATTATAAAGCGACTAACGCTGTTTGCAGGAGGCCGGTAGATCGCTCACAAAGTAAGAGTGGTCAGAAAAAAGATTACATTTAAACACAGGCATTCCGCATGAGCAAGATCTACATCAATGCATGATACTGTGTACTTTTCATTCACAAAAACTGCAATCCCACCTCCTCGACTGTGTGAACGAGTGATAAATTCTGCACTGTAACCTTTTATGGCAAAGGACTGTGTGCTTGATTCGGGAATATTTATTTCGGTTAGCACAAATACATCTACCAAATTTGATGCATCTTCTGCAAGATGTTTAAACTCATCCCATTATTTACGTAGACTGCGAATATTTATATTGACCAAAGTAAAGTCTAATTCGGAAATCAGACCGAAGCTGTCCTTGAAAGCTTGAAAGCTCGGAAAATCAAGCTAAACAGACGGGTACATAGTCATTTGATTTTTTCAACATCCATTTCATTGGTAATGCGAATGAGTGGAGAGACTTCCTCCTTCTTAGCGAAGATTTTGCCTGCTCTCACCCAAACGAACTTGTACTTGTGTTGCTTGCCTTCGGCCCGGACAAGCCAGGATAGATGCCGATTTGCCTTGCTTAGATTGTCATTAAAGTATAGCTTCGGAAATACTTTAGATTCACAGAGCTGTCGAAGCTTTCCAGGAGCCTTGATCCACTTTTCTTTCATGTTTACTGTTGAGAAACGAACCAAGACTGTAGGGACAGTGTGTGCTTTGCCAGAGACTCGGTGGTCAGCAACGACGTCAGCATCAACAGAAAATTCGGGTAAATCAATTTTGTCAGCCAGATCATGCAGTATTTTCTTCAACTCTTCCTTATCGGCAACCGGCAAACCATGAATTTCTAAATTCGCGTTTATGCTGTGCTGTTCAGATTCATTTTGATCGTGCTGCAATTGTTGCAAAATCTCAGCCTGAACACGTACAGTCTCATTTATTTTCTGAATTTCTCTGTCTCTGGTCCTTGCGGCTTCTTCAGACAACTTGAGCTGTTCACGTGTAGTCTCGTATTGCTTTGACAAGAAAGTGATAATAATAATAATAATAATAATAATAATAATAATAAATCTTTTATTGCACATAACGTATACAGGGCAATGAATCGGGCCTGTCAAAGCCTCTAGGGGCTTGAGGGACTTGGCCCGGCAGAGTCGGCAGACGGACGTGCAGTAAAACATAAAATATGAACATAATATAAACGCAATATATCAACACAATACAAACATGAAATCAATAGTGACTAAGGTGCAAAAAGTTATGAAAAGTAACATCAACAAGAAATGAAAAATAAAGAGCAAGGAACAGTATTTGAACAATTCGTGCCTGATCATGAACATTTTTCAGGCATATAGGAACCGTGTTACAATGAGTGAACCATGATTTTTAGCGCTTTTTTTGATGTTGCGGAAAACATTTCCTCTGGTAAGTCATTAAAAATTTGGGGAACATAAACACAGCGCCTGGCTTCCCCGTGCCTTGTTGAGGAGCGCGGCACCTTAAAACGAATGGAACTACGCAGGCTTCGGGAGGCTGTATGACGTGTTTTGAAATTGCTGTCCCAGAAATGTTGCACCACTACAGTCTGTAGAAAGAGTGTTCGAAAGCATGGAAGACCAAGGGCTGTGAAAATATTATCAGACACAGAGAAGGGGGCGTTATATGCTATGTTTCTTAGTATGTTTCTTAATAAAGTGTCAACTCTGTTTTGCCATTTGCCTGAGCAAAAAGCAAAAACAGTAATCCCATATCTGAGAATGCTGTACACCAGAGCATGCGCAATATTTTTTTTATGTGAAAGGGAACAATGGATTTTACATGGAAAAACAACCAGGCCGCGCTCCGAAGCTTACCACAAACATGTGATAGCTGGCTGTGCCAAGACATATCACTGTCGAAGAAGACACCCAAGTATTTTACCGAATTCACATAGGCGACAGGCACGCACCGACAGGGATAACAGCCGTGAACATGTAGAAAAATGGGCGCATCTATAGCTGTTAGTTTTAGTGGGGATCTGAAGCAAACGAGTTTCGTTTTAATTGGGTTAACCTCCAAGCAGTTATTAGGGAACCAAGTCATTGTTTTGTGTATATTATTTTGGAGATTAGTAATGGCCATGTTGTAAGAAAGGTGCTTGGAAAGCAAAACAGTGTCGTCGGCATATTGAAATAATAGACCTTTGGAAATAACGTGAGATAAGTCATTAACGAACAAATTGAACAGAAGAGGTGATAATATGGAGCCCTGTGGAACCCCGGCCTTCATTGGAAGTTGACTACTTACATTTGTCATCCCGTCTAAAACAACCACTTGTGAACGACCGGAAAGGTAATTCTTGAGCACATCATAAAACGGACCTCTGAAGCCTATGGAGTTTACTTTTTCTAATAAAATACTGTGATGAACTGTTTCAAAAGCTTTAGAAATATCTAAAAATAAAGCAATGCTAAACATATTTTGATCGAAAGCTGAAAAAAGTTCATCGGAGAACTCTTCCAGAAGAGCTACAGTACCACGACCAGGAACGAAACCAAACTGGCGGGTTGACAAAATGGAAAATTTTTTAACAAAGGACGACATAGATCTCAAAAGAAATTTCTCGATTATGTGGGAAAGTATAGGCAAGATCGAGATGGGTCGATAGTTTTTCATGTCGTCTTTTTGTCCTCCTTTAAATAGCGGTTTAACTAAAGCAGTTTTAAGTTCATCTGGGAAAAACGCAGTGCGCAGAAAACCATTTAGCATGAAGATCAGCACATCAGACAATGCCTCGAAGTTTCTTTGGAGCAAATGTGCTGACAAGCCGTCAATACCAGGAGGTTTATTCCGCTTGAAGCTAAAGATTATATCACGCAGTTCTTCTTTTGTAATGCTGGCTAGAAAAGCGGACGCAGAGTTTGATTCTTTCAACGTGTATTGGTATGTCTGACTGGACGATGATTTCTCTGAGGCCAGTGCAAAAAAACGACTTCAGCGACTTCAGCGCAATCTCCCGGAAAGAAAGAAAGCGGGGAGGTGCTTGCAGAATTTTTGCCACGAAGGTGGTTTATCAATGACCACGTTTTAGCGGCGTTCCTTGACGACTGGCGAAATTCTTGAGAAAAGTACTGGCGCTTCGTGGACCTTAGCAGAGCGACCACCCTATTTCTTGCGGCTTTATACTCCAGTCGTAAGGCTTGATTTTTTGGTACCCGTTTGCACCGTCTCCAAAGTATGTCTCTGTATGAAATGGCGCGGATTACGTCGGGGGTCAACCAGTTATATTCTCTTCGGCGCTTTTTTATTACGACGCGTTTAGAATTGTTCTCAAACTTCCTTATTTGGTCGCAGAGGATACTATAGACCTTCTCCGGTGAATTAGACTCGGTTATTGCTAACCAGTTAAAATTGCTAATTAAGCTATCTAAGACTCCATGGTCCGTTATTGTAATATAGATGAGGTTATTTGGAACAGCGTTTCGTGAAGCATTTGATAAAGGAAAAGATGGAGACGAACGACAAGCAACCAGATAGTGATCCGCGAAGCGCTGTAATATAACACAGGAGGCAAACGAGTAGTTAGGAGCACGTAAGACAATGTGGTCTATACATGAACTAGTTAGATGATCGTTAACCATTTCCTCACGAGTAGGAAATGTTGTAGTATTTATTAAACCACATGAGGACAGGACCGACAAGTAATCGGAAACGGTACCCATTGTAGGGCACAATGTATTTATGTTTAAGTCGCCCACTAAACATACTTCTTCCACGGAATTCCAGAGGTGCAATATTTCTTCGAGTTCTAACAGAAATCGGGTGATACTAGCGCACGGCGGCCGATATACAGCCAACAAATTTAAACACCGGGCGCCGCACGTTATCTTCAACGCTAAACATTCCGCATGCGCGAAGTTCACGTCCATTGATGAAACATCCAATTTATCGCTTACAAAGATGGCGATTCCACCACCTCGACGATGAGGCCTTATCACAAAGCGACTTTGATAGCCTGGCACTGAAAATGTACGCAAGCTGGCATCTGAAGTATTGATTTCTGTCAGCACGAATACATCGACGAATTCTATTCCTGCCGTAGCGACAAGCTTGAATTCTTCCCAGTATTTGCGAAGGCTCCTAATATTGGTATTTACAATAGTGAAATCATTATCAATGCTCACACCAAAAGTATCCTTGAATGACTGAAAATGTGGAAGCTGGTAGCACGTGTTGGCAATGATAGCTACGCAATGTTGTCCAAGTCAGCATGTCTGATTATTCGAAGAAGCGACGATCCTTCACTCTTTTTCACAAAAATCTTGCCACGCTTCACCCAGGCAAACTTGTACTCCATTTGCTTTGCTCTAGTCCTAGCACGCCAGAATAGGTCACGGTTTAGTCTTGTCAGGTTTTCGTTCAAAAATATCTTTTCAAGCGAACTAGCTTCGCAGAGTTGTAGAAGCTTTCCTCGGGCATCGAACAGAATGTTTCTGGCAGCAATTGAAGTGAAACGCACAAGGACCCTCGGAATAGAGTTACGTTTGCCCGGCAGACGATGAATCGCCTCAACGTTCAGCAGGGAAAATTTTTGGAGGTGTAGTTTTTCAGCGATATCGGAAAGCACTTCCTTCAGATTTTCATTCTCTTTTTCTGGGAGACCATGGATTTCCAAGTTCATGTTGCGGCTGTATTGCTCACTCTCATTCATGTCAACCTGCAGGCGTTCTAGCTGTTCGGCTTGTGTCTGAACTGTTGCTCGGAGGGCGTTGA
Organism: Dermacentor andersoni; assembly: GCF_023375885.2. NCBI lineage: Eukaryota > Metazoa > Arthropoda > Arachnida > Ixodida > Ixodidae > Dermacentor > Dermacentor andersoni. Next base: position 39,614,171 of record NC_092818.1, on the reverse strand, counting down.
TCTCTGCATCTCTAGACGTGGCTTGTTCCTTGGCGGTCTTCATTTCACCACGAATGGAATCATATTGTTTTGCTAGAAAAGCCACCGAGTCCTCGAGTTCATGAAATGACTGCGTTAGGCTGACAACTTCGGCTTTCAAGAGGAGCAATGAATCAACCTTTTCGTTAAGCTCAGGTAGACATTCTAGACTCTTTTTTTATCTCGAGCAGTTCCAAAAGCAAAGGTGAAACCACGCCTGTATCTTCATCAGCCTCGGAAGCATCTACCTGAGAGGCGGAACCACCAGCGCGTTTTTTTGCTGCTCTGCATGTTTTACACACCCACACGTCCCTTTTAGCTGGGCCCATTGTATTGAAGGTACTAGGTGCAATTCCGGAACATGTCTGACCTAAGTGGTACGATAGCGTACAATTCGCACAGGTCATGAACTTGCCATCATCGGGCACTTCTTTGTGGCAAGCAATACATTCAGTAGTATCATTAGACATTGTAACATGTACACACAGGGCAGTCGGCAGCAAATTCAAATTAAGAATGCAGGCAACGAAGAAGACACGCTACCTGTTGAAATACAAAGTGTCAGCGTTGGGCAACGTAATCGCCGCCGACTGCAGAGGATCCCGCGATGTCCGTTGGCTTAAGTAGTTTTCCGATGAAACCAGGTTTTCAGACGAGGTTGGTGATTGCCGCCAGAAGCGGCAGGATGGTTAGCTTCAACGAAGGTGATAGTGGCATCCGGGTTATCACGGGAACCGCATTCAGGGCACCGCCTGTTGAAATACAAAGTGTCAGCGTTGGGCAACGTAATCGCCGTCGACTGCAGAGGATCCCGCGATGTCCGTTGGCTTAAGTAGTTTTCCGATGAAACCAGGTTTTCAGACGAGGTTGGTGATTGCCGCCAGAAGCGGCAGGATGGTTAGCTTCAACGAAGGTGATAGTGGCATCCGGGTTATCACGGGAACCGCATTCAGGGCACCGCCTGTTGAAATACAAAGTGTCAGCGTTGGGTAACGTAATCACCGCCGACTGCCTATAATAATAATAATAATTTATTGCTGACTTGAGAATCATACAATGGAACAACCGGGCCTGCCAATGCCGTAGTGGGCTTGAATGGCAGTGCCTGGCAGACAGCAACAGAGACATCAGTAACAAGTTATTAGATTATAGACAACAGTGAGAAAAAACACACACATGCACACACATGACAGGCTTCCGATCACGCATTAATGTGCCTAAGAGCCTTTCTGAGGCCATATTTCGTCTTGACATCTTGTATGCTTGGGTGAAGTAAATTAAACATCGCTGGGACATAATAGTTACGGAGTCTTCGACCATATCTTGTCGTACGCGGTGTAACATACGGATTCTTTGGTCTCAGGCAACGAACAGGCACATACGGAATGTTATACTGGCTTATCCAAAAATGCTTTAAGACAACAGATTCTAGCAGCAAAGAATTGAAATCAGGTAAAGACAAAGTTTTGAAAAAATCAAATTTGGGGGGGACATCATAAGCGACATGCTTCAGAAAGCCACCAAGGACGGAATTGACCCGGCTTACCAAATGTTAAGCGTCATGACCATATGTAGATATCCCATACCAGATTACACTGTAGTACAAGGCATATACTACAAGCTTTCGGACAGACAATGACATGTAAAATTTAATAGTATACAAAACACAAGACACAAGTTTTTGACAAATATATGCGAAATGAGAATTCCGGGATGAATCACTGTAAAAAAACACCAAGGTTTTTAATTGAACAAGCGTACTGCACAGGGTCGCACGAACAGGGATTGCAATGTGATGTGTGCAAATATAATGGGGACGATAGGTTAACTTGCTTGAAAGAGTTGTGGAAACAGATTAGTTGATTTTTGGACGCATTGATATGGACTACATTATTCCGAAACCAGTCCATCACTTTTGCTGTTGGCATTTGTAAAGAAGAGGTGGCGTCAGTGTAACTTCGAGCGTGTGAAACAAAGACAGTGTCATCAGCATATTGATATAATTTGATGTTCACAACATTATATAACTCGTTACAATATAAATAAATAATAACGGACATATAGTTAGGTCCAGTAAGTGCCGACTAACTAGTTGTCCGCAAATATTACCTATGACAACAATCACCCTAACGAAATTACCGTTCTCTCGCACGTGGATAATGCAGTTCAAGAAAGCGATTCTCTCAAAGCTTACAAGCTTTTGCACTGTTTACTGTACAAGCCTACCTTAACCATCAACTATGTTATCTGTATATATACACCAAATATACGACTCCATAAGCATATCTGTGTTTAGCCATGATCTCTCAATACACGTTGGTCTTTCTGTATATTTTTACTAAGTTTTACATTTATTCTTTTCAACAATACACCTACAGCCCCAGTAGACTGGTCCGGGTATCCGGGCCATGCTCTTGGTAACTAAAATTATTTCTTTGAGGCAGAAATGTTTTATAAAAATTTCCAAGCTCAGTGAGTATCATAATAACAAAACGGACAATCGAACATTAGCGGTTAGCGTCGTGAGTGACTGACAATTTGAGCTCGGGATATTCGACAGAAACATTGCATATCTTTATGGTACCGTTGGCTGTTTTCTACCACGCTCCTACAGGGGTGGCAGTTGCATCCATCTTGATCAGAGACAGATAAAGCGATTCTAAACCCAAGCTGCTCGCCAGAGCCACTGGAGGCTTCACGCTCAAACACATCAGTGCTTCTCCTGTAAGCATCCTGGGCGGACAAACAAGGTGGGCATCAGGCTTTTAAGCCCCTGTAGTAACAAACATCGCAGCAATTACGTGATTGCTACTTCGTCGAATCCCCATTGCACTCGTAGTTTGAAAGTGTGCACGTCTGAGACTGATCTTAAAGACCGGGAAATTGCGTTTAAAAAGAACGATTTCGACAAGCCGAGCACAAAACTTACCACCTGTGCGATCTAAAACTCCTAAAAGCGACCAGCTGAATGCTAATAAATTGAGTCTTTTTTCTTCTGTAGTCCTTGCTGCTCATGATCTACCTTATGCACATTTATTACTGTTCCATCCAAATTGACACAGTGAGCAACCATCGATTCAAGCGCATGCCAAACCCTTAAGTGCCACATAAACCAAATTCCGTGGGCGCCTTCACAGGCACACTCACGTATTGTTGTAAGCTGCTGTCAGCGATTAAGACGCTACGTGTCGTCGCGTGCTATATGTAAGTTGCCGATAAAATTAGCATTGGCAGCTACAAAGTGCAGCTCCGCGATGAAATCAGGTACACCTCGAGAATGCTGGCACGGTAACAAAAAAGTACCATTATTTCTCGGGTTTTCTCACTGTATTGATAACTGTATCTCATTTTATTGTTCGTCAGTTTTACGCGCCGAAATCGCGTTGTGTTTATGAGGCTGGCCGTAGTTGGCACTTCACATTATTTTGAGCCCCAGAGGTTCTTGGACGCGTGCTGAACGCAAAATAAATGGATGTCTTCACATTTCGCATTCCCTACGCTGAAGCAGCCCATCACAATGGTAAAGTGTACAGAAGAGAAGTTTACTTTATTCTTGAAAGAAACAGGGTACCGAAGCAAAAGGCAGATTGACCTATAGAGGCATCAGCTCGTCTACAATACATATGACAGTGATTTACTATACAATATAGGACACGGCAGTACACAGCTATTTCTATTACATTGTACATACTGCTGGTGTTATTTACCAATGTAATAACGAGAAACATGTTGAAACAAGTTATATACCACAGTATTAATATAACTAGTACACCAGCATCAGTCAATATGAGTATGAATTTGGTGGTGTACGAATGAAAGCAACATTTCTGACATTCGCCTAAACAGCACACCAGTTAAAAAAAGGTAGAGTTTACTGCGCCTATATTTATACAATGTTACGTTATATTTACAGATGGACTAAGTCGTTGTCGATAATTCTCTTTTCGTAAATTTTTTTTATGTCTTTGATTCAAGACATCAGAATTGCCGTTGAGACTACACTATTAGTCAATACCCGCTTAAAACAACGCATATAACACGGAGAGTAGACGAAAACTTTTCACCCTTATATATTGCTCACTCCAAGACGCCTACTGCATGTGCGGCCTATTTTATGAGGCTGTTGCATATGCGACACTCATTTAACAGGCCTCATTCGTCGCAGAGAAAGGCCGCTTGCAAAACGGCCCGCACAACGCCAAATCTTTATGCAGTATTTCAAATCAAATCTGTCCGGCTTATTTAGAGGCTGAAATTAATGCGGGTCAAAATTACGCGAACCAAAGGGTATTTTTCATCCAAAATGTTTTTTTATTGAAAGGTGCTGCCCAGAGTTCTGTTGTGTGCGGTTTTATACACATACCTTATAACTACACTGTAGAAAATTGGTAACACTTATCAAACAACCATAGAAACACAAACTGCACAAACAAGGACAAGCTGGGAATCCCGCTCTGGTACATCGCGTGAAAACTAAACACGCTAACCACTACATCATATCACCACGCTGGCGCCGAGGAATCGCATAGCTATTTCAAGATACATTAGTACTTCCGAGGCTGTCGTTTTAGGTCGATTGTTCATCGTCGGCGGTCATGCATGGTATACATATAGCTTGTGGAGCTGTTGACGATGCCCATGCGGCTGACGATAGTCAAGACGTATTTAAATAAGCAGCAGTATACGACTTCCGCTTTCAAGAGCTGTCAGGTGCGGAACAAAGCCTAAAAGGGGCAAGATTACAGAGCATGGAAGCTGCGCGAAAACTCCTTCGCCAGGCGATTGTTCTTCAATATTTTATCTTCATTTGCTATGCTGCGAATGAAGACAATCCGCTGGCCACAACAGAGATGTTCCGTCCGTAAGACTGAGAGATATTGCTTTTGTCAGTGCGCGAAAAATACTCTAGTACCGCTTCTTTTATGCCCCTCCGTTGTAGTTATTCATGCACTATTTATCTCAAAGCAGCAAGGCGCGTCAGTATCTCCGTTCGCGAGCCTATCGTAACTGCATTGTGAATATCGGAAGCTTCACTTCTTTACACATGCTAGCTTGTTTTCACCTCTTCGCAGGGTGCATTTGACGTCGCGACTAGCTACCGTGGCCATACCTGCATTGCCGTTGAAGTCAAAAGGATGAAGGCAGGAAAGAAGCGGAGACGTGGCTAAAGAATTTATATTGTCACACCTAGCATCCCGAGACTACTGTGGATTATGAGGAACGCACTTATGAAGCGCTACAGATTTATTGTGACCACTTGGGGTTATTTAACGCCCACCCTAAGAATGACAGAAGTGTTTCAGCATTGCTGTCGGAATGCGACAGGCGGGGACGAAGCGCTGTAGCCATCGGGTTACCACGGCAACTGTCATCAAAAGAACATTTCAACTTTTTGCAAAATGCATACGCAGGCAAGATTTTGCCATCGTATCAAAGCTAACATCGGCTCCATTCGTAGCCTTGTATGTTGATGGCTTCAACGCAAGATGAACCTGGAACAACTAAAATGGGCCCATTCTGTATTTTGCTACATTTGTCCGATCATATATCCGCTATTCAACGTGCGGAAGACGAGCCGTATTCATGCGCAAAATACTTTTACTTATGACACCAACTAAAAAAAAAAACGCTAAAATAGCGTGCCCGCTTTATTACAGTGGACGCACTGTTTTAAGCGGGTACATCGCTATTGCACCGTGTGTCAAGGAAAGTAGGGTGCGCTAGGAAGTGGTTGCAAGAAAGCGAAATAAAATGCAAGCTTGCATACGTTGTTTTCTCGAAAGAGAGGTTGAATTCAAATTTAGGTATCGTGTACATTAGTCGTTTGCTTGTGTCTTCTTTTTAACAAATATACGTTATATATGCAGTTAACAACAGCATAGCTTTTTCTCTGAACACCTAAAGTACTCTAGATCAAAATATCGATTTCACTTGTTTACTCAATCTGAAAGCATGGTGTAGATTAATGCCGCCATGTTCATGCAGACTTCGACAAAGAAAATATTTTCAAAGGAAAATGATTAATATATAATACAATAAAATGGGCTGCATAGTTTCAATGTATGTTCTTTACACAGAATGAGGAATCATATACCAAGCTCTGACAGTGAAAAGTAGAAGAGAAACTGCAACAGCAAATACAAAAGCAGATAAAGTGTGCTCTCACCTACGGCTTTTCAAATTGACAAAACAATAACCCAGTAAAAAAAACTAGAGAAATTGCTGTCGCAACTACAGAAATGTCTGTCATAAACGGAAGTTCCTGATATTTCTGTAGTTGCGACAGAAATTTCCGACGTTACGACAAAAATTCTGACTTCGCAACAGCAACATTGTTTCTCGGTCACAAAAAGCTCCGAAGTCGTAACAGAAACGGTCTGTCGCGGCAACAAGGGTTCTGAAGTAGCAACGGCAACTTTCTGTCGCGAGAGGCATTCTGACAATATGACAGAAATTTTGTCGTTGTGAAACATACATTCTCTCGCAACGACTAAGAGTTCGGACGTAGCAACAGAAACATTCTGTCGCAACAGGAAGAGTTCTAAAGTATCATCGGCAACTTCCTGTCGCGGCAGCGATTCTGACATTAGGACAGAAATATTGTAGTGTGGGTGAGGAGTTCTATAGAGATTTATGCAGTAACAGTGGCACCCACGACGATAATGGAAGAGAGAATAGTCTATAGGAATTTGAAATTCAATAAGTAACGCCGATAGAAGTAAAGAAAGCCTTGGGAGCTATGCAAAAAGGGAAGACAGCTGGGGAGGATTAGGTAACAGAAGATTTTTTGAAGGATGTTACGCAGATTGTTCTAGAAAAGCTTGCCACCCCTTACACGCAATGACTCATGACGTCGAGTGTACCAGAATATTGGAAGAACGCTAACATAATCCTAATCCATAAGAGATGGGACAGCAAAGACTTGAAAAAGTATAGCCCGATCAACTTACTGTCCGTTGCCTACAAAGTATTTACTAAGGTAATCGCAAATAGAATCAGGAACAACTTAGACTTCTGTCATTCAAAAGACCAGGCAGGATTTCGTGAAGCCTACTCAACAATATATTGTCACGTGGTGGTGACGTAGAACAGAGTAGCAATACTGTGATCGAGAGAACTAACTTTTATTGGGCGAACTTGTGCCCACAAAACAGGCTACACTTATAGCACAACGAAAGCGGCGAACACAGTCGGCGATCGTCGGAAATCTGATCAGCGGGTCAAGCGCGTCGGCTTTTATAGATCAGTCGTCGAATGTTCCAGATTAACTGATGGGACCCGCGTGTCTTCCACAATGTTCGACACCATTCGTGTCACGCGATGAAATCTGATAACACAAGGTTCGGCGACAACAGACACGCGGATAGAAGCGTCGATAACTTTCCAGAAACGTCGGATACATGCAGGCGCGTCCCTCGCTGTGTGATTACAGTTAAGCGGCGAAACGTAGTTGCCCGATAAAGATAAGTACACGTGTCATTACCCCCCTCTTAAAAAGCATCGACCCGATGCTGCTGACAAACGAAAGTAACAAAGAAAAGCACTCGTAGCAAAGAAAACAACAAACTAAGGAAGTTCATCAGCGTCCGTAAAATGGCTTAAGGCGCACCACATGGACCACTTCAGATCGTGCGCGGCGCCGCTGCGAGTGCGAAATGCCGTCTGGCAAGACCTCATAGTCTAGTGCGCCAATACGTCGGATGACCTTGTAGGGTCCGAAATAGCGTCGCAGCAGCTTCTCACTGAGTCCTCGCCGGCGTATCGGGGTCCATACCCAAACACGGTCGCCGGGCTGGTACTCGACGAAGCGTCGTCGGAGGTTGTAGTGTCGGCTGTCGGTACGCTGCTGGGTCTTGATCCGTAGGCGGGCGAGCTGTCGGGCTTCTTCGGCGCGCTGGAGATAGGTAGCGACGTCAACATTCTCTTCGTCAATGACGTGGGGCAGCATGGCGTCGAGCGTCGTCGTCGGGTTCCTGCCGTAAACCAGCTTAAACGGCGTGATCTGTGTTGTTTCTTGCACCGCCGTGTTGTAAGCGAAGGTTACATACGGCAGGACCGCGTCCCACGTCTTGTGCTCAACGTCGACGTACATCGCTAGCATGTCGGCGAGGGTCTTATTCAGGCGCTCCGTGAGACCATTAGTTTGCGGATGGTAGGCAGTTGTCCTCCTGTGGCTTGTCTGGCTATATTGCAGAATGGCTTGGGTGAGCTCTGCTGTAAAAGCCGTTCCTCTGTCGGTGATGAGGACTTCTGGGGCGCCATGTCGCAGCAGGATGTTCTCGACGAAAAATTTCGCCACCTCGGCTGCGCTGCCTTTCGGTAGAGCTTTTGTTTCAGCGAATCGGGTGAGATAGTCCGTCGCCACGACGATCCACTTATTCCCGGATGTTGACGTCGGAAACGGCCCCAACAAATCCATCCCAATCTGCTCGAATGGTCGACGAGGAGGTTCAATCGGCTGTAGTAACCCTGCTGGCCTTGTCGGTGGTGTCTTGCGTCGTTGACAGTCTCGGCATGTCTTGACGTAACGGGCGACGTCGGCGGTAAGACGCGGCCAGTAATACCTTTCATGTATCCTCGACAGCGTCCGGGAGAATCCGAGGTGCCCAGCGGTTGGATCGTCGTGTAGGGCGTGCAGTATCTCTGGACGCAGCGCCGACGGAACAACAAGAAGGTAGTTGGCGCGGACTGGTGAAAAGTTTTTCTTCACGAGTAGGTTGTTTTGAAGCGTGAACGAAGATAATCCACGCTTAAATGCCCTAGGGACAACGTCGGTGTGCCCTTCCAAATACTCGACAAGGGGTTTTAGCTCCGGGTCCCCTCGTTGTTGATCAGCGAAGTCTTCCGCGCTTATTATTCCAAGGAAGGCGTCGTCGTCCTTGTTATCTTGCGGCGGCGGGTCAATGGGGGCGCGTGGTAGGCAATCGGCATCTGAGTGTTTTCGACCGGACTTGTATGTTACAGTGATGTCGTATTCTTGTAGTCTGAGGCTCCACCGTGCCAGCCGTCCTGAAGGGTCCTTTAAGTTAGCTAGCCAACACAACGCGTGATGGTCGCTGACCACTCTGAATGGCCTGCCATATAGGTAGGGGCGAAATTTCGCTGTAGCCCAAACGATGGCGAGGCATTCCTTTTCCGTTGTGGAATAATTGCCTTCCGCTTTTGACAACGAGCGGCTAGCGTAAGCTATCACGTGTTCATGTCCATCTTTTCTCTGGACTAGGACGGCACCGAGGCCTACGCTACTGGCGTCAGTGTGGATTTCGGTATCGGCGAGCTCGTCGAAGTGCGCAAGTACGGGCGGCGACTGCATGCGTCGTTTGAGTTCTTCAAATGCGTCGGCCTGCGGCGTTCCCACTTGAACTCGATGTCACATTTAGTTAGCTGTGTCAGCGGCTCAGCGATGCGTGAAAAGTCCTTGACAAATCGCCTGTAGTAGGCACACATGCCAAGAAATCTACGCACTGCCTTCTTGTCGGTGGGCTGCGGAAACTTTGCGATGGCAGCTGTCTTCTGCGGGTCGGGGCGGACTCCAGACTTGCTGATGACGTGGCCTAGGAACAGAAGCTCATCGTAGGCGAAGCGGCACTTTTCTGGCTTCAGAGTGAGCCCTGATGACTTGATGGCCTCGAGTACTGTTGCGAGCCGCCTAAGGTGTTCGTCGAAATTTTCGGCGAAGACAACGACGTCATCCAAGTAAACGAGACAGGTCTGCCACTTCAATCCTGCTAAAACCGTGTCCATCACGCGCTGGAACGTTGCAGGCGCCGAGCACAGTCCAAATGGCATAACCTTGAACTCGTAGAGGCCGTCTGGGGTGATGAAGGCGGTCTTTTCGCGATCTCTTTCGTCGACTTCAATTTGCCTATAGCCAGACTTGAGGTCCATCCACGAGAAGTATTTAGCGTTGCAGAGCCGATCTAATGCGTCGTCTATCCGTGGGAGGGGGTATACATCCTTCTTCGTGATCTTGTTCAGTCGACGATAATCGACACAGAAACGTAGGGTTCCGTCCTTTTTCTTTACCAGGACAACAGGGGATGCCCACGGGCTTTTCGACGGCTGGATGATGTCGTCGCGCAGCATTTCGTCGACTTGTTCTCTTATAGCTTCACGTTCCCGCGTCGAAACTCGGTAAGGGCTCTGGCGTAGTGGTCGAGCGCATTCTTCGGTTATTATGCGATGCTTTGCGACTGGTGTTTGTCGAATCCTCGATGACGTCGAAAAGCAGCCTTTGTATCGTCGAAGCAGACTTCTGAGCTGTTGCTGCTTAATCACGGGGAGACTTGGACTTATGTCGAAGTCTGGCTCGGGAACTACGGTTGTCGGGGTAGATGCGATAGAATCCGAGAGGACAAAGGCATCGCTGGTTTCCACAATTTCCTCGATGTATGCGATCGTCGTGCCCTTGTTGATGTGCTTGAACTCCTTGCTGAAGTTTGTCACCAACACTTTCGTGTTTCCTCCGTGCAGTCGAGCGATCCCTCTTGCGACGCAAATTTCACGGTCGAGCAGTAGACGTTGGTCGCCTTCGATGACGCCTTCTACGTCAGCGGGTGTTTCGGTGCCGACCAAAATAACAATGCTGGAGCGAGGCGGGATGCTCACTTGATCTTCAAGCACACTCAAGGCGTGGTGACTACGAGGGCTCGCCGGCGGTATTGCATGATCTTCCGACAGCGTTATTGACTTCGACTTCAGGTCGATGACTGCGCCGTGTTGGTTGAGGAAGTCCATGCCGAGAATGACGTCTCGTGAACACTGTTGGATGATAACGAAGGTGACAGGGTAAGTCCGGTCGTGAATGGTAATTCTTGCCGTGCACATTCCTGTCGGCGTAATCAGGTGTCCTCCAGCGGTCCGAATTTGAGGGCCTTCCCATGCAGTCTTAACCTTCTTCAACTGGACGGCGATGTGTCCACTCATTACGGAGTAATCGGCCCCTGTGTCGACTAAGGCAGTGACTGCGTGGCCGTCGAGAAGCACGTCGAGGTCGGTGGTTCTTTGTCTGGCGTTGCAATTGGGTCTTGGCGTCGGATCACGGCTGCGTCGTGTTGATCTGAAGCTGGAACGTCGCGTCGTCAAGTCGTCTTTCGTCGGTGTAGTCTTGGCTTCCCGACTTCTTCGGGACGGCGGCGTGTCGTCATGAAGTCGTCGAGATGGTTTCTTCGTCGTCTTCGTCGGCGGTGGAGGATCTTCGTCAGTTCGACGAACAGCAACCGCACCTCCATCGGTTGCTGCTTTTAGTTTTCCGGATATGGGCTGACGGACCGGCCCCGGGCTGGGCCAGTGTATGGTCGGCGCTGCGGCGACAGGTAGCGGCCTGGTGACGGCGAACGGGAAGCTCGTCGAGGGCTCCACTGAGTGGCGGCGAGGTAGTCGGCGATATCGCGAGGTCGTTCGCCAATCTGTGGCCGCGGCGCGTTAACGGCGAAACCTCGCAGTCCCATCTCCCGGTATGGGCATCGGCGGTAGATGTGCCCCGCTTCTCCGCAGTGGTAGCAGAGCGGGCGGTGCTCAGGAGCGCGCCAAATGTCCGTCTTCCTCGCGTAGGTCCGCTGGGCGACGGGTGGTCCTGCTGGCGCTGGCGGCGGCGGACGACGGAACTGCGGCGTGACAGGGCCCTGGCGCGGTCGCGGAGGGGGACCTTGACGGCGTGCGACGGCGGCGTAGGTTATCGCTTGCGGCTCAGGCTGGGGCGATACAGGGGCTACTCCAAGTTGTTGTTGGAGCTCTTCACGCACGGCGTCGGCAATCGAAGCCACTTGAGGCTGTGATGGTGGGAACAGCTTTTGTAGCTCCTCCCGCACGACCGCTCGGATAGCCTCGCGCAGGTCGTCGGTGACCAGTGATTGAACTCCGGCGTAGTTCGTCGAGTTTGTGCGGCGGTCCAATTGCCGGTTTCGGATCTCGAGTGTCTTCTCGATGCTGGTGGCCTCGCGAAGAAACTCGTCCACGGTCTTCGGTGGGCTTCGTACCATTCCGGCAAAAAGTTCCTCCTTCACACCACGCATCAGTAGGCGGACTTTCTTCTCCTCGGGCATTTCAGGGTCGGCGTGGCGGAAGAGACGGCTCATTTCTTCCGTGTAGATCGCGGTCGTCTCATTAGGTAGCTGCACCCGGGTTTCTAATAGCGCTTGGGCTCGTTCTCGGCGTACGACGCTTGCGAACGTCTGCAGGAAGCCGCTTCGGAAAAGTTCCCAGGTCGTTAACATGGCTTCTCGGTTCTCGAACCACGTCCTGGCCGCGTCTTCCAAAGCGAAGAAATATCGCAGTTTGTCGTCGCTGTTCCAGTTGTTAAAGGTAGCGACTCTCTCGTACGTCTCGAGCCAGCTTTCCGGGTCCTCGAAATTTGAACCGCGGAACGTCGGAGGCTCCCTGGGCTGCTGCAGCACGACGGGTGACGCTGGGGCTGCCATTGGGGTTGACGTGGTGGCCATCTTGCTAGTCGTCTCAGGCAAAAGTCCGTGCTCCGGGGGCAGTCCTTGCAGCCTGCGGCTACCTCGCTGGTTCTTGGCGACGTTGGTGTCTTCCGAGTGAGGGCTTGGGTCACGGCTTTGTGGGGGCGTCCGGTACATGAACGCAAAGCACCTCCACCAGATGTCACGTGGTGGTGACGTAGAAGAACACAGTAGCAATACTGTGATCGAGAGAACTAACTTTTATTGGGCGAACTTGTGCCCACAAAACAGGCTACACTTATAGCACAACGAAAGCGGCGAACACAGTCGGCGATCGTCGGAAATCTGATCAGCGGGTCAAGCGCGTCGGCTTTTATAGATCAGTCGTCGAATGTTCCAGATTAACTGATGGGACCCGCGTGTCTTCCACAAAGTTCGACACCATTCGTGTCACGCGATGAAATCTGATAACACAAGGTTCGGCGACAACAGACACGCGGATAGAAGCGTCGACAACTTTCCAGAAACGTCGGATACATGCAGGCGCGTCCCTCGCTGTGTGATTACAGTTAAGCGGCGAAACGTAGTTGCCCGATAAAGATAAGTACACGTGTCAATATCATATATACCCTATCAATCAGGTGATATAGAAATGTGCGGCATATAACCAAGCCTTATATATAACTTTCATTGATTACGAGAACGCGTTTGATTCAGTCGAAACCTCAGTACTCATGGATGCATTACGGAATCAGGGAGTTGACGAGCCGCATGTAAAAATACTGAAAGATATCTATAGCGGCTCCACAGCCACCGTATTCCTCCATAAATAAAGCAACAAAATCGCAGAAAAGAAAGCTGTCAGGCAGGGAGATACGATCTCTCGAATGCTATTGACAGCGTGTTTACAGGAGGTATTCAGAGACCTGGATTGGGAAGAATTGGGGATAAAAGTTAATAGAGAATACATTAGTAACTTGCGATTTGCTGATGATATTGCCTTGCTCAGTAACTCAGGCGACAAATTGCAATGCATGCTCACTGAGCTGGAGAGGCAAAGGAGAAGGGTAAGTCAAAAAATTATTATGCAGAATACTAAAGTAATGTTTAACAGTCTTGGAAGAGAATAGCAGTTTACGTTTGGTTGCGAGGCACTGTAAGTGGTAATGGAACATACTTTTTTAGAGCAGGTAGTAACAGCGGATCCGGATCGTGAGACTGAAATATTCAGAAGAATAGGAATGGGCTGCGGCGCGTTTGGCAGGCATTCTCAGACCATGAATAGCAGGTTGCCATTATCCGTCAAGAGCAAAGTGTATAACAGCTGCGTCTTACCATTACTCACGTATGGGGCAGAGAGCTGGAGGCTTACGATAAAGTTTATATTTAAATTGAGGACGATTCAACGAGCTATGGAAAGACGAAGGATGGGTGTAACGTTCAGGGATTATAAAAGAGCAGACTGGGTGAGGAAATAGCGGCGAGGTAGAGAAATCTTAGTTGAAAAAGGAAAACCAAATGGGCATGGGTAGGTCATGTATTGACGATGCAAGATAACCGATGGTCATTGTGGGTTATGGACTGGATGCCAAGAGAGGGGAAGCGTAGCAAGGGCCGGCAGAAAGTTAGGTGGGCAAATGAGATCTAGAAGTTTGCCGGGACAACATGGCCAATTTTAATACATGATTGGGTTAGTTGGAAAAAATATGGGAGAGGCCTTTGCCCTGCTGTTGGCGTAAAGAGGCTGATGATGATGATGATGATTGTCGTCGTCAAGCATACATTCTCTCACAAAGACTAAGAGTTGAGAAGTCGCAACAGAAACGTTCGGTTGCAACATGAAGAGTTCTGACGGAGCAACGGCTGCATTCTCTCGCGACAGCGGTTCTGAAATTATTACACAAAGTTTGACGTTGCAACGCATACATTCTCTCGCAACAATAATAGTTCGAAAGTTACAACAGAAGCGTCTTGTCACAGTATCAAGAGTTCTGATGTATCAACAGCAGCTTTCTGTCGCGACAGCGATTCTGACATTACGACAGAAGTATCGACATCGCAAGACATACATTAACTCGCAAAGACTAAGAGTTTGGAACTCGCAACACAAAGGTTCTGTCGCAAAATCAAGATTTCGGAAGTAGATACAGCAAATATCTGTCGCGACAGCGATTCTGACATTACGACAGAAACCTTAACGTCACAACATATACACCCTCTGGCAAAGACTAATAGTTGGGAAGTCACAACTGAAACATTCTCTCACAAGATCAAGAGTTCTGAAGTAGCAACGGCCACTTTCTCTCGCGACAGCGATTGTGACATTGTGACGACAAAAATATCGTCGTCGCAAGACTCACATTCTCTCGGAAAGTCGGAGTTTGGAAGTCGCAACAGTAACGTAATCTCGCAATATCAAGAGTTCTGAAGTAATAAAAGCAACTTTCTGTCGTGACAGCAATTATGACATTACAAGAGAAATATTGTAGTAGCAACACCTACATTCTGTAACTGTAATTTCTGTCGCAACAGCGATTCTGACATCACGACAGATATATCGACGTAGCAACGCGCACATTCTCTTGCCAAGAATATGAGATCGGAAATTGCCACCGAAACGTTCTCTCGGAACATCAAGAGTTCTGAAGCAGCAACGGCAACTTTCTGTCGCGACAGTGATTCTGACATTAGGACAGAAATTTTTACGTCGCAAAACATACATTCGCTCGCAACGAATAAAATTTTGCAAGTCATAACGGAAAAATTCTGACGAAACAAGTGTTGTTAAGAAGCAACGGCAACATTCTCTCGCGACAGGCATTCTGACATTCCGGCAGAAATTTTGACGTCAAAACCTACACAATCTCTTGCACCGACTAAGAGCTCGAAAGTCACAACAGAAACGTTCTGTCACAACATCAAGAGTTCTGTAGTAGCAACGGCTAATTTCTGTCGCGACAGCGATTCTGACCTTACGGATGAAACCTCGGCATCCCTGCACATACATTCACTTGCAATTGCTAAGAGTACGGAAGTCACAAGGGAAACGTTCTTTCTGAATATCAAGGGTTGTTAAGTGCCAACGGCAGCTTTAAGTCGCAACAGCGACTCTGTCATTAGGACACTAGGAGAAAGATTCACGTCGCAACACATCAATTCTCTCGTATCGACTAAGAATTTGGCAGTTGAAACAGAAGCGTTCTGTCGCAACATCAAGTGTTCTGAAGTAAAAACAGCAACTTTCTGTCGGGACAGGCATTCTGACATTACGACAGAAATTTTGACGTCGCAACAGGTACATTCTCTTGCAATGGCTAAGAATTCGGAAGTCGCAACTTAAACGTTCTGTCACAATATCAAGAGTTCTGAAGTAGCAGCGGAAACTTTCTGCCGCGACAGGCATTCTGATATTACCGCAGAAATTCGATGTCGCAACTCATAAAGTGTGTCGCAACGACTAAGAGTTCGAAAGTGACAACAGAAATGCACTCTCACAACAATTAAGAGTTCGGATGTTGTGACAGAAACGTTTTGTCACAACGGGAAGAGTTCTGAAGTAGAAACAGCAACTTTCAGTCGCGACAGCGATTCTTACATTCTGACAGAAATATCGAAGCCGCAGCACATACATTCTATTCCAAGCCTATGTGGTCGGAAATCGCCACAGAAACGTTCTGTTGCAACATCAAGAGTTCTGAAGTAGCAAGGGGCCACTTTCTGTCACGACAGCGACTCTGATATTACGACAGAAATTTTCGCGTCGCAACACATACGTTTTTCGCACCGACTAAGAGTTCGGTAGTCGCAACGAAACCATTCTGATGCAACATCAAGTGCTAAGTAGCAAGTGCAACTTTCTGTCGCAACAGTGATTCTGACATAACAACAGATATATTGACGTCGCAACACATACAATACCTCGCAGTGCCTGGGAGTTCGGAAGTCGCAACAGAAAAGGTTCTATCGCAACATCAAGAGTTCTGAAGTAGCCACGGCAACATTCTGTCGCGACAGGCATTCTGATATTACGCCAGAAATATAGTCGTCGCAACACATACACTCTCTCACAATGACTAAGAGTTCAGAAGTCATAACGGAAACGTTCTGTCGCTGCATCAAGCGTTAAGTAGAAGTGCAACTTTCTGTCGCAACAGTGTTTCTGACATTGCAACAGATATATTGACGTCGCAACACATACAATACCTCGCAGCGCCTGAGAGTTCGGAAGTCGCAACACAAACGTTCTATCGCAACATGACGAGTTCTGAAGTAGCAACGGCAACATTCTGTCGCTACGGGCATTATCATATTACGGCTGAAATATTGATGCCGCAACAGATATATTCTCACGCTATGGCTAAGAATTTGGCAGTCACAACAGAAACCTTCTGTCACCAGATCCAACGTTCTGAAGTAGCAACGGTCACTTTCTGTGGTTACAGCAATTCTGACATTACGACATTAGTATTGTCGTCGAAATACATGCATTCTCTTGCAACTACAAAAGTGCAGAAGTCGCAACGGAAACGTTCCGTTACAACATCAAGAATTCTGAAGTAGCAACGGCAACTATCTCTCGTGACAGCGATTCTGATATTACAGCAGAAATTCGACGACTCAAGACATACATTCTCTCGCAACGAGTAAGTTTTTTTAAGGTGACAACATAAACGTTCTGTCCTAACCTCAAGAGTACTGGAGTACCACCGGCAACTTTCTTTCCCGACAGCTATTCTGACATTACGACAGATATATTGACGTCGCAACACATGCATACTCTCGCAACTATTTGGAGTTCGGATGTCGCAACAGAAGTGTTTTGTCACAACATAAGAGTTTTTAAGCAGCAACGGCAACTTTCTGTATCGACAGGCATTCTGATAATACAACTCAAATTTTGACATCGCAAAAGACACATTCTCTCACAATGGCTATCAATTTTGAAGTCACGAGAGAAATGTTTTATCACTAAATCAAAAGTTCTGAATTAGCAGAAGCAACTTTCTGTCGCCACAGTGATTCTGACATTGCGGCAGATATATTGACGTCGAAACACATACAGTCTCTCGCAACAATTAAGAGTTCGGATGTCGCTACAAAAACCTTCTGTCACAACATGAAGAGTTCTGAAGTACCAAACGCAACTTTCTGTCGCGACAGCGATTCTGACATTCCGACAGAAATATCGAAGCCGCCACAAACACATACTCTTTCCTACACTATGAGTGCGAAAATCGCCACAGAAACATTGTGTAGCAACATCAAGGGTTCTCAAGTACCAAGGGACCACTTACTGTCACCATAGCGTTTCTGATATTACGACAGAAACTGTTGTGTCGCAACGCATAGATTCTCTCGCAACGAGAAGTGTTCGGAAGCCGCAACAGAAACGTTCTGTCGCAACATTAGGAGTTCAGAAGTAGCAACGGCAACTTTCTGTCGCCGCAGCAATTCTGATATTGCGCCAGAAATATAGTCGTCGCATCACATACATTCTCTCACAACGACTGAGAGTTCGGAAGTCGCATCGGAAACGTTCTGTCGCAACATCAAGTGTTAATTAGGAACAGACACTTTCAGTCGCAACAGGTATTCTGACATTACGGCAGAAATTTCGACGACGCAACATATATATTCTCACGCAATGGCTAAGATTTTGGAAGTCGCAACTGAAACGTTGTGTCGGAACATCATGGGTTCTGAAGTACCCACAGCATTTTTCTGTCACAACAGCGATTTTCACAATACGACAGAAATATTGTCGTCGAAAGACACACATTCTCTCGCAACTACCAAGAGTTCGGAAGTTGCAATGGGAACCTTCTGTCCCAGGATCAGGTGTTCAGAAGTAGCAACAGCAACTTCCTGTCGCGTCAGCGATTGGGACATTATGGCAGAAATATTGTCGTCGCAAAACATACATTCTCTCGACACTACTACGATCTCGGTAGTCGCAACAGAAACGTGCTCTTGCAAGATCATGAGTTCTGAAGGGGCAACGGCAACTTTCTGTCACGACAAGCATTCTTACGTTACGGCAGAAATTTCGACGTCGCAACATATATATTTTCTCGCGGCGGCTATGGTTTCGCAAATCGGAATAGAAATGGGTTCTGATGAAAAAACGGCAACATTCTCTCGCGACAGCGATTCTGACATTACGACAGAAATTCTTATCTCGCAACACATATATTTCTCGCAACTACTAAGCGTTCGGAAGTCGCAGCAGGAATGTCCTTTCGCAACATCAATAATTCTGAATTAGCAATGGCAGCTTTTTGGCACTACAGCGATTTTGATGTTACGACCGAAATTTTTACATTACAATGTAAGTTTTCACGTCGCAGCACGTACATTCTCTCGCAACGACTAAAAGTTCGGAAGTCGCAACGGAAATATTCAGACGCAACAGGAAGTGTTGTTAGGTAGCAATGGCGAATTTCCGTCGCGACAGCCATTCTGACATTAGGACAGAAATATTGACGTTGCCACACATACATCCTCTCGCAACAAGTGTTCGGATGTTAAAACAGAAACGTTCTGTCGCAAGATCAAGTGTTATTAAGAAGCAACACCAACTTTCTTTGGCGACAGCTATTCTGACATAACGGCCGAAATTTTAACGTCTCAACGCATGCTTCTCTCGCAACGGCTGACATTTCGGAAGTCGCAACAGAAACGTTCTGACGAAACATGAAGTGTTGTAAGGTAGCAACGGCAAATTTCTGTCGGCACATGGATTCTGCCATTACGACACAAATATCGACGTCCCAACACATACATTCTCTCGTAACGATTAAGAGTTCAGAAATCGACACAGAAGCCTTCTGTCGCAACATCAATAGTTTTGAAATAGCAAGGGGCCACTTTCAGTCGCGACAGCAATCCTGACATTACGACAGAAATTTTCGCCTCGCAACACATACATTCTCTCGCAACGACTAACATTTCGGAAGTCGCGACGGAGACATTCTGACGCAACATCAAGTGTTGTTAAGAAGCAACAGCAAATTTCTATCGCGACAGCGATTCTGACATCACGACACAAATACGGACGTTGCAACACTGATTCTCTCGCAACGATAAGTGTGGGGAAGTCGCAACTGGAACGTTCTGTCGCAACATCAGGAGTTCTGAAGCATAGACGGGAACTTTCTGTCGCGACAGGCTTTCTGACATTACAGCAGACAATTTGACTCCACAACAGACGCATTCTCTCACCACTACTAATATTTTGGAAGTCGCAACAGAAACGTTCTCTTGCAACATCAAGAGTTCTGAAGCGGCAACGGCAACTTTCTGTCGTGACAAGCATTCTTGCAATACGGCAGAAATTTTCACGTCGGAACACATATATTCTCTCGCAGCGATCAAGATTTGGGAAATCAAAACAGAAATGTGCTGTCGCAAGATCAAGACTTTCGATGTAAAAACAGCGAAATTCTGTCGCGACAGCGATTCCGACATTACGACAGAAATTCTCACGTCGCAACACATATATTTCATGGAACTACTAAAAGTTCGGAAGTCGCAGTAGAAACGTTCCTTCGCAACATCAATAATTCTGAAGTAGCAATGGCAACTTTGTGGCGCTACAGCGATTCTGACATTATGGCCGAAATTTTGACATTACAACTGGAATTTTCGCGTTGCAGAAGATACATTCTCCCGCAACGACTAACAGTTTGGAAATCGCAACCGAAACGTTCTTACGCAACAGGAATTGTTGTTAGGTTTTGACATTACGACGGAAATTTTGACGTTGCAACACATGCGGCCTCTCGCAACAAGTGTTGGGAAGTTGAAACAGAAATGTTATCTCGCAACATCACGAGTTCTGAAGAAGCAATGACAACTTTCTGTCGCGGCAGGCATTCTGACATTACGGCCCAAATTTTGTCGTTGCAACACCTGCATTCTCTCGCAATGACTAACACTTCGAAAGTCCCAACAGAAACATTTTGTCACAAGATCAAAAGTTCTGCAGTAGCAACGGCCACTTTCTGCCGCGACAGCGATTGTGACATTACGACAGAAATATCTGCGTCGCAACTGTTACATTCTCTCGCAGCGACTAAGAGTTTGGAAGCCGCAAGGGAAACGCTCTGACGCAACATCAAGTGTTCTGCAGTAGGAACGGCTAATTTCTGTCACGACAGCGATTCTGACATAAGACAGTAATATTGTCGTCGAAAGACATACATTCTCTCGCAAGGACTAAGAGTTGGAAAATGGCAACCGAAACGTCCTGTCGCAACATCAAAAGAACTGAAGTATCTGCAGAAACATTCTATCGCGACACCTATTCTGACATTTCGACAGAATTTTTCATGACGCAACGCATACTTCTATCGCAACGACTACGAGTTCGGAAGTCGCAACGGAAACATTCTGACGCAACGTGAAGTGTTGTTAAGTAGCAACGGCAAATTTCTGTCGTGACAGCGATTCTGACATTACGACAGAAATATTGGCGCTGCAACACATACATCCTCTAGCAACAACTAAGAGTTCGGAAATTGCAACATAAACGTTCGGTCCCTATGCTGGCCGCGCGGATCGCACTAGACGGGAGCAAAGCGTCCGCTGTCCAGCTAGATAACGGGTCGAACGCAGTTGAACATTTAAAACAAACTTTAATTACACTAAGAAGGTCAAAAAAGCAAGTCAAAAATACACAAAACGTTCAGTTTTAGCCCCGTAAAAAAGTGGTCCGGTCTCTAGGGCCGGTGGGGCGAGTCTGCCCGTCCCGCGCTTTTCCAACCGCGGTTTCCATCCCCGTCGCCGCCCCCAGGCCCGGGAAACAACACCCGACACCCCGAAGCGTCGTCACTGGGTCACTTCCAGGAGCCGAACGGAGGGAGCGGGCCCTTTCTTTCGAGCACAGCTTGGAGTCCGCGGGGAGGGGGTCAGTGAAAGAGAGAGCAATATGAGTAACGAAGGCTTGCTTCCCTCTTGAAGGAAAAGTCTGGCCGTGCATTCGCGATGCGCACAGAACACTCCCCGTCTGGTGCCTTTCGTTGTTAAGACGCCACCACTATATCACGGTCACAGTAAACGCACAACTTCTGTTGTTGGTCGGAAGAATGTTTTCACAACCCCGTCTTTGGCTGTTTTCAGCTCGACCTTGTGCACCCTTCCATCTGCGCTGGGCAGGCTTCGTGTCATCACTCCGACGGGCCAGTCGTGGCGGGTTGCTTCTTTATCCCTGAGTAGAACGACGTCGCCTTCTTTGAGGTTAGGTTTTGCTGCTTGCCATTTTCGGCGTTGCTGCAAAGTAGTGACATACGTTGTGCGCCAGCGCTTCCAGAACTCGTCAGCCAGGTTTGGCACGAGACGCCAATGCCGTTTGTAGACGTTGCTTGGATCTAACTGCCCAGTTGTTACAGATGCGCTTCCGTGTTTTTGGGTTAAGAGTGTCGCCGGAGTTAGGATTGTGGGATCTTCGGGGTCAGACGAAGTAGGAGTTACGGGCCTGGCATTAATGATGGCCGCAACTTCTGCCAAGAAGGTTGCAAGAATGTCATGCGTGAGCCGTTGATGACGTGACTGCATGAGCATTGAGTCAAGAATTCGGCGTGCAATGCCGATCATCCGCTCCCACGCACCACCCATATGGGACGCGTGCGGTGGATTGAATATCCATTTGCAGCAGTTTCCGCTGAGGAACTTGCCTGTTTGTGAGCGATGAATGCCCTCTGCGCTGATTCCAAGTTCTCTGCAAGCTCCGATAAAATTGGTCCCGCAGTCAGAGCGTATTAGCTTGATGGGTCCTCGCACTGCTAGGAAACTTCGGAAGGCATTAATGAAACTCGACGTATCCATTGATTCGATCAGCTCAATGTGCACTGCGCGAATGCTTAAGCAAGTGAACATGACTGCCCAGCGCTTGCTGTTTGCAACACCACCTCTCGTTCGGCGAGAGGCAATCATCCAGGGACCGAAAACATCGATTCCAACATTCGTGAAAGGAGGATCTGTGCTGATTCGGTCTGCCGGAAGGTCAGCCATCTTCTGGTCGTGAAAGCGCCCTCGCAGCTTCTTGCATGAAATGCATGCTTGCAGCACGAATGAGATGCACATTTTACCTCCGACGATCCAATACCCAGCAGCTCGTACGGCTCCTTCTGTGAAGTGTCGGCCATGGTGTTGCACGCATTCATGGTGGTGGCGCACGAGAAGCGTCGCCACATGGTGCCGACCAGGCAATAAGAGAGGGTGTTTCTCATCGTCTGGAAGGTCGCTTCTGTTCAAGCGGCCGCCGACGCGGATTAAGCCATTGGCGTCTAAGAATGGGTCAAGCTTTCGAAGCGAGCTTGTCTTGTGAACCTGCTCTCCTCTTTAGATACAGCATATCTCTTCATAAAATGCGTCCTGCTGTACTGCGCGAATGATGACGAGCCTGGCTTTGGAGAGCGCCTCAACGGAAGCTACCTCTCCTTGTGATGCGTTCTTTGCGCGATGAGCAACCTGGATCAGACTTGCTACAGCACGAGTGAGAGATTTCCAGTTCGAGAGTCTATGAAAGCGTTCGGCTCCGAGTCGCTGTCGTTTGTTCACCTCCGTCGCCAGGGTGCAGACTTCAGGGCGTAGTTGTTTGTCTTCGTCAGGATTTAAGAGGATGAAGCTCGACGACCGTGCTTCCTCTTCTCGTCGTGAGAGAAAATCAGGTCCGCACAACCAGTTCGTGATCCTAAGCTGTGCCGCTGGAATCGCTCTAGTGGCGTGGTCTGCTGGATTTTCGTCTGTGTGAACGTATTTCCATTGTTCAGATTGCGTGCTGCTACGTATCCGCTGCACCCTGTTGGCAACATACACTTAGAACCTTCTTGTTTCGTTGTATAAGTAACCCAAGACCACTTTGCTATCCGTGTAGAACGTGACCGAGTTCGGCTGGAAGTCCAATTCTCGTAGTATAGAATCGGTCATCTCTACAGCAAGCACTGCTGCACACAACTCAAGCCTTGGGATGGTGTGTTCTGGTTGTGGAGCAAGCTTGGCCTTTCCCATGACAAATCCGACGTGTCTGTTTCCTTGCTTGTCAGTCACGCGTGTGGACGCGTCTGAAAATACATGAATGTCCCTACTTTCGGCTTCAAGCGTCGAGACTGGCGCATACGTTCTCCGCACGTGAAGGTGCTGTAGTGCCTGGCGAGAGTTCTTCCACTCGTCCCATCTCTGCTTTTTCTCGTCCGAAAGCGGCGTGTCCCAGTGATAACCCTTCGTCACGAGGTCACGGAGAAGGTACTTGCCTTGAACCGTTATTGGAGCCACAAACCCTAGTGGATCGTAAAGGCTGTTGACGGTCGACAGCACTCCTCGCCGCGTATATGGCCTGTCCTGACGAGGAGCCCTGAAGACGAAGCTGTCGTCGCCTATGTCCCACAGTAGTCCGACACTTCTCTGCGTAAGCGACGCGTCTGTGCCGAAGTCGAGGTTCTTCAGTCCCTGGGCGTGGTCCTCTCGAGGAAATGCATTCAGCACATTCTGCTTATTCGAAGCTATCTTGTGCAGCCTTATGTTAGCTGTTGCAAGCATTTTCTGCGTTCTTTGCAGCAGACTAATGGCATCTTCTTCGCTCGGAAGAGACTTAAGCGCATCATCGACGTAGAAATCTCTTTCAACGAACTTCCTGGCATCTTCACCAAATCGTGGGGCAGCTTGTTGGGCAGTCCGTCGAAGGCCATACGTTGAAATAGCTGGCGATGGGCTGTTGCCGAAAACGTGAACCTTCATTCGGCACTCTATGATTTCTCTGGAGATATCGTTGCCCTTAATCCAGAGGAACCTCAGGAAGTTCTGATGGTCCTCGCGAACCATGAAACTCTAGAACATTTGCTGGACGTCTGCTGTAACCGCAACTGGTTCTTGCCGGAAGCGTATCAAAATCCCCACGAGGTTATTCGTCAGGTCAGGGCCGGTCAGGAGAACGTTGTTCAGAGATACCCCTTCATACTGAGCGCTGGAGTCAAATACGACTCGGATTTGATCAGGCTTCTGGGGGTGGTGAACGCCGAATATGGGCAGATACCAACATTCTTCGTCCACGTGAAGTGGTGGAGCTTCCTCTGCATGACCCTTGATGAAGAGCTCGTTCATGAAGTTCACGAAACGTTCCCTTGTTTCAGGATTTTTTCGCAGGGTACGCCGTAGCGACAGCAGACGAGACAGAGCTTGTTCTCTATTGTTCGGAAGCCGACAACTCGGTGTGCGAAAGGGTAGAGGGGCGACCCAATTGTTTAATTTGTCTTGGGTGAATTCACTATTCATTATCTTGAGGAATGTCATGTCTTCCATGGATAGAGAACGCTGGTTGTCAAGTTCTGTTGTCTCGAAAAGATTCGGGGCCAGGGTGTCATTCAATATTGCTGCCAATCCTAAATGTTTTGAGACCTTATCCACAGAGTAGAGAATCGGCGCCTTCCTAACAAAGAAATGTCTTGGGCACGGCTCAAAAAGAGATGGTCGCCCACTGTCCAGCACATGGGTCTTGAACACGTTGACGCTGCCCGTTTTCCGCGTTCGACCAACGCAAACGTCGCCGACAATGACCCATCCGTGGTCGAGCTTCTGAGCATACGGCGCGTCGTGGGGTCCGTTGATTGTCTGACGAACCTTTTGAGCTCTTAGGATGTCCCGGCCAAGGAGGAGCAGTATTCCAGCCTCCTCAAGAGGCGGAATGTGATCTGCTACAGACTTCAAGTGCGGTAGTGCCTTGCAGCGTCAGATGTTGGAATTTCATCTCTGTTTTCTGGAATTGCCATGCACTCGAGGAGAGGCGGAAGAGGGAACTTGACTTCACCTGAAATGCTCTGCACGAAAAAACCATGAGCGACTCTTCCAAACACTTCAGTACTGCCGGAGCAAGTGCGGAGCGTGTATTGCGTAGGCGTCCCCTTCACTCCGAAATCGTTGAGTTCTGGCCTAACGAACGAACGATTACTCTGGTCGTCAAGAATCGCGCACGCTCTAACTGTCTTCTCAGGCTGAGTTTCATGGGTGACCTCTACGAGGCGGATTTTAGCACACGGCTTTGTGCTGTTGTCAGCGTTTGCCACTTCAGTACGCCTAGATGTGACTCTTCTTTCTGAGTCATCTGTAGTACTGTCATCAGACCCACTAGCCCTTGACGGCTCTGAGGTTGGCGGTTCTGGGTGAAGCGCTGTGGCGTGGTCGGCACTGTCGCATATGAGGCATATCACAACTGCCTGACATTGCCACTGCATGTGGTTCTTGGATGAGCAGCATTGTAGGCAGATCCCTTGCTGCTTTATGAATGATTGCCGCTCTTCCAAGGTTTTCTCACGGAAGGCGCGACACCTTTCCAAAGGGTGAGGTTTCTTGTGATATGGACACCACCTTTTCAAGTCCTTCGATTCCGGTTGCTGTTCGTTAGCAGTGGCATCTTGATTAATTTTGGCAGAAGCAGGATCCACTTCTGTTTCTCTCGCTGACACAGACGATCTTTGCCGCGTAGTCTTGGTAGCATTGTCTTGCATCCTCTGATTGAATTCAGACGGCGCATTTTGTGGATGCAAGATGAAATTCGGGTCGTTCCTCATGCTGGCCTGATCCCTAACAAATTTGCAAAAGAAAGAGTAGGGCGGAAATTCAGTGTTATGACCTTTCTTGTATTTCGACCCCGCCGACATCCAATTTTCTTGAAGTCCTGATGGCAACTTGGAGACAATTTTGTTCACCCCTCTTGCGGTATCCAAATAGCCAAGACCGGCAAGATACGGGTCAGTTTTCGCAGCCTCGAGTTCTAGCAGGAGGTCGCCAAGTTCCTGGAGTCTGGTATTTTCCCGGTAAAATATCTTCGGAAACTCTTCCAGCCGCTTCAAAAGTGCATCCTTAATTGCCTCAGTGCGCCCGAAGACGTCGTCGAGCCGTTTCCACACAACGTTCAAGCCCGTTGAAAAGTCATCGACATGCACTGCTTTCAACCTCCTAGCCTGACGTGGCGATTCAGGGCCAAGCCATTTGATGAGAAGGTCTAGCTCTTCTTGGGCAGAAAGACCCAGATCTCTGACAACGCCCTTGAACGATGATTTCCAAGCGCGAAAGTTCTCAGGTTGATCATCAAACTTGATAAGACCGCTGGAAACAAGGTCTTTGCGGAACAGGAATTTAAGGACATCGGCTAGCTCTGAGCTTGAACTGTTGTGTGCCGGGGCGTACAGAAGCGGCTGCGGTTCAACTCGTAAGTCCATAGGACGACTCGTCGCTCCAGCACGCTTAAAGCTTGGGTTGTTAGGGGCAGCATGGTAGTCAGGTGGACGTTCATCAGCTCGCAGACACATCGAATTATTCGCAGCTGTGTTGGCCCTCGGCGACGTGTGAGCATTGTTTACGTCGTCCCTAGAGTTGGTGGCAGCCACCTCAGTAAACACGAGCGCAGAGTTGCGTAGGGCTCGCTGCTCATCGATATAACTCCTAGTCTGCGGCGTTCGGTCCACAGGAGGGAGCGTGCGCATGCGCTCCCCGCCATCCTGCTCCACGGCTGCCTAGAGCGCATTCGCCTGTGCGTTTGCAGCTGTCGCTTCTTTTTTATGCTGCAGTATATCCAATTCAGCCTCAATCCTTGCCTTCTCAATACGCATCGCGGCCTCTCTGCGACCAAACTCTGCTCTGGCCCGGACGGCTTCAGCTTGTGCGCGTGCTTGTACAGCGGCTAGACTGATTGTTGACGAGCCCGATCGCCGCGACCTCGAAGAAACGCTTGAGTGGGCCGATAGAGAGTGCTGCGACGTTACCTCTTGTAAACGGTCGCGTTCTCGTTCTGTAGCCTCACGTAATTTGTCGCTTACAGTCACATAACGATCTGCGTCAATTGCTTTCTGAAGTTCTAATTCCTGCTGGGTTTCAGATCTGCTCGTTTCGGCGAGGAAGGTAAAGTATCTGGCGGCGACGTGCTCGTAGCGCTCATAGCTTGCGCGAAGCTGCGTTGCGGCGTTGTTAACGTCTTCCTCTTTTGCACATGACACTTTGAAAATAGCTGTCTCCACGTTCTTCCAGGCAGCGTCTATTCTCCGGCAGTGCTCTTCGCGGCTCGTTTCATATGTTTCTTTAGCTTTCATGGAAAACGTAGTTGCTCTTTGGGATCGAATGTTTGCCGTAGAAGCTTCATGCTCTGCTGTCATAACTTGAGACGTTTCAGGCGTCAGCTTGTCCTGATCCATTTTGGCGTGCGTGCTTCACGACGTATCTCACTCAAAGCGGACGTATGTGGTGAAGCCTGGTAAGCTGCGCGATGAAATTTGAAACGAGCCCACCTTGTCGATGCCCTGTCTGCCGTCAGCTGCTCAACTTGTAGGCGATGCCGTGTCCTTGCAGTAGCCGGATGTCATAGTCAAACCGGAGGTCTTGCCGTGCGACGTATTCCACTGCAGCGGATGTTGAGTTGGCGGCCGATGGCAGTCGACTTCACTTTTTTACTATGCTGGCCTCGCGGATCGCACTTGACGGGATCAGAGCGTCCGCTGTCCAGTTAGATAACGGGTCGAACGCAGTTGAACATTTAAAACAAACTTTATTTACACTAAGAAGGTCAAAAAAGCAAGTCAAAAATACACAAAACGTTCAGTTTTAGCCCCGTAAAAAAGTGGTCCGGTCTCTAGGGCCGGTGGGGCGAGTCTGCCCGTCCCGCGCTTTTCCAACCGCGGTTTCTATCCCCGTCGCCGCTCCCAGGCCCGAGAAACAACATCCGACACCCCGAAGCGTCGTCACTGGGTCACTTCCAGGAACCGAACTGAGGGAGCGGGCCCTTTCTTTGGCGCACAGCTCGGAGTCCGCGGGGAGGGGGTCATTGAAAGAGAGAGCAATAAAAGTAACGAAGGCTCGCTTCCCTCCTGAAGGAAAAGTCTGGCCGTGCATTCGCGATGCGAACAGTCCCAACTTCAAGAGTTCAGAAGTAGCAATGACAACTATCTGTAATGAAGCTGATTTTGATATTAAGACACAAATATATAAACCGGGAGCAACGTCATTTACCCATGCACTGCTTAGAACATAAATGCAGGCCTCTGCTCAACCATGTTAAGATCCTGCGCAAGTGCAATAATGAAAAAGCACGTGAACTTCTTGAGTCATATTTTGTAAAAAAGAAGGGACAAGCATGCATCAGTGACACATCAGTCATACTTTACAATAGGGAGGCACGTTTTCTTGATAGTATGTTTAGTTGAGCCACGCCTTTGGTTTTTTCTGATTTTGGGTTGTTCTTCTGTTATGCTGCTTATACCCTGAAGCGCCTGCGCTGGTATAGTCTGACATATAGGTGTTTTTTCTGGAATAAACCTCAGTTGTTAGTTTGCGCCTGTCCTGTCTTCTTACATGTGATTGTCTAGAAAGCGCAACCAATGTTTCCTATTACAATGATACTTGCCCAACAACGCATCCTGCAAAATATCGACGTCGCAACAATTACATTCTCTCGCAATGACTAACAGTTCGAAAGTGCCAACAGAAACATTCTGTCACGAGAGTCAAAGTTGTGAAGTAGCAACAGCCACGTTTTCTCGCGACAGCGATTCTGACAGTATGGAAGAGATTTCACGTCGCAATACATTTGTTCTCTCGCAAATTCTAAGAGTTCGGAAGTCGCAACAGAAGCGTTCTTCCGCAACATCAAGAGTTCTGTAGTGGAAACTGTAACTTATCGTCGCAACAGCGGTTTTGATATTACAACAAATATATTGGCGACGCAACACATAGATTCTGTCGCAACTATTAGGAGTTTGCCATCAAGAAAATTGCCATTAGCAATGGCAATTTTCTGTCGCGTCAGCAATTCTCACATCACGACAAAAATATCGACGTCGTTGTACGCACATTTTCTTGCAAATACCATGAGATCGGAAATCGCCACAGAACCATTCTGTCACAACATCAAGTGTTCTGAAGTAGCAATGGCAACTTTCTGCCGCAACAGCGATTCCGACATTATGAATGAATTTTTCTCATCGCAATACATGCATTCGCTCGCAACGACTAAGATTTCGGAAGTCATAACGGAAAAATTCTGAGGCAACATCAAGTGTTGTTAAAGAGCAACGGTTCCCTTCTGTCACGACAGGCATTTTGACATTCCGGCAGAAATTCTGACGTCAAAACATATATATTCTCTCGCAATGACTTAGACTTCGAAAGTCGCAATGGAAACGTTCTGTCTCAATATCAAGGTTTGTTAAGTGCCAACGGCAACTTTGAGTCGCGAAAGCGACTCTGACATTAGGTCAGCTATTTTGACGTCGCAGCATATAAATTCTCTCGCAGCGACTAAGTGTTTGGAAGTCGAAACAGAATTGTTCTGTCGCAACATCAAGTGTTATGAAGTAAAAACGAAAACTTTTTCTCACGACAGGCATTGTGACATTACTGCAGAAATTTTGACGTCGCAACAGATACCTTCTCTCGCAATAGCTAAGAATTTGTAAGTCGCAACAGAAATGTTCTGTCACAACGTCAAGAGGGCTGAAGTAGCAACGGCAACTTTTTCTCACGGCAGTGATTCTGACATTACGACAGAAATTTAGACATCGAAATACGCACATGTTCTCGCAACTACTAAGACATCGGAAGTCGCCACAGAAACGTTCTGTCACAACATCAAGATTTCTGAAGTAGCAACGGCAACTATCTGTCGCGACAGCGATTCTGATATTATGGCAGAAATTTTATGTCGCAACTCATACATTCTCTCGCAACAACTAAGAGCTCGAAAGTGACAACAGATACATTCTGTCGTAACATCAAGAGTACTAAGTAGCAATGGCGCCTTTCTTTCGCGACAGCTATTCTCATACTACGACAGAAATTTACACGTCGCAACGCATACTTCTTTCGCAACGACTAAGAGTTCGAAGTCACAAGAAAAACGTTGGGTCGCAACATAAAGATTAAGAAGTAGCAACGGCAAATTTGGGTTACGACGGCGATTTTGACATTGAGACATAAATATCTATGTTGCAACACATCCATTTTCTCGCCAAGAATGTGAGTTCAGAAATTGCAGCAGAAACGTTTTGACGCAACATCAAGTGTTATCGAGAAGCAACGCCAACTTCCTTTGGCGACTGCTATTCTGACATAACGACAGACATTTTAACGCCTCAACGCATGCTTCTCTCGCTACGGCTAACATTTCGGTAGTCGCAACAGAAGCATTCTGACGATACGTGAAGTGTTGCAAGGTATCAACGGCAAATTTCTCTCGGGACAGTGATTCTGACATTATGACACAAATATCGACGTCAGAATGCATACATTCTCTCTCAGTGATTAAGAGTTTGGAAGTCGCCACAGAAACGTGCTGTCACGACATCAAGAGTTCTGACGCAGTTACGGGAACTGTCTGAAGCGACAGCGGTTCTGACATTCCGACAGAGATATCGAAGTCGCAACACATACATGCTCTTGCCAATACTATGAGTTCTGAAATCGCAACAGAAACATTCTGTCACAACATCAAGAGTGCTGAAGCAGAAACTGTAACTTTTTCGCGACAGCAATTATGACATTACGAGAGGAATATTCTCGTCGCAACACATACAATCTTTCGCAAAAACTAAGAGTTGGGAAGTCGCAACAGATACGTTCTTCGCAACATCAAGGGTTCTGAAAAAGAAACTGTATCTTTTTGTCGCAACGGCAATTCTGACATTACGACATATATATTGACGTCGCAACAAATACATTTTCTCGCAACCATTAAGAGTTTGGATATCGCAACACAGTCGTTCTGTCGCAACATCAACAGTTCTGAAGTCGCAACGGCAACTTTCTGTCGTGACAGCGATATTAAAATAGGACAGAAATTTTCACGTTGCAACACATACTTCTCTCGCAACGGCTAACAGAACGGTAGTCGTAACGGAAACATTCTGGCGCAAAAGGAAGTGTTGTAAGGTAGTAACGGCAAATTTCAGTCGCAACAGGGATTCTGACATTATGACAGAAATATTGCCGTCGAAAGACGTACATTCTCTCGCAACGACTAAGACTTCGGAAGTTGCCACAGAAACATTCTGACGCAAAACGAAGTGTTGATGGGTAGCAGCGGCAACTTTTTGTCGTGACAGCGATCCTGACATCACGATAGAAATATTGACGTTGCAACACATATATTTCTCGCAACGATAAGTGTTCCGAAGTTGCAATAGAAATGGTCTGTCGCAACATCAGGAGTTCTGAAGTGCCAATAAGAACTTCCTGTCACAACAGGCATTCTGATATTCCAGCAGAAATTTGACGTCGCAACACATATATTTCTCGCAACTACTAGGAGTTCGTAAGTCGCAGCTGAAACGAACTTTCACAACATCAATAATTCTGAAGCAGCAATGGCAACTCTGTGGCGCTAGAGAGCCTCTGACATTACGACCAAAATTTTGACATTACAATTGAAATTGTCACATCGAACACATACATTTCCTCGCAATGACTAAAAGTTCGGAAGTCGCAACTGAAACATTCTGTCGCAACATTAAGTGTCAAGCAGCAGCAGCAACTTTATGTCGCAACAGTGATTTTGACATTACGACATATATACTGATGTCTCAACACATACATTGTCTCGCAACGCCTGAGAGTTCTGAAGTCGGAACAGAAACGTTTTGTAGCAACATCGTGTGTACCGAAGTACCAACGGCCACTTTCCGACCCGACAGCTATTCTGACATTACGACAGATATACTGACGTCGCAGCACATGCATTCTCACGCACCAATTTAGAGTTCGGAGGTCGACACAGAAACGTTCTGGTACAACATCAAGAGTCCTGAAGTAGAAACGGCAACTTTCTGTCGTGACAGCGATTCTGACATTACGACAAAAATTTTGGCGTCGCAACACATATATTCTCTAGCAACGACCAAGAGCTTGGAAATCGCAACAGAAATGTTCGGTAGCAACATCAAGAGTTCAGAAGTAGCAACAGGAACTTTCTGTCACGAAGGCAATTCTGGCATTAAGGCATAAATATCAAAGTCGCCACAGATACATTCTCTCGCCAAGAATTTGAGTTCGGAAATCGCAACAGAAACGTTCTGTCGCAACATCAAGTGTTGTTAAGAAGCAACACCAACTTTCTGTCGCTACAGTGATTCTGACATTACGACAGAAATATTGACGTTACAACACATGCATTCTCTCGTAACGATAAGTGTTCGGGAGTTCCAACAGAAACTTTCTCTCGCAACAGAAGTTCTGAAGTAACTAAGGCAACTTTCTGTCACGACAAGCATTGTGACATACTTCCATAAATTTTGACGTTGCAACACTTACATTGTCTCGCAATGTCTACAATTTCGGAATTCGCAACAGAAACGTGATGTAGACACATCAAGAGTTCTGAAGTAGCAACGTCAACTTTCTGTCGCGACAGCAATTACGACATTCCAACAGATATATTGTCGTCGCAACACATACATTTTCTCGCAACAATAAATGGTTCGGAAGTCGCAACTCAAAAGCTCTTTCGCGCCATCAAGGGCACTCAATTAGAAACGCGATTTTTTATCGCAACTGTGATTCCGGCATTACGGCAGATATAGTTACGTCGCAACACATGCATTCTCTCGAAACAATTTAGAGTTCGGAAGTCGAAACAGAAACGTTCTGTCACAACATCCAGATTTCTGAAGTAACAACGGCCACTTTCTGTCGCGACAGGCATTCTGATATTACGGCAGAATTTGATGTCGCAACTCATACATTCTCTCGCAGCGACTAAGAGTTCCAAAGTGACTGCAGAAACGTTCTGTCGCAACATCAAGAGTATTGAAGTTGCAACGGCACATTTCTGTCGCGACAGCTATTCTGAATTACGACAGAGATTTTAAGGTCTCAACGCATACTGCTCTAGCAACGGCTAACAGGTCGGTAGTCGCAACAGAAACATTCTTACGCAACGAGAAGTATTGTAAGGTAGCAACGGCAAATTTCGGTCGTGTCAGCGATTCTGACATTACAACAGAAATTTTCGCGTTGCAAGACATACATTCTCTCGCAACGACTAAGAGTTCGGAAGTCGCAAAGGAAACATTCTGATGAAAAATCATGTGTTCTTAAAAAGCAACAGCAAGTTTCTATCGCGATAGCAATTCTGACATTACGAAGGATATATTGAACTCGCAACACATGCATTCTCTCGAAACAATTCAGAGTTCGGACGTCGAAACAGAAATGTTCTGTCAAAACATCAAGAGTTCTGAAGTGCCAATGACAACTTTCTGTCACGACAGGCATTGTGACTTTCCAGCAGACTTTTTGACGTCGCAATACATGCATTCTCTCGCAATGATAAACAGTTCGAAACTCACGCCTGAAACATTCCTTCACAAGATCATGTCTTCAGAAGTAGCAACGGCCACTTTCTGTCGCGCTATCGATTCTGATATTGCGACTGAAACATCGACGTCGCAACACTTATATTCTCTCGCAAATACTAATAGTTCGGAAGTTGCCACAGTAACGTTCTCAAGCAACATCAAGAGTTCTGATATAGAAACTGTTACCTTTTGTCGCAAAAGCGATTCTGACAATGCGACAGATATATTGACGTCGCAATAAGTACACTCTATCACAACAATTAAGAGTTTGGATGTCGCAGCAGAAACCTTATATCGCAACGTCAACTGTTTTGATGTAAAAACGGCCTCATTCTGTTGCGATAGCGATTTTGACATTACAACAGGAATTCTCACGTCGCAACACATATATTTGTCGCAACTACTAAGAGTTCGGAAGTCGCCGCTGAAACTAACTTTCACAGCATCAATAATTCTGAGGCAGCAACGGCAAGATTGGGGTGCTACAGAGATTCTGACATTACGACCGAAATTTCGACATTACAACTGAAATTTTCACGTCGAGCACATACATTTTCTCGCAACGACTAAGAGTTCGGAAGTCGCAACGGAAACATTCTGTCGCAACATCAAGTGTTAAGTAGCAGCAGCAACTTTCTGTCGCAAGAATGATTCTGACATTACAACAGATATATTGACGTCTGAACAAGTACATTATCTCGCAATGCCTGAGAGTTCTGAAGTCGGAACGGAAACGTTCTGTCGCAACACCAAGTGTACTTAGGTACCAACGGCAACTTTCTGTCCCGACAGCTATTGCGACATTATGGCAGATATATTGAGCTCGCAACACATGCATTCTCTCGGAAGAATTTAGAGTTCGGAGGTCGAAACAGAAATGTTCTGTCACAACATCAAGAGTTCTGAAGTTGCAATGGCAACTTTCTGTGCCGACAGCTATTCTGACATTACGACAGATAAATTGACGTCGGAACACATGCATTCTCTCGCAATACTTTAGAATTCGGATGTCGAAACAGAAACGTTCTCTCACAACATCAAGTGTTCTGAAGTAGCAACGGCAATTTTCTGACGCGACAGCGGTTCTGTCATTACGAAAGTAATATTGTCGTGAAAAGACATACATTCTCTCACAATAATTAGATTCCGGAAGTGGCAACAGAATCGTTCTGCCACAACATCAAGAGTCCTGAAGTAGCAACGGCAACTTTCTGTCGCGACAGGCATTCTGATATTACGGCAGAAAGCTGATTTCGCAACTCATACATTCTCTCGCAACGTCAAAGTGTTCGGAATTCGCCCCAGAAAAATTCTCACGCAAAGCGATGTGTTGTTAGTTAGCAATGGCAACTTTCTGTCACGACAACGATTCTGACATTACGATAGAACTATTGACGTTGCAACATATATTTCTCGCAACAATAAATGTTCCGAAGCTGCAATAGATACGTTATGTCGCAACATCAGGAGTTCTGAAGTGCCAATGAGAACTTCCTGTCACAACAGGCATTCTGACATGCCAGCAGAAATTTTGACGTCACACACATGCATTCTCTCGCAATGATAAACAGTTCCAATGTCACACATGAAACATTCTTTCACAAGATCATGTGTTCTGAAGTAGCAACGGCCACTTTCTGTCGTGATAACGATTCTGACATTACGACGGAGATGTCGACGTCGCAGCACTTACATTCTCTCGCAAACACTAATAGTTCGGAAGTCGCCAAAGAAGTGTTCGTTCGTAACATCAAGGGTTCTGAAGTAGAAACTGTAACCTTTCATCGGAACAGCGATTCTGACATTGTGACAGATATATTGACGTCGCAACACATACGTTCTATCGCAACAATTCAGAGTTTGGATTTCGCAACAGAAACGTTCTGTCACATCAAATAGAGTTCTGAAGTAGCAACGGCCACTTTGTGTCGCGACAGCGATTCTGATATTACGACAGATATATTGACGTCACAACACATACATTCTCTGGCAACAATTTAGAGTTAAGATGTCGCAACAGAAACGTTCTGCCGCAACAGCAAGAGTCCTGAAGTAGCAACGGCAACTTCCTCTCGAGACAGGCATTCTGATATTACGGGAGAAATTTGGTGTCGCAGCTCATACATTTTCTCGCAACGACTAAGAGTTCGGAAGTCGCCGCGGAACCATTCTGACGCAAAACGAATTGTTATTAGGTAGCAACGGCAACTTTCTGTCACGACAGCGATTCAGAAATTACGACAGAAATATTGGCGTTGGAACACATACATTCTCTCGCAACGATAAGTGTTTGGAAGTTCCCCGCAGGGGCGTCTGCGTCAGCAGGCGTTTGGTGCGTTGCGACACCACAGACCCGAGCACATGAGGGTTGGACCCTCCCGCGTGTAGCCGTGCGCGGCTTAGCCGTGTCTGGGGAAAGGGGGATCCCGGGGGTTGAGCTGATGCTGGGTGTTTGGACCTTTAAGGCCCCCCGGTGGAGGCAACGCACCCCTTTGGCCTCTGCTTCACATAGACGGCACACCCGGAATGACCCACCCGGGGGAAATCGGCAGTCGCCTTTTCCTGTCCTCCTGTCCAATCTTCGTCTTTTCTCTCCCACTTTCCCATCTTTCCTGTCTTCTCTTCACTTCTTATTACTTCCGTATTTCCTGGCGGCAAGGGTTAACCTTGTGCATTATGCCCAGCCTCGGGTATAGGTACTTGGTTATAGTGGGGATGTACCGCTGGCGTGCGCAGAACTGGATACTTCCCGTCCTGTGTCGTCCCCTGGTTGGGCACCATGGTGGGTGGCGGCCACCCCTGCCGAATATTATTATCACTTATGGAATCAAATTTCCCTCCACTCCCTGATCGCTCCTTCAAGAGGGGGCGCACCGAAGATTCCTTCAACTTCTTCATGAGTCACAAAGAAACATTCCCAAAATACCACGTGATTCACAGACAACATGAAAGCAAGACAGTCTGAACAATATCTCCTTTTGTTGTGGCAAAATCATTGGCAAACTCCATCAGCCCAGGTTACAAAGTAACTAAAATGGTTAGCGGCGATCTTCTTCTTGAACTTCGTGACAAGACACAGTACAGTAAACTGTCAAAATTAATTGCTTTTGGAGACATTCCAGTTTCAGTAGGCCCACACAGATCTTTGAACACTGCCCGCGGTGTCGTCTCTGAAGATGACCTGCTCGATCTTAGTGAAAGTGAACTACTTGAGGGATGGCAAGATCAAAATGTAGTAAAGGTCCAGAGAATAACGATTAGGCTGGACGGCAAGGAAATCCCCACAAAAGACATAATCTTAACGTTTGGAACTAGCAACTTACCAGACTCAATAGAAATAGGATACTGCAAACTCCGTGTAAGGCCATACATTCCTAACCCACGCCGATGCTTCAAGTGTCAGCGGTTCGGGCACGGGTCACAAAGCTGCCGAGGGCGCACTACTTGTGCAAAATGTGCATCAAACGAGCACTCATCTGACACTTGCACTTCCACCACCCATTGTGCTAACTGTGAAGATTACCCAGCGTACTCCCGTTCTTGCCCATCCTGGAAAAAAGAAAAACAAATCATTGAAATCAAAATCAAACGGAACCTTTCCTTCCAAGAGGCGCGCAAGCGCTTCTCGATGAACCAATCTAGTAAGTCTTACACCGATGTGGCGCGCCGGGGGGCAGCGCTACATCATTCGGCGGCCGCCCAAGTCACACGGAGTGTGACGGCGGTCACGCCACCAGCCCCCCCGGCCGGAACAGCCAGCGCTGTTCAGGCCCCCTCAAAGGAGGAACAGCAGACCCTCGGGCCTGTTGAACCCAGGGCCACTGCGCGTGCAGATAGGCCCACCACCCCCGCGAACGTGCCCGCTGCGCAGGCACTATCCACCGCCTCAGACGAGGTGATGGAGACGAACACAAATCCGGCGTCTCAGACGCCCAAGGAACGGCGCAGCTCCCTCGAGCGCGTCCGGAAGAGAGAGAGATCTCGTTTCACGGGGCCTGGAAAGTTCCCGTGAGATAACCTAATTTTTATTTCTTAGACACACAGCACAAAACACATACATTATGGATACACAAATATTACAATGGAATGTGAGGGGTTTACTCCACAACCTAGACGACATTAAGGCACTTTTACATAGGTACACCCCAAAGGTGCTGTGTGTCCAAGAAACACACCTTAAACCTTCACAAACAAACTTTCTCCGACAGTATGCCATTTTCCGGAAAGACCGCAACGAGGCCCTTGCCTCGTCAGGCGGTATGGCAATAATAGTAGATAAGTGTGTTGCTTGCCGGCAGTTACCCCTTAAAACACCCCTAGAGGCAGTTGCAGTCAGAGCAGTGCTTTTTAGTAAGCTGCTGACAATTGCATCATTATACATTCCTCCAAACTGTCAACTCACCAAAACTGAATTTGAGAGCTTTATTGCGCAACTCCCGGATCCCTACATTGTCGTCGGAGACTTAAATGCTCATCATACCTTATGGGGTGACTCTCGGTGTGATGCCAGAGGAAGTCTGATTGAAAACTTCCTCTTCAATACAGGGGCATGTTTGCTAAATAAGAAGGAGCCAACCTTTTACAGCGTTGCGCACAAGACATTTTAATCTATAGATTTATCCATTGTTTCAAGTACAGTCGTGCCGTACTTGGAGTGGAAAGTACATAAGGACCCATACGGGAGTGATCATTTCCCAATTGTACTAAAATTAAGGAAACGGGACGAGTGTTATCCACATGTACCCCAGTGGAAAGCTGACTCAGCGAACTGGCAGCGATACGGAGAGCTGACATATTTGACCTGGGATGATATTCGTGCGCTTAGTATCGACGATGCAGTGTCATATTTAACAGCATTTATTGTCGACGTAGCGTCGATATGTATCCCGCAAACAAATGCATCGCCTAATAAACGACGTGTTCCCTGGTGGAATGATGAATGTAAGGAAGCACGAGCGAAACAGAATAAGGCTTGGAATCAGCTCCGTGACTCTCCGACTATCGAAAACCTTATCAGCTTTAAGAAAATAAAATCAGAAGGCAGAAGAACGCACCGCCGTGCCAAAAGGGATAGCTGGCAAAATGACATTTCCGGAATAAACTCTTATACAGACGAAATAAAAGCCTGGAACAGGGTAAACAAATTAAAAGGCCGTGAAACTCACCCTCTACCATTAGTAAACAAACAAGCAGACACTATTGAGGACCAAGCTGATTGTCTAGGAGCACATTTCGAGCACATTTCCAGTACATCTCATTACACAGAAACATTCCTAAAATACCAGCGACTAGCAGAACAGCTGCACTTGGGTCGGGAAAGCACATCAAATGAACCATACAATCGTCCATTTAGTATGGCTGAGTTCCAGGCCTCAGTGAACTGTTGCAACAAGTCCGCTCCAGGAAGTGACAGAATAATGTATGAGATGATCAGACACTTACACCCTGAAACCCAAAATACACTACTGTCACTCTTCAATTCTATGTTCTCTGCCGGCTACATTCCTTCTGCCTGGAAGGAAGCAATCGTAATCCCCATTCTCAAAGAGGGCAAGGACCCTTCCTCACCGAACAGTTATAGGCCTACAGCTCTGACAAGTTGTCTATGCAAATTATTTGAGAAAATGATTAACCGTCGCCTCATCCATTTTCTTGAAACCAACAAGATACTCGATCCCTTTCAATGCGGTTTTAGGAAGGATAGATCCACAACAGATCACCCTGTCCGCATCGAGACAAATATCCGAGAT
Source organism: Dermacentor andersoni (assembly GCF_023375885.2). Taxonomy (NCBI): domain Eukaryota; kingdom Metazoa; phylum Arthropoda; class Arachnida; order Ixodida; family Ixodidae; genus Dermacentor; species Dermacentor andersoni. The sequence goes on along the minus strand of NC_092818.1, from coordinate 39,574,670 downwards.
GCCTTTGTCCACAAACAATTTTTTCTATCAGTATTTTTAGACATGGAAAAGGCATACGATACAACCTGGCGCTTTGGAATCTTCCGTGACCTGTCTGAAATGGGAATTCGAGGCAACTTGCTGAACGTGATTCAGAGTTACCTCTCCAATCGCACGTTCCGTGTTAGAGTTGGTAACGCTCTCTCTCGTTCATTTACGGAAGAGGCTGGTGTTCCGCAAGGTGGTGTGCTGAGCTGCACTCTTTTTATTGTCAAAATGAACTCGATCCAGACTGCCATACCACATACTATGTTTTATTCTGTATATGTGGATGACATCCAGATAGGTTTCAAATCATGTAACCTAAGTATCTGCGAGCGGCAAGTACAGCTTTGCATAAATAAATTATGTATGTGGGCGGACAAAAACGGTTTAAAGCTAAACCCACAAAAAAGTACATGCGTCCTGTTTTCTAACAAGAGAGGTATACTTGCGGACCCCGCAATAGATCTAAATGGAGAGCGGCTATCTGTGAGCCATGAACACAAATTTCTAGGAATCCTTTTAGACAGTAAGCTGACTTTTGTACCACACTTGAAGTATCTGAAATCAAAGTGCCTCAAGACTATGAATCTGCTGAAGCTCTTGTCACGCACATCTTGGGGAAGCGACAGGCGGTGCCTTTTAAAAGTTTACAAAAGTCTAATACTAACACGGCTTGACTATGGAGCAATAGTTTATAATTCTGCTGCACCTAGCGCTTTGAAAATGCTAGATCCTATTCACCACTTAGGCATCCGCCTTGCTACAGGTGCCTTTAGGTCTAGCCCTGCGCAAAGCCTCTACGTCGAATCAAACGAATGGTCATTGCACTTCCAAAGGACATATTTAACTTTCTCCTACGCCCTGAAAGTTAGCTCAGATGTTAAACATCCTTGCCATTCCACTATCTGCGACATGTCCATTGCTAGGCTGTTTCGTAACCGCCCGGCCACTAGGCCTCCTCTGTCCCTCCGGTTGGAAGCGCTCTCAGAAAACACAGGGGTCCCTCTCTTACATAATATCCTAATGCCTCCTACAAGGCTTCCACCGCCTTGGGAGTGGCAGACTATAAGATGTGACATCTCCTTCTTAGAAATATCGAAACAAGCACCTGAGGCTCACATACAATCGCATTTTCTAGAACTTAAAGAGAAGTATTCCTGTGACGAATATTACACTGATGCTTCAAAGTCTCCTGATGGTGTTGCTTACGCAGCTCTCGGACCCTCATTTTCAACATCTGGGCCACTAAACCCACACACCAGTATCTTTACGGCAGAAGCATACGGTATACTTTCGGCGATTAAACACATAAGGCGCAGAAATGTCGTTAAGGCTGTTGTCTTTACAGACTCACTAAGTGTCGTGAGAGCCCTGATTAGCTTACGAAAGCATAAGAATCCCGTTTTGAAAGAGCTGTATAGTTTGTTGTGCTCCGCATATATCTGCAACCAAGTGATTATCCTATGCTGGGTACCTGGTCATAAAGGTATAAAAGGCAACGTAGCTGCTGACGAAAACGCTACGTCAGTGAGTTTTAGCGACACAGATGGAAACATCCCCATTCCTGCCACAGACCTAAAGCCCTTTCTGCGCCGTAAATTGAGGAAACATTGGCAAGCAGAGTGGGATACACAAACATTGAATAAGTTACATATTATAAAACCAAGATTGCGGAATTGGATAAGTGAAAAAACAGCACGGTACAAAGAAGTACTTCTTTGCCGATTAAGAATAGGACACACTTACAGCACTCACTCCTACCTCTTGACTGGCGGGGACCCTCCTACTTGTAATAGGTGCGGCGATGGCGTGACAGTCATCCATGTTCTTATCCAGTGCCCTGCAATAGAAACGGAGAGGAAAAAGTATTTCCCTTCTGCATATCGCGAAAATATACCTCTCCACCCTGCATTTTTTCTTAGTGACGAACCGTTTTTCAAACTGCAAGCAGTCTTAGATTTTTTAGACGAAACTGACATCCTGAAAATCATTTGGCCAGGCAATTTTTAGCACGTGACTAACAGCCCTGCATTCAAGGGCTCTCTTAAAACTCTGGTGTCAGTGTTGTTTTATTGCACAATGTTTTAACGACCACCCATTGCAATAGCCCACATCACTGCCTAGTCACCGTCATTATTTTAGCAACTATATATTCTACGCCACTTACAGCTACAAATTTTAGGCCCTTTTACAGCCGTATCACATCTACCATGATGAGTTCATTGTGCATGTCATCCACAATACATCGTCAACATTACCACCTGTCATGGCGCTCTTTGGCCAAACCTGGCCCTTGCGCCATAAAACACCACACATCATCAAGTGTTCGGAAGTTGCAATACAAACGTTCTGTCGCAACATCAGGAGTTCTGAATTTTCAATGAGAACTTTCTGTCATAACAAGCATTCTGATATTTCTGCAAAAATTTTGACGTCGCAACACATGCATTCTCTCGAAATTATAAACAGTTCGACAGTCACACCTGAAACATTCTTTCACAAGGTCATGTGTTCTGAAGTAGCAACGGCCACTTTGTTTCGCGATAGCGATTCTGGCATTACGACAGAAATATCGACGTTGCAACACTTACATTCTCTCGCAAATACTAATAGTTGGGAAGTCGCCAAAGAAACGTTCTTTCGCAACATCAAGAGTTCTGAAGTTGAAACTGTAACCTTTCGTCGCAACAGCGATTCTGCCATTGCGACAAATATATTGACGTCGCAACACATACATTCTCTCGCAACAATTCGGAGTTTCGATGTCGCAACAGTAACGTTCTGTCACAACATTAAGGGTTCTGAAGTAGCAACGGCTAGTTTCTGTCACGACAGGGATTCTAATATTCCGACAGATATATTGACGTTGCAACACATACATTCTATCCCAACACTCAAAAGTTTTGATGCCGCAACAGAAACGTTCTGTCGCAACATCAAGTGTTTTGATGTTACAACGGCCACATTCTGTCGCTACAGCGATTTTGACATTACGATAGAAATTTTCACCTCGCGACACATATATTTCTCGCACCTACTAAGAGTTCGGAAATCACAGCAGAAACGAACTTTCACAAAATCGATAATTCTGAAGCAGCAATGACAACTTTGTGGCGCTACAGAGATTCTGACATTACGACCGAAATTTTGACGTTACAATTGAAATTTTCATGTCGAGCACGTACATTTTCTCCCAACAACTAAGTGTTCGGAAGTCGCAACTTATAAATTCTTTCGCAACATCAAGTGTTAAGCAGAAGCAGCAACTTTCTGTTTCCAACAGTTATTCTGACCTTACGACAGATATATTGACGTCTCAGCACATACATTATCTCGCAACGCCTGAGAGGTCTGAAGTAGGAAAAGAAACGTTCTGTCGCAACATCAAGTGTACTGAAGTACCAACGGCAACTTTCTGTCCCGACAGGTATTGTGACATTACGACAGAGATATTGACGTCGCAACATATGCATTCTCACGCAACAATTTAGAGTTCGAATCTCGAAACAGCGATTGTGACATTATGACAGAAATTCTCTCGTCGCAACACACATTTATCGTAAGAAGTAAGAATTCGGAAGTAGCAACAGAATCGTTCTGTCACAAACTAAAGATTTCTGATGTTGCAACGGCAACTTTGTGTCGCGACAGCGATTCTGATATTACGGCTGAAATTCAATGTCTCAAGACATACATTCTCTCGCAACGACTAAGACTTGTAAAGTGACAACAGAAACGGTCTGTCGCAACCTCAAGAGTACTGAAGTACGAACGGCAACTTTCTGCTCCGACAGCTATTCTGAGATTACGACATATATATTGACGTCACTACACATGCAGACTCTCGCAACAATTTGGAGTTCGGATGTTGCAAAAGAAACGTTCTGTCACAACCTCCATAGGGGCGTTTGCGTCAGCAGGCGTTTGGTGTGTTGCGACACCACGTACGCGCAACACACCACGTACCCCCGTACACCACGTACCCCCGAGCACACGAGGGTTGGACCCTCCCGCGTGTAGCAGTGCGCGGCTTAGCCGTGTCCGGGAAAAGGGGGATCCTGGGGGTTGAGCCGATGCCAGGTGTTCGGACCTTTACGGCCACCTGGCGGAGGCAATACACCTCACTGGCTTCTGCTTCATGCAGACGGCACCCCCAGACTGACTCACCCGGGGGAAATCGGTAGACGCCTCTTCCTGTCTCTCTCTCCTCGAACCGTCGTCTTTATCTCTCACTTTTTGATCTTTCCTGTCTTCTTCTTTCTTCTATTTACTTCCTTTCTCCACGGCAGCAAGGGTTAACCTTGTGTGGCTATCCTACCTTGGGTACACCATATTTGGTTATGGTGACGGCGTACGGCTGGCGTCGTGCAGGCTTGAACACAAGCTCTGCCGCGTCCCCTCGTTGAGCTCCGTGGTGGGCAGTCGGCGCTGTTGCCCAACATACATATTTTCGTATGGCAGCGCAAGCCTCTGTTGTTTATGATCGGCGTCTGAATAGATGCCGCACCGAAGTATCATTCCTGTTCTCCTTTCGAAGCAATGCTCCATCTTTCCCCATGTACTATGTAATGCACACCGAAACCAACATTCTAGTAAGGAAGTTATCTCCACTCCTTGTATCGAAACGCCTGAAAGATAAAAACGGACCCACATACAAAGCCTCCAAAATGTCTAGCGGAGACCTCCTCTTAGAACTAAATAATAAAGATCAAGCAGATAAGCTGTCTGAACTTACCAGTGTTGGCGAGGCGACAGTGACTGTTTCAGTCCACAGAACACTCAATACAAGCAGGGAAGTAATATCTCAAGAAGACTTTATTGGATTAGGCGACGAGGAACAGCTGGAAGGTTTCCAGGAACCAAATGTTACGAAAGTACAGAGAATAGTAATCCGCAGAAACGACCAAGAAATTCCCCCCAAACACGTTATACTCACCTTCGGAACCAGCGTAATGCCTACTTCGCTCGATACAGGTAATCTTAAAGTGAATGTGAGGCCATATGTTGTCGCAGCCTATTAGGAGACGGGAAAGCCGGCGTAGAGGACGTGTAAAAGCACTTTTATGCGAGCAGTCAACGCGACGTCGTTGTCGTCTCTGTTTTTCCACTCGCGCGCGACACTTCAGCGTCGTTCTCATCGCCTGGCACATACCCGCGGCGACCATATAGGATGTGGCATTTGCCCCCCCCCCCCCCCTTTAAACAAAAAGGGCATCGTCCCGATGCACCAACCGCCGAAGGCTATGCACAGACGGTGCAAAGTTGAGGTCACGAGGAAATGTAGGGCTTCATACGGAGCACGTGCACAACCTCGGGCACATGCCGCCGGCGTTTGGAGCAGTTATGGCTGTCAGGGACAACTTCATAATTCACATCGCTGATGCGGCGCAGAACTGTGTACGGGCCGAAGTATCTTCGCAGGAGTTTCACAGACAGCCCCCGCCGACGAATCGGAGTCCAGACCCACACCTGGTCACCGACGTTGTATGTGACGGGTCTGTGCCGAAGATTGTAGTGTCGGGCATCGTATTCCTGTCGTTCTTGGATTCGCGAACGCGCAAGCTGCCTGGCTTCCTCTGCGTGTTGCGTGAACTCCTCGGCACCAGTCTCGTCGTCACCGCACTCGTGTGGCAGCATTGCGTCCAACATTGTTGTCACTTCGCGTCCGTAAACGAGGTTGAAAGGCGTCACGCGTGTTGTCTCTTGGCGAGCCGTCTTGTACGCAAATGTAACGTATGGCAAAATCTCGTCCCACTTCTTGTGGTCGACGTCGATGTACATACTCATCATGTCTGCCAGTGTCTTATTCATACGTTCTGTCAGCCCATTAGTTTGGGGATGATAAGCCGTGGTCTTTCGGTGAGTGGTACCACTTAGTCGCAACACGGTATCCAGAAGCGCAGCCGTGAACGCAGATCCTCTGTCTGTTATGACCACTGCGGGAGCGCCATGCCTTAGGACGACGGCTTTGACGAAAAATCGCGCTGCTTCGGCTGCTGTTCCACGTTGGATAGCACCTGTTTCGGCGTATCGAGTAAGATAATCAGTGACGACGATGATCCATCTATTTACGGCAGTACACAGTGGAAATGGACCTAAAAGGTCCATGCCAATTTGTTCGAACGGCGCTTGCGGTATCTGAACAGGATGCAGCAGTCCAGTTGGCTTGCCGGGTAGGGCTTTGCGGCGCTGGCAATCTAGGCATGTCTGTGTGTAACGTTTCACGATCGACGCAAGTCTTGGCCAATAGTACTTTAGCCTAATTCTTGCCACTGTGCGGGTGTATCCCAAGTGACCAGCGGTCGGCTCGTTGTGACAGGCATGTAGGACTTCTTCGCGAAGAGATGCGGGAATGACGAGTAGGTAGCTGCTGCCATTAGGTGAAAAGTTCTTTTCATAGAGAACGTCGTGGCGTAAGCAAAACGAAGGCAGCCCTCTCGCGAATAACCTCGGCACGCTGCTTGTTTTTCCCTCTAAGTAATTGAAAAGAGGAACCAGTTCTGCGTCTTCGCATTGGCGGCGTGAAACGTCGACAGTATCTAGCACGCCTAGAAAACCCGCGTCATCATCGTCGTGGACTGCAGTCTCAACAGGAGACCGAGAGAGGCAGTCGGCGTCGGTGTGTCGTTTCCCCGATTTGTACACAACCATGAAGTCGAACTCTTGGAGCCGAAGACTCCAGCGCGCAAGCCGGCCAGCTGGATCTTTTAAATTAGTCAGCCAGCAAAGTGCATGGTGATCACTGACAACGGTGAAACTCCGACCATACAAATATGGCCGAAATTTCAGGACGGCCCACACCAGAGCGAGACATTCTTCTTCTGTAGTGGAGTAGTTAGCCTCCGTCCTTGATAGCGTCCTGCTGGCGTAAGCAATCACTCTTTCGGTGCCGTCCTGCCGCTGTACAAGCACTGCGCCAAGGCGGACATTACTAGCGTCGGTATGAAGAATCGTAGGAGCGTCTTCATCAAAGTGTGCGAGGACGGGAGGCGCCTGCAGCCGTTGCCGTAGGCCATCAAAAGCCCGTTGCTGGTCTTCACCCCACACAAAGGAGACATCTTCTCTGGTAAGATGGGTCAATGGCCATGCGATGCGCGAAAATTCCGCAATAAACCATCGGTAGTAGGCGCAAAGGTCCAGAAAACGTCGCACGGCTTTTTTGTCTGATGGCGTTGGGAAATTAGCAACGGCAGATATTTTATCAGGGTCAGGTCGGACACCTTCACGACTAACAATGTGACCGAGAAATTGAAGTTCTTCAAAGCCAAAATGGCACTTTTCAGGTTTTAAAGTTAGACCAGCTGAGCGGATTGCTTCGAAGACCATCTTTAGTCTCCGTAAGTGTTCCTCGAACGTTACGGAGAAAACAATCACGTCGTCGAGGTAGACCAGACAGGTTTGCCATTTGAGGCCTGAGAGTAGATTGTCCATTATTCGTTGAAACGTTGCCGGCGCAGAACACAAACCGAAGGGGAGCATCTGAAATTCATAAAGTCCGTCGGGCGTAACAAAAGCGGTCTTCTCACGGTCTCTCTCATCAACTTCTATTTGCCAGTAGCCGCTTTTCAAATCCATCGACGAAAAGTAACGTGCGTTTCGTAGCCTGTCCAGTGAATTGTCGATACGCGGTAGCGGATAAACGTCTTTCTTTCTGATCAGGTTGAGTTTTCGGTAGTCGACGCAGAAGCGCAGGCTACCATCCTTCTTTTTCACCAATACGACAGGCGATGCCCAAGGACTCTTAGATGGCCGAATAACGCCGTCATCAAGCATCGTCGTCACTTGTGTCTGGATTGCCTCGCGCTCTTTCGGTGCTACACGATAAGGATTCTGCCGAATTGGTCTGGCGTCGGCTTCGTTGACAATACGGTGCTTAGTGAGCGGCGTCTGGCTAACTCGTGACGTGGATGAGAAGCAGCTCTTAAACTGATCGACGACCTCAAGAAGGCTGCTGCGTTCGACGGACTCATATCGACCACAGGGGCAGGCATAGCCCCAGTGAACGTCACGTGCTCTACTGAGAGGCAGTGCTGTATTGATGTAAATTCGTCGAAGTAAGCAACAGCCGTGCCTTTAACAATGTGTCGACGTTCCCTGGTAAAATTCGTCAGCAGGAGTTTGGCACGTCCGCCGTGTACGTTAATTATGGCCCTGGCGATGGAAATGCCTTGAGCCAGTACCAGTGCATCGATGTGTTCACCGACGCCAGTCCCAGTGTTCAAGTTGTCGCAGATTACAGGCACGAGGGAGCAGCTTCGCGGCGGAAGCGTGACGTCGTCGTCGGCAATACGTAAGCGGGGTCGCTGGTGTTCTGCGGGGTCGACGTCGTCTGAACTCGTAGAAAATGTGACGACGAGGTCACGGACATTAATCACTGCACCATACTCTCTCAAAAAATCCATCCCCAATATAAGTTCTTTACAACAAAGAGAATGACGAGGGTGGCGACGAAGGTTGCACCGGCGATTACGATTCTGGCGGTGCATTTTCCAATCGGCGTCATCAACTGGCCACCGGCAGTTCTGATGTTGGGCCCGGTCCATGGCGTCTTCACTTTTCGCAGCCTGTCGGCCAGCTTTTGACTGATTATCGAAAAATGCGAACCAGTATCGACGAGAGCGGCCACTTGGTGGCCGTCAATGCAAATGACAAGATCGGCGCTGACGGCGTCGGTTACAGGAGGTGTGGTTGGAGTCGTCGGAGCTTTAGAGTCTTCGATCGTCGGAGATGGGGGTTCTTGGGTAGCTAGCCGGTTTGCAACCTCACCCCCGGAGGTCGCTGCGTCTAGTTTCCCCGGCGCGGGCTAGGGGACCTGCCCCTAGAGGCGTCAGAAAAATCGCGACGGGTCGGCGGGGTGTAACGAGCCGGAGATGGGGAACGCGATCGAGGCAACGTTGAACCTTCTGGCCGAAAGTTCGTAGAATTTCCGTCGCGGCTACGTGCAGCATCAGACACAGGGTAACTGCAGCTGGAAAATTTTGGATACCCAGCCGCGCGGTAGTGGCACGCGCGGTAAACATGTCCTGCTTCGGCGCAATGAAAGCATAGCGGCCGGCGGTCAGCGGTGCGCCACAAATCGGTCTTTCGAAGCGGGTAGCCGGGAGAGGATTCACTGTAGAAACGAGGTGCAGCGATCGACTGGCGGCGATACGGCATAGTTGGCGGCGGCTGTGACTGTCGAAAATAGGGCGTCGGGGGTGGCGGTGATGGCTGCGTCGTAGTGCTCGATGATGTCAGCAGCATCGAAGTGGCAGGAGGTGGATGGCAGACAGCTTCCGCGTAGGTCAATCCTCGCGGCACCACCTGCCAGTCGGGCGACGAAAAGGCCTCTCGAACTTCCTCCCGAACGATATCAGCGACCGAAGCCACCGCTGGTGCCATGGGAGAGATCCCGAGCTGCCGGATCTCCTCTCGCACAATCTCTCGGATGACTTCACGTAGAGACGTGCTGCAGCTCTCAGGTAGAATGGAAGCATTCACCGGCGAGCTCTTGCGATCATATTGGCGGTACCGTTGCTGTAGTGCCCGTTCTATAGGGGTAGCCTCCTTGGTAAATTCGGCCACTGTCGTCGGTGGGTTCCTCACGAGCCCGGCAAGCAGTTCCTCCTTCACTCCGCGCAAGAGATAGCGCAACTTCTTTTTTTCGGCCATCTCAGGGTCTGCTCTGCGGAAAAGGCGGGCCATATCTTCTGCAAACATGGCAACGCTCTCGTTTGGCTTTTGAATATGGGATTCGAGTAGGCGCTGCGCGTTGTCTCTTCTGTCGGTACTAGTGAACGTGTCTAGCAGCTGGGTGTGGAAGGCATCCCACGTGGTCAAATTTCTCTCCCGGTTCACAAACCACCTCCGCGCACTGTCTTGAAGCGCAAAATAGACATTAGACAGCTTTTGCTGGGAGCCCCAGTCATTATAACTGGCGACACGCTCAAATTGGTCAAGCCAATCTTGGACATCCTCAAAAGCGTCGCCGTGAAAACTTTCTGGTATCTTAGGTTTCTGCAGCGTCACCTGCGATGGAGTTGCAGTAGCCATGGCGGAAGTAGGTTGATGCGTTCCAGCAGGGTCCTGCAAAGGGTTGAACTCGGGCGTCAGGCCTAGCAGGTGGCGACTGTACCGGTGAACAGGAGTTTCGATGAACGAAGGGGATTCCGCTTTCGAGGTATGGCTCCGCGAAGGGGTGCCGAGCATGAGGCAATCCTACCCCGCACCTCCACCAGTGTCGCAGCCTATTAGGAGACGGGAAAGCCGGCGTAGAGGACGTGTACAAGCACTTTTATGAGAGCAGTCAACGCGACGTCGTTGTCGTCTCTGTTTTTCCACTCGCGCGGCACTTCAGCGTCGTTCTCATCGCCTGGCACATACCCGCGGCGACCATATAGGATGTGGCAATATCCCAAACCCCAGACGATGTTTCAAGTGCCAAAGGTTTGGACACGCTTCATATGCATGTCGAGGACAAACAGATTGTGGTAAATACAGCTCCAATAAACACCAATCTGAGAATTGCACCTCTTCCCCACATTGTGTTAACTGCAAGGGAGATCCCCCCGCTTAATCGCGGTCTAGCCCTAGCTGGAAAAAAGAAAAAGAAGTAATTGCACGAACTGTTTAAGAAAAAATCTCGTTCTTCGAAGCCAGAAAGAGACTGTCGTACTTTCGCGACGCAGTTATGCCGTTGTGACGCAGGCGGGGCAGCGTCACAGAGGCCTCTAGAGTCCTCCGAGCCCACGCGCAGTGGTGCCGCACTGACTCCTCCCGCCCCCATGGTGGAAGCAGTCAGTACTTCACCGCCCTCTTTGACGGCCCTGCAGACACAAGTCCCGCAGGGCCCTAAAATCGAATGAGCCCAATGGCCCGAGGCATGTGTCTCGGCGCCTAACTCTCGGTCCTCCAGCGCCTCAGAGAGAGCGATGGAGGTCAACACGAAAACCCCGGTGTCATTGACACCGAAGGACATGCGCTCTCTCGAGCGCGGTAAGGACAAATACCTCAAAATAAGAAGGAGTTAACCTAAAGGTTATCCCTCATTTGTGTTAGCCTTTTTAAATCCATGTCACCTATACTTCACCTTTTAATTTTTCCGTAGTGCCATTTCTTATCTTTCCATTTTCAGATGGCTTTTATTATCCACTGGAATTGTGGAGGGCTTTTACACAACTTAGGTGACATTAAAGACATGTTAATAAACTCTCCTGTGGCCCTGTGCTTACAGGAAACAAATCTAGGCGAAAAACACAAAAACATTTTGAAAGGTTTCACTGTCGTACGGCGCGACCGTACTCAGGCGAACCGGCTGTCAGGTTGTGTAGCCATTGTCCTACCAGGTGGTATAGCAGCCAGAGAAGTTCCCATTACCATTCACATAGAAGCCATTGCTGTCACCGTTTTAGCTCACAAAACCATCACCATTTGTTCAGTATACATTCCGCCGCATTCACATTTTACCGTAAGAGACGTAGAGTTAATTTTAAACCAGCTACCTGAACCATTTTTAATAGGCGGTGATTTTAATTCACATAACACGTTATGGGGAGTAAAACTACTGAAAACCGGGGTCAAACTCTTGAAGATTTTATACTAACAAATGACATATGCCTTTTAAACACCAGTGTTGCGACTTCATCATCATCATCGTCATCAGCCTGGTTACGCCCACTGCAGGGCAAAGGCCTCTCCCTTTCTTCTCCAACAACCCCGGTCATGTACTAATTGTGGCCATGCCGTCCCTGCAAACTTCTTATTCTCATCCGCCCACCTAACTTTCTGCCGCCCCCTGCTACGCTTCCCTTCCCTTGGGATCCAGTCGGTAACCCTTAATTACCATCGGTTATCCTCCCTCCTCCTTACATGTCCTGCCCATGCCCATTTCTTTTTCTTGATTTCAACTAAGATGTCATTAACTCGCGTTTGTTCCCTCACCCAATCTGCTCTTTTCTTATCCCTTAACGTTACACCTATCATTCTTCTTTCCATAGCTCGTTGCGTCGTCCTCAATTTGAGTAGAACCCTTTTCGTAAGCCGCCAGGTTTCTGCCCCGTAGGTGAGTACTGGTAAGACGCAGCCATTATACACTTTCCTCTTGAGGGATAATGGCAACCTGCTGTTCATGATCTGAGAATGCCTGCCAAACGCACCCCAGCCCATTCTTATTCTTCTGATTATTTCTGTCTCATGATCCGGATCTGCCGTCACTACCTGCCCTAAGTAGATGTATTGCCTTACTACTTCCAGTGCCTCGCTGCCTATTGTAAATTGCTGTTTTTTTCCGAGACTGTGAAACATTACTTTAGTTTTCTGCAGATTAATTTTGAAACCCACTCTTCTGCTTTGCCTCTCCAGGTCAGTGAGCATGCATTGCAATTGGTCCCCTGAGTTACTAAGCAAGGCAATATCATCAGCGAATCGCAAGTTACTAAGGTATTCTCCATCAACTTTTATCCCCAATTCTTCCCAATCCAGGTCTCTGAATACCTCCTGTAAACACGCTGTGAATAGCATTGGAGAGATCGTATCTCCCTGTCTGACGCCTTCCTTTATTGGGATTTTGTTGCTTTCTTTATGGAGGACTACGGTGGCTGTGGAGCCGCTATAGATATCTTTCAGTATTTTTACATACGGCTCGTCTACACCCTGATTCCGTAATGCCTCCATGACTGCTGAGGTTTCGACAGAATCAAACGCTTTCTCGTAATCAAAGAAAGCTATATATAAGGGTTGGTTATATTCCGCACATTTCTCTATCACCTGATTGATGGTGTGAATATCATCTATTGTTGAGTAGCCTTTACGGAATCCTGCCTGGTCCTTTGCTTAACACAAGTCTAAGGTGTTCCTGATTCTATTTGCGATTACCTTAGTGAATAGTTTGTAGGCAACGGACAGTAAGCTGATCGGTCTATAATTTTTCAAGTCTTTGGCGTCTCCTTTATTATGGATTAGGATTATGTTAGCGTTCGTCCAAGACTCCGGTACGCTCGAGGTCATGAGGCATTGCGTATACAGGGTGGCCAGTTTCTCTAGAACAATCTGTCCACCATCCTTCAACAAATCTGCTGTTACCTGATCCTCCCCAGCTGCCTTCCCCCTTTGCATATCTCCCAAGGCTTTCTTTACTTCTTCCGTCGTTACCTTTGGGATTTCGAATTCCTCTGGACTATTTTCTCTTCCATTATCGTCGTGGGTGCCACTGGTACTGTATAAATCGCTATAGAACTCCTCAGCCACTTGAACTATCTCATCCATATTAGTTCTGATATTGCCGGCTTTGTCTCTTAACGCATACATCTGATTCTAGTCTCTTCCTAGTTTCTGATTCCTAGTTTCTTCTTCACTGTTTTAGGCTTCCTCCGTTCCTGAGAGCATGTTCAATTCTATCCATATTATACTTCCTGATGTAAGCTGTCTTACGCTTGTTGATTAACTTCGAAAGTTCTGCCAGTTCTATTCTAGCTGTAGGGTTAGAGGCTTTCATACGTTGGCGTTTCTTGATCAGATCTTTTGTCTCCTCTGATAGTTTACTGGTATCCTGCCTAACGGAGTTGCCACCGACTTCCATTGCACACTCCTTAATGATGCCCACAAGATTGTCGTTCATTGCTTCAACTCTAAGGTCCTCTTCCTGAGTTAAAGCCGAGTACGTGTTCTGTAGCTTGATCTGGAATTTCTCTATTTTTCCTCTTACCGCTAACTCATTGATCGGCTTCTTATGTACCAGTTACTTCCGTTCCCTTCTCAGGTCTAGGCTAATTCGAGTTCTTACCATCCTGTGTCACTGCAGCGCACCTTGCCGAGCACATCCACATCTTGTATGATGCCAGGGTTACCGCAGAGTATGAAGTCTATTTCATTTCTAGTCTCGCTGTTCGGGCTCCTCCACGTCCACTTTCGGCTATCCCGCTTGCGGAAGAAGGTATTCATTATCCTTATATTATTCTGTTCCGCAAACTCTACTAATAACTCTCCCCTGCTATTCCTAGTGCCTATGCGATATTCCCCCACTGCTTTGTCTCCAGCCTGCTTCTTGCCTACCTTGGCATTAAAGTCGCCCATAAGTATAGTGTATTTGGTTTTCACTCTACCCATCGCCGATTCCACGTCTTCATAGAGGCTTTCGACTTCCTGGTCATCATGACTGGATATAGGGGCGTAGACCTGTACAATCTTCATTTTGTACCTCTTATTAAGTTTCACAACAAGACCTGCCACCCTCTCGTTAATGCTATAGAATTCCTGTATGTTACCAGCTATATTCTTATTAATCAGGAATCCGACTCCTAGTTCTCTTCTCTCCGCTAAGCCCCGATAGCACAGGACGTGCCCGCTTTTTAGCACTGTACATGCTTCTTTTGGCCTCCTAACTTCACTGAGCCCTATTATATCCCATTTACTGCCCTCTAATTCCTCCAATAGCACTGCTAGACTCGCTTCACTAGATAACGTTCTAGCGGTAAACGTTGCCAAGTTCATATTCCAATGGCGGCCTGTCCGGAGCCAGTGATTCTTAGCACCCTCTGCTGCGTCGCAGGTCTGACCGCCGCCGTGGTCAGTTGCTGCGCAGCTGCTGGGGACTGAGGGCCGGGGTTTGATTGTTGTGTTCATATAGGAGGTTGTGGCCAAGAACTGCCCCAGGGTGGCCAATCCTGCTCTGGTGAGGGAGTGGGTTACCGGTTCTGGTCACCGGGATCAGGCCACACTCCAGGCCTGTTTGTGCAATTTTACCAACACGCGGATATTTTTAATCCGGTGGAAAATTTCCGGCACCGGGATTCGAACCACGGACCTCTTGCACGCGAGGCGGGTGTTCTACCTCTACGCCACCGCTGCACCTGTTGTTGCGACTTACTACTGCCCAAGCACTGGAGGTAAGAGTTGCTTAGATCTGGCACTGTGCTCTCCATCTCTTTTTGTCGATTTTCAGTGGAATGGTATTGAGAACCCCTATGGTAGTGACCATATGCCTGCTATCATTAAAGAAACATCTCCTTTTCCTACCATACTATTCGGACAATCCCGTTGGAAACTCCATCTAGCAGACTGGCCTCTCTTTACTGAGAAGGCCACTCTGGATAACATATAAGATGAGCTAACAATAGACGAAATGAATGAGAAGGTTACCGCCTGCATACTCGCTGCAGCACAACAGACAATCCCACAATCCTCTGGCTTCTTAAGAAAAAACCTGAAACCCTTGTGGACGAAGGAATGTACACAAACAAAAAAACTACAAAACAAAGCGTGGGGTATCTTTCGGCGATACCCATTTCAAGAAAATCTACACTCTTTCAAGAAATCAAAACCGAAAGCCAGGTATACACCCACACAAGCCGAAAGAGAGTCCTGGAAAAATTATGTCTGGTCTATAAATAGCTCAATAACATTCAAACGAATGTGGGATCAGGTTCGCAAGTTTAGAGGCGACTAGGCTTTTTACACTATCCCCATAGTATCACCTCCAGGCACGCAAACAAATATAGAAGAACAAGCAGACATTTTAGGGCAACATATCCGTGATATATCAAGCTCAGAGAACTACTCTGCTGCATTTCTAAAACATAAGCAATTAGCAGAAAAACTAAAGCTTCCGACCACAGGAAGTTCAAAAAGACTGTATAATGCTGCTTTAACACTTCCTCACTAGTGGCAAAAAAACAGCACCCGGTCCGGTCAGGGTACACTATGCAATGCTTGCTCACTTTTCCCCCTAAAGCAGTTGAGACTGCTTCATTTCTTCAACATTATCTGGGAAACGGGGAAAATGCCCAAAGAGTGGAAGAAAGCTATCATAATCCCTTTCTTGAAAGCTGGAAAACCTCCCACAACAGCAACCAGTTATAGACCCATAGCACTCACAAGTTGTCTTGCAAATTCATATGAAGCCATTATCAACATAAGATTGACATACGTCCTTGAAACGGAGAATTTACTAGATAACCATCAGTGTGGATACAAGTAAGGCTGCTCCGCAATAGACCAGCTAGTCAGGCTAGAAGACGAGATACGTGCGGCCTTTCTACGCAAGCAATATTGTCTGACAGTTTTCTTTGATCTTGAAAAGGTGTACCGCACTACATGGAGGTTTGGTATCTTAAGGGACTTAGCAGATTCAGGAATCAAAACTAGAATGCTGAAATCTCTAGCCGATTTCATGTCGGACCGAACATTCCAGGTGCATTTAGGAACGGCGCTTTCACGTGTATTCATTCCGGAAAATGGTGTGCCACAGGGATGCGTACTAAGCACAACACTCTTTGTGGTAAAAATGAACTGTGTTAACAAAGTCATTCCTCCCTCTGTTATGCACTCCATATACGTCGATGATCCGGAAATAGCGTGCCGCGCCTCAAACTTACAAACATGTGAAAGGCAGTTCCAGATAACAGTTATTAAACTAATGGAGTGGGCTGAGAAAAATGGCTTCCGCTTTTCTACTCAAAAACAGTTACAGTGTTATTCTCGCAAAAACGAGGGTTGTACTTAGACCCGGTTCTAAAATTGAATGATGTCGCACTGCCGGTAAAACAAGAATATAAATTCTTGAAGCATCACTGCGAGTCGGCCTAGTTGGAACATATTCATATTTATACTTTTTGTGCGCAAACAAACAGGGACGAAGAATAGGGGCAACACAAGGACGAGCGCTTTCTAACAACTGGTTTTATTTGTGAAGAACTACTTACTTAAATACACACAGAACTGCACGATCAAGTCAACAGAGCACGCCTACAGCGCATATGATACCCGCTGATCTGCGGGTATCACAAGTGTTATATGTAATATTGACTTTGCTCTTTTGACTTGATCGCGCAGATCAGCGGGTATCATATGCGCTGTAGGCGTGCTCTGTTGACTTGATCGCGCAGTTCTGTGGGTATTTCAGTAAGTAGTTCTTCAAAAATAAAACCAGTTGTTAGAAAGCGCTCGTACTTGTGTTGCCCCTATTCTTTGTCCCTGTTTGTTTGCGCACAAAAAGTATAAATAAGGATAAATTCTTGGGAGTAACCTTTGATAAAAACCTGAACTTCCTAGCCCACATTAAATCAGTAACGATTAAGGGAAATAAAGCATTGCATATCCTAAAAGTTCTGTCTCATAAGCACTGTGGTTCCGACCGAACCTGTCTTTTACGTATTTATCGCTTTCTTGTGCATGACCTTTTAAACTACGGCTCCGCGGTTTACTGTTCAGCAAGGCAGTCCTACATCCAACTACTTTATCCAGTACATAACTTTAGATTTCGACTGGCAAGTGATGCCAACAGAACGTCACCCATTCAAAGTTTATATGTTGAGTGTAAGGAACCCTCATTACAGCAGCGTAGAGCATTACTCACATTCTCTTACCTACTCAGAATTCAGTCATCACCGCAACACATATGCTACAACATCCTCACGCAGTGCAACTCACGCTTACACTACCCAAATAAACTGAACATGATTGGGAAACAAGTGAACTGAACCGAAAATTGGGAAACAAGTATTCGTCTACCAATACATGCTTCTGTTTTCACTGCTGAAGTTTATGCTGTATGGGTTGTAGTTAAAAAGATTATCACTGCCAAGCACAAAAACAGACACATACACTGATTTCTTAGTACACTGAAGGCTCTAAATCTTAAATCTGGGTGTGAAACCCTGTTAGGGGACATACTAGACATGGTCGCGCTTAACAAATATGGGAGATCAATCCGCTTCTGCTGGGTACCAAGTCATGTTGGGATGCCGCGTAACGAAGCAGCCGATAGATGTGCATCGATGGGAGCATTCAAAGACATAATAAACAAAACAATTCCGTATAAAGATAGTATCCGTGCCATTAGGAAGGCATTAACATCAAAGTGGCAATACGAATTGAATCATTGTAGAGAAAACAAGCTATATCTCACAAAACCCGTACTTAGTGACTGGAAGTCGTGCAACCATCAGGAGCGCTTCTATGAAGCAGTTCTATGCCGACTACGCATTGGGCACACACACCTCACACACAATTATTTACTTACAAAAGAAGACGTGCGAACATGTGAAAAATGCCAACAACAACTAACAATCATGCATATACTACTGACATGCACACACATGGACACGGCAACACTGCCGTGGCAATGTCACCGACTTTCCCGCTCCTTGTGCAGGCTCTGGCTGGGTGCTTTTGGATCAGCGCTGCTGCAACTTTCACGGTGGATGGACTCTGCCAGCTTGCATCGCCTTTGACCTCGCTGGATTGCATCTTAGGCGCACCCTTCGGTGATCCCGTCACATCGCGGCTGCCACACGTGGACTATGGCTACAGCGCATCATCGACACGCACCGTGACGTCACCTGACTATCTCGGACCTGCTGCCTTTCTGGCTTTAAAAGCGACGCCCGTCTCAGCAAACACCAGTGGACACGGCAACACTGCCGTGGCAATGTCACCGACTTTCCCGCTCCTTGTGCAGGTTGGTGATCGAAAATATGGCTTTCGCAGTGATTTTCTATGCTTAGTCGTGTTGCCGTGTCCACATACTCTCTTATGTTGTATATCTGAGTGTTTTTCCGTTGCTCGTTTGCTAATGGCCCGCTCGGGAGATGTTGAAGAAAATCCCGGTCCTATCAATGAAGAAATGTTTAACGAGATGATTAAGACACAGAGGGTGGTCTTGGAAAAAGTAACGCATATTGAAAAAAATCAAGCGTCTTTTGAGGCTCGAGTAGAGGGCAGGCTTTCGAAAATAAAGGAAAGATTAGAGATCTTGGGCGAAGCCCCAACCAGGCTTGCTAACCTTGAGAAGTTTGCCAATGAAAGTAAAGCTGCAATTACAACTCTTGGCAAAAGAGTTGACTACTTGGACCTTAAATCAAATCCTGACAGTAATGCTCTCGTCAAACGAATTGACGACCTTGAAAATCATTCGCGGAGAAATAATCTCATTATCAGAGGGATAAGGGAAGACGTGAATGAAACTGAAGAGGCATTACGTAAAAAGGTCAATGTGGAAGTTTTTCATGCAGACATAAAGCTAAAAATTGATTCAGTCGAACGGATTCATCGCCTAGGAGAGCGACAGGATGGTAAAGATCGGGCAATCATTTTGAGACTCTCAGATTTCCGTGATAAAACCAAAATCCTGCGAAACTGCTTTATGCTCCGGGACAAGGACATCAGCATTAACGAAGACTTTTCTAAACGAATTGTCGGGATCCGCAAACGGCTATGGAACTCTAGTTCTGAGGAGAGGAAAAGGGGGATCAAGGTGAAACTTATGTTTGACAAGATGAAAATAAATGATGTGGTGTATGGTTGGAATGAGGCTACCAATTTGAGGTACATATGTAAGGCACCTTCCGAAAGAGACGACAAGCACGGTAACAACGATTGACGATGTCGCAGTGCTTGTGAACAATTCAAGATATTAAACATAAATGTAAGAAGCATTTTAAATAAAATAACGGACATTGAGGCTCTTGTACTGGAACATGAACCCGATATTCTGGCAATTACCGAAACATGGCTTAAAAAAGACATACTAGATGCCGAAGTCACGCCTCCAGGATACAAAATCGTGAGAAAAGACCGCGAAACGAGAGGAGGAGGAATTGCCTTGCTAATTAAAGAATGTATATTGTTCAGTGTTCTCCCGCATGTCACTGATGTCGAAGCTCTTTGGATTAAAACCAAACATAATAATCGTACAGTATTCATTGGTGCTATATACAGACCACCAAACTCTCCAGTGAATGTGCTCATTAAACTGAGAAGCTTTATGGACGCACACCTAAAGCATGAAGACAATATTATTTTATTAGGAGACTTCAACCTTCCTGGAATAAATTGGTCGACCCTTTGTGCAGAGGGAAATGACGTCCCTAATTGTGAACAACTACTTGAGATCACTTTCTGTTATTATTTGACTCAGGTCATCTCAGCTTGTACGTGTGTGGGTCCAACTACTTCTTCAATCCTTGATTTAATATTCTTATCTGGTTGGTTGCTCCCATTTGTTAACATGTGTGAAATTGTTGCAGGTCTCTCTGATCATAAAATGGTTATGATGTCACTAGATGCGTGTGCTAATGTCATGCGCGAGAACGAGAAACTCCTGATCCCGAATTTCAAAGTCGCCAATGACCCTTCAATACTGGAACATCTGGAGGAGCCATATTATTATTTTTTGGAGTTGTGCAGATCATCTGGTACTACTGAAGAACTATGAAAATTTTCCATGATATGACTACATTTTGCATACAACATTTCATTCCTGAACGTTCTAAACGTGTAGGAAAAAGAAACCCCTGGGTAACTCGGGAAATAATACACACAAAAAGAAAACTTAAACGTATTCGAAAGGCTTGCACCCTCCGTCCTAGTATCGAACAGAAACATCAGATTCATCGTTTAGGTAAAAAGCTCCGGCATAACCTGAAGACGTCTAAAGATAACTTTTATAACTCAACACTGAAACGATTTCTCAAAGAAGCCCCAGATAAGTTTTCGAGGTACTTGAATCCAACGGCTAAGTCGTGTAGCATTCACACAGACAAGAGTAGCCAGGATCAAGCGGAGGCATTTAACTCTTTCTTTTCCTCAGTTTTTACCATCGATGACGGTATTTTGCCTACCGTCAATGATTATACAGACAGACTTCCTATTCATAATATCAAGATTACAGAAGAGAGCGTTTTCAATCTCTTACTTCACGTCAATATAAAAAAAGTCCCGGTCCTGACGAAGTCCCCAACGAATTCCTTTATAGATATGCCGAATGGACATCCAAGTTTTTAACACTAATTTTTCAATCATCCATTTCTAGTGGCTCGTTTCCCACTGCCTGGAAACGCGCAAAAATTGTGCCCATACATAAAGGTGGCCCAACCTCTAGCACTAGCAACTACCGACCGATATCGCTCACGAGCACCTGTTCTAAAATGCTCGAACACATTGTGTCAAAGCATCTGCTCACCTATTTAGATGAAAATAAATTAATTTTTCCAGGTCAACATGGCTTTCGCAAAGGTTTGTCCACCGTCACGCAGCTTATTGAACTTGTGCATGACCTTTCTAGCACAATTAATGCCCGCGGCCAAACTGATATAATATTCTTAGACTTTGCAAAGGCCTTTGACAAGGTGTCCCACAAAAAGCTTTTACTTAAAATCAGTTTCACTTTCAAAAATTCTTCCCTTAGGCGGTGGTTCACTTCCTACCTTGAACACAGAGAACAATATGGTCAATTGGGACATCAACAATCTAGTTTACCGTGATATCTGGGGTACCCCAGGGTAGTGTCTTAGGGCCCCTCTTATTCTTATTTTTTATAAATGATCTGCCAAAGGACATCACTACCCAAATAAGAATGTTTGCCGATGACTGCATATTGTACAAAAGAATAGAGTCACCAGGTGATCAGGCTGACCTTAATCTTAACTTACAGAAAATTAAGAACTGGTGTGATCGGTGGCAAATGCAGCTTAACCCAACTAAATCGGTTTTCATGTCCATCTCTAGAAAAAAGAATATCTTAAATTTCCCATACAGTATCAACGGTCATGAGCTTGCTCGAGTTAAAACAACATAAATACCTAGGTCTTATATTTACACCCGACTTGCATTGGAATCTTCATGTAAATGAGCTTTGTGCAAAAGCTAACAAAGTATTGTGGGGGCTGAGACGTAACCTGCACTGTGCCTCCCCTGAAATTAAAATTATAGCTTACAAAACCTTGCTAAGGCCTATAATTGAGTACGCAAAAATAGTATGGGATCCCTACACCCAAAGTAACTGTCTAAAACTAGATAATATCCAACGCCTTACTTCTAGGTTTATATTTAATGAACACCGCCGTTTTCACTCTCCGACTGAATTATGCAAACTTGCAAAGCTTCCACCTCTGCAAAAACGTACGGATTATGAAAGGCTTAAATTCCTGTTCTTAGTAATTCATAACCATGTCAAAATAAGGTACGACAAGTACTTCCAAATCAAGACACAGGAAACATCACGGCACAGACACAGTATGTATATACCTCTTCCCACAGTGCACAATGACTGCTTCACGTATAGTTTTTTTCCCAGGGCAATTCAGCAGTGGAACTCTTTGCCTGACTCAATTGTCCAAATAAAATCAGTTATTGCATTCTTGGAAGCAATACGTTGTCTTATGTACCCTGATACACCCTGATGTTCTGTAGTAATTTTTGTGACATAATAAGTCAAAATGCGCTGTGTAATCATATTGTTAATGTGTTTCATGTCAGCAGTGGTACTTCATTTTTTATTGCATTGCATTGTTGTTGCATAATTGCATTGCTCGCAGAGAATGAAATACCTATCCATGAGTAGCATCAAAAGAGAAAGAATGAAAGTGCTAAAAAGATGTACGTATTTGAATTAAAGAAGCCTTCTGGGAGGCAAGCAATATCAAAAATCGTTTATCCTGCGGAGCGCAATCTTTATAGCAATGTAGGAGGGTTTCGGTGAATGGAGGGCGACGCAAGTGAAGTTTGTTTTATGTATACAATGCCATTATTATAAGAAAAGCCTTTTCAAATACGTAATTCATTTGATTTAACTGCTTCATCAGCACAAATACGTAAGACATCCCTCGTACATCTAAAGAATTACACGATGAGGCACCGGGGTGTATAATGAGGCAATGGGGATGACGAGGCACTGGGGAGTATACATACCCACGTATTGTCGCAGAATGTGGTGTGACAACTTTTACTAACGAATGACGGCACGCAGAACAAACACGCACCTCTCCGTACTTCCAGGGAGCACAGTGCTTCCCTGTAGACAAGGCGACCGTGCGTTAGTCGACTTCCTCCTGTGTAGTAATGATCGTGAGGTCGGTCGGAAACTACAAGCGGTCGCACACAACACAGGCCACAGAAAATTGATTCCACACAAGCTCCCTATGAAACCTGTCCGTTGTTCAGCTGAAAAGTTCTAAGTTCGCTGGGTCGGGACCACATGGACAGTTCGCATTTCTTTGAGCCTCGCGGTTCTGGCGGGCAGCACGCTCACGGGACCGCAACCACGAGAGAGCGTATGGAAAGGATAGGAGATATGCAAGCGCTTGGAAGGCCGACAAAGAGGACGATGCCAACGTAGACATAGCAGACGTGGGTCAAAGTGTAGTATCTGTTCTTATCAGCTTAATGTCTGATAGAGGTTCTATTTGAAAGTAAGATATGAAACTTATTTTTTCCAAAATCGCGGAGTGCTCAAATCCTGTTTGACCTCCGCTGTGCGTCGGCCCGGTACTGAAGTACCCTCTGGATTGTCCTATGACTGGGGAAAAATTCTCGAACTACACGGCTCGATAGACAAACGCAATTTTTTCTAGGAGCTAGCTATGTGCTGCTTCGCTCTGAAAATGCCAGGAAAATGTCTATTCAGGACTTTGTAACATTCATTGCAACCTCCAGCACGTTAAAACTTTATCAAAAAGTAATTATTCATTGGGTGACGGAGTAGTTGAAAAAATGACCACAAGATTTACTAAACATGCCAATTTACAAAAGTAGCACTCTTGTCAGGGTAAGCGCTAACACTAAGAGGGAGATTTAAATATTCTCCGGGACGCTAAAGTTCACTAATTTCATTACAACACAGATGGTCGCTCTCCTTCGAATATTAACTTTCCAATGAAATGTTGCTTACTTTCAGTGAGGTTGCTGGAAATGGCATACAATACACATATGCGGAGGTCTGGGAAGGCGCAAGGTCATTTTACTTACATTGTCAGAACTTATCGAGATTTACAAATCGAATAATAACGAGGACTCCAGCAACACTATTACTAAAGTCCTTCTTGTATGGTTGTTTTGCAAACACACGCATTTAAAAGCACAAAACAACCTTTCATTAGAGCATGAAATATAAAGGAATTGAGTTTATTGTGCTATCTGCTCATTGGCCAAATCAATGAGAATGTTTCTAAGCTTCGCAATTATGAAAAAAGCTTGGCTATACCGGCAGCACCAATGCCTGTCATATTTCTTACACCCCAACATAGCATCAATCTTACATAGGCAAGGCCACAGAACGGATATGTGCGTTAAAGCTACGCTTAACATACAGCCTGAATAACCCCACGAATGATGAGTCAAAGTTTCCAAAGAATTCAAGTAACCTTTTTTTTTTTTGTAAATAACACTAATAACACACCACTACATATGTGAAACCTTTCTAATCCTTTGTGGTTGTCTCCTATCACACATTCGTCACTTCATGACTGAGGGAGCACCTTCGCAAAATTTGGCGTGTTAACCTCGAACTCAGATTTGGTGTCTGTAATTAGAAGATAAAAAATACTAACAAATACATGCTGCAGTGAAACTTCGTTATAACGAAATGGGCTATAACGAATTCTATCTAAATAACGAAATTATCTAAAAACCTTTTGGATATATCCAGGTTTCAAACCTTGTTTCAACGAAGTAGCTAACCTGCCGAGAGATATACCAAACCTAATTGCTCTTCGAAACAAGAAATGCCTGACTGCTACGATTTAATACGTCGCGTTCGATGAGGTAGAGCCCACATTGAGTGCTGATGATTAAAATTCTTGCGTACTTGCATTGAATGCACCGCCGAGCAGTGGCCCTCACCGGGGTGCCGAACCAAAACCGTAACCGTACCCGAATTTTTGCCAGGAACCGTGTCTAAACCAAGCCCGTATTTTTGCCGCCATTTTGGAACTGAATCCGAACCGGAATGAATCGAAGAAAGAGATCAGAACCGGTTCGGGAACGGAGATTTCGAGCAGAGCAGTCTGGGTTACTGGGAGCACTGTTGAGAAAAACGGGAGACGCTGCTGATAGAAAATGCGGCATCATCGTCCATCCACACTCTATTCATCCTGGTAGAACTGTCATAAGTAGTAAAAGCAAGTTCATTTTCATCAAGTTATCAGCGTCTTATGATTACCATCTGTCACAAGAAAACTACGTGCATATGAAAATATTTACGTGGTTCGAATAAACACGCTGGCGTGCGCCATAGAAGTCTCCAGAACGATGGGGAGAAATCGACTCGCGGCCGCCGGAGAGCGTGTAGCCTTTTAAACAGTGTTAAGTGGATCCATCTCGACTTTTCCTCGTTGGTGGCGGTGTCGCGTTATAGAAAACCGACTCGAACGCCTTGGTACTTGTTTACGCGTCTCGCCAATAGCGACGCGCGTTTCGACGGGAGAGTGAGAAAGAACGCTGTTTTACAGTGGCTGCTATGTGTATGCGCCCCACTGCTTTTGCGTGAATTGATTAACAGATGTGGCACGCTGTACAAGCGAAGGATGATTAGCACTGTTGACCAAAGTCCTAGCTTTTAAGAACTTGAGGAAATTCTTCCGCTCGACTCATTGGTCAACACCACCGAAAAGGTGCCGAGCAAAACAGCATCTGGTGATCACATTGGGGCGTCTTCCTGGGATAGTCGGCGGCGATTGAGTACAATTAATAGCGGCAGCGGAATCTCCCTCCAGTAGTTGACGAGCTGCGGATGAACTTGAGGCCTTCAATATTGAAAGATGACTGCCCGTAATCAGCTAACGACAGTTCATTGGAAGTCGAAGAAGTACAGAACCTTAGATGACTTCAAGAAGGTGCCTAGAATAAGCAAGCATTCGAATACCCTGAACTATTGGGAGAAAGAGAAGTCGTGGTGCCCAGACCTGTATTTCTTCGCCACATTAGCACTTTTGGTACCACCCACACAAGTTATCGTCGAGAGGGCATTTTCAGGTTTAGGTTCATCCTTTCTAGTCATTGAACGAGCTTGAATCCAATAACCCTTGACGACGTCCTCTTCCGTCGTTTTTTTTTTTTTTTATTCTGCCAAATAATAATTTCCAGCAGCATTGACAGAGCACATAATACTATATTTTGAAGCGGCAGAGGTTCCACATTATGCTTATTGGTAATGGCACAATCCAACAATAAATTCTAAGCTAACAGTGGTTGCGGGAGAAGATAGATTGGTATGTTATTTTTGACACAGGTTAAAGAGTACGGCGACGCTGGTTTGGCTCTTGGCGAGCAGCATTTCAAACGCGTCGACCTCAATACCCTTCAGAATATGGTTGATCTACTCGTCCTTCGCCATCGTTGGATTGACACGGCTGCAAATATCCAATAGCTAGGGAAAGTCTCGCCCGCTGCCCGGACACTGGTGTCGACGCTGTTCGGCGCGTAGCTTGCGGACAGCGGGGCGGCCAAACACTTCGGTGACAAGTGTTTTGAATGCGGACCAATTCGAAATGTCACAGTCGGGATTCTTAAACCATAGATTGGCGACGTCAGCAAGGTAAAAGATGACGTTATTCAGTTCAGATTGGTCGTTCCACATCTCGCGAGCGCTTACACGTTCATAGGAAGACAGCCCGTCTTCCACGTCATGTTCTCCGTTTCCGCGAAAGATGGCCGGGTCATGCTGACGGACAACGCCGGCTCAAGTGACAGGGGCAGCCATGGGTACACTCCGTGTGGAGGTTGCATCAGTCATGGAGTGGTGGGTAACGTTCATTTGCGGAGCTCCAGGGTGACTTGAGGTATTCCAGCAATCTCCACCACATGTAATGGTGTCACAGCACGGGTCTTCGTCGTCGTCTCCGAGCTGCTATCGAAAGCACGAGGCACGTTCGCTTCATTACATAACCGATAAAATTCTGCAGGAAATAGTTACTACAAGAAACACCCCTTAAATATGTGAAAGATACAATGTCCGCACTCGAAGAAGAAGAAATCCACAAAACTGATAAAGGTAAAGCGCTTAGTGAGCCTAGAAATAAAATTTGTCAAAACTCTTGTATATGGCTAAACAGGGTAACTTATTCTTCCTAAAAGAGCTTCGAACTCGCCGGCCATTGTCAATACTTAATTGTGCTATTTGCTTTTATATTCATGGTTTCCAACTTTCTTCATTCTCGAGCAAGGAAAGCCGTTGACGGCTCTTCAGAGCTGTAATTTCTCGTTTCTTTATTTTGGTGCTGTACCTCGCGTCTGAAGATATTGTTACGAGGTACAAACTGTCAGACATGTATTTACAGAACATTTACAATAATTATATCAGCTGACCAAATGGTAGACAGCGCGCGAAGACCAGAACATCGTCTTCTTCCGACGATGATTAAAACATCTTCATCAGCGTGTCACATGATTCCCGGCGGCTAAAGCATCGTCTCGGTGCTGGTTACGAGGCGGGCGAGTGATGCAACTTAAGACGGGCCACGTTGACCACGTCGGAGCGATGCTGAGTCACGGCTGGCTGAGTCACGGTTGGCTGAGCCATGGTTGGTTTCGTATGTGACGTCAGTTACTTGACGCAAGACACGGTAAGGCCCGGAGTAGCGTGAAAGTAACTTCTCCGAGAGGCCAACGCATCGTGATAGCGACCAAAGAAGAACCAGGGCGCCCAGTGTGTAATGGACATCACGATGGCGGGCGTCATATAAGTGCCGCTGATTATCCTGCGACTCCACAAGTCGACGTCGGGCAATATGGCGTGATTGTTGTGCTTTGAGGATGGCTTCACGGGCATACTCGGATGCGCAATTCAGGCTAGCAGGCAGAACGGTGTCGCGGCCAAACAAGAGGAACAATGGAGAGAAGCCTGCGGTATCATGGCAAGACGAATTATAGGCGAAAGTAACGAACGGCAGCGCAACGTCCAAGTCGGGATGGTCATCAGAGACATACATGCACAGCATGTAAGTAAGGGTGCGGTCAAGGCGCTCGGTTAGAACGTTCGTTTGTGGATGGTAAGCAGTAGCAAGTTTGTGTTTAGTCGCGCACGGGTTTACAGTGTCATTGACAACTTTAGAAATAAAGTAGCGGCCTGGGTCGGTGAGGAGCTGTCGATGGACGCCGTGGTGAAGGATGACGTTTTCTAGGAGGAAGTCGGCGACATCGGTTGCACAGCTTGTCGGAAGAACCCGTGTGATTGCATATTGGATGGTGTAGTCTGTTGCTACAGCAATCCACTTATTTCCCGAAGCAGACGTAGGAAAAGGCCCTAAAAGATTACACATACACGGAAGAATGGTTCGTATGGTACGTCAAGTGGTTGAAGGCGACCAGCAGGGAGCGTGGTCGGCTTTTTGCGTCGTTGACAAAGATAACACTGAGCGACATAACGGAAGGCGTCACGGTATAGACCAGGCCAAAAGAAGCGCCCACGAACGCGGTCATACGTCCGTGACACGCCAAGTTGACCTGCAGTAGGTACATCATGAAGCGGGAGGGGTACAGCCTGACGCAGATGCTCAGGCACCACGAAGAGTCGGGCAGGGCCGTCCGGGCGCACGTTATAGCGGTACAATATATCATCTTGAAGTTCACGCATGCGAAGGGAAGGATTGGGCGTCATTAAAGGGGGCCGTTGAATAAGGTTTTGCAAGGAGGGTTCGCGACGTTGTTCGGCTCCAATGTCGCGAAAAGCAGCCAGAGAGAGAGAGAGAGAGAGATAGCGGTGACAGGTATGCCGGCCGCTTAAACGTCAACAGGGTTGACAGGATGGCGCGACAAGGAGTCCGCATCTTGATGTAACCGGCCGGTCTTGTAGACCACTGAATAGTTGTATTCTTGGAGGCGCAGAGCCCAGCGGCCAAGGCGCCCTGAAGGATCTTTGAGGAACCAAAGCCAACACAGAGCGTGGTGATCAGTGATGACTGTGAATTGGCGGCCGTACAAAGAGGGGCGGTATTTACCCAGTGCTCAAACAAGAGCCAGCCACTCGCGTTTGGTGATAGAATAATGGCTCTCCGCCAAGGAAAGAAGGCGGCTGGCATAGCCAATAACACGTTCTCGTCCTTGTTGTTGCTGTGCCAAGGTAGCTCCAATACCGTGGCCACTGGCATCGGTACGGACTTCTGTTGGAGCTGACGCATCACAGTGAGCGAGAATGGGCGGGGACACCCGGTGTTTTTTTGGCTTCGGTGGGCTTTGTGACAGCGCTTCATAAACTTAAGGACCGAACAAACTTGTCGTATGCTTGCACGCCCACACAAACACACGCTGACGAGGCAGCGGAGCGGCCTGTACTTTCCCTTTAGGAGTTTTCTTTAGGCACTTGTTGCAAGAATTCACGAAGCGTTTTGCGTCTCCGTGTACATCTGCCCAATAATATACTTGTAGGATAGGATCGGTTGTTGTCTTGATACCTTTATGTCCTGCCATGATGTTTTCATGTGCCCCTTCTAATATGTCATGTCTAAATATTTTTGGTATGACCACCTGCTTAAAGGTTGTGCCAGTGGCCCGGTGGTAAAGGCGATACAACAATCCTTTTTCTTCGACGAATTCGCAGCTATGACCCTTTCTCAAGTTAAACGACTTGCTTACTTTAGCAAAAATATGTTTCAGCGTCGGGTCTTCCCGCTGTTCTTCGATGAGTTGTCCTTTCGTTACGTCACGAAAGATAATTGTTGGATCGCACAAGGGACGAATCTTGCCTTGTTCTTGTTCTTCCGTTTTGTGTAGCCACGTTCGATGCTTGCTGAGGCTTCCTAGGGGCCTTAATCAGCTTCATTTCTATCGACAACGACTCCTCGTTGTGAGCACCGGGGTGCTTCCAGTCAGAGTCTGCATAGTATGGTCCTCTGACGCCTGGAAGCTTTCCAAGAATGACGTCTTAGAGGGGCTCATCCATACATGCCGCTGTTAATTTTCCTGTAAACTCGTATGACAGCTTCAGGTAGGTAGCTTGCTGAGCCGTCCAGAAGAACAACGTTGCTCGTTCTTCCCGTTATATACACCTCTTGAACGTGTTGCTGTCTAACAATTGCGGCATTACAACCGGTGTCTCGTAGTACACGAACAGTTCTTCCTAGCAGCCGGCCTTCAACCACTGGCAGATGAGGGAAGTTACATCATTCCCAGGTTTCTCGTTGTCGGTGTCACTTGATCGGTGAGTCTGTTTTCCTGGATGCTTTGATTCTTTCAGTGGACGAGTCCGAACTGGTTGAGATTCAGGAAGTTCACACGCAGAACTCGATTTGTTGTCCACGTACCGAGTTCGGCAATTTTCAGCTGTATGTCCCGTTCTGTTACACAACTCACACTTCAGCATACGCTTAGGTGTGGTTCTTAGGTTCAGGCGGAAGCGCGTGTCGGCGTGTGAGAGACCTCGTGGAACCGATGTCGGCCAGCAGGGTTGGACAGATGTGTCGGACAGCAGTGTCGTACAGCAGTGTCGGACAGCAGTATCGGCCAGCAGGGTCGGACAACAGGGTCGGACAACAGGCTCGGACAGCAGGGTCGGATCGCAGGGTCGGACTGCCTCGCGGGTCTTAGGTGGCCATGCGCAACAGTCGATATACTGGAGCCTCCGCTTGCCCGGTTTCCCTCCGGTGGGGTTTGCGCTCGAGAGCACACGGCCGCAGTCACCAGGTCACGTCCACAGCTGGCGGGGTAGCGCTGTGGCCGCTCACCCGAACGCTCGATCACCCGCTTCAGGACCGCCAGCCCTCCTCGACCAGTTGCCCAGCGGGAGAGCGGCGGAGGTAACCTCTCGACAGGTGACAGCGTTGACTCGGGTGTGGCGTTGTGGCGCTGGCGGCGGTAGCTCCTATAAGCCATACGCCCAGCGAGGAAGCTGTTTTCCGTCGAACGCTGAACCTCGCGCACTGCTCACGCCATAGGGCCACGGGCCACACTCTCTCGCGCCACACGTTTTGAGGCGCCACTGTCCACGCTCTAAATCGGTGTCGATGATTATGGTGACTATCTCGCGGGTATTTCCAAAAGTGGCTGCCCTTTTCGCCCCCGCACGGCGCACTGTCTTCATATGTTTATGCTTCGCACTCCCGCGTACCACATATTATCACAGACGGATGGCGGTATGGTTGTGAACGCGGCTGGCGACAGGGAGCGGCAGGACCATGTAATCGCAGCAATATGATTGTATGGCTGTGCCGCAGACGGTGGCTCAAAAGGGCCGTGGTCAGGGTGGCGAGCATGGGCAAAGAATGGAATACGTTGGGGGAACGATCAGCGGTTGTTACAGCGGCGAGTAACGTGCCTGACACGGCGGCCTTCAGATCAGATAGGTCGATGGTCTTCAGTTCTCCTATCAGCAGGTTTGCGCTACCCTGGAACATACCTTTGATAATGAAGCAACAATGTCGGTGTCCCGGAAGTAGACCTATGTCTGTCTATGGCGCAATCAGCGTGAATTCGTAGATTCGGTAGTTCGCTTCAAACGATGCCTTGGACGAGTGAAACCGCTGGTGCGTTCGAGTCACCGGCGTTAGAGTTGGCGAAGCTAGCTGGATTCGTCGCTTCGATCTCGTGGCGGACAGTCCTCTTCAATTCGGTCGAACGCTATGAAAAGCCGGATGGCGGCCGCTCTGCACACGAAAACATCGCGACGGTGTTGGGAAGGCGGGCGAATGGTCGTTCCACATGGCGGCTCAAGGCCTGCTCAAAGCACCGGCACTCCTTGATCACTGCACCGACGGCAAAACAAGTTCTCCATATGAGCAGATTGAATGTGTCTTCCGCTATGCGTTTCAGAAGGTGGCCAACGTTCTCGGACTCTGGCATGTCGCTGTAAGCTTTACGGCACAGCGCCAGCTCATATGCATATACAACAGGTACGACTCCGTGGACGTGTGGGCTCGAGATCACAGCTGTTACTTCGCAGCAATTTTCCGACAGGAGGCCTTTGTGAACAGATGACGGAGCTTCTGCTTAAATGTATCCCAGCTCCAAAGTTGGCCCTCCCGATTGTCATCCCACAACTCGGCCATTCCACTCTAAGACCACATTAACCAGCATGACGGTCAGGTCCCGAAGAAAGCGTGTGTCTCTGACACATCTGAACATTGATCGCTCCCAGGTCCCAGTGATTGTGATCGTTCACTCGTTCATATTGTGTCAGCCACTCCTCATCGTCCGTGTCACTAGCCCCATTGAACGTTCCAGGATCTGGAGGGTGGGCTAAAGCAATCATGGTCGATGGCGCAAACACAGATTCCGGCTGGTGGGCCATGGTCGTCGTATCGCAGCGGCGACACCTTCGAAGCTCCGTCCTGCGGCGAGAGCACCCCGCAACTGCACTAATGTGCCACGGGTGTCAACTAGATGAAAGCAGTGAATTGCAGGGATGGCCAAGACGGCTGAACAACATGCCCAACGTTCCGGCCATCGTCGTCTTCATTAGGCCAAGGAGGTGGCTCGTAACAATATATATATATATATATATATATATATATATATATATATATATATATATATATATATATATATATATGCATGTTGTTCTCTTCCTACCGCACCGTCAAATAAACTTCCCGCTCCTCGAAAACACAACACCTGGGTCGAGTGAGCCCCTGACGAGCACTTTTCGATGCGGGGAACGCGCAATAAACTATTGATAGATGCGGGACCTCACAGACGTGTGACTGCACGCCTACCGCTTTCCTCTTGCATGTACCGCTAAATGACCATTAAAATTTTCCCTCCTCATGTATACGACAGCCATTTGGGCCCTTCCATGGCTAAACTCCCTGCCTCTCTCGCCCTCTTCCATTCTCTATCCTTTTATGGTGTAGCGCTTTGGTAGGAGGCCGGCCTCATCACTCGTAGGATGAAGTACGAGATAATCTAGCTGTGTTGGTTGCGGGCAGGCCTTTTCGAATTTGTCATGGGTCGATTTAAAATGTACGTATCTTTCCAAGCCGAAAGGGCAAAAAAATGTCCGCGAGGTGAGTTATGGTAGCTCGTGGATTAGGACTAACGACGCTTCCCAAGCAGCGCTGTCTTTTGCGTGGTTGGAATAGGAGTGAAAGGGAGGAGGGTAACATGCTTTCCTGAAATTAACCATCCGGAATTAACCTTTGTTCGACAGTTAATACGTCAAGGGCCCGCGATGCGAACCACCTGCAAGACGCTACCAGCTCGCGAAGGGGGAACTCAGATGAAAAGTTTTCAAGCGGATAAGCTTGAATCATTTTGGTCGCTGCCCGGACCTCTTCCTTTAGGTATGCGCCATCCCCACCAGAGGTGTTTCGGTCAAACTCTCACTTTCATCCAGTGGCGACAGGCCTGCGTCCTGCAAGTGATCACTGAAATTCGCCAGTTCGTCTCACTGACTACGCGCATTCTGGCATTCAACGGGTATCTGACGTTCAACCTTGCCTCCTAGTGCCAGGGCTTGATCCCGCCCTCGCTGCATCTTCGCAAACCCATGTCGACGAGATTTGGACTGAGCGTGTTTTCGAAGACGCAACGGCGTCTGTTTTGGGCTAGGATCATGCATCGCAACGACAAAGTACGAAAACTTAAGAATGACGCGTTGTTTTCTCGATGGCGTCTCGAGGCTCACTGCCCAGAAGAGGGGGCACGCGCAAAAATGCATGCAAACTTTTAAGCCAATCATCGCGCTCGGAAAGATGAGCAATGCCACGACAGAATATTTGAAAGGCTGAAGATATGCCGCACACCATGCTTGCAAGCACCCTCAAGAATTCGGTGTAAACCTTGACCTGATACCAGCCTGGAGGCTCCGAGAAGCAGTTCTAAATCTCGGTCTCAACTTCAGCATGGGACCTGCAACAGACACGAAGAAAGTAATATAGGCCGCTGCGCGTGCTGTGAACTAGGTCGAACACAAGTGTTGTAAACGTGCTGACGAAGTTGCGCGCCAACCAACAGTGGGAAACTTGTTCTAGCAGGAAAGTGGTGCCGTGAAGAGGGGGTGGAAAAACCAGGATGTTGTCGTACTTCTAGCTGACAAGGGGGACGAAACCGTCCTCCTTGACAGGACAAGTACATCGAAAACTTTTCTTGCTATCGAGCGATGTGACACGCATGACGACGTCGCAAGAGACCCGACGGCCAAGCTTCACTGGGACTTGCAGAAACTGCTGACCGACGTCTTCGGCACGGTTCCACCTCAGCGCAAGCAGTTGTACTACACATTGCTTTGCCACAATAGATCTGCTCCAGCTATATAAGGCCTGCCGAAAGTACACAAGCCCGATGTTCCCCTGCGTCCCCTAGTGGACATCACACGTTAGCCTCTCCAAAAGCACTCAATTTTTTTTTCATAGAATCATATCGCCACTGGTTGGAAAAGTGCAACGCATATGCGCAACATGTACGGCCTAATTGAAAAGGTTGAAGGGACAAGCGTTGACCCCGGTGAAGTCTTAGTTTCTTCTGACGTGGCATCACTGTTTACGAGCGTACGAATAAACATGGCCGCGGAAGCTTGCGTCGCGGACCACGACAAGGACCCAACGTAGCCTAACAGATCCCCCATTGAGGTGCATGGTCTAGGTAGGCTACGAGTTTTGCCAATCAAATACGTAGTTCACGTCGCAGAAGAAGTTTTATCGGTAAGTCCACCGAGCGGCAATGGGGGCCTTGATTTTGGTCACAGGAGCTAACAATGGAGGCTATCAAAGCTCAAGCGTTGTCGTTGTTTACACCGACACTTAAAGTCTTCTTCAGATATGGCGGCGACTGTTTCAGTGTATTGCAACGACTCAATCTTTACATCTTCACTGCTCATCTAAACAGCGTGTAAGCAGCAATCAAGCTCATCGTAGCAATAGAATCTAAAAGCCATGTGTGTAACCATATCGGAAAACCGTGTGTACAACAGCGGAGGACCGCATGGTGGACAGTGCACCTTTGCAGCGAGAATTGACGGTTTCTGGATTTCCTGGGTACCCCATTGACTTAGTCGGGCGCCAATTGGCTCCCGCACTACCCACCCTCCCTGGACCCCCACACGAACGGACTTCGGTACCATACGTCGTTGGCATTAGCAAGACCCTTGCATGCGTTCTGCGCCCGGAAGCTTGCACATGAAATTGTGAATCCGAAAGACCCAGGCATTGCGTACCCAGGCGTTGCCCCCAGGCGTTGTGTGCGTCAGTCTGTGTGCGGACTGTCGGTATGTCTACGCCGGAGAAACCCGCAACTTCAAGACAAGACTTAAACAGCACAGAAATGACGTCGGGAAACGGCACGTTGCGTCGAATGCCCTGGCCGAACAATGCGAAGCCACGTCAGCTACGATTAAGTGGAAACACTGTCGCGTGATTGCCAAGGACAGAAATCATTCTTCCCTTATTTAGCTTTACTGCCTAATTATCTAAACCCTGGCTCTCACACTTAATCGGAACGAAGGCAATCTGCCGTCCATGTTTGACAAGTGCCTTAGTCATCTTTTGAGCCGCACATAAAAAGGACGCCAGCTCACCTGCTTGTTTCATTGTGAACAAGGCGAGTCGAAACGTAAATGTTCATTTTAAACCTGTTGAGATGTGACGCGGTGACGGTGAAGGCAGAATATTCATTCAGCTTGTAGGAACCACACTTCCGAATGTTGCCCAAAAAGGTGGCGGCGGCAGTGCTGCTGCTGCTGCTGCTGCTGCTGCCACCGCCACTGCTGCCGCTGCTGCTGCTGCTGCTGCCGCCGCCGCTGCTGCTGCTGCT
This sequence comes from Dermacentor andersoni, assembly GCF_023375885.2. Classification (NCBI taxonomy): domain Eukaryota; kingdom Metazoa; phylum Arthropoda; class Arachnida; order Ixodida; family Ixodidae; genus Dermacentor; species Dermacentor andersoni. The sequence goes on along the minus strand of NC_092818.1, from coordinate 39,539,219 downwards.
GCCGCCGCTGCCGCTGCCGCCGCCGCCGCTGCTGCTGCTGCTGCTGCTTCTTCTTCTTCTTCTTGTGGTGGTGGTGGTGGTGGTGTCCTGCATGGCTGTGGCACAACCCACAGGGGGAGATTGGCCATGAATAGCGTGTCTAAATTAGGTGTATAAAAAAAAGAGTTAACAATTTGAACTTTCGAGCTTTAAGAACACACTTTCCTGCAGCTGGTCTTCCTTTGTCTTCCTCAGTGCAAAGCTGCAATGACAAGCACATTCATATACAGAGAGGCTGTTTTCTCCAAAACGTGCTTGAATTATCCTAGTAATTATAATCGTGTTTTTACTAGACATTTTTCCTGTCCATACCATTACAACAGGAAACCTTCCAAAACATTTTTTTTTTATTTTCCTGCTGGTTGATGTATATTGGTTTTGTTGTGTGTATTATTATGTATGAATGTACTACTGCTATTCTTGAATAGTCTCCAATCAATATGTACTCATCTATTGAATGTTTTAGTAGCGTTAATTGTTGTGACTTGTTGCTCACCCCTGTAAAAGTCCCCATGGGGGATTGACAGTATTCTATAAATAAATAAAAATTAATCAATAAATAAACAGCCTTGAAGTTATATCATGCTCCTCCTGCATGCCTTTGTAAAGCTATGGTATTATTTACGAACTTCACCCACTTAGCGGTATCTCTGCGTGAAACTGTGAAGATGAGTGCCTATCTTCCGCCAATTACGGTCACTGGGTAGACAAGGGTCACCGGGATGCTATAGTGGGGGAACCAGGTTGAAAACCAGTCGTTGGACTAGCAATAGTAGATGCGTAGCCAATTGAAGGATACAGTGCAATACCTCACTACAAGGAACTCTCATACCCCCTCACGTTTATAGCATATTACTTGTATATTCCCCTTTTCGGTTATTAGCACGCTTCGGGAAGTTCACCGAATTCGCGGTATGTGCGTCTCAATCTCTCAAGATGTGTGCCTAATTCTTTTATCGACGTTTACGGTCACTGGGCAGGCCTTATGGAAATTAGTAGAACACGGAGCTGCTGTTCTGAGTGAACTGGTTTCAAAAATAGCTTTATGATTGAAAGTGTGACGTTCTGTAACACACGTCTTCCACGCCAACTTGTTTCACTGAATGCGTGCCCCTAGGTACTCACCTTCTCCAGTGGCCCCGTCTAATCTCAACATGGTTCACTGGATATGCGCCACTGTATGTCATCGTCATCATCGTTGTCGTCATCATCGTCATGAGCCTGGCTACGCCCACTGCTGGGCAAAGGCCTGCCCCATACTTCTCCAACTACCCCATCATCATCATCATCATCATCATCATCATCATCATCATCATCATCATCATCCCTGTTACGCTCACTGCAGGGCAAAGGCCTCTCCCATACTTCTCCAACACCCCGCTCATGTACTAATTCTGGCCATGCCGTCCCTACAAACTTCTTAATCTCATCCGCCCACCTAACTTTCTGCCGCCCCCTGCTATGCTTCCCTTCTCTTGGGATCCAGTCCGTAACCCTTAATAACCATCGGTTATCTTCCCTCCTCATTACATGTCCTGCCCATGCCCATTTCTTTTTCTTGATTTTAACTAAGTTGTCATTAACTCGAGTTTGTTCTCTCACCCAATCTGCTCTTTTCTTATCCCTTAACGTTACACCTATCATTCTTCTTTCCATAGCTCGTTGCGTTGTCCTCAATTTGAGTAGAACCCTTTTCCTAAGCCTACAGGTTTCTGCCCCGTAGGTAGGTACTGGTAAGACACAGCTATTATATACTTTTCGCTTGAGGGATACTGGCAACCTGCTGTTCATGATCTGAGAAAGCCTGCCAAACGCACCCCAGCCCATTCTTATTCTTCTGATTATTTCCGTCTCATGATCCAGATCAGCCGTCACTACCTGCCCTAAGTAGACGTATTCCCTTACGACTTCCAGTACCTGACTGCCTATTGTAAATTGCTGTTCTCTTCCGAGACTGTTAAACATTACTTTAGTTTTCTGCAGATTAATTTTTAGACCCACTCTTCTGCTTTCCCTCTCCAGGTCAGTGAGCATGTATTGCAATTGTTCCCTGAGTTACTAAGCAAGGCAATATCATCAGCGAATCGCAAGTTACTAAGGTATTCTCCATTAACCTTTATCCCCAATTCTTCCCAAACCAGGTCTCTGAATACCTCCTGTAAACACGCTGTGAATAGCATTGGAGAGATCGTATCTGACGCCTGATGCCTTGCGCCTTTCTTTATTGGGATTTTGTTGCTTGCTTTATGGAGGACTACGGTGGCTGTGGAGCCGCTATATATATCTTTCAGTATTTTTACATACGGCTCGTCTACACCCTGATTCCGTAATGCCTCCATGACTGTTGAGGTTTCGACTGAATCAAACGCTTTCTCGTAATTAATGAAAGCTAGATATAAGGGTTGGTTATATTCCGCAAATTTCTCTATCACCTGATTGAGAGTGTGAATATGATCTATTGTTGAGTAGCCTTTACGGAATCCTGCCTGGTCCTTTGCTTGACAGAAGTCTAAGGTGTTCCTGATTCTATTTGCGATTACCTTAGTAAATAGTTTGTCGGCAACGGACAGTAAGCTGATCGGTCTATAATTTTTCAAGTCTTTGGCGTCCCCTTTCTTATGGATTAGAATTATGCTAGCATTCTTCCAAGATTCCGGAATGCTTGAGGTCATGAGGCACTGCGTATACAGGGTGGCCAGTTTCTCTAGAACAATCTGTCCACCATCCTTCAACAAATCTGCTGTTACCTTATTCTCCCCAGCTGCCTTCCCCCTTTGCATATCTCCCAAGGCTTTCTTTACTTCTTCCGGCGTTACCTTTGGGATTTCGAATTCCTCTAGACTATTTTCTCTTCCATTATCGTCGTGGGTGCCACTGGTACTGTATAAACCTCTATAGAACTCCTCAGCCACTTGAACTATCTCATCCATATTAGTAATGATATTGCCGGCTTTGTCTCTTAACGCATACATCTGATTCTTGCCAATTCCTAGTTTCTTCTTCACTGTTTTTAGGCTTCCTCCGTTCCTGAGAGGATGTTCAATTCTATCCATATTGCCACATGCAGTGGCGCAGCAAGGGGACTAAAGAAGAAGCGAACGAGATTCGTCTCGGCATCGCGCATCAACGGTTTCGTTTCGTGAAGGACAAACGCCTGGATCCCCATTCAGTGTGTATACTTCAGCAGATTATAGCGACAATTTGGTGGAGGTGCTGGGTACACCCAACTTATGCAGGAGACCCCACTGGGCAGCAAGAACGTCGCACAATTGGAGTTGACTCCAGTTCACCGCACAAGCCGGCGCATCCGAGGCCTCGCCCCAGAATTTGGAAACCTCCCGGAAAAAGTGATGACTACGACCACTGCGACTTCTACGGAAAGGGTGACACCGACTTACCTAACGCTGCTGAACCCCCAAGTGCCCACAGCTTTTCATGGCGACATATTTGAAGGCGTGGAAGACTGGCTGGCGGAGTTCGAGCGCGTGGCTGCGTTTAACGAGTGTGACAACAACGCTAAACTCAGGAACGTCTACTTCAGCCTCCAAGATGGTGCTCGCGCGTGGTTTGTGAACCGCGAAAGTGCCATGTCATCCTGTCCTGAATTCCAGCGCAAGCTACTGGAGACTTACTCCAGCCCCGATCGCCGGGAAAAAGCGGAGCGAGCCCTTCAGTCACGCGTGTAAAAGCCCAACGAGAGCGTCACGATGTACGTGGAGGACATGACGCGTCTCTTTCAGCGTGCCGATCCGAGTATGTCGGAACAGAAGAAGGTGTGTCATCTGATGAAATGCATAAAGTAACAGCTCTTTGGCGATCTTGTTCGGAATACGCCCAAGACTGACGCGGAGTTCCTCACCGAAGCCACCGCGATGGAGAAGACGCTTCAGCAACGGTCGAACATGTACAACCGACAAGTAAATTCCGCCTGCACTCCGGATACACCCGTAGGCTTCGGGTGCGACGTCGCCTTGCTTTGCGAGCGGATTCACTCAGTGGTTCGCGACGAGCTGCGGAAGCACCACGGTACGTCGCCGCCGCCAGTCAGCTCCCTTGCCAGCGTCGTACGCAACGAAGTACAGCTGGCACTGCAGGCATCTCTTTCCAGCAGTGAAGCGCCACCTCTGCCAAGTGAATCCCGGCGCAAGACTTACGCAAAAACGTTACTGAGCACCGCCCAAGCTTTCGCACCTACTTATGTTGCGTCGCCAGTCACGTTGAAATCGGCGCAAGCCGCTCCGACAACTCCGCTACCGTACTTCGACGACCGCCGAACACCCGCGAGTAAATCAGACGTTTGGCGAACACCCGACCGACGACCGCTGTGCTACCACTGCGGCGAAGCTGGTCATGTGTATCGGGAGAGCCCCTATCGAGGACTCGGCCTGCGGGGTTTTTCCATCGATTCGCCTCGACCTAGGATTGGCCAGAGGCCTCCCGACATCGCAGAATTCATCGAACAGCAGCGCAGGCCGGGTGCATCGCAGCGGCAGTCACGCTCACCCTCACCGCGGCGATATTTCCCTGCTCGTGATACCACCTCGAGGATGACGCAAGGGCGATCACCAAGTCCCCGCCGGGAAAACTGACGTCAGCGACCTTCCGAGGCGGGGCCGCTGATACTCGACGCGCTGAAAACGTCGTATCGTGCCGACCGCAGCACAACGAGAACACGACGACGCCAGAACCAGTTCCTGCCAACAAAATTTCACTGGACATACCTGCGTTGATCGACGGCAGAAAAATGAGTGCACTTGCAGATACCGGCACCGATTACTCCATGCTTAGTGGCAAGCTACCGAGCGTTCTGAAAAAAGTTACGTTGCCCTGGAAAGGGGCACCAGTTCGTGCGGCAGGTGGCCACGTCGTCACACCGCTTGGCTTATGCACGGCGAGAGTAGAAATTCGCGGTGCTGCTTTTCTCGCCACTTGCCTGGTTTTACGCGAGTGTTCCCGCGATTTAATTCTTGGGATGGACTTTCTCTGGGAATATGGGGCCATTATTGACCTCCGCGAGCGCTGCATCACTTTCTCGACACAAAGGGCAACAACACAGGCCGACGCCGTTGGACACAGATCCGCGTTTCGCGTTTCGGAAGACAGCATCACGATACCGCCGCGTGGGATTGTTATGGTCCCGGTCAAAGCCGACGAGCTACGAGACGGTGAAGCCATTGTAGAAGGCAAGATTTCTATGTTGCAGGCCCAAGGTATTTGTGTAGCACGAAGCCTTGTGGAACTTCGTGAGGGCCAGACAGCTGTCCTCGTCACCAACTTTAGCTTTGAGCATAGGCACATTTTCCGCGGCACGACGGTTCGCTCAGAGACGTCGATATAGACTCCGAGCTCACGGACGACCAAAAGAGCGCACTGCAGGAGCTCTTGAACGAATTCCGCGCGTGCTTCGCCGGTCTACTAAGGTGGGCCAAACGCCAATCACGAAGCACCGAATTACGACATCTGCAGACGGACGCCTCATCAAACAACAGCCTTATCGTGTCTCGCCGAAAGAACGTGAGGCAATTCAAGCCCAAGTCAAGGAGATGCTAGATGATGGTTTCATTCAGCCTTCGCCCAGTCCGTGGTCGTCTCCGGTCGTTCTGGTCAAGAAAAAAAGACGGAACGCTTCGTTTCTGTGTTGACTATCGACGCCTCAACGATGTCACCAAGAAGGACGTGTACCCACTACCATGTATCGATGACTCTCTAGACAGGTTGCGGTGAGCTAAGTATTTTTCGTCTCTGGATCTAAAGAGCGGTTACTGGCAAATTGAGGTAGATGAACGAGACCGCGAAAAAACTGCTTTCGTCACTCCAGATGGCCTGTACAATTTCAGGGTACTTCCTTTCGGGCTCTGTTCGGCACCAGCCACTTTCCAGCGAATGATGCACACCGTACTCGCTGGTCTGAAGTGGTAAACCTGGCTCGTCTACCTCCACGACGTGGTTACTTTTTCGGCGACATTTGGCGACCACCTGAAACGACTGCGGCAAGTTCTCGAAGCCATCCGGTCGGCTAACCTTACCCTTAAGCCTCAGAGGTGTCACTTCGGCTACAAGGAGCTCATGTTTCTGGCACACATGGTCAGCGCGAAAAGCGTTAGCCCCGATCCCGCGAAAACTGCCGCTGTAGCCACATTTCCAACACCGACTGACAAGAAAAGTGTCCGGCGCTTCCTGGGCCTTCGCGCATACTACCGGCGTTTCATCGAAAATTTTTCGAAGATGGCGGAGCCGCTGACTCGACTCACGAGGGACGATGTATCGTTCGTCTGGGCCTCAGAGCAAGAGACTGCTTTCACTGAACTTCGACAGCGTCTGGTGTCAGCACCAGTTTTGGCCCACTTTGACGAAGAGGCGGACACGGAAGTTCATACAGACGCCAGTAACGTTGGCCTTGGCGCAGTACTTGTACAACGGCAGGAAGGTATTGAAAGAGTGATCGCCTACGCAAGTCGTAAACTATCGCGTGCAGAGACCAACTACACCACTACGGAGAAAGATTGTCTTGCCGTCATATGGGCGCTGGCCAAATTTCGACCTTACCTCTACGGCCGCCCATTCAAAGTTGTAACCGATCATCACTCGTTATGTTGGCTTGCAAATCTGCGGAACCCTTGTGGACGACTGGCACGGTGGAGTCTACGTTTGCAGGAGTACGACGTGACCATCGTGTACAAGTCAGGCCGCATACACGAAGACGCTGACGCACTCTCGCGCGCCCCTATCGCCACTACCGACCAAGACATTGAGGACGACTGCGTTTTCCTTGGGGCCGTAAGCGTTACTGATTTGTGCACACGGCAGCGCGCAGACAACTCACTACAACCTATATTCGCACATCTGGAAGCACGAAACCCATTAATACCCCGGCAGATCGCTCGAGGATTGTCACCTTTTTGTTTACGACATGGTGTCTTGTACAAGAAGAACTCCGCTTCCACCAACAAAACATACCTTTTGGTCGTTCTCATTCAGCTATGTTCTCATTCAGCTATGCAAAATGACACTATTCTTGTTTAGCTGCATTCTACAAGTGTTCGCATTTGTGTTGAATGAGTTCTTTTGTTCATGCATTATTTTTGGTGAAGTTCCACACAGTAACACCTTCTGCCAACATTGCAGCGATTACGTTTGATCACGTGAGTCGGCCGATGTGCCAGCTCAGAGACAAAGAGGACACTTTTTAGGGCCCACAAGTAACACAAACCATCTTTATTTTGCATCCCGAAGCATGGTGGCCAGGTGCTTGTTCAGGTCCTTCAGCCTCCTTGCCTCCGTATCCACAGTGCTCGGCGTTTTTGAAACAGTGCTCGTATGCATCTGCACAAAAATGTAAACAAAGCAGCCGGCCCTGTTAGATTACAACAAGCCATTGGAACTGACATGCACAATAGGTAGCTCCACTGCATAACTGATTGGGCTGGTTCTTGCATGATATTGTGTGTAAAGCGTGAACATCTCACAGAGAAACAGGAAAAAGAGAACACGGAGGCTTATGAGTTTTATACCTACGTAAATTGATACTTCAAGATTAACCACAGCAGTTGAAAGCAAGTGCTCGTCCCTGCATTGTCTTGTTCTCGTCTCTGTTAAATGTTCATGTTTCACAAATAATAGAAATGGCTGCAGAATTGCAATACAAGACCACAGAAATAGCCTAATACTTTTCCAGAAGTATTTTACATTAAATGAACAAGTATAACCAGAACAATGCGTTGGCGGGCTCGTTGGTGCGAGTCCATGAATCCTTTGTTTAGCGCAAAACGACACACACAAGAAAGACGACAGGACAAGGCGCTACTCTCAACTGACATCATTTTATTGCGTCACTCCTTTATAGACCGCTCAAACCAGAGGAACATGCGCAGTGAGCACCATGCGGTGGAGCCACCAACAACATCCGATCCAAAGAGCGCACTCATGCGACAGAATCCAAAAAACCGAATTGAGCGCTGTACAAGGTTAAGGAAGGCACACTAATGCACTGTGACTCCAATGACTTAAAGGGAAGCTGAAGAGTCTGTCGAATTGAATAAGACCCTCATATATGGATGCGGGAACCTTATAAACCATGTAGGTGAAATTTTGGGGTTTTTTTTATTAGCAGCGACGTAATCGTCGGTTGAAATTGCGCTGTAGCTCCGCCCCCCGTTGAGTGAGCGAGCGGAGCAGAGACCGGAAACCGCGGTGTTGTGACGTCAACTCTGTTTCGTTCCTTCGCAGCGTCCGCGACTGTGCCTGACTGCGCTTGTTTCTGCGTGCGTGCCATCGTAATCTGCTTCGATCGACCCTGCATTCCATTGTTGGTGCGTCTGCGTGTATGTAGAGTGGAAGTCAACGTGCGTGGTAGTCAACGTGAGTGGTAGTCAACGTGAGTGGTAGTCAACGTGAGTGGTAGTCAACAGATGAAGGTCACTAGACGTACAGCATGAACCGGGAAGCTTTTCACGCGTTTAAACCGTCTTTGTAGATTGCCGACAGCTTTGGACAGCGCACAGATGCCGACGATCGCATCCCCGCTTACGTTCCACGAGGAGGCATGCAGGAACACAACACTACAGTTGTTTGACCGGAAACGAGCTCACTAGATAGGCGAAAGATCCGCGAGATCATTGGATCGCTTTGCAAAAAAAAAAAATACTCACCAAAGAGCATTTCCAACACGAGGAGATCCCAAGACTTTGCTTTCGTTCGCGTCAAAAGCACTGCTCGCACCAGCATCGTTTGCTTCTTCGAGAGGCCGGCTCTTCGCAATCGGCTCGTACATATAGGGAGTAACGCCGAACTCAGAAAAACGCAGTCTCTCTAAATTTTCCATTACCGTCTCATAAAAACCAGCACCAAACTACCTGGCACCGCGCTTCATGTGTAGCGGCAGCGGTCGGTTACTAGAGTTGAAGTCACGAGGCGCACCGACCAATCACAGGCGGAAACGAGACGCGCGAGCTGGGCGTGTCCGCTGCTGCACTTTTCGTCGAAATAAAATATATTTGCGCTTTCTTTCGCTCAATTTCGATACGATATTCCAATTCGGAGGGTTGAAAACCATTATGTACAGATGTTCACTCATTCTTTTTGGAAAACCTTTCAGCTTCCCTTTAATGAAAAATGCTTCCGATAACTCTCGGGCGCTGGTGTCACAGCTCTTTTTCAATATCGTGGTATCACGAAACATGGGTTTGCGTTTGCATGTTTTACAATGCTGAGCCAAATGGGAACCGGTGCCTCTTGGTATGGATCGCTCATGTTCTCTAAGGCGCTCGTTAACACAGCGGCCTGACTGCCCTACATACACTCTGCCATTTGACAAGGGAATATTATAAACGACACCGACGCTGCATTCTACAAACTTCACGTGGTTCTTTTCACAATCAGGTTTTTTACTTGTTTTAGAAATACGGCTGCACAACACTGACAGTTTCTGAGGAGCGGAAAAACACTACCGGAATTTGGTATTTAGTGGCGACATTCTTTAGATTGTGAGCCACTCTGTGGCAATACGGCACAACTTCAGGCCTCTTCTTTTGTGTGATGCAGTCACTTTTGTGCCGCTTCCCTTTCAGTGTCTGAAGCAATACCTCCGAGACTGACGTCACCACCACACTTGGGTAACCAGCAGCCTGCAGCCTATTTGACTGGGCAATGAAACTGATGTTCGCAGAGTGATGACAAGATTTCAATAAGGAAGATTCTAAACACATCAAAGCAATGGCGCGTTTCACAGTCTTTGAGTGCGCAGACGCCTAAGGTAAAAGTTCCTTATGTGCGCGTGGCGAGTACATCCAACAGGCGTGGCCTGTTTGTAAGGATAGCTGCAAATCTAAAAACTGGAGTTTACCGTCCCTAGATACCTCATGTGTGAAAGTTAAACCTTTGCCATTGTCATTGCATAGTGTTAAAATAACAGCTACCGTCACGGAGCATTCGTTGTAAGTCTGTTTTATCACAACAAAAAAATCGTCAACATATCTAAAAATTTGAACCGAGTCATTGTTTAAGGCACTCTTAAGAGCGCGGTCGGCAAAAGATAAAAAAATATTACGAACAGCAGGCGCCACACATGAACCAATGCACACACCATTTTTTAGGATAAAAAGGTTATTTTCGAACAGGATAAAAGTTCCACTTAAATAAAATTCAAGAAGGGACATGAAACTTTCCGAAGATCACCCGGTTGCATTGCGAAAATCTACCTCGCCACTTTCTTCGATGCACGTCATCACACTGCGAAATAGCTCATCATGCGGTATTGAATAGTAAAGATCTTCGACGTCAACAGAAAAAATGTCGGCTACTGAATGGTTGTCTTCCAGAAAGGAAACAACATCGAAAGAATCCTTTATGCCATAAGGATCGTCAATAGTTAAATGCTTCAACTGTTTTTGCAAAAAGCGGCTAACCAAAACCTGCCAACAGTTGTTTTCACTGACTATTGTACGGAAAGGCACATCCGGTTTGTGCGTTTCTGCAGCGAAAAAAACCTCTAAAGCAAGTACCTTGGGGTACCCTCAATGCTATGCTGTACTTTTCATGCATTTTAAAATGGTCTATTTGACATATGTGATTGGCTGTGGCATTCTGAGAGAAACAAGGCCTCTTGTGAATAATGCATATATGCATTATTAGCATTTTCTAATACTCTTTCACGAAGCAGCTTATAGGCTGCTTCTTACGCTACGTGGCAGTCTCGTCCAGTTTACTTAACTTTTCTGCCATCTATGCACGAGGAGGAGGAGGAGGGGAGAACAAAAGCACTGAGAAAAACTCACTGATCTAAAAACATGTTACTTTCTGCTTTTCCAAGTGTGCTGCTTGTGTACTATCGGCCTCAAATGAAAGTTGAACAGCGGAGCGCGTCGCCCAAGCATAAGTGAAGATATAGCGCGCGCCGTCCAGTCATCACCATTGACAGGCGCGCACATCCGAATCCGAATTGGCCGCACTGCGCGATCCCACTCTAGTGAGATAGTTTCGATTCTGTCCTGGTTCTTTATTTGAAAGGGAGGAAATAAAAAATTAAAAAAACGAAGCTAAAATATTGCAGTTTACGGCGAGTCTTGTCGCACAGATCGCCGAAGCCGCAAGTGCTGTCGGCGCGAACAGCGGTGCGCGTAGTGCAGTTTGCACCGTCATCGCCCGCACCGCGCGGGCGAATCTACCATGCGATGATGGTGCACGGTGCGGGCGATGACGATGCAAACTGCACCACGCGCACCGCTGTTCCCGCCGACAGCACTTGCGGCTTCGGCGATCTGTGCGACAAGACTCGCCGTAAACTGCAATATTTTAGCTTCGTTTTTTTAATTTTTTATTTCCTCCCTTTCAAATGTAAGAAACAGGACAGAAGCGAAATTATCTCACTAGAGGGGGATCGAGCAGTGCGGCCAATTCGGATGTGCGCGCCTGTCAATGGTGATGACTGGACGGCGCGCACTATATCTTCACTTATGCTTGGGCCACGCGCTCCGCTGTTCAACTTTCATTTGACGCCGATAGTACGTACCTTGTCAAAGCAGGCAGATCAGATGCTTTGTCGTGCTGTTCAAGCTGCATAGTGCCGCAGCCTCCTATGTGGTGCAGAGATACCTCCGTCTCAGGAAACTGTGACATCCCTAAACAATAAATGTTCAGCTTATTGTAATCACTGCTGAAACTGCAAACTTGTGATATGACAACATCGCGTCAAATTGTGGAAAGCTCTCGTACAGCCAGCTACATGAAGCTGCATCCGCTTAGAGAAATTAAATATTTCATTCTTCCATCACAGGCGGTTATTAAACGTGTCAAAGGCACGAAAACAAGCAGAACACTAAACACAAGAATAACAGGTTGCCTTGGCGACAATCTATAAGCATCAAAGTTTGCATACAGGCTAAAATCTTCTCACGAGTCAGATCATTTGGATGCCGTCGCGCGTTAACGTTAGCTGTGAAAACATTTGCGCAACACATCAACGTACTTCTAGAATTGTCTATACGATTTCTTGCTGAGAAATTACGTACAGAAGCAGTGACATTTCCTGCTTCAATTTTTGTGCCCGTTCAGACTAAGCGATGACCCGGCGATAGCATACTTCATAACAAAAAGAAAATAAACAATAGATGAAGCTCTTAGCAACATTCATCCCGGGGTAATTTTCGTGGAACTTTTTGCTAAATGTGCACTCCGATATCGAACGAACATTAGGGAATCACCGTTATTGTTCTTGTAGCTGTACTAATCATCTTCTGCTGCGCATGACAAGGTACACTACATGAACCATAAGAATTCGCAAGGCGCCGGACTTACCTTCCGAGGCGAGCGCTCCTTCGTGTCCGTTCACGCCGCATCGACTGCACCAACAGTCCGTCCAGCGTAGTGTTGAATTGCGGTGAACTACAGCCCGCGATAGCACAACTATCAACACATTCTTCCGTGCACTGTGACCCGATGCGGGAGCGGCGAGAGTACAACAGCTTCTCATGAGCCGGGAACAAAGAAAGCGTCAATTGACCGCACTACGATAATCAACAGCGGCGCACCGCAAGAAACATACAGCGAGCTAATAGCGTTGCACAGGCCCCAGGGCTTAGTGATCGTTAATTCACACAAAAAAGGAGCACATGTTCTCTAAGCACCGCGTAAATATGATCAAACGATCAGCACCACACCGGCCGCCCGGCGCAACAACGTTTATAGATCCTTTTTAAGTACCCCAACTCCTCGCCTATGCGCACCATGCAGCCCGCTGCCGTTCCCGCCACCGCAGAACTGCCATCGACCTTCGCGCCAAGCATCCGAGCCTCGTCTGCTATAGCCTGGCACAGTTATGGTTGTTAGTCGCGGCACTCGGCATTTACATGGTGCTAGCTGAATAAAGCAGCCGTTATTTCTTTCTGTTGTTGTTTAAGCTGAAGTATAATATTCTACAGACACCATACCTGAGGGTGCACGTCCGAAGAAAGGAGTGAGATGGAAAAAAAGGTGGGCCTACAAACCAAAGTGCACACGCAATGTTAACGCTTGGTGACCCACACGTCGCCGGTACTGGCGTCTCCATGAGCGCAAAACTTGAACACGCAAAAGATCTCGACCGCCAGCCACGTGCCCGAGGACAGTGACAAGGCACACGCAATGAGAAAATAAAATCGGCTACAGCACAAGAAGCGCAAACACCCGCAAGTAACGTGCACATGTCAGCAGAGCAGCGCCGCTCACTTGGTGCAGAGCTCGACCGCAGCGCCCTCGTAGTCCCAGGAACCAGTCGCGCCCTGCTCGAAAGGAAGAGTCGCGCAACTGAGAAACTACTTTAAGTCTCGGTCCGAAATGAAGGGAAATGACGTCTTTTGTTTACTTAGCCGTCTGTGGTTCCGTTAACTGTGATCGCATGGGTAGCGTGGGTAGTAGAGGAGTATTATTTCCATGTTTTTGCTTGTTTTAGGCAGCCTTTTTCAACAACTTTGCTGACATTGCTTTAAACAGCGAGGACAGCCTGTGGAGCAGCCCTATCAACCGGACAGGGCCGTAAAGTCTGTTTGAAGTTCGTAGCACATCGTCGTTCGGTTTGTGAATGTTAAAAGGTGTTCGTTTCTCAGCGGCGTAATCGACGATGGATTTGGCGTCGAGTGGAGTGCGCTTTGTTCCGACTTGTGCCCCGTTCTACGGATGTGTACTGTTAATGAGTGGTGCTGTTTGTGCATCGGGAAATGGTGCCACGCCGGCGGGATTTGCTTTTTTGTAAAAGCATCCTTGCCGTCTTTGGCGAGTGCTTCCGGAAACTGCTCGCTTTTTGTGTGTGTGTGTGTGTGTGTGTGTGTGTGTGTGTGTGTGTGTGTGTGTGTGTGTGTGTGTGTGTGTGTGCGCGCGCACGCGCGCACTTCTGATATGCGTGGAACGCGTAGGAACGTTCGTACAGTCTTTCGCGAGTGCTTTCGGAAAGTGCTCGCATTCTGTCTGTGTGCGCACGCGTGTGACATTCGTCGTTATTGCGATTTGCAAAGGTGTTTTCATTTGGTGACTGCGTCCGGGAATGCCAGGATGTGATACACGTTCGTCATTTAGAGACCCTGCTTCAATGTAGGGTCACTTACATTTTGGTTGCATGGAGGTCAGCTTTCAACGCATGGGAAGGCATTGCAGTGCGCTTAACCATCATTGGCACACGAACTGCTTTTTCATTTCTGCTTTAAAGTCAAATTCAGTTTTGTGTAGCATGTAGGGAGATAATGATCACCAAGATGCGACGCTTATCTCATTTTTTCCACTGCTGTGCACGTATGAGGATTTTTTACAAGGTCAAGCTCTCTCAGCATGTTGTGAAACACTTAGTGCAAATAATTTTTCACAGCAGTAATTGTGATCATTATCACAATTGATCACATGACATTTTTAGGGATTGTGATTTAATTACAATATTTGTTTTATTTATATGTGACAAAGTGCGATGGATTTTGACTGCTATTTTGGCTATCTGTTCACCAACCTTTTTACACTGTCTTGTGGTTCTGCTTTTTATTTTTATATGTGGGCATGCATGGCCAATCGCATGCCTGCCTTCTACAATTGGACATAAACAGGCACAAACATGCTCTTAGCAGATTTGTATTTGACAGTATTGTGATTGACGCACTTGGCTATTTCGAAAACATGCAGGTTCAAGTTTGCCCTTATACTACCTCTGACTGATATCTCTGATGCAAGCAATATTAGGATGTGACAAAGTGCATCCATAATTTATCACTGATCAAACTGCTTGCAATAAACTTTGCCAACTCGTCCTTGTTTGAAGCATCTCCAATGTGCTATAATCACATTGCCAGATTATTTTATTGCGTGCACAAACAAACATGTAAATTTTATTATGAAACTTTTATGGTACCTGGCTCCTATATTGCAATAAAATCTTAGGCAGATCTACTCTGAACAAGGGATTCAAACTCTGATGATAGCTTTCGACAATATCATTGTGCTATACAGTGCTTACCGGCTGGTCGAGGAATGCGTCATGCAAAGGCAGTAGTATCGCCATAAGTGTTCATACGAGAATATGTCCCCAAGTGAAAATCATTGCATCAAATGTACCGACAACAGCTTTGATGGGGATGAAATTCCAGAAGTTGAGCTCTGAACGTCTTATTTCCTCTGTAGTTAATTATGCTGGTATATATGTGTCACAATGATTCAATGTGATCATACAGCACATTGATCACGCTCTTGCATTTACTACGAACAACTCATAATTCTGACTGTCATTAATGAGCTTTTGTATGCACTACGACTTAAGTGCACACACTTTTTATGCAATTCATAGTCATTTTCAAAGATCAAGTTGCTCATACGACTACAGTGCGTACACATCACACGCCACCTCACACACGTCATACATAATCTCGTCAGGTCTACACAACTCATCGCACACATGTCATACAAGCTTATGCATTCTTATCGCACATCCCATAAATCTCGTGCACTTCGTAAAAGTCTGCGTAGCACATCATGCAGATCTCGCCCGTTTTCTATGAGAGTTCGTTCAATATGCATTTCATATCGTTCATTTCTCGTCAAATCTGTGCGACATGCATACATCTCGTTCAATTTCTCGTCAAATCTGTGTGACATCCATACACCTCGTTCACTTTCTCATACAAATTTTTCAATAGGGATGTACCAGTTTCTTCCGTTCCCTCCTCAAGTCTAGGCTAATTCGAGTTCTCACCATCCTGTGGTCACTGCAGCGCACCTTGCCGAGCACGTCTACATCATGTATGATGCGAGGGTTAGCGCAGAGTATGAAGTCTATTTCATTTCTAGTCTCGCCATTTGGGCACCTCCACGTCCACTTTCGGCTATCCCGCTTGCGGAAGAAGGTGTTCATTATCCTCATATTATTCTGTTCCGCAAACTCTACTAATAACTCTCCCCTGATATTCCTAGTGCCTATGCCATATTCCCCCACTGCTTTGTCTCCAGCCTGCTTCTTGCCTACCTTGGCATTAAAGTCGCCCATTAGTATAGTGTATTTAGTTTTCACTCTACCCTTCGCCGAATCCACGTCTTCATAAAAGCTTTCGACTTCCTGGTCGTCATGACTGGATGTAGGGGCGTAGACCTATACAATCTTCATTTTGTACCTCTGATTAAGTTTCACAACAAGACCTACCACCCTCTCGTTAATGCTATATAATTCCTGTATGTTACCAGCTATATTCTTATTATTCAGGAATCCGACTCCTAGTTCTCTTCTCTCCGCTAAGCCCCGGTACCACAGGACGTGCCCGCTTTCTAACACTGTATATGCTTCTTTTGGCCTCCTAACTTCACTGCGCCCTATTATATCCCATTTACTGCCTTCTAATTCCTCAAATAGCACTGCTAGACTCGCCTCACTAGATAACGTTCTAGCGTTAAACGTTGCCAGGTTCATATTCCAATG
This sequence comes from Dermacentor andersoni, assembly GCF_023375885.2. NCBI lineage: Eukaryota > Metazoa > Arthropoda > Arachnida > Ixodida > Ixodidae > Dermacentor > Dermacentor andersoni. The sequence continues at coordinate 39,522,766 of NC_092818.1, read as the reverse complement.
GCGGCCTGTCCGGAGCCAGTTATTCTTAGCACCCTCTGCTGCGTCGCAGTTCTGACCGCCGCCATGGTCAGTTGTTTCGCAGCTGCTGGGGACTGAGGGCCAGGGTTTGATTGTCGTGTTCATATAGGAGGTTATGGCCAAGTACTGCACCAGGGTGGTCAATCCTGCTCTGTTGAGGGAGTGCGTTATCGGTTCTGGTCACCAGGATCACGCCACACTCCAGGCATGTTTGTGTAATTTTAGTAACACCCGGATTTTTTTCTTTTTTTTAATCCGGTGGAAAATGGCCGGCACCGGGATTCGAACCACGGAGCTCTTGCACGCGAGGCGGGTGTTCTACCTCTACGCCACCGCTGCAACACCGCTGCAACACCAACTACCCCAGTCATGTGCTAATTGTGGCCATTTTGTCCCGGCAAGCTTAATAATCTCATCCGCCCACCTAACTTTCTACAGCCCCCTGGTGCGCTTCCCTTCTCTTGGAATCCAGTCCGTAACCCTCAATGACCATCGGTTATCTTTCCTCCTCAATAAATGTCCTGCCCGTGCCCATTTATTTTCCTTGAGTTCAACTAAGATTTCGTTAACTCGCGCTTGTTACCCCACCCAATCTGCTCTTTGCTTATCCCTTAGCGTTACACCCATCATTCTTCTCTCCACAGCTCATTGCATCGTCCGCAATATGAGTAGAACCTTTTTCGTAAGCCCCCAGGTTTCTGCCCCATAGGTAAGTACTCGTGTCAAACAGCTGTCATACACTTTTTTCTTGAGGGTTATTGGCAGCCTGCTGTTCATGACCTGAGAGTGCCTGCCATCGCAGCCCACCCATTTTTTATTCTTCCGATTTTTTCAGTCTCATGATCCGGATCCGCGGTTACTACCTGTTCTAAGTTGATGTATTCCCTTACCATTTCCGGTGCCTCGCTGCCTATTGTAAATTGCTGTTGTCTTCCTAGACTGTGAAACCTTAGGTTAGTTTTCTGCAGAATAATTTTTAGACCCACCCTTCTGCTTTGCATCTCCAGGTCCGTGAGCATGCCTTGTAATCGGTCCCCTGAGTTACTATTAGGCAAGGTAATTTCTTCAGCTAATCACAGCTTACTAGGGTGTTCACCATTAACTCTTATCTCCAATTCTTCCAAATTCAGGTCTCTGAATACCTCCTGTAAACATGCTATGAATAGCATTAGAGAGATCGTACCTCCCTGCCTGACGCCCTCCTTTATTGGGATTTTGTTGCTTTCCTTATGGAGGACTACGATGGCTGTAGAGCCGCTATACATATCTTTCAGTATTTTTACATACGTCTCGTCTACACCCTGATTCCGCAATGTATTCGTGATCGTTGAGGTATCCACTGCATCAAACGCTTTCTCGTAATCAATTAAAGCTATTTATAAGGTTTTGTTATATGTGCGGCTCTTTAATGAAATTCTGACGCAAACTTGAGTCAGCAAGTGTGCATCTATGGGAATCCTTTGTTCATTTTTGACCCCCTTTTCACCCATGTTTGTATCACTGTGTATGTGCCTGGTTATGTGCTTATCTGCTATCCCCACCCTTTACGAGCGATGGGAGATTATGCTGTCCAGCCCCGCCGTGGAAGACTAGCTCCGACTGATCCACAGGGGCCAGCTGGTCCTGGAGGCATATGGAGCCCGCGAAGAGGGAGCCACCCCATCAGGCGCTTAACGCGTTTCATTTCATAAAGGACCAGTAAAGTTGGTTCTCTCTCTCTTCAACGAAGCTCTGTTATTGTCAGCCTATGAAACTTTGTGTGCGCCGCCTTCCGACACAATCATAAAATTAAACATATCATCAACAATTTCCGAGCAACAATGAGTTAGATTGCAAGTAGCAATAAATTCACTGATCTCTTTAATGAATTCTTTATTTACTTGGCAAAAAAAGACATCCGGCAGAATGCAGTATATGATGATAGTGGACGTAATTGTCATTCGCATTTAATCAATGTAGCCACGCCCCCTGTCGCCTATGCCGAAAAGGTCCACATATAAGGTGTTATTAACCCAGCCAGGTTCCGCTGTCACGCTTCAATTGATGGATGGACGCTATGAGCATCTCCTTTGGAGTGGGCCGGAGGCTTACGCCACCAAGCTCTTTTTCGTAGTTCCCCAAATATCTTTTATATCGAATAATTGCTGGTAAAATATTTCCAGTGTGAAACCTTCTCAGCCAATATTGTTAACTGTATTGCAGATTATCGGCGCCGGCACTGTAAAGTGTCAAATAGGAAAACGACGAATTAGTAGTGCGCGCTGGATTGCTGTCCAATTGGGACTACCCCGTTTTACTGGTTTTCTGTCAAGCGGCCTGCGGACCTTACTTACAAGAACATCCCGTGGCATTTGGGGGACGCGCGTGTTAACCGTCTTCATAGCCATTGTGCTCCAAAGCCGTACGTTCCCATTTGCCTCCACAATAACCGAGGACGCCGGCCCCCTCGCAAGCCGCTCCCGACCCCACGGCTGTCGTGTATTCTGGAGCGGTATGTCAGCGCGACTCTGTGATCTTCAGTGGCACCGACGATCACGACGTGGAGGATTGGCTTGCAGAGAATGAATGCGTTAGTGCGTATAACAAGTGGGATTGGCGCACGAAGCTAACTAACGTCATCGTTTATCTCACCGATGTGGTCAATCTGTGGTTCAGAAACCAAGAAGCCGATTTTGCAACGTGGTAAGTTTTCACAGGGGCACTCATTTCATTCTTAGGTCATCTCGCTCTGCACAGACTTCGCGCTGAACACCGTTTGCGCGGTCGAACTCAGCAACGCGATGAGACCTTCGCGAGCTACACTGAGGACGTCAGTAACCTCTGTAAGAGCGTGCGTCCATGACTGAACCAGATAAGCTACGAAATATTAGGAAAGGTGAAGAAAGGCCTTCCATATGCTCGTGGCCAAGAAAGTTACGATGGTTGCTCAAGTAATTGATATTTGTCAAAGCTTCGACGAGCTGCTTAAACAGCGCCTTTCCTCCCGTCGCACCACTTTGCCATTCCCGGACGTCTCGGCCTTGGACCACTGATGCGTTGGTGCTGATCACTTCACCCTGCTGCCGAATATTCAGCAACACATTCGAAAAGAAGTGGCTCGACAGCTATCTCTTGTGGCGCGTGTTACTGAGCCTGCTTCCACACTAGGCCCATCGCTTCGTCATGTGATCCAGGCACAAGTTGCTAAGGCGCTTCCACCTCCCTCTCAAATGTCACCTGTACCTGAACCTCTGACTTACGCTGCCGCTCTCAGCCGACCTCCCGCGCGACTGATGCCTACTACCTCCAGACCAGCCGCCAGTTTCTAGTCCTCACCAAGTCCAGTATGCCTAGTTCACGTGTTGTTTTCTCATTCCGGACTTTCTATTAACCCCTGGCGTACTCCGGGTAACCACCCCACTCGTCTCACATGCGGTACTGCGGTATATGTTGCGCGTTTCTCTTGCAGCCATGGAGCTTATTTTCGTCATGACGCGTCGCACCTCAGCTACCTTCCCCAAACACCTTTGCACCATTCTATATCGGATACCTCGGACTCGTGTTCCAGTCACGCCGCTTTCAGCTGACATCGGCCTGCTCGCCGCCGCTCGCTTTCACAAATGGTTCGCCGGTCCAGTTTTGGTCAGTAAGAAAACTGACAGCTGCAGTTTCCGACGCAAGAACCACGTCTTCGTCGAAATTCTCAAGGCCTCATCTTTCTCCTTCTAATTAAATCGCAGCTTTTCACGAGACATCGCGACAACTGTTCTTCTCGATAGGGGGGGTCCGTTTGGGTCATAAATGAAGACATCTTCCACAAACTCAAAAATGACGATCCTTGTTCCCAATATTTCATACGCACGGCAACCTCGCAGCAAGTCATGCTTTTGGCCGCATGTACCACTCGTGTTATGATTCAGGATGTACTATATTTTGTTGAATTCGTCGCTCTACACCGTGTTAACACGATGTTATTCTGGGTTGGGATTTTCTATCCGCGCACCATGCTGTTTTAAACTGCGCTCGTGTGCAACTGGCTTTGTCTCCGTTAAGTGACCATACCATCCATCTCCCGAACCGTTCTCCTGAAGTAGTCGTCGCCAGTGACGTCATTATATCTCCTTTCTCTGCCACCTTGTTGCCCCTCTCTTGTAACTATGTCTCTGCCACGACTGCACCTGCCCTTATTAAACCGTCTGAATATTGTGCACGTCTACGGAACCTTCTACTCCCGTTTGCCGTCGTCAGACTCGCCGATCTTTCCGCTACACTTTTACTTGCCGATCTTTTCGCTACAATTTACACACGCAAACCATTTCCCGGTCCTCCAACTTTAATACACGGTGAATGTCTGGGGCATCTCAACACTTTTGATGTCAATCTTCTCTGTGACCTGCCTTGCGATAAGGCAACATTGCCTATCGGTGTCTTCGCTTCTACTGCCGTACCAGGCTTACGTTCCCCAGATGTTTTCTTGCATATCGTTGATGACGCGCTTACGCTAGCTCAACGCGGTGATGATGTTGAACTTCGTTCGACCTCATCCAACCTTCCTTGGGGCGCACTTCAGCGCTTGTTTACAGTATTGACACCCATCAGAAGTGCTCCGCTGTGCCAGTGTCCATACCGTGTTTCTGTAGTCGAACGCCGCGTCATTGACGAACACGTTAGCGACATGCTGAAACGAGGTGTAATTCAGTCCTCCCAAAGTCTTTACGCGTCTCCGGCCGTGCTGGTGCTGAAAAATAAAGGATGGCTTAATCAAATTATGCTTCAATTACATCCATTTAAAGAATATTACCTGCAAGGATGTTCATCCTCTCCCGGCCATTGACAACACCATGGATTGCTTGCTCGGGGGTGAGTTCTCTTCGCTGGATCTGCGCTCCGCGTACTGGCAAATGGTGATGGCTGAAGCCGACAGTCCAAAAACGGCCGCTGTAACTCCTGATGGAATATATTGGTTCAATGTAGTTCCTTTCGACCTTTGCAACGCTCCTTCCACTTTCGAGAGAATGATGTCCGCTACTATCAGGGGTCCTAAATAGCACACGTGCCTTCGCTACTGCGATGACATTGTGGTCTTTTCTACGGATTTCAAATCGCCTCTCGCACGCCTTGAGCAAGTTCTTGTGTATCTCGCGAAAGCTGGGTTGCAACTCAAGTGGAAAAAAAGTCATTGAATAAAGCCCCGTGTTTATTAGACAGCCGTTTCTTATCCCTTTTACACAATGACGTCACAGCCTATGCACATGAGTGCTGGGTGAGATCAGAGAACTGATAACACTACAGTTGTGAAATTATACAACATTCAAAAGAACAAAGCATAGACCGCAGTTGTTTAAAGTGCAGCATTTTCACTTGGCCTAATAACACCTACCAAAAACTCGCCCATATACCAAAATTTCACGCGCAAGTCTGAGCGGGACTGATGAACTTCAAGGCGCTTGTCCAGACTCACCAAATAAAGGTAAATTAGACACAGGCATTGGAGCCGTTACATACGCTTTTCTTCGGCAGAAGTAATTCTTTCTTGAACTTGGCCACCCTTGATGTAGCTGGCACATTATCAGCTCCACAAAGTTATCAATGCTGATAGTGAATGAATTCTGCATGTTCACACTTCCTGCTGCATCACTAGAATCGTTTACAAATTGGAGCAGCTTGGCGTGAGCCAAAAGTTCCTTCATACAGTTCATGCCTATGAAAAAACGTGTAAGGCTTTCCGCGTCGTTCCCCTCGAATAAGTCGCTGATGTGACACTCTGCGGATGAATGGATGGATGAAAAATTTTATTGGGGTCCTTTAGGGTGCGCGCTATCGCGCAGCGGGCCGCTCCCACGTAGGGGCAGAGAGGCTGAGCCTCTACGCTACGTCGCGGGCCTGTTGGACAGCCCATAACTGTTCTTCGAGGTTGGGTCTGTGTAGGACCGCATCCCAGCGTGAAGAAGTGTTGATTTCATCGCCGCGTAACGTGGGACATCGCCAGAGCATGTGAGGTAAGTTCGCTAAGTCATTGCATAGTGCAAATGCATTAGTTGTCTGAATTTCGGGGTACACCTTGTGAAGAAGTAGGGGGGTTTGGGTATGCCCCCGTCTGTAAAAGCCTTAGTCTCAGGACCTGAGGTCTATTAGGTTTCCAAATGGGAGGGGGTTGATAGTCCGAGCCAAGTAAAAGTGCTTAGTAATTTTGGTGTACGAGGAAGGAGACGCCCGATTGTCAGTACCCCCAGCGTCACGCTGCCCGGTAGCTACGCGGTTGATGATCCCTCGCGCAGCTCCGTGTGCCGACTCATTGAGGTTGGGCGGGGCACCCTCGCTCTGTCCCATGTGGGCTGGAAACCTGATCAATGTGTGTGGCTTGATCTTTTTGCTTCCTAGTATCCCTAAGGCCAGCTCGGATATAGTTCCTTTGGCAAATGCCCTAAGAGCTGATATCAAGTCACTGTAGATTGATGTCATGTTGTCTTCCAGTAAGGCCATCGCTATTGCAGCCTGCTCTGCGATCTCAGAGGACGTCGTCGGAATCGAGACTGCGTTGGTTATTTGCCTTTCATGATCTACTCTAACTACAGCGAAGGCCTGTCCTTCGGCGTAGCGCGCTGCGTCTACGAAACTGTTCTCCGAAGCCCGTTCACGAGCCTTTTCCAGGAGAGCCTTCGCGCGCGGCCGACGTCTTCCCACGTTGTGCTCTGGATGGACATTTCGTGGGATCGGGGCGACAATGATGCGGTCCGACTGCTCTCGTGGGATGCTACATAACTTTGTTTTGATTACTGTGGGGGGAACACCCAGCTCCTGCAAGATGTGTCTTCCAGCTTGTGTGGTAGATAGCCTGACAAACTGAGCCCTCTCCTGTGCTTCCACTATTTTCTCTAGCGTGTTATGCATGCCAAGTTCAAGTAAGCGTTCCGTGTGAGTGTATATAGGGACGCCGAGAGCTCTCTTGATTGCCTTCTTGATTAATGCGTTGAGCTTATCCCGCTCGGATCTTTGCCAGTTGTGCATTGCCGCGATGTATGTGAAATGGCACATGACGAACGCATGTGCCAATATTACGATGTTGTCTTCTCCCAGGCCTTGCTGCTGGTTGGCCACTCTTCTGATTAGTCTGATGGCATTGTCCGTCTTCTTAGTGAGTCGCAGCACTTTCTGCTTCTTTTAACCACTCGACTCTACCATCATGCCGAGAATCCGGATAGCATCCACCCTCTGAATATAGCCTCCGTCGTTTGTGCGCACTTTTATGTCGCATTCGGTCAGTGGCTTCCATACCTTTGGTGTCGGGTCTCTCCACTTGGGTCGATAAAATAGCAGTTCCGACTTGTGCCGTGAGCACCGAAGGCCCGTGGACTCAAGGTATCTTTCGGTAGCATCAATCGCCTCTTGCAGGGCCGTCTCTACCTGTCCGTCACTACCTCCCGTACACCAGAGGGTAACGTCGTCTGATACCGACGATAGCAGAGAGTTTCCTGGATAGACCAATCATGACGAGGTTAGAGAGGGTTGGAGATATGACCGCCCCTTGTGGCGTTCCCTTAGACCCCAGCTTGATCATGTCTGAAGTCAGGTCCCCGATCTTAAGGGCGGCTTCTTTGTCTGACAGGAAATATCTAGTTTAGGAATGAAAGTGTTTCTCCAGGTTAAAGCTCGAGACTGTGTTTAAAATGAACGAGTGAAGAATGTTATCAAAGGCCTTTGCCAGATCTGGACCTAGTATGGCTGTCGTGCACCGCGTATTACAGTCAATAATGTGATGCTTGATGAGCTTCATCGCGGCCTGCGCCGAGAGTCCGACCCTGAAGCCGATCATGTTGTGTGGGTAAATGCTGTGGTCCTCCAGGTAGCGTGAAAGCCTGTTTAGGATTGCGTACTCAGCAGCCTTCCCAGCGCACGATGTGACCGAAATTGGGCGGCGGTTATCGAGGCAGGGCTGCGTGCCTTGCTTGAGGATGAGAATGGTGTTCGCCGATTTCCACATTTCCGGAACTTTACCACTGTTCCATACTTGGTAAATGATGTCCGTCAGGTATTCGATGTACTTCTCGTCCAGGTTCCGTAGAGCTTTATTCGTGATCTTGCCCGGACCCGGAGCCGATCTGCTGTTGAGGGCGGGGAGCGCCTGCCTGATCTCCTAAATCCCAAATTCTGCGTGGAGCTCAGGTTCTCGGAGCCTTCGTAGTCAGAGCAAGGTAGTGTAGGGCCCGATGCGAATGATAGGTACTTCTTCACGAGCTTGGATAAAATTTCCTTGCTCGAATATTTTCGCTCTGCTGCATGTAGAGTGCGCGCCAGTGTGTTGCACAAGCATTTTTAAGAACTACCCTGAACTTTATCAGTAAACATAGAACGTGTTCTGAGACGATCACCATGGCGATACTACCTTGCTTGCGTGACGTATTGCTCCGCCAGCCAATCAACTCATGCAGTTTCGCTAAACAAGTCAGTTAACGCATGCCTTATGGCAATACTAACGCCGAGGCGACATATCGCCGAAAGAGATCACCGCAGAATGCGTCCCCACGTATGCCCTGCAAGAGGCCTACTTCCCTTCAACATCATCATCATCATCATCATCAGCCTGATTACGCCCACTGCAGGGCAAAGGCCTCTCCCATACTTCTCCAACTACCCCGGTCATGTACTAATTGTGGCCATGTTGACCCTCCAAACTTCCTAATCTCATCTGCCCACCTAACTTTCTGTCGCCCCCTGCTACGCTTCCCTTCCCTCGGAATCCAGTCCGTAACCCTTAATGACCATCGGTTATCTTCCCTCCTCATTACATGTCCTGCCCATGCCCATTTCTTTTTCTTGATTTCAACTAAGATGTCATTAACGCGCGTTTGTTCCCTCACCCAATCTGCTCTTTTCTTATCCCTTAACGTTACACCTATCATTCTTCTTTCCATAGCTCGTTGCGTCGTCCTCAATTTAAGTAGAACCCTTTTCGTAAGCCTCCAGGTTTCTGCCCCGTACGTGAGTACTGGTAAGACACAGCTGTTATACACTTTTCTCTTGAGGGATAATGGCAACCTGCTGTTCATGATCTGCGAATGCCTGCCAAACGCACCCCAGCCCATTCTTATTCTTCTGATTATTTCACTCTCATGATCTGGATCAGCAGTCACTACCTGTCCTAAGTAGATGTATTCTCTTACCACTTCCAGTGCCTCGCTACCTATCGTAAACTGCTGTTCCCTTCCGAGACTGTTAAACATTACTTTAGTTTTCTGCAGATTCATTTTTAGTCCCACCCTTCTGCTCTGCCTCTCCAGATCAGTGAGCATGCATTGCAGTTGGTCCCCCGAGTTACTAAGCAAGGCAATATCATCAGCGAAGCGCAAGTTACTAAGGTATTCTCCATTTACTCTTATCCCCAATTCTTCCCAATCCAGGTCTCTGAATACCTCCTGTAAACACGCTGTGAATAGCATTGGAGAGATCGTATCTCCCTGCCTGACGCCTTTCTTTATTGGGATTTTGTTGCTTTCTTTATGGAGGACTATGGTGGCTGTGGAGTCGCTATAGATATCTTTCAGTATTTTTACATACGGCTCGTCTACACCCTGATTCCGCAATGCCTCCATGACTGCTGAGGTTTCGACTGAATCAAACGCTTTCTCGTAATCAATGAAAGCTATATATAATGGTTGGTTATATTCCGCACATTTCTCTATCACCTGATTGATAGTGTGAATATGATCTATTGTTGAGTAGCCTTTACGGAATCCTGCCTGGTCCTTTGGTTGACGGAAGTCTAAGGTGTTCCGGATTCTATTTGCAATTACCTTAGTAAATACTTTGTAGGCAACGGACAGTAAGCTGATCGGTCTATAATTTTTCAAGTCTTTGGCGTCGCCTTTCTTATGGATTAGGATTATGTTAGCGTTCTTCCAAGATTCCGGTACGCTCGAGGTCTTGAGGCATTGTGTATACAGGGTGGCCAGTTTTTCTAGAACAATCTGCCCACCATCCTTCAGCAAATCTGCTGTTACCTGATCCTCCCCAGCTGCCTTCCCCCTTTGTATAGCTCCCAAGGCTTTCTTTACTTCTTCCGGCGTTACTTCTGGGATATCGAATTCCTCTAGATTATTCTCTCTTCCATTATCATCGTGGGTGCCACTCGTACTGTATAAATCTCTATAGAACTCCTCAGCCACTTGAACTATCTCATCCATATTAGTAATGATATTGCCGGCTTTGTCTCTTAGCGCATACATCTGATTCTTGCCAATTCCTAGTTTCTTCTTCAGTGCTTTTAGGCTTCCTCCGTTCCTGAGAGCTTGTTCAATTCTATCCATGTTATACTTCCTTATGTCAGCTGTCTTACGCTTGTTGATTAACTTCGAAAGTTCTGCCAGTTCTATTCTAGCTGTAGGGTTAGAGGCTTTCATACATTGGCGTTTCTTGATCAGATCTTTCGTCTCCTGCGATAGCTTACTGGTATCCTGTCTAACGGAGTTACCACCGACTTCTATTGCACACTCCTTAATGATACCCATAAGATTGTCGTTCATTGCTTCAACACTAAGGTCCTCTTCGTGACTTAAAGCCGAATACCTGTTCTGTAGCTTGATCTGGAATTCCTCTATTTTCCCTCTTAGCGCTAACTCATTGATCGGCTTCTTATGTACCAGTTTCCTCCGTTCCCTCCTCAGGTCTAGGCTAATTCGAGTTCTTACCATCCTGTGGTCACTGCAGCGCACCTTACCGAGCACGTCCACATCTTGTATGATGCCAGGGTTAGCGCAGAGTATGAAATCTATTTCATTTCTAGTCTCGCCGTTCGGGCTCCTCCATGTCCACTTTCGGTTATTCCTCTTGCGGAAGAAGGTATTCATTATCCTCATATTATTCTGTTCTGCAAACTCTACTAATACCTCCCCCCTGCTATTCCTAGTGCCTATGCCATATTCCCCCACTGCCTTGTCTCCAGCATGCTTCTTGCCTACCTTGGCATTGAAATCGCCCATCAGTATAGTGTATTTTGTTTTCACTCTACCCATCGCCGATTCCACGTCTTCGTAGAAGCTTTCGACTTCCTGGTCATCATGACTGGATGTAGGGGCGTAGACCTGTACAACCTTCATTTTGTACCTCTTATTAAGTTTCACAATAAGACATGCCACCCTCTCGTTAATGCTGTAGAATTCCTGTATGTTACCAGCTATATTCTTATTAATCAGGAATCCGACTCCTAGTTCTCGTCTCTCCGCTAAGCCCCGGTAGCACAGGACGTGCCCGCTCCTTAACACTGTATATGCTTCTTTTGGCCTCCTAACTTCACTGAGCCCTATTATATCCCATTTACTGCCCTCTAATTCTTCCAATAGCACTGCTAGACTCGCCTCACTAGATAATGTTCTTGCGTTAAACGTTGCCAGGTTCATATTCCAATGGCGGCCTGTCCGGAGCCAGGGATTCTTAGCACCCTCTGCAGCGTCGCAGGTCTGACCGCCGCCGTGGTCAGTTGCTTCGCAGCTGCTGGGGACTGAGGGCCGGGGTTTGATTGTTGTGTTCATATAGGAGGTTGTGGCCAAGTACTGCACCAGGGTGGCCAATCCTGCTCTGGTGAGGGAGTGTGTTACCGGTTCTGGTCACCGGCATCAGGCCACACTCCAGGCCTGTTTATGCAATTTTATCAACACGCGGATTTTTTTTTTTTTAATCCGGTGGAAAATTGCGCGGCACCGGGATTCGAACCACGGACCTCTTGCACGCGAGGCGGGTGTTCTACCTCTACGCCACCGCTACTAATCCCTTCAACAACGTGCACTGGAAACATTCAAAGCCAGCACTATGAGTCGCATACGACATTATACTCTGCTATGGAAAGGCCATACATCGGCAAAACCATACGCTGACTTCGCTTTCGCCTCGGCGAATACTTCAACGACCTCAGACAGAAGCAAAAAAGAAACTTGGCGCTTCTTTGTTCTGAATGTGGACGCACAGCAGACTTGCGAGACCAGATAATAGAAAGTCATCACAAGATACATGATGATGGCGGTGGAAGTGCCAGCTACCCTAAATATCTTAGGAAAGAAAACTGAAACATATTCTAAACAAATGTCACCTTACATTTCCTTCTTGAGGTGGAAACTAAAGGTTGAAATTTTGGTGAATCATGTTTTTCTGCGTATATTCATGTTTACGTTAATTCGTTTCACATTGACCATTCGTTTTGCGCAGGTGGAGAACTGTTTCTCCATTGATATATTCCCTTGCTGCAATAAAGACAAGTTTGTACGTCAGCACTTGTGTTGCCAATTTTTCGCCTGTCCATGTCGACCTGTGCTGTGTACCACATCCATGAACATGCTAACCGAAAAGTAGGTGAAATTTGGAAACAATGCATATCGAATTAACTTTTGCGCGATTTCGCAGCCTCCGTCAAGCCTGTGTAGCTGACTGACGCCATTGTAGTTCCGCCAGCACATCTCGTGGGAACTTCTGTGGCTATGTGAGACTTTCAAGGAGCTTTCATGACTACATTTAAAAAAGTCACAGGGCTGCGCGGCACACGACGCGCAGTCACAGCGTGAGCTGGAGGAGCGGCTGCATACTCACTCCATTTTCACCAGCACGCACTAGGTCCTCGCCGCGGTGACGTCTCTTTGCGTCGGTGTCACGAGAACGACGTCAACTGCCCGCCAGGCGTTGGCGGCGAGCTGCGGCTTATGGTGTTCTGTGCACAGCTCTCTGCTGAGCTAGATGTTGCGAGGTTGCAGCCCCCCGCGTACCTCTACGATTCGCTTCTTCAGCAGTGGTGCGTACCTTGCGACGAAGAAGCATAGTGTGTAGGGAAGACGAAACACATGCATCGAGAATACGCGAACCACATGTCACATCCCTTCTCTTGTGGCACGTTAGAATGGAACTGCTACAAGTCATGACACATGGCGGAATACAATGCAACTGCAATTGAAAGTTTACGCGTATTGGCACTACGCGCCGCGCACCTTACATCGCGTGACAAGTGGCACGATATGGTGCTGTTGCTGCTGCTCCTGATTTATTGGCATCTCATTTAAAAAGAGATCTGAGAAACAGCCACCTAGTGCATGTATAATTCAGTTAGCTATACATGCTTTTTCATTTTAGACATTTTGTATGCACCTTATACTTCTTCCTCAATACTTCGCTATTCTCCTTGCACCGCTACCTATGCAGCTGCAATGCAATTCGTGCACGTTTCAATGCTACAAGGTGCGACTCTCACATCGCGTGAAAAGTGACACGATACATTGCTGTTGGTGCTGCTGATAATGATGATGATTTATTCGCATGAACGTTGAAAGTGGGCTCCAACATATAGCCACCTCGCGTGCTGGGTTATTTACGTACGATATACGTTTTTTTTAGCATTTTTTTATACATATGCTTAATCTTTTGTCTAGGGCGCAACTCCTAGGCACCCATTTCGGCACTGGCGTTGGTCTCAGCGTAACCGAGCGAACGACCAGAGCAGCGAACGGTGCCAAAGCAAATGCGGAGAGAGATATGACAAATGTGAGCAGTGAATGGCGGATGCCAATGGGAGCGGCCCCTTTGACGTACGCGCAAGCACTCTCACGTGGATCCACCAGGCCACTTGATGCGTGCTCGTACCTAGTCTGAGCCGGGCCGCTCGTTTCGTACTATCGTCTGCTTCCGTCAGCTCTCGCTCGCACTTGTTTGCTTTGCTCGGTTCGGTCTCGTTGGCGCTTGTTCCGATTGTCGTGGTTCGTGATTGTTTTTGGAATGCACGTCTTATCCACCGCCGTTTGGACGATCTCACCTGCCCTTTCAAGAAGGGGGGGGGGGGAGAGGTGACAGGCTGACGTGACGTGGGGAGGGCTACGGTCGTCCGCGGAGTCCGCTGCTGAGGTCAGTCGACGGTACCAACGTGTGTGAGGGGGAGCACTGGTCCTGCAAGGCTCGAGGGCGAGTGGCTCCGTGTGCGCTTGATGTGAGGCTCCCTTGGCTGTAATTGACACTGACACTGGTGGTACTATATCCCAGTGACGAAGGCCTGCTCTCGTCGTTGGGGAAAGGAAAGTGTGGAAAGAAATGCGTAGCACTGCGTGAGTCGGGCTGTGCGGTCACGATCGCTTTGATGGTAGCGACGTTTGCCTGATTACTTCATTGCTTAAATTATTAATTGAAAAAATGTCGCCCTCTTACGACCAGAAACATTGGGATAGGTCAGAGGCGTATGTGCCAAAATGAGCGACTGGAAAGAATGCTTACGCGCTATCCTACAAGCTGCACTAGGGTGTTTATGCAGTAATTTTATTGCGAAGCATTATATCCTCCACAAAGCGAAATCAGCCACAGTTGGCGTGACAGAAAGATGGTACCGAAAATGGCGGCAGGCTCAAAAAGTTAAAACACGTAAAGAATCCGCTATATCACGTCGCATTTCTCAGGTACATTCCTGTAAACGGCGGCATAATTGCAGCCACTTTAAAGTCATACGTAAATTATTGACTGAAAATAAACTTTGGTACATATAAGTCTGGGAGGGAACCGAAACCGAGCCTCCGGGGGGCAACACGAGCATGCTTCCCCGAGGCCACAGCAGATCCACGGTTCTGGCTGACTGAAGGTGTGCCTAGCGCGTGTATGATTGCACACGTTACGTCGATTCATGCTGTTGACTAAGGTGTAGCCTAGTGCATGCGTTGATTGGACACGTGGACGCGCAGAAAATGGGAAGGTGGCACCACATTATGAGTGTATAAAAGGAACGCGTTCATGACATTCCAAGGTATACAAACGGTGTAATGCTTCCGCATTACCACATGTAAACAGTCTTAAGTGTCAGTGCCGGATATGTGAATGAATGAATGAATGAATGGTTTATTTCATCATCAGTTCAGCATACATATCCAGTGGTACAGCGGGAAGGGGTGGCGAAAAGGCAACTGAATGCCGCACAATGCGCCAATCCCCGCCCAGACCACGACGGTCGCCGGGCTGGTACTCGGCGAAACGTCGTCGGAGGTTGTAGTGTCGGCTGTCGGTACGCTGCTGGGTCTTGCTCCGTAGGCGGGCGAGCTGTCGGGCTTCCTCGGCGCGCTGGAGATAGGTAGCGACGTCAAGATTCTCCTCGTCAGTGACGTGCGGCAGCATGGCGTCGAGCATCGTCGTCGGGTTCCTGCCGTAAACCAACTTGAATGGCGTGATCTGTGTTGTTTCTTGCACCGCCGTGTTGTAGGCGAAGGTGACATACGGCAGGACCACGTCCCACGTCTTGTGCTCGACGTCGACGTACATTGCTAGCATGTCGGCGAGGGTCTTGTTCAGGCGCTCCGTGAGGCCATTCGTCTGCGGATGGTAGGCAGTTGTCCTCCTGTGGCTCGTCTGGCTGTACTGCAGAATGGCTTCGGTGAGCTCTGCTGTAAAAGCCGTTCCTCTGTCGGTGATGAGGACTTCTGGGGCACCATGTCGCAGCAGGATGTTCTCGACGAAAAATTTCGCCACTTTGGCTGCGCTGCCTTTCGGTAGAGCTTTGGTTTCAGCAAAGCGGGTGAGATAGTCCGTCGCCACGATGATCCACTTATTCCTGGATGCTGACATCGGAAACGGCCCCAACAAATCCATCCCAATCTGCTGGAATGGTCGACGAGGAGGTTCGATCGGCTGTAGTAATCCTGCTGGCCTTGTCGGTGGTGTCTTGCGTCGTTGACAGTCTCTGCATGTCTTGACGTAACGGGCGACGTCGGCGGTCAGACGCGGCCAGTAATACTTTTCCTGTATACTCGACAGCGTCCGGGAGAATCCGAGGTGCCCAGCGGTTGGATCGTCGTGTAAGGCGTGCAGTATTTCTGGACGGAGCGCTGACGGCACCACAAGAAGGTAGCTGGCGTGGACTGGTGAGAAGTTCTTCTTCACGAGCAGGTTGTTTCGTAGCGTGAACGAAGACAACACGCGCTTAAATGCCCTAGGGACAACGTCGGTGTTCCCTTTCAAATACTCGACGAGGCCTTTTAGCTCCGGGTCTGCTCGTTGCTGTTTAGTGAAGTCTTCCGCGCTTATTATCCCAAGGAAGGCGTCGTCGTCCACGTCGTCTTGCGGCGGGGGATCGATTGGGGCGCGTGATAAGCAGTCGGCGTCGGAGTGTTTTCTTCCGGACTTGTATGTTACCGTTACGTCATATTCTTGTAGTCTGAGGCTCCACCGCGCCAGCCGTCCTGAAGGGTCCTTTAAGTTAGCTAGCCAACACAACGCGTGGTGGTCGCTGACGACTTTGAATGGCCTGCCATAGAGGTAAGGGCGGAATTTAGCTGTAGCCCAGATGATGGCGAGGCATTCCTTTTCAGTCGTAGAATAATTGCTTTCCGCTTTTGACAGCGACCGGCTAGCATACGATATCACCCGTTCAAGTCCTTCTTTCCTCTGGACTAGGACGGCACCGAGGCCTAGGCTACTGGCGTCAGTGTGGATTTCAGTATCGGCGTCCTCGTCGAAGTGTGCAAGTACTGGCGGCGACTGCATGCGTCGTTTCAGTTCTTGAAATGCGTCGGCCTGCGGCGTTTCCCAATTGAACTCGACATCAGATTTCGTTAGATGTGTTAGCGGCTCCGCGATGCGCGAAAAGTCCTTGACAAAGCGCCTATAGTAGGCACACATGCCAAGGAATCTGCGCACTGCCTTTTTGTCGATTGGCTGCGGGAACTTTGCGACGGCAGCTGTCTTCTGCGGGTCGGGGCGTACTCCAGATTTGCTGATGACATGGTCTAGGAATAGAAGCTCATCGTAAGCGAAGCGACAATTTTCCGGCTTCAGGGTGAGCCCTGATGACTTGATGGCCTCTAATACTGTCGCAAGCAGCTTAAGGTGATCGTCAAAATTTCCGGTGAAGAAGACGACGTCATCCAAGTAAACAAGACAGGTCTGCCACTTCAATCCTGCTAAAACCGTGTCCATCACGCGCTGGAACGTTGCAGGCGCCGAGCACCGTCCAAATGGCATAACCTTGAATTCATAGAGGCCGTCTGGCGTGATGAAGGCGGTCTTTTCGCGATCCCTTTCGTCGACTTCTATTTGCCAGTAGCCAGACTTGAGGTCCATCGATGAGAAGTATTTAGCATTGCAGAGCCGATCTAATGCGTCGTCTATCCGTGGGAGGGGGTATACGTCTTTCTTCGTGATTTTGTTCAGTCGACGATAATCGACGCAGAAACGTAGGGTTCCGTCCTTTTTCTTCACTAAAACAACTGGAGACGCCCACGGGCTTTTCGACGGCTGGATGATGTCGTCGCGCAGCATTTCGTCGACTTGTTGTCTTATAGCTTCGCGTTCTCGCGTCGAAACTCGGTAAGGGCTCTGGCGTAGTGGTCGAGCGCTCTCTTCGGTGATTATGCGATGCTTTGCGACTGGTGTTTGTCGAATCCTTGATGACGTCGAAAAGCAGTCTTTGTATCGTCGAAGGAGACTTCTGAGCTGTTGCTGCTTAATCACGGGGAGGCTTGGATTTATGTTGAAGTCTGGCTCGGGAACTGCGCTCGTCGGGGTAGATGCAACAGAATCCGAGAGGACAAAGGCATCGCTGGTTTCCTGTATTTCCTCGATGAATGCAATCGTCGTGCCCTTGTTGATGTGCTTGAACTCCTGGCTGAAGTTTGTCAGCAACACTCTCGTGTTTCCTCCGTGCAGTCGAGCGATCCCTCTTGCGACGCAAATTTGACGGTCGAGTAGTAGACGTTGGTCGCCTTCAATGACGCCTTCTACGTCAGAGGGTGTTTCGGTGCCGACCGAAATAACGATGCTGGAGCGAGGCGGGATGCTCACTTGATCTTCGAGCACACTCAAGGCATCGTGGCTACAAGGGCGCTCCGATGGTATCGCTTGATCTTCCGACAGCGTTATTGACTGCGACTTCAGGTCGATGATGGCGCCGTGTTGGTTCAGGAAGTCCATGCCGAGAATGACGTCTCGTGAACACTGTTGCAGGATAACGAAGGTGGCAGGGTAAGTCCGGTCATGAATGGTAATTCTTGCCGTGCAGATTCCAGTCGGCGTAATGAGGTGTCCTCCAGCGGTTCGAATTTGAGGGCCTTCCCATGCAGTCTTAACCTTCTTCAACTGGGCGGCGATGTGTCCACTTATGACGGAGTAATCAGCCCCTGTGTCGACTAAGGCGGTAACTGCGTGGCCGTCGAGTAGTACGCCGAGGTCGGTGGTTCTTTGTCTGGCGTTGCAGTTGGGTCTTGGCGTCGGATCACGGCTGCGTCGTGTTAAGCTGAAGCTGGAACGTCGCGTCGTCAGGTTGTCTTTCGTCGTCGTATTCTTTACTTCCAGACTTCGTCGGGACGGCGGCGTGTCGTTATATCGTCGAGGTAGTTTCTTCGGCGTCTTCGTCGGCGGCGGAGGATCTTCGTCAGTTCGACGAACAGCAACCGCACCTCCATCGGTTGCTGCTTTTAGTTTTCCGGATATGGGCTCGCTGACCGGCCCCGAGCTGGGCCAGTGTATGGTCGGCGCTGCGGCGACAGGTAGCGGCCTGGTGACGGCGAACGGGATGGTCGTCGAGAGCTCCATTGAGTAGCGGCGAGGTAGTCGGGCGCTCTCCAAGCTGTGGACGCGGCGCGTTGACGGCGAAACCTCGCAGTCCCATTTCCCGATATGGACATCGTCGGTAGACGTGACCCGCTTCCCCGCAGTGGTAGCAGAGCGGGCGGTGGCCAGGAGTGCGCCAAACGTCGGTCTTCCTCGGGTAGGTGCGCTGGGCGACGGGTGGGCGCGTTGGCGGCGGCGGCGGCGGACGACGGAATTGCGTCGTTGCAGGACCCTGGCGTGGTCGCGGAGGGGGACCTTGACGGCGTACGACGGCGGCGTAGGTCATCGCTTCGGGCTGTGGTTGCGGTAATTGGGGTTGCACCTCCGGGACTCCAAGCGACCGCTGAACCTCATCTTTGACGATGTCGGCGATCGAAGCCACTTGGGGCTGCGACGAAGGCAGGACCTTGCGCAGTTCTTCGCGCACAATGGCCCTGATGGTCTCCTGAAGGTCGCCGGAATCCAGTCCTTGGATGGCGTACTGTGGCGTGAGCCCCTGGCGGTTATATTGCCGGGTGCGCATCTCCAGAGTTTTCTCGATCGCCGATGCCTCTGCAGAAAACTCAGCTACGGTCTTCGGCGGGTGACGAATAAGTCCTGTGAAAAGTTCTTGCTTGACGCCCCGCATCAGGAAGCGGACTTTTTTCTCCTCTGACATTTCCGGGTCGGCGTGCCGGAAAAGACGGGCCATCTCCGTGAAGATCGCGATCGTCTCGTTTGGCAGCTGCACTCTGGTTTCTAGTAGTGCTTGGGCTCGCTCTTTTCGTACGACGCTTGTGAACGTTTGTAAGAAGCCGCTTCGGAACAGGTCCAATGTCGTTAAAGTGGCTTCTCATTCTCGAACCAGGTCCTGGCGGCGTCTTCCAGTGCGAAATAGACATGCCGCAGGTTGTCGTCACTGTCCCAACTGTTAAACGTAGCGACCCTCTCATACGTCTCGAGCCAGGTTTCCGGGTCCTCGAATGTTGATCCGCGGAACGTCGGAGGGTCCCTGGGCTGCTGCAGCACGATGGGGGACGCTGGGGCTGCCATTGGGGTTGCCTTGTCCACAATCTTTTTGGTCTTCTCAGGTAGAAGTCTGTGCTCCGGGGGCAGTCCTTGCAGTCGGCGGCTAGCACGCTGGTCTTGGGCGACGTTGGTTTTGTCGTCGGGCTTCGGGCTAGGATCGCGGCTTTGCGGGGGCGTTCGGTACATGAACGCACAAGCACCTCCACCAGATGTCACGTGGTGCGACGTTGAATAACACAGTAGCAATACTGTGAACGACAAATCTAACCTTTATTGGGCGAACCTGTGCCCACAAAACAGGCTACACTTATAGCACAACGATAGCGGCGAACACGCTCGGCGATCGTCGAAAAACTGATCAGCGGGTCAAGCGCGTCGGCTTTTATAGATCAGTCGTCGAATGTTCCAGATAAACTGATGGGACCCGCGTGTCTTCCACAAAGTTCTACACCATTCGTGTCACGCGATGAAATCTGATAACACAAGGTTCGGCGACAACAGACACGCGGATAGAAGCGTCGATAACTTTCCAGAAACGTCGGATACATGCAGGCGCGTCCCTCGCTCTGCGATTACAGTTGTTAAGCGGCGAAACGTGGTTGCCCGATAAAGATAAGTTCACGTGTCCATATGGCGGCCGCAACATGATTCAAGAGATCGAGCGTACCGAGGCCATTCCGGACAAGTATCGCAGTACACTGCGAGTCGCACCGATACCCAAGAATATGGACCGGAACCTGCACAAGGCGCGTAGAGAAGCAAGAATGGAGTACGTGCAGAGAACCTTGGCGAACAAGGACAACACAAGGTATACGGACGCGGCAATGTTCGTCCAAGACGGAAGACACAACAGCAGAGCAGTGGCGTCGGTGGTTAATTCGGACCTCAAGAAGATCAGCAGCGCATCACTACAGGACTGCACGGTAGTCGAGGCCGAAGAGGCAGCTGTGGCTCTGGCAGCACTGGAGGGCTATCGATCTGGCATAACAGACTCTCAAGCAGCATGCCGTAATTATACAAACGGCAGAATTTTGCGCAGAGCACGCCACATACTCTGCTCATGCGACCTGGGAAACAAAGCTCAGCATACCATAATCTGGGTACCAGGGCACACTGGCATAACAGGGAGGCATAACAGTAACTGGCATAAATCCAGTCTTGAGGAACCCGAGTCAGTACCCATGGGCTACTCAGATATCCTAAATT
Source organism: Dermacentor andersoni (assembly GCF_023375885.2). Classification (NCBI taxonomy): domain Eukaryota; kingdom Metazoa; phylum Arthropoda; class Arachnida; order Ixodida; family Ixodidae; genus Dermacentor; species Dermacentor andersoni. Next base: position 39,502,006 of record NC_092818.1, on the reverse strand, counting down.
ATTATAAAGGGGTCAGACTGACGTACCCGTCCCCTGATAAGGATCTAAGCAGAGAGGATGCTGTTGCATGGCGACAACTGCAGACGGGTACTTTCTCGAATCTACACCTTCTGAATAAAATTTTCCCTACACAATATGAGGCTAAGTGCCCATGGTGTGGAGAGAAACCAGATCTGTACCACATATGGGCCTGTCAAAATATTGAGTCCCCAGCTATCTATAAAATTAAAAACCCCAGTGCGGAACAGTGGGAGAGTATGCTTTCCAGCGTAAGCTTGAACGGCCAAAAGCGCCTAGTAGAGCGAGCTCGCGGGTTGGCCATACTCAGTGGAGCCTTGGACTAGGGCACCAACCCTGTGATTGCGGACAGAGGAATCCATCAGAAGGTGGAAGAGGCCGTCTGAAGCCGCGAAGATCTCTTTTCTAGAGCCCAATAAATTTTTTCCGATCCGATCCGATCCGAAGCGCCGTCTCGGCGCATGTTAGGCGAAGAATTGCGCGCAAAGTATTTCTTCAGCGGCGAAACATGCACAATGAGGATGGATCCAACTGTAACAGCGAGATATCATATTTGACGTCGTGGAGTTGACGTAGGGCTTTATAATCCCTTGTGTAGCCAGAGAGAACCTTATGGGAGAGGCCGACCCGACGACACGGTGACCAAAGGAGCAACCAAGCACCTGAGGCGAACTAAACATCGCAGTGGCACCGGTCGTAACGCTTATTTTGTATATACTGCGGGGCTAACAAACGAGATCGGGCGATTTGACGCGCCATGTGAGCGCGATCTATGACTTCGCGAGCGTACTCACGTGCAACACGTGGTACAGAAGGGACGATGGTGTCAAACGGCAATGTGGGGTAGCGACCATACCAATGATAAGAGGGCGAGTATCCTCCAGTGTCATGTCGGGATGAGTTACCTGTATATGCGAATATCACGTAGGCCAGCGTGGTATCCCAGTCGCGGTGACCTTTGGATACGTACCTCGACAGCCTCCCTTTGAGTGTTCGGATTAGGTGTTCAGTGAGACCGTTCGTTTGCGGGTGTTAGGCGGTGGAGAATTTGTGCTCAGTGGCACCAAAAGCGGAGGAGGTTGTCGACAACTCGAGACAAGAAGGAGCGGCCGCGCTCTGTAACTGTCGAGGTGCACCGTGTTTGAGAATTACCTCGTGGTGGAAAAAATCAGCGACATCAGGGCCCTAAAACGTGGGCGGTCACTCGCAGGGTTGTCTCAACAGACCAATCAAATGCTCTCCTCCTTCATAAGAGGTCACTTTTGTTTCCTAGAAAAACTAATAACATTGCCTACACTGACCAGCTTGTCTTATACAATTGGCTCACAAGAGGCGCGGAGCATGTTCAAGTTGATAGAGTTTCAATAGGGCCTTACCACTGCACTGAAAATCGACAACCGGATTAAGAGGGTGGTGCCGGCGTCTGCGATTGGTCCGCTTTACCTTACTTAGCTTGCAGTGGCTGGTCGAAAATTCCTGTAGAATGCAACGGAAGCTTAATGATGACGCTAAAACGGATCCTCATCAAAGATGAATTGGCAGAACGAGGTCGTAACCGTGCCGAAAGTGCTCGAAAACGTTACACGGCCACGCATAAGGTTTTATTACACAGAAATAAACTCATGCTCTCCGGCAGGTGCGAGTAGACAGTGCCTAAGCGATCGGTGGCAGCCATCTTTTATTTCTTTCGGAACGGGGCATCCTGCGGCTATTCAGAAGAAAATTCAACTTGTTCAGCATATTATTGCATCTTTAATGCGAACCTGTCACTGTGACGCGGTGAGTTTTTGCGGTTTTTGACGTCATGTGACAAGCAGGTCAAGTGGGCGCAGCCCGAAAACTCTTGACCAATAGTCGAAGCCAATTGGCGAAAATGCGCCCAATCAAAAATAACTATTGTTCGCTTGTTTGGTGAAATTATGCTTAATCAGTGTTGACCCGTCATATCAGATGGGAAACAATCGTGATTTTCGTGACGTCGCTTTACAGACAGGTGAAGGGGTGCGGGTTCAAACGAGCTTTTGACCAATCGCGGAGGGCTGATTGCAGAATTTGAGTAGAAAAGTATGCAATAATTTTACGTTATAGCGCCGAAGGTAACAAAGGCAGGTGGTCCATTTGTAGCCTCGCAGAAGAGAGTCCATCATATGTTCAAATGTCACAGGAGCATTGCATATTCCAAACGGCATAATTTTGAACTGATATAAACCATCAGGCGTGCTGAAGGCCGTCTTGTCGTGGTCGATTTCATCAACCGAAACCTGCCAGCAGCCGGATCGAAGATCAATAAACGCGAAGCATTTAGCTCCGTGCGAGTAGTCCAAGGCATCGTCGATGCGCGGTAGTGGGCAGACGTCTTCTCGTGTGATCTCGTTTAAGTGGCGATAATCGACGCAAAAACGCCAGGCACCATCTTTTCTTTTTAACAAGGACGACAGGCATAGCTTGGCTGGCTGATGATTCAATGACCCCTATGCAGAGTATTTTGTCCACTTCTGATGGGATGACTCTACGTTCAGCATGCGATATACGATAGGGACGCCGACAAATAAGATTCGTATCTCCGGTGTTTATACGGTGAACAACAGGTGTTTGGCCTAATTGCCTGTCACCGAAATCAAAGATGTCATTGTAGGATCTGTGCAGGAGACGTTCAGTAATTTAGAAAGTTGGGCGAGTTGGTGATTAATAATCTAATAATGCTGGTGAAGCAGTGCACTGACGCGGAGACGCATGTCTGTGGCCTGTGCATAGGTGAGGTCAGGTGCAATCATTTTCGCGAAGTGAACCTTTATGTAACCAGAGCTATGAACTGCAATTGGCACTAATCAACTACTACCGGAATTCAGACTCTCTATTTGAAATTCGGAAGTGCTCGGAACGCTGGCTAACACGCCAAGCGGAAGCACTGAAGGCACAGGCTAAAATTTAGAAGCGGTAGAACGACGCCGTTATTAGTAACCGTGACCAGCGTATGCGGAAAAGCAATGTTCCGGTTCAAAATCACGCTGATGATGGGGCCAAGCACATATTCGCCGTCAGGAACCTGTGGCTATCTGGTCAAAGTGACGTGAGTGACTCCCTCGGGTGACATACGCGCCTCGTGAAGCGAGCGCAAGTGCGGTGGGGCGTTGCTTGGATCATCGCCGAGATGAGGCAGTTGCGACTGAAGAACGCCGGTTGAGCAGTCGATGAGAGCAGAATGACTGGATAAAAAGTACAATCCCAGGATAACCTCGTGAGGCCAGTCGTCGGCCACAGCAAGAAGAACAGAAGTAGGGCGTCCGGCTATACTTAAACGTACAGTGTACATTCCACCAACAACCAGCCCGCCGCCGTCGGCCACACGGCGCACTCGGGCAGCTGATGGGGGGAGGACATTTTTCAGACATCTGCGTAGGCTAGCACTCATCACAGATACGTGGGTTCCAGTGTTGACGAGGGCTCGGACAGGTACGCCGCCTATTTTAACGTCAAAACACTTCTATTTGTGGGCACAGACAAGATTTGCTGGAGTAGTAAGCAAGGCAGCACCACATTCGAGAGCTGCATTTCTTAGTTTTCCGAGAGGCTGCGGCCAGAAGCAAAAAGGGACGAAAGCAGACGTGGCTGAGGTGAACGGGAATATGGGTGATGCGTTTGCGGTGAACGACACTGGTGTCCATGCGGTGATGGTGAGCGACTGTACTACGTGTTCCTAGCAGAGTTGTAGGAGCTGGTAGAGTCTGCGGTGGGCGATAAATTGCGGGTATTTCTATTAAAACGGCTCAGGTTGGTCGGTGTGTGAGGTTTTGAGAGCTACGTGTTGCGGTAGTGACGGGCAACATGACCAATGCGGCGACAGGTTAAACATATCGGCTGGTCGTCCGCTGTTCTCCACTCAATCGGGTTGCGATAACGCGTAGAGAAACGTGGGGGTGGAGCGACAATAGTAGAAGGGCGTTCGTTAGCTGTGGGATTGGCGACAGAACAGGCGGAATGTAAACCAATGTTTTCACGTTCCTGGCGAATGATATCTTGTATGAGGGGAACTGAATATGTGGTAGCATCAGGGCTACACGAACAGAAACAAGGGCGCCATCGCATCCAGTTCACGTCGAATGATTAGCACCATGTCCTCTGATGACGACGCATGTTGCTGTGTGGGCTGCTCTTCACGCGTCGTCGTTGCGGCAGTATTGGGAAATCTGGCGAATGGTTTCAAGACGTGTCAGCTTTTGGCCTGCTCGAGCTGTCGGCACTCTTTAATGATAGCGTCAACATTAGAGCACCTTTTGCACATGAGCATACTAAAGGCGTCATCTGCAATTCCCTTCAGCATGTGCCCGACCTTCTCATCATCATCATCATCATCATCAGCCTGATTACGCCCACTGCAGGGCAAAGGCCTCTCCCATACTCCTCCAACTACCCCGGTCATGTACTAATTGTGGCCATGTTGATCCTCCAAACTTCCTAATCTCATCTGCCCACCTAACTTTCTGTCGCCCCCTGCTACGCTTCCCTTCCCTCGGAATCCAGTCGGTAACCCTTAATGACCATCGGTTATCTTCCCTCCTCATTACATGTCCTGCCCATGCCCATTTCTTTTTCTTGATTTCAACTAAGATGTCATTAACGCGCGTTTGTTCCCTCACCCAATCTGCTCTTTTCTTATCCCTTAACGTTACACCTATCATTCTTCTTTCCATAGCTCGTTGCGTCGTCCTCAATTTAAGTAGAACCCTTTTCGTAAGCCTCCAGGTTTCTGCCCCGTACGTGAGTACTGGTAAGACACAGCTGTTATACACTTTTCTCTTGAGGGATAATGGCAACCTGCTGTTCATGATCTGCGAATGCCTGCCAAACGCACCCCAGCCCATTCTTATTCTTCTGATTATTTCACTCTCATGATCTGGATCAGCAGTCACTAACTGTCCTAAGTAGATGTATTCTCTTACCACTTCCAGTGCCTCGCTACCTATCGTAAACTGCTGTTCCCTTCCAAGGCTGTTAAACATTACTTTAGTTTTCTGCAGATTCATTTTTAGTCCCACCCTTCTGCTCTGCCTCTCCAGATCAGTGAGCATGCATTGCAGTTGGTCCCCTGAGTTACTAAGCAAAGCAATATCATCAGCGAAGCGCAAGTTACTAAGGTATTCTCCATTTACTCTTATCCCCAATTCTTCCCAATCCAGGTCTCTGAATACCTCCTGTAAACACGCTGTGAATAGCATTGGAGAGATCGTATCTCCCTGCCTGACGCCTTTCTTTGTTGGGATTTTGTTGCTTTCTTTATGGAGGAGTACAGTGGCTGTGGAACCGCTATAGATATCTTTCAGTATTTTTACATACGGCTCGTCTACACCCTGATTCCGCAATGCCTCCATGACTGCTGAGGTTTCGACTGAATCAAACGCTTTCTCGTAATCAATGAAAGCTATATATAATGGTTGGTTATATTCCGCACATTTCTCTATCACCTGATTGATAGTGTGAATATGATCTATTGTTGAGAAGCCTTTACGGAATCCTGCCTGGTCCTTTGGTTGACGGAAGTCTAAGGTGTTCCGGATTCTATTTGCAATTACCTTAGTAAATACTTTGTAGGCAACAGACAGTAAGCTGATCGGTCTATAATTTTTCAAGTCTTTGGCGTCGCCTTTCTTATGGATTAGGATTATGTTAGCGTTCTTCCAAGATTCCGGTACGCTCGAGGTCTTGAGGCTTTGTGTATACAGGGTGGCCAGTTTTTCTAGGACAATCTGCCCACCATCCTTCAGCAAATCTGCTGTTACCTGATCCTCCCCAGCTGCCTTCCCCCTTTGCATAGCTCCCAAGGCTTTCTTTACTTCTTCCGGCGTTACTTCTGGGATATCGAATTCCTCTAGATTATTCTCTCTTCCATTATCATCGTGGGTGCCACTCGTACTGTATAAATCTCTATAGAACACCTCAGCCACTTGAACTATCTCATCCATATTAGTAATGATATTGCCGGCTTTGTCTCTTAACGCATACATCTGATTCTTGCCAATTCCTAGTTTCTTCTTCACTGCTTTTAGGCTTCCTCCGTTCCTGAGAGCTTGTTCAATTCTATCCATGTTATGCTTCCTTATGTCAGCTGTCTTACGCTTGTTGATTAACTTCGAAAGTTCTGCCAGTTCTATTCTAGCTGTAGGGTTAGAGGCTTTCATACATTGGCGTTTCTTGATCAGATCTTTCGTCTCCTGCGATAGCTTACTGGTATCCTGTCTAACGGAGTTACCACCGACTTCTATTGCACACTCCTTAATGATGCCCACAAGATTGTCGTTCATTGCTTCAACACTAAGGTCCTCTTCGTGACTTAAAGCCGAATACCTGTTCTGTAGCTTGATCTGGAATTCCTCTATTTTCCCTCTTAGCGCTAACTCATTGATCGGCTTCTTATGTACCAGTTTCTTCCGTTCCCTCCTCAGGTCTAGGCTAATCCGAGTTCTTACCACCCTGTGGTCACTGCAGCGCACCTTACCGAGCACGTCCACATCTTGTATGATGCCAGGGTTAGCGCAGAGTATGAAATCTATTTCATTTCTAGTCTCGCCGTTCGGGCTCCTCCATGTCCACTTTCGGCTATACCGCTTGCGGAAGAAGGTATTCATTATCCGCATATTATTCTGTTCTGCAAACTCTACTAATAACTCTCCCCTGCTATTCCTAGTGCCTATGCCATATTCCCCCACTGCCTTGTCTCCAGCATGCTTCTTGCCTACCTTGGCATTGAAATCGCCCATCAGTATAGTGTATTTTGTTTTCATTCTACCCATCGCCGATTCCACGTCTTCATAGAAGCTTTCGACTTCCTGGTCATCATGACTGGATGTAGGGGCGTAGACCTGTACAACCTTCATTTTGTACCTCTTATTAAGTTTCACAACAAGACATGCCACCCTCTCGTTAATGCTATAGAATTCCTGTATGTTACCAGCTATACTCTTATTAATCAGGAATCCGACTCCTAGTTCTCGTCTCTCCGCTAAGCCCCGGTAGCACAGGACGTGCCCGCTTCTTAACACTGTATATGCTTCTTTTGGCCTCCTAACTTCACTGAGCCCTATTGTATCCCATTTACTGCCCTCTAATTCTTCCAATAGCACTGCTAGACTCGCCTCACTAGATAATGTTCTTGCGTTAAACGTTGCCAGGTTCATATTCCAATGGCGGCCTGTCCGGAGCCAGGGATTCTTAGCACCCTCTGCAGCGTCGCAGGTCTGACCGCCGCCGTGGTCAGTTGCTTCGCAGCTGCTGGGGACTGAGGGCCGGGGTTTGATTGTAGTGTTCATATAGGAGGTTGTGGCCATGTACTGCACCAGGGTGGCCAATCCTGCTCTGGTGAGGGAGTGCGTTACCGGTTCTGGTCACCGGCATCAGGCCACACTCCAGGCCTGTTTATGCAATTTTATCAACACGCGGATTTATTATTATTATTATTTTTTTTTATCCGGTGGAAAATTGCGCGGCACCGGGATTCGAACCACGGACCTCTTGCACGCGAGGCGGGTGTTCTACCTCTACGCCACCGCTGCACCTTCTCAGGTGCTGACATGTCGGGATTGGCTTTATGACAAAGCTCCAGCACGTCCTGGATGCACGAGACATAAGACTCCGTCAGCGATTGGGCATGGCAGGCCAGTGCCTGCTTTGCGGCAATTTTACGGCCGGCTGGTTCACCAAACAACTCTGTCAACTTCTTTCTGCATTGGTCCCAACTGGTTATCTCGTCTTAGTAGTTTTCGTACCACACCTTTGCCGTGCCTCTTATGTAGAACAACAGGTTAGCTAGCGTCAGCGTAGGGTCCCATCTGTTGATCGCACTCCCGCGTTCGCATATAACCATGCTCACATCGCCGACATCGGTCCCGCAGAAAGTTCCAAGAGCCCTGGGTTGCACAACCACAACCGAAGGATACAGCGACGCAACTGGCGACGGTGTCGTTGGAGACGGTAACGACGTTGATCCCGCGTGTTCATCGTCATTCGTCGTGGGGACAGTGATGCGACGTCCGCTGTGAAGCTCCGTTTCCAGCCGTAGTACCCAGCACCTCCCACCAATATGTTACAGGGATGTTGGGAGTATAAACAGAATGTGTTTACAATATATGCACAAGAAGAGCCAATTTAGTCGAGATGGCCGACCAACAACGACAAGGCTGACCTATACATTCACGCAACCTTGCATAAACTGAAGAAAATAGGCCAAAGAGCGGGAGTTTCCGTCGTCTCGTCCGCGACCCACAAGTTGTCTCAGTTATGCGTCAACAGCCAGCATATCGCGATCTTCTTCGTCCATTCCCTTCCTTTATCCTTCCGTAACAATAGCATCACCATCATCGCACCGTGCAATTTCATCATCGCAGCATACACATGCCTCATCCAATTGCGAGTAATTGCTCCGAAACGTTTTCGTCCTCAGGCGATCAGCTCGAGCCTCGAATAGCAAGACACGTCCCTTCGTGTTATCGTAAAGGCTATTCCTTCTAATTTCTATTTCGAATTCGTGTAAATCTCCATGGTCCTTTTCGTTTACATTATTCGCATCCAATTCGCTCTCTCTGTGTCTCTGACTTTCTTTGTCATTACTCCTGGCAGTCTACCTACACTTTCAGTTACGCTGTGCTCAGGTACCCGCTTTCTTGACTTCTTTCTCTATTCAGTGTCTGCGGCGCTGTTATGGTACAGACACTTGTGTATTTTAGCCACCCATGAAGTTTTATAGATGTTCTTGAGCCTTTCTTCACAACCAACTTTCTTCTGCGCATCTCTGATTTCAAACGAGGCCCAACACATGTCCTCTTCCACTGCCTCACTTGTGGCTTTGCCGCGTGGTCCCAAAGCCAACCGACGTTACAATCATTGGTTAACTTCCAACCCCGTCAACATATTCGATTGTAGTAACACAATTGGCATTTTTTAACGTTGTCGATGGCACCATGACGCCTTTCGAAATTTCTTTCAATGCATCATATTTATCACGGCCCCGAAGTACCCTTTGTTTGATTATTGCTGCATTCCGCTTCCACTCCCGATTATTTTGGTGGCTGTTCGAGCACGCCTTTCCTTTCTTTACGTATACTGAGAAATATTTGTATTGCAAGACTATGGGTATGACTTTCTGTTGAATCGACACCGTATAAAGCTCTTTTTTTTTTCAATGAAGACACTAATTCCTGGTTTCTGTGCTAAGCTTAAAGCCTAGATTTCTCAGTGAGTTGTCATGCATATTGGTACCGCGTATGTCGCTTGATGCGAAATACGCGCCGCGTAGCGTCCGTACATGCTAACTTTGCGTTCCAGTAGCGTTATATTCCACCAGTTGTCCCGACCTGTAGCAACTGCACATACCCGTTGCATGCTACATGTAACTGGACCTAGTTAACTCAAACAAGTCAGGTGACTTTTTGTCCCCACTCTGTTTCCAAGGGGCTGCCAATAAATCTTCATAATTATCATCAACAACGTCGTATCGTTCAGTAGGTAAAGGTATGTGACAAATGCGCCACATAATGTGGATACATATGTTTATTACTCGGTAGGCGTTATAGCGCCTCTCGCAATGTTGAGACCGCTGGTGAAGAAGCGAATAGAAGTGAAGAAGCGAGCCACGCTCGAAGCTTCAACCACGCAACGTCAGTCTCATCGGACTGCTGTGCAGAAAGCAGGACAAGCCGCTGCACAAGCTGCAGCTCGCCGTCGACATCAGGTGTACAGTGCAGCTCTTTCTCGTGGAAACGACGGGAGGAGATTTCGCCAAAGGATCCTGGAGTACGTGGTACTGTAAATGGAGTTCCTTTGAGCGGCTCCTCCAGTTTATGCCATGACTGTGACATAGGCCACGCAGGCCTGTGACTTTTTACAGCGGAGCTGTATATGGCTAGTCGATTTGTCCGTCCGTCCATCTGAAGTCTGTACGCTGGAAGCTCGCCCGGCGCAACCCACGCGTACACGCAAAAAAAAAGAGAGGAAGACAGGCGCGCGATTGGCTACGCCTGTAGTGGTGTCGTTTCTGTCCATCGTAGCCGAGGGCATCCGAAGCAGTCTACGGCCGCACCTCATACCTGATACTGAGGAGCATGCAGCTTTCAATCAGTTACGACGGGAGTTGCACTGGGAACATGCTCGTCTAAGCCATTCCCATTCCGCAACCTGGGCACAAGAACAGGCTCGTGCAGTAACGCGCAAGCAGCAACTACGTACCGACGACCCGGAAGTCTGCCAAGCCGTGGTTTCATAAAGCGCTGAGGTTAATCCAGTGATAAAAAAACCAGAGCCGCACGTTCCAGCTTCACTGATTAACCACCTGTACAGAGTGCATGGGCGGTGATTTTATTTGTATAGTTCTTTGTACACAATTTGAAGAAAGAATGCACACTCACGTTACAATTTAGCATTCATTGTGGTACCCAACTGCTATTTCTACATGCAGATTTCCTTAGCCAAAAATTACCGTTGGAAATAAACATTACTTTTAACATTCGAAATGAGCAATAAATATATTCCAATTTCAAAGGGGCGGCCGGAAAGGGCACAATTTTGAGAAATCATTCTATTTATCTTGCAGTGAAGATTGCGGAAACAGCGGTCAAAGTACAGCTGATGTATACTTTAATATTGCTATGGAAAACAAGTGGGATGTGCTACGTATACTGCGTTGGTGTTTGGAACGATGTGAAGATGAAGTTTCACGAGAGTATTTGGATGACTATATCAGTATTGTTTAGGGTAACGTAATATACGGTGAGTATTGTTTAATAAAGCATATTTAAATAATTTATATATTCAGAAGTGCTGTTTGAAGAAGGATGCTAGAGCAACTAACTCGGTTAAACAGCTTGGTTATGTCCTAGAAACCGTGATGAGGCAGTAGTTTCCACCTATCGTGAAATCGCAGAAGCATTTCATATCAAAAAGTGCGCTGAAAGATGCATAAGCCAACCATCGGTTGTAATCACTGAAAATGAATTCGCTTTCTTAAATACTGGTTGAACCTTCTTAATCTGTGTTTAATCTGTTTATGTTTTACTGACAACTCTTGTTGCACATGCTCAGCGCTGATAGCTAAGGTATATAAGTTCTGTATCTTTCCGAAAATAAAATAGTTGTGAGTAAGCGCTCGTGTGTCCCCTTCACTGTGTCCTTGTCAAGTGTGCGCGCAAGAATATTTTACTATGGATTCGTACCAACTCGCCCAACTGTCAGTTCTGCTACATAGAAAAAAAATCTTCCATGAAATTCATATTAAGTATGAAAACGGTGCATTGTGAATTTTATGAAGTCTTGTGCGAATTTCACAATAGCCAGCACATATAGTGACGTTGGCATCGCCGAAAATGAGGGTGGAACTATGTATAATATAGAAATGGATGTTGAACAACACGATAAATAATGATAAAGTTTTTACATGGTGCGGCGATTACAAAATACTGAATTTATGCAATAATTTATAAAACGAACAAAGATAAGAAGTGCATTTGATATATACCAAGAATGCTCATAGCAAATTACAAAACTTTAAACACAAGAAATGTGTCAAACGATGTGAGAATGAAATAAGTACTGTCTTAGTTGACTTAATGTCTGATTATCGGCATAGGTGTACTTATTTATATAAGGGGTAAATTGTTTTACACTTCAATTTATAAATTGTGCGGATGCGTGTGAGGAAACGTGTAGGTATGATAACGTCTAGTATTACCACACTTGTGAAATAGCAAAGAGGAAATTGTGATTAACAAATGCACAGATCCATGCGAACACCCTAATGTACATCCTGTGTGAGAAATAAGTGATAAATGCGTCATCATATCTATGAATATCGTGCATATTTTATGACAAGCAAAGGATAAGCCGCGCAGATTCAATGAGAATGCATACTACAGGTACGAGATGTATTTGATGTGCTACGGAGACTTACCAGGGTTGCTGAAGTGACTAGCGCAGGAATCAACACGGGACACAAAAAGCCGACAAGGACAAGCGGTAACTTCCAACTAGTGTTTATTAGAAAAAGCTATGTATAGATACACTCGCGCACTTGATCATAATCAGTTTCAGACTTGCCAGTCAACATGGTTATCACAAATGTACAAGAACACACTAAGGCCAAGCAAAGGCCTAAGGCGGCCTTGTACTAACAGACCCCAGGTATGCAAATTCTTTAACAGTCAGTGCTAGAAATGGTTTGCAAACGCTTTGCCTTCTGCGATAGCGGCTGATTTATTGCTGAGCGTAGTGTTTTCTTGCGAATTTCTTGATGTTATTTCAGTTTTTTTTTTCAGATGCAGGATGACACTTGCATTAGCAGCAATGTATTCCAAGAAAACCCGCGCTTCCTTTTATTACTTTTTGATTATGTTCTTGTATTCTCACGTTTAGGCGCATTCCCGTTTGTCCCTCGTAACGCTGCACACAGGAAGGATAGGATAGGAATAAACTTTATTTTATCCAGCAGTTGTGGATGTTGGTGCCCGGGGCTAGGCTGCCAGGGGTCCATCGCCCGAGGGAGATCTTTCGAGACCCTCGGCAACGGCCCTGGCCCGCTGGACGGCCCACTTGTACACAGGAAAGAGGTATGCTATGCACTACTCCTCTTGAGCAGTCGACGAAACATTTTCTGTGCGCAATGTTACATGATTTTGATTGTCTGCTAACTGGGCTTGTTTTGCCTTATAACTGAGACGTATTGTGGGGCGCGGAAAAAAACGACTGAAACTCCCGCCGTTTGGCCTATTTTCTTTAGTTTATGCGAGATTGCGTGAATATATGGGAGGACTGCTAAATACCTGCGAGCAGTATCCCGTGGGCCGGGAGGGGTATCAAATAATGGCAACATATGCAGAGTCTCTGCAACAGAAACAGTAAAAGTAAAGCAGCTGGGTAGCCAACAGCGTTCAAGCGGACTTTCTGCGAGCTTAAACTCTCTTGTACTGCGTGGTAACAGGATTTTAGAAAGTCGTTTTTCAAGCTTGCCTGAACAACGCCGCGTTCACTATTCAGTTCATTATTCTGAGTGATCTGTTTTTTGCGCATTTAGATAGGAAGGTTGAAGCCCTTTTATCTGGTACCCCTCTAGAAAAATGTTTTCGGTTTCTCGATGAATACCTTATTCAGTTATACTGCAATGATGCCGGCTTTGATTGATCTCTCCACCAGAGACTGGCGCGGTTTAGCTAACGCCTCGAACCACTCACTCTCATGCACGAACGTCCTGATAATGGAGCCTTAAAGTTTCTCGATTTGAGGTTGTCCTTTTATGCGAAGCATATTACGAGAGCTCAACCCAGCTCCTCAGGCGCGGCGGTGTCGCCTTCAATACCACGTGACACCGTGACGTCACGACAGAGGAGAAACGGGGCTCCAACTCGCGCCGCGCGACGAGCAGCCGCGCTTGCCTCTCTGCTAGACACTCACGAGGTGAGATGCCTCCTGGAGACAGAGCTGCTCGTTGGAATTTGAAGCGAAGGTTGCGGCGTGCTACAGAGACTGATTTTCTAGGTGGCTTTGGCTCAACTCTTGCAAGATGGGCTGGGTGGGAATCGAACCAGGGTCTCCGGAGTGTGAGACGGAGACGCTACCACTGAGCCACGAGTACGATGCTTCAAAGCGGTACAAAAGCGCCTCTAGTGAATGCGGTGTTGCCTTAGAAACGAGCTGTTTCTAAGGCTCAGTCGTGCGTCGCTTGCTCAGGCGCACATTTCGTTGCCGCGCCGAACGCTGCGTTGCTCGACGCTCACCGCGTCCAATGCGGGGCGCGTAGTCGCTGCGCCGTAGCCCATTGTCTTACACCCCTTGGCGGGTCGACGGGAACGCTGTCGCGTTCCACTCTTGAAGGCGAAGCAGAGTAACGCATGAGTTGTTTCTTCGTCTAGCCGAGCCAAATATAGCCAAGCAACAGCAGTTCACCAGGCTAAACAGTGGTTCAACAACTAAAATAAAGGCTAGTATGCTTCGCATCCTGGGCTTAACCTTAGCTAAGCCACAGCCATTTTTTTAGGTGAGCATGTCTGTTCGAAAAGGAGCCCCGTGCGAAAAAACACTGCTGCCTTTTGCATCAGCCCACAGTAAATTGGTCAAGCGCGGCATTGCTCAGGCATGCTTGAAAAACGCCTTGCTAAAAGCTCGCAGATAGTCCGCTTGTAGGCTGTTGGCTATCCAGTCTGCCTTGTTGTTTACACTGCAGAGACGCTGCGTAAGAAGTTGCGATCTTGTGACACCCCTCCCGGCCCACGTGATACTTCTCGCAGGAATCTATCAGTCATTCTATACATTCACGCAATCTCTCATACACTAAAGAAAATAGTCCAAAAGGCGGGAGTTTCCCTCGTTTTTTTCCGCGCCCCACAAATTGTTTCAGTTATGCACCAAAACCAGCCCTGTCAACAGTCAATCAAAATCATGAATAAAGGGAAAATCAGACATCCACCCGTTCGTAGCAATTGCTACAAAGGAACCCCATATGGTTTCCTCGAAAGAAAAGCCTCATGGTTGAAGAAAAACCAAACGAGGAACCCGTATGGGTTTCCTTTGTAGCAATTCCTACGAAATGGTGGATGTCTGATTTTCCCTTTATTCATTACTTCTCTCCATCTTGCGGGTTTCCGCAGAACTACTACGTCAAGCAGCTAAGGTGTATTTCCACCACCAATGTGAAATATCAAGGTCTTCCTATATCGAAGACTTTGTAACCACGGAAGCCTGAGGTGTGATCCTGAGGTGGAGGCCCTGTTAGGAGGTATTGTTGCCTCCATTTGCCACGCCTCGTGGACATCCTGTACCATCTATGTATCTCTAAATAACCTGAATTCAACAGGAAGGTGCCTAAACATGAGACTACAAGAATATAATCAGAAAGTACAAAAATGGAGAGAGGGTTTCTTTGGAATATATTGCTGCTAATGCAAATTTCATCCTCTCTTTGAAAATAAAAACAGAAATAATAGCAAGGAACGCGCAAGACAACACTACACTCATCATTGAAGCAGCGGGTATCGCAGAAGGCAGCTGCGCCAGCAAACAATACCTAGCATTGACTGTTAAAGAATTTGCATACGGTCAGTTAGTGAGGGCCGCCTTAGGCCTTATCACGGCCTTGGTGAGCTCTTGGTAATTTGTGATAACCATGTTGACTGGCAACATTAAAATTACTCATGAGCAAGTGCGCGAGAATATATATACATACTTTTTTGTAATAAACACCAGTTGGTAGTTAGCGCTGGCCCTTGTCGCCCTTTTGTCCTGTGTTCTCTCCTGCGCTAGTCACTTCAGCATGGAATACCAACTAGCCCAGTCCCACAATGTTCACAGGGTTGCTTATGAAGTCAGTGAGGTGGCAGATAATGTGTCTGTGCCGAAGCTGTACGAGTGACGATATCTTTGTATATGACTATGAAGTGCATACAAAGGCTCTGTATTTAAATCGTAGTGTATACAAAGCCACGTAATCCAGAACATTGCGTAAACAATGCCTGATTTTGTCATGCAGCATTGTCCAGTGGACATTAATGTTGCATATATGTTGCCATTTGTATGTTTAAGCAACGTTGTCCATAAATGTCTAAAGAACAGCTAGATAACATCGTTGTCTCAACGCTGACCTAAACATAAAGCTGATTGGTTGTTGCTAACAATGTAGTAATAATGCATAATTTTACGTCCCCAGAACGTAAGCAGACATCTCTAATGCACAGACAGAAGCATATGATACCGGCTGCATAAAAATCACGAACACGCGCACGCTGTGCAAAGCATACACAGAAATCGTGTCGTCTTGTCGATATGACAAACACTATACGATTATTCAATTCATGCAAGGTTTTTGTGAGAAAAACAGAACCAATGCACAAAAACACTAAGCGAGCTGCACTCAGGAAGAGCATGTATTTTCTTTTACTTATATCTCATCTGCTGTAGTGCTCTACATCTAGCATGGATTCTCACTGGCTACTCGAAGTTTCTGTGCGACTTTATCAATAGTTTACTATACTGTGCAAGCAAGTCCAGGTATGCTACCACAGAACAGATGAGCCACTCGTGCTCTGTTAAGGTTAAGGAGATATGTACTACAGGGTGTTTCAAGGAAGATCTTAGGTGATTTTAAATATTAGGCTTTCGGCGGTAAAATAGTTCTTGCGCAAAGGGAACAGGGCCATCGCGGGCGGTGTAAATTGGTTTGCAAGTGCTATTCAGGGGAATAATTAACTAGAGCTTGTTAATTACCTTTTTTTTAAATGGTTAGGTGTTTGATTGTAATGTGGAAATTTTAATGGATCTCGAGTTCATCCGGTATCGATTCTTAGATTTCCAAAGTTGTAATTGCGCGCAGAGGTACAGCGCTCAGAACCTCAGCTCTTCAGACACGCGCAACGGACTCCGTGTGGCAGCTGAGCGCCGCAAAGCCACGCCCACGCGCTCATATGTGATAGCAGTGCACGTCACATACTTCCCACTCTTTTTCTGCGCCCCCAACAGCGGAAAGTGGTGTCGTGTTTTTCATCCGCTGAAAGGGCCTCGCACGCCCAAATATGACGTGTCATGACAAGTGCTGCGTGCGGCCTTGATCTGCGACCCCGCGAATGCACTGCCCTATGCTAAGCGGTTTGCTTTGTGATACCACAAAGATTTCCTTGCTTTTGCGCTCCAGAATTTAGGTACCAATTTCGCAAAACGCAAATGAACATACACTGCGGTCACAGTCTTGAAACTACTTTATTTCTGGAAGGACGCTGAGAAGCTCACAGCAAATGCTCACAATGTTGGCCTTGCATACCAATACATAGCTGCGCGCAATCTTTCACTGAACGTATAGAAAGCATAATCATGTCCACTGGGACGTTGGCCAGCGCTATGACGATTCTGGCCTTGAGCTTCTGAAGGCTTGTTGGAGGTGTTTGGTACACTTCACTTTTTATATGCCCCCAAAAAAAGAAGTCCAATGGTGTCACATCTGGCGACCTCAGTGGCCCTGGAATGCGCCCGCCGCGCCCGATAGACTGCTAACGAAATTTCACATCAAGGAAACGCACAGGAAACGACTAATGTCGTGGCGCTCCGTCGTGTTGGTACGACGTCGAACGCACAATTCTGCGTGGAAATTCGGATGCGAAGTCCGCAACCACGTCTTTTAGAATGCAATTTGTGTAGTGCTTTCCTGTCATGCTTCCAGTCAAAAAGTGTGGCCAGCGATACGGTCGCGAAAGAATGCACAACAGTTTTACAGATCATTGCCATTGGTGCCTGTGCTCTCGCAGCCAGCGCGGGTTTCCTACTGACCAGAAATGCACGTTGTGTAAGTTGACCCGCGCATCTCTGCCGAACTGCGCCTTTTTTGTCCAAAGCACATTGTTCAGAAAATTTTCATCTAGGCCACACTGGATAAGGCACCAGTTGCAGAAGTCGAGCCTCCGCTGGAAGTCTCTCTATGTGTGTATCCGACGTAGAGACAGATGATACAAGTAAAACTGGTGTTTCGACCACACACTTCATACTGAAGCAACATTGCCTTGACATGCACCAGCGATTTCTCTTACGGTCGCTTAGGGCTTCCAGTTGACGTAGGCAAAGACGTCGATCTCAAAATATTCATTCAGGATATGGTAACGTCTTATTTGACGATGTACCGCTCCGGTGATGCGAAAGTGGTTTATTTATTTACTTTTTATTTGCGCGTGCGTCGTGAACGCCGCATACAAATGACGGCCACAAGGCACCACTTTCCGTTCGGGCAATAGAAGAAGAGCGGGCTGTGTGTGAGGTGCAATGCTTCGAGTGATACCAGCGTGTGGACGTGGCTTTGCGGCGCTCAGCTGCAGCACGGAGCCCGTTGCGCGCGTCTGGAGAGCTGAGGTTCCCGAGCGCTGTAGTTCTGCGCGCAATTCCAATTCCGCAAAAGTAACAATCGATACCAGATGGACTCCTGATCTAGCAAAATTTCCTCATCACAATCAAATACCTAACTAGATAAATAAAAATTTACTTCACAAATTCTAGGTAAATGTTTTCCTAAATAGCACTTGCAGCCCTCTTGATAGCGCCCGCCACGGCCCCTGATCTTTTCGCACGAGAACAACAATGTTACCTCCGAAAGCCTATTATTTAAAGTTGCTCAAAATCTTCCTTGAAGACCCTGTAGGGGAGAGTCGGGAGGTTTGTGACAATTCAATGAATGGCACAACTTGTGTATCTCTCCTAAAGTTAGTTCAAACACGTTCACAGACTACTCACGATATGGCGTTCGCATACCGAGAGCCTGGCTGTAATGGTGGACGTCTTCAGCGGATAGATTTTTTTCTGTGACTAGA
Source organism: Dermacentor andersoni (assembly GCF_023375885.2). NCBI lineage: Eukaryota > Metazoa > Arthropoda > Arachnida > Ixodida > Ixodidae > Dermacentor > Dermacentor andersoni. The sequence goes on along the minus strand of NC_092818.1, from coordinate 39,483,674 downwards.
AATCTCCTTTATCACGTGTCAAAAGTAAGTATCTGATGTCTCAATTGCACATCTCTCCAATTTTTACCATTCTGCGGAGGCTTATACCGATTTGTCTCCGAAAACAGACATCATCCTCGTACTTCAAGCAATAACATAATTACCATAAGCAAAGAAACTTTTGCAGTTCAGTGCTTTTTTTTTGCTTTGGGCAACGTAGCTTGGGAGGGATTGGACAGTAGAGTTGAGGATGGAATGGGACACTGTCCTATTCCTCCCCACAGTAAGGCTGGTGCTGTGTCTAGCGAATGAACTTCATGGTTGAGCCACATTTTCTCCGAAAGCTGTCACCTATGCTTATTTCATATATTAGGCTTATAAATATTCGGTGCCAGGAAAATTATAGTAAACAAGAGACAGGCTGACTACATGAAAAATCAATTTGACACCTTAAACGAAAGGGCCATTATAAAATGCGATGTCGCTCCACTAAAAAGCTTTGATTATTCTGCACATTTGTGAGCAGTCCGGCATAAGCGCGTGAATAGTAGACTGCAGCAGGAGGGCTGTTAAGTGCATGCAATGAAGTTAAGCATGTTTTGTACATTTTTACATTTACTCCTTTTACATTTGCAAAATATTGATCCTTTTCAATATTCAGGAAGACGCCAATGGTATACAAAAGAAAGTATAAAGTATACAAAAGAAAGCCGGAACTCTTGGTTTGGCAAAAAGATCGGGGTGGATGTCCGGCGAACTGTTTTCACTGACATTTGAACACATTGTGAGGCATGCAAAGTGGTCGAAGGAAGCATCCGTTCTTCTAATTCTTGACAATAATGAAAGCCTTGTCAGCATGAGCACCATCAACAAAGCCAAGGAGAGCGGCGCAATTCTGCTGACCTTCTCCCCACACTGTAGCCACCACCTGCAGCCACTTGATGTGTCCGTGTATGGAGCATTGAAATCTCGATGCACCGCTGCTTGCAAAGGTTGGCTCATAAATAACCCAGGGAAGGTCATTCTTAGCTACAATGTTGGAGAACTAGTGGGATCCGCCTACGTAATAAAGGTGAAACAAAAGAACATAATTTCGGTCTTTCAGAAAACGGGCATTTGACCTTTCAATAGGGAACCGTTCACTTCGGATGACTACTTCATGTCATCAGTAACTGACTGACATGTAATATCCCCAAGTGGACAGGTGTCCCGGCAGACAGCAGCTGTCATCAGTGAAACAAACAGCTTAAGCCTTCTGGCAATTGTTTGGAACTCTCAAGCAAACACCGACGGAGCTCGAAGCATCCCTATACATGCCTTAACGCCTACTGTCGATAAAGCAGCCTCGATGTCAAGGACATCGCCAAGCTGAATAATTCCATGCGATCTCAGGCCCTGCCCTAAGGCTGCACTCCGTAAGAAAGGCCAAAAAGGAATAAAGAAAGGTAGGGCAAAAGTCCTTAAGTATACACCAGAGAAACATGTGTTTGAACAAGAAGCGGCAGAAAGGTTTTCACGACAGGTAGTGGCGGCAGTCCAAACTGCCGCCATTACCGTTCAAAAAAGAAACGGTGACTTCCGAAGGATTTCAGTTCTTCAAGTGAACAAGAGACTGTTGCCGTTGCATTCGATGATTCTGACAGTTACATGTCAGATTTCAATAATGAGAGGCAGGACATTTCTAAGGCCGATTGGCCGAATGAAGCTGTTGGAGCGGCAAAGCGTGACCTTGTATTTGTCACGTGTAGTGAAAGAAAATCTGACGTCTATTACACAGGTAAATTCGAGAGCAATGACAACATTCGCGTGTTTGTCTACTTTCTACGAAAGAAAAAGAGCTCAAAATTTTACTTTCCTCCACATAAACGTATAGGGACTGTACCAGTCGTGGACATCGTGATGAAGCTGCCAGCTCCAAAAACTATCGGGGGAATCATGCAATCTTGCATAAAGTTTGATGTGGACCTATCGGCTTACGATGTTCACTGAAGACGTTGGAACCAGTGCATTGCAAATGTCCCATTCCTCCCAAACTATGTCCCACTCCAGCCAAGGGGAGGGGTGGAATGGGCCAGATTTTAGCTGTTAGAAACTATTTTTTTAAAGCTGCGCCAGAATTGGTAGGAACCAGTGCTCCTCAGAATGTGTGCAGCATGTTTCCATTGTACTATTATCCATCGAAGATCTGGTTGCGTTCAAAATAAAGAAAACTAAAAATACATTTGTGAAAAGTGTCCCTTTCATCTCAACTCTCCCCTATATAGCTACAATGAAAAATCATGCCGATCCCAGACATTGTGGCAGTCATTGTTAGCGAAGTTTTCTGCACTGTTAGCTTTTTTTTCGGTGATTAGGGGTGGTGCTGACGGCGAATATTTCATTTATTCGGCGTTTTGTGCAACACTGGAGTGCTTAGTGCGTGCGAAACGTTATCTTGTGTGTATTACTGTGGTTTGTTTGCGTAGTGCACACAACACAAAGCGAGACGTGTTTGCTTTAGGTGTCATTGCGCGCCGTTATTGATAACATCTGAGAATTTTAGCGTTGTAATTACCATAATCGGTACACTGCATCGTGGCAGAAGTGCTAAACTGTAATTATGCGGCTGTACGTGCCAAAACCAGAATTGCATTATAAGGCAAGCCGTAGAAGACGGCTTTAACGTGCACCTCAATTTAAGTGCATGGCCTGTTTTTATTTCCTTCCGTCAACATGCAGCTACCACTGTTGGGATTAAACCCGCGACCTGGATGGGGTAATGTCATAGCCGCAAAGCTACCACGGTGTGCATAGAATTGTTCATTTGATGGGTGGGTGCTTCCATTCTTTAATTGTCCTAAATGCAGCATTGCGCTTGCACGCCTTGTGTAATTTGTCGATCCGCGGAAAAAATTTCTATTGTATTCCTTTTCTAGAAAAATCATAACCGTACCATGCTTTACCGGAATTCTGAATTTACGAAGTGTCTCCGCCGCACATGTCGTGTGCAGTAGTACGTTTTTTTTTCCTTTTTACGTCGCTTTTCCTCTCTCGCCCTCCCTCATGAATGCAGGCTGAGAGCGGAGAACGCCAAGGGTGTTATTCACTCGTTGCGTGGATGCGTGGGGTCTAATATTAAGTCGACCAGGTGAAAGGCCCGGGTCGCAGAAAATCTGGTGTTCGCTTCATTTTCCGTCAGAAAAAATAATCCCGAACCACCACAATGCCGGCTCCTTCGCGTGACGCTGAGGTGGTATTTAACTAATTTAATTTTTGAAAATAAAATGCGTCAAGAAATACGTAAACTACGACTTACACACAACCTACAGACTTGGCGTCGGATAGTAACTTGAATATACGAGAAAACATATTTCTGTTGCGCGCAAACACACGCAAAAAACTCTTTTGCTTGCGCTAAGTCACTGCTTGTCCCCTCTGCCTGTCGAAGGTATGAGCCATTGCTCTGCCTACCACGGCTGCCGCGATCGGCCCATCATTGTTTTCTGTCGATGTTACGCCACGAATTCCGGTATCCTAGCTATATACATCTGCGCTGTAAAACGAAATGGAGCTGGGCAGGCCATGCAAAGCGTACGGCAGGTAACCAGTGGACCAGAGTTACAGGATGTACGCGAAGGGAAGAGAAGCCCATTCGAGGACGGATGAAGGTTAGATGGGGTCACGACATGAGGAAATTTGGAGGCTCAAGCTGGAATCGGATAGCGCAAGAATATCGTGTTCCACTATTAAACGCGTAGCTTAAGGGTTATCCAAATTTTTAAAGCGAAAGCTATACTAACTTCGTCAAGCCGAGCTTTGTCCTCGCGGCGTATTTGACTTTCACTTGACCGCACCTCCGCCGTAGCCGCGCCGAGCCCCGACGCCACCGCGTGCAGTAGCTGCCGACGCCGGCTTCGCGCACGCGCTTTCCGCAGCTGAGACGACGCCTGACCACGTGACTCGCGGCGCGCCTGGATAAGAGGATAGCCGCACTTGCTTAGTCAGGGCGAGCGTGGCAATGGATGAGAGCGAGGCCGGATCGTCTCCTCTGTGTGTTGCGCGGCAACGCGAGGCTTTGAGCCGTCGTTACCAAGCGGAGTCTGACCACCATGCAAATATCGCCCGGCGAGATGCTTCACTGGAGAGGGTCCAGATTGCAACATGCCTCGTAACTTTGAGATTGATGTACCGACGGTGTTCCCGCCCTGACTGTTCGTGCTCCGATGGTGACGGTGCGCATGCTCGCAGCGTCTCTCTGCATGTCTAGCACTTGCATTTTCCCTGTGGCACAACAGCGTCGCACCGTCGAACGATGCCACATACTTAGGCGCAGCTCTCATACTTCGCATAACGATGACTGTATAGCTAAGTATAATAATACAGCTAAATCAAAGGTTAACAAATTGAAACCAAGACTTAACCAGGCTAAATAAGGCTTTTGCTTTGCATATCCAGGGTTAGCCGAGCGAAGCCACAGCTGATCCTTTCTCTGCCTCCTGTCGACCATTCAGTCTTGCTCGCCTCTGGAATATTTCACGGTAGTTCAGTGGTAAGCGCTGAAGTTTCTGGGAGGTTCTGGTGGGGGTCGCGTGTAAGATAGCTCTCAAGGGGTTACTGTAGCGAAGCTCAAAGAAGCTCCGGGAGCTCTAAAAGGCACTACTGCGACGCACTGCAGATGTGAAAAAATGCGGGCTCTCACGCAATCGAGAGTAGTAGTAAGGATGGAATAGTTACCGGCAAAGCAGAATAATTGGAGATAATACTAGCCACAATCTTAAGATGGGTGCAGTGCATGTTCGAAACTGCACACCCCATCACACCGAACTACGCCATAATCCTGCAGAGGTGGGTATGCACGCAATAGTATCCAGCCACAGACAAAGCCTCATTGCGAGTCTCGTCTTGGTCAAATAGCCATCTGCTGTGCGGTGGGCGCTACTAAAGAGGCTACATGCACAGCTTGCATGTAGGGTCCCTAGATGCTACCGCATGGACGCTACCGCGTGCTACCTGCGCTGCCGGCACACCGGACATGCTGCTGACATGACGCATTGCTGGCATTGAAGAGAGCGTAGGCAACTCTGTCTCAGGGCCCAAAGATGACAGCTATGTGTATGGTGCCCTGCATATGCCTTTTGAACGTCGCTATTGTAGACGGCAAATAAAATTTCAGTGTACTAGAAATTACAGATTGAGCGATATCGTGAACAAACGTTTGGAAGAACTCGGAAGCAATATTTTTGGTAACTTGTCTGGGAAGTAACTAGCATATGTAGTGCGGTCTTGACTATTTGCCTGTATGATCTCGCTTGCTCTCGCAACTTGCGCAGATGCTTTGTTTGGGTACCCTAATAATGGCTCTCGCTTTTGGCTCAACGTCAATTGAAGGTGGCCGACAGCAGGGGCTAAAAGCATTTCATGGTAAAAACGAGTTTCTCACACAGCCTGTTGTGTCTGTTATGCTCCTGCCAATAATATGGACGCTCTGAACCACCTGCCGAGGTAGTGTGGAAGAAATCAACGGGAGCAGTAGCACCAGCCGAAAAGTCTAAGTACAGGGCAAAAGAGGCTTTGCTCTAAAATCACGTATGGCATACCTGATTACCTCAAACAAGGCAGGCGACCATATTTCGCCAACCGCTTCCAAAGGGCATGCTACTAAATCATTATCATAGGCAGCAGCGCCGGTTTTCTCTGGGCAATAGTAGCTTATCTCAGAAGATGTGATTTTGTTTACTGCAATTGTATGAAGCCATTGTGACAGGCAGCAATACGCATCACTGACGTGTCTTGAAGTTAACAGCAACAATCCCTCGCGTGCCATACAAGGAGAGCCAGGTGTTGTCTGGAACCTTCTGTTGATGCGTGAGTGGCAGTTTCCGTGACGATGGCTGAATATTGAGCGTGTTCCACACTTCCTTGTCAAAGGTAAGTACATTGTCATCTGTCCTACTGCTAACAGTGTGTGGTGTCTCTTCGTTCATACCCAGCAAAGTAGCTTTTCGACGCGCCCTACCTAAACTGTCCAGTACCGTTATCAAACGGGAACTTTCAATTTGCGATCTCCTCGGTGTATTGTGCTCGATCAGAATCGACTGTAGCTACACGGGCATCTTCGATCGCCATCTCCATCCTGAAACATTCGATCAAAATTCGTTTATTGTTATTGCACGTAATGTCTGACGTGTGAACTGCTATTCACACTCTGCGCGGTAGATAGAACCGAGCAATTGGGCCGGGTTACAGCCATGAATTAAGATCGTAGTTAAAAACCAATCTCGACGCGTTTAGACCGCGACAGAGGGCCTGATCTCTGCTCTTCATCACGTTTTCAAACTTCGTGTGCACAACTGCCTTACGTCAGCACCTTTTTATGGCTGTGACGAACAATTGTAATCGTAGAGCTGCGCACAGGAGGACCTCGAATGTCATAGCCCCCTAGCCTGATAATGTTTAGGATGAGGCGTAATTCGGATGCATATTCGCTCATTCCATTTCCTCTGACCGCATTCAGGTAGTTGCTTTTCCCACTTGTTGAGCCGTAAATTGTTGAACAAAGCTCCTACTCTTTATCGAGCTTTAATTTTTAAGGATTTGATAAAGTAGAAAATCTAATAAAAATGCTTTCACCAAGCGCCGTGTTCAGCGCTCAAGCTAGCTGTACACGTTATTTTTGACGGGTATATTTATGCTTGCTTGCTAGCTAAGGCTGTCTGGTTCGTCTCACTCACGCCCGAAATTGTGCCATTTGCCACATTTCCTTCCCCTTAATTCTTGCGAAGCAAACAGCGTCATCCCGAAAACTCTGCACTTGAAGACAGCAGTAGCGTCAGATAATTTGACAAGCCGGCAAGATAATACTGAGAGCAAAAGTTCTAAAATGCTAACAGACAATGGCATACTTAGAAGACGGTGTATGTTTCACAGGGTGGTAACTATAGCAGGTTATTGCTCATGTCTTCCAGAACGTACAGCTGTATGCCAACTCCACGCTACGCTAAGGAGCCACTCCAGCAGATAGTCACAAGAATGCTTGGGGCCCTAAAGCTAAAAGAGCCCGTTCAAGCCAAGAAGGTATCATAAGCTTGTTATTTTTTCCCAAGCCTGTTGAACCCGGAACAGCCATGCTGCGCAAAGAATTGAACTTCAGCACTTCCACCTCACGCAACATAACGAGAGTAACCTTGTTTAAAAACATGTCATCAGTCAGCAACTAACGAAGGAGGGAAACCCACAATCTTGCATGCCATAACGTAATTACGATACTTGTTTTTGGCTCTCAACCGTCTGTAATTTTTTTTTACTTGACCAGTGACCACAACTTCATTTATAGGAAACAGAATGCAATAACAGTAGCAAAATCAGGATGCAATCTTCCTACACATGATTTTCAGATGTAAACTTTTGAAACGCGTCTCAGTATGTGCAGTGCACTGGCTGAGGAGTCCGTGATGTTAGAAATGTTGAAAACTATCCGCACAGTTAACAATCACAAGGCAAACTTATGGGGTATTTTGAGACAATAACGATGAACATCCTACTTCAATGAGTCGTGCCATTTTTTAGCTGTAATCATCACCATGAACGCACACTGCACTTATAATTTTAATTAGAGATAAAGTAAGGCGAAATGCATCATATAAACAAAATGATGACATTCTTCGACTTCGTAGATTTTTGCTCAACCCACCTGAAAATTTATTGCTCGTAAACTTACGAAATTTTGTGCAATGTAACTGCTAGCAGAATATTGCATATTAGCATTTCGGCTTAGCATACTCTATTTACACTTTCCAAAATTTCACCATTTTAGTATGTGATTATTAGGATATGATTATGAGGCACGCTTTTGGGGGGGGGGGGGGGGGGGCTCCAGATTACTTTTTCCTAGGTGGCGTCCTTGAGTCTGCTCCCAATGCATGATACACGGATATTTGTGCATTTCACCTTCACTGAAATACAACCACCGCGACCGGAATGGCGTCCCGATCTGTTGGGATTATGCTTATACCTGAACTTCATCGCTGTATTTACTTTGATGGCAGGGGGGAAGTTTGTAAGTAAATCAGTTTGACGTGTGCAGGCTGCTTTGTGCATTTATTCTTCTATTACTTCTATTCTTCAACCACTAGTTTTTATTCTGAATAAAACATATTAAACATTTTTATTTAATTTCATAACGCTTGTTTCAGTGGCTCGCTAACTATTTCAGCTTACTGTACTACTGTGTAGCATGTTCACTTATGAATCATAAGCATTGCAGGACATCACTGTTATTTTTTTCAATACATCCCATCTAGAAATGCGAAGTTATTGCATGCGTCTAATTATTCATTCAGTAAAAATTTAATTTTATTTACGTTTCTTTTCCAGCTCTTCTGCAAGCTCTGACTCAAGCGACACATTGCGATGGTCTCTTGTGAGCTGCCTGTACATATAAACTCCCAATAAATAAACAATAAATACTGCTTGCGATATCGTCGACACGATTTACCGCAAAACAAGAGGACATCACGATTACTGAAAGCTGGAATGGATGAACAGACAGGCGTAGACCATAATCATCTCTTTCATTTCGTAGTAAAAGGGGTTATTTCACATCAAATTTTCCCACTCAGAATTGCGCTTTACAGTGCGCTTATGAACAAATCTTTAGAGCAACGCAACATTGCACTAAGATTGCAACCAGTGATCTTGCGGTGCATACAATACAGGAATGCGTCGCCATCATGTGGGCAATACAAAAATTTCGACCCTATCTCTACGGCCACCATTTCACAACTGCGGCCGACCCATTGTCGCCGAATGCCTCTGTTCGTTGTCGTCCCTGAAAACCTTTTCTGAATGACGAGGCCGTTGGTACTGCGCTTACAGGAACATGAATACACGGTCACGTGTATGTCCGGCAAGCAACATAAGAATGCCGATGTCTTGTCGCGATACGCGCTGTCACAAAACGCCCATGCATCACATTCGGTCTGCACATCACCATGAAGCCAAATGTCCAAGCCCACGCTCAGAAGCCTGCTACAGTCGGTTGCCTCAGCTGAGTTTCTTCCGTCTACTGATCTTGTCTAGATCCAAAGTACTGATCCATACTGGCGTAGGCTCATCGACCGACTCACTGGCTTAAACACACAGGACAGCGCTGAACTCACAAGTAACTTTATTCGAAGGCATACACAAACTTATGTACACAACCCATAGCCCCATGCTGTTCCATCGATGGCGTCACTATCAGTCTGCAGGCAAAAAACGCAAAACCCTGTAATTTAATGCGACATTATGAGGCGGATCAAAATTCTAATTAAATGTCATACAAATTTAATGATAGCATGTTTACACAACGCGACCCTTTTTCCTGATATAGAAGGGCTGAATAATTTCCCACGTGGTCTAATTTCTATGCGCGGAAAGTATTAGCACAACCCCCCAACACTCGCTTAAGACGAAACCTTTCATGTTTTAAACTTCAAGGTGGCGTGTTATTGAGATTAATTTACCATACTTCCCTAACCAATGGGTGCCAGTCATACCGCATTGACTTCGAACCCAAGTTCTAGAAGCATTTCACTAAAACGTGACGGCTGGCCACATAGACTTTCACAAGACCTACGACAACATCACAACGCTCTGTTTCTAGCCGGGCGTTTTCATCTCTGTCGCCAAATGAATTCACTCCTGCGCATCCTGTCAACTCAAAAAACGCTCGACATACCTTCCAGCTGGTCGTCTGCGGCCTCTACGATCCCAGACCAGCCTCTTTGAATTCGTGGGCATCGACTCATACGGACCCTTCCCAGTCACGCCCGCTGGACACGGCTGAAATGTTACCTCAGTGGACAATCTAACATGGTACGCTCAGACAGCAACACTTCGCTTTGTGACTACCTATGAAGTCGCCTCGTTTTTGGTGCACGGCGCACCGTGTGTTCTCGTGAGCGAGCGTAGAAAGGTCATAGTTTAGAATGTGCTTCGTCGTGGAATCCTCCAGGCATCTGACACGGCCATAAGACGACATCAGCGTACCATCAGCGAACAAATGGTCTCACAGAGCATTCTCATCGAATTTTGTCTGACATTTTCTCTATAGATGTTCGACACAATCATACAAACTGGAACACCATTCTACCTTTTCTGACATTTGGTTAAAGTACTACTATCCAATGCACAACTAATTACAGTCCCTTCCTCCTCCTGTATGGTCCTGAAGTGCCTTTCGTCTTGGACACTATATTCCTTTCGGCCCCTTTTGCTACATCCGCATCCCTTCGAGAATAATTCGCTGCTCGCATCGGCCGCTGCCATAGAATTACCCAAGCCAACACTGCTACCATGCAGGACAAAATGAAAGTTCGCTATGATGCTACGTCTCACCTTCCTTCACTCCACACAGGTGACGAAGATGTTTGTGGGCACCTGTTCGTGCACAGAGGCTCTTTGAAAAATTTATTCATTGTTATCTCGGCCCATACAAAGTTTTGCATAGAACTTCGGCGTCACTCATGACAGCTCGGCAGCTGACCGCCGCCATGGCACTGGAGAAATCGTTCACGTCTCTCGCCTGAAACCACACATTCGCCGTACCTAGACTTTCTAGCTTGCTGTCTTGTTGACTGCTTTCGTGAAGTGAGGGGGGAATTCAGTTTGAACGCTGTTTGTGCATATCGTCTTCGTCATCTGTACAAATGACTCATATTGTCTGAGGGTTATTAGTACATATCGTCTTCGTCATCTGTACATACGACTCATAATCTTGTGTGATAGCTATTTATGCATATCGTCTTCCTCATCTGTACAAACGATTCATCATCTTGTGTGAGTACTTTAGTGCATATAGTTTCGCTATCTGTCGATACCACTCATAATCTTATGTGATAGCTATTTGTGCCTATCGTCGTCGTCATCTGTACATACGACTCATCATCTTTTGTGAGGGCTATTAGTGTATGTCTTCTTCCTAATTTGGACATACGATTCGTGATCTTGCGTGAGAGCTATTTGTGCATATCGTCGTCGTAATTTGTACAAATGACTCATATTCGTGTGTGTTAGCTGTTAGTGCATATCGTCTTCGTCATCTGTACATACGACTCATCATCATCTTCTGGCTTTCGGGGTGTTTCAGTCCTGCCTCGGGCTTCTGCTCTTAAATAAAGGAATCACATGGAACGACATTTTACTGTATATATATATATATATATATATATATATATATATATATATATATATATCGTGGAATGGTGACGCCTGCTGCAGAACGGATGTTCCACATCCGCCGCCATGTTTTGTGAGCGGTGGCGCTGGCTAGCACTCCCAGGATTATTTCTCGACGTAACACGTGAATACCCCAGAAAGTTGATGGGAAGACGACGCCGCGATAGCTGAATTGGTCGAGCACCGCACGCGTAATGCGAAGACTTGGGATCGTTCTCCAGCTGCGACATGTTTTTGTATAGTTTCAATTTCATCATTTTACAAATTCTTCATTTAAATTAGTCGGTACAAATATAATTTCTCCTGTGTTCTCCTTGGTGTCTTTGGCTGTTGGCTTTGTATGATATGGTTAATAATAATCAGGCACCTCGGTTAACCACCTTTCTTCTCATTCATTACATAACGAGGGTCTCGAATCCTGCAGCATAGATGCCTTTAGGTAGCACGTGTGGGTTTTTTGACCAGTTACCTTCACCCAAAAACATCGCGTCATTGTGACGCCTGCGACAGAAAGGATGTCTCGGAGTAGGGTCAAGGAATTCACGTTCATGGATTGGGACCATTTTTCCAAGATTCGTGAAGAACGCGGGAGAGCCAGGGCAGCCGCCACTCTCGAAGAATGGTGTGAAGGCATCCGGAACGATGCTTCCGTGGCCACCAAGAAAGTGTAAACAGATCTCGAAGTCGAGCGGATAGACAGCAGACTTGCCCACCTGATCGAGGCCAAAACCGCCCTGCTGCGCCAATGGAACGGTCAAAGGCTCAATCTCAGACTCCGAAAGAAGATTTCGGAGCTCAACAAGGTCATCGATGACCACTGCAAGGCGCTATGCCAGCAGCAGTGGGACGAGCTCTACGATTCTATCGACGGACAGATGCGCAATGGCAAATCCTGGGGTATGCTGAAGCACCTTCTCGACAAAAGTGGCTCGAAGTCAAATCAAAGACATACGTTGGCCCAGGCCCTTCACGAAGCCACCAGGTCTCACACGGTCGATGAACTCGTCGCAAAACTCATACAGAAGTACCTGCCTGTCCGTCGTGACGAAGATCCTTCAACCCAACTCCCGGACTACCGAGGCCCTCCACGCCCCGAGCTGGACGAAGACTTCTTCATTGCCGAGGTCAGACAGGCAATCTTCGCGCTCAACCGCAAGTCTGCGCCGGGTCCGGACGGAGTCACCAGTCGAATGCTGAGAAACCTCGACGACACGTCGATTGTCTTTCTGACCGAGAAGATAAACGAGTCCTGGAAGAGCTGCATTGTACCTGCAGAATGGACGACGGCCTGCACGGAGCTCATTCCAAAGCCCGGCAAGGCCCCCCGAACATCGACATCTTGAGGCCGATTTCTCCGACCTCCTGCGTCGGCAAGGTCATGGAGCGCGTCGTCCTGAACAGGCTTAACGGGTACCTCGAAGACAACGAGGTTGACACATACAACATCATCGTCTTCCGCCCCGGACTCTCAACGCAGGATGCCATGAAGCTAATCAAGCCTCAGATTGTGGATGGCCGGTCCAGAGACGTCAAGGTTCTGCTCGGTCTGGACCTCAAGAAGGCTTCCGACAACGTGCTCCACACCTTCATCGTCAAGACCATTTCAGACCTGGGTCTCGGTTCCAGATTACACAGCTACGTCAGCTCTTTTCTAACTGACAGGAAGGCCAAGCTTCGCATTGGAGGCTTCCGCTCCGAAGATGTGCCCCTCAGAGGGCGGGGCACTCCTCAGGGCACCGTCATCTCCCCAACACTGCTTAACATCTGTATGATTGGTCTTTCCGAGAGGTTGGCGCGCGTCAAGGACGTCAAGCACACCATCTACGCAGATGAGATCACTATACGGTGCTCCCACGGCTGCGAGGGCAGAGTCGAAGAAGACATGCAAGAGGCGATCGACGTGATCGAGGAGTATCTCCGCCCCACCGGACTTCCATGCTCCCCCGCCAAGTCGGAGCTCCTAATTTACAGAAAAGAGAAGGGAGGCAGACCCAAAGATTGGAAGCCAGTCTCCGAAAGCAGCATCAGACTTCGCACTTTTGACGGGGGGATGATACCCAGGGTCGCCGTTATTCGGGTCCTGGGCATGTTTGTCGAATTCAACGGCGGGAACAGAACTGCTCTCCGCAAGATCATCGCAGACATACAACGCTTTCCGCCTCGTTCGCAGAATCGCAAACCAGCATCGAAGAATGAAGGAAAACAATCTTCTCAGGCTTCGTACTCTGCCACTTCACGTAAACGATTTTTATGCACAACTGGCTCAACGTTCTTATCCGCAAGACAAGCTCAACGTTCTTAGACAAGCTCAACGTTCTTATCCGCAATATAGTCAAGAGGGCTCTTGGGCTACCCATCAGGACCCATACCGAGGATCTCTTGCAGCTGGGGGTACATAACACCGCCGAGGAGATTGCCGAAGTCCAAGAACGCGCGCAACTCAGTCGCCTGACTTAGACAGCGGCAGGTAAACGCATCCTCGAGGAGCTGGGTTACCACTCTGCGGGATTCCCGATTGTCAGTACCCCGATCCCTAGGTGCATTCGAGACAAGTTCGTAGTGGCCCCTGTGCCCCGAAACATCCATCCCGTCCACAACGAGGGCAGACGCAATGCCAGAGCAGCAGCCATCCTCAAACAGATCAAGCAACACGACATTAAAGCAAGCTTCGTCGACGCCGTGGAGTACAGTGACGGGAATACCTTTGCCGTCGTTGTGGTCGACTCGAGCGGAACGATTCCCAATAGCGCCTCGATTCGCACTTCAGATCGCGGATTCACCAAGCAAGTCGCCATCGCCCTTGCCCTGCTAGACGGTCGTGGGTCCGAAATCTATAGTGGTTCGAAAACGGCAGTTAGGGCTTTTCAGAAAGGTTGCATCGCCAAGGTAGCTGTTCGTCTTCTTAGCGGCTCGAGTCCACATGCTCTCACAAACCATTCAATTCACTGGTTTCCCGCTCACGTAGGATCGGTCGAGGGTGCTCCCACGAACCTGAATGAGTCTACCCACGAGGCTGCGCATGACCTCACCGACCACGCTTCCTCTATAAGGAGCACTTACTCCCCCCTTCTCTATGGTCACAGGGACGTTCCCGCTACTGACAACGAGATTATTAAATATTTCTACATGTCCAGAAGGGTCTTTCCACCCCTTCACCCCAAGATGAATAGGGCGCAAGCCGTTTCGCTTAGGCTTCAACAGACCAGCTCATATCCGTGTCTGTTCGCTCTCCACGAGGCTTACCCCGGCGTGTATCCTGACGATGCCTGCCCGTCCTGTGGCCAGACCTACACTCTACCTCACATGCTCTGGGAGTGCGGGTCGACATACCCCATATTCATCAAGGAGAAGTGGGACTCGCTTCTGCGTAGCCCCGCTCTAGAAAAGCAAACCCTGGCCGTCCGGCGTGCCCGCGACCGGGCCCGTAGGCTAGACCTGCCGGTCCCGCGGTGGCACTAGCCGGGTGCGCGACGAGTTCGCGTCCTTGCCGGACCTGCAATAAAGTTTATTCACTTACTCACTCACATCAGCCGCCATGGTTTGCGAGTGGTGGCGCTATGTAACACTCCCAGGTTTAGTTTTAGTAGCAACACATAAATACCCCAGAAAGTGAATGGGAAGACGGTGCCGCAGTAGCTCAATTGGTAAAGCATCGCACGCCAAATTCGAAGACCTGGGATTGTTCCCCACTTGCGGCAAGTTGTTTTGTCATCGAGTTTTAATTTCATTACCTTTTAATTTGTTTATTTCAAATAGTTTGTGCAACTAATATCCGCTCTGTTGTCCTTGGTTGTTGGCTTGTTGTGATATATATATATATATATATATATATATATATATATATATATATATATATATATATATATATATATATATATATATATATATATATATATATATACCATCAAAAAGTAAACACGAAGTAGGTAGGAACACGTCATTTTTTTTACTGTCAGACGTACTTGCTTATGGGCAACGCTTCGTCAAGTCCCCCTGATGATGGCTGGCCCACCAGCGGAAACGTTTGGAAGTAAAAGAGCACAGTTTTACACGTATATCAGGTTTATTATAGTGTGCTATACCAACAGAGCCAGTACGCTTTTTTGTTGCCACACACACGCACACACACAGATATATATATATATATATATATATATATATATATATATATATATATATATATATATATATATATATATATATATATATATATGTCTGTGTGTGTGTGTACACTGTTATGCTCGCGTAGATTTGAAAATGGACTGCTCATGTCAGGCGCACAATCACAATAACGAGGTGTGTCTCCCTTGAAAGTGACGAATAACGAAGCAAGCTTTACAGTCGTAACACTAACTTTAGAGCAATTATTCTACGTCTGTCACTCTGAAGCCCCATAATTAATGCACTATGGTGAGTGTGGTTCGCGCAGCCCTCGCACTGATTGAACTAATGCTTGAACCAAGCAACAACATAAAAAGTGACGTTCGATTGCACAATGTGCACGCATTTACTTCGAATAATTTGTACTCAAACAATGTTGCGGCAGCCCAACTCTATTCATAAACGACCCGGTTAAGAACATGCTTCAGTTTTAGCTATCGAGGGCAACTCAGGTTTCCCTATTCATGCAAAGTACAGCTGTAGAACGCACAAAACTTTGATAAGATAAATGCTGGACTTATTTGTATGAAATTAAGAGCTTTTGAGAGATAACTTTAAATACAGCGAATAAAAAAACATAATTGTTTTATACAGGAGGTCACACCTCTCACAAAGATTGCCGAAAATCAGCAGGCCTAAAAAAATGGGAGCACGGTGTTTACACATCAATAACTGATTGATTGAACTAGAAACTGCGAACGAGAAACTTATATCGCTGTTCTTAAAATTGCTTCTGTTAGAACATCATAAGCGAACCGGATCAAATATACATTTTTACAACGTTCATGGAACAGGTAGAATTTTTAAAGGTATATAGAAAGCCGTACTCAAAATGAGTGGTATGTTTTAGAGCGTCGTACAATACATTACCTTGGCCCGAATTAGGTATTTTAAGTGCAACTCATAAAACTATGTGACGTCGCTTCTTTTTTTTATTCATTTACAAAATTTAAATTATTATGCTTCTATTTTTATATTGCAAATTGTAACAGCTCTTATAAAATAAACTGATAGACTGAAAAACGTTTTTTTTTTAGGTAACAGAATGTCAACCTTTTCTTTTAGGTGCCGTAAATTTCACCATATTTCGTGCACTCCATGGCGAAGAAAGTGATTTTTTCTTGTTCATTTATTTTGGAACGAAGTCCCAAGCTGAAGCTACCCTCAATAGTTATTCGAAAATTCAGAGCCCTTCCTCCCTGTGAAGAGGGAAGTTGGCACTATGGTTGGTTTTGCAATGTTGGGGTTTTACTTTGTTGCGGATTTCTTATGTTGAATTTGACAATTATGAGTTTAGTATTGGGCTAATAAAGAGATATTTACTCAAACATCCCGCCTGTCATAATTTAATTCAGGATAATTGTAACCATTGCCTTGTGATCACTGCGGTACACGGCAAGTGGTTGCACTTTCACTCTGTTATTGTTCTTTCGGAAGCCGATGCATGATCGTTGACGAACGGTGGGTGTGGTGGCATAGGTGAAACGCTTGAGGCCAAAGCGCTCCAACATGAAGGTTAGTATCATGAAGGTTACTTGTTTATTAGTATCCAAGTCGTTTACTTTAATATGAAAAATATGTCTATGATGCCTCTGGCGACCTGGCATTTCATCGCTTAGCGATACCTCCTGCGCTCCTCGGTGGTTTTGTTCGTTCAGATGATGTAGCCACCATATCGCCACGCAGGATTGTAGCCCCTATATCGCCACACAAAGTTCAGTTTGTCAGAAATTCCAGCCTCCTGGTCGGCGCACAGTCTTGGCAGTTCACCCTGCGTGGTGAAATGGGAGCTACATCCATGACTTTTGGTATGTGTAGTGGTATGGTGGGGAACGGCTGCTTCTAAACAGCGTTCCCATACTCCTCGAAAATTTGGGTACATGGACATAAACTGCTTTATATCAAGTATAACTCTCAGCCAATCCATTGGCTTGGGGGTGATACGGAGAGCAGCACCGCAGCACAACCCCGCGACTGTCTGCCCACTGCTGAAAATTTTCTTGTGAATGGGCGTCATTTGTCAGAGACTAAGACAAGACCTTCAAATCGAAAACATTGCTTGGTCAAGAAGGGCAAAAGCACTATTTTTATCTTCTTTTTCATGGCATGCACCTACGATCTTGTGCATTGGTCGATTGCCACTAGAAATTACTGTGCACCTTCACTCTTTTTTTTTTCAACTCGGCAAAGTCCAATAAAGTTTGTCACCGCCACCACCACATGCACTACTTCGAATGATACGTCCGAGTGAAGCGCTAATACGAGCTCGTCCGGCTATGGCCGTTTCATTGCCTAATTGACCTGGCATGAGTGATATGACTGAACATATTTGTCTACATCTTTCTTCATATTCTTCCACGTGAACCTCTGCAGAAGCTTATTATAGGTTCGCCAGAAACCATCACGATTGCTAGAGTCGGGAGTGTCATGGCACATGTCGAGCACTTTCGGAACGAGAGTCTCCGGCACCACGAACCTTCCACTTGCAAACTGTAGATTTTCGCATCCTTCCCATAGTTTTGTCATCTTTAACACTTCATTTGTAACTTCGGTCGCCAATCTGGGTAGCGCACCTGCATCCGTAAACCACTTGGCCACGCTACCTGCCCGGTCGATTACCGCGAAATCAAACTGCTGCAGTTCATTTATCCAGTATAGCAGCTTTCGTCTTGGCTCCGACAGACTGACGAGATAGGTGAGAGCCTGATGGCCCGTATGCAGTTTAAATGTTCTGCCGTCTATTTACTAACTAAACTACCTAACTGCCATGAGGACGGCAACGGCCTCTTTCTCCGTCGTATATTAGTTGAGCTGAGAAGTGTTAAAGACGTAGGAATGGTACCCTACGACTCCAAGTTGTTGATTTAGTGGAGAACTGCAATCCCTGTAGTACAGCACTACCCCTGTAGCATAATTTGATGCATCTCTGTTCATTTCTAATCGCAGGCAGAAGTCATAATTGGTAATGGCTCGGACAAGATGTGGCGCACTAGTTCTTAATAGACTACTTCACAAACATTGGACTAAATAAAATGAACATCCTTTTCTGTCAGCTCAGTCAGGCACTTTGTCATCTTTGTAAAAAGCCTAATGAAAGCCCTTTATGCGGCCTGCTAGTCGAAGGATAATTCGCAGCGAATGAAGGTCATGCAATTTCCTAAGTGCGCAAATCTGATGTACAGACTCTTCTTTCGTACTTTTGGTAGCAGTTTCGAACACTCTACCTAGGTAAAGGACTTTCGCTGAAAGGAATCAATATTTTTTTTCAGTTATTTTCAGGTCAGCATGGCTACATGCTTGTAAGATCTTCGCCAGGTGTTTGGTGTGCTGCTGCTCAGACCTAGAACACAAAATGATGTCATCAGTGTAAACATTGCAACAAATTCTGATATTTGGTTTTAGACATTGTTCATCATCTTCTGAAGCCATGCGATTCAGTTCTTTGAACCAAATAGTAGTCTTTTATATTCGTGTATACCGAATGGAGTAACGAAGATGAAAAATGTTCTAGTATTCTCTGACAGTGGCACTTGCCAGAAGCCTTCACCCAGGTCGAAGGGAGAAAAAGATTTTACAGCCCCCGGTTTCATTGATGATCTCTCCGATAAGTAGCATTGGAAAGGGGAATGAGGCAGTCGGTTTGTTGACTTCCCAGTAGTCAGTACAGAGACGAAACGTTCCATTTCCTTTAAAAGCAATGATAATCGGAGAAGCGAAGGCAGAGGTATATGGGTGCATAACACCAGCGTCAAGCATCGTCTGTATTTCTTCCTAGAACTAACGTTTCTTCTCTCGCGACATATTGTAGCCCTTGCGTTTCACTACAGTCTTGTCGTAAAGTTCAAATGGCACTTCAAAGTTTGATATGGCCTTCGGATAGCATTTTCAGGGTTTTCTCGATCATTGTTGCCTCATCCAAAAACTCAACTATGGTCTTCTGCAGATCACAGAGCCGTCCGGTAAAAGGTTCTTGCTCGATGTCCCGCATCAGTATGCGGATCTTTCTCTTCTCTGACACTTGTCGGTCACCGTGCCGGAAAAGACGGGTCATTTCTCCTGTAAAGATGCCTATGGTCTTAGCGGGCTGCTGCACTCGGGCTTCCGGTAGAGCTAGGCCTTGCTTTCCGGTCGCAAGTTAAGGTCGTGTCTCGATTCTCGAATCTCCTCGTGGCGGCGACTTCCAGTGCGATAAAGCCATGGTGCAGCTTATTGACACTTTTCCGGTTGTAAAATGAAGAAACCATTTCACAAGTTTCCAGCCAGCTTTGCGAATCCTCAAGTGTTGATCCGCGCGATGTCGCTGGCTTCCTGGGCTGCATGCTGCCACCGGATTGCTTTTTGCAACACTGGGGCTGCCATTGTAGCTGTTGTCATTGCTCTGCATTTCCTGGTTTTTTCAGGTAGGGGTCCGTCGTTCCGCACCATTTCTTGTTGCTTCCTGTTTCTGGAAGCGTTGGTGGGGTCCTTGGCTTTCGGGTTCGTATCGCGGCTTTGCGGGGCCATTCGGTGGATGAACGCACTAGCACTTGCACCGGGTATCACATGGTAGTGACGGCTAAGGAAGGGCCACCCAAGCTATGCATGACAATACTAACTTTCTATTGGGCGAACCTCTGCCCACAAAAGCAATTAATGCTCAAGGTACAATAATAGCAGCGAACAAAGACAGCCAACCTCAAAATCTATTCTGTGTGTCAAACTCGTCGGCTTTCATGCATAAGTCATTGAAGGTTTCAGCCCAATCGCTGGTGCCCGCGTGTGATCCGGAAAGTGCTACACAATTCTAGCAGCGCATAGAACCAGACTGCGCAAAGTTGAGTGACAACAGACCAGGATAGAATCACCGAGAACATTCGCGAAACTTCCAATAAATGCAGAGGCACCCTGACTAACGGTTATTTGGCAGCAGGGGCAGCGTCCAGACTGCAGCGCGCTAACAAGATCTATTCTTCGCACATGCAAGTTTCCCTGCAGGCCGGCTGCCTTCGTTGGGCCGAGATTCCGCTGTCTGTGCAATTTGCCGTGGCTGTCTTCATCGCAAAGATCATCTGAGAGCAATCACGCCGCTGATATGCCGTAACGTGAGCCCTGCCCTCCCATTGGCCCCTCATCAGCTGCTGCGGATAGAAATTCAGGAACTGATTGACCAACGATTATTTGGCAACAGTGGAAGCGCCAGGACTGCAGCACGCTAACAACACGTATCCTTCACACACGCAGGTTTTCCTCCACGCCGGTTGCCTTCATTGGGCCGACATTCTGCTGTCTGCGCGATTCACTGTGGCTTTCTTCATCGCAAAGATCGTCTCAAAGGGATCATGCTGGTGACGTGCCGTAACGTGATACCTGCACTCCCATTGGCCCCTCATCCGTTGCTGCGTATATAACTCTAGGAACCGACTGCCCAACGATCACCTGGCAGTAACGCGGGCGCCCAGATTTAAGCGCGCTAACAAGACGTATTCTTCGGACACGCAGGCTTGCTTGCACGCCGGTTGCTTGGCTGGGCCGAGATTCCGTAGTCTGTGCGATTCGCCGTGGCTCTCCTCATCGCAAAAATCATCTGAAAGCGATCACGTCGGTGATATGTCGTAACGTGAGCACTGCACTTCCATTCGCCCCTTCATCAGCAGTTGCAGATATAAATAGAGGAACCGACTGACCAACGATTACTTGGCAGTAGCGGCAGCGCCCAAATTGCTGTGCGCTAACAACCCTTATGAAAATGACTGTTGAAATGTTGTTGGCATATTGTTGACGAACTGTTGACTCAATAGCCTTTCAACAATACCTCAACAATTATTGAAACCACAGAGCAATAATTCAACAGTAAAGTTGTTGGGCAGTTCACAACAAAAAAGTCGTTGACTAAATTCTGTTGGTATAGTGTTGAATAGCATTGAGTATTATTGAGCCATTGTTGAGTAGTTTTCAACAATAAAGTCATTGACTAAATTCTCTTGATATATTGTTGAATAGTATTGACTATTATTGAGCCATTTTTGAGCAGTTTCCAACAATAAACTCGTTGACTAAATTCTGTTGATATATCGTTGAATAATATTGACTATGATTGAGCCATTGTTGAGCAGTTTACAACAATAAAGTCGCTGACTAAATTCTGTTGATATATTGTTGAATAATATTGAGTATTGAGCCAATGTTGAGTAGTTTTCAACAATAAAGTCGTTGAATAAATTCTCTTGACATATTGTTGAAAAGTATTGAGTATTGAACCATTGTTGAGTAGTTTCCAACAACAAAGTCGTTGACTAAATGCTGTTAACTCATTGTTGAATAACACTGAGTAGCGAGCAATATTGAGTTTCGAAGTACATGTGAAAAACACACGCACATATGTATGTGTGCGTCTTTTGCACATATATGTTGCTTTACTGATCACTTGATCACCATTGCATATATACAGGGTGTTGTTTCACGTTACTTGAACCATAGACGTATATACACGTGTTTCAGCTAACTTTACTCAGAGTTTAAAAATATGCCGATGCACCATAAGACCAAATGCAGGTTGCTCACTCTTGTACGTGTCACGCTATTCTTTTATTTTTCCTAAGTAGTTAATTAGTCAAGAAAATTAGCCATTCTAAATGAACAAATTTAGGCGAAAAATTCCAATTAGAAAGTTCTAGAGCACGTTGCATAACGTCCGATTAGGTAATTTCTAACTTTCTATCTATTAAGTGCTAGTGTTTTTCAGCTTACTGCGGATGCCCGAGAAATTCAAAAAATATCACCTGACATACCCGCTTGCGCGCTGTGCTTGCAGCGCTCCCAAACGAGCATACCATGGAGCAGGGTGTGTTGCCGCTTAAAAGGCGACAGGGCAGTGACGATGGCGTTGGCTGTGGTATTGACGCCAGCGACGTGCTTCCCTCGCTGCGGTTCATGATGGCGATAACCAGACGGGTGTTCACACCAGCTAATTGGTATGTTTTCGTTTGTGCGCAGAAGGCTTAGGAGCAGTGCAATCACGACTCGCAGGCGGGCATGTCACGTGGTGCTTTTTGTATTTCGCGAGCATCCGCAGTAAGCTGAAAAACACTAATAGTTAACAGATAGAAAGACAGAAACTGTTTATTCGGACGTGTTGCCAACTGCTCTGCAACTTTCTAATTGGAATTTCTTTCCTAACTTCCTTCCTTCAGAAGTGGGTAATTATCCTTGACTAATTAGCTAATTAGGCAATATATAGAAATAGCGCGACACGCTACATACCAAAGGGAGCAACATCCATTTAGTCGCGTCGTCATAGAGGGCATAGAGTGTACACTCGGCCTAAAGTTAGCAGAAACACCCTGAATATATATATTATTGCAGGAAGAAAGCAGGCCCACGAATGTAAAATAATGTATATTTACAAGTGAGGTTAATGGCGTTCAGGCAAGTGCCAGACTTCGTCTTCCTCTCGACCAATCCAACTTCTTCCTTCACTTCACCGTAACATCACCCGCCCGGTGGAGTAGCGCCGTCCCGGTGCAAGTTATGGAGCCTCACTTATTGGGGGGACATAGGGCTTCAGCCTGGCGACGTGAACAACATCGCTGGTGACGTCGGAATGCACTGAAGGCTGACCGACTGGGGCGATCTCGTATGTCACGTCGGACAGTTGGCGTAAGATCTGGTACGGTCCAGAATAACGGGAAAGTAGTTTTTCGGACAAGCCGACGCGACGTGAAGGCGTCCAGAGAAGGACAAGGGAACCAGGTGAAAAATGGGAGTCTCGGTGCCGAAGGTCGTAGCGTCGTTTTTGAGAAGCTTGCGAGACTGTGAGGCGATGACGGGCGACTTCTCGGGCCTGGGCGGCTAAGTCAATAGCATCGCGAGCGTAATCAGTGCTGGGTGATTGTACTGCGGAAGGTAGCAACGTGTCAAAGGGCAAGGTGGGGTCGCGGCCATACAACAGGTAAAATGGTGAAAATCCGGCAGTATCGTGACGGGACGAGTTGTATGCGAAAGTGATATATGGTAAAGCGACATCCCAGTCGCGGTGATCGTCGGAAACGTACATGGCCACCATTTCAGTTAGCGTGCGGTTGAGTCGCTCGGTGAGGCCGTTCGTTTGAGGGTGGTACGTGGTAGCAAGCTGGAGTTGTGTAGAACAGGAGCGGAGCAGATCATCGACGGCCTTCGATAGAAAGTAGCGGCCGCGATCCGTCAGCAACTGGTGAGGGGCGCCGTGGTGCAGGATGATGTCTTATAGTAAGAAGTCGGCGACATCTGTAGCGCAGCTGGTTGGTAGCGCTCGTGCGATGGCATATCTCGTGGCATAATCGGTTGCCACAGCAATCCATTTGTTTCCTTTGATGGAAATTGGAAAGGGGCCAAGGAGGTCTAGGCCCACACGGAAGAAGGGCTCCGTAGGGGTGTCAATTGGTTGCAGCAAACCAGTGGGAGGCATAGCAGGCGTCTTCCGGCGCTGACACAGGTCGCAAGAAGTGACCTAACGGCGCACAGAGCGATAAATGCCGGGCCAGAAGAAGTGTCGCCGCAGGCGGTCGTATGTTCGAGTGATGCCCAGATGTCCAGCAGTAGGAGCGTCGTGAAGTTGCTGGAGCACGGCTAGTCGAAGGTGCTTGGGAGCGACTAGGAGGAGCTCCGGGCCGTCAGGACGAACGCTACGACGGTATAAAGTTCCATCGCTGAAGGTGAACATCCGGAGGGACGGGTCATTGGGCGAGGAGCTTAGGCGTTCCATAAGCGTTCGAAGAACAGGATCTTTGCGCTGCTCGTCGCCAATATGGAGGAAGCCGTAGAGGGATAGAACACTGATGTCCGAGTCTGCATCAGTACCGTCCGGTGGATCCACTGGATTGCGGGACAGGCAGTCAGCGTCTTTATGCAGGCGCCCTGATTTATACATAATAGAAAATGTATATTCTTGTAGACGCAAGGCCCAACGTGCAAGTCATCCAGTGGGGTCCTTCAAAGAGGAGAGCCAGCAGAGGGCATGATGATCGGTTACGACGCAGAAGCGCCGACCGAAAAGGTAGGGCCGAAATTTCGCGACCGCCCATACGAGCGCGAGACATTCTCTCTAAGTAATGGAGTAATTTCGCTCGGGCGTGGAAAGAACGCGGCTAGCGTAAGCGATGACACGGTCTTGGCCCTGCTGACGCTGAGCGAGGACAGCGCCGATGCCATGACCACTCGCGTCAGTTCGTACTTCACTGGGTGCAGAAGGGTCAAAGTGTGACAGAATTGGGGAAGTTGTAAGCCGCTCAATGAGGGTGGAGAACGCTTCCTCCTGCAGTGGTCCCCAAGAGAAAGAGACGTCTTTCTTAAGAAGGTCAGTGAGAGGATGAGCTATGTCAGCAAAATGTTTCACAAAACGCCGGAAATAAGAGCATAAGCCCAGAAAACTACGGACATCGTTGGTTGAACAAGGTACAGAAAAATTTCGCACGGCGTGAACTTTCTGTGGATCAGGTTGGATTCCGGCGGCATTGACGAGATGGCCGAGCATGTTAATTTCACGGCAACCGAAATGGCACTTGGAGGAGTTTAGCTGAAGGCCAGCCCTGCGAAACACGGAGAGTATGGTTGTGAGACGCCGCAGATGGCTCTCAAAGTTCGGCGAAAACACAATCACATCGTCGAGGTAACAGAGGCATGTAGACCACTTCATACCGCGCAAGAGAGAGTCCATCATGCGCTCGAATGTAGCGGGCGCATTGCATAATCCAAAGGGCATGACCTTAAATTGGCACAGACCATCCGGAGTGACGAAGGCGGTTTTCTCGCAGTCCATCTCATCGACGCTAATCTGCCAATAGCCGGAGCGGAGGTCAATTGATGAAAAATATTGGGATCCATGAAGGCAGTCAAGAGCGTCATCAATGCGAGGCAGGGGATAAACATCCTTCTTTGTTATTCTGTTGAGGTGACGGTAGTCAACGCAGAAGCGCCACGAGTTGTCTTTCTTCTTTACTAATACAACTGGTGATGCCCACGGGCTACTTGAAGGTTCAATGATGTCCTTGTCCAGCATCCTGTCTACCTCTTTTTGTAGGATGGCCCTTTCTGTTGCGGAGACACGATACGGCCGCTTAAGAATGGGGCTGGCGTCACCGGTGTTGATGCGATGCGTGACAACAGATGTCGGACCAAGTGGAGGGTCGTCGAAATCAAAGATGTCCCGATAAGATGACAGGAGGTGAAGAAGAGCTGCGGTTTGCTCGGAAGGAAGGTCTGGGGCGATCATCTTAGAAACATCGTCCGTAGGCGTCGAGGACGGAGGAGTGGGGGACAAAGGTCCGTTGGGACTGAGGAAGGATTCACAGGTCAAAGAAGAAACCTCAAATTCTTCCAAAGGAGTGGTATGCGCTATGGCAAAACCGTGTGGCAGCACATGCGACGAAAATCCAAAATTGAGGATGGGCACGCGAGCGCAGTTTTCGCAGATCCGGACTAAAGTGCTCGGCAGGGCGATATTGTGCGACAAAACCACGTCAGTAAGCGGCGACACGACGTACTCGCCATCAGGTACGGGAGGACACGGCGTCAGGAGGACATTTGTAGCCGCTTGTGGAGACAGCCTTGCAAACTCAGCTGAACATAAGCGGTGTGAAGCGCAAGTTGTTGCGTCGGCAGGAAGCGGCAGATCCAACTGTACAACACCTGCGGAGCAGTCAATTCGGGCGGAGTGTTTGGAAAGGAAGTCGAGGCCGAGAATTAGGTCGTGTGGACAGTGTTCAAGGACGATAAATAGAACAACGGTGTAATGGCCCCCAATGGTCACACGTGCTGTGCACATTCCAAGGACAGGTGAAGTACTCCCATCGGCGACTCGCACAGTGCCCAGTACGGCGGGTGTCAGAACCTTCTTGAGACTTCGGCGTAGAGCAGCGCTCATAACTGAAAGCTGCGCTCCTGTATCAACGAGAGATCTAACAGGAACACCATCAACTTCAATGTCCAGTAGGTTTCCACATGTAGGCAGGGTCAACAGAGGAGTTGTGGGCCGGGTCGTAGATGCAGCTTCACCTCCGGGAGCTGCACCGCCTAGTTTTCCGAAGAGAAGCGACCGGTTGCAGAAGGGGACGAAGAGCGGTGAACGAGAGGCGAACGGGACCTACGACCTTGCTGAGACGGGGAGCGGCTAGATCTTGGTGGAGCACTGTCGGCGTTGATGTGCCTAGACGGCGGGTAGGGGGAGAAAGTGCGATTGTCTGGTACTTGGCGGTAGTGACTCGGAGACGACCACCGAGGCGGCGACGACCAATGGTTACGGCAATGACGGGCGATGTGTCCAATACCGGAACGATTAAAGCAGATTGGTTTCTCATCCGCTGTGCACCAGTCAGCTGGGTTGCGACGGCGTGACGGAAAGCTTTGCGTCTGGGAGCGAGCAGCCGGAGAAATCTGGGAGGTGTTTGCATGGCGGACCGAGCAGAGAGATGGAATGCCCAAACTTGCTATTTCCTCCCGAACGTCCGCTTGTATAAGGGAGATAGCGGGCACGCTTTCCCTATAGTCGGGACGAACTGGAGCCGGAGCCATGGCCTCAAGCTCACGGGGAACGATGCGCGTGATATCTACCGGTCCTGCGGGCTGAACGAACCGCGGCGGCTCTTCGCAAAAAGATGTCACGGCGGTATTGGGCAGCCGGTCGAAAGCTTGAGCGACGCGGCGGTCCTTCGCTTGTTCGAAGCGCCGGCACTCCTTTACAATTGCATCCACAGTGGCACAATCCTTACACATTAGGAGATTGAAGGCATCGTCTGCAATACCTTTAAGTATCTGATCAATCTTGTCTGCCTCGGTCATGTTGTCATCAGCCTTGCGACAGAGGGCCAGCACATCCTGTATGTACATAACATAGGATTCTGTGGACGTGTGAGCGCGCGCACGCAAGTTCTTTTTTAGCTGCCAGCTGACGACCGACAGGTCTACCAAACAGGTCTCTCATTTTTTCTTTGCAGACATCCCAGCTCGTTAGGTCAGCCTCGTGTGTGTCGTACCACTGCTTCGCAGTTCCTCTTAGATAAAATATCACGTTTGCAAGCATCATTGTTGGATCCCACCTGTTGTTGTCGCACACTCGCTCGTACATCGTAAGCCAGTCCTCGACGTCGGCGTTGTCCGTGCCACAAAATGTCCCTGGGTCCCGCGGGTGAGTGAGGATGACCGTTGGCACGGGCTGCTGAGGCATTGTCGCTTGTGTCGGTTGAGTTGCCATTGTGGCGGCAGGTAGATGACGTCCGCTGCGAAGTTCCGTGTTTGTACCCCGCACCTTCCACCAAAATGTTGCAGGAAGAAAGCAGGCCCACGAATGTAAAATAATGTATATTTACAAGTGAGGTTAATGGTGTTCAGGCAATAGCGTTCAGTCAGGTAATGGCGCTCAGGCAAGTGCCAGACTTCGTCTTCCTCTCGACCAATCCACCTTCTTCCTTCACTTCACCGCAACAATATATATATATATATATATATATATATATATATATATATATATATATATATATACACAGTTTGAGAAGACAAACCTCGCTACAAGCAGTGATAAAGAACCGATGATTGGACGCATCCTGCATTTCTATCGGCGTCCATTATAAGGGGCCAGTGCCCTGGCTGAGTGTTAGGAAACGGCATTGCATGCCTCCATGTTAAATATGGTCAAGGTGGAGGGGAACGTTAACAAAATTCAAGTCTGGGGTTTGACGGGCCAAAACCACGCTTTGATTATGAGCCGCACCGTAGTAAGAAACACCATATTTATTTTGACCACCTGGGGTCCTTTAACCTGCACCAAACGCACAGTACACGGGCGTTTTTGCATTTCAGCCCCATCGAAATGCAGCCGCCGCCGCCGGCATTAGATTCCAAGCATTCGGGTTAGTAGCGCAACACCTCAGCCGCTATGCCACCACGGCGGGTGCGGCAGAGAAAGCAGTGAACATCGTTTTTACAGAGTGTGTTTCGCTTAGATGTTACCCGTTAGCGCGCTACAGAACGAAACGAAAAGCTTGGCAGATATGTACAACATGGTGCTCATATTTCACATGGAGGCCAAATTTTTTTCTGTGACCTAGACGGGGTGCTGGCGAATGTGTTGGGAAATTGCTCGGCCACCAAGCACAATGTGCGCTGCTATACGTTCTCGGTGACAACTCGCACAGCGCAGAAGCACACGCACAAATGTTTAAATGGGACGACAGACCGCCTGCAGTTTGCCATGACGTCGAAATAAGAAGCACAAACAGCGACGTTTCTGTACTTTTGTGGTCAATAGTTCAGTTTGCATGGTTGCCGCACGGATTACTTTTTTTAAAAATCCAAACCACGAAAACTGTGCGCGCAAAAATTAGCACAGCGTTTGCGACGTTTGAATTTGGCGCCTTTTTCCGCGCATCCCATTAGCTCCGGCCGGTGCACTGCGTTACTGCGCCAAAGAAAGTAGTTCATAAAAGAAGCGAAGCAAAAAACTTTCATACACTTGCAAATCGCAACAATTGTTCAATATTACCATGAAATTACAAAATTTGTTATCAAATGGTACAATTCCCTATTGAAAATTTGCCCGATGCTGGGCATAACGGAATCCATCATCCATCATAATGGTGGATTATGGTAGTGGGTATGCTGGGTGTTGGGCATGGTGGGTGCCGGGTAGCATGCGGGTGCCGGGTGGCGTGCTGGGTGATGCTGGATGCCGGGTGGCATGTTGGATGCCGGGTGGCATGCTGGGTGCCGGGTGGCATGCTGGGTGCTTGGTAGCGTGCTGGGTGACGCTGGGTTCCGGGTAGCATGCTGGGCGATGCTGGGTGCCGGGTGGCGTGCTGGGTGCCGGGTGGCGTGCTGGGTGACGGGTGGCGTGCTGGGTGACGGGTGGCGTGCTGGGTGACGAGTGGCGTGCTAGGTGACTGATGGGCACAGCGGGTCAAGAGCAAGGGGTGCAATGGATTGAATGAGCAGCAAGTGCACTTAAAAAGCTTATGATGGTCTATATTCATGCAGTCTTGAGTCGTGCGAAGTGTGCAGCCTGTATCTACATGTGACTAAGTATGCAGCTACGTGTTCATCTGCCGTATGGAACAAATATGTATACTGTTATATGTGACAAACATTTTTATTGTCCATCTGTCAGGGAGGCATCTGCTCTTTTCTGTTGACGGACTCTCTTTCCCTGTCGGGCAGCTTCAGTAAAAAAGCTGCGCAGGTGTTTTCGGACAGCTGCAATAAGGTGTTCAGCAGGTGGTGCTGCTGGCCCCGAAGGATGCATGGCCACATACTTCTCCAGGCAGTCTAAAAGAAGAATGCAATAAATGTAGAACTAAGTTATTTTTGCTACAATTTGTAGTAATAAGTGGATGAAGGAAATCTGCTGCAATCACTTCAAGCAAGATTCAACAAAAAGTTTCAGATATTAAAATACAGTACGATTTATTTCGCGTGAACATGCTACCTGGCATGCATGCCAAAGTAGCTTTAGTTGCACTGAGAACACATACACATGCACCACATTGTTTTGTTGAGTAATATGGGATTCTCGTCGAGTTGGCTTGGCTTGAATGCAAAGCTTAGTCGCATGGCAGCTGCACTTGAAGCCTCATGGGGCGGATTTTTGGCTTCCAATTTCATATATTTTGTCTGCTCTACAACCACCAGAATTCCTGTAGTATTTGGAGAGCCATGACTCGGCGACACTGTCTCTAATGCATGCAAGAGAGCTGCAAGGGACGAGCTGCATGGTTTGTCCACTCTGTAATCTGTTGCCGTTACCTGCTGCTCATGCCCTGTATTAAGTGCAGTAGTGAAGGCGGACCATAGCATCAGCATCAGCCATGAAGGCATAAAAAAGTTACATAATAACCACTGTCATATGGCTGGTTTGCAAGCTCTGTTTAGCTACAAAAGACAGCAATGAATACTTAAGTGTTCCACTATTAAACACCATATATTTTGCTTTTTGGGTAAGCTAACCTGCAATACATCTTCAAT
Source organism: Dermacentor andersoni (assembly GCF_023375885.2). Lineage (NCBI taxonomy): Eukaryota > Metazoa > Arthropoda > Arachnida > Ixodida > Ixodidae > Dermacentor > Dermacentor andersoni. The sequence goes on along the minus strand of NC_092818.1, from coordinate 39,453,374 downwards.
GTAAAGAAGCCTAAGGATACATCTTAAGACAAAAATAGCCATCTGTTATGCTGGTTTGTTCATAATAAACATATTTTTCCAGCAAACGAAATTTGCGGCAGACTGTTTGCTGGTGCCAGTGGAAGAGCTATCTGCACTTAAATTCATAAAACAATCGAACCTGTGCAGAAAGAAAAAGGCCGGTTACAGCCACACTATACAGTCCATTCTAATCCAGGCTGGCAGCAAATGCTGGAACTCTGTATGATGCCCAGCACCTTGCTTTTCTTTGGAACCAACAATAGGCATGAAAATTTATAGGTGGATTTGGCAGGACAATTAAGCTCAAATATCCATGTCATAGTGTACATGCCACTAAGTACGAGTTTCTTTGTGTAGTAATTCTTCCTTCATTTCTATTCTCAAATAAGATGACATCACTGCAAGTAAGCCAAAAGTGATGAGAGGCCACATCTTGCAGAAGTTCCAAGGCTGTGAAAGCAGCACATTGGAAAGGCAGTGGTTTAAAGGGGTTCTTTGATTCAAGCGTTGCATACTGCTTCAGGAAGCAGGATGTACACCATGGGATTCACATATACCCGATAAATAAATTAATAATAGCATTACTATGCCGAGCGATTTTTCAGTTTCTAGGCTCCGAGTGATGCTATTACGTCGTAGGAGAGGAAACGCAACACGGCTTGGTCACGTGGGTCGCAGTAGAGTGACATAAAACTATGCTGTGTCGTCTGCTCGCGCAACACGTGCTCTGCCAGCAGAGGTAAACAACTGGCAACTCGAAGTGTATGCCGCGATTGCTATAATTATTGCTAGAGCGACGACGGTAAGAAAATATTGCTGCTTGTGAGAGTCGATGATTCATTCTGAAGCACCGTCAGTGTTAGCTTTGAAGTGAACCGGAAAAGGCCTAGCGACGATATAGGCGCCGCCGAATGATCCGATGTGGTGAGGCTCCCGTCGGTGCCAGAGGGACCACTCATCGGTCGTTGATTGGCCTTACACGTTGCGAAATGCCAAGTGAACAAGACCACTTGGAGCTGCTGAACTATGCGACTTGCAGATGCTACGTTAACAGCCCTCCGCTACAGCGCTGTGCATGTCTCGGTTAGCCAGGGGCCAGGCTTAGCTCGGTTAGTGTTCTAGAAGCCTGTAGCATAGAGAAAGGTGTTCTATATGCCTCTAGCTCAGTCATAGTGGAGGCTATCTGCATTTCATCGCTGCTCATCATATGTCACATTTTTCTACTAGTGTGCTATGACATCAATATTTTCGTTCCTCCGCTGTCACAGCATAACAGCCACGCTAGCGATGGGTCTCAACCACGAGGAGGAGCTTTTAATGACTTTTTAGAGCTGAATTCAAATTATTTTGAAATATTCGCAACGTCTAATACCTCGTTGTGGGTGCCCTCGCATACAGAAGCAGCCTACAACAGGCTTTTTCTAGCCTCAAAATTTGGTGTCTCAACCACTTTAAGCTTTTTTTCAGACCAAACAATTTGGCAAGTTATTTCAGATACTTCTTCAAAACATTGTAATGAATGCTCCATCATCGAAAACTATGATCACACAAGTCTACATTGCACTTTTTCAAAGACCATGAGGTCGCTGAAATGTACCTACTGTTTATTATATTACACAAAATTACAGTAACATCATTCCTTTTTTTGGCATTTCCCTTTGCTGTACACCAACACTACTCGTACATACCGTATTTACTCGCATAATGATCGCACTCACGTAATGATCACGCCCCTAAAGTTTTTGTGAAAATTCGTTTTTTCCTTTGCCGTGTAATTATTGGCCCATGAACTTGTCGCAGCAATGTCGTGTGCCAAGTCTAGATAATAATGATCGCGCTTACCATCCGTCAAATGCTACGTGAACAGCTCTTGAAGACATACCAAGCGGTCTGCACGCACCCAACATACTTAAGCAGTGACCACATTTCATTCCTTTCATTACTTTCAGCACTTCCATGAAAAAAAAAAAAAAACTACAACCAAACTTGCCTCAGCTGTATTTGTAGGCTTCATAATGGTTGTGGTCAACAACATAAGAGCGCCTTTAGATTCTTTTTGTCTGCACTCGTGGGCTGTTTCTACGTCACTGGCAGCTAAGCGCGCCCATCTGTTTCTGTCCCCTCAATTTGGACACGGCTACATTATAATTATTGTCGCAAACTAGCCAATAATAACGACATTATTCATTACTGATACGGAAGAAATTGCTACAATGGGCATAATGTACTCACGAGAAGAAAAAATAATCATGTTCCGCGCGTTCGGCTTGCTCTGCCGACCACCATTTTTGTTTTCGTGTCCCGTACTGACAGCGGCAGCCGCCTGCTTGTTGACCCATTGTCATCCCGCAGTAAATGCGGGGCGAAAAAAGAAAATGTTTCTTTTCATGGGACATTTACCCCCCGTAATGATTGCACACGTGAATTCGTGTCATTTTTTTCACAAAATAGTGTGATCATTATGTGAGTAAATAAAGTACAACTTTCAGATATACAGCAGTGTTTCTTAAATCAGCTGACTGTTTACTTACTCGTCACAGCATCCACTTTCGCTGGTGTTGCCGCCAGCTTGCCGGATGATTCGGGCATCGTCCGGCAAGCTTGCCCAGTCAAGCTTCTTCCCCCAGCTTCTGCTGGGGTCCACAGACGTCTGGCTACATCCAGCACGCATTTTGCATCTCCTCTGGACTTCATTATGTATTGCCACTTATTTTCTCGCATGTGGAGGCTTTCACCAACCAGTACCTGCAAGACACGAAGTATTTTTTTCACCGGTACTCTTAACACTAAAGCACACTTGTATTAAACAGTATGGCATAGCTGAGAACCATCCATTTCTGATAAAACCCAACAATTGCTGTTCTGCACATCGGAAATGTTTTATAAAAATGGTGTTAAACTAAATCTCACCTTGAAATTGACCTTTCTGTAATGGGTACTAATACATGCCAGTGACTAACTTAACAAAATTTGCCCACCTTGCCTGAGCAAACAGTCATATTTTATAGTTCAACACTGCAATAAAGAAATCAACGAAGAAAGCAAAAAAATTGGTTCCACTAGGTGCAGTGCCGAGCAAAGAACAGTGAAAGAATGAGTTCGATCAATGAAGCCTCAAAAATTGCAAGCCTTGGAGTTTTTCACACATACGCCCGCGTACGACGCCGGTTCTGGCCGGGTCTCTACCGCTCTGTGCCTCATTATGTCGCAACTTGCCAATTGTGTCAGCGCCGGAAGAAACCTACCCTGCCACCTGTTGGACGACAACATCCAATTGAAGTTCCCTCTGAACCTTTTCTTTCACGTAGGTCTTGACCTGCTCAGCCCTTTTCTGATGACAACTAGAGGAGGAACAAGTGGATGGCCGTCGCTACTGATTATGCGACATGCTATGCGATAACAAAGCTGTTTCCGACTAGTTGCGCAACTGACATCACTGATTTTCTCCTCCCGGATGTTATTCTCCACCACGGTGCACCTTGACAGTTACAGACCTGGCCGCTCGTTCTTGTCTCGAGTTGTCGACGACCTCCTCCACTCTGTGCACAAGCTGTCCACCACCTAACACCCACAAACAAACGGTCTCACAGAATGTCTCAACCCAACACTCGTAGAGTATGCTGTCGATACACGTTTCCACCAATCACTGCAACTGGGACACGACGCTGGCCTACGTGACATTTGCATATAACTTGTCCTGACATGACACCACAGAATATTCAACCTTGTATTTTTTGTAATGGTTGTGACATTTAAACTATATGTCAGTGGCTGTTTAGGAAGGCTGACTTTTCTTGAGGCTCATGCGTGTTTACATTAGCACTCGACTTTGTATTTGCACTAACGTTACTTTCCCGACACGTGGCATAATTGTTGATACAAATACGTCTTTTTTACCTGAAATTTCATTAGAAAGCACATCTATGCAGACAAAGTGAAAGAGCCGAGCCCACGGAGAATATCCATATTAAACGTAGACTCAAGCGACTTAGAAAGCGTAGAGACGTAACACCTGAGAACTTTAATGAACTGAAAAGAAATTTGGCAACTAAAGTAAATGAAGCGCGGACATATTACTATCAAGTCACTCTCCCTGCATTCATTAGAGATGATCCTGCTAAATTTTGGAGATTTCTGGGTCAAGGTAATGAAACGGTAAATAAAATTAAACTGAACAGGAAATACGAAACTGACGTCTTTATAATATCGCAGGCTTTTAATATATATTTTCAGAGCGTTTTTTCTCCGTCGAGCGCTTACGTACCCCAACCCGCTATGCTTGATGATATGGACATTCCTATCGTCACAAGGGAAGGTGTCTTAATTATGTTAAGGAACTTGAGCACCAGAAAGAGTATAGGACCAGATCAAATTCCAAATACATTTTTACGGCGCTATTCTATACAGATAAGTGATTTCTTGGCAAAGGTCTTTAAATCATCCTTGCGTAGTTGCGAACTTCCGGACGACTGGAAAATTGCACGCGTAATCCCCATATTTAAAAAAGGTGATAGGTCAATAATTTCTAATTATAGGCCGATTTCTTTAACTTCTGTCTGTTGCAAGTTACTAGACCATATTGTGGCTCACAATATCCAGTGCGTTTTAGCAGATAATAACGTCTTATCTCCTTACCAACACGGATTTCGGAAGGGAATGTCCACGACGACACAACTGGTAACAACTATTCACGACTTTTTAGCAGCTCTAGATCGTTCTGGGAAAATTGATATACTTCTGTTGGATTTTTCTAAAGCATTTGATAAGGTTCCGCACTGTAAATTACTTCGAAAATAAAATAACCTAGGATTGCCGCTATATCTTATCAAATGGGTTGAAGCATATTGAACTAATAGAAAGCAGTTTGTTGAAATCAAATCTAGTGTATCTAGGATGCTCAGCGTTACATCCGGTGTTCCCCAGGGGAGTGTTTTGGGGCCATTATTATTTCTTATATATGTAAATGATTTAGTGCAAGTAATCCCTGACTCAGTGTCTATTAAACTTTTTGCGGACGATTGTATTGTGTTTAAAGAAATAACCTGCCATGAAGATCATAAGCTACTACAGTGAACTCCCAGCCACATTGAATGCTGGTGCGCAGAATGGGACATGGAACTGAACGTTAACAAAACAGTGTTGTTAAATTTAACGCCGAAAACTAATCCTAGCGTGTTCACTTACACTATCCATGGCTCTCACATTCAAGCAGTAACTCAATCTAAGTATTTAGGGATTACTCTTTCTAGTGATATGACATGGGGAGCGCACATCTCTACAATTTGCGCAACAGCTTTTCGCAAACTATGTTTTTTAAAAAGGAAGCTTACAAAGGCAACGGTGAATGTTAAACTTCAAGCATACAATGCACTTGTCAGACCTAAATTGGAGTATGCATCCGTCGTATGGGATCCCCACAGAAAAAAGGATATACACTGCTTAGAACGCCTGCAAAGGAAAGCAATCAGATTTATATTTAATAAATATAAAAGGCTGGATTCTCCAAATAAGCTCATGATTGCGCATAACATTCCCACCCTAGCTGCGCGCAGAAAAATCAGTCGACTAAAACTCTTGCATAATATTTTGTGTGGAAAAATAAATATATCGGTACCCCCATATTTAAAGTTCACCGCAAGAAGACCAACACGTAACACTCACAAAAACTCCCTACAACCAATTTTTGCCAGAACAGAGGCTTTTAAGCAGAGTTTTTTCCCACGCACTGTTTCGGACTGGAACAGTCTACCTGAGTTTGTTTGTCAGACTGATAATTTCGACGAAGCCCTTGAACTACACCTGTCTTAAATATCAACGTAGCCAAACTGTTATTTCTGGTGCAAGTACTACTGTTGTAAATTATTGATGTGCTGTTCTTTTTACGTGTATGTATAATAAATACCGTTCCAGTGAAACCGATGTATTATATTGTCGTGCAAATGTTGTTGGAATTTATTTCTCTGCTGTTATTTTCCCATTTCATTGTAATTCCCCTCCTGCTTGGGCCACATTGGCCTGCAGTATTGTGAAATAAATAAATAAAATAAATAAAATTCGGCCTCACCTGTCCATTGACAACACAAAACAGCTCATCTGCTTGAGGTGGCCCTGTGTGTGCTGCAGCAGGCAAAACAGCACTGCCTGATGCAGTCGCCTCCACTGCAACCAATGGCAAAATTTATTGAAACATATAGTGGTCATGGCTACTAATTCAGTGCGGAAATCACAGGAATAAAAACAGACACATAGGCAGGCCAACATATATGCATGATTATGCACTGAAAGCCTGCCATGAAGTTACAATTTTAACTAGCTTAAAACTATGGGGTTTTATGTGCTAAGAGTATGATTAAATTATGTGGCATGTCACAGAGGGGGGACTCTGGAATAATTTGGACCACCAAGGGTTCTTTAACATGCACCTAAATCTAAATACACGGGTGTTTTCGCGTTTCACCCCTATCGAAATGTGGGTGCCGTGGCCGAGATTCAATCCCGTGACCTTGTGCTTGGCAGCGCAACACCATATAGCTTTAACTTGCTTAAACCAGTGCTTTGGTAAAGGGAAGCTGCAGAGTTATCCAGAAAAAAATGAGTGAAGAGCTGTACATAATGGTTTCCAACCCTCCGAATTCGAATATTGCGTTGAAATTGAGCGAAAGAAAGCGCAAACAGATTTTATTTTGACAAAAAGTGCAGGAGCAGACTCGGGGCAGCTCACGTGCCTCGTTTCCGTCTGTTATTGGTCGGGCACCTCGTGACGTCACAAATGGTGTTCGTCCGGACCGACCGCTACCACCACACATGAAGCACGGTGCAAGGTGGTTTGGCGCTGTGGTTTAGTGAGACGCTAATGGTAAATCTCGAGAGGTTGCGTTTCTCTGAGGAGTTCGGCGTTGCTCCCTACATGTACGTAGCCGGCCTCTCCAAGAAGCAAAAGTTGCTGGTAGCAAGCAGTGCTTTCGACGCAAACGAAAGCGAAGTTTTAGCATCTCCTCATGTTAGAAATGTTATTTGGCGAGTACGCTTTTTGCAAAGCTGTATTCAGTGATCCAGTGAGTTTGTTTCCGGGCAAACAACTGTACTGTGATGTTACTGCATGCCTCCTCGTGGAACGTAAGCAGGGATGCGATCGTCGGCATTTGCGCGCTGCCCCAAAGCTGTCGGCAATATACACAGACGGTTTACATGGGGGAGAAGTTTTCCACCTCTTGTAGCACGTGCAGTGACCTTCATCAGTGCGCCATTCGCACGCTACTCATAACCGGAGCCGTAAAGGCGGTGAATTCCGGCAGCTACGTGAAACAGCCGGTTTCTCTTTGTGCGCGAGGGGAGCGTCCTGGTGTGCGCCGGCTTTCGAACACATGCAAACTTTACACTTGCACTGCGTTATGGCAGCTGCATGTAGGCTGTTTCACAACATACATGCGAATAGAAAATTGACGGCGGTTTGCGACGAAACCTGCATCAAGGGTGGGAGATAAATATGTACCTTCTGTTCAGCGTGCAAACATGAAGGAGCTAGCAGTAAATCAAAATGCAGGTTTGGACAAGTTCGTGTATTCATAAGGTCTTCAAAGACCAATTACTAGTCCCCGTCCCGCCTTTGTGCATTCGTTTCCCCGACGTTTTCAAGCTGCATTTAGAAAGCCTGCTAGCAGCAAGTCGTACTCTCACTCATCCACGCATTATTGATAAACTCTGGTAGTAAATGTCGTCACGGAAGTGATTAGAGCACAGCACTGTTGTTTTTGAGCGCTTGAAATTCTTTCGATTCACAGCAGCCTCCCCCTTAGCTGCAAACTTCTTGTCTTGCGGGAAGCACTGGAACATCGTCGCGGCTGCTGGTGTTCGTGCAACCGTAGGCTGCACAGAGCGCTGGCATGATTGGCAATACCGTCAAATACCACTCTACATACACATAAACAAAAGAATGCAGGGTCGAGCGAAGCAAATTATGACGGCACGCATGCAGAAACAAGCGCGGTCAGGCACGGTCGGGAAGACTGCGAAGGAACGAAACACCAGTGCCGACGTCACTACGCCGCGGTTTCCAGTCTCCGCTCGCATCGTCAGCAGCAGCGCGCGGCGCTCGACGGGGGGGGCAAAGCAACAGCGCAGTTTTAACCGGCGATTACGTCACTCCTAAGTGAAAAATCCCACCCAACATTTACCTGCATGGTTTATAGGATTCCCGCATCCGTATATGTGCGTCTTATTGAATTCGACAGACCCTTCAGCTTCCCTTTAAGCCACAGAATCCCCACAAAAGTAGATCCTTTAATGCAGTTTTGCTTGGTGAAATAGTAGACACTTGTGCGCTTAAGCAGCAGGTATAGCTTGTAATGTTGCAATTACTATACTAAGAAAATGAGGACAAACTTGCATAGTGTGCATACTCGCTATAGCGGTGCATACTTAACAGTGTTCTGCAAAGCATTCATTGCACTAGTATATGTAACAGAAAGTTATACCCTGCCTCAATGTAACCATAGTTGACAAATAATATGTTCTCTAAATTAATTGCCACAAAAATTGTCCTTCACCACCAGCATCACTCCTCTGTCTCTAGAGGTTGGCCACTCAAAACTATCGGCAGACACGTGCACAGAAAAAATATCTTGTAAGTGGTCTTTTGCTTTGTATCTTGACCAGTTAAAGTACGTGATGTGTTTTCTCCACTAAATAAAGAATAAAGCTCACTCACATGCAAGTCCCATCCTTGCTGTGGTTGACGAACCACTGTCGCCTTCGTCCATAGTTGTGGACTCGAGCACCCCTGCACAATCATAAGAAACTGTGAACAACATTTTGCTTTGACAAGAGCTTTATGCACAGTGAAACCTCAACATAACAAGCTATTTTCATTTACTGATTTTAGTTCCACTGAAAGTCATGTATTTCTTAGGCAATGTGCAAAAGTATTTTTGCGACACAGTTTTAATCATGTTTTTAGCCATCTGATATATGTGCTTGGAACTTAAAGGTAAATCCTGAAATGTCGACAGATGCAGAGGTTATTTGCATGCATTCTTTCATATTGCTATGTGCTACTAGAAAATGATGTTCACCCTTGGATTTAGACATATCCACAAGCCGCAGTTGCTTGGTGATCAGATGGTGATTCGCCTTGTTTGATGTTGGCTGGATTCTATGGTGGCCAGTGTTTATTACCCTTGTAAACATTTTTACATATATGTGCAGCCATGGGACAAGGAATGGATGACGAATGCCAACTAACAACCGAGTTTATTGATCGACAAATCATTATAAATGCTTGGTCATGTGGCGCGTACCAAGAAATTAGGACATTCAAAATGTCTTTTTCTTTGCGATGCAGTATAACAGACATTTGGCTCACACACGAGGCAGAATCTAAGTACGTGCGATGCCTCAGCTCTCTCTAGGCATGTTAGTTTGCCATTTTTGAACAGCATTGCGGTTTGGCAAAACAGGGCCGCATTGGCAGTGCCTACAATGTGCCGCCAGATTTGAGCCTGTAGAATTTGTAACAGCAGCATTCAGTCTGTTTATAGTACATTTTGCGGCATGATAGCGGTACCATGTATACCACCACTACTTAACACAAGACGAGCTGCCAAGTGCGTTTCATCTTACACAAAGTTGTGGATGCCTGCCACGTTTTGTTGACCATATTTCTCGTCCCACTTAGCTGATCTCACAGAAAAGACAACTCAGACCTGATATTTGTTACCAATTTTTTTCAGTCCATGTCCAACATCTCGTGTTTGCAAGGAGTAACGGCCAATTATTTTTCGTTTGTGCTGTTTTGGGCGATTGTCTTTCTCCTCTTGACAAGCCCTTCATAGAGATAATAGTAGATTTAGGAAAACTGTCCTTCTATAGCTGGCTTAGCTGTAGTGAAAAACCTAAATCGGCAACAAGGTGACAAGACTTCCCAAGAGCCAAAACTAAACATGCTGCATGTATGCTGCTTTTTAATAATTATGAGTGTGCTAACCAGCCTTAAGATTTGAAGTTGAGATTCATTACATGTCCCAAATGTGAGCAGTACAAACCAATATTGACTTACTCGTCTGCACGCTAAAAATTAGCATAAAGAGGCATACAGTCGCCGACCAATTTTTCGGACTCCAAAAATTAGGACATGCTCGATTATTCGGTCTGCTTAGCGGTACCGCCACTCTCCCCATAGACCATAATGTATAACAACTGCCGAAAGTTTCGACACCTTGCAACCTCTAGTCTGATTTTTCGGACACTCCTTGAGCGAATTCGATCGAGAGCACCATGCATGGGCTTTGACCGCTGCCTGGTTCGACTTGCTGAATGACATTTTTGTATTGAACGGAGCCTCCTTGCTGCCCCACGAAGTGGCGCTACTGCAAATCGCCGCTCATCATCGTTTCTGCCCGGATAGAGTGGCTCTACAGCAGTTCCGGTTTCAGCTTAGTAAGCCATATCAAGACAATCCAGCAGCTGATTTGTTTCTTCGCGTACGACGCTGCGAGTAGGCCACATTTTTCGTTTGTGCAACTGGTGTCGGCGTGACGGCATGGTGATGTTTGCTTTGTGTGCTGTGTCGAGGTTGCGGTGATCCAACGTGGCCTACGTAAACATCGCGTCAAGTGTTTAATGGCGCAGACAGCGCTGGGCAATGCCGGCAAGCGGGTTCCGGGAGGCCTGGGATTTGACGCCTACCAATGTGCTCCCTACTGACGCCGAATATATTCTGCCGAGACCTGCACAGTGTTTGCATTGCAATTCCTGACACCGTCTCATTTGAGTTTCACAGCTGCTGACACTGCTGTACTGACATGCGCAGAACTCGACGAAGGGCGAGATCATTCCTCAGGTTTCTGCTGCACCGCCGGAGATGAGTCGGAAGATGACGTACCATGTGCTATGCTGCCGTCACATGCAGAGCGTGTACAAGCAGCGACTGCTTTCAGCCACCTATAGTGACCGTACGACGCTCTCCAAGATTCAGGCTTATCTGATTGTGTGTAAACGGAACAGCGTGCAACAGCGCATTCATGATTTCTTCAAGTCTACTGCCGAGCCAGAACAAGTGCGTGGAAATCAAGGATTTTTTTTTCTTAATCTGCTTTTTCGGACACCTGTTTATTCGGACATATCCACAGTTCCCGTGAGGTCCAAATAAACGGTTTACAACTGTAGCTAGCTGCAACGTGTTTCGGTTTAGCTCTTGAAAGTCTTATCACCATGTTGCCAACCTAATTTTTCAGCGACAGCTAAGCCGGCTAAAGAAAGGTGGTTTTCCTAAATCCACTACTATTTCTGTGAAGGGCTAGTAAACAAGATAAATATAGGCACTTCCCCATAGCAGCAAAAAAACAAAAAAAGAAGAAATTGCTGTTATTTCTTACACACGTAGGATGGACCATGGACTGAAGAAAATTGGTAACAAACATCAGGTGCGAGTTTCTTTTCTGTAAGAGATCAGGTAAGTGGGACGTGTAATCTGGTCAACAAAACTTGGAAGGTGTCGACAACTGCATCAGATGAAGCACATGGCAGTTCGTCTCGTGTTCAGTAGAGGTGGTATATGCGATATCGCTATCATGCAGCAAACTGTACTATAAATATACTGGATGCTGCTTTAATGTTAGTCTCAAGGCTTGTTCATGCTACCAACTTTATACCGACACTGACAAGAAAATGACGAGACATGACACCAGTGATTGGCCAACTAGTCGGCAGACAGTGTTAGTGGCACTGAGTGGCATTCTCATAAAAAGCCAACAAACACTGACACCAAAGATAGGGGAAATTACTTGTGCTTAATGAATGAAATAAAGAAACAATAAATTAATGGAAATGAAAGTGGATGAAAAAACAACTGGTTGCAAACGGAAAACGATCCCACAACCTTCGGATGCGAAGGTTGTGGGATCTCAATGTCTAGATGACGATAGTGCGGCATCGAGACATTGTAGTAAGCGGGTTATTTCACCATGGAAAACATAGAAAAGTTGACAGTGCAGCAGCTTCTCAGGGTTAAACTAATATATTTGTAAGACCGGTATCATAATAACTTGGTTTGACTGTACATCATTTTTTCCAAATGAGAGAAAGTTGTATTTCTGCATGAAAGCATGAGGTATGCAGTTCTGTAAAGGAGTTTTCTTTCTTTACGTAACGGCAAACAGGTGCGCGTTACAATTGAGGGTGCGTTAGAATCAACTAAATGCGGTACTTGCTGATGCGATACTATCCACCTGGACTGTTTGAGCAGTTTGGGAAGTTATTTTTACAACTGTAAAGACCTTCAAAATCTCAAATTACCAAAATTCACAATGTAATTACATTTTTCGCTGCAAGTGGGGCTTTACTATATTGAGGGTTAGGTGTATTAGTTCCATTGCTAGCCAATTCTATTGCAGATGCATGCAAGAGACGAGGTCACACATGCATTTCACAACTAAAATTAAGTCACCCCATGACGTATATAGTGGCTTTGCAAAACCTGTAAGCAGCTATCAATGTTTGCAGAAAGTAAAAAGCAGGTTAGAGGAAAATGTACGTTGACAGTGACAACAGTCGCAGACAGAAGGGTGCCATGCATTTGCAACACCCTTATTCTGGTCTGTTGTCTTCTACCTACAATTACTGAAGCTGCGGCACGGAAAGTGCAGTTTTCATGCTACGTGAGATGGGTGGAGGAGGACTTTTTCTAGACCAACTTAAAAAATGGTGACTTCCTGCATTAGCTACACTCATCTGGACACTGTACATAAAAAAAAAGTCTAGCTACCAGTCAACCACACACTTTGCTCGTCAAGTGGCATATGCACAATTTTTTTGAAACATGACTTACACAGATAGGCACACAGAAAACAGAGAGGCACACAGAATAACAGTACCTTCATTCAAAGATGCCGCTGTGCAGACCACTGGGTCTGGCACTTCTGCAGCCTGGTGGCCCATGGTCACCGAAGGTTGGTCGCCTTCTCTGGGCTTGCTGCGAGCAATCTCTGCATTTAAATTTATTAATGCTGTGTTCAAATACCTGCCAGCAAAGCACTGTCATACACATCAATTAGCAAAAAAAGTTCATTACTGTCTGCCACTGCTTCATAAATGTGAGGTACAGGTCATGTATTGAGCACACATATTTAGTAGATTCCAACAGGTATGCATCAAGAATGCACCCTCATGCAAGGGTACCAATGTAGGCTTGTTGGTACATCTTGACAAAAATGGAGTTAGAAACACAATTACTAAAGAAGGCATGGTGGATACACAGACACTACTATCATGCATGCATAAACATGCATTTCAAATGCTACTCGAATATCATGGCACACCTGCTATCCCACCAGTATCTATCAAGCGACGATCCACAATGGTGTTTATTTCCTTCACCGAGCTGAACTAAAGTACCTTGAGCATGTGTTACCAATAACCTATCTGCTCAGGTTCAGTTTATTAGGTTAGTGACTTCACAATTTCTGCCCACAATAACTTTGATAGTAGCTTGAACTCGTAAACCAGGAGAAAATTCAGGAGTCGCCAGGTATGAATAAGGGATGTCTGCAGTGACCATAATGACAAATAACTAGGCACCAAGCAAACACTATGCTCGATGTAAATAATGAATAGCAATGTTTATGTGTGAACTTCGTGTGAAAAATGCACCATGAACTAGCTGGGTACTATTCTGATTTCAATATTGCACTCTGTGAAACAAACTATTAAAGTCTGGGGTTTTACGTGCCCAAACCCTGACACGGTTATGAGGCATGCCATAGTTGGGGGACTCTGAATTTATTTTCACCAGCTGGCATTCTTTAATGTGCACCCAATGCATGGTACATGAGCTTTTTTGCATTTTGACCCCATTTATACGGGGCCGCCATGGCCAGGATTTTCTCCCATGCCCTCAGGCTTACCAGCGCAATGCCAAAGCCATGTTGCCACCGCGGCGGGCTGTCGAGCAAATTATTATGAGCAAGAAGTGGAATATCAAAACCATAAGAAGCCAACAGGCAAGACACTAAAGGAAAGCATATGGGAAGTTTAGTTGTACATTTAACTGCACCATAAAAATCATGAAATAAAAGGAAATTTCAGCAAACAAATAAACAATGCGCCCCTGGTGGGGACCGAACTAACAGCCATTGCATTACATGTGCATTTAGTGGCAGAAATATCCTGTATGCCTTCATTGGCTTTTTTGCCTGTTAGCTTGTTCTGGTTGTCATTAAGAAAGATCAAGCGCCTCGATTTCTTTTCTTGATCAAGTGGAACAACATGATGTTTGCTAAATCTGTGAAACCATTTTAGTTTCATCCCTTATGAATGCATGGACAATATGGATGGCAGTGCTGCGCCTTGTTGGCATTATAAAACAATAGCTCATTATCCTCATGTACTTGGGGAATTAATAAATTGCCCACAATGAGTTTCTTTACAATCCAGCAAGAGCATATCCTTATTAATTGAAAAGAAGTACCAGCAGCGCGACATCATTGGAAAGTGTGCTAATGCTGCACAGTGCTCATGGGAAAACTCACCATAAGCCATTAAGCACCAAATTGTGGAAGCGAGGCAGGCAACTAATTTGTTAATGTGGCCACTATTTCTTATTGTAAGGTGATAAGGCTACTGAGAAATACATTATGTACTCACCAAATTTATCCAGCAGAGCTAGGGTCAATTTTTTTATTAGGCTCCTCTCCTTCTTTAAGTTTTTGCTTCAGCTTCCGCAGCTGTGTTGCCTGTTTTTCACTCGTGGCTTTGAGTTCAGCCACGTCTTCTGGTGGCTCACTGGCATGAAAATAGAAGCAGTGCAAATAAATAAGATGCATCACTATATTCTACTGAGCAGTGTACTCCTGTCCATTTCGGCACACAACGTGGCTCCAAAAAAGTCCTTTATGTTCTGTTCATACCTTGTGCTGCTCCAAAATGCGTTCATGGAGAGCCTCTGTGGCTGCAACACGCTGTTTTTTTATCTCTCGTGGTGTTGGCTCCTTCTACAGAGGTGGGATAAGCAACAGAGGAAAAATTAAATGCTCCCTCAAGGTAAATACCTATAGATGAAATCCTATAAGCATACTTGAATTTGAAGCACTAGTTGCCTCATTCAGCACACTTTAAAGTAGCTAGGTATGCATGTTTGTGACTCGCCTTGCTTTAATAAAAATAAGATGGTTGACCAGTGGTACAATCGTACCTCTACGTAGCATTGAGCACCGCCGACTGGTGTTCTAACCGTTAGGCCACAATTACACGCATGCTTAAGTTTCAAAGCCAGCCTGCTCTTGAAACACTCGGCGCCTGCACCCCATGTCTTTTCCTCATCATCTTTCCCTGCGACCGCTCACACTTATAGATGCCTTGTTGTACTGTACTTTCTCTGGGACTGGCCTACTTTTTTTAGTACTTTTTTGCAGCAGCTTACACTATGTAGAAACTATGCAGCATTGCACTAACTTCATGACTGCCTAGGCTAATCATATTTTACCATGTCTTTGCCGGAATACAAATGCCATAATTTTCCAGACCCTGCATTACATAGCCTTAAGTATGATTGATTATATAACACAGTCCCTGATCATGGCACAATCAGTGCTTCTCTCAATAAGTTCACCCACTACCTCTATGTAGAAAACAATGATCGCCATGTCGTAAGGTCATGGCAAATAGCTGGCAATGGCCGATCATGCCATTGCTGGCTCATGATCCTTTTAACACGGTTATCGCCATGCTTCTGTCACACATACACAGATACATGCTCACTGCCCCCACACACTACTGAATTTACAAAAAACATGTTCGTCCACCAGGCTTCCCTTTGTGGAACTCCAAACAAGGCTGGATAGCCAGGCACCTTGCCAAATGCTTTGCATAACATGAATTTTCACAGCAAATGGTATCTGCACAATTTCTTTAGTACACAATTATTTCGCTGGTATATTGCTTAACTCTGAACACCGCATAAACACCATGCAAGTGGTGGTATCGAGATAAAATGGCCAAGTAATTATAGCGCTTAGAAATACTCACTCTGTGCTTGCGTGACGCCGGCAGCTCTCCCTGAACTTTTATCAGTCTGGGGAATGATTCCCTCATTTTCTTGAGTTTCGTGTTGAGGCCGTCCAGGGTGTCTAAAACCGAAACAGCAGCACACTGTCAACAGTCACATTTAACTACAGTCAACAATACCAAGTGCATGCAGTTGCACACAGACGTACAAAAGAAAAATTAAGGACGCTGTTATCAGCTGAACACCATTATGACAATCTCCCTGCACAGCCTTGCACTAGAATGTGAGGCGTGAAAATTTTTCGTGATCCGAGCTCACATTCCCAGGGAATGTGGCTGAAAGTTGGCTGGCCTCCACATCTCGGGCAAGAGCCCACGCATGCCATGAGGTAGGTGGATGGCAAGTTTCAACCGTAAGTGCAGGCATGTACTCGTTTGCGGGCAGTACCACTCATATGCTTCCCTTATACTTAGGTGAACGTGTGGCGGGAGGTACACTTTCTCTACACTGGTGTTCTAGGGCATCCTGGGGAGTGAGGGGCACCAGTGGTGGGAGGAAGGTGCCTGTATGGGGGACAGTAGCTCGGTAAGCAATAGCTGTAGCAGCACTGTCCACTGTCTGTTCCTGTAGCTGCAATGTGTCCCAGGCACCATGTGATACTGTGTTCCTGGTTTATTGCTGCACCTAAGGGGCAGACGCCACATGCAGGAATGCAGGCGCTACTTAAAAGCACGCTATTTGCGAGTCCATGAGGATAAATGATCCTTGCTTCATGTCTTCTTTGGTTTTGATTGCGAGGGCGATGGCTGAGGCGTCTGCCATGTTTGCCAAGCTGGACTTGGCTGAGGCACAGGTGGATATACCTAGCCTACAGTCCGAGCCAACGGTGGTCTATGAAAAGCCATGTGTGCGCAGTGGACCGTGTCCGTGTAAAGTGTGTCTGGGTCCATTTCGTACTGTTTTGCAAGTTGTCTGGCCATTACATCGCGACGCGTACGGCAGTACAAGGCATTCATGTTTTGGCACAGGCGCGGTGTGGATTTGGGGACGGATATTGGTAGTTCCTTATTGCTGTACTGTGGCCACATGGGATACCCGAAGCCATGTAGCACCTTCCTACAAACTTTCTTGTTGAGACATGAGGGCCGCGATCCTCAGCTCTTCAAAGGTCATGTAGATTCCTAAGGCGAGAAGCCGATCCATGCGTGTGCCTGTTGGTAGTCCGAGAGCAGCCTTGTCCGAGAAGGCTTAAGATAAAAAGCATGCATGTCGGCATTGCCTTTATGAAATTTTTCGCGGGCTGCCATTCTCAATATTGTTAGGAATAATTTTGTAACGGATGGAAGACGTGGTATAAGCAACCTTAGCGATAGAATGTTGTGACAATATAAACCGCTTATACTACATGTCATATAGCATGGCATATAGCATACATGTACTTAAATATATATGAACCTCCCGACGAAATCGACGGCAATTCACTTGGAGTGTCCATATAATTGCTATCGCAATACAAATTTAAAATATCTTTTTGCAAACAGATCTTGAGACCTGTTTGGAAACAACCTTTAGGCTCAGGAATTAGGCCTTGACGCGGATGTCTTGGACATGCAAAATTAGTAACTTCCTGTGACAACTGCTTTGCATCTGTCTACGTATGCATCAACACTTCGAAAAGCAGCTGTTAAAACACAAATAGGCTCAAGATGTGTGCGTCCATCCGTTGTGATGATGCGATAATGTTAACGACGCACGCGGCGAACATTTGCTCAACATCAACGCAAGCGTACAATACCGTAGAGCACATGTGACAACACATTTATGTCCTGTGATACTATGCTAACACTGCACATACTAATGCATGTCAGGCACTCCCTAATCTCATAAAAGTGAGGCACATTGCCACTTTCGAACGAAATTTCTACAAGGCCCCATTATGAAGCCCAACGATAGTTTTTGCTACCTTCGCAGTTTCTGGTAAAGATAACCGTGGACCAATAAAGCGTTAGACAGACAGCCAGGCATCGACGGAGACTACAGAAGACGCAAAACTTGCCCAGTGTAACAATATAAACATAGGGAAGCAAGGCTTACTTACCTGCCAGGGCATGCACAAAGGCCGGGTAGTAGCCTTCAGTAGCGCCGTCTTCGCTACACCAGTGAGCCTGGACTTCTCTTGACTTTGAGAAGTCTTCTTCGTCCTCTGGCTCGAACGACTTTATGAGCCGCACAGGCAATATCGCGCGGTAGTTGTCGCGGTATTTAACGTAGGCAAGCATTTCTACACGCGGCAACAGCAACAACGGCGCCTCAACACACACCTACACGGCTATAGCTACAACCACGGAGTGGCTACAACTTTGTCTCCGCCCGCGCGCAACGTCACAGACACCCTACAACGAAAGGTTCCTGTAACTTCCTGTACTTTGCTGTGGCCTTGCCGTCCTAGCTTAAATAGTTCATGAAAATAATATTAATAATATCGACTGATGTGTTAACCTCCAAAATTTGCCTTAGACCGCACCGGCAGATTTCGGAGGGCATGTTCGATCGGTTGCTGTTTCGTTGCGCGAAATCGCTCGCGCGCATTTTGGGATTGGACGCAGCACATGTACATGTCGGTGAGATTATTGGCCATATGAGGAGTAAAATAGAACCACAGGTTAAAAAAAATTAAGGGCAATATAAACGTGTGTAACTCCTCGTTTGTTCATGCCCTTCACTTTCATCATACGCCCATAAATTCGCTGGAAAGGCTCTTGTGTTCGATTTTGGGTGACCATTTAGTTCGTTCCAACGCCTCACATGCATGAATATATAGCTTGATTATTTGTATTCTCCTTGTTTGTAAAGGTGTGCCGCTTATGAAAGTGCGCCGATTGCCTTTTTGCTACACTCATCTTCCTCTCATCATGTACGTATTTCTTAAATCATTTTCTCAATCACCTCGCGCAGGCAAATAAACCGGAATTCTTTGTTTTGAATTGATCCCTTGGGCCCAGATAATAAGGCTACAATAATGTAACATCAAACAATGGGCATGAAGCCTCATCGACTTTCGCGTACGTCGAGTGCGTGCTTTCATGGACGCGTCCAATCGGCAGCTAATGTTTATCCGCTACAAACTGTAGGACTTCTTTCCGCTCTTGGTTGCGTCTAAACTTCACAGAATCATGTTTACTTGTTTTAATTCACGTTACAAAAGTCACAATGTTAGCGATATTAATTGTAATTTTGTTCTTGAACTATTGCACATCCATTAGTTCAGTTATTGTACATTTCAGTTTTGAGTTTAACGGGCCGGGATCTCTGTTTCGAAAAGTGTGAGTCAACTACGGCTCCTCTCTGCGTCATCATTCGTTCACGAAACATATTCAACCCTGATACCTGGCAAAGGGATATGTAACAACACTATCGAAGCTTGACACCGCGAAAGTCATGCACGGAATAATTAAGTGCAGATGAAAACGATTTTTTTTTTGCTGCGACATGGATGCTTCAGGCGCAACAACGCCGTCGGCGTGATCGTCGGCGTGATGTCCCCACTACTGACGTCCTCTGTCAGTGGTCCCACTCGACGACGCATGGGGCACTCCCATGCGGAGAGGACCTCCATGCAGAGACCGATACCATTTGGCTCCAAGGAAGCAGCGAAGTGAACGCATCGTCAGTGCACTAAGATAGGCTAATAAAATTAAAGGTAAATCGCCTCGGTGTCGCTTTCCATGCTCTGCTAGCATATGAACGTATGTTTTCCGCACCTGCTCAATCGGTTGCTGCATCCACTGCTGTGAGCAGAATGGGCACGCAGCTAATGGGACAATTAAGCTTTCTAATTAACCTGATCTGTACATTTCACTTGGCGTCGCGATTGTTTCCCACCGTGCGCCAATTAGATGAGCATAGGCCACCGGCAACGCTCCTCCCTCTCCTCGACCATACCGCTTCATGAGACCGTGCAGAGCCTGCTAGAGCGCTTATAAGCAGGCAAATCATGCCATTGAAGCAGGATATATATTACCTTGTGTACTGTACCACGCCAAATTGGCGCGTGCCTGCGTGTATATACGTAGAACATCGTCCGAGGAGCCCTTTGGGCAAAACTGCTTATATTTTTTGTTAATTACCTTCGTACGTGCGCACGCACACACACACATCGTTTTTTTTTTTGCATTGCATAAGTCGATCAGACGAATTAAGGAGTGCGCAGCCACTGATTTAATGCGAACTATATCTCCGGCCGTGCGGCCGGGCCATGCTGCGTGTCCCCAAATTTCTCTGAAAAGATAGCTCTCTTAAGAGCTTCAAACACATATGAGTCCCTATATATATGTATATATATATAGAGAGAGAGAGGAAGGGAAGAGAGAGAGAGAGAGGGAGATCGAGATCGAGCCCGATACAGATCGAATTCAATTTGCAGAAGGGAGCCAATCGCAGTGGCACGCTTCTATATCCAAATCGGGCTCGATCGCGATCAATAGTGCGCCGCGTGACATCAATTGATGGTACGTGGCGTCATTCAGACCGCGTACGCTTTATATTCATACACGACGACTTTCCACCTGTAGTGCGAGGTTTCTGTAAGCAGCGCATTACTTCCTCTGTGACACGGCATGTTAATGTCCGCTGTGGACCGGCATGTTAATGAAAATTTTATATTTGAAGCGATTGGCGTAGGTAATATCTTTACATCCTCCACACGACAAATTTTGCTAAGACAAATGCTGGAAGACCGTGATCCAAGCTCGAAATTTCGTCTGCACATGACGAGATGTAATCACGTATAACTGTGTTTAATTCATAGCATGCAAACGTTACAGGACATTTCAGCGCTGGCAAATTGCAATTTCACCAAGCGTTATTGGGAAAGAAATTTCTGTCACGTACGGCAAAACACGAACCGTGCGTCAAGTGCGGAAGAAAGGTAAAAATACAGCATCCTGCATATTTCGCTGCGTTCGTTCGAAAAAGGGTTTTGCGCTCACCGCAGCACGGCTTTTGCAAAAATTTTGCAGAAATATTGCATCTTGTAGTCTACGTCGTTCAGTATAAGACTTGGCACAGTTACTTAACTGGCTTTTAAGAAAAAAGTGCAAATTTGCCTACACCTAGGATTATCTCAGCTACCGCCGCGACGGTGCAAGCGTAAACTTTTTTCGCCACCTGCCGACAGCTGCAGAAAACAGCCTTTTAAGGAGGGTTGACGCGTGTTGCCCACTTCTGGAACATGTAACTGCCCTCCGCGAAGCGCTGCTTTCTGCAGCTACCGACAGGCCGCGAAGCAAGTTTATGCTTACGCCGTCGCGGCAGTAGTTCACTTCTTAAAAACCAGGCAATTAACTGTGCCAAGTGGTATATTAAACAACGTAGACTCCAAAATGCGGTTTTCTTGCAAAATGTTAGCAATAACCGTGCAGCGGAGAGCACAAAACCTTCTTTTCGAACCTACGCAGCGAAATATGCAGGACCTGTACATTGCTTGGTGGCATTCGCCGCTTCTCTATTTCACAGAGGATGCTAGTGGTATCTGTCTATAATTGAAGTAATGATTGTCTGGTTGGTCTAGTGGTGTTACCAACGCGGCTTCCTGTTGGCTTCTTTCCGCAAGCGTGAATAGAGCGCCCTTTATTTTGTGGGAAAGCAGTGGCTATTGCGTGATCGTTCGGTGTTTATCATCCCCTTAGCGTGCACCGAAAGCAAGCGATGACCGAGAATTCCGCTATAAAGCGGCGTAAAGTGTACTTAGACAAGGATGGCTACTTCGACGTGCCGACCTCTACTTGGTATAGGCATGAAAAGGCGCACACCGTCGCCGTCGCATCGGCAACCTCACGGGCACCATCTACGAGCGTCGGCATCAGTGTGCAGTCGGGAAGCGCGACAGAGGCTTCGCCTAACACATCGCCATGTGGGTTAAATGACGGATACAACAACGCAGTTTCTTCGGACCACGGCGGCAGCGACAACTTCATATTCGACACTGATGACGAACCCGACGAGAGGAACAGCTCAAGTGCAAGTGGCACTTCCGAAAATTGGGACAGCTCTGACGGTAACGACGAATACGTTACTAACAAATCCTTTGATGATGACACGTTGCCGTCCTGGTTTGCGCAGTACGGCGGCGAAAGATTGCCGCACTCAAATGTAACAAAGGCGGCCGCAATAGCAGCAGTAATGTCGTTTGCGCTGTATCATGGTTTGACGTGGACAGCACTGGGCGACCTAGCGAAGCTGATAAACTTTCTTGTTGGCACAGATGCCTTGCCTCCGGCCAAATTCACTTTCCGGAAGCTCTGGGCGGGAGACATGCGGGATATTGTGCAGCATCACTTTTATTGTGAACCATGCAAACGCGTCATGACAACGCATGGCAATTCTGCTGAGTGCAGCAGCTGTCACAGTGTCAGAACAACCCAGTCATTAAAAAATAAAGGTTGCTTCTTCTTCATTCTTAACCTGGCAACGTAACTCAGGCTTATGGTTCAACGGACCAAAGAGGAACTACATGAAAGCCGTGAAGCACTTCAGCACCCGTCATCTACCATTACTGATATTACCAGGGGTCAGTGCTACAGCAGGCTGAGGGAAGAACAGAACCTTCGCCCTGATGACTTGACATTGACAATAAATACTGATGGGGGCCCTGTATGGAAATCTTCGAAGACGTCAGTGTGGCCCCTGCAATTTATTGCTAATGAACTGCCACCGTATTTGCGATTTAAACACCCGGTTCTTGCAGGGCTATGGTTTGGTAAAAAGCATCCAGAGATGCAACTGTTCCTTGAGGGGTTCGTGAATGAAGTAAACTGCACAGGGGCAGTGAAGTGGGCTCACAAAGGAGACGTTCATGTGTCAAAGCCTCATTTATTGTGTGTCTCCGTTGATGCACCTGCGAGGGCATGTGTGCTGAACGTGGTGACCTTCAATGGATATTTTTGTTGCACATGGTGCCTGATTCCAGGAGAGCACCGAGAAGGTAAGTAAAATATCTTATATTTCTATCAGTCTCTGAAAAATGACTAATATGTATGTTTCTTAAAAATGTGAAAGTTATTCTTGGAGCGTGTAATGCACAGAATGTGTTATACGGATATATACACTTTATAAAATACTGGTATTTCATATAATTATGCTGACTATATGGTGCAATCTAAACATGATGATGCAGGTGCTAGATGTTAGTGACAAAATCGTACTTTGTTACTTTCACTTATGTTATTGTTTCACTGTTTTATGTGCATTAGGGAGCATGCGGTACACAACGGTGTCTTCTGTGGAACAAAGAACTTCAGACCGTGTCAAGAGTGAGATGCATCTGGCAAGCAGGTTTAGAGACACCATCAATGGCTTAAAGGGGCCGTCAGCCTTGATGAACTTGAAAGGTGAGTGAGGAGCATTGAAGCCCTAATTCCTTTCCTAATTGCAGTAATACCTGTGTCACATGGACTTGGCTCAAAGATTTCAGTCAAGGGTCACTGAAACTGCCAACCTCTGTCAAACTCGAAAGAGTTGTGATGCTGCCACATGGCACTTCATAACGGCTATCAAGAGTTTCACCTTATGAAGGAGTGGGACGTTGGTTGCCACACTAAATCTGCACAAAAAATAGACAAAAACACTATCATTTCTAGCACTATCGTCGCATATGTAGATTGTTTTTAACTATATAGCAGCACCCATTTCGTCGTTATGTCAAAAGACTGTCTGTTCGATGCCTTTAGAAGTGCATTCGTGACACTGGTATAGATTCTTGGCTTCACAGCTTTTCTGCTTCTACACTGTGGGCAGTGCAAATAATTCTCTGCTGTACATGTCCATAACATAAACCACATGCAACATGTTTTAGTGATAATTGTTTTCAAGAGGACTGACTCTTGGGCTGTAGTAGGTCTTGCATTATTATGATGGTACATTAGCGCTTGTCCTTTTGTTCTTTGTGTCTGTTATTAATTTGCGCTAGTCTACCTTGAGTATATTCATCTTCAATTATAACAAATATGTGATTCGAGGCAAAGTAATAATTTTTTTCTGCAAATAATTCATGGGGGTGGCAGACATCACATTTTGTGTGTAAAATGCTACAAGCTAATATTCATATATAACTAAATTTCTTAAGTTAACTGCCAGTATAGCAAGTTTAAGAGCCTCGTATATGGTTTTGTAGTCCCATGGCAGAAGTTGGGGACCTGTGTGCACAGCATGGGTACTTGTTAAAAACTCTTCACGTTCACCTAGTTAAAAAAAATTAGACTCAAAACTTTGAAAATGTTAAAGGGCGAAACACACAGGACAAAAAAAAAAGACACAGACAGCACGAGCACTAGCTTACAACTCATGTCAAAAGGAAGCTGTCCACTGCTGGCGTACTTAAGCACATGCGCAAAAACAATCACGATCACTAAAGTTTCCATGGCAGAGGCTGAGAATACGTGATCCTAAACTGACATGAAAAAAGAAAGCTAATATAAACTTGGAAAGGACCACAAACTAGACAGAAATATCTTTTTTTAACAAGTGCCGTCTGAGGACATACCTGAAGGAGCTTATCACCCACTAAATAAAAACAATTCTTTCTCAGTTAATGACACAGATGGCATACTAACAACTGCCCCCATCCCCCACCTAATCATCTCTGATGGCTCAGTTTGATCATGCAAACATTTCACGCTGTACCATAGAAATAATCTTCTCCACCCAGTTTCGTTACACAATCATTCTACACCGCGCCAAAAAAAAAAAGGGAGGCAGCATGAGTTTCCCGAGTGGCTCCTTTTTGTGTGGAAGCTAGAAATCAGGTGTAACCAAAATATGCAAGAAAAAGCATGCAGAAAAGTATCTTGTTTGTCACAGCAACGTTTTCTACTTGATCGGAGGGGCAGTTGTACAAAAGAATATCTGACAAAACATGCAAATTCTTTTAAGAGCGAGGTAGGTACTAATCTTGCCATGCATTTTAGCTAGTGCAAGTGTAATTCTGAAGACGTATTCTTGGATGATCACTTTCCACGATCCTGTCACCTTCACCTGATTTTGTACACGGCAAGTTCGGCGACTAGAGGAGTTTCAATCAGGCTGTACTGAAGGTGATATCTCTGAAAGTGACTGTCCGAGAATGTGTCCTCAGATTTCCACGGGTGCCTTGATTGTGCGAAAAAAATTGTGAGGTGAGTGCCCGAGAAATATTTGAAGCAGTTTTGATACATAAGAAGGCTTCTTTATAGCATGCAAAATCTTGGTCTCATGAAAGTAATCTGGAAAGACTGCCTCCTTTTCTGTGGTAAAATATCAGAGATAAGAAACTCTAATGAGGACAAGGATAAGGAGTAGTTCGACAAGACGAAGTAAGGACGACAGACAAGGTGCTGAACTAACAACCAATGGTTTACTGTGGAAAATGCAATATATACAAAACACAGGTTGAGCGCAGAACACCAATGAAAACAGCGCCTGCGCCAGGAAAGGAATAAGTAAATTACATCACGTGCAGCGTCATAGCAGGCTCTCATGTTTTTAACGAATAGTTCATCTCACAGCTACGCACGGAAACAGGGTACACTGAT
Organism: Dermacentor andersoni; assembly: GCF_023375885.2. Classification (NCBI taxonomy): domain Eukaryota; kingdom Metazoa; phylum Arthropoda; class Arachnida; order Ixodida; family Ixodidae; genus Dermacentor; species Dermacentor andersoni. Next base: position 39,427,790 of record NC_092818.1, on the reverse strand, counting down.
GCTAGAGTTTCCATGTGATTTGTTAAAAAATGCTTCGCTAATCTCACATGCACTTTGCTCTGTACATCTACCTAATATTGTGCATTTATCAAAGAGGTTAGCAGCTGCACTCTTTGCAGTTCTGGGATAAATGACTGGGTAGACACACTTTCAGTGAGTAGTATGCATGCTCTCTCAGCCGGTCATTCAAATATCAGCCTGTTTTGCCTATGTAGCCACGTTTGCACCTTTTGCGAGTAAAATATATTTTTGACATCTTTCAATTGGTAATAAACCCTTCGGTGCTAACAATCGAGCATCCCTCCGACAATAAGATAAGATTTTTAGACGTCGAGATATTGGTTCGAATTCATCACCACTTAGTTGGACATACAATGTTATTATTTAATCTTTATATAAATGACCTTCGTAACATTTCTTCCTCACCTAATATCATCATGTACGCAGACGATACTAATCTTTTTTTTGCAAATTCTTCCTTGCAATGCTTACAAAAAGAAATAAATGATTATTTAAATTTATTATCTGAATGGCTCTACATCAAGAAACTACAATAGAATGTCAACAAAACCAAATATATTATATTTAAACCGATAAACAAGCCATTGCCTGTTAATATAACTGTTCTATTTCAAGCAAAAGGGTTAGAACAAGTAACAACACAAAAGTTTTTGGGGGTATGGTTCCAAGAGAACCTCTCCTGGGACAATCATGTCAATAAGCGTAGCAATGATCTTAGCAAAGTAGTAGGCTATATGTATAAAATAGGCGATCTAATACCTTTATGGCTAAAGAAAGCAATATACTTTGTCCTTTTTTACTCGAACCTAACTTATTGTGTTTTGATTTCAGAATCAGAATCAGAATCAGAATTTATTGTTAGAATTTGGGTCATATTACAAGTATTTAGTATGCAGGAGGAGGTCCCATAGTCAAAGACTGTATCGGGACCTCCTGTACAAGAATAGTTATGATGAATGACATCTCAAACAACAGTAGCATATAATAAGGTATTACATAAGCAACAGGAAATGAACGTTAACAGAGCAAAATACAGAATTCATTACAAAGAATAACATAAAGAGTTGCATGTGAAGAAAATACCAGTAGTTTATTTACAAGAACAAAAACAAACAAGAAAGAAAAAAAAAAAAAAGAACGGACAAAAAAAAACGGTTACAGTAAATTTTCTTATTAGATTGTCATTAATAAATGCATTTTGAGTTCCCTTTTGAATTGGTGTAAAGATCTTGTATTTTTCATAATGAGAGGAAGAGTGTTCCATATTGATATGGAAGTGAATTCCACGGTTTGTTTACCGTAGTTAGTACGGATTCGTGGTAAAAGAAAATTGTTATTCAACGCGAATCTGGTGCTACTATTAGTTGTCAGGTTAGATGATGAAAATGTGATCGATGGTAGCTCATTATGTAGAAATCTGTAGAAAAAAATACATAGGTTGTATTTAGTGAGCCCAGAAATAGTAAGGATGTTATTCTCGTGTAGTAAGAAAGTGGCATTAGAAAAGCATGAACTATAGGTAATTATTCTGATGGCTCGGTTCTGAATTGTTTGTAAAGATGTAATATGAATATTATAGGTGTTTCCCCAACATATGATACCATAAGTAATGTGAGAGTGGACGAAAGAGTGGTAAAGTGAGAGCATTGTGGTACGTGTGAAGTAAGGGCGTGCTTTAATTAAGATGCGTATACCATAAGCTATTTTCTTTTTTATGTGAGCAATATGATTGTGATATTTCAGATTACAGTCAAGTAGAACGCCAAGGAAAGATGAACACGAACTGGGATGAAGGCAGTGGGGACCAAGACTGATAGGTGGAATGGAAGCTATGTTTCGCTGATGTGAAGAGAATACAACAAATTTAGTCTTAGTTGCATTAATAGATAGCATGTTTACATTACACCACCTTAGAATGTTTTCTAAGTCAGCATTTAGTTTATTAACGAGAGATGAGATATCTTTATCAAAAGTGAATATAGTGGTATCGTCAGCGTACAGAATGCATTTTGTCGAAGAAAGACAATTAGGTAAATCATTAATATAAACTAAAAACAGGAGTGGCCCAAGGATGGAGCCCTGAGGTACACCGATGTTAGTAGTTCGCTGTCGAGAATAAGCACTGGAAACAGAAACAACTTGAACCCGGTTATATAAGTAGCTTTTTAGTAGTGAAAGGGCAGGACCGCAAATGCCAATTGCTTCGAGCTTAGAAAACAGGATAAGATGGTTAATGCTATCAAATGCTTGCGTTAGATCGATGAAAACTGAGGCGGCGATAAATCCCTCGTCAATAAATTTTTTTAGTTGGTCCGTAAGATGAATAAGTGCCAGCTCTGTGGAATACCCATGGCGAAAACCGAACTGACATGCAGAGATGATATTAAATTTAGAAAGATATTTTGTTAGCCGTATTTCAATTAGTTTCTCAATAACTTTTCCAAAGAACGGCAGAATGGAAATAGGTCTGTAATTGTGCAGTAGTGAGTTGTCGCCTTTTTTAAAAACTGGGATAACTTTGCCACGCTTCAGTTCAGAGGGAAATAAACCTGTCCTGAATAATAAATTAACAATAAATGAAAGTATGTCTGAAATTAGGTGCGAAATAAGTTTAATGTTAGCAGGGTGGACCTCATCAATTCCAGCGCTTGTCACTTTTAGGTTATTTATAACAGCAGTTATTTCTTCTGGCGTTGTAGGAAATAAAAAGAATGAATGAGGTAGACGATTCATGTTAATGTTTTCTGCAAGAGTAGGTGGGTTGTTAGGAAAGAAAAAACTACTAAAAGCCTCAGCTATTTCAGCAGGGGAATCGAGCTCTACTCCATCCTTTAAAATTCTAGATACCTGGTTCAGTCGTGAGTGTCTGTTTAAAAAGGAGTTGACAATCTCCCATTTCTTTTTAGTGTTATTAGCTGCCTGTAAAATTCTTTGCTCAAAATACAAACGTTTAGCTGTTTTTATTTTACAGTTAACAATGTTACAGAAGTTTTTATATCTGGCACGTAAGTTCATGTTAAATGGTTGCCGTTTAGTTTTCCTATATAAGTTATCCCGTTTGCGCATTTGTGCTAATAACTGCTGTGAGAGCCATGGATTGTGAACAAATGACAAATTTTTTTTGCACTTCTTCTTGCAGGTGAACTTACGGAAGTATGATGTCATTAGAGAAAAAAATTTGGAGAAAGCTTTCTGCGGGTCATTTAGTGATTTAATATCAGACCAGTTTGTATTAGCAACAGCACTTATGAAGCCATCTTTGTCAAGAACGTCTTTAGTGTGTGAAAGTGGGTAAGGTTGTACATTAGAATTGAAACGTAAAAGCAGGGGGTAATGATCACTGATGTCGATGTGCAAAACTTTTGCCTCTGGTGAATGAAGCAGGTTAGAAAAAGCATGATCAATGAGTGAGCCTGTACCATAAGAGACTTCGCGTGTGGGCACATTGATTAAGCAATCATATCCGTAGCTGTTGAATAAACTGGTATAGTTAATACAAATTGGTGATGTTTCATCGAGTAAATTAATGTTAATATCACCTATTACAACAACATTTTTATTTTCTAGTGATATAGTATGTAAAATATGATCGAGATTGGTACAGAATTCGTTGACTGACGATGAGGGAGAACGGTAAATGCAGCCAAATATGAAATTCTTGTTATCTTGAGCAAGAAAGCAGTTACTGATTTCAATCCAAACGGATTCGCACTTAGTAACGGTTAAGGATAGATCATGTCTTCGTCGATAAGCAATATTAGAAGAAACATATATGGCAGCACCACCATGATTAGTCGTCAATCTGTTGCAGTATTCCACTTTATAGTTAGGGAAGCAATACAAATTATTGTCATCGTCAGATAACCAGGTTTCAGTAATGGCAATTAGTGAAAACGGATTAGTTACTGATGCGAGGAAATTATCGATAGCGTCGAAGTGTTTACGAAGACTCCTAGCATTAAAATGAATGATAGAATGAAATCCATTTAGGAAAGAATTCAATTGATCGGTTTCTAGTGTAGAAGCCATGTTTGTTGTGTCAATAGGTTAAACAGTTATGCCTAGTCTAATTTGGTTAAGTCGGATTCGTCACGAATACGCAGAACTTTGCTGTTAGTAGTCTTCCTAGCCTTAATTTGGCAGTTGTCCGTCCAAAGGAACATCCAGTTTTTTTCTTTCTTCAAAGTTAGAGCTTTGGAGAAGAGAGCCTTGTTAGATGGGGTCAAATGCTCATTTACAAAAACGGGAGCGTTGGAAGAGCCGGAAAATCCAATGTCACTAAGACAAAGTTTAGCTTTACGTGCTTTACTAACAAAGTCAGCTTTCTTCGTTCTAGAATGAAAACGAGCGATGATATTTTTCTTGTCATTAGATCTGGTGGGAACACGATGAACAATGTCCAGATCGCTAGGCGATACGGGACAGCCAATTCTGTCCCCTACCGTTTGCATAATTGTAACGCAGTCCTCTCCTTGGGAACAGGGAACGCCTTTGACCTCAACATTGCTAAGGCGAGAGTACTGTTCTAGTTCCTCAACCTTGCGAGTCAATGACAGGTTCTGAGATTTCAGCTTGGTGTTCTCAGCGATTAGCGTAGCATTTTGGCTACGTAGTTCTTCTATAAGTCCGTTAAAGTGTTCAGTGCTAGTACTCAAGGAATCAACTTCCTTTTTAAGTTCCACAACATCGATCCCAGATTCTTTCATCCTCAACAAGATCTTGCCAAAGACGAGTTCATGCGTGTTTTTAGCCATGTTGTTAATCTTTAGTTCCAGCTCTTCAATTTTTTTCGATAGTTCTGCATTCGTCGGCATGGTATGCGTATTAAAGACAGGCTCAGATAGAAAAAAAAACAAAGAAAAAAAGGAAGAAAAAGAAACGCGATTGATGGCAGCAGCAGCAGTGGAGAGGAAAAAAAAAAGAGAAAAAGGATCAAAGTTTGAATACCTGCGCAAACAGAAGATTCCTGCTTAGATTTGGAACATGCAATGCCGCTGCTGCCAATGAAGAGCAGGCGTCGATGTCGGCTTGTTTATAGGGCGCCGTGCGATCGCAGCGAACTCCAGTGGTGATCTTGCCGATGCTGGGCGCAGGCCCCGATGAGGCTACGCAGTCGCAGATTCACCCCGTGTGGATGATGCAGCGCCTTCCAGGAAGCAAAGCGGTGGGACAGCACCACGAAGATGATCGCCGAAGAAACAGAGGCCGACAAGGAGAGCTGCGCAAACAGAAGATTCCTGCTTAGATTTGGAACATGCAATGCCGCTGCTGCCAATGAAGAGCAGGCGTCGATGTCGGCTTGTTTATAGGGCGCCGTGCGATCGCAGCGAACTCCAGTGGTGATCTTGCCGATGCTGGGCGCAGGCCCCGATGAGGCTACGCAGTCGCAGATTCACCCCGTGTGGATGATGCAGCGCCTTCCAGGAAGCAAAGCGGTGGGACAGCACCACGAAGATGATCGCCGAAGAAACAGAGGCCGACAAGGAGAGCTGCGCAAACAGAAGATTCCTGCTTAGATTTGGAACATGCAATGCCGCTTCAGCAAAAAACTATGATAAGTTATTAAGCTTGCAAAAACGAGTAGTCCGAATTTTTGAAAACTACCATTGTAGGCCGCGTGACTTACCCACACACAATCTCTTCGGCAAACATTTACGAGCAAATCAAGTATTTTATTAGAGATTACTCTTACATATAAAAAAGCACAGGCTCCATGTCAGCATACCCACTTCTCCTCGATACCCATTACGTTATCAAATCATGAAAATACCATTCACGCATACTAACTACGGACGTCAGGATATAAACTATCAAATACCAAGGCTACTAAACATCGTTGAGCAAAATGATTCCTGTGCGCCTAATTTTAAGCAATGTATAAAAAATCTTCTCATACACAATCAAATTATTTATACATAAAATGCTATCGCACTAAGATTTTTTTATGCACTTTATATGTTTTCCTTAATCTGTGCTGTAATGTGAATGCACAAACAAAAATTGAAGCATAAATGTCTTTTTCACAAAGTCATTGTATAATGTACACATTATCTTCTTTATTTGCCTTTTTCATACATTGGATCATCATGTAAGCCAAACGCGCTTAGGAGCAAGAGCCCCTGTCAGGCCTAATGGCTTTTAGCTCGTTTCCTCTTTCTGTAATGAAGAAAGAGAATAAACTTCAAACTAAACTAAACAACCCACGCTCAAAGAAAAGTATTGCAGTCTCCTGCCTCAGAGCAGCTCTGACCCGTTCATGCCACCACCAGGTGGCTAGTAGCTTCATGCACCAAGTACACTGTGTTACGCAGGCTGGATATCCTATGGCCCTGCTGACTGCTCTTTCAAAAAGGCTTTTGGTGATCCTGACCAGATGAAGGGCAGGGCGCGACACACAGGACAAAGAACCTCATGTAAGCAGAACCGTCATACCCTATGTCCATGAGGTCTAGTATAGATTAAAAAAAGGTTGCAGGAAAAATAGGCATGTGTGTTTTGTACAGCGCAGGGAACAAGCTCTCAGCACTATGCGGCAAACTCAAGAAGGAAAGCCCAAGGAAAATCATTGGTGAAAAAAAACACGGAACGCCATTTGCTGACTACACATACGCAGTTTTATAGGATTTCACTGAAGTGTGGACACTGCAACTAGGCCACACAGGCCGATGTTTGAACGACCGGCTGAGAGAGCACATGTGCTCACTGAAAGTGTCTGTACCCAGTCATTTAGCCCCGCACTGGAAAGAATGCGGCTGCCAACATCTCTGTGATAAATGCAGAATATTAGGTAGATATACAGAGCAAAGAACACGTCCCGTTTGTGAGGCGTGTTTTATCCAGTCGTGTGGAATCTCCTGCGTCAGTGTACCCTTTGTTTCCCTGCATAACTGGGAGATTAACTATTAGTTAAAAACATGACAGCCTGCTATGACGCCAGATGTGATTTGATGATTTCATTCCTTTCCCGGTGCAGATACCATGTTTTTTTTTGGTCTTCTGAACTCGGCCTGTGTTTTGTACATATTGGATTTCCTGCAATAAACCTGTGGTTGTTAGTTCCGCATCTTGTCTGTCATCCTCACTTCACCCCATCCAAGCGCTGTTTGTTTGCATCCTAATGATGTACCAACCAGCCGAGATCAGTACACTCCTTAAGGAACGGTAAGTTAGCAGTGACATTCATATTGCAGTTTGATGCAAAAAAAAGAAAGGGCAAATGTAGGCACAGTATGATAATAGAGAAATCTGTATCAAGACTCATCGAGGGGGGAGAAATCAAACATTAAGTTCCGAGGTGACAGCGCTTTGTATTTCAAGAAACAGGAATGATACACAGCTCGTACAAAAGGTTGCTGCCAGTTTGTTCTGATCATTTTTGACAAACAAATTTTCTCAAGCCCCTGGGAGAGAGGGCAAAAGCAGGCATGAAGGGGCATTGTTCTGAACTAAAACAATGGAATCCTCTATGTTTAAATGGGAAACACATTGCGAATCAGCATTGCTATCCAACCTGGGTGAGTGCTTTGCCACGTGCCTGTGCGTTGAAGCTCATAATAAGTGTAATAGGGAAACTAATCGCTGTATGTTTTCTTACATAAGCTACATGTGTTCATTCAGGTCTGGACCTTGTGAACGGCTACAGCGTTGAGTACATGCACTGTGTCCTACAAGGTGTTGCAAAGCAGCTGACAGAAACCATCCTGTCAAGTTCAAATTCTGATGAGCGCTTCTATTCAGGTAATGTGACTCTTTCCGGTGCCATTTATTTTGTAATATTTTGATTACGTAGTGAAATTACAAGATGCTTGACTTGTAGAATAAGGTGGATTCACAAAGCAAACAATGTCACCAAATGAAATTGCCTGACTGTGTGTCATGGGATTTTGCATCATCAATTTGATGTTTTGTAATTGTTCACAATTGTGATGGATCCTTAAGTATGTTTCACTCGATATTTTTGGTGCATAAAAGTGCACTTGTCCTGGTTATGAATATTTCTTTGACATTTTAAAAGGTGCATTACCATCTCCATTGTGTTTGCAAGCATCTGTTGATATGGGAGCAGTGTTTGTAAAGCATGACATTAGCAGGATCACATACTCTCTAGCCGCGACACAGCTGAGCTTTCATTTTGTGGACTTTTATTCCTAGTCAAGTTGCTTGCTTAGGTCTTTTGTACTTGTCTGCTTTCACAATTTTCTCTTCCAGAAAGTGGCAATCGTTAGTGTATCATCTCGTGTGTATGACTCTACCTTGAGAAATAGCTACTCAATCTACACTGCCATGTTTGCTTGTATATACAACTACTGCAGACAACTTAAATGAATAGAGCAACCTGAATGCATTAAAATTGCTTACTTTCAGGGGCATAGCCAGAGGGTAGCACATTAGGCATGTTCCCCTCCCCCTGAAAAAATGTTATATATATATACACCACTACACCACTGCTTAGCTTTAACATCCAAACTAGCACTTCTGCAATCAATGACTTGTCTGTTTTGGTTGTTCATCTGCACTCTTTAAAAAGTTTACATCCTTTGGGGCTTATCTTCTCCCACAACAATAATCGTCATCTGCCTTGCTTGTGTTTCCTTTCTTGAAAACTTGGTGCTCGCTACTTTCTTGTCGAAAATGCTGTGCCACACTGATGACTCACAAGCTGTTTGTGACTTGGAAGTACTGGGCTCGCAGCATTAAAGAAAGGGAATGTGGGCAAGACAGATGATGATTATCATTGTGGGGTTAGATACGACCCAAAGGGTGTAAACATTTTTAAGAGAGCATGTTTTCAACCGATTCTCCCATCACCATGGACAAGAAATCTTTATGTGTAGTATTTTTTAACTGAAAAGAGTGCTATGTTTTAATGTCCTAGAAATAAAATATTGCACTTCCTTATGACAATTTTTAGGCATGTAATGCTGTTTATTTTGATCTATTTTGAGCAGTGCACCCACTTGTTTGCATAGATGTGTCGCGTCACGCTGATGAAATAATTAAATTAGGTCGCGTTGTCTGTTATAGGTGCACCATCAGCCCTTTCCAAAATAGATGCACGGCTGTTGTCCATCAAGCCACCTCACTGCATTACAAGGCTGCCACGGTCTGTTCAAGAAAGAAGCCATTGGAAGGCATCTGAATGGAGAAACTGGCTCCTTTTCTATGCTCTGCCTTGCCTTAATGACATTCTGCATCATGAGTACTGGAGGCACCTTTCCCAGCTTTGTGAGGGTATATATATCCTCCTTCAAGAAGAACTCACCATTCTTGAAATTGACAAAGCTGGTAAGATCCTAAAAGATGTGCTACTGCATGCATGCAAGCCAAGTTTGAAGTCAACACCTTATGTGAGCTTATGGTAATGTCTGCAGATACGCCGCACACAGACTATCAGTCCACGGTTTGTACTGCAGTGAGTTAACCTGTTGAATCTTTCAGCGCTTGTATGACCAAAACCATGTCCACATAGCAGAGATCTTGAAGACGAGCATGGCAAATAAGGTGAAACATGCCAGACATTATATTTCTACAGAAACCTGCAAGGTGGAGAGAAGTAATTATTTAATAAAGGCAAAATGAGACATGCACCCAAACATTGCAGTTGCTTCGGAAAAATCCCATGCAGGTTCCTCGAAAGAAAAGCCTCACAGTTGAACAAAAATTCATCCTGGTCCGGGGCTCGAACCCAGGACCACCACCTTCCTGGGGCAGCCACTCTACCATATGAGCTTGGGCCAGGACCAGGATGAATTTTTCTTCAACTGCGAGGCTTTTCTTTCGAGGAACCTGCATGGGTTTCCTTTGTAGCAATTGCTACGTTTGGGTGCATGGCAAATTTTCCCTTTATTAAAGGAACAAGCTAGCCACTGATTTATTTAGAGTTGGCAGAGCGAAGCTATACCGGTAGCTGATGAGGTAAGCCTTCTTACACATAGGAAAAACAGGCATAAAAATGTAATATACAGCATGCATAGTGCATGCATATTTTTTTTCTGCAACATGCACAGAAATTAAAAGGTCATTAATGGAGTTAGTGACCTCCTTTGTGCAAGTACGGCTGTGGAAGTTCCCTTGAGACAGTCCCACTCTTTGTTAGCATCTTGATTTCTCAAGAGTGACTGAGGTACCAGACGGGGTGTGCTGGTAAATGTGTACTTCCTTTATTCCTGATGAACAAATTATTCTCCCATGCACAAGCTCAATGACCAGCCTGGCAAAATGTGTTTGCAGAATTTTATGTGTGTAACATGGCACACTACATAGATGTTTGCTTCTTCCTGTAGTAATTTTTCTTTTTCTGGCTGCCTGAAATCAACTCATAGGGGCTACAAGATTCTGCCAGCACTCTGTATGTTCTGCCTTTGTAGCTTATGTATGTACAGACCACGCCAGGCTTTGCTGTTCTTTCTGACGCCAGTGGCTTTATTGCGCTCCTATGCATCGCATTCTTTAGGATATTCTCAGTAATTGGGATCGAACTAAACAAGTCTGCTGCAGCCAACCTACGTATTTGCTCGAGTCTTGGCTAACCCCTGAATGTCTGAAACTATAAATAAAAAAACTTACCTCGAATGTAGGCCAAAAAACAAGTGAGGGCAGTGTCTACAAAATGAAAACAGCACTTATTCAGTATGAACATGCCGAGCTCAGTCTATGTCATTGCTGCTAGCCTCGTACGCTTGCGGATGCATACCCACGCATGTGCAGACAGTGCTGCACAGCGCGATCTCCGTAAACTCGGCGCGATCTCGGTAAACCACTCCTCTCTGTTATCACATGCGTATCTTCCTTATTGCCGTCATCTCCTCGTTGCGACAAATGCAAAAAGCATCTCCGATTGCCCCTTCATCAACGGGCGTTTTTCTCATCGATGCCCAATTCCGGTCTGGCTTGAATGTTTGTTGATGCCTCTGCGGCTAGCACAATTTTTCGACTAAAAGCGGCACTGCAGTGTCATCACCTAATTGGTGTCATTGCGATAATACCGCGCCGCACACCGATATGACACAGGCCAAAATGGCAACGTCGTCGCTCGTGTACTTCAGTTGTCTACTGGTGCGGCTAGTTGTGGCTACGATACTGACTTTTCTAGATGGCGCTAGCTATGCACCACCTAATTGGCACCATATTTAATATGTTCAATGACAAACTGGCATGTTTTCAAAATCCTCGAAGCTAAGCTGACCCTAGAGCTTGGCATATGACAATTTGAAAAAAAAAATAAACTATTCGCCTAGATTCAAATAAATGCGGTATTTTCTTGGTTATGGAAGCTGGCCTGCAACATGGAGGGCACAGCCTCAGCAGCAAAGAGTTCATATGCAGAGTTGTGTTGGAGTGTGCACCCATTATATGGTAGCAGACCTTTCTGAGCCTTTGTTTGGTGACAAAAGCAAACATGTTCTCAGGATAGCTTCAAGTTGCTGTCCAATAATTGCTAAAGTTATTGTGGAACTAGCTCACCTATCAACGAAAGTTAATTCAGTGTTCAAAGATGCTTAGACTTTGTTTCTTTGTAGGTTGGTATGGTAAAGGAAGTTCTTTTAATATAATTAAAGTGTCAGCACACCTAAGAACATTTTAAGACCATGTCTGGGTGTGCACAAAGGTTGAAAACTTGCACTGCCAGCACATGACAAGAAAATACAACACAGGATGGAAGCCATGCAAGAAGTGGTGGCATTAATTTCATTGTCAAAACATTTTGTTAAAAATGATAAGTCAACTGAAGCTTTAAAGGAGCTCGTAAAAATAATTGTTAGGCGCACCAGATGAATTCCATAATGAAATTCCTCCATTCTTGCCAATGCAATCCTTGACTGTGGTACAAACAAAGCATATGTGTACAAATTGTTAGCATCACCCAATAATGTACATTGAATATGGTAGTCACATGTAAGAAGCTGATCAAATCATTATAATTTTTTGTGTAAGGATTTACCTCCAGGCTGGCTGTTTCTTTGTACCTCTTGGTCATGAAAGTTGTGTGTAAAGCAAAACCCACAAACTTACATATATTTAGCAGGCCTGACCAGCTCAAGCCATTTGCACATCAACTCGGGCTTTCCTCCTATTTGTAGCACCTGTCCTAACTGGAGTGAACGTTTCTGTGATGACAGCTAGGGGAAAGGCTATTATTGTAGGCACCAAAATATTACAGAACTGTCCATCTTGGCTTATGGAATCTTGGGTCACCGCTTCCGAAAAAAAAATGCGCAGTAGTTGTTATGTCTTTATGTCATAGAAATTTGTTATGAGTCTTCTGCACCTTTTTTTGATTTGCTTGTATATGTTAACACAGCTAACTTTGTGTAGAGCACTTGTCTGTTGTGCTCATATTTGTTTCACTTATTTGTTTTCTCTTATAAGCCATGCACCTGCCGGCCCTGCAATGCAGAGCAAATTTCCGTGAAATGTTGAAATTTCTTCTTTGCTGGTCAGGTTACGACCGCACTTTAGATGACAAAAGCTGGGGTTGCTTATGGCGAGACTGTTGAGGCTACATGTTAAACTTTGGAAAAGCACTGTATTCCTTCTAAATATCAGACTGGTTTCAGTGCACCAACCCTGCAGGGATGTTTTCATATCGAGCAGTGTGAGAGTACATGTGTATGCCTTTAGGCATTGTTTATCTGCAAATATTTAAAACAAATTGAGCCATGCCCTGTTTAAAACTATTTTGCTTTTCGGAGTCTCTTCTCAAGAACTTTGTGTCAAGGTGTGAAGCATTATATGGTGTGGCATTCATGACATATAATGTCCACGCACTCCTCCACCTTGGAAACTGTGCCCGTTCCCTTGGGCCCCTTTGGGCACATTCTGCCTTCGTGTTTGAAGGGGGAAATGGCACCATTGTGCGGCAGATTTCCGCAGCAAAGGGCCTTCCAGACCAAATTGTAGAATGAGTCGTCATGTCTCAGCAGCTGCAGCGTCTACTTGGAAGTCCACTTCTAGCTTCTGAAGAAAAAAGGTTGTGCAATGGCTTTCTAGGATATTCACCTGTGAAAAACTTTTTGTGTGTAGATGGCTTATCACTGTTGGGCACAGGTAAGAAGACAGTGCTCAGTGCTGAAGAGCAGGATGCACTGTATAATCGGTGTGGAGTGGCTGTGTCCCATGCTGTGGAATATGAGCGATTTGTGCAAAAGAAGCAAGTTTTCCACAGCACTGGATTCAGAAGACCTTCAAAATCTGATACGACCTTTGTGCGGACATATGCTGGGTGCTATGCACGAATTGAGAAAATACTTGTGCTTCAGGAGACAGGCTGCTGCTATGTTATCTGAGACCAGTAATTATAGCAGATGTTCGTGCCATTCCTCCTCACATAAAGGAGTGTTTCCTTTCGTGTGATGGAACGCGCGACGTGATCTTGCCTGATGAAATTGTTGACAGTTGTTTGTGTATAGATTTTGTGCAAGAAGATGAGATGTTCATTTGTGACCTGCCGAACAAGATTGAAAGGGATTGAAGAGACACTAAAGAGAAAAATGAGTTTAGCTGTATTAGTAATTAACTGTTCCTCATTACCAAAAACAAAGTGTCTAAAGCTACTGTGGAATGGAAGATCCATAAGGAAAACACTCTACAGCAACTGCATTCCACGAATCTTCTTGCTGCTTTCAGAATACTAGGGTTCAAACATGTAGCGAGCTGCTTATCACACATGTATACCAACCCGTCATCACACAAGTGAAGTGGTATCCTGCACAAACAAGAGGAATGAGTATGTGCTGCAGCACACTTCAACGCCAATCGGTGCTAGCACAGCAGAAGGCTTGCTGTTGTAACGAAAGAGCCATTTACAAGTGATCTGGGTGTTGAATACAATACAAATAAGTTAGAAGAGAATATTTGTAAAGCGCACAAGAATGTGCCTTCGAAATACTGAAATCAACAAAAATAATGCAGCAGAGGCCTGAACAGTTTCCAGGTAATGGTTAATATCTCAACTGAGGGTACAGCTTATGAAACTTCAGTAGTATCTGTAAATTCCACACTGTAGTTTAGCATTCGATTTTACTGCCACACCTAATTTTTGTAGTTGATACTTTTTTCTCTTCATATTTTGGGGCCCGTTTTCGTTGCAAGGGTTCCCAAATTTATTCCACAGGACCGAGAGGTTTTTTGAATGACACATTGGAGTTCGGCGAGCTGTCTAAATAAATCTGCCCCATGTTCCTTTCAGTGTATTTTCAATTTAGAGCTTGAATTAAAAAATTAAAAGCATCACAACCCCACTTCGGTAGCCTTCATGAATAAGATCATTGCGACAGTGGCAAGGGTCACTCGTGCTTGTTTGTGAACGAAAACTTAAGGCGGCTTGAAAAGCGGTCAGCAGAGCTAACTGTTAGGAGAACAAGTGCGCTTCTCTGCTTTCATTACTAATGATTCTGTTAATTTGAGGGTTGCAGTTTAAACGTTGTAGTTGTGAAATTACGCTAATGAACATATTTTTACTAATCACTTAAGTGGACCACTAATGCAGTGTAATTGCATAATTGCACTATTTGCGATAAGCATGTCACAGTATCGTGTTGAGGGCCACCAAGTGGAATGCAGGTATTTGGCTTTAAAAGTGCCCATCAACACTACGGAAGACGTTGAAGTTACTGGAATGATAAGCATGTCAGTCTCTGTAGGCTGTGCCAAAACAAGCATGCTACACTGTAAGCCACGGGATAAGTGCTGAGGCAAAAGAAAAACTGATTCAGCTGTTCAGCATCATTATGCTTGATGTATCTTAAAGGTAAACAAGACAAAGTAAATGATAAATGTCAAGACGTGCTTCCATAATAACAGTGCCTTATTTGTCTAACGTGCTTGTAATGAAATTAGTTGGGGGGTGAAGGACGTACATTTAGTCTCATCTTACGAACAAAGTCACTCGTACTATGAGAAGATGCTGTGTATTCCTGAAAAGATGTGAAGTGGCAATGCTGTCTTGAAATTGTTGCACTAGCTTGGCATGATGTTATAGATTTTGATGCCATTTGCTCACGCTTAATGAAATCCTTACGAGTAAAAATGAACGCATTGTGTTCCAAAAGAGCCAATGACTGAATTCAGGAAATTTTAACTCCTGCCTAATTACAATGGCTTAAATGCGAAAAAATGCTTTGCGATCTGTGATGTCACACTGACTGGTTTCGGTGTGAAATAAAAAAAAATTGATCATGATTTTATCTTCTAATAATCACCCCAGCTGCTGCCGCAAAATCAATGAAACTAATTTTTAGATACTTTTTATTGTAAGCTGATTCAGTACATCTCTTTAGTGTCTTTTTGATGTTGCAAGGTAGGCTCTGCACTTGCAATGCAACTCATGTAGAACACCCTTTTTTGGGAAACATTTTTCTTATTGGTACCCAGCATTTAATGTTTGTCATATTTAGCTTTCAACTTCTTGCCCACATTTTTTCGAAATGAAGATAGTTCTGTTAGAACCGTGTGTTTTGTTTGGTCATTTTATGGCATCTTTAAAAACCTACATTTTCATTTTCTGTTGTGGGGTGTAAGTATGCTTCTAATAGGAGAGAGTACGTTTGTGTGTGGATAAAGCCAAGTAGAGGGACAGCCTATTTCCTCATCAAAGGATTGGAATATTTTCACACTCCTGCTTGATCTACCATGCATGTTTGGTACTTTTCTTTTTGAGCAAAGGGTGCTATCACTTGTATTTTGTTAGTGTTGTAAAATCATGTTCTCTGTGCTGTATGCAGTGCTGTGTCAATTGCACCAGTCCACGTTTCATGAAAGTTGCTACATTCGTATACAAATAAGATGACTTATGCCAAAGCTATGCCAAAGAGCGGTGAACAATGCACGTGACATGAGCATATGCAAAGGATGCTGTACTTGTATGCCTTTCTCCACTCAGATGGTAGTGCTGCAACTGGCATATGTATATAACTACACTTACGTACACTGATTGATGTTCTGTCATTTTGGTGATAATGGATATTGTTGGCTACAGCTGCTGTAGAATTTATGCTTTGTCACTGCAGTCATCGATTGATCTTTTCAATGCCAGTTTTGTTAGACTTGCTTGATAATTTGGTAATCTAAGCAGTGCTTCATAGAGCCACACCCCAGCCACTCCTTATGCCTATCCATAAAGCCATATATGCATAGTGTGACAAATTTCGAAAGCCATATAACAATTTTGCTAGACATTTATAACATCTCCACACATCACGTCGTAAGCTTGTAGTTGCAAACTAATTCAAGTCTTCATTTTAAGGTTATCATCCTCGCCCTTTCCATTGGCAAGTGATTTTTGACTTCCGCATGCAATTCATTGCTTCAAGACGTGTTCACTCACTGTCAAACTAATTTTCAACCACAGTTTCTGTGCAATACAATGCATGTTAGGCCTACCAATATGGCTTGAATGACTGGATGGCATGGTGGCAGGTGACAAGGCGCCATTGGAAGGTTGCTGCTATTTTTACTTTAGCGGCCATGAATGGCAGTCAAGCCCGAGGTTGTGTTTACTGATGGCTGATTGCCTATTGAGGGCCAACCTCCTCATTGCTATCAAATTTGCCTGTAAATGAGTTTGTTTTCTCACGTTATGCTTCCTGTATTTCTGAGTATCAAGTTAGGTGTGCGTACACCCTTGTCCTACTGCAGCATCTGTTTGGTAGTATTTTACCTCTGTCCTTTGGCTCCTATGCTATCACAAAAGGAACATACCTTTGTTCAGTAAGACCCCAATTTGGAAAGTAGTATTTGTACATTTTAGCCATTTTGTATCTTGCTTTCTATTCTTAATAACATTGCACATTCTTGTGGTATATCATGACCACCTGCTATAACATGACAGCAGAGTATTGGTAGACTAACTAGTTTCTTTTTTGTAATATCTTTTTGCACTAGGGAATTGCTATTGAAATAGCAGTGTGAAAATATTTGAATGTTAGAATTCAAATCAGAATAGTTCCAGCCATTTCTGTTTTTTTTCTACACTTCTTTACTACACCGGCCCTTTCTTTAGGAGTAAAAAATATAGGTTGTCCAAAGGGCGTGCTAGAGGGGAACTGGGTGAAGCTGACCATCCTGTTTGTGTGGAGGTTGGAGGTTGCTTCATGTTCTCCTTTGCACCAAGAAAAATATGTTTAGTGAACCTAAGCACCAACTTCCCGAAGTGCAAGTTCTGAAGTGTTTTCCAGTGCCCTTATTTTCATAAGCCACACTAGCTACTTTTCAATTGGGGTGATGCACCACTGGGGAGAGGGCATTCGGTGTGCCCAGAAAACTGGT
Source organism: Dermacentor andersoni (assembly GCF_023375885.2). Taxonomy (NCBI): domain Eukaryota; kingdom Metazoa; phylum Arthropoda; class Arachnida; order Ixodida; family Ixodidae; genus Dermacentor; species Dermacentor andersoni. The sequence goes on along the minus strand of NC_092818.1, from coordinate 39,410,504 downwards.
GATAATAAATTAAATTACGGGGTTTTACGTGCCAAAACCACTTCTGATTGCGAGGCACGCCGTAGTGGAGGGCTCCGGAAATTTCAACCACCTGGGGTTCTTTAACGTGCACCTAAATCTAAGTACACGGGTGTTTTCGCATTTCGCCCCCATCGAAATGCGGCCGCCATGGCCGGGATTCGATCCCGCGACCTCGTGCTCAGCAGCCCAACACCATAGCCACTGAGCAACCATGGCGGGTAAAAAAAAAAGCTGGTGATAGTGTCAGCATCATCTGAAGCAGGTGAATTGTTACAGTGGCTTCCTAGAGTGGAGTCTTTGGGCACTGAGTGTCCAGGATGCACCCTCTTGGCCACATAGATATAACCAATTACCCATAGCTTGATGGTTGATGTCAGTAACCGTATCTAGCTGTGTGATCTGGTGTGCCACCTTAGCAGAAGCAGAGGGCAAACTTCCGAAATGCTGATGAAACTGTTGAGCCACATCCATCTGTTGAGAGTAAAAAACTTCTCTATAGAAGTCATAGGCAGTAACTGGCCTCTATGAATGAGGGTTGCGTGGGTACTGATCAAAACGTCGATCAAAAAGGTCATTGTAGGATTGTTGGGCTAGATCACAATGCAGACTGTCTCTGTAGCTGCTAAAGTAGACAGTGAACATTGTTAAACTGCGCGAACAAACGGACCACATTGACAGCATGGGACAAGGACGGGCGCAGACTTGCAACTAATGTTTATTCCACAAAGACCACATATAAGTACACCCCCGACATACACCATTGCGCATACGCGAAAAAAGAAAAAAAGAAAAGGGAAGAAAAACCTTGTATATGCAAAACGCGACCTACCTTCGCTCGCCAATAAACCTCATCTCACTGTTCTGTAATTAAACTGAGGTGTCACTGGCACAGTCTTGTCCCTTCTTTCTAATATGGTACGCCTCGAGTAGCTCTCTGGCTCGGCTATCTCGGCAGCGGCACAACATCTTTACTTCCTTCATGATCGGCTTGCACGTGCACGCCAAGCAGTGGACTGGCAGGTGCCCATTCATTTTATTTGTAATTGAGAATTCATGCTCACGCAAGCGCACATTCACGCACCTTCCTATTTGGCCTATGTAAACTTTACCACATGATAGAGGTATCTGATAAACTACTCCAACACTGCAATATACGTGGAAAATGGAGTGTTTTGTTCCGCACCCTTGGAAGCTATCTTTACTTCTTCCTACGTGCGAGCATAGCCCAGCGAGCTTGCCGGGAGCCGAGAACGCTATCTCAACTCCATACCGTTTGACAACCTTTTTTAAGTTGTGGGAACTCTTGTGAACATAAGGCACAACTTTACGTTTCTTATTTTTGCGCTCCATTGTGTCTTCAGTAATATTGCCTTCCATCTTTATCTTCTTAAGCACTGCCTCCACTACTGCTGAAATGACTGATTGCGGGAAACTCCCTTCTTCCAACCTTACAATCTGCCTGTCAAAGCTTTCCTGTATTTTGTGTGTGCAGGACTTTCCTGAGGCTGATATGATACACTGGGTGGCTATTGCCCGCTTTACCGTTTTCGAATGAGCCGTATCGTAGGGCAACAATTTCTTTTGGGATCTTGGGTTATATTTCCGGCAGACATGGTCGTCACAGAAGCTTGTAGCGCTGTCTAAGAACTGAATATTATTATCCTTTGTTAGTTCATGGGTGAAAGTCAAACCCTTGCCAAGGCGCTGAAAGATGTGTAGTACACCTGCGATGGCGTTGTCATACGTGGAACTGGCTTGCTTTTTTAAATGTACAAGAAAATCGTCAACATAATGAAACACGGTAACAACCTGGTCACGATCAATCCCTTCGTTTACCGCTCTGTCAAATTCTGATAAGTAAACATTGCACAAGATTGCGCCTGTCCTTGTCCCATGCTGTCTCTGTGGTCCGTTTGTTCACGCAGTTTAACAATGTTCGCTAATATGTACCAACTCGCCCAACAACAAGTTCTTCTAAACTATAAAGTAGACAGTGTGTACCGGGTGCTGCCAAGGAGTCAAAGTGGGTGCATAAACAATGTCTCAAAGCATTGGAGATGTAATATCGTAGTGTATAACATGCCTGTGCTAATGACCCGGGACGTGGGAGGTATTCTCCATTTCGGTGGGGGAAAAAAATGCAAAAACACCCATGTACTTAGATGTAGGTGCACGTTAAATAGCCCCGGTCCACTTTTATTGCCATTAATTTATCATTTCTTTAATACATTTAGTAAATAGAAGTAATTTCCACTACGTTGTCCTTGGTGTCTTTGTTTGTTGGCTTCTTATGGTATGATTAACAAAAATCGGGCACTTCCATTAACCCCCTTTCTTCTCATCACTAAGGTTGTGTAGTTCTAGAGCCTTGGCTATCAAGTTTCCAAGTTGCCCTTTGAGTAGGCCGTTCACCTCCCATAAGAGCAGTTTTGCAAAATTGCTCCCCTTTGGAATGACGTTGACAGCAGATTACTTCATTCGATGCATAGGACAAATAATTGATGACCTACGTATATTGCTGTATTGGGAATGGTAATGTCATGCAGTGTGTAGGGCAGACAACTTGCAGTCTGATACAGTTACAGAGTTTGGCGCACGAACAGACGGGAATGCAGTCAAAGGTGATGGCATCGCACAGGATGATATGAGATTTTGATACGAGAAAATTAGTGGCCATTGGGTAGGTTTGTTTCGCACATGAAAGTAGTTAGATGTGGGAGAGGAGAGACTGCTTTGTGCTGTAGTTGACTCAGTCAAATCAAGAGTGGTGGAAACATGTCAACAAAGATGCAGAGACTTATTGGTGCTTTGTTTGAAAATACATTGTGATTTCAGTGAAAATAGAAAGCACAGCCAAAAGTGCTCCATATTAAAATTCATATTTTACATTGCTTGCACATTACTTGTCTTTATGGTGTAATGGTTGGGTCATTTGGTTACATATATGTCTGTATGAATCAAAAGAATATATTTTTGTGTAGTCTGCATAGGGAACCTGCACAAAATTGTTTTGTGCTAATACTTGGGTGTGCATAAACACCAGTGGCCATGATCTATCAAGTGACCTACCCCATTAACATATGTGCTGCTGTGTGTTGCTTGTACAATCCTAAGTAAAGCATCTCATCTCCACAACACACTAGCAGTGGCCTGCTTGCGATAGGGTATGTCTAGCATTTTTAATAAGAAGCAAAAAGTAATAGCAAAAAAAGAAATTCATCCTTCAGCACGGAAAAAATTAAAAGTAATTCATAAACCTTAAAAGTGTCCCTCACAGGCACCAGTTATTAAACTTTGTACCGCAAAAACTACGCATTGTAACTTAAAGATATCTCCGTTCGTCTTACAATTAAATGGCATACCTTTCACGAAATATTACAGGATGTACACATTTAAGCTCACTCTAAAAGGCTTATTTAGCATTACATGTTCTGTCATAAAGTCTGGTTCCCTATTTAGTGTAGTGCGCAAAACAATGAGGTGGATTTGCTTTTTCACCTTCGTTAAAATTTTCTTTTCTCTGGTGGGTCGCATTTGTTCTGATTACAATAATTCGCTACATCTACATTGCACTGTATAGTGTTCAGTGGAAACACTATATATAGCTAATCTCCAACAATGCCTTCATTAGAAATAAAGCCTAAGTTGCTTTTGTCTTCTATAATGTACATTATATAGCTTGTTGATGAACAGTTACATTCATATACACAGGAAAAGCTGCTGCAACATCCAGGCCATCCTTCATTGCAACCAAAAAGAGCAAAACTATTTGATTTAAAATGCTGCATACAATAATTTCTATCGTTACTGTGTAAAATAAACAAAGCAATCAGAAAATGTTCGACAGTTATGTCCGAAGGTAAACATCCTTACTGATGTTTTGTTGTTGACATCTGCATGCTAAGTTTCCTGAAACTCCACAGATTTAGAGGCTGGGACAGCGCATAAAAAAAGAAACATTGTTAACAACCTAATTTATGCAATATTTGCTGATTGTTATAGTCTGCAGAACTATTTTGCAACAGTGCACTGTTACAATAGTGCTGTGCCTGGAAGAACATTATCCTTCAGTTATATTAGAATCGAGTTGGGCATTTTTGTTAAAGTGTCAGTATTATGTGCTCTCATAATGTGCTACATGCATCATTGTCATTTGTACCTATTACTCACCAAATTATATCAGAATAAAATTTGTTTGATATGAGGATTCCCTGCCTGCTATTGATCTCTTGACACCCACTGAGAAAATTGTGGTGCTTCTCACAATAATGATGGGCTTGCATTTTACCATAGCCAAATCAGTGAAGTATAGGTACATGTCTGGAATGCTTTACCATCATCTTCAGTATTCCCAATTTGAGGTGAACTAGTTATTTATTTTGTGTGCTGTACATGAAAAACTGGAAATAAAAGTTGCACTGAAGCAGCTTGACCAGATCCCACTACCTACAAAGGATGGCAAAGCAGTGAGATCTTATTCTCAACAAAAACCAACATGAAAAACTCAAATCATTAAAATAATAAACATTACTATTAACAGGCTCAAATTTAGCAGGGTACAATAGTTAACGATTAAGCGTCAGTATGCAGAAATACTTGAATAAATGTTAGAAAAGTACATGTGCACATTGAATTATATAAGCAAAAACTGGGACTACTGTGATGCCATTTGGCAAATCAAACATAACCCTCTGTACACATCATGAACCCACCCTAATGACTGTGTCTCTACTATTGCCATAAGCCACGTGTTAGGTTATTGATGTCGCATGCATTCACCCATTGTACTCCTGCTATGTATCCCACTATCCACCCAGTACTCCCAGCACGCCACCATTCAACCACTATTCACACAAGTCACCCAGAATGTATCCTACTATCGGCCCAGCACACCCCTCATTTACCCACCATTTACACAGGTCACCCGATATGTGTCCCACCATCCACCTAGCACACCCACTGTTCACCCAGCACATCCATCATTCACCCACGATTTACACAGGTCACCCAGAATGGGTCCCACCACCCACCTCACGCACCCACCGTTCACCCAGCATATCCATCATTCACCCACCATTTACACTGGTCACCCAGTATGTATCCCAACATCCACCCAGCACACCCATCATTCACCCAGCACACCCACCATTGAGACAAGTCGCCCAGTATGTATCCCACCAATACATCCCACCATCTTCCACTACACCCACCATCGAACCAGCATACCCACGATGAATTCCACCAAACCCACCATGTTTTCCGTCATGTACATCAAATTTCCCATCATACCCAGCATAAAAGTCATGATGGGCAATGCTGGGATTTTCAATAGGGATGTGTCAAGCTTTTTTTGTATTGCAACGTGTTCTCGCGCATGGGCACTACAGATCATACAAAAAAGAGGTATATGTCTGCAAGAAAATAGTTTCTTGCAGACATATCGAAATAGAAAATAGAAATGTGGTATGTTACAGCCACCTGGTATTTATTCTGGACACTATCTACTCCTCTCTGCGTGCCATCTCCCACCTCTACCTTTATTACAGGCAATGATGTCGGCACGGAATAGGAGCTTATGTTGCCATGCAGTCCCACAGTTCACTTCCCAGACCGGTACAACCTCAAACTTTCAACTCATTGAATGTGTCAAGCTTTTTCTGTTTTGCAACGTGTTCTCGCGCATGGACACTACGGCACATACAAAAAAGACGTATATGTCTGCAAGAAAATGGTTTCTTCAAATGCGATATGTTACAGCCGCCTGGTATTTATTCTGCACGCTATTTACTCTTCTCTGTGTGCCATCTGCCCATCTCTACCTTTATTACAGGCAATGATGTCGTCGTGCAATAGGAGCTTAGGCTTCCATGCAGTCCCACAGTTCACTTCCCAGACCGGTACAACCTCGAACTTTCAGCTAATTGAATGTTTCAAGCTTTTTATGTTTTGCAACGTGTTATCGCGCATGGTCCCTACTGCACATACAAAAAGGAGGGATATGTCTGAAAGAAAATGGTTTCTTCAAATCGGTATGTTACAGCCGCCTGGTATTTATTCTGCAGAGGATTTTCTCCTCTCTCCTTGCCATCAGGCCAGTTCTACCTTTATTACAGGCAATGATGTCGACGCGCAATAGGAGCTTAGGCTGCCATGCAGTCCGACATTTCACTTCGCAGACCGGTACAACCTCGAACTTTCAGCTAATTGAATGTTTCAAGCTTTTTCTGTTTTTCTACGTGTTCTCGCGCATGGACCCTACGGCACATACAAAAAGGAGGGATATGCCTGCACGAAAATGGTTTTTTTCAAATGCGGTATGCTACCGCCGCCTGGTATTTATTCGGCACACTATCTACTCTCTGCGTGCCATGTGCCCACCTCTATCTTTATTACAGGCAATGATGCGGACGCGGAGTAGGGGCTTAGGCTGCCATGCAGTCCCACAGTTCACTTGCCAGACCGGTACAACCTCGAACTTTCAACTAATTGAATGTTTCAAGCTTTTTTCTGTTTTGCAACGCGTTATCGCGCTTGGACACTTCGGCACATACAAAAAAGTGGCATATGTCTGCAAGAAATTGGTTTCTTCAAAGCGGCATGTTAGAGCCGCCTGATATTTATTCTGCACAAGATTTACTCCTCTCTGCGTGCCATCTGCCCATCCCTACCTTTATTCAGGCAATCATGTCGACGCGGAATAGGAGCTTAGGTTGTCATGCAGTCCCACAGTTCACTTCCCCGACCGGTACAACCTCGAACTTTCAACTAATGGAATTTTTCAACTTTTCCTGTTTTGCTACGTGTTTTTGCGCATGGATACTTAGGCACATACTAAAAGCAGGGATATGTCTGCAACAAAATGGTTTCTTCAAAGCGGCATGGTAGAGCCGCCTGGTATTTATTCTGCACAGGATTTACTCCTCTCTGCGTGCCATCTGCCCCCATCTACCATTATTACATGCAATGATGCCGGCACGGAATAGGAGCTTATGTTGCCATGCAGTTCCACAGTTCACATCCCAGACCGGTACAACCTCAAACTTTCAACTCATTGAATGTGTCAAGCTTTTTCTGTTTTGCAACGTGTTCTTTCGCATGGACAATACGGCACATACAAAAAGGAGGGATATGTCTGCAAGAAAATGGTTTCTTCAAAGCGGCATGGTAGAGCCGCCTGGTATTTATTCTGCACACTATCTACTCCTCTCTGCCTGCCATCTGCCCACCTCTACCTTTATTACAGGCAATGATGTCGACGCGGAATAGGAGCTTAGCCTGCCACGCAGTCCCACAGTTCACTTTCCAGAACGGTACCACCTCGAACTTCCAACTAATTGAATGTTTCAAGCTTTTTCTGTTTTGCAACGTGTTCTTTCGCATGGACACTACGTCACATACAAAAAGGAGGGATATGTCTGCAAGAAAATGGTTTCTTCAAATGCGTTATGTTACAGCCGCCTGGTATTTATTCTGCACACTATCTACTCCTCTCTGCCTGCCATCTGCCCACCTCTACCTTTATTACAGGCAATGATGTAGACGCGGAATAGGAGCTTAGCCTGCCATGCATTCCGACATTTCACTTCGCAGCCCGGTACAACCTCGAACTTTCAACTAATTGAATGTTTCAAGCTTTTTCTGTTTTGGAACGTGTTCTCGCACATGGACACTTCGGCACATACAAAAAAGAGGGATATGTCTGCAAGAAAATGGTTTCTTCAAATGCTCTTGTTACAGCCGCCTGGTATTTATTCTGCACAGGATTTACTCTTCTCTGCGTGCCATCTGCCCATCCCTACCTTTATGCAGGCAATGACGTCGACGCGGAATAGGAGCTTAGGCTGCCATGCAGTCCGACGTTTCACTTCCCCGACCGGTACAACCTCGAACTTTCAACTAATTGAATTTTTCAACTTTTTCTGTTTTGCTACGTGTTCTTGCGCATGGATACATGGATACTTCGGCACATACTAAAAGCAGGGATATGTGTGCAAGAAAATGGTTTCTTCAAAGCGGCATGGTAGAGCCACCTGGTATTTATTCTGCACAGGATTTCCTCCTCTCTGTGTGCCATCTGCCCCCGCTACCATTATTACATGCAATGATGTCGGCAAGGAATAGGAGCCTATGTTGCCATGCAGTCCCACAGTTCACTTCCCAGACCGGTACAACCTAGAACTTTCAACTAATTGAATGTTACAAGCTTTTTCTGTTTCGCAACATGTTCTCGCGCATGGACACTTCGACACATACAAAAAGGAGGGATATGTCTGCAAGAATACGGTTTCTTCAAAGCGGCATGTTAGAGCCGCCTGGTATTTATTATGCACAGGATTTGCTCCTCTCTACACGCCATCTGCCCCCCCCCTCTACCATTATTACAGGCAATGATGTCGGCACGCAATAGGGCCTTATGTTGCCATGCAGTTCCACAGTTCACATCCCAGACCGGTACAACCTCAAACTTTCAACTCATTGAATGTGTCAAGCTTTTTCTGTTTTGCAACGTGTTCTTTCGCATGGACACTACGGCACATACAAAAAAGACGTATATGTCTGCAAGAAAATGGTTTCTTCAAATACGTTATGTTACAGCCGCCTGGTACTTATTCTGCACACTATCTACTCCTCTCTGCCTGCCATCTGCCCACCTCTACCTTTATTACAGGCAATGATGTCGACGCGGAATAGGAGCTTAGCCTGCCATGCAGACCCACAGTTCACTTCCTAGACCTGTACAACCTTGAGCTTTCAAGTAATTCAATGTTTCAAGCTTTTTTTCTGTTTTGCAACGTGTTCTTTCGCATGGACACTACGGCACATACAAAAAAGACGTATATGTCTGCAAGAAAATGGTTTCTTCAAATACGTTATGTTACAGCCGCCTGGTACTTATTCTGCACACTATCTACTCCTCTCTGCCTGCCATCTGCCCACCTCTACCTTTATTACAGGCAATGATGTCGACGCGGAATAGGAGCTTAGCCTGCCATGCAGACCCACAGTTCACTTCCCAGACCGGTACAACCTCGAGCTTTCAAGTAATTCAATGTTTCAAGCTTTTTTTCTGTTTTGCAACGTGTTCTCGCGCATGGACACTTCGGCACATACAAAAAAGTGGCATATGTCTGCAAGAAATTGGTTTCTTCAAAGCGGCATGTTAGAGCCGCCTGATATTTATTCTGCACAGGATTTACTCCTCTCTGCGTGCCATCTGCCCCCCTCTACCATTATTACAGACAATGACGTCGGTACGGAATAGGAGCTTAAGTTGCCATGCAGTCCCACAGTTCACTTCCCCGACCGGTACAACCTCAAACTTTCAACTAATATAATTTTTCAAGCTTTTTCTGTTTTGCTACTTGTTCTCGCGCATGGACACTACGGCACATACAAAAAGGAGGTATATGTCTGCAAGGAAATGGTTTGTTTAAATGCGATATGTTACAGCCGCCTGGTATTTATTCTGCACACTATCTACTCCTCTCTGCGTGCCATCTGTCTACCTTTATTACAGGCAACGATGTCGACGCGGAATAGGAGCTTAGGCTGCCATGCAGTCCCACAGTTCAGTTCCCAGACTGGTACAACCTCGAACTTTAAACTAATGGAATGTTACAAGTTTTTTCTGTTTTGCAACATGTTCTCGCGCATGGACACTACGGCACATACAAAAAGCAGGGATATGTCTGCAAGAAAATGGTTTCTTCAAATCGGTATGTTACAGCGGCGTGGTATTTATTCTGCACAGGATTTTCTCCTCTCTGCGTGCCATCTGCCCATCTCTACATTTATTCAGGCAATGATGTCGACGCTGAATAGGAGCTTAGGCTGCCATGCAGTCCCACATTTCACTTCCCAGACCGGTACAACCTCGAACTTTCAGCTAATTGAATTTTTCAACTTTTTCTGTTTTGCTACGTGCTCTCGCGCACGGACACTTCGGCACATACAAAAAGGAGAGATATGTCTGCAAGAAAATTCTTTCTTCAAATCGGTATGTTACAGCCGCCTGGTATTTATTCTGCACAGGATTTACTCCTGTCTGGTTGCCATCTGCCCACCTCTACCTTTATTACAGGCAGTGATGTCGACGCGGAATAGGAGCTTAGGCTGCCATGCAGTCCCCCATTTCACTTCCCCGACCGGTACAACCTCGAACTTTCAACTAATTAAATTTTTCAAGCTTTTTCTGTTTTGCTACGTGTTCTCGCACATGGGCACTTCGGCACATACAAAAAGGAGGGATATGTCTGCAAGACAAATGGTTTCTTCAAAAGCGGTATGTTACACCCCCCTGGTATTTATTCTGCACAGGATTTACTCTTTCTGCTTGCCATCTGTCCACCTCTAGCTTTATTACAGGCAATGATGTCGACTCGGAATAGGAGCTTAGGCTGACATGCAGCCCCACAGTTCACTTCCCAGACCGGTACAACCTCAAACTTTCAGCTCATTGAATGTTTCAAGCTTTTTCTGTTTTGCAACGTGTTCTCGCACATGGACACTACGGCACATACAAAAAGGAGGGATACGTCTGCAAGAAAATGGTTCCTTCAAAGTGGTATGTGAGAGCCGCCTGGTATTTATTCTGCACAGTATTTACTCCTCTCTGCGTGCCATCTGCCCCCCTCTACCTTTATTACAGGCAATGATGTCGACGCGTAATAGATGCTTAGGCTGCCATGCAGTCCCACATTTTACTTCGCAGACCTGTACAACCTCGAACTTTCAACTAATTGAATGTTTCAAGCCTTTTCTGTTTTGCAACGTGTTCTCGCGCATAGACAGTTCAGCACATACAAAAAGGAGGGATATGTCTGCAAGTAAATGGGTTCTTCAAATGCGGTATGTTACAGCCGCCTGGTATGTATTCTGCACACTAACTACTCCTCTCTGTTTGCCATCTGGCCAGTTCTACCTTCATCACAGGCAATGATGTCGACGCGCAATAGGAGCTTAGGCTGCCATGCAGTCCGACATTTCACTTCGCAGACCGGTACAACCTCGAACTTTCAGCTAATTGAATGTTTCAAGCTTTTTCTATTTTGCTACGTGTTCTCGCGCATGGACACTACGGCACATACAAAATGGAGGTATATGTCGGCAAGAAAATCGTTTCTTCAAACGCGGTATGTTACAGCCGCCTGGCATTTATTCTACACACTATCTACTCCTCTCTGCGTGCCATCTGTCCACCTCTACCTTTATTACAGGCAATGATGTCGACGCGGAACAGGAGCTCAGGCTGCCATGCGGTCCCACATCTCACTTTCCAGACCGGTACAACCTCGAACTTTGGACTAATTGAATTTTTCAAGCTTTTTCTGTTTTGCTACGTGTTCTCGCGCATGGACACTTCGGCTCATACAAAAAGGAGGGATATGTCTGCAAGAAAATGGTTTCTTCAAATCGGTATGTTGCAGCCGCCTCGTATTTATTCTGCACAGGATTTACTCCTCTCTGCGTGCCATCTGCCCATCTCTACCTTTATTCAGGCAATGATGTCGACGTGGAGTTGGACCTTAGGCTGCCATGCAGTCGCACATTTCACTTCCCAGACTGGCACAACCTGAAACTTTCAACTAATTAAATTTTTCAAGCTTTTTCTGTTTTGCTACGTGTTCTCGCACATGGGCACTTCGGCACATACAAAAAGGAGGGATATGTCTGCAAGACAAATGGTTTCTTCAAAAGCGGTATGTTACACCCCCCTGGTATTTATTCTGCACAGGATTTACTCCTCTCTGCTTGCCATCTGTCCACCTCTACTTTAATACAGGCAATGATGTCGACGCGGAATAGGAGCTTAGGCATCCATGCAGTCCCACAGTTCACTTCCCAGACCGGTACAACCTCAAACTTTCAGCTCATTGAATGTTTCAAGCTTTTTCTCTTTTGAAACATGTTCACGCACATGGACACTACGGCACATACAAAAAGGAGGGATATGTCTGCAAGAAAATGGTTTCTTCAAAGTGGTATGTAAGAGCCGCCTGGTATTTATTCTGCACAGGATTTACTCCTCTCTGTTTGCCATCTGGCCAGTTCTACCTTCATTACAGGCAATGATGTCGACGCGCAATAGGAGCTTAGGCTGCCATGCAGTCCGACATTTCACTTCGCAGACCGGTACAACCTCGAACTTTCAGCTAATTGAATGTTTCAAGCTTTTTCTATTTTGCTACGTGTTCTCGCTCATGGACACTACGGCACATACAAAATGGAGGTATATGTCGGCAAGAAAATCGTTTCTTCAAACGCGGTATGTTACAGCCGCCTGGCATTTATTCTACACACTATCTACTCCTCTCTGCGTGCCATCTGTCCACCTCTACCTTTATTACAGGCAATGATGTCGACGCGGAACAGGAGCTTAGGCTGCCATGCGGTCCCACATCTCACTTCCCAGACCGGTACAACCTCGAACTTTGGACTAATTGAATTTTTCAAGCTTTTTCTGTTTTGCTACGTGTTCTCGCGCATGGACACTTCGGCTCATACAAAAAGGAGGGATATGTCTGCAAGAAAATCGTTTCTTCAAATCGGTATGTTGCAGCCGCCTCGTGTTTATTCTGCACAGGATTTACTCCTCTCTGCGTGCCATCTGCCCATCTCTACCTTTAGTCAGGCAATAATGTCGACGTGGAGTTGGACCTTAGGCTGCCATGCAGTCGCACATTTCACTTCCCAGACTGGCACAACCTGAAACTTTCAACTAATTAAATTTTTCAAGCTTTTTCTGTTTTGCTACGTGTTCTCGCACATGGGCACTTCGGCACATACAAAAAGGAGGGATATGTCTGCAAGACAAATGGTTTCTTCAAAAGCGGTATGTTACACCCCCGTGGTATTTATTCTGCACAGGATTTACTCCTCTCTGCTTGCCATCTGTCCACCTCTACTTTAATACAGGCAATGATGTCGACGCGGAATAGGAGCTTAGGCATCCATGCAGTCCCACAGTTCACTTCCCAGACCGGTACAACCTCAAACTTTCAGCTCATTGAATGTTTCAAGCTTTTTCTCTTTTGAAACATGTTCACGCACATGGACACTACGGCACATACAAAAAGAAGGGATATGTCTGCAAGAAAATGGTTTCTTCAAAGTGGTATGTAAGAGCCGCCTGGTATTTATTCTGCACAGGATTTACTCCTCTCTGTTTGCCATCTGGCCAGTTCTACCTTCATTACAGGCAATGATGTCGACGCGCAATAGGAGCTTAGGCTGCCATGCAGTCCGACATTTCACTTCGCAGACCGGTACAACCTCGAACTTTCAGCTAATTGAATGTTTCAAGCTTTTTCTATTTTGCTACGTGTTCTCGCGCATGGACACTACGGCACATACAAAATGGATGTATATGTCGGCAAGAAAATCGTTTCTTCAAACGCGGTATGTTACAGCCGCCTGGCATTTATTCTACACACTATCTACTCCTCTCTGCGTGCCATCTGTCCACCTCTACCTTTATTACAGGCAATGATGTCGACGCGGAACAGGAGCTTAGGCTGCCATGCGGTCCCACATCTCACTTCCCAGACCGGTACAACCTCGAACTTTGGACTAATTGAATTTTTCAAGCTTTTTCTGTTTTGCTACGTGTTCTCGCGCATGGACACTTCGGCTCATACAAAAAGGAGGGATATGTCTGCAAGAAAATTGTTTCTTCAAATCGGTATGTTGCAGCCGCCTCGTATTTATTCTGCACAGGATTTACTCCTCTCTGCGTGCCATCTGCCCATCTCTACCTTTATTCAGGCAATAATGTCGACGTGGAGTTGGACCTTAGGCTGCCATGCAGTCGCACATTTCACTTCCCAGACTGGCACAACCTGAAACTTTCAACTAATTAAATTTTTCAAGCTTTTTCTGTTTTGCTACGTGTTCTCGCACATGGGCACTTCGGCACATACAAAAAGGAGGGATATGTCTGCAAGACAAATGGTTTCTTCAAAAGCGGTATGTTACACCCCCCTGGTATTTATTCTGCACAGGATTTACTCCTCTCTGCTTGCCATCTGTCCACCTCTACTTTAATACAGGCAATGATGTCGACGCGGAATAGGAGCTTAGGCATCCATGCAGTCCCACAGTTCACTTCCCAGACCGGTACAACCTCAAACTTTCAGCTCATTGAATGTTTCAAGCTTTTTCTCTTTTGAAACGTGTTCACGCACATAGACACTACGGCACATACAAAAAGGAGGGATATGTCTGCAAGAAAATGGTTTCTTCAAAGTGGTATGTAAGAGCCGCCTGGTATTTATTCTGCACAGGATTTACTCCTCTCTGCGTGCCATCTGCCCCCCTCTACCTTTATTACAGGCAATGATGTCGACACGGAATAGAAGCTTAGGCTGCCATGCAGTCCCACATTTTACTTCGCAGACCTGTACAACCTCGAACTTTCAACTAATTTAATGTTTCAAGCTTCTTCTGTTTTGCAACATGTTCTCGCGCATAGACACTTCGGCACATACAAAACGGAGGTATATGTCTGCAAGAAAATCGTTTCTTCAAACGCGGTATGATACAGCCGCCTGGCATTTATTCTACACACTATCTACTCCTCTCTGCGTGCCATCTGTCCACCTCTACCTTTATTACAGGCAATGATGTCGACGCGGAACAGGAGCTTAGGCTGCCATGCGGTCCCACATCTCACTTCCCAGACCGGTACAACCTCGAACTTTGGACTAATTGAATTTTTCAAGCTTTTTCTGTTTTGCTACGTGTTCTCGCGCATGGACACTTCGGCTCATACAAAAAGGAGGGATATGTCTGCAAGAAAATGGTTTCTTCAAATCGGTATGTTGCAGCCGCCTCGTATTTATTCTGCACAGGATTTACTCCTCTCTGCGTGCCATCTGCCCCCCTCTACCTTTATTACAGGCAATAATGTCGACGCGGAATAGAAGCTTAGGCTGCCATGCAGTCCCACATCTCACTTCCCCGACCGGTACAACCTCGAACTTTCGACCAATTGAATTTTTCAAGCTTTTTCTGCTTTGCTACGTGTTCTCGCGCATGGACACTTCGGCTCATACAAAAAGGAGGGATATGTCTGCAAGAAAATCGTTTCTTCAAATCGGTATGTTGCAGCCGCCTCGTATTTATTCTGCACAGGATTTACTCCTCTCTGCGTGCCATCTGCCCATCTCTACCTTTATTCAGGCAATAATGTCGACGTGGAGTTGGACCTTAGGCTGCCATGCAGTCGCACATTTCACTTCCCAGACTGGCACAACCTGAAACTTTCAACTAATTAAATTTTTCAAGCTTTTTCTGTTTTGCTACGTGTTCTCGCACATGGGCACATCGGCACATACAAAAAGGAGGGATATGTCTGCAAGACAAATGGTTTCTTCAAAAGCGGTATGTTACGCCCCCCTGGTATTTATTCTGCACAGGATTTACTCCTCTCTGCTTGCCATCTGTCCACCTCTACTTTAATACAGGCAATGATGTCGACGCGGAATAGGAGCTTAGGCATCCATGCAGTCCCACAGTTCACTTCCCAGACCGGTACAACCTCAAACTTTCAGTCATTGAATGTTTCAAGCTTTTTCTCTTTTGAAACGTGTTCACGCACATGGACACTACGGCACATACAAAAAGGAGGGATATGTCTGCAAGAAAATGGTTTCTTCAAACGCGGTATGTTACAGCCGCCTGGCATTTATTCTACACACTATCTACTCCTCTCTGCGTGCCATCTGTCCACCTCTACCTTTATTACAGGCAATGATGTCGACGCGGAACAGGAGCTTAGGCTGCCATGCGGTCCCACATCTCACTTCCCAGACCGGTACAACCTCGAACTTTGGACTAATTGAATTTTTCAAGCTTTTTCTGTTTTGCTACGTGTTCTCGCGCATGGACACTTCGGCTCATACAAAAAGGAGGGATATGTCTGCAAGAAAATGGTTTCTTCAAATCGGTATGTTGCAGCCGCCTCGTATTTATTCTGCACAGGATTTACTCCTCTCTGCGTGCCATCTGCCCATCTCTACCTTTATTCAGGCAAAGATGTCGACGTGGAGTTGGACCTTAGGCTGCCATGCAGTCGCACATTTCACTTCCCAGACTGGCACAACCTGAAACTTTCAACTAATTAAATTTTTCAAGTTTTTTCTGTTTTGCTACGTGTTCTCGCACATGGGCACTTCGGCACATACAAAAAGGAGGGATATGTCTGCAAGACAAATGGTTTCTTCAAAAGCGGTATGTTACACCCCCCTGGTATTTATTCTGCACAGGATTTACTCCTCTCTGCTTGCCATCTGTCCACCTCTACTTTAATACAGGCAATGATGTCGACGCGGAATAGGAGCTTAGGCATCCATGCAGTCCCACAGTTCACTTCCCAGACCGGTACAACCTCAAACTTTCAGCTCATTGAATGTTTCAAGCTTTTTCTCTTTTGAAACATGTTCACGCACATGGACACTACGGCACATACAAAAAGGAGGGATATGTCTGCAAGAAAATGGTTTCTTCAAAGTGGTATGTAAGAGCCGCCTGGTATTTATTCTGCACAGGATTTACTCCTCTCTGTTTGCCATCTGGCCAGTTCTACCTTCATTACAGGCAATGATGTCGACGCGCAATAGGAGCTTAGGCTGCCATGCAGTCCGACATTTCACTTCGCAGACCGGTACAACCTCGAACTTTCAGCTAATTGAATGTTTCAAGCTTTTTCTATTTTGCTACGTGTTCTCGCGCATGGACACTACGGCACATACAAAATGGAGGTATATGTCGGCAAGAAAATCGTTTCTTCAAACGCGGTATGTTACAGCCGCCTGGCATTTATTCTACACACTATCTACTCCTCTCTGCGTGCCATCTGTCCACCTCTACCTTTATTACAGGCAATGATGTCGACGCGGAACAGGAGCTTAGGCTGCCATGCGGTCCCACATCTCACTTCCCAGACCGGTACAACCTCGAACTTTGGACTAATTGAATTTTTCAAGCTTTTTCTGTTTTGCTACGTGTTCTCGCGCATGGACACTTCGGCTCATACAAAAAGGAGGGATATGTCTGCAAGAAAATGGTTTCTTCAAATCGGTATGTTGCAGCCGCCTCGTATTTATTCTGTACAGGATTTACTCCTCTCTGCGTGCCATCTGCCCATCTCTACCTTTATTCAGGCAATGATGTCGACGTGGAGTTGGACCTTAGGCTGCCATGCAGTCGCACATTTCACTTCCCAGACTAGCACAACCTGGAACTTTCAACTAATTAAATTTTTCTAGCTTTTTCTGTTTTGCTACGTGTTCTCGCGCATGGACACTTCGGCACATACAAAAAGGAGCGATATGTCTTCAAGACAAATGGTTTCTTCAAATGCGCTATGTTACACCGCCCTGGTATTTATTCTGCACAGGATTTACTCCTCTCTGCTTGATATCTGTCCACCTCTGCCTTTATTACAGGCAATGATGTCGACGCGGAATAGGAGCTTAGGCTGCCATGCAGTGCCATAGTTCACTTCCCAGACCGGTATAACCTCGAACTTTCAGCGAATTTAATTTTTCAAGCTTTCTTTCTGTTTTGCAACGTGTTCTCGCGCATGGGCACTTCGGCACATACAAAAAGGAGGGATATGTCTGCAAGACAAATGGTTTCTTCAAAAGCGGTATGTTACACCCGCCTGCTATTTATTCTGCACAGGATTTACTCCTCTCTGCTTGCCATCTGCCCACCTCTACCTTTATTACAGGCAATGATGTCGACGCGGATAGAAGCTTAGGCTCGCATGCAGTCCCACATTTATCTTCGCAGACCGGTACAACCTCAAACTTTCAACTAATTGAATATTTCAAGCCTTTTCTGTTTTGCAACGTGTTCTCGCGCATAGACAGTTCAGCACATACAAAAAGGAGGGATATGTCTGCAAGTAAATGGGTTCTTCAAATGCGGTATGTTACAGCCGCCTGGTATTTATTCTGCACAGGATCTACTCCTATCTGCGTGCCATCTGCCCATCTCTAACTTTATTCAGGCAATGATGTCGACGCGGAATAGGACCTTAGGCTGCCATGCAGTCCCACAGTTCACTTCCCAGACCAGTACAACCTCAAACTTTCAACTAATTGAACTTTTCAAGCTTTTTCTTTTTTGCAACGTGTTCACGCACATGGACACTACGGCGCATACAAAAAGGAGGGGTATGTCTGCAAGAAAATGGTTTCTTCAAAGTGGTATGTGAGAGCCGCCTGATATTTATTCTGCACAGGATTTACTCCTCTCTGCTTGCCATCTGCCCACCTCTACCTTTATTACAGGCAGTGATGTCGACGCGGAATAGGAGCTTAGGCTGCCATGCAGTCACACATTTCACTTCCCCGACCGGCACAAACTCAAACTTTCAACTAATTGAATTTTTCAAGCTTTTTCTGTTTCGCTACGTGTTCTCGCGCATGAACACTTCGGCACATACAAAAAGGAGCGATATGTCTGCAAGACAAATGGTTTCTTCAAAAGCGGTATGTTACACCCCCCTGGTGTTTATTCTGCACAGGATTTACTCCTCTATGCTTGCCATCTGTCCACCTCTACTTTTAATACAGGCAATGATGTCGACGCGGAATAGGAGCTTAGGCATCCATGCAGTCCCACAGTTCACTTCCCAGACCAGTACAACCTCAAACTTTCAACTAATTGAACTTTTCAAGCTTTTTCTTTTTTGCAACGTGTTCACGCACATGGACACTACGGCACATACAAAAAGGAGGGATATGTCTGCAAGAAAATGGTTTCTTCAAAATGGTATGTAAGAGCCGCCGGGTATTTATTCGGCACAGGATTTACTCCTCTCTGCGTGCCATCTGCCCCCCTCTACCTTTATTACAGGCAATGATGTCGACACGGAATAGAAGCTTAGGCTGCCATGCAGTCCCACATTTTACTTCGCAGACCTGTACAACCTCGAACTTTCAACTAATTGAATTTTTCAAGCTTTCTCTGTTTTGCAACGTGTTCTCGCGCATGGGCACTACGGCACATACAAAAAGGCGGGATATGTCAACAAGAAAATCGTTCCTTCAAATGCGCGATGTACAGCCGCCTGGTATTTATTCTGCACAGGATTTACTCCTCTCTGCGTGCCATCTGACCATCTCTACCTTTATTACAGGCAATGATGTCGACGCGGAATAGAAGCTTAGGCTGCCATGCAGTCCCACATTTTACTTCGCAGACCGGTACAACCTCGAACTTTCAACTATTTGAATTTTTCAAGCTTTTTCTGTTTTGCTACGTGTTCTCGCGCATGGAAACATCGGGACATACAAAAAGGAGGGATATGTCTGCAAGAAAATGGGTTCTTCAAATGTGATATGTTACAGCCGCCTGGTATTTATTCTGCACAGGATTTACTCCTCTCGGCGTGCCATCTGCCCATCTCTAACTTTATTCAGGCAATGATGTCGACGCGGAATAGGACCTTAGGCTGCCATGCAGTCCCACAGTTCACTTCCCAGACCAGTACAACCTCAAACTTTCAACTAATTGAACTTTTCAAGCTTTTTCTTTTTTGCAACGTGTTCACGCACATGGACACTACGGCACATACAAAAAGGAGGGGTATGTCGGCAAGAAAATGGTTTCTTCAAACTGGTATGTGAGAGCCGCCTGGTATTTATTCTGCACAGGATTTACTCCTCTCTGCGTGCCATCTGCCCCCCTCTACCTTTATTACAGGCAATGATGTCGACGCGTAATAGATGCTTAGGCTGCCATGCAGTCCCACATTTTACTTCGCAGACCTGTACAACCTCGAACTTTCAACTAATTGAATGTTTCAAGCCTTTTCTGTTTTGCAACGTGTTCTCGCGCATAGACAGTTCAGCACATACAAAAAGGCGGGATATGTCTGCAAGAAACGGGTTTCTTCAAATCGGTATGTTACAGCCGCCTGATATTTTTTCTGCACAGGATTTACTCCTCTCTGCTTGCCATCTGCCCACCTCTACCTTTATTACAGGCAGTGATGTCGACGCGGAATAGGAGCTTAGGCTGCCATGCAGTCACACATTTCACTTCCCCGACCGGCACAAACTCAAACTTTCAACTAATTGAATTTTTCAAGCTTTTTCTGTTTCGCTACGTGTTCTCGCGCATGAACACTTCGGCACATACAAAAAGGAGCGATATGTCTGCAAGACAAATGGTTTCTTCAAAAGCGGTATGTTACACCCCCCTGGTATTTATTCTGCACAGAATTTACTCCTCTATGCTTGCCAGCTGTCCACCTCTACTTTTAATACAGGCAATGATTTTGACGCGGAATAGGAGCTTAGGCATCCATGCAGTCCCACAGTTCACTTCCCAGACCGGTACAACCTCAAACTTTCAGCTCATTGAATGTTTCAAGCTTTTTCTCTTTTGCAACGTGTTCACGCACATGGACACTACGGCACATACAAAAATGAGGGATATGTCTGCAAGAAAATGGTTTCTTCAAAGTGGTATGTAAGAGCCGCCTGGTATTTATTCGGCACAGGATTTACTCCTCTCTGCGTGCCATCTGCCCACCTCTACCTTTATTACAGGCAATGATGTCGACGTGGAGTTCGACCTTAGGCTGCCATGCAGTCGCACATTTCACTTCCCAGCCTGGCACAACCTGAAACTTTCAACTAATTAAATTTTTCAAGCTTTTTCTGTTTTGCTACGTGTTCTGGCGCATGGGCACTTCGGCACATACAAAAAGGAGGGATATGTCTGCAAGACAAATGGTTTCTTCAAAAGCGGTATGTTACACCCGCCTGCTATTTATTCTGCACAGGATTTACTCCTTTCTGCTTGCCATTTGTCCACCTCTAGCTTTATTACAGGCAATGATGTCGACGCGGAATAGGAGCTTAGGCTGCCATGCAGCCCCACAGTTCACTTCCCAGACCGGTACAACCTCAAACTTTCAGCTCATTGAATGTTTCAAGCTTTTTCTGTTTTGCAACGTGTTCTCGCACATGGACACTACGGCACATACAAAAAGGAGGGATATGTCTGCAAGAAAATGGTTTCTTCAAAGTGGTATATCAGAGCCGCCTGGTATTTATTCCGCATAAGATTTACTCCTCTCTGCGTGCCATCTGCCCCCCTCTACCTTTATTACAGGCAATGATGTCGACGCGTAATAGATGCTTAGGCTGCCATGCAGTCCCACATTTTACTTCGCAGACCTGTACAACCTCGAACTTTCAACTAATTGAATGTTTCAAGCCTTTTCTGTTTTGCAACGTGTTCTCGCGCATAGACAGTTCAGCACATACAAAAAGGAGGGATATGTCTGCCAGTAAATGGGTTCTTCAAATGCGGTATGTTACAGCCGCCTGGTATTTATTCTGCACAGGATCTACTCCTGTCTGCGTGCCGTCTGCCCATCTCTAACTTTATTCAGGCAATGATGTCGACGCGGTATAGGACCTTAGGCTGTCATGCAGTCGCACATTTCACTTCTCAGGCCGGTACAACCTCAAACTTTCAACTAATTGAATTTTTCAAGCTTTCACTGTTTTGCAACGTGTTCTCGCGCATGGGCACTACGGAACATACCAAAAGGCGGGATTTGTCAACAAGAAAATCGTTCCTTCAAATGCGCGATGTACAGCCGCCTGGTATTTATTCTGCACAGGATTTACTCTTCTCTGCGTGCCATCTGACCATCTCTACCTTTATTACAGGCAATGATGTCGACGCGGAATAGAAGCTTAGGCTGCCATGCAGTCCCACATTTTACTTCGCAGACCGGTACAACCTCGAACTTTCAACTAATTGAATTTTTCAAGCTTTTTCTGTTTTGCTACGTGTTCTCGCGCATGGAAACATCGGGACATACAAAAAAGAGGGATATGTCTGCAAGACAAATGGTTTCTTCAAATGCGGTATGTTACACCCGCCTGATATTTATTCTGCACAGGATTTACTCCTCTCTGCTTGCCATCTGTCAAACTCTAGCTTTATTACAGGCAATGGTGTCGACGCGGAATAGGAGCTTAGGCTGCCATGCAGTCCCACAGTTCACTTCCCAGACCGGTACAACCTCGAACTTTCAACTCATTGAATGTTTCGAGCTTTTTCTGTTTTGCAACGTGTTCTCGCACATGGTCCCTACTGCACATACAAAAAGGAGGGATATGTCTGAAAGAAAATGGTTTCTTCAAATCGGTATGTTACAGCCGCCTGGTATTTATTCTGCACAGGATTTTCTCCTCTCTCCTTGCCATCAGGCCAGTTCTACCTTTATTACAGGCAATCATGTCGACACGCAATAGGAGCTTAGGCTGCCATGCAGTCCGACATTTCACTTCGCAGACCGGTACAACCTCGAACTTTCAGCTAATTGAATGTTTCAAGCTTTTTCTGTTTTTCTACGTGTTCTCGCGCATGGACCCTACGGCACATACAAAAAGGAGGGATATGCCTGCACGAAAATGGTTTTTTTCAAATGCGGTATGCTACCGCCGCCTGGTATTTATTCTGGACACTATCTACTCCTCTCTGCGTGCCATCTGCCCACCTCTACCTTTATTACAGGCAATGATGTCGGCACGGAATAGGAGCTTATGTTGCCATGCAGTCCCACAGTTCACTTCCCAGACCGGTACAACCTCAAACTTTCAACTCATTGAATGTGTCAAGCTTTTTCTGTTTTGCAACGTGTTCTCGCGCATGGACACTACGGCACATACAAAAAAGACGTATATGTCTGCAAGAAAATGGTTTCTTCAAATGCGATATGTTACAGCCGCCTGGTATTTATTCTGCACGCTATTTACTCTTCTCTGTGTGCCATCTGCCCATCTCTACCTTTATTACAGGCAATGATGTCGTCGTGCAATAGGAGCTTAGGCTTCCATGCAGTCCCACAGTTCACTTCCCAGACCGGTACAACCTCGAACTTTCAGCTAATTGAATGTTTCAAGCTTTTTATGTTTTGCAACGTGTTATCGCGCATGGTCCCTACTGCACATACAAAAAGGAGGGATATGTCTGAAAGAAAATGGTTTCTTCAAATCGGTATGTTACAGCCGCCTGGTATTTATTCTGCACAGGATTTTCTCCTCTCTCCTTGCCATCAGGCCAGTTCTACCTTTATTACAGGCAATGATGTCGACGCGCAATAGGAGCTTAGGCTGCCATGCAGTCCGACATTTCACTTCGCAGACCGGTACAACCTCGAACTTTCAGCTAATTGAATGTTTCAAGCTTTTTCTGTTTTTCTACGTGTTCTCGCGCATGGACCCTACGGCACATACAAAAAGGAGGGATAT
Source organism: Dermacentor andersoni (assembly GCF_023375885.2). NCBI lineage: Eukaryota > Metazoa > Arthropoda > Arachnida > Ixodida > Ixodidae > Dermacentor > Dermacentor andersoni. The sequence goes on along the minus strand of NC_092818.1, from coordinate 39,387,192 downwards.
GCCTGCACGAAAATGGTTTTTTTCAAATGCGGTATGCTACCGCCGCCTGGTATTTATTCGGCACACTATCTACTCTCTGCGTGCCATGTGCCCACCTCTATCTTTATTACAGGCAATGATGCGTACGCGGAGTAGGGGCTTAGGCTGCCATGCAGTCCCACAGTTCACTTGCCAGACCTGTACAACCTCGAACTTTCAACTAATTGAATGTTTCAAGCTTTTTTCTGTTTTGCAACGCGTTATCGCGCTTGGACACTTCGGCACATACAAAAAAGTGGCATATGTCTGCAAGAAATTGGTTTCTTCAAAGCGGCATGTTAGAGCCGCCTGATATTTATTCTGCACATGATTTACTCCTCTCTGCGTGCCATCTGCCCATCCCTACCTTTATTCAGGCAATCATGTCGACGCGGAATAGGAGCTTAGGCTGTCATGCAGTCCCACAGTTCACTTCCCCGACCGGTACAACCTCGAACTTTCAACTAATGGAATGTGTCAAGCTTTTTCTGTTTTGCAACGTGTTCTTTCGCATGGACACTACGGCACATACAAAAGAGACGTATATCTCTGCAAGAAAATGGTTTCTTCAAATGCGTTATGTTACAGCCGCCTGGTATTTATTCTGCACACTATCTACTCCTCTCTGCCTGCCATCTGCCCACCTCTACCTTTATTACAGGCAATGATGTCGACGCGGAATAGGAGCTTAGCCTGCCATGCAGACCCACAGTTCACTTCCCAGAACGGTACCACCTCGAACTTCCAACTAATTGAATGTTTCAAGCTTTTTCTGTTTTGCAACGTGTTCTTTCGCATGGACACTACGTCACATACAAAAAGGAGGGATATGTCTGCAAGAAAATGGTTTCTTCAAATGCGTTATGTTACAGCCGCCTGGTATTTATTCTGCACACTATCTACTCCTCTCTGCCTGCCATCTGCCCACCTCTACCTTTATTACAGGCAATGATGTCGACGCGGAATAGGAGCTTAGCCTGCCATGCATTCCGACATTTCACTTCGCAGCCCGGTACAACCTCGAACTTTCAACTAATTGAATGTTTCAAGCTTTTTCTGTTTTGGAACGTGTTCTCGCACATGGACACTTCGGCACATACAAAAAAGAGGGATATGTCTGCAAGAAAATGGTTTCTTCAAATGCGCTTGTTACAGCCGCCTGGTATTTATTCTGCACAGGATTTACTCTTCTCTGCGTGCCATCTGCCCATTCCTACCTTTATGCAGGCAATGACGTCGACGCGGAATAGGAGCTTAGGCTGCCATGCAGTCCGACGTTTCACTTCCCCGACCGGTACAACCTCGAACTTTCAACTAATTGAATTTTTCAACTTTTTCTGTTTTGCTACGTGTTCTTGCCTGTAATAAAGGTAGAGGTGGGCAGATGGCAGGCAGAGAGGAGTAGATAGTGTGCAGAATAAGTACCAGGCGGCTGTAACATAACGCAGGAACCCATACGGGTTCCGAAAGAGGAACCCGTATGGGTTTCCTTTGTAGCAATTGCTACGAACGGGTGGATGTCTGACTTTCCCTTTATTCATTACTTCTCTCCACCTTGCGGGTTTCCGCAGAACTTCTACGTCAAACTCTTGCCTTTGCTTCGTGTTGTCGACAAATTTCGACTTCGCCCTGCCATCTGCTAGCCGCCTGGTTAGCTCAGATGGTAGAGCGGCTGCCCCGGAAAGGCGGTGGTCCCGGGTTCGAGTCCCGGACCAGGACGAATTTTTCTTCAACTATGAGGCTTTCTTTCGAGGAACCCGTATGGGTTTCCTTTGTAGCAATTGCTACGAACGGGTGGATGTCTGACTTTCCCTTTATTCATTACTTCTCTCCACCTTGCGGGTTTCCGCAGAACTTTTACGTCAAACTCTTGCCTTTGCTTCGTGTTGTCGACAAATTTCGACTTCGCCCTGCCATCTGCTAGCCGCCTGGTTAGCTCAGATGGTAGAGCGGCTGCCCCGGAAAGGCGGTGGTCCCGGGTTCGAGTCCCGGACCAGGACGAATTTTTCTTCAACTATGAGGCTTTCTTTCGAGGAACCCGTATGGGTTTCCTTTGTAGCAATTGGTACGAACGGGTGGATGTCTGACTTTCCCTTTATTCATTACTTCTCTCCACCTTGCGGGTTTCCGCAGAACTTCTACGTCAAATACAAAAAAGACGTATATGTCTGCAAGAAAATGGTTTCTTCAAGTGCGTTATGTTACAGCCGCCTGGTACTTATTCTGCACACTATCTACTCCTCTCTGCCTGCCATCTGCCCACCTCTACCTTTATTACAGGCAATGATGTCGACGCGGAATAGGAGCTTAGCCTGCCATGCAGACCCACAGTTCACTTCCCAGACCGGTACAACCTCGAGCTTTCAAGTAATTCAATGTTTCAAGCTTTTTTTCTGTTTTGCAACGTGTTCTCGCGCATGGACACTTCGGCACATACAAAAAAGTGGCATATGTCTGCAAGAAATTGGTTTCTTCAAAGCGGCATGTTAGAGCCGCCTGATATTTATTCTGCACAGGATTTACTCCTCTCTGCGTGCCATCTGCACCCCTCTACCATTATTACAGACAATGATGTCGGTACGGAATAGGAGCTTAAGTTGCCATGCAGTCCCACAGTTCACTTCCCCGACCGGTACAACCTCAAACTTTCAACTAATTAAATTTTTCAAGCTTTTTCTGTTTTGCTACGTGTTCTCGCGCATGGGCACTTCGGCACATACAAAAAGGAGGGATATGTCTGCAAGACAAATGGTTTCTTCAAAAGCGGTATGTTACACCCGCCTGCTATTTATTCTGCACAGGATTTACTCCTTTCTGCTTGCCATCTGTCCACCTCTAGCTTTATTACAGGCAATGATGTCGACGCGGAATAGGAGCTTAGGCTGACATGCAGCCCCACAGTTCACTTCCCAGACCGGTACAACCTCAAACTTTCAGCTCATTGAATGTTTCAAGCTTTTTCTCTTTTGCAACGTGTTCTCGCACATGGACACTACGGCACATACAAAAAGGAGGGATACGTCTGCAAGAAAATGGTTTTTTCAAAGTGGTATGTGAGAGCCGCCTGGTATTTATTCTGCACAGGATTTACTCCTCTCTGCGTGCCATCTGCCCCCCTCTACCTTTATTACAGGCAATGATGTCGACGCGTAATAGATGCTTAGGCTGCCATGCAGTCCCACATTTTACTTCGCAGACCTGTACAACCTCGAACTTTCAACTAATTGAATGTTTCAAGCCTTTTCTGTTTTGCAACGTGTTCTCGCGCATAGACAGTTCAGCACATACAAAAAGGAGGGATATGTCTGCAAGTAAATGGGTTCTTCAAATGCGGTATGTTACAGCCGCCTGGTATTTATTCTGCACAGGATCTACTCCTATCTGCGTGCCATCTGCCCATCTCTAACTTTATTCAGGCAATGATGTCGACGCGGAATAGGACCTTAGGCTGCCATGCAGTCCCACAGTTCACTTCCCAGACCAGTACAACCTCAAACTTTCAACTAATTGAATTTTTCAAGCTTTTTCTGTTTTGCTACGTGTTCTCGCGCATGGGCACTTCGGCACATACAAAAAGGAGGGATATGTCTGCAAGACAAATGGTTTCTTCAAAAGCGGTATGTTACACCCGCCTGCTATTTATTCTGCACAGGATTTACTCCTTTCTGCTTGCCATCTGTCCACCTCTAGCTTTATTACAGGCAATGATGTCGACGCGGAATAGGAGCTTAGGCTGACATGCAGCCCCACAGTACACTTCCCAGACCGGTACAACCTCAAACTTTCAGCTCATTGAATGTTTCAAGCGTTTTCTGTTTTACAACGTGTTCTCGCACATGGACACTACGGCACATACAAAAAGGAGGGATATGTCTGCAAGAAAATGGTTTCTTCAAAGTGGTATGTAAGAGCCGCCTGGTATTTATTCTGCGCAGGATTTACTCCTCTCTGCGTGCCATCTGCCCCCCTCTACCTTTATTACAGGCAATAATGTCGACGCGGAATAGAAGCTTAGGCTGCCATGCAGTCCCACATCTCACTTCCCCGACCGGTACAACCTCGAACTTTCGACCAATTGAATTTTTCAAGCTTTTTCTGCTTTGCTACGTGTTCTCGCGCATGGACACTTCGGCTCATACAAAAAGGAGGGATATGTCTGCAAGAAAATGGTTTCTTCAAATCGGTATGTTGCAGCCGCCTCGTATTTATTCTGCACAGGATTTACTCCTCTCTGCTTGCCATCTGCCCACCTCTACCTTTATTACAGGCAATGATGTCGACGCGTAATAGATGCTTAGGCTGCCATGCAGTCCCACATTTTACTTCGCAGACCTGTACAACCTCGAACTTTCAACTAATTGAATGTTTCAAGCCTTTCCTGTTTTGCAACGTGTTCTCGCGCATAGACAGTTCAGCACATACAAAAAGGAGGGATATGTCTGCAAGTAAATGGGTTCTTCAAATGCGGTATGTTACAGCCGCCTGGTATTTATTCTGCACAGGATCTACTGCTATCTGCGTGCCATCTGTCCATCTCTAACTTTATTCAGGCAATGATGTCGACGCCGAATAGTACCTTAGGCTGTCATGCAGTCGCACATTTCGCTTCCCAGACCGGTACAGCCTCAAACTTTCAACTAATTGAATTTTTCAAGCTTTCTCTGTTTTGCAACGTGTTCTCGCGCATGGGCACTACGGCACATACAAAAAGGCGGGATATGTCAACAAGAAAATCGTTCCTTCAAATGCGCGATGTACAGCCGCCTGGTATTTATTCTGCACAGGATTTACTCCTCTCTGCGTGCCATCTGACCATCTCTACCTTTATTACAGGCAATGATGTCGACGCGGAATAGAAGCTTAGGCTGCCATGCAGTCCCACATTTTACTTCGCAGACCGGTACAACCTCGAACTTTCAACTAATTGAATTTTTCAAGCTTTTTCTGTTTTGATACGTGTTCTCGCGCATGGAAACATCGGGACATACAAAAAGGAGGGATATGTCTGCAAGAAAATGGGTTCTTCAAATGTGATATGTTACAGCCGCCTGGTATTTATTCTGCACAGGATTTACTCCTCTCGGCGTGCCATCTGCCCATCTCTAACTTTATTCAGGCAATGATGTCGACGCGGAATAGGACCTTAGGCTGCCATGCAGTCCCACAGTTCACTTCCCAGACCAGTACAACCTCAAACTTTCAACTAATTGAACTTTTCAAGCTTTTTCTTTTTTGCAACGTGTTCACGCACATGGACACTACGGCACACACAAAAAGGAGGGGTATGTCTGCAAGAAAATGGTTTCTTCAAAGTGGTATGTGAGAGCCGCCTGGTATTTATTCTGCACAGGATTTACTCCTCTCTGCGTGCCATCTGCCCCCCTCTACCTTTATTACAGGCAATGATGTCGATGCGTAATAGATGCTTAGGCTGCCATGCAGTCCCACATTTTACTTCGCAGACCTGTACAACCTCGAACTTTCAACTAATTGAATGTTTCAAGCTTTTTCTGCTTTGCTACGTGTTCTCGCGCATGGACACTTCGGCTCATACAAAAAGGAGGGATATGTCTGCAAGAAAATGGTTTCTTCAAATCGGTATGTTGCAGCCGCCTCGTATTTTCTCTGCACAGGATTTACTCCTCTCTGCTTGCCATCTGCCCACCTCTACCTTTATTACAGGCAGTGATGTCGACGCGGAATAGGAGCTTAGGCTGCCATGCAGTCACACATTTCACTTCCCCGACCGGCACAAACTCAAACTTTAAACTAATTGAATTTTTCAAGCTTTTTCTGTTTCGCTACGTGTTCTCGCGCATGAACACTTCGGCACATACAAAAAGGAGCGATATGTCTGCAAGACAAATGGTTTCTTCAAAAGCGGTATGTTACACCCCCCTGGTATTTATTCTGCACAGGATTTACTCCTCTATGCTTGCCATCTGTCCACCTCTACTTTTAATACAGGCAATGATGTCGACGCGGAATAGGAGCTTAGGCATCCATGCAGTCCCACAGTTCACTTCCCAGACCGGTACAACCTCAAACTTTCAGCTCATTGAATGTTTCAAGCTTTTTCTCTTTTGCAACGTGTTCACGCACATGGACACTACGGCACATACAAAAAGGAGGGATATGTCTGCAAGAAAATGGTTTCTTCAAAGTGGTATGTAAGAGCCGCCTGGTATTTATTCGGCACAGGATTTACTCCTCTCTGCGTGCCATCTGCCCCCCTCTACCTTTATTACAGGCAATGATGTCGACACGGAATAGAAGCTTAGGCTGCCATGCAGTCCCACATTTTACTTCGCAGACCTGTACAACCTCGAACTTTCAGCTAATTGAATGTTTCAAGCTTTTTCTGTTTTTCTACGTGTTCTCGCGCATGGACCCTACGGCACATACAAAAAGGAGGGATATGCCTGCACGAAAATGTTTTTTTTCAAATGCGGTATGCTACCGCCGCCTGGTATTTATTCTGGACACTATCTACTCCTCTCTGCGTGCCATCTGCCCACCTCTACCTTTATTACAGGCAATGATGTCGGCACGGAATAGGAGCTTATGTTGCCATGCAGTCCCACAGTTCACTTCCCAGACCGGTACAACCTCAAACTTTCAACTCATTGAATGTGTCAAGCTTTTTCTGTTTTGCAACGTGTTCTCGCGCATGGACACTACGGCACATACAAAAAAGACGTATATGTCTGCAAGAAAATGGTTTCTTCAAATGCGATATGTTACAGCCGCCTGGTATTTATTCTGCACGCTATTTACTCTTCTCTGTGTGCCATCTGCCCATCTCTACCTTTATTACAGGCAATGATGTCGTCGTGCAATAGGAGCTTAGGCTTCCATGCAGTCCCACAGTTCACTTCCCAGACCGGTACAACCTCGAACTTTCAGCTAATTGAATGTTTCAAGCTTTTTATGTTTTGCAACGTGTTATCGCGCATGGTCCCTACTGCACATACAAAAAGGAGGGATATGTCTGAAAGAAAATGGTTTCTTCAAATCGGTATGTTACAGCCGCCTGGTATTTATTCTGCACAGGATTTTCTCCTCTCTCCTTGCCATCAGGCCAGTTCTACCTTTATTACAGGCAATGATGTCGACGCGCAATAGGAGCTTAGGCTGCCATGCAGTCCGACATTTCACTTCGCAGACCGGTACAACCTCGAACTTTCAGCTAATTGAATGTTTCAAGCTTTTTCTGTTTTTCTACGTGTTCTCGCGCATGGACCCTACGGCACATACAAAAAGGAGGGATATGCCTGCACGAAAATGTTTTTTTTCAAATGCGGTATGCTACCGCCGCCTGGTATTTATTCGGCACACTATCTACTCTCTGCGTGCCATGTGCCCACCTCTATCTTTATTACAGGCAATGATGCGGACGCGGAGTAGGGGCTTAGGCTGCCATGCAGTCCCACAGTTCACTTGCCAGACCTGTACAACCTCGAACTTTCAACTAATTGAATGTTTCAAGCTTTTTTCTGTTTTGCAACGCGTTATCGCGCTTGGACACTTCGGCACATACAAAAAAGTGGCATATGTCTGCAAGAAATTGGTTTCTTCAAAGCGGCATGTTAGAGCCGCCTGATATTTATTCTGCACATGATTTACTCCTCTCTGCGTGCCATCTGCCCATCCCTACCTTTATTCAGGCAATCATGTCGACGCGGAATAGGAGCTTAGGCTGTCATGCAGTCCCACAGTTCACTTCCCCGACCGGTACAACCTCGAACTTTCAACTAATGGAATTTTTCAACTTTTCCTGTTTTGCTACGTGTTTTTGCGCATGGACACTACGGCACATACAAAAGAGACGTATATCTCTGCAAGAAAATGGTTTCTTCAAATGCGTTATGTTACAGCCGCCTGGTATTTATTCTGCACACTATCTACTCCTCTCTGCCTGCCATCTGCCCACCTCTACCTTTATTACAGGCAATGATGTCTACGCGGAATAGGAGCTTAGCCTGCCATGCAGACCCACAGTTCACTTCCCAGAACGGTACCACCTCGAACTTCCAACTAATTGAATGTTTCAAGCTTTTTCTGTTTTGCAACGTGTTCTTTCGCATGGACACTACGTCACATACAAAAAGGAGGGATATGTCTGCAAGAAAATGGTTTCTTCAAAGCGGCATGGTAGAGCCGCCTGGTATTTATTCTGCACACTATCTACTCCTCTCTGCCTGCCATCTGCCCACCTCTACCTTTATTACAGGCAATGATGTCGACACGGAATAGGAGCTTAGCCTGCCACGCAGTCCCACAGTTCACTTCCCAGAACGGTACCACCTCGAACTTCCAACTAATTGAATGTTTCAAGCTTTTTCTGTTTTGCAACGTGTTTTTTCGCATGGACACTACGGCACATACAAAAAGGAGGGATATGTCTGCAAGAAAATGGTTTCTTTAAAGCGGCATGGTAGAGCCGCCTGGTATTTATTCTGCACAATATCTACTCCTCTCTGCCTGCCATCTGCCCACCTCTACCTTTATTACAGGCAATGATGTCGACGCGGAATAGGAGCTTAGCCTGCCATGCATTCCGACATTTCACTTCGCAGCCCGGTACCACCTCGAACTTTCAACTAATTGAATGTTTCAAGCTTTTTCTGTTTTGGAACGTGTTCTCGCACATGGACACTTCGGCACATACAAAAAAGAGGGATATGTCTGCAAGAAAATGGTTTCTTCAAATGCGCTTGTTACAGCCGCCTGGTATTTATTCTGCACAGGATTTACTCTTCTCTGCGTGCCATCTGCCCATCCCTACCTTTATGCAGGCAATGACGTCGACGCGGAATAGGAGCTTAGGCTGCCATGCAGTCCGACGTTTCACTTCCCCGACCTGTACAACCTCGAACTTTCAACTAATTGAATTTTTCAACTTTTTCTGTTTTGCTACGTGTTCTTGCCTGTAATAAAGGTAGAGGTGGGCAGATGGCAGGCAGAGAGGAGTAGATAGTGTGCAGAATAAGTACCAGGCGGCTGTAACATAACGCAGGAACCCATACGGGTTCCGAAAGAGGAACCCGTATGGGTTTCCTTTGTAGCAAGTGCTACGAACGGGTGGATGTCTGACTTTCCCTTTATTCATTACTTCTCTCCACCTTGCGGGTTTCCGCAGAACTTCTACGTCAAACTCTTGCCTTTGCTTCGTGTTGTCGACAAATTTCGACTTCGCCCTGCCATCTGCTAGCCGCCTGGTTAGCTCAGAAAGGTAGAGCGGCTGCCCCGGAAAGGCGGTGGTCCCGGGTTCGAGTCCCGGACCAGGACGAATTTTTCTTCAACTATGAGGCTTTCTTTCGAGGAACCCGTATGGGTTTCCTTTGTAGCAATTGCTACGAACGGGTGGATGTCTGACTTTCCCTTTATTCATTACTTCCCTCCACCTTGCGGGTTTCCGCAGAACTTCTACATCAAACTCTTGCCTTTGCTTCGTGTTGTCGACAAATTTCGACTTCGCCCTGCGATCTGCTAGCCGCCTGGTTAGCTCAGATGGTAGAGCGGCTGCCCCGGAAAGGCGGTGGTCCCGGGTTCGAGTCCCGGACCAGGACGAATTTTTCTTCAACTATGAGGCTTTCTTTCGAGGAACCCGTATGGGTTTCCTTTGTAGCAATTGCTACGAACGGGTGGATGTCTGACTTTCCCTTTATTCATTACTTCTCTCCACCTTGCGGGTTTCCGCAGAACTTCTACGTCAAATACAAAAAAGACGTATATGTCTGCAAGAAAATGGTTTCTTCAAGTGCGTTATGTTACAGCCGCCTGGTACTTATTCTGCACACTATCTACTCCTCTCTGCCTGCCATCTGCCCACCTCTACCTTTATTACAGGCAATGATGTCGACGCGGAATAGGAGCTTAGCCTGCCATGCAGACCCACAGTTCACTTCCCAGACCGGTACAACCTCGAGCTTTCAAGTAATTCAATGTTTCAAGCTTTTTTTCTGTTTTGCAACGTGTTCTCGCGCATGGACACTTCGGCACATACAAAAAAGTGGCATATGTCTGCAAGAAATTGGTTTCTTCAAAGCGGCATGTTAGAGCCGCCTGATATTTATTCTGCACAGGATTTACTCCTCTCTGCGTGCCATCTGCACCCCTCTACCATTATTACAGACAATGATGTCGGTACGGAATAGGAGCTTAAGTTGCCATGCAGTCCCACAGTTCACTTCCCCGACCGGTACAACCTCAAACTTTCAACTAATTAAATTTTTCAAGCTTTTTCTGTTTTGCTACGTGTTCTCGCGCATGGGCACTTCGGCACATACAAAAAGGAGGGATATGTCTGCAAGACAAATGGTTTCTTCAAAAGCGGTATGTTACACCCGCCTGCTATTTATTCTGCACAGGATTTACTCCTTTCTGCTTGCCATCTGTCCACCTCTAGCTTTATTACAGGCAATGATGTCGACGCGGAATAGGAGCTTAGGCTGACATGCAGCCCCACAGTTCACTTCCCAGACCGGTACAACCTCAAACTTTCAGCTCATTGAATGTTTCAAGCTTTTTCTCTTTTGCAACGTGTTCTCGCACATGGACACTACGGCACATACAAAAAGGAGGGATACGTCTGCAAGAAAATGGTTTTTTCAAAGTGGTATGTGAGAGCCGCCTGGTATTTATTCTGCACAGGATTTACTCCTCTCTGCGTGCCATCTGCCCCCCTCTACCTTTATTACAGGCAATGATGTCGACGCGTAATAGATGCTTAGGCTGCCATGCAGTCCCACATTTTACTTCGCAGACCTGTACAACCTCGAACTTTCAACTAATTGAATTTTTCAAGCTTTTTCTGTTTCGCTACGTGTTCTCGCGCATGAACACTTCGGCACATACAAAAAGGAGTGATATGTCTGCAAGACAAATGGTTTCTTCAAAAGCGGTATGTTACACCCCCCTGGTATTTATTCTGCACAGGATTTACTCCTCTATGCTTGCCATCTGTCCACCTCTACTTTTAATACAGGCAATGATGTCGACGCGGAATAGGAGCTCAGGCATCCATGCAGTCCCACAGTTCACTTCCCAGACCGGTACAACCTCAAACTTTCAGCTCATTGAATGTTTCAAGCTTTTTCTCCTTTGCAACGTGTTCACGCACATGGACACTGCGGCACATACAAAAAGGAGGGATATGTCTGCAAGAAAATGGTTTCTTCAAAGTGGTATGTAAGAGCCGCCTGGTATTTATTCGGCACAGGATTTACTCCTCTCAGCTTGATATCTGTCCACCTCTACCTTTATTACAGGCAATGATGTCGACACGGAATAGAAGCTTAGGCTGCCATGCAGTCCCACATTTTACTTCGCAGACCTGTACAACCTCGAACTTTCAACTAATTTAATGTTTCAAGCTTCTTCTGTTTTGCAACATGTTCTCGCGCATAGACGCTTCGGCACATACAAAAAGGAGGAATATGTCAGCAAGAAAATCGTTCCTTCAAATGCGCAATGTTACAGCCGCCTGGTATTTATTCTGCACAGGATTTACTCCTCTCTGCGTGCTATCTGACCATCCCTACCTTTATTCAGGCAATCGTGTCGACGCGGAATAGGAGCTTAGGCTGCCATGCAGTCCCACATCTCACTTCCCCAACCGGTACAACCTCGAACTTTCGACCAATTGAATTTTTCAAGCTTTTTCTGCTTTGCCACGTGTTCTCGCGCATGGACACTTCGGCTCATACAAAAAGGAGGGATATGTCTTCAAGACAAATGGTTTCTTCAAATGCGCTATGTTACACCGCCCTGGTATTTATTCTGCACAGGATTTACTCCTCTCTGCTTGATATCTGTCCACCTCTACCTTTATTACAGGCAATGATGTCGACGCGGAATAGGAGCTTAGGCTGCCATGCAGTCCCACAGTTCACTTCCCAGACCGGTACAACCTCGAACTTTCAGCGAATTTAATTTTTCAAGCTTTCTTTCTGTTTTGCAACGTGTTCACGCCCATGGACACGACGGCACATACAAAAAGGCGCGATAAGTCTGCAAGAATATGGTTTCCGCAAATACGGTATGTTACAGCCGCCTGGTATTTATTCTGCACACGATTTACTCCTCTCTGCGTGCCATCTGCCCACCTCTACCTTTATTACAGGGAATGATGTCGACGCGGAATAGAAGCTTAGGCTCCCATGCAGTCCCACATTTATCTTCGCAGACCGGTACAACCTCAAACTTTGGACTAATTGAATTTTTCAAGCTTTTTCTGTTTTGCTACGTGTTCTCGGTATGTTGCAGCCGCCTCGTAATTATTCTGCACAGGATTTACTCCTCTCTGCGTGCCATCTGCCCATCTCTACCTTTATTCAGGCAATGATGTCGACGTGGAGTTGAACCTTATGCTGCCATGCAGTCGCACATTTCACTTCCCAGCCTGGCACAACCTGAAACTTTCAACTAATTAAATTTTTCAAGCTTTTCTGGTTTGCTACGTGTTCTCGCGCATGGGCACTTCGGCACATACAAAAAGGAGGGATATGTCTGCAAGACAAATGGTTTCTTCAAAAGCGGTATGTTACACCCGCCTGCTATTTATTCTGCACAGGATTTACTCCTTTCTGCTTGCCATCTGTCCACCTCTAGCTTTATTACAGGCAATGATGTCGACGCGGAATAGGAGCTTAGGCTGACATGCAGCCCCACAGTTCACTTCCCAGACCGGTACAACCTCAAACTTTCAGCTCATTGAATGTTTCAAGCGTTTTCTGTTTTACAACGTGTTCTCGCACATGGACACTACGGCACATGCAAAAAGGAGGGATATGTCTGCAAGAAAATGGTTTCTTCAAAGTGGTATGTAAGAGCCGCCTGGTATTTATTCTGCGCAGGATTTACTCCTCTCTGCGTGCCATCTGCCCCCCTCTACCTTTATTACAGGCAATAATGTCGACGCGGAATAGAAGCTTAGGCTGCCATGCAGTCCCACATCTCACTTCCCCGACCGGTACAACCTCGAACTTTCGACCAATTGAATTTTTCAAGCTTTTTCTGCTTTGCTACGTGTTCTCGCGCATGGACACTTCGGCTCATACAAAAAGGAGGGATATGTCTGCAAGAAAATGGTTTCTTCAAATCGGTATGTTGCAGCCGCCTCGTATTTATTCTGCACAGGATTTACTCCTCTCTGCTTGCCATCTGCCCACCTCTACCTTTATTACAGGCAATGATGTCGACGCGTAATAGATGCTTAGGCTGCCATGCAGTCCCACATTTTACTTCGCAGACCTGTACAACCTCGAACTTTCAACTAATTGAATGTTTCAAGCCTTTCCTGTTTTGCAACGTGTTCTCGCGCATAGACAGTTCAGCACATACAAAAAGGAGGGATATGTCTGCAAGTAAATGGGTTCTTCAAATGCGGTATGTTACAGCCGCCTGGTATTTATTCTGCACAGGATCTACTCCTATCTGCGTGCCATCTGTCCATCTCTAACTTTATTCAGGCAATGATGTCGACGCCGAATAGTACCTTAGGCTGTCATGCAGTCGCACATTTCGCTTCCCAGACCGGTACAGCCTCAAACTTTCAACTAATTGAATTTTTCAAGCTTTCTCTGTTTTGCAACGTGTTCTCGCGCATGGGCACTACGGCACATACAAAAAGGCGGGATATGTCAACAAGAAAATCGTTCCTTCAAATGCGCGATGTACAGCCGCCTGGTATTTATTCTGCACAGGATTTACTCCTCTCTGCGTGCCATCTGACCATCTCTACCTTTATTACAGGCAATGATGTCGACGCGGAATAGAAGCTTAGGCTGCCATGCAGTCCCACATTTTACTTCGCAGACCGGTACAACCTCGAACTTTCAGCTAATTGAATTTTTCAAGCTTTTTCTGTTTTGATACGTGTTCTCGCGCATGGAAACATCGGGACATACAAAAAGGAGGGATATGTCTGCAAGAAAATGGGTTCTTCAAATGTGATATGTTACAGCCGCCTGGTATTTATTCTGCACAGGATTTACTCCTCTCGGCGTGCCATCTGCCCATCTCTAACTTTATTCAGGCAATGATGTCGACGCGGAATAGGACCTTAGGCTGCCATGCAGTCCCACAGTTCACTTCCCAGACCAGTACAACCTCAAACTTTCAACTAATTGAACTTTTCAAGCTTTTTTCTTTTTTGCAACGTGTTCACGCACATGGACACTACGGCACATACAAAAAGGAGGGGTATGTCTGCAAGAAAATGGTTTCTTCAAAGTGGTATGTGAGAGCCGCCTGGTATTTATTCTGCACAGGATTTACTCCTCTCTGCGTGCCATCTGCCCCCCTCTACCTTTATTACAGGCAATGATGTCGATGCGTAATAGATGCTTAGGCTGCCATGCAGTCCCACATTTTACTTCGCAGACCTGTACAACCTCGAACTTTCAACTAATTGAATGTTTCAAGCTTTTTCTGCTTTGCTACGTGTTCTCGCGCATGGACACTTCGGCTCATACAAAAAGGAGGGATATGTCTGCAAGAAAATGGTTTCTTCAAATCAGTATGTTGCAGCCGCCTCGTATTTTCTCTGCACAGGATTTACTCCTCTCTGCTTGCCATCTGCCCACCTCTACCTTTATTACAGGCAGTGATGTCGACGCGGAATAGGAGCTTAGGCTGCCATGCAGTCACACATTTCACTTCCCCGACCGGCACAAACTCAAACTTTCAACTAATTGAATTTTTCAAGCTTTTTCTGTTTCGCTACGTGTTCTCGCGCATGAACACTTCGGCACATACAAAAAGGAGCGATATGTCTGCAAGACAAATGGTTTCTTCAAAAGCGGTATGTTACACCCCCCTGGTATTTATTCTGCACAGGATTTACTCCTCTATGCTTGCCATCTGTCCACCTCTACTTTTAATACAGGCAATGATGTCGACGCGGAATAGGAGCTTAGGCATCCATGCAGTCCCACAGTTCACTTCCCAGACCGGTACAACCTCAAACTTTCAGCTCATTGAATGTTTCAAGCTTTTTCTCTTTTGCAACGTGTTCACGCACATGGACACTACGGCACATACAAAAAGGAGGGATATGTCTGCAAGAAAATGGTTTCTTCAAAGTGGTATGTAAGAGCCGCCTGGTATTTATTCGGCACAGGATTTACTCCTCTCTGCGTGCCATCTGCCCCCCTCTACCTTTATTACAGGCAATGATGTCGACACGGAATAGAAGCTTAGGCTGCCATGCAGTCCCACATTTTACTTCGCAGACCTGTACAACCTCGAACTTTATACTAATTTAATGTTTCAAGCTTCTTCTGTTTTGCAACATGTTCTCGCGCATAGACACTTCGGCACATACAAAAAGGAGAAATATGTCAGCAAGAAAATCGTTCCTTCAAATGCGCAATGTTACAGCCGCCTGGTATTTATTCTGCACAGGATTTACTCCTCTCTGCGTGCTATCTGACCATCCCTACCTTTATTCAGGCAATCGTGTCGACGTGGAATAGGAGCTTAGGCTGCCATGCAGTCCCACATCTCACTTCCCCGACCGGTACAACCTCGAACTTTCCACCAATTGAATTTTTCAAGCTTTTTCTGCTTTGCTACGTGTTCTCGCGCATGGACACTTCGGCTCATACAAAAAGGAGGGATATGTCTGCAAGAAAATGGTTTCTTCAAATCGGTATGTTGCAGCCGCCTCGTATTTATTCTGCACAGGATTTACTCCTCTCTGCTTGCCATCTGCCCACCTCTACCTTTATTACAGGCAGTGATCTCAACGCGGAATAGGAGCTTAGGCTGCCATGCAGTCCCACATTTCACTTCCCCGACCGGCACAACCTCAAACTTTCTACTAATTGAATTTTTCATGCTTTTTCGGTTTCGCTACGTGTTCTCGCGCATGGACACTTCGGCACATACAAAAAGGAGCGATATGTCTTCAAGACAAATGGTTTCTTCAAATGCGCTATGTTACACCGCCCTGGTATTTATTCTGCACAGGATTTACTCCTCTCTGCTTGATATCTTTCCACCTCTACCTTTATTACAGGCAATGATGTCGACGCGGAATAGGAGCTTAGGCTGCCATGCAGTCCCACAGTTCACTTCCCAGACCGGTACAACCTCGAACTTTCAGCGAATTTAATTTTTCAAGCTTTCTTTCTGTTTTGCAACGTGTTCACGCCCATGGACACTACGGCGCATACAAAAAGGCGCGATAAGTCTGCAAGAATATGGTTTCCGCAAATACGGTATGTTACAGCCGCCTGGTATTTATTCTGCACACGATTTACTCCTCTCTGCGTGCCATCTGCCCACCTCTACCTTTATTACAGGCAATGATGTCGACGCGGAATAGAAGCTTAGGCTCCCATGAAGTCCCACATTTATCTTCGCAGACCGGTACAACCTTAAACTTTCAACTGATTGAATATTTCAAGCGTTTTCTGTTTTGCAAAGTGTTCCCGCGCATGGACACTTCGGCACATACAAAAAGGAGGGATATGTCAGCAAGAAAATCGTTCCTTCAAATGCGCGATGTTACAGCCACCTGGTATTTATTCTGCACAGGATTTACTCCTCTCTGCGTGCCATCTGACCATCCCTACCTTTATTCAGGCAATCGTGTCGACGCGGAATAGGAGCTTAGGCTGCCATGCTGTCCCACATCTCACTTCCCAGACCGGTACAACCTCGAACTTTGGACTAATTGAATTTTTCAAGCTTTTTCTGTTTTGCTACGTGTTCTCGCGCATGGACACTTCGGCTCATACAAAAAGGAGGGATATGTCTGCAAGAAAATGGTTTCTTGAAATCGGTATGTTGCAGCCGCCTCGTATTTATTCTGCACAGGATTTACTCCTCTCTGCGCACCATCTGCCCATCTCTACCTTTATTCAGGCAATGATGTCGACGTGGAGTTGGACCTTAGGCTGCCATGCAGTCGCACATTTCACTTCCCAGCCTGGCACAACATGAAACTTTCAACTAATTAAATTTTTCAAGCTTTTTCTGTTTTGCTACGTGTTCTGGCGCATGGGCACTTCGGCACATACAAAAAGGAGGGATATGTCTGCAAGACAAATGGTTTCTTCAAAAGCGGTATGTTACACCCGCCTGCTATTTATTCTGCACAGGATTTACTCCTCTCTGCTTGCCATCTGTCAAACTCTACCTTTATTACAGGCAATGATGTCGACACGGAATAGAAGCTTAGGCTGCCATGCAGTCCCACATTTTACTTCGCAGACCTGTACAACCTCGAACTTTCAACTAATTGAATGTTTCAAGCCTTTTCTGTTTTGCAACGTGTTCTCGCGCATAGACAGTTCAGCACATACAAAAAGAAGGGATATGTCTGCCAGTAAATGGGTTCTTCAAATGCGGTATGTTACAGCCGCCTGGTATTTATTCTGCACAGGATCTACTCCTGTCTGCGTGCCATCTGCCCATCTCTAACTTTATTCAGGCAATGATGTCGACGCGGTATAGGACCTTAGGCTGTCATGCAGTCGCACATTTCACTTCCCAGGCCGGTACAACCTCAAACTTTCAACTATTTGAATTTTTCAAGCTTTCACTGTTTTGCAACGTGTTGTCGCGCATGGGCACTACGGCACATACCAAAAGGCGGGATATGTCAACAAGAAAATCGTTCCTTCAAATGCGCGATGTACAGCCGCCTGGTATTTATTCTGCACAGGATTTACTCCTCTCTGCGTGCCATCTGACCATCTCTACCTTTATTACAGGCAATGATGTCGACGCGGAATAGAAGCTTAGGCTGCCATGCAGTCCCACATTTTACTTCGCAGACCGGTACAACCTCGAACTTTCAACTAATTGAATTTTTCAAGCTTTTTCTGTTTTGCTACGTGTTCTCGCGCATGGAAACATCGGGACATACAAAAGGGAGGGATATGTCTGCAAGACAAATGGTTTCTTCAAATGCGGTATGTTACACCCGCCTGATATTTATTCTGCACAGGATTTACTCCTCTCTGCTTGCCATCTGTCAAACTCTAGCTTTATTACAGGCAATGATGTCGACGCGGAATAGGAGCTTAGGCTGCCATGCAGTCCCACAGTTCACTTCCCAGACCGGTACAACCTCGAACTTTCAGCTCATTGAATGTTTCGAGCTTTTTCTGTTTTGCAACGTGTTCTCGCACATGGTCCCTACTGCACATACAAAAAGGAGGGATATGTCTGAAAGAAAATGGTTTCTTCAAATCGGTATGTTACAGCCGCCTGGTATTTATTCTGCACAGGATTTTCTCCTCTCTCCTTGCCATCAGGCCAGTTCTACCTTTATTACAGGCAATGATGTCGACGCGCAATAGGAGCTTAGGCTGCCATGCAGTCCGACATTTCACTTCGCAGACCGGTACAACCTCGAACTTTCAGCTAATTGAATGTTTCAAGCTTTTTCTGTTTTTCTACGTGTTCTCGCGCATGGACCCTACGGCACATACAAAAAGGAGGGATATGCCTGCACGAAAATGGTTTTTTTCAAATGCGGTATGCTACCGCCGCCTGGTATTTATTCTGGACACTATCTACTCCTCTCTGCGTGCCATCTGCCCACCTCTACCTTTATTACAGGCAATGATGTCGGCACGGAATAGGAGCTTATGTTGCCATGCAGTCCCACAGTTCACTTCCCAGACCGGTACAACCTCAAACTTTCAACTCATTGAATGTGTCAAGCTTTTTCTGTTTTGCAACGTGTTCTCGCGCATGGACACTACGGCACATACAAAAAAGACGTATATGTCTGCAAGAAAATGGTTTCTTCAAATGCGATATGTTACAGCCGCCTGGTATTTATTCTGCACGCTATTTACTCTTCTCTGTGTGCCATCTGCCCATCTCTACCTTTATTACAGGCAATGATGTCGTCGTGCAATAGGAGCTTAGGCTTCCATGCAGTCCCACAGTTCACTTCCCAGACCGGTACAACCTCGAACTTTCAGCTAATTGAATGTTTCAAGCTTTTTATGTTTTGCAACGTGTTATCGCGCATGGTCCCTACTGCACATACAAAAAGGAGGGATATGTCTGAAAGAAAATGGTTTCTTCAAATCGGTATGTTACAGCCGCCTGGTATTTATTCTGCACATGATTTTCTCCTCTCTCCTTGCCATCAGGCCAGTTCTACCTTTATTACAGGCAATGATGTCGACGCGCAATAGGAGCTTAGGCTGCCACGCAGTCCGACATTTCACTTCGCAGACCGGTACAACCTCGAACTTTCAGCTAATTGAATGTTTCAAGCTTTTTCTGTTTTTCTACGTGTTCTCGCGCATGGACCCTACGGCACATACAAAAAGGAGGGATATGCCTGCACGAAAATGGTTTTTTTCAAATGCGGTATGCTACCGCCGCCTGGTATTTATTCGGCACACTATCTACTCTCTGCGTGCCGTGTGCCCACCTCTATCTTTATTACAGGCAATGATGCGGACGCGGAGTAGGGGCTTAGGCTGCCATGCAGTCCCACAGTTCACTTGCCAGACCGGTACAACCTCGAACTTTCAACTAATTGAATGTTTCAAGCTTTTTTCGGTTTTGCAACGCGTTATCGCGCTTGGACACTTCGGCACATACAAAAAAGTGGCATATGTCTGCAAGAAATTGGTTTCTTCAAAGCGGCATGTTAGAGCCGCCTGATATTTATTCTGCACATGATTTACTCCTCTCTGCGTGCCATCTGCCCATCCCTACCTTTATTCAGGCAATCATGTCGACGCGGAATAGGAGCTTAGGCTGTCATGCAGTCCCACAGTTCACTTCCCCGACCGGTACAACCTCGAACTTTCAACTGATTGAATGTGTCAAGCTTTTTCTGTTTTGCAACGTGTTCTTTCGCATGGACACTACGGCACATACAAAAAAGACGTATATCTCTGCAAGAAAATGGTTTCTTCAAATGCGTTATGTTACAGCCGCCTGGTATTTATTCTGCACACTATCTACTCCTCTCTGCCTACCATCTGCCCACCTCTACCTTTATTACAGGCAATGATGTCGACGCGGAATAGGAGCTTAGCCTGCCATGCAGACCAACAGTTCACTTCCCAGAACGGTACCACCTCGAACTTCCAACTAATTGAATGTTTCAAGCTTTTTCTGTTTTGCAACGTGTTCTTTCGCATGGACACTACGTCACATACAAAAAGGAGGGATATGTCTGCAAGAAAATGGTTTCTTCAAATGCGTTATGTTACAGCCGCCTGGTATTTATTCTGCACACTATCTACTCCTCTCTGCCTGGCATCTGCCCACCTCTACCTTTATTACAGGCAATGATGTCGACGCGGAATAGGAGCTTAGCCTGCCATGCATTCCGACATTTCACTTCGCAGCCCGGTACAACCTCGAACTTTCAACTAATTGAATGTTTCAAGCTTTTTCTGTTTTGGAACGTGTTCTCGCACATGGACACATCGGCACATACAAAAAAGAGGGATATGTCTGCAAGAAAATGGTTTCTTCAAATGCGCTTGTTACAGCCGCCTGGTATTTATTCTGCACAGGATTTACTCTTCTCTGCGTGCCATCTGCCCATCCCTACCTATATGCAGGCAATGACGTCGACGCGGAATAGGAGCTTAGGCTGCCATGCAGTCCGACGTTTCACTTCCCCGACCGGTACAACCTCGAACTTTCAACTAATTGAATTTTTCAACTTTTTGTGTTTTGCTACGTGTTCTTGCGCATGGATACTCATGGATACTTCGGCACATACTAAAAGCAGGGATATGTGTGCAAGAAAATGGTTTCTTCAAAGCGGCATGGTAGAGCCACCTGGTATTTATTCTGCACAGGATTTCCCCCTCTCTGCGTGCCATCTGCCCCCGCTACCATTATTACATGCAATGATGTCGGCAAGGAATAGGAGCCTATGTTGCCATGCAGTCCCACAGTTCACTTCCCAGACCGGTACAACCTGAAGCTTTCAACTCATTGAATGTGTCAAGCTTTTTCTGTTTTGCAACGTGTTCTCGCGCATGGACACTTCGACACATACAAAAAGGAGGGATATGTCTGCAAGAAAACGGTTTCTTCAAAGTGGCATGTTAGAGCCGCCTGGTATTTATTATGCACAGGATTTGCTCCTCTCTGCACGCCATCTGCCCCCCCCCCCCCTCTACCATTATTACAGGCAATGATGTCGGCACGGAATAGGGCCTTATGTTGCCATGCAGTTCCACAGTTCACATCCCCGACCGGTACAACCTCAAACTTTCAACTAATATAATTTTTCAAGCTTTTTCTGTTTTGCTACTTGTTCTCGCGCATGGACACTACGGCACATACAAAAAGGAGGTATATGTCTGCAAGGAAATGGTTTGTTTAAATGCGATATGTTACAGCCGCCTGGTATTTATTCTGCACACTATCTACTCCTCTCTGCGTGCCATCTGTCTACCTTTATTACAGGCAACGATGTCGACGCGGAATAGGAGCTTAGGCTGCCATGCAGTCCCACAGTTCAGTTCCCAGACCGGTACAACCTCGAGCTTTAAACTAATGGAATGTTACAACTTTTTTCTGTTTCGCAACATGTTCTCGCGCATGGACACTACGGCACATACAAAAAGCAGGGATATGTCTGCAAGAAAATGGTTTCTTCAAATCGGTATGTTACAGCGGCGTGGTATTTATTCTGCACAGGATTTTCTCCTCTCTGCGTGCCATCTGCCCCCGCTACCATTATTACATGCAATGATGTCGGCAAGGAATAGGAGCCTATGTTGCCATGCAGTCCCACAGTTCACTTCCCAGACCGGTACAACCTGAAGCTTTCAACTCATTGAATGTGTCAAGCTTTTTCTGTTTTGCAACGTGTTCTCGCGCATGGACACTACGGCACATACAAAAAAGACGTATATGTCTGCAAGAAAATGGTTTCTTGAAATCGGTATGTTACAGCCGCCTGGTATTTATTTTGCACAGGATTTTCACCTCTCTGCGTGCCATCTGCCCCCCTCTACCATTATTACAGGCAACGATGTCGACGCGGAATAGGAGCTTAGGCTGCCATGCAGTCCCACAGTTCAGTTCCCAGACCGGTACAACCTCGAACTTTCAACTAATTGAATGTTAGAAGCTTTTTCTGTTTCGCAACATGTTCTCGCGCATGGACACTTCGACACATACAAAAAGGAGGGATATGTCTGCAAGAAAACGGTTTCTTCAAAGTGGCATGTTAGAGCCGCCTGGTATTTATTATGCACAGGATTTGCTCCTCTCTGCACGCCATCTGCCCCCCCCCCCCTCTACCATTATTACAGGCAATGATGTCGGCACGGAATAGGGCCTTATGTTGCCATGCAGTTCCACAGTTCACATCCCAGACCGGTACAACCTCAAACTTTCAACTCATTGAATGTGTCAAGCTTTTTCTGTTTTGCAACGTGTTCTTTCGCATGGACACTACGGCACATACAAAAAGGAGGTATATGTCTGCAAGAAAATGGTTTCTTCAAATGCGTTATGTTACAGCCGCCTGGTATTTATTCTGCACACTATCTACTCCTCTCTGCCTGCCATCTGCCCACCTCTACCTTTATTACAGGCAATGATGTCGACGCGGAATAGGAGCTTAGCCTGCCATGCAGACCCACAGTTCACTTCTCAGACCGGTACAACCTCGAGCTTTCAAGTAATTCAATGTTTCAAGCTTTTTTTCTGTTTTGCAACGTGTTCTCGCGCATGGACACTTCGGCACATACAAAAAAGTGGCATATGTCTGCAAGAAATTGGTTTCTTCAAAGCGGCATGTTAGAGCCGCCTGGTATTTATTCTGCACACTATCTACTCCTCTCTGCGTGCCATCTGTCTACCTTTATTACAGGCAACGATGTCGACGCGGAATAGGAGCTTAGGCTGCCATGCAGTCCCACAGTTCAGTTCCCAGACCGGTACAACCTCGAGCTTTAAACTAATGGAATGTTACAACTTTTTTCTGTTTCGCAACATGTTCTCGCGCATGGACACTACGGCACATACAAAAAGCAGGGATATGTCTGCAAGAAAATGGTTTCTTCAAATCGGTATGTTACAGCCGCCTGGTATTTATTCTGCACAGGATTTTCTCCTCTCTGCGTGCCATCTGCCCATCTCTACATCTAATTAGGCAATGATGTCGACGCTGAATAGGAGCTTAGGCTGCCATGCAGTCCCACATTTCACTTCCCAGACCGGTACAACCTCGAACTTTCAGCTAATTGAATTTTTCAACTTTTTCTGTTTTGCTACGTGCTCTCGCGCACGGACACTTCGGCACATACAAAAAGGAGAGATATGTCTGCAAGAAAATTGTTTCTTCAAATTGGTATGTTACAGCCGCCTGGTATTTATTCTGCACAGGATTTACTCCTGTCTGGTTGCCATCTGCCCACCTCTACCTTTATTACAGGCAGTGATGTCGACGCGGAATAGGAGCTTAGGCTGCCATGCAGTCCCCCATTTCACTTCCCCGACCGGTACAACCTCGAACTTTCAACGAATTGAATGTTTCAATCTTTTTCTGTTTTGCAACGTGTTCTCGCGCATGGAACCTACGGCACATACAAAAAGGAGGGATATGTGTGCAAGAAAATGGTTTCTTCAAAGGCGGTATGTTGCAGCCGCCTGGTATTTATTCTGCACAGGATTTTCTCCTCTCTGCGTGCCATATGCCCACATCTGCCTTTATTACAGGCAATGATGCCGACGCGGAATAGGAGCTTAGGCTGCCATGCAGTCCCACAGTTCACTTCCCAGACCGGTACAACCTCGAACTTTCAACTAATTGAACGTTTCAAGCTTTTTCTGTTTTCGACGTGTTCTCGCACAGGGACACTTCGGCACATACAAAAAGGAGGGATATGTCTGCAAGAAAATGGTTTCTTCAAACGCGGTATGTTACAGCCGCCTGGTATTTATTCTGCACACTAACTACTCCTCTCTGTTTGCCATCTGGCCAGTTCTACCTTCATTACAGGCAATGATGTCGACGCGCAATAGGAGCTTAGGCTGCCATGCAGTCCGACATTTCACTTCGCAGACCGGTACAACCTCGAACTTTCAGCTAATTGAATGTTTCAAGCTTTTTCTGTTTTGCTACGTGTTCTCGCGCATGGACACTTCGGCTCATACAAAAAGGAGGGATATGTCTGCAAGAAAATGGTTTCTTCAAATCGGTATGTTGCAGCCGCCTCGTATTTATTCTGCACAGGATTTACTCCTCTCTGCGTGCCATCTGCCCATCTCTACCTTTATTCAGGCAATGATGTCGACGTGGAGTTGGACCTTAGGCTGCCATGCAGTCGCACATTTCACTTCCCAGACTGGCACAACCTGAAACTTTCAACTAATTAAATTTTTCAAGCTTTTTCTGTTTTGCTACGTGTTCTCGCACATGGGCACATCGGCACATACAAAAAGGAGGGATATGTCTGCAAGACAAATGGTTTCTTCAAAAGCGGTATGTTACACCCCCCTGGTATTTATTCTGCACAGGATTTACTCCTTTCTGCTTGCCATCTGTCCACCTCTAGCTTTATTACAGGCAATGATGTCGACTCGGAATAGGAGCTTAGGCTGACATGCAGCCCCACAGTTCACTTCCCAGACCGGTACAACCTCAAACTTTCAGCTCATTGAATGTTTCAAGCTTTTTCTGTTTTGCAACGTGT
This sequence comes from Dermacentor andersoni, assembly GCF_023375885.2. NCBI lineage: Eukaryota > Metazoa > Arthropoda > Arachnida > Ixodida > Ixodidae > Dermacentor > Dermacentor andersoni. The sequence goes on along the minus strand of NC_092818.1, from coordinate 39,362,509 downwards.
TCTCGCACATGGACACTACGGCACATACAAAAAGGAGGGATACGTCTGCAAGAAAATGGTTCCTTCAAAGTGGTATGTGAGAGCCGCCTGGTATTTATTCTGCACAGTATTTACTCCTCTCTGCGTGCCATCTGCCCCCCTCTACCTTTATTACAGGCAATGATGTCGACGCGTAATAGATGCTTAGGCTGCCATGCAGTCCCACATTTTACTTCGCAGACCTGTACAACCTCGAACTTTCAACTAATTGAATGTTTCAAGCCTTTTCTGTTTTGCAACGTGTTCTCGCGCATAGACAGTTCAGCACATACAAAAAGGAGGGATATGTCTGCAAGTAAATGGGTTCTTCAAATGCGGTATGTTACAGCCGCCTGGTATGTATTCTGCACACTAACTACTCCTCTCTGTTTGCCATCTGGCCAGTTCTACCTTCATGACAGGCAATGATGTCGACGCGCAATAGGAGCTTAGGCTGCCATGCAGTCCGACATTTCACTTCGCAGACCGGTACAACCTCGAACTTTCAGCTAATTGAATGTTTCAAGCTTTTTCTATTTTGCTACGTGTTCTCGCGCATGGACACTACGGCACATACAAAATGGAGGTATATGTCGGCCAGAAAATCGTTTCTTCAAACGCGGTATGTTACAGCCGCCTGGCATTTATTCTACACACTATCTACTCCTCTCTGCGTGCCATCTGTCCACCTCTACCTTTATTACAGGCAATGATGTCGACGCGGAACAGGAGCTCAGGCTGCCATGCGGTCCCACATCTCACTTCCCAGACCGGTACAACCTCGAACTTTGGACTAATTGAATTTTTCAAGCTTTTTCTGTTTTGCTACGTGTTCTCGCGCATGGACACTTCGGCTCATACAAAAAGGAGGGATATGTCTGCAAGAAAATGGTTTCTTCAAATCGGTATGTTGCAGCCGCCTCGTATTTATTCTGCACAGGATTTACTCCTCTCTGCGTGCCATCTGCCCATCTCTACCTTTATTCAGGCAATGATGTCGACGTGGAGTTGGACCTTAGGCTGCCATGCAGTCGCACATTTCACTTCCCAGACTGGCACAACCTGAAACTTTCAACTAATTAAATTTTTCAAGCTTTTTCTGTTTTGCTACGTGTTCTCGCACATGGGCACTTCGGCACATACAAAAAGGAGGGATATGTCTGCAAGACAAATGGTTTCTTCAAAAGCGGTATGTTACACCCCCCTGGTATTTATTCTGCACAGGATTTACTCCTCTCTGCTTGCCATCTGTCCATCTCTACTTTAATACAGGCAATGATGTCGACGCGGAATAGGAGCTTAGGCATCCATGCAGTCCCACAGTTCACTTCCCAGACCGGTACAACCTCAAACTTTCAGCTCATTGAATGTTTCAAGCTTTTTCTCTTTTGAAACATGTTCACGCACATGGACACTACGGCACATACAAAAAGGAGGGATATGTCTGCAAGAAAATGGTTTCTTGAAAGTGGTATGTAAGAGCCGCCTGGTATTTATTCTGCACAGGATTTACTCCTCTCTGTTTGCCATCTGGCCAGTTCTACCTTCATTACAGGCAATGATGTCGACGCGCAATAGGAGCTTAGGCTGCCATGCAGTCCGACATTTCACTTCGCAGACCGGTACAACCTCGAACTTTCAACTAATTTAATGTTTCAAGCTTCTTCTGTTTTGGAACATGTTCTCGCGCATGGACACTTCGGCTCATACAAAAAGGAGGGATATGTCTGCAAGAAAATGGTTTCTTCAAATCGGTATGTTGCAGCCGCCTCGTATTTATTCTGCACAGGATTTACTCCTCTCTGCGTGCCATCTGCCCATCTCTACCTTTATTCAGGCAATGATGTCGACGTGGAGTTGGACCTTAGGCTGCCATGCAGTCGCACATTTCACTTCCCAGACTGGCACAACCTGAAACTTTCAACTAATTAAATTTTTCAAGCTTTTTCTGTTTTGCTACGTGTTCTCGCACATGGGCACATCGGCACATACAAAAAGGAGGGATATGTCTGCAAGACAAATGGTTTCTTCAAAAGCGGTATGTTACACCCCCCTGGTATTTATTCTGCACAGATTTACTCCTTTCTGCTTGCCATCTGTCCACCTCTAGCTTTATTACAGGCAATGATGTCGACTCGGAATAGGAGCTTAGGCTGACATGCAGCCCCACAGTTCACTTCCCAGACCGGTACAACCTCAAACTTTCAGCTCATTGAATGTTTCAAGCTTTTTCTGTTTTGCAACGTGTTCTCGCACATGGACACTACGGCACATACAAAAAGGAGGGATACGTCTGCAAGAAAATGGTTCCTTCAAAGTGGTATGTGAGAGCCGCCTGGTATTTATTCTGCACAGTATTTACTCCTCTCTGCGTGCCATCTGCCCCCCTCTACCTTTATTACAGGCAATGATGTCGACGCGTAATAGATGCTTAGGCTGCCATGCAGTCCCACATTTTACTTCGCAGACCTGTACAACCTCGAACTTTCAACTAATTGAATGTTTCAAGCCTTTTCTGTTTTGCAACGTGTTCTCGCGCATAGACAGTTCAGCACATACAAAAAGGAGGGATATGTCTGCAAGTAAATGGGTTCTTCAAATGCGGTATGTTACAGCCGCCTGGTATGTATTCTGCACACTAACTACTCCTCTCTGTTTGCCATCTGGCCAGTTCTACCTTCATGACAGGCAATGATGTCGACGCGCAATAGGAGCTTAGGCTGCCATGCAGTCCGACATTTCACTTCGCAGACCGGTACAACCTCGAACTTTCAGCTAATTGAATGTTTCAAGCTTTTTCTATTTTGCTACGTGTTCTCGCGCATGGACACTACGGCACATACAAAATGGAGGTATATGTCGGCCAGAAAATCGTTTCTTCAAACGCGGTATGTTACAGCCGCCTGGCATTTATTCTACACACTATCTACTCCTCTCTGCGTGCCATCTGTCCACCTCTACCTTTATTACAGGCAATGATGTCGACGCGGAACAGGAGCTCAGGCTGCCATGCGGTCCCACATCTCACTTCCCAGACCGGTACAACCTCGAACTTTGGACTAATTGAATTTTTCAAGCTTTTTCTGTTTTGCTACGTGTTCTCGCGCATGGACACTTCGGCTCATACAAAAAGGAGGGATATGTCTGCAAGAAAATGGTTTCTTCAAATCGGTATGTTGCAGCCGCCTCGTATTTATTCTGCACAGGATTTACTCCTCTCTGCGTGCCATCTGCCCATCTCTACCTTTATTCAGGCAATGATGTCGACGTGGAGTTGGACCTTAGGCTGCCATGCAGTCGCACATTTCACTTCCCAGACTGGCACAACCTGAAACTTTCAACTAATTAAATTTTTCAAGCTTTTTCTGTTTTGCTACGTGTTCTCGCACATGGGCACTTCGGCACATACAAAAAGGAGGGATATGTCTGCAAGACAAATGGTTTCTTCAAAAGCGGTATGTTACACCCCCCTGGTATTTATTCTGCACAGGATTTACTCCTCTCTGCTTGCCATCTGTCCATCTCTACTTTAATACAGGCAATGATGTCGACGCGGAATAGGAGCTTAGGCATCCATGCAGTCCCACAGTTCACTTCCCAGACCGGTACAACCTCAAACTTTCAGCTCATTGAATGTTTCAAGCTTTTTCTCTTTTGAAACATGTTCACGCACATGGACACTACGGCACATACAAAAAGGAGGGATATGTCTGCAAGAAAATGGTTTCTTGAAAGTGGTATGTAAGAGCCGCCTGGTATTTATTCTGCACAGGATTTACTCCTCTCTGTTTGCCATCTGGCCAGTTCTACCTTCATTACAGGCAATGATGTCGACGCGCAATAGGAGCTTAGGCTGCCATGCAGTCCGACATTTCACTTCGCAGACCGGTACAACCTCGAACTTTCAACTAATTTAATGTTTCAAGCTTCTTCTGTTTTGGAACATGTTCTCGCGCATAGACACTTCGGCACATACAAAACGGAGGTATATGTCTGCAAGAAAATCGTTTCTTCAAACGCGGTATGTTACAGCCGCCTGGCATTTATTCTACACACTATCTACTCCTCTCTGCGTGCCATCTGTCCACCTCTACCTTTATTACAGGCAATGATGTCGACGCGGAACAGGAGCTTAGGCTGCCATGCGGTCCCACATCTCACTTCCCAGACCGGTACAACCTCGAACTTTGGACTAATTGAATTTTTCAAGCTTTTTCTGTTTTGCTACGTGTTCTCGCGCATGGACACTTCGGCTCATACAAAAAGGAGGGATATGTCTGCAAGAAAATGGTTTCTTCAAATCGGTATGTTGCAGCCGCCTCGTATTTATTCTGCACAGGATTTACTCCTCTCTGCGTGCCATCTGCCCATCTCTACCTTTATTCAGGCAATGATGTCGACGTGGAGTTGGACCTTAGGCTGCCATGCAGTCGCACATTTCACTTCCCAGACTGGCACAACCTGAAACTTTCAACTAATTAAATTTTTCTAGCTTTTTCTGGTTTGCTACGTGTTCTCGCACATGGGCACTTCGGCACATACAAAAAGGAGGGATATGTCTGCAAGACAAATGGTTTCTTCAAAAGCGGTAGGTTACACCCCCCTGGTATTTATTCTGCACAGGATTTACTCCTCTCTGCGTGCCATCTGCCCCCCTCTACCTTTATTACAGGCAATGATGTCGACACGGAATAGAAGCTTAGGCTGCCATGCAGTCCCACATTTTACTTCGCAGACCTGTACAACCTCGAACTTTCAACTAATTTATTGTTTCAAGCTTCTTCTGTTTTCCAACATGTTCTCGCGCATAGACACTTCGGCACATACAAAAAGGAGGAATATGTCAGCAAGAAAATCGTTCCTTCAAATGCGCGATGTTACAGCCGCCTGGTATTTATTCTGCACAGGATTTACTCCTCTCTGCGTGCTATCGGACCATCCCTACCTTTATTCAGGCAATGGTGTCGACGCCGAATAGGAGCTTAGGCGGCCATGCAGTCCCACAGTTCACTTCCCAGACCGGTACAACCTCAAACTTTCAGCTCATTGAATGTTTCAAGCCTTTTCTGTTTTACAACGTGTTCTCGCACATGGACACTACGGCACATACAAAAAGGAGGGATATGTCTGCAAGAAAATGGTTTCTTCAAAGTGGTGTGTAAGAGCCGCCTGGTATTTATTCTGCGCAGGATTTACTCCTCTCTGCGTGCCATCTGCCCCCCTCTACCTTTATTACAGGCAATAATGTCGACGCGGAATAGAAGCTTAGGCTGCCATGCAGTCCCACATCTCACTCCCCCGACCGGCACAACCTCAAACTTTCTACTAATTGAATTTTTCATGCTTTTTCTGTTTCGCTACGTGTTCTCGCGCATGGACACTTCGGCACATACAAAAAGGAGCGATATGTCTTCAAGACAAATGGTTTCTTCAAATCGGTATGTTGCAGCCGCCTCGTATTTATTCTGCACAGGATTTACTCCTCTCTGCGTGCCATCTGCCCATCTCTACCTTTATTCAGGCAATGATGTCGACGTGGAGTTGGACCTTAGGCTGCCATGCAGTCGCACATTTCACTTCCCAGACTGGCACAACCTGAAACTTTCAACTAATTAAATTTTTCTAGCTTTTTCTGTTTTCTACGTGTTCTCGCACATGGGCACTTCGGCACATACAAAAAGGAGGGATATGTCTGCAAGACAAATGGTTTCTTCAAAAGCGGTATGTTACACCCCCCTGGTATTTATTCTGCACAGGATTTACTCCTTTCTGCTTGCCATCTGTCCACCTCTAGCTATATTACAGGCAATGATGTCGACTCGGAATAGGAGCTAAGGCTGACATGCAGCCCCACAGTTCACTTCCCAGACCGGTACAACCTCAAACTTTCAGCTCATTGAATGTTTCAAGCTTTTTCTGTTTTGCAACGTGTTCTCGCACATGGACACTACGGCACATACAAAAAGGAGGGATACGTCTGCAAGAAAATGGTTCCTTCAAAGTGGTATGTGAGAGCCGCCTGGTATTTATTCTGCACAGTATTTACTCCTCTCTGCGTGCCATCTGCCCCCCTCTACCTTTATTACAGGCAATGATGTCGACGCGTAATAGATGCTTAGGCTGCCATGCAGTCCCACATTTTACTTCGCAGACCTGTACAACCTCGAACTTTCAACTAATTGAATGTTTCAAGCCTTTTCTGTTTTGCAACGTGTTCTCGCGCATAGACAGTTCAGCACATACAAAAAGGAGGGATATGTCTGCAAGTAAATGGGTTCTTCAAATGCGGTATGTTACAGCCGCCTGGTATGTATTCTGCACACTAACTACTCCTCTCTGTTTGCCATCTGGCCAGTTCTACCTTCATCACAGGCAATGATGTCGACGCGCAATAGGAGCTTAGGCTGCCATGCAGTCCGACATTTCACTTCGCAGACCGGTACAACCTCGAACTTTCAGCTAATTGAATGTTTCAAGCTTTTTCTATTTTGCTACGTGTTCTCGCGCATGGACACTACGGCACATACAAAATGGAGGTATATGTCGGCAAGAAAATCGTTTCTTCAAACGCGGTATGTTACAGCCGCCTGGCATTTATTCTACACACTATCTACTCCTCCCTGCTTGCCATCTGTCCACCTCTACCTTTATTACAGGCAATGATGTCGACGCGGAACAGGAGCTCAGGCTGCCATGCGGTCCCACATCTCACTTCCCAGACCGGTACAACCTCGAACTTTGGACTAATTGAATTTTTCAAGCTTTTTCTGTTTTGCTACGTGTTCTCGCGCATGGACACTTCGGCTCATACAAAAAGGAGGGATATGTCTGCAAGAAAATGGTTTCTTCAAATCGGTATGTTGCAGCCGCCTCGTATTTATTCTGCACAGGATTTACTCCTCTCTGCGTGCCATCTGCCCATCTCTACCTTTATTCAGGCAATGATGTCGACGTGGAGTTGGACCTTAGGCTGCCATGCAGTCGCACATTTCACTTCCCAGACTGGCACAACCTGAAACTTTCAACTAATTAAATTTTTCAAGCTTTTTCTGTTTTGCTACGTGTTCTCGCACATGGGCACTTCGGCACATACAAAAAGGAGGGATATGTCTGCAAGACAAATGGTTTCTTCAAAAGCGGTATGTTACACCCCCCTGGTATTTATTCTGCACAGGATTTACTCCTCTCTGCTTGCCATCTGTCCACCTCTACTTTAATACAGGCAATGATGTCGACGCGGAATAGGAGCTTAGGCATCCATGCAGTCCCACAGTTCACTTCCCAGACCGGTACAACCTCAAACTTTCAGCTCATTGAATGTTTCAAGCTTTTTCTCTTTTGAAACATGTTCACGCACATGGACACTACGGCACATACAAAAAGGAGGGATATGTCTGCAAGAAAATGGTTTCTTCAAAGTGGTATGTAAGAGCCGCCTGGTATTTATTCTGCACAGTATTTACTCCTCTCTGCGTGCCATCTGCCCCCCTCTACCTTTATTACAGGCAATGATGTCGACGCGTAATAGATGCTTAGGCTGCCATGCAGTCCCACATTTTACTTCGCAGACCTGTACAACCTCGAACTTTATACTAATTTAATGTTTGAAGCTTCTTCTGTTTTGCAACATGTTCTCGCGCATAGACACTTCGGCACATACAAAAAGGAGAAATATGTCAGCAAGAAAATCGTTCCTTCAAATGCGCAATGTTACAGCCGCCTGGTATTTATTCTGCACAGGATTTACTCCTCTCTGCGTGCTATCTGACCATCCCTACCTTTATTCAGGCAATCGTGTCGACGCGGAATAGGAGCTTAGGCTGCCATGCAGTCCCACATCTCACTTCCCCGACCGGTACAACCTCGAACTTTCGACCAATTGAATTTTTCAAGCTTTTTCTGCTTTGCTACGTGTTCTCGCGCATGGACACTTCGGCTCATACAAAAAGGAGGGATATGTCTGCAAGAAAATCGTTCCTTCAAATCGGTATGTTGCAGCCGCCTCGTATTTATTCTGCACAGGATTTACTCCTCTCTGCTTGCCATCTGCCCACCTCTACCTTTATTACAGGCAGTGATCTCAACGCGGAATAGGAGCTTAGGCTGCCATGCAGTCCCACATTTCACTTCCCCGACCGGCACAACCTTAAACTTTCTACTAATTGAATTTTTCATGCTTTTTCTGTTTCGCTACGTGTTCTCGCGCATGGACACTTCGGCACATACAAAAAGGAGCGATATGTCTTCAAGACAAATGGTTTCTTCAAATGCGCTATGTTACACCGCCCTGGTATTTATTCTGCACAGGATTTACTCCTCTCTGCTTGATATCTGTCCACCTCTACCTTTATTACAGGCAATGATGTCGACGCGGAATAGGAGCTTAGGCTGCCATGCAGTCCCACAGTTCACTTCCCAGACCGGTACAACCTCGAACTTTCAGCGAATTTAATTTTTCAAGCTTTCTTTCTGTTTTGCAACGTGTTCACGCCCATGGACACTACGGCACATACAAAAAGGCGCGATAAGTCTGCAAGAATATGGTTTCCGCAAATACGGTATGTTACAGCCGCCTGGTATTTATTCTGCACACGATTTACTCCTCTCTGCGTGCCATCTGCCCACCTCTACCTTTATTACAGGCAATGATGTCGACGCGGAATAGAAGCTTAGGCTCCCATGAAGTCCCACATTTATCTTCGCAGACCGGTACAACCTCAAACTTTCAACTAATTGAATATTTCAAGCGTTTTCTGTTTTGCAAAGTGTTCTCGCGCATAGACAGTTCAGCACATACAAAAAGGAGGGATATGTCTGCCAGTAAATGGGTTCTTCAAATGCGGTATGTTACAGCCGCCGGGTATTTATTCTGCACAGGATCTACTCCTGTCTGCGTGTCATCTGCCCATCTCTAACTTTATTCAGGCAATGATGTCGACGCGGTATAGGACCTTAGGCTGTCATGCAGTCGCACATTTCACTTCCCAGGCCGGTACAACCTCAAACTTTCAACTAATTGAATTTTTTAAGCTTTCACTGTTTTGCAACGTGTTCTCGCGCATGGGCACTACGGCACATACCAAAAGGCGGGATATGTCAACAAGAAAATCGTTCCTTCAAGTGCGCGATGTACAGCCGCCTGGTATTTATTTTGCACAGGATTTACTCCTCTCTGCGTGCCATCTGACCATCTCTACCTTTATTACAGGCAATGATGTCGACGCGGAATAGAAGCTTAGGCTGCCATGCAGTCCCACATTTTACTTCGCAGACCGGTACAACCTCGAACTTTCAACTAATTGAATTTTTCAAGCTTTTTCTGTTTTGCTACGTGTTCTCGCGCATGGAAACATCGGGACATACAAAAAGGAGGGATACGTCTGCAAGAAAATGGTTTCTTGAAAGTGGTATGTAAGAGCCGCCTGGTATTTATTCTGCACAGGATTTACTCCTCTCTGCGTGCCATCTGACCATCTCTACCTTTATTACAGGCAATGATGTCGACGTGGAATAGAAGTTTAGGCTGCCATGCAGTCCCACATCTCACTTCCCCGACCGGTACAACCTCGAACTTTCAACTAATTGAATTTTTCAAGCTTTTTCTGTATTGCTACTTGTTCTCACGCATGGACACTTCGGGACATACAAAAAGGAGGGATATGTCTGCAAGAAAATGGTTTCTTCAAATCGGTATGTTGCAGCCCCCTCGTATTTATTCTGCACACGATTTACTCCTCTCTGCGTGCCATCTGCCCACCTCTACCTTTATTACAGGCAATGATGTCGACGTGGAATAGAAGTTTAGGCTGCCATGCAGTCCCACCTCTCACTTCCCCGACCGGTACAACCTCGAACTTTCCACTAATTGATTTTTTAAAGCTTTTTCTGTTTTGCTACGTGCTCTCGCACATGGACACTACGGCACATACAAAAAGGAGGGATATGTCTGCAAGAAAATGTTTTTTTCAAAATGGTATGTAAGAGCCGCCTGGTATTTATTCTGCACAGGATTTACTCCTCTCTGCGTGCCATCTGCCCCCCTCTAGCTTTATTACAGGCAATGATGTCGACGCGGAATAGGAGCTTAGGCTGCCATGCAGTCCCACATTTCACTTCACAGACCGGTACAACCTCAAACTTTCAGCTCATTGAATGTTTCAAGCTTTTTCTGTTTTGCAACGTGTTCTCGCACATGGACACTACGGCACATACAAAAAGGAGGGATACGTCTGCAAGAAAATGGTTTCTTCAAAGTGGTATGTTAGAGCCGCCTGGTATTTATTCTGCACAGGGTTTACTCCTCTCTGCTTGCCATCTGCCCACCTCTACCATTATTACAGGCAGTGATGTCGACGCGGAATATGAGCTTAGGCTGCCATGCAGTCCCACATTTCACTTCCCCGACCGGCACAACCTCAAACTTTCAACTAATTGAATTTTTAAATCTTTTTCGGTTTTGCTACGTGTTCTCGCGCATTGACACTACGGAACATACAAAAAGGAGGGGTATGTCTGCAAGAAAATGGTTTCTTCAAATCGGTATGTTGCAGCCGCCTCGTATTTATTCTGCACAGGATTTACTCCTCCCTGCTTGCCATCTGCCCACCTCTACCTTCATTACAGGCAGTGACGTCGACGCGAAATAGGAGCTTAGGCTGCCATGCAGTCCCACAGTACACTTCCCAGACCGGTACAACCTCGAACTTACAGCGAATTGAATTTTTCAAGCTTTCTTTCTGTTTTGCAACGTGTTCACGCCCATGGACACTACGGCACATACAAAAAGGCGGGATAAGTCTGCAAGAAAATGGTTTCTTCAAAGTGGTATGTAAGAGCCACCTGGTATTTATTCTGCACAGGATTCACTCCTCTCTGCGTGCCATCTGCCCCCCTCTACCTTTATTACAGGCAATGATGTCGACGCGGAATAGAAGCTTAGGCTGCCATGCAGTCCCACATCTTACTTCGCAGACCGGTACAACCTCGAACTTTCAACTAATTGAATGTTTCAAGCTTTTTCTGTTTTGCAACGGGCTCTCGCGCATAGACACTTCGGCACATACAAAAAGGAGGGATATGTCTGCAAGAAAATTTTTTCTGCAAAGTGGTATGTAAGAGCCGCCTGGTATTTATTCTGCACAGGATTTATTACTCTCTGCGTGCCATCTGCCCCCCTCTACCTTTATTACAGGCAATGATGTCGGCGCGGAATAGGAGCTTAGGCTGCCATGCAGTCCCACAGTTCACTTCCCAGACCGGTACAACCTCAAACTTTCAGCTCATTGAATGTTTCAAGCTTTTTCTGTTTTGCAACGGGTTCTCGCGCATAGACACTTCGGCACATACAAAAAGGAGGGATATGTCTGCAAGAAAATGGGTTCTTCAAACGCGCTATGTTACAGCCGCCTCGTATTTATTCTGCACAGGATTTACTCCTCTCTTCTTGACATCTGCCCACCTCTACCTGTATTACAGGCAGTGATGTCGACGCGGAATAGGAGCTTAGGCTGCCATGCAGTCCCACATTTCACTTCCCCGACCGGCACAACCTCAAACTTTCAAATAATTGAATTTTTCAAGCTTTTTCTGTTTCGCTCCGTGTTCTCGCGCATGGACACTTCGGCACATACAAAAAGGAGCGATATGTCTGCAAGACAAATGGTTTCTTCAAATTCGGTATGTTACACCCCCCTGGTATTTATTCTGCACAGGATTTACTCCTCTCTGCTTGCCATCTGTCCACCTCTACCTTTATTACAGGCAATGATGTCGACGCGGAATAGGAGCTTAGGCTGCCATGCAGTCCCACAGTTCACTTCCCAGACCGGTACAACCTCGAACTTACAGCGAATTGAATTTTTCAAGCTTTCTTTCTGTTTTGCAACGTGTTCACGCCCGTGGACCCTACGGCACAAACAAAAAGGCGGGATAAGTCTGCAAGAATATGGTTTCCGCAAATGCGCTATGTTACAGCCGCCTGGTATTTATTCTGCACACGATTTACTCCTCTCTGCGTGCCATCTGCCCACCTCTTCCTTTATTACAGGCAATGATGTCGACGCGGAATAGAAGCTTAGGCTCCAATGCAGTCCCACATTTATCTTCGCAGACCGGTACAACCTTAAACTTTCAGCTAATTGAATATTTCAAGCGTTTTCTGTTTTGCAAAGTGTTCTCGCGCATGGACACTTCGGCACATAAAAAAGGAGCGATATGTCTGCAAGACAAATGGTTTCTTCAAACGCGGTATGTTACACCCCCCTGCTATTTATTCTGCACAGGATTTACTCCTCTCTGCTTGCCATCTGTCCACCTCTACCTTTATTACAGGCAATGATGTCGACGCGGAATAGGACCTTAGGCTGCCATGCAGTCGCACATTTCACTTCGCAGACCGCTACAACCTCAAACTTTCAACTAATTGAATTTTTCAAGCTTTTTCTCTTTTGCAACGTGTTCTCGCGTATGGGCACTACAGCACATACAAAAAGGCGGGATATGTCAGCAAGAAAATCGTTCCTTCAAATGCGCGATGTTACAGCCGCCTGCTATTTATTCTGCACAGGATTTACTCCTCTCTGCTTGCCATCTGTCCACCTCTAGCTTTATTACAGGCAAAGATGTCGACGCGGAATAGGAGCTTAGGCTCCCACGCAGTCCCACAGTTCACTTCCCAGACCGGTACAACCTCAAACTTTCAGCTGATTGAATGTTTCAAGCTTTTTCTGTTTTGCAACGTGTTCTCGCACATGGACACTAGGGCACACACAAAAAGGAGGGATATGTCTGCAAGAAAATCGTTCCTTCAAATCGGTATGTTGCAGCCGCCTCGTATTTATTCTGCACAGGATTTACTCCTCTCTGCTTGCCATCTGCCCACCTCTACCTTTATTAAAGGCAGTGATGTCGACGCGGAATAGAAGCTTAGGCTGCCATGCAGTCCCACATTTTACTTCGCAGACCTATAAAACCTCGAACTTTCAACTAATTGAATGTTTCAAACTTTTTCTGTTTTGCAACGTGTTCTCGCGCATAGACACTTCGGCACATACAAAAAGGAGAGATATGTCTGCAAGAAAATGGGTTCTTCAAAGGCGGTATGTTACAGCCGCCTTGTATTTATTCTGCACAGGATCTACTCATCTCTGCGTGCCATCTGCCCATCTCCAACTTTATTCAGGCAATGATGTCGACGCGGAATAGGACCTTAGGCTGCCATGCAGTCGCACATTTCACTTCCCAGACCGGTACAACCTCAAACTTTCAACTAATTGAATTTTTCAAGCTTTTTCTGTTTTGCAACGGGTTCTCGCGCATGGGCACTACGGCACATACAAAAAGGAGCGATATGTCTGCAAGACAAATGGTTTCTTCAAATGCGATATGTTACACCCCCCTGGTATTTATTCTGCACAGGATTTACTCCTCTCTGCTTGCCATCTGTCCACCTCTACCTTTATTACAAGCAATGATGTCGACGCGGAATAGGAGCTTAGGCTGCCATGCAGTCCCACAGTTCACTTCCCAGACCTGTATAACCTCAAACTTTCAGCTCATTGAATGTTTCAAGCTTTTTCTGTTTTGCAACGTGTTCACGCACATGGACACTACAGCACATACAAAAAGGAGGGATATGTCTGAAAGAAAATGGTTCCTTCAAAGTTGTATGTAAGAGCCGCCTGGTATTTATTCTGCGCAGGATTTACTCCTCTCTGCGTGCCATCTGCCCCCCTCTACCTTTATTATAGGCAATGATATCGACGCGGAATAGAAGCTTAGGCTGCCATGCAGTCCCACATTTTAATTCGCAGACCTGTACAACCTCGAACTTTCAACAAATTGAATGTTTCAAGCTTTTTCTGTTTTGCAACGTGTTCTCGCGCATAGACACTTCTGCACATACAAAAAGGAGGGATATGTCTGCAAGAAAATGGTTTCTTCAAAGCGGTATGCTACAGCCGCCTGGTATTTATTCTGCACAGGATTTACTCCTCCTTGCGTGCCATCTGACCATCTCTACCTTTATTCAGGCAATGATGTCGATGCGGAGTAGGACCTTAGGCTGCCATGCAGACGCACATTTCACTTCCCAGACCGCCACAACCTCAAACTTTCAACTAATTGCATTTTTCAAGCTTTTTCTGTTTTCCTACGTGTTCTCGCGCATGGACACTACGGCACATACAAAAAGGAGGGATATGTCTGCAAGAAAATGGTTTCTTCAAAGTGGTATGTAAGAGCCACCTGGAATTTATTCTGCACAGGATTTACTCTTCTCTGCGTGCAATGTGCCCCCCTCTACCTTTATTACAGGCAATGATGTCGACGCGGAATAGGAGCTTAGGCTGCCATGCAGTCCCACAGTTCACTTCCCAGACCTGTATAACCTCAAACTTTCAGCTCATTGAATGTTTCAAGCTTTTTCTGTTTTGCAACGTCTTCTCGCGCATGGACACTACGGCACATACAAAAGGAGGGATATGTCTGCAAGAAAATGGTTTCTTCAAAGCGGTATGTTACAGCCGCCTGGTATTTATTCCGCACACGATTTACTCCTCTATGCGTGTCATCTGCCCACCTCTACCTTTATTACAGGCAATGATGTCGACGCGGAATAGAAGCTTAGGCTGCCATGCAGTCCCACATTTATCTTCGTAGACCGGTACAACCTCGAACTTTCAACTAATTGAATGTTTCAAGGTTTTTCTGTTTTGCAACGTGTTCTCGCGCATAGACACTTCGGCACATACTAAAAGGAGGGATATGTCTGCAAGAAAATGGTTTCTTCAAAGCGGTATGTTACAGCCGCCTGGTATTTATTCTGCACACTATCTACTCCTCTCTTCGTGCCATCTGCCCACCTCTACCTTTATTACGGGCAATGATGTCGACGCGGAATAGGAGCTTAGGCTGCCATGCGGTCCCACATTTCACTTCCCCGACCGGTAGAACCTCGAACTTTCAACTAATTGAATGTTTCAAGCTTTTTATGTTTTGCAACGTGTTATCGCGTATGGTCCCTACGGCACATACAAAAAGGAGGGATATGTCTGCAAGAAAATGGTTTTTTTCAAATGCGGTATGGTACAGCCGCCTGGTATTTATTCTGCACACCAGCTACTCCTCTCTGCCTGCCATCTGCCCACCTCTACCTTTATTACAGGCAATGATGTGGACGCGGAGTAGGAGCTTACGCTGTCATGCAGTCCCACAATTCACTTCCCCGACCGGTACAACCTCGAACTTTCAACTAATTGTATGTTTCAAGCTTTTTTCTGTTTTGCAACGCGTTCTCGCGCATGGACACTTCGGCACATACAAAAAAGTGGCATATGTCTGCAAGAAATTGGTTTCTTCAAAGCGGCATGTTAGAGCCGCCTGATATTTATTCTGCACAACATTTACTCCTCTCTGCGTGCCATATGCCCCCCTCTACCATTATTACAGACAATGATGTCGGTACGGAATAGGAGCTTAAGTTGCCATGCAGTCCCACAGTTCACTTCCCCGACCGGTACAACCTCGAACTTTCAACTAATTGAATTTTTCAAGCTTTTTCTGTTTTGCTACGTGTTTTCGCGCATGGACACTTCGGCATATTCAAAAAGGAGGGATATGTCTGCAAGAAAATGGTTTCTTCAAAAGCGGTATGTTACAGCCGCCTGGTATTTATTCTGCACACTATTTACTCTTCTCTGTGTGCCATCTGCCCATCTCTACCTTTATTACAGGCAATGATGTGGACGCGGAACAGGAGCTTAGGTTGCTATGCGGTCCCACAGTTCACTTCCCAGACCGGTACAACCTCGAACTTTCAACTAATTGAATGTTTCAAACTTTTTCTGTTTTGCAACGTGTTCTCGCGCATGGACACTTCGGCACATACAAAAAGGAGAGATATGTCTGCAAGAAAATGGTTTCTTCGAAGCGGCATGTTAGAGCCGCCTGGTATTTATTATGCACAGGATTTGCTCCTCTCTGTGTGCCATCTGCCCCCCTCTACCATTATTACAGGCAATCATGTCGGCACGGAATAGGGGCTTATGTTCCCATGCAGTCCCACAGTTCACTTCCCAGACCGGTACAACCTCAAACTTTCAACTCATTGAATGTGTCAAGCTTTTTTTGTATTGCAACGTGTTCTCGCGCATGGACACTACGGCACATACAAAAAAGAGGTATATTCTGCAAGAAAATAGTTTCTTCAAATGTGGTATGTTACAGCCACCTGGTATTTATTCTGGACACTATCTACTCCTCTCTGCGTGCCATCTGCCCACCTCTACCTTTATTACGGGCAATGATGTCGACGCGGAATAGGAGCTTAGGCTGCCATGCGGTCCCACATTTCACTTCCCCGACCGGTAGAACCTCGAACTTTCAACTAATTGAATGTTTCAAGCTTTTTATGTTTTGCAACGTGTTATCGCGTATGGTCCCTACGGCACATACAAAAAGGAGGGATATGTCTGCAAGAAAATGGTTTTTTTCAAATGCGGTATGGTACAGCCGCCTGGTATTTATTCTGCACACCAGCTACTCCTCTCTGCCTGCCATCTGCCCACCTCTACCTTTATTACAGGCAATGATGTGGACGCGGAGTAGGAGCTTACGCTGTCATGCAGTCCCACAATTCACTTCCCCGACCGGTACAACCTCGAACTTTCAACTAATTGTATGTTTCAAGCTTTTTTCTGTTTTGCAACGCGTTCTCGCGCATGGACACTTCGGCACATACAAAAAAGTGGCATATGTCTGCAAGAAATTGGTTTCTTCAAAGCGGCATGTTAGAGCCGCCTGATATTTATTCTGCACAACATTTACTCCTCTCTGCGTGCCATATGCCCCCCTCTACCATTATTACAGACAATGATGTCGGTACGGAATAGGAGCTTAAGTTGCCATGCAGTCCCACAGTTCACTTCCCCGACCGGTACAACCTCGAACTTTCAACTAATTGAATTTTTCAAGCTTTTTCTGTTTTGCTACGTGTTTTCGCGCATGGACACTTCGGCATATTCAAAAAGGAGGGATATGTCTGCAAGAAAATGGTTTCTTCAAAAGCGGTATGTTACAGCCGCCTGGTATTTATTCTGCACACTATTTACTCTTCTCTGTGTGCCATCTGCCCATCTCTACCTTTATTACAGGCAATGATGTGGACGCGGAACAGGAGCTTAGGTTGCTATGCGGTCCCACAGTTCACTTCCCAGACCGGTACAACCTCGAACTTTCAACTAATTGAATGTTTCAAACTTTTTCTGTTTTGCAACGTGTTCTCGCGCATGGACACTTCGGCACATACAAAAAGGAGAGATATGTCTGCAAGAAAATGGTTTCTTCGAAGCGGCATGTTAGAGCCGCCTGGTATTTATTATGCACAGGATTTGCTCCTCTCTGTGTGCCATCTGCCCCCCTCTACCATTATTACAGGCAATCATGTCGGCACGGAATAGGGGCTTATGTTCCCATGCAGTCCCACAGTTCACTTCCCAGACCGGTACAACCTCAAACTTTCAACTCATTGAATGTGTCAAGCTTTTTTTGTATTGCAACGTGTTCTCGCGCATGGACACTACGGCACATACAAAAAAGAGGTATATTCTGCAAGAAAATAGTTTCTTCAAATGTGGTATGTTACAGCCACCTGGTATTTATTCTGGACACTATCTACTCCTCTCTGCGTGCCATCTGCCCACCTCTACCTTTATTACAGGCAATGATGCCGACGCGGAATAGCAGCTTAGGCTGCCATGCAGTCCCACAGTTCACTTCCCAGACCGGTACAACCTCGAACTTTCAAGTAATTGAATGTTTCAAGCTTTTTTCTGTTTTGCAACGTGTTCTCGCACATGGACACTTTGGCACATACAAAAAAGTGGCATATGTCTGCAAGAAATTGGTTTCTTCAAAGCGGCATGTTACAGCCGCCTGGTATTTATTCTGCACAGGATCTACTCCTCTCTGCGTGCCATCTGCCCATCTCCAACTTTATTCAGGCAATGATGTCGACGCGGAATAGGACCTTAGGCTCCCATGCAGTCGCACATTTCACTTCCCAGACCGGTACAACCTCAAACTTTCAACTAATTGAATTTTTCAAGCTTTTTCTGTTTTGCAACGTGTTCTCGTTCATGGGCACTACGGCACATACAAAAAGGCGGAATATGTATGCAAGAAAAGGGTTTCTTCAAACGCGGTATGTTACACCCCCTGCTATTTATTCTGCACAGGATTTACTCCTCTCTGCTTGCCATCTGTCCACCTCTACCTTTATTACAGGCAATGATGTCGACGCGGAATAGGACCTTAGGCTGCCATGCAGTCGCACATTTCACTTCCCAGACCACTACAACCTCAAACATTCAGCTCATTGAATGTTTCAAGCTTTTTCTGTTTTGCAACGTGTTCTCGCACATGGACACTACGGCACATACAAAAAGGAGGGATATGTCTGCAAGAAAATCGTTCCTTCAAATGCGCGATGTTACAGCCGCCTGCTATTTATTCTGCACAGGATTTACTCCTCTCTGCTTGCCATCGGTCCACCTCTACCTTTATTACAGGCAATTATGTCGACGCGGAATAGGAGCTTAGGCTGCCATGCAGTCCCACAGTTCACTTCCCAGACCGGTGCAACCTCAAACTTTCAGCTCATTGAATGTTTCAAGCTTTTTCTGTTTTGCAACGTGTTCTCGCGCATAGACACTTCGGCACATACAAAAAGGAGGGATATGTCTGCAAGAAAATGGTTACTTCAAAGCGGTATGCTACAGCCGCCTGGTATTTATTCAGCACAGGATTTACTCCTCTCTGCGTGCCATCTGCCGATCTCTACCTTTATTCAGGCAATGATGTCGATGCGGAGTAGGACCTTAGGCTGCCATGCAGTCGCACATTTCACTTCCCAGACCGGCGCAACCTCAAACTTTCAACTAATTGCATTTTTCAAGATTTTTCTGTTTTGCTACGTGTTCTCGCGCATGGACACTTCGGCACATACAAAAAGGAGGGATATGTCAGCAAGAAAATCGTTCCTTCAAATGGGCGATGTTACAGCCGCCTGGTATTTATTCTGCACAGGATTTACTCCTCTCTCCGTGCCATCTGCCCACCACTACCTTTATTACAGGCGATGATGTCGACGCGGAATAGAAGCTTAGGCTGCCATGCAGTCCCACAGTTCACTTCCCTGACCGGTACAACCTCGAACTTTCAATTAATTGAATGTTCCAAGCTTTTTCTGTTTTGCAACGTGTTCTCGCGCACGGACACTTCGGAACATACTAAAAGGAGGGATATGTCTGCAAGAAAATGGTTTCTTCAAAGCGGTATGTTACAGCCGCCTGGTATTTATTCTGCACACTATCTACTCCTCTCTTCGTGCCATCTGCCCACCTCTACCTTTATTACGGGCAATGATGTCGACGCGGAATAGGAGCTTAGGCTGCCATGCGGTCCCACATTTCACTTCCCCGACCGGTAGAACCTCGAACTTTCAACTAATTGAATGTTTCAAGCTTTTTCTTTTTTGCAACGTGTTCTCGTTCATGGGCACTACGGCACATACAAAAAGGCGGAATATGTATGCAAGAAAAGGGTTTCTTCAAAGCGGTATGTTACAGCCGCCTGGTATTTATTCTGCACACGATTTACTCCTCTATGCGTGCCATCTGCCCACCTCTACCTTTATTACAGGCAATGATGTCGACGCGGAATAGAAGCTTAGGCTGCCATGCAGTCCCACATTTATCTTCGCAGACCGGTACAACCTCGAACTTTCAACTAATTGAATGTTCCAAGCTTTTTCTGTTTTGCAACGTGTTCTCGCGCACGGACACTTCGGAACATACTAAAAGGAGGGATATGTCTGCAAGAAAATGGTTTCTTCAAAGCGGTATGTTACAGCCGCCTGGTATTTATTCTGCACACTATCTACTCCTCTCTTCGTGCCATCTGCCCACCTCTACCTTTATTACGGGCAATGATGTCGACGCGGAATAGGAGCTTAGGCTGCCATGCGGTCCCACATTTATCTTCGCAGACCGGTAGAACCTCGAACTTTCAACTAATTGAATGTTTCAAGCTTTTTATGTTTTGCAACGTGTTAACGCGTATGGTCCCTACGGCACATACAAAAAGGAGGGATATGTCTGCAAGAAAATGGTTTTTTTCAAATGCGGTATGGTACAGCCGCCTGGTATTTATTCTGCACACCAGCTACTCCTCTCTGCCTGCCATCTGCCCACCTCTACCTTTATTACAGGCAATGATGTGGACGCGGAGTAGGGGCTTAGGCTGCCATGCGGTCCCACAGTTCACTTCCCTGACCGGTACAACCTCGAAATTTCAACTAATTGAATGTTTCAAACTTTTTCTGTTTTGCAACGCGTTCTCGCGCATGGACACTTCGGCACATACAAAAAAGTGGCATATGTCTCCAAGAAATTGGTTTCTTCAAAGCGGCATGTTAGAGCCGCCTGATATTTATTCTGCGCAGCATTTACTCCTCTCTGCGTGCCATATGCCCCCCTCTACCATTATTACAGACAATGATGTCGGTACGGAATAGGAGCTTAAGTTGCCATGCAGTCCCACAGTTCACTTCCCTGACCGGTACAACCTCGAACTTTCATCTAATTGAATTTTTCAAGCTTTTTCTGTTTTGCTACGTGTTTTCGCGCATGGACACTTCGGCATATTCAAAAAGGAGGGATATGTCTGCAAGAAAATGGTTTCTTCAAAAGCGGTATGTTACAGCCGCCTGGTATTTATTCTGCATGCTATCTACTCCTCTCTGCGTGCCATCTGCCCACCTCTACCTTTATTACAGGCAATGATGCCGACGCGGAATAGGAGCTTAGGCCGCCATGCATCCCACAGTTCAGTTCCGAGACCGGTACAACCACGAAATTTCAACTAATTGAATATTTCAAGCTTTTTCTGCTTTGCAACGTGTTCGCGCGCATGGACACTACGGCACATACAAAAAGGAGGGATATGTCTGCAAGAAAATGGTTTCTTCGAAGCGGCATGTTAGAGCCGCCTGGTATTTATTCTGCACACTATCTACTCCTCTCTTCGTGCCATCTGCCCACCTCTACCTTTATTACGGGCAATGATGTCGACGCGGAATAGGAGCTTAGGCTGCCATGCGGTCCCACATTTATCTTCGCAGACCGGTACAACCTCGAACTTTCATCTAATTGAATTTTTCAAGCTTTTTCTGTTTTGCTACGTGTTTTCGCGCATGGACACTTCGGCATATTCAAAAAGGAGGGATATGTCTGCAAGAAAATGGTTTCTTCAAAAGCGGTATGTTACAGCCGCCTGGTATTTATTCTGCATGCTATCTACTCCTCTCTGCGTGCCATCTGCCCACCTCTACCTTTATTACAGGCAATGATGCCGACGCGGAATAGGAGCTTAGGCCGCCATGCATCCCACAGTTCAGTTCCGAGACCGGTACAACCACGAAATTTCAACTAATTGAATATTTCAAGCTTTTTCTGCTTTGCAACGTGTTCGCGCGCATGGACACTTCGGAACATACTAAAAGGAGGGATATGTCTGCAAGAAAATGGTTTCTTCAAAGCGGTATGTTACAGCCGCCTGGTATTTATTCTGCACACTATCTACTCCTCTCTTCGTGCCATCTGCCCACCTCTACCTTTATTACGGGCAATGATGTCGACGCGGAATAGGAGCTTAGGCTGCCATGCGGTCCCACATTTATCTTCGCAGACCGGTAGAACCTCGAACTTTCAACTAATTGAATGTTTCAAGCTTTTTATGTTTTGCAACGTGTTAACGCGTATGGTCCCTACGGCACATACAAAAAGGAGGGATATGTCTGCAAGAAAATGGTTTTTTTCAAATGCGGTATGGTACAGCCGCCTGGTATTTATTCTGCACACCAGCTACTCCTCTCTGCCTGCCATCTGCCCACCTCTACCTTTATTACAGGCAATGATGTGGACGCGGAGTAGGGGCTTAGGCTGCCATGCGGTCCCACAGTTCACTTCCCTGACCGGTACAACCTCGAAATTTCAACTAATTGAATGTTTCAAACTTTTTCTGTTTTGCAACGCGTTCTCGCGCATGGACACTTCGGCACATACAAAAAAGTGGCATATGTCTCCAAGAAATTGGTTTCTTCAAAGCGGCATGTTAGAGCCGCCTGATATTTATTCTGCGCAGCATTTACTCCTCTCTGCGTGCCATATGCCCCCCTCTACCATTATTACAGACAATGATGTCGGTACGGAATAGGAGCTTAAGTTGCCATGCAGTCCCACAGTTCACTTCCCTGACCGGTACAACCTCGAACTTTCATCTAATTGAATTTTTCAAGCTTTTTCTGTTTTGCTACGTGTTTTCGCGCATGGACACTTCGGCATATTCAAAAAGGAGGGATATGTCTGCAAGAAAATGGTTTCTTCAAAAGCGGTATGTTACAGCCGCCTGGTATTTATTCTGTACACTATTTACTCTTCTCTGTGTGCCATCTGCCCATCTCTACCTTTATTACAGGCAATGATGTCGACGCGGAACAGGAGCTTAGGTTGCCATGCGGTCCCACAGTTCACTTCCCAGACCGGTACAACCTCGAACTTTCAACTAATTGAATGTTTCAAACTTTTTCTGTTTTGCAACGTGTTCTCGCGCATGGACACTTCGGCACATACAAAAAGGAGGGATATGTCTGCAAGAAAATGGTTTCTTCGAAGCGGCATGTTAGAGCCGCCTGGTATTTATTATGCACAGGATTTGCTCCTCTCCGCGTGCCATCTGCCCACCTCTACCTTTATTACAGGCAATGATGTCGACGCGGAATAGAAGCTTAGACTGCCATGCAGTCCCACATTTATCTTCGCAGACCGGTACAACCTCGAACTTTCAACTAATTCAATGTTTCAAGGTTTTTCTGTTTTGCAACGTGTTCTCGCGCATAGACACTTCGGCACATACAAAAAGGAGGGATATGTCTGCAAGAAAATGGGTTCTTTAAATGCGATATGTTACACCCCCTTGGTATTTATTCTGCACAGGATTTACTCCTCTCTGCTTGCCATCTGTCCACCTCTACCTTTATTACAGGCAATGATGTCGACGCGGAATAGAAGCTTAGGCTGCCATGCAGTCCCACATTTTAATTCGCAGACCTGTACAACCTCGAACTTTCAACTAATTGAATGTTTCAAGCTTTTTCTGTTTTGCAACGTCTTCTCGCGCATGGACACTACGGCACATACAAAAGGAGGGATATGTCTGCAAGAAAATGGTTTCTTCAAAGTGGTATGTTACAGCCGCCTCGTATTTATTCTGCACACGATTTACTCCTCTATGCGTGCCATCTGCCCACCTCTACCTTTATTACAGGCAATGATGTCGACGCGGAATAGAAGCTTAGGCTGCCATGCAGTCCCACATTTATCTTCGCAGACCGGTACAACCTCGAACTTTCAACTAATTGAATGTTTCAAGGTTTTTCTGTTTTGCAACGTGTTCTCGCGCATAGACACTTCGGCACATACAAAAGGAGGGATATGTCTGCAAGAAAATGGGTTCTTCAAGAGCGCTATGTTACAGCCGCCTGGTATTTATTCTGCACAGGATTTACTCCTCTCTGCGTGCCATCTGCCCATCTCTAACTTTATTCAGGCAATGATGTCGACGCGAAATAGGACCTTAGGCTGCCATGCAGTCCCACAGTTCACTTCCCATCCAGTACAACCTCAAACTTTCAACTAATTGAACTTTTCAAGCTTTTTCTGTTTTGCAACGTGTTCTCGCGCATAGACACTTCGGCACATACAAAAAGGAGGGATATGTCTGCAAGAAAATGGGTTCTTCAAGAGCGCTATGTTACAGCCGCCTGGTATTTATTCTGCACAGGATTTACTCCTCTCTGCGTGCCATCTGCCCATCTCTAACTTTATTCAGGCAATGATGTCGACGCGAAATAGGACCTTAGGCTGCCATGCAGTCCCACAGTTCACTTCCCATCCAGTACAACCTCAAACTTTCAACTAATTGAACTTTTCAAGCTTTTTCTGTTTTGCAACGTGTTCTCGCACATGGACACTACGGCACATACAAAAAGGAGGGATATGTCTGCAAGAAAATCGTTCCTTCAAATGCGCGATGTTACAGCCGCCTGGTATTTATTCTGCACAGGATTCACTCCTCTCCGCGTGACATCTGCCCATCTCTAACTTTATTCAGACAATGGTGTCGACGCGGAATAGGAGCTTAGGCTGCCATGCAGTCCCACATTTCACTTCCCCGACCGGCACAACCTCAAACTTTCAACTAATTGAATTTTTCAAGCTTTTTCTGTGTCGCTACGTGTTCTCGCGCATGTACACTTCGGCACATACAAAAAGGAGCGATATGTCTGGAAGACAAATGGTTTCTTCAAAGCGCTGTGTTACACTCCCCTGCTATTTATTCTGCACAGGATTTACTCCTCTCTGCTTGCCATCGGTCCACCTCTACCTTTATTACAGGCAATGATGTCGACGCGAAATAGGAGCTTAGGCTGCCATGCAGTCCCACAGTTCACTTCCCAGACCGGTATAACCTCAAACTTTCAGCTCATTGAATGTTTCAAGCTTTTTCTGTTTTGCAACGTGTTCACGCACATGGACACTACGGCACATAGAAAAAGGAGGGATATGTCTGAAAGAAAATGGTTTCTTCAAAGTGGTATGTAAGAGCCGCCTGGTATTTATTCTGCGCAGGATTTACTCCTCTCTGCGTGCCATCTGCCCCCCTGTACCTTTAATATAGGCAATGATGTCGACGCGGAATAGAAGCTTAGGCTGCCATGCAGTCCCACATTTTAATTCGCAGACCTGTACAACCTCGAACTTTCAACTAATTGAATGTTTCAAGCTTTTTCTGTTTTGCAACGTTTTCTCGCGCATGGACACTACGGCACATACAAAAGGAGGGATATGTCTGCAAGAAAATGGTTTCTTCAAAGTGGTATGTTACAGCCGCCTCGTATTTATTCTGCACACGATTTACTCCTCTATGCGTGCCATCTGCCCACCTCTACCTTTATTACAGGCAATGATGTCGACGCGGAATAGAAGCTTAGGCTGCCATGCAGTCCCACATTTATCTTCGCAGACCGGTACAACCTCCAACTTTCAACTAATTGAATGTTTCAAGGTTTTTCTGTTTTGCAACGTGTTCTCGCGCATAGACACTTCGGCACATACAAAAAGAAGGGATATGTCTGCAAGAAAATGGGTTCTTCAAGAGCGCTATGTTACAGCCGCCTGGTATTTATTCTGCACAGGATTTACTCCTCTCTGCTTGCCATCTGTCCACCTCAACCTTTATTACAGGCAATGATGTCGACGCGGAATAGGAGCTTAGGCTACCATGCAGTCACACATTTATCTTCGCAGACCGGTACAACCTCGAACTTTCAACTAATTGAGTATTTCAAGCTTTTTCTGTTTTGCAACGTGTTCTCGCGCATGGACACTTCGGCACATACGAAAAGGAGGGATATGTCAGGAAGAAAATCGTTCCTTCAAATGGGCGATGTTACAGCCGCCTGGTATTTATTCTGCACAGGATTTACACCTCTCTGCGTGCCATCTGCCCACCCCTACCTTTATTACAGGCAATGATGTCGACGCGGAATAGAAGCTTAGGCTGCCATGCAGTCCCACAGTTCACTTCCCTGACCGGTACAACCTCGAACTTTCCACTAATTGAATTTTTCAAGCTTTTCCTGTTTTGCTACGTGTTCTCGCGCATGGACACTACGGCACATACAAAAAAGAGGTATATGTCTGCAAGAAAATGGTTTCTTCAAAAGCGCTATGTTACAGCCGCCTGGTATTTATTCTGCACACTATTTACTCTTCTCTGTGTGCCATCTGCCCATCTATACCTTTATTACATTCAATGATGTCGACGCGGAACAGGAGCTTAGGTTGCCATGCGGTCCCACAGTTCACTTCCCAGACCGGTACAACCTCGAACTTTCAACTAATTGAATGTTTCAAACTTTTTCTGTTTTGCAGCGTGTTCTCGCGCATGGACACTTCGGCACATACAAAAAGGAGGGATATGTCTGCAAGAAAATGGTTTCTTCAAAGCGGCATGTTACAGCCGCCTGGTATTTATTCTGCACAGGATCTGCTCCTCTCTGCGTGCCATCTGCCCATCTCCAACTTTATTCAGGCAATGATGTCGACGCGGAATAGGACCTTAGGCTCCCATGCAGTCCCACATTTCACTTCCCCGACCGGCACAACCTCAAACTTTCAACTAATTGAATTTTTCAAGCTTTTTCTGTGTCGCTACGTGTTCTCGCGCATGTACACTTCGGCACATACAAAAAGGAGCGATATGTCTGGAAGACAAATGGTTTCTTCAAAGCGCTGTGTTACACTCCCCTGCTATTTATTCTGCACAGGATTTACTCCTCTCTGCTTGCCATCGGTCCACCTCTACCTTTATTACAGGCAATGATGTCGACGCGAAATAGGAGCTTAGGCTGCCATGCAGTCCCACAGTTCACTTCCCAGACCGGTATAACCTCAAACTTTCAGCTCATTGAATGTTTCAAGCTTTTTCTGTTTTGCAACGTGTTCACGCACATGGACACTACGGCACATAGAAAAAGGAGGGATATGTCTGAAAGAAAATGGTTTCTTCAAAGTGGTATGTAAGAGCCGCCTGGTATTTATTCTGCGCAGGATTTACTCCTCTCTGCGTGCCATCTGCCCCCCTGTACCTTTAATATAGGCAATGATGTCGACGCGGAATAGAAGCTTAGGCTGCCATGCAGTCCCACATTTTAATTCGCAGACCTGTACAACCTCGAACTTTCAACTAATTGAATGTTTCAAGCTTTTTCTGTTTTGCAACGTTTTCTCGCGCATGGACACTACGGCACATACAAAAGGAGGGATATGTCTGCAAGAAAATGGTTTCTTCAAAGTGGTATGTTACAGCCGCCTCGTATTTATTCTGCACACGATTTACTCCTCTATGCGTGCCATCTGCCCACCTCTACCTTTATTACAGGCAATGATGTCGACGCGGAATAGAAGCTTAGGCTGCCATGCAGTCCCACATTTATCTTCGCAGACCGGTACAACCTCCAACTTTCAACTAATTGAATGTTTCAAGGTTTTTCTGTTTTGCAACGTGTTCTCGCGCATAGACACTTCGGCACATACAAAAAGAAGGGATATGTCTGCAAGAAAATGGGTTCTTCAAGAGCGCTATGTTACAGCCGCCTGGTATTTATTCTGCACAGGATTTACTCCTCTCTGCTTGCCATCTGTCCACCTCAACCTTTATTACAGGCAATGATGTCGACGCGGAATAGGAGCTTAGGCTACCATGCAGTCACACATTTATCTTCGCAGACCGGTACAACCTCGAACTTTCAACTAATTGAGTATTTCAAGCTTTTTCTGTTTTGCAACGTGTTCTCGCGCATGGACACTTCGGCACATACGAAAAGGAGGGATATGTCAGGAAGAAAATCGTTCCTTCAAATGGGCGATGTTACAGCCGCCTGGTATTTATTCTGCACAGGATTTACACCTCTCTGCGTGCCATCTGCCCACCCCTACCTTTATTACAGGCAATGATGTCGACGCGGAATAGAAGCTTAGGCTGCCATGCAGTCCCACAGTTCACTTCCCTGACCGGTACAACCTCGAACTTTCCACTAATTGAATTTTTCAAGCTTTTCCTGTTTTGCTACGTGTTCTCGCGCATGGACACTACGGCACATACAAAAAAGAGGTATATGTCTGCAAGAAAATGGTTTCTTCAAAAGCGCTATGTTACAGCCGCCTGGTATTTATTCTGCACACTATTTACTCTTCTCTGTGTGCCATCTGCCCATCTATACCTTTATTACATTCAATGATGTCGACGCGGAACAGGAGCTTAGGTTGCCATGCGGTCCCACAGTTCACTTCCCAGACCGGTACAACCTCGAACTTTCAACTAATTGAATGTTTCAAACTTTTTCTGTTTTGCAGCGTGTTCTCGCGCATGGACACTTCGGCACATACAAAAAGGAGGGATATGTCTGCAAGAAAATGGTTTCTTCAAAGCGGCATGTTACAGCCGCCTGGTATTTATTCTGCACAGGATCTGCTCCTCTCTGCGTGCCATCTGCCCATCTCCAACTTTATTCAGGCAATGATGTCGACGCGGAATAGGACCTTAGGCT
The DNA here is from genome assembly GCF_023375885.2 of Dermacentor andersoni. Lineage (NCBI taxonomy): Eukaryota > Metazoa > Arthropoda > Arachnida > Ixodida > Ixodidae > Dermacentor > Dermacentor andersoni. The sequence continues at coordinate 39,334,263 of NC_092818.1, read as the reverse complement.
CCCATGCAGTCGCACATTTCACTTCCCAGACCGGTACAACCTCAAACTTTCAACTAATTGAATTTTTCAAGCTTTTTCTGTTTTGCAACGGGTTCTCGCGCATGGGCACTACGGCACATACAAAAAGGAGCGATATGTCTGCAAGACAAATGGTTTCTTTAAATGCGATATGTTACACCCCCCTGGTATTTATTCTGCACAGGATTTACTCCTCTCTGCTTGCCATCAGTCCACCTCTACCTTTATTACAGGCAATGATGTCGACGCGGAATAGGAGCTTAGGCTGCCATGCAGTCCCACAGTTCACTTCCCAGGCCGGTATAACCTCAAACTTTCAGCTCATTGAATGTTTCAAGCTGTTTCTGTTTTGCAACGTCTTCTCGCGCATGGACACTACGGCATATACAAAAGGAGGGATATGTCTGCAAGAAAATGGTTTCTTCAAAGCGGTATGTTACAGCCGCCTGGTATTTATTCTGCACACGATTTACTCCTCTATGCGTGCCATCTGCCCACCTCTACCTTTATTACAGGCAATGATGTCGACGCGGAATAGAAGCTTAGGCTGCCATGCAGTCCCACGTTTATCTTCGCAGACCGGTACAACCTCGAACTTTCAACTAATTGAATGTTTCAAGGTTTTTCTGTTTTGCAACGTGTTCTCGCGCATAGACACTTCGGCACATACAAAAGGAGGGATATGTCTGCAAGAAAATGGGTTCTTCAAGAGCGCTATGTTACAGCCGCCTGGTATTTATTCTGCACAGGATTTACTCCTCTCTGCGTGCCATCTGCCCATCTCTAACTTTATTCAGGCAATGATGTCGACGCGAAATAGGACCTTAGGCTGCCATGCAGTCCCACAGTTCACTTCCCATCCAGTACAACCTCAAACTTTCAACTAATTGAACTTTTCAAGCTTTTTCTGTTTTGCAACGTGTTCTCGCGCATAGACACTTCGGCACATACAGAAAGGAGGGATATGTCTGCAAGAAAATGGGTTCTTCAAGAGCGCTATGTTACAGCCGCCTGGTATTTATTCTGCACAGGATTTACTCCTCTCTGCGTGCCATCTGCCCATCTCTAACTTTATTCAGGCAATGATGTCGACGCGAAAGAGGACCTTAGGCTGCCATGCAGTCCCACAGTTCACTTCCCATCCAGTACAACCTCAAACTTTCAACTAATTGAACTTTTTAAGCTTTTTCTGTTTTGCAACGTGTTCTCGCACATGGACACTACGGCACATACAAAAAGGAGGGATATGTCTGCAAGAAAATCGTTCCTTCAAATGCGCGATGTTACAGCCGCCTGGTATTTATTCTGCACAGGATTCACTCCTCTCCGCATGCCATCTGCCCATCTCTAACTTTATTCAGACAATGGTGTCGACGCGGAATAGGAGCTTAGGCTGCCATGCAGTCCCACATTTCACTTCCCCGACCGGCACAACCTCAAACTTTCAACTAATTGAATTTTTCAAGCTTTTTCTGTTTCGCTACGTGTTCTCGCGCATGTACACTTCGGCACATACAAAAAGGAGGGATATGTCTGAAAGAAAATGGTTTCTTCAAAGTGGTATGTAAGAGCCGCCTGGTATTTATTCTGAGCAGGATTTACTCCTCTCTGCGTGCCATCTGCCCCCCTCTACCTTTAATATAGGCAATGATGTCGACGCGGAATAGAAGCTTAGGCTGCCATGCAGTCCCACATTTTAATTCGCAGACCTGTACAACCTCGAACTTTCAACTAATTGAATGTTTCAAGCTTTTTCTGTTTTGCAACGTCTTCTCGCGCATGGACACTACGGCACATACAAAAGGAGGGATATGTCTGCAAGAAAATGGTTTCTTCAAAGCGGTATGTTACAGCCGCCTGGTATTTATTCTGCACAGGATTTACTCCTCTATGCGTGCCATCTGTCCACCTCAACCTTTATTACAGGCAATGATGTCGACGCGGAATAGGAGCTTAGGCTGCCATGCAGTCACACATTTATCTTCGCAGACTGGTACAACCTCGAACTTTCCACTAATTGAATTTTTCAAGCTTTTCCTGTTTTGCTACGTGTTCTCGCGCATGGACACTACGGCACATACAAAAAAGAGGTATATGTCTGCAAGAAAATGGTTTCTTCAAAAGCGCTATGTTACAGCCGCCTGGCATTTATTCTGCACACTATTTACTCTTCTCTGTGTGCCATCTTCCCATCTCTACCTTTATTACAGGCAATGATGTCGACGCGGAACAGGAGCTTAGGCTGCCATGCGGTCCCACAGTTCACTTCCCAGACCGGTACAACCTCGAACTTTCAACTAATTGAATGTTTCAAACTTTTTCTGTTTTGCAACGTGTTCTCGCGCATGGACACTTCGGCACATACAAAAAGGAGGGATATGTCTGCAAGAAAATGGTTTCTTCAAAGCGCCATGTTAGAGCCGCCTGGTATTTATTATGCACAGGGTATGCTTCTCTCTGCGTGCCATCTGCCCCCCTCTACCATTATTACAGGCAATGATGTCGGCACGGAATAGGGGCCTATGTTGCCATGCAGTCCCACAGTTCACTTCCCAGACCGGTACAACCTTAAACTTTCAACTCATTGAATGTGTCAAGCTTTTATTGTATTGCAACGTGTTCTCGCGCATGGACACTACGGCACATACAAAAAAGAGGGATATGTCTGCAAGAAAATGGTTTCTTCAAAGCGGTATGTTACAGCCGCCTGGTATTTATTCTGCACACTATCTACTCCTCTCTTCGTGCCATCTGCCCACCTCTACCTTTATTACGGGCAATGATGTCGACGCGGAATAGGAGCTTAGGCTGCCATGCGGTCCCACATTTCACTTCCCCGACCGGTATAACCTCGAACTTCCAACTAATTGAATGTTTCAAGCTTTTTATGTTTTGCAACGTGTTATCGCGTATGGTCCCTACTGCACATACAAAAAGGAGGGATATGTCTGCAAGAAAATGGTTTTTTTTCAAATGCGGTATGGTACAGCCGCCTGGTATTTATTCTGCACACTATCTACTCCTCTCTGCCTGCCATCTGCCCACCTCTACCTTTATTACAGGCAATGATGTGGACGCGGAGTAGGGGCTTAGGCTGCCATGCAGTCCCAAAGTTCACTTCCCAGACCGGTACAACCTCGAACTTTCAACTAATTGAATGTTTCAAACTTTTTTCTGTTTTGCAACGCGTTCTCGCGCATGGACACTTCGGCACATACAAAAAAGTGGCATATGTCTCCAAAAAATTTGTTTCTTCAAAGCGGCATGTTAGAGCCGCCTGATATTTATTCTGCACAGCATTTACTCCTCTCTGCGTGCCATATGCCCCCCTCTACCATTATTACAGACAATGATGTCGGTACGGAATAGGAGCTTAAGTTGCCATGCAGTCCCACAGTTCACTTCCCCGACCGGTACAACCTCGAACTTTCATCTAATAGAATTTTTCAAGCTTTTTCTGTTTTGCTACGTGTTTTCGCGCATTGACACATCGTCCTATTCAAAAAGGAGGGATACGTCTGCAAGAAAGTGGTTTCTTCAAACGCGATATGTTACAGCCGCCTGGTATTTATTCTGCACACTATCCACTCCTCTGTGCGTGCCATCTGCCCATCCCTACATTTATTCAGGCAATGATGTCGGCGCGGAATAGGAGCTTAGGCTGTCATGCAGTCCCACAATTCACTTCCCCGACCGGTACAACCTCGAACTTTCAACTAATTGAATGTTTCAAGCTTTTTTCTGTTTTGCAACGCGTTCTCGCGCATGGACACTTCGGCACATACAAAAAAGTGGCATTTGTCTGCAAGAAATTGGTTTCTTCAAAGCGGCATGTTAGAGCCGCCTGATATTTATTCTGCACAAGATTTACTCCTCTCTGCGTGCCATATGCCCCCCTCTACCATTATTACAGACAATGATGTCGGTACGGAATAGGAGCTTAAGTTGCCATGCAGTCCCACAGTTCACTTCCCCGACCGGTACAACCTCGAACTTTCAACTAATTGAATTTTTCAAGCTTTTTCTGTTTTGCTACGTGTTTCCCGCATGGACACTTCGGCATAGTCAAAAAGGAGGGATATGTCTGCAAGAAAATGGTTTCTTCAAAAGCGGTATGTTACAGCCGCCTGGTATTTATTCTGCACACTATTTACTCTTCTCTGTGTGCCATCTGCCCATCTCTACCTTTATTACAGGCAATGATGTCGACGCGCAATAGGAGCTTAGGCTGCCATGCAGTCCGATATTTTACTTAGCAGACCGGTACAACCTCGAACTTTCAGCTAATTGAATTTTTCAAGCTTTTTCTGTTTTGCAACGTGTTCTCGCGCATGGGCACTACGGCACATACAAAAAGGCAGGATATGTCAGCAAGAAAATCGTTCCTTCAAATGCGCGATGTTACAGCCACCTGGTATTTATTCTGCATAGGATTTACTCCTCTCTGCGTGCCTTCTGCCGATCTCTACCTTTATTCAGGCAATGATGTCGATGCGGAGTAGGACCATAGGCTGCCATGCAGTCGCACATTTCACTTCCCAGACCGGCACAACCTCAAACTTTCAACTAATTGCATTTTTCGAGCTTTTTCTGTTTTGCTGCGTGTTCTCGTGCATGGACACTTCGGCACATACAAAAAGGAGGGATATATCAGAAAGGAAATCGTTCCTCAAATGCGCGATGTGACAGCCGCCTGGTATTTATTCTGCACAGGATTTACTCCTCTCTGCGTGCCATCTGCCCCCTTCTACCTTTTTTACAGGCAATGATGTCGAGGCGGAATAGAAGCTTAGGCTGCCATGCAGTCCCACATTTCACTTCGCAGACCGGTACGACCGCGAACTTTCAACTAATTGAATGTTTCAAGCTTTTTCTGTTTTGCAACGTCTTTTCGCGAATGGACACTTCGGCACATACAAAAAGGAGTGATATCTCTGCAAGACAAATGGTTTCTTCAAAAGCGGTATGTTACACCCCCCTGGTATTCATTCTGTACAGCATTTACTCCTCTCTGCTTCCCATCTGTCCACCTCTACCTTTATTACAGGCAATGATGTCGACGCGGAATAGAAGATTAGGCTGCCATGCAGTCCCACATTTATCTTCGCAGACCGGTACAACCTCGAACTTTCCACTAATTGAATTTTTCAAGCTTTTTCTGTTTTGCTACGTGTTCTCGCGCATGGACACTACGGAACATACAAAAAGGAGGGATATGTCTGCAAGAAAATGGTTTCTTCAAATGCGATATGTTACAGCCGCCTGGTATTTATTCTGCACAGGATTTACTCTTCTCTGTGTGCCATCTGCCCACCTCTACCCTTATTACAGGCAATGATGTCGGTACGGAATAGGAGCTTATGTTGCCATGCAGTCCCACAGTTCACTTCCCAGACCAGTACAACCTCAAACTTTCAACTCATTGAATGTGTCAAGGTTTTTCTGTTTTGCAACGTGTTCTCGCGCATGGACACTACGGCACATACAAAAAGGAGGGATATGTCTGAAAGAAAATGGTTTCTTCAAAAGCGGTATGTTACAGCCGCCTGGTATTTATTCTGCATACTATCTACTCCTCTCTGCGTGCCATCTGCCCTCCTCTACCTTTATTACAGGCAATGATGCCGACGCGGAATAGGAGCTTAGGCTGCCATGCATACCACAGTTCAGTTGCGAGACCGGTGCAACCTCGAACTTTCAACTAATTGAATGTTTCAAGCTTTTTCTTTTTTGCAACGTGTTCTCGCGCATGGACACTACGGCACATACAGAAAGGCGGTATATGTCTGCAAGAAAATGGTTTCTTCAAAAGCGCTATGTTACAGCCGCCTGGTATTTATTCTGCACACTATTTACTCTTCTCTGTGTGCCATCTGCCCATCTCTACCTTTATTACAGGCAATGATGTCGACGCGGAATAGGAGCTTAGGCTGCCATGCAGTCCCACAGTTCACTTCCCAGAACGGTACAACCTAGAACTTTCAATTAATTGAATGTTTCAAGCTTTTTCTGTTTTGCAACGTGTTACCGCGCATGGACACTTCGGCACATACAAAAAGGAGGGATATGTCTGCAGGAAAATGGTTTCTTCAAAGCGGTATGTTACAGCCGCCTGGTATTTATTCTGCACACTATCTACTCCTCTCTTCGTGCCATCTGCCCGCCTCTACCTTTATTACGGGCAATGATGTCGACGCGGAATACGGGCTTAGGCTGCCATGCGGTCCCACAGTTCACTTCCCAGACCGGTACAACCTCGAACTTCCAACTAATTGAATGTTTCAAGCTTTTTATGTTTTGCAACGTGTTATCGCGTATGGTCCCTACTGCACATACAAAAAGGAGGGATATGTCTGCAAGAAAATGGTTTTTTTTCAAATGCGGTATGGTACAGCCGCCTGGTATTTATTCTGCACACTATCTACTCCTCTCTGCCTGCCATCTGCCCACCTCTACCTTTATTACAGGCAATGATGTGGACGCGGAGTAGGGGCTTAGGCTGCCATGCAGTCCCAAAGTTCACTTCCCAGACCGGTACAACCTCGAACTTTCAACTAATTGAATGTTTCAAACTTTTTTCTGTTTTGCAACGCGTTCTCGCGCATGGACACTTCGGCACATACAAAAAAGTGGCATATGTCTCCAAAAAATTTGTTTCTTCAAAGCGGCATGTTAGAGCCGCCTGATATTTATTCTGCACAGCATTTACTCCTCTCTGCGTGCCATATGCCCCCCTCTACCATTATTACAGACAATGATGTCGGTACGGAATAGGAGCTTAAGTTGCCATGCAGTCCCACAGTTCACTTCCCCGACCGGTACAACCTCGAACTTTCATCTAATAGAATTTTTCAAGCTTTTTCTGTTTTGCTACGTGTTTTCGCGCATTGACACATCGTCCTATTCAAAAAGGAGGGATACGTCTGCAAGAAAGTGGTTTCTTCAAACGCGATATGTTACAGCCGCCTGGTATTTATTCTGCACACTATCCACTCCTCTGTGCGTGCCATCTGCCCATCCCTACATTTATTCAGGCAATGATGTCGGCGCGGAATAGGAGCTTAGGCTGTCATGCAGTCCCACAATTCACTTCCCCGACCGGTACAATCTCGAACTTTCAACTAATTGAATGTTTCAAGCTTTTTTCTGTTTTGCAACGCGTTCTCGCGCATGGACACTTCGGCACATACAAAAAAGTGGCATTTGTCTGCAAGAAATTGGTTTCTTCAAAGCGGCATGTTAGAGCCGCCTGATATTTATTCTGCACAAGATTTACTCCTCTCTGCGTGCCATATGCCCCCCTCTACCATTATTACAGACAATGATGCCGGTACGGAATAGGAGCTTAAGTTGCCATGCAGTCCCACAGTTCACTTCCCCGACCGGTACAACCTCGAACTTTCAACTAATTGAATTTTTCAAGCTTTTTCTGTTTTGCTACGTGTTTCCCGCATGGACACTTCGGCATAGTCAAAAAGGAGGGATATGTCTGCAAGAAAATGGTTTCTTCAAAAGCGGTATGTTACAGCCGCCTGCTATTTATTCTGCACACTATTTACTCTTCTCTGTGTGCCATCTGCCCATCTCTACCTTTATTACAGGCAATGATGTCGACGCGCAATAGGAGCTTAGGCTGCCATGCAGTCCGATATTTTACTTAGCAGACCGGTACAACCTCGAACTTTCAGCTAATTGAATTTTTCAAGCTTTTTCTGTTTTGCAACGTGTTCTCGCGCATGGGCACTACGGCACATACAAAAAGGCAGGATATGTCAGCAAGAAAATCGTTCCTTCAAATGCGCGATGTTACAGCCACCTGGTATTTATTCTGCATAGGATTTACTCCTCTCTGCGTGCCTTCTGCCGATCTCTACCTTTATTCAGGCAATGATGTCGATGCGGAGTAGGACCATAGGCTGCCATGCAGTCGCACATTTCACTTCCCAGACCGGCACAACCTCAAACTTTCAACTAATTGCATTTTTCGAGCTTTTTCTGTTTTGCTGCGTGTTCTCGTGCATGGACACTTCGGCACATACAAAAAGGAGGGATATATCAGAAAGGAAATCGTTCCTCAAATGCGCGATGTGACAGCCGCCTGGTATTTATTCTGCACAGGATTTACTCCTCTCTGCGTGCCATCTGCCCCCTTCTACCTTTTTTACAGGCAATGATGTCGAGGCGGAATAGAAGCTTAGGCTGCCATGCAGTCCCACATTTCACTTCGCAGACCGGTACGACCGCGAACTTTCAACTAATTGAATGTTTCAAGCTTTTTCTGTTTTGCAACGTCTTTTCGCGAATGGACACTTCGGCACATACAAAAAGGAGTGATATCTCTGCAAGACAAATGGTTTCTTCAAAAGCGGTATGTTACACCCCCCTGGTATTCATTCTGTACAGCATTTACTCCTCTCTGCTTCCCATCTGTCCACCTCTACCTTTATTACAGGCAATGATGTCGACGCGGAATAGAAGATTAGGCTGCCATGCAGTCCCACATTTATCTTCGCAGACCGGTACAACCTCGAACTTTCCACTAATTGAATTTTTCAAGCTTTTTCTGTTTTGCTACGTGTTCTCGCGCATGGACACTACGGAACATACAAAAAGGAGGGATATGTCTGCAAGAAAATGGTTTCTTCAAATGCGATATGTTACAGCCGCCTGGTATTTATTCTGCACAGGATTTACTCTTCTCTGTGTGCCATCTGCCCACCTCTACCCTTATTACAGGCAATGATGTCGGTACGGAATAGGAGCTTATGTTGCCATGCAGTCCCACAGTTCACTTCCCAGACCAGTACAACCTCAAACTTTCAACTCATTGAATGTGTCAAGGTTTTTCTGTTTTGCAACGTGTTCTCGCGCATGGACACTACGGCACATACAAAAAGGAGGGATATGTCTGAAAGAAAATGGTTTCTTCAAAAGCGGTATGTTACAGCCGCCTGGTATTTATTCTGCATACTATCTACTCCTCTCTGCGTGCCATCTGCCCTCCTCTACCTTTATTACAGGCAATGATGCCGACGCGGAATAGGAGCTTAGGCTGCCATGCATACCACAGTTCAGTTGCGAGACCGTTGCAACCTCGAACTTTCAACTAATTGAATGTTTCAAGCTTTTTCTTTTTTGCAACGTGTTCTCGCGCATGGACACCTCGGCACATACAGAAAGGCGGTATATGTCTGCAAGAAAATGGTTTCTTCAAAAGCGCTATGTTACAGCCGCCTGGTATTTATTCTGCACACTATTTACTCTTCTCTGTGTGCCATCTGCCCATCTCTACCTTTATTACAGGCAATGATGTCGACGCGGAATAGGAGCTTAGGCTGCCATGCAGTCCCACAGTTCACTTCCCAGAACGGTACAACCTAGAACTTTCAATTAATTGAATGTTTCAAGCTTTTTCTGTTTTGCAACGTGTTACCGCGCATGGACACTTCGGCACATACAAAAAGGAGGGATATGTCTGCAGGAAAATGGTTTCTTCAAAGCGGTATGTTACAGCCGCCTGGTATTTATTCTGCACACTATCTACTCCTCTCTTCGTGCCATCTGCCCGCCTCTACCTTTATTACGGGCAATGATGTCGACGCGGAATACGGGCTTAGGCTGCCATGCGGTCCCACAGTTCACTTCCCAGACCGGTACAACCTCGAACTTTCAACTAATTGAATGTTTCAAACTTTTTCTGTTTTGCAACGTGTTCTCGCGCATGGACACTTCGGCACATACAAAAAGGAGGGATATGTCTGCAAGAAAATGGTTTCTTCAAAGCGGCATGTTAGAGCCGCCTGGTATTTATTATGCACAGGATTTGCTCCTCTCCGCGTGCCATCTGCCCCCCTCTACCATTATTACAGGCAATGATGTCTGCACGGAATAGGAGCTTATGTTGCCATGCAGTCGAACAGTTCACTTCCCAGACCGGTACAACCTCAAACTTTCAACTCATTGAATGTGTCAAGCTTTTTTTGTATTGCAACGTGTTCTCGCGCATGGACACTACGGCACATACAAAAAAGAGGTATATTCTGCAAGAAAATAGTTTCTTCAAATGTGGTATGTTACAGCCGCCTGGTATTTATTCTGCACACTATCTACTCCTCTCTGCCTGCCATCTGCCCACCTCTACCTTTATTACAGGCAATGATGTCGACGCGGAATAGGAACTTAACCTGCCATGCAGTCCCACAGTTCACTTCCCAGAACGGTACAACCTCGAACTTTCAATTAATTGAATGTTTCAAGCTTTTTCTGTTTTGCAACGTGTTCTCGCGCATGGACACTTCGGCACATACAAAAAGGAGGGATATGTCTGCAAGAAAATGGTTTCTTCAAAGCGGTATGTTACAGCCGCCTGGTATTTATTCTGCACACTATCTACAACTCTCTTCGTGCCATCTGCCCACCTCTACCTTTATTACGGGCAATGATGTCGACGCGGAATAGGAGCTTAGGCTTCCATGCAGTTCCACATTTCACTTCCCCGACCGGTAGAACCTCGAACTTTCAACTAATTGAATGTTTCAAGCTTTTTATGTTTTGCAACGTGTTGTCGCGCATGGTCCCTACGGCACATACAAAAAGGAGGGATATGTCTGAAAGAAAATAGTTTCTTCAAATCGGTATGTTACAGCCACCTGGTATTTATTCTGCACAGGATTTTCTCCTCTCTGCTTGCCATCTGGCCAGTTCTACCATTATTACAGGAAATGATGTCGACGCGCAATAGGAGCTTAGGCTGCCATGCAGTCCCACATTTCACTTCCCCGACCGGTAGAACCTCGAACTTTCAACTAATTGAATGTTTCAAGCTTTTTATGTTTTGCAACGTGATATCGCGCATGGTCCCTACGGCACATACAAAAAGGAGGGATATGTCTGCAAGAAAATAGTTTCTTCAAATCGGTATGTTACAGCCGCCTGGTATTTATTCTGCACAGGATTTTTTCCTCTCTGCTTGCCATCTGGCCAGTTCTACCTTTATTACAGGAAATGACGCCGACGCGAAATAGGAGCTTAGGCTGACATGCAGTCCCACAGTTCACTTCCCAGACCGGTGCAACCTCGAACTTTCAACTAATTGAACGTTTCAAGCTTTTTCTGTTTTCGACGTGTTCTTGCGCATGGATACTTCGGCACATACTAAAAGCAGGGATATGTCTGCAAGAAAATGGTTTCTTCAAAGCGGCATGGTAGAGCCGCCTGGTATTTATTCTGCACAGGATTTACTCCTCTCTGAGTGCCATCTGCCCCCCTCTACCATTATTACAGGCAATGATGCCGACGCGGAATAGGAGCTTAGGCTGCCATGCATACCACAGTTCAGTTGCGAGACCGGTGCAACCTCGAACTTTCAACTAATTGAATGTTTCAAGCTTTTTCTTTTTTGCAACGTGTTCTCGCGCATGGACACTAGGGCACATACAGAAAGGCGGTATATGTCTGCAAGAAAATGGTTTCTTCAAATGCGGTATGGTACAGCCGCCTGGTATTTATTCTGCACACTATCTACTCCTCTCTTCGTGCCATCTGCCCACCTCTACCTTTATTACGGGCAATGATGTCGACGCGGAATAGGAGCTTAGGCTGCCATGCGGTCCCACATTTCACTTCCCCCACCGGTAGTACCTCGAACTCTCAACTAATTGAATGTTTCAAGCTTTTTATGTTTTGCAACGTGTTATCGCGTATGGTCCCTACGGCACAAACAAAAAGGAGGGATATGTCTGCAAGAAAATGGTTTTTTTCAAATGCGGTATGGTACAGCCGCCTGGTATTTATTCTGCACACCAGCTACTCCTCTCTGCCTGCCATCTGCCCAACTCTACCTTTATTACAGGCAATGATGTGGACGCGGAGTAGGGGCTTAGGCTGCCATGCGGTCCCACAGTTCACTTCCCTGACCGGTACAACCTCGAAATTTCAACTAATTGATTGTTTCAAACTTTTTTCTGTTTTGCAACGCATTCTCGCGCATGGACACTTCGGCACATACAAAAAAGTGGCATATGTCGCCAAGAAATTGGTTTCTTCAAAGCGGCATGTTAGAGCCGCCTGATATTTATTCTGCACAGCATTTACTCCTCTCTGCGTGCCATATGCCCCCCTCTACCATTATTACAGACAATGATGTCGGTACGGAATAGGAGCTTAAGTTGCCATGCAGTCCCACAGTTCACTTCCCCGACCGGTGCAACCTCGAACTTTCATCTAATAGAATTTTTCAAGCTTTTTCTGTTTTGCTACGTGTTTTCGCGCATGGACACATCGGCCTATTCAAAAAGGAGGGATACGTCTGCAAGAAAATGGTTTCTTCAAAAGCAGTATGTTACAGCCGCCTGGTATTTATTCTGCATGCTATCTACTCCTCTCTGCGTGCCATCTGCCCACCTCTACCTTTATTACAGGCAATGATGCCGACGCGGAATAGGAGCTTAGGCTGCCATGCATCCCACAGTTCAGTTCCGAGACCAGTACAACCACGAAATTTCAACTAATTGAATATTTCAAGCTTTTTCTGCTTTGCAACGTGTTCTCGCGCATGGACACTACGGCACATACAAAAAGGAGGTATATGTCTGCAAGAAAATGGTTTCTTCAAAAGCGGTATGTTACAGCCGCCTGGTATTTATTCTGCACACTATTTACTCTTCTCTGTGTGCCATCTGCCCATCTCTACCTTTATTACAGGCAATGATGTCGACGCGGAACAGGAGCTTAGGTTGCCATGTGGTCCCACAGTTCACTTCCCAGACCGGTACAACCTCAAACTTTCAACTCATTGAATGTGTCAAGCTTTTTTTGTATTGCAACGTGTTCTCGCGCATGGACACTACGGCACATACAAAAAAGAGGTATATTCTGCAAGAAAATAGTTTCTTCAAATGTGGTATGTTACAGCCACCTGGTATTTATTCTGGACACTATCTACTCCTCTCTGCGTGCCATCTGCCCACCTCTACCTTTATTACAGGCAATGATGCCGACGCGGAATAGCAGCTTAGGCTGCCATGCAGTCCCACAGTTCACTTCCCAGAGCGGTACAACCTCGAACTTTCAAGTAATTGAATGTTTCAAGCTTTTTTCTGTTTTGCAACGTGTTCTCGCGCATGGACACTTTGGCACATACAAAAAGGCGGAATATGTATGCAAGAAAATGGGTTCTTCAAGAGCGCTATGTTACAGCCGCCTGGTATTTATTCTGCACAGGATTTACTCCTCTCTGCGTGCCATCTGCCCATCTCTAACTTTATTCAGGCAATGATGTCGACGCGAAATAGGACCTTAGGCTGCCATGCAGTCCCACAGTTCACTTCCCATCCAGTACAACCTCAAACTTTCAACTAATTGAACTTTTCAAGCTTTTTCTTTTTTGCAACGTGTTCTCGTTCATGGGCACTACGGCACATACAAAAAGGCGGAATATGTATGCAAGAAAAGTGTTTCTTCAAAGCGGTATGTTACAGCCGCCTGGTATTTATTCTGCACACGATTTACTCCTCTATGCGTGCCATCTGCCCACCTCTACCTTTATTACAGGCAATGATGTCGACGCGGAATAGAAGCTTAGGCTGCCATGCAGTCCCACATTTATCTTCGCAGACCGGTACAACCTCGAACTTTCAACTAATTGAATGTTTCAAGGTTTTTCTGTTTTGCAACGTGTTCTCGCGCATAGACACTTCGGCACATACAAAAAGGAGGGATATGTCTGCAAGAAAATGGGTTCTTCAAGAGCGCTATGTTACAGCCGCCTGGTATTTATTCTGCACAGGATTTACTCCTCTCTGCGTGCCATCTGCCCATCTCTAACTTTATTCAGGCAATGATGTCGACGCGAAATAGGACCTTAGGCTGCCATGCAGTCCCACAGTTCACTTCCCATCCAGTACAACCTCAAACTTTCAACTAATTGAACTTTTCAAGCTTTTTCTGTTTTGCAACGTGTTCTCGCGCATAGACACTTCGGCACATACAAAAAGGAGGGATATGTCTGCAAGAAAATGGGTTCTTCAAGAGCGCTATGTTACAGCCGCCTGGTATTTATTCTGCACAGGATTTACTCCTCTCTGCGTGCCATCTGCCCATCTCTAACTTTATTCAGGCAATGATGTCGACGCGAAATAGGACCTTAGGCTGCCACGCAGTCCCACAGTTCACTTCCCATCCAGTACAACCTCAAACTTTCAACTAATTGAACTTTTCAAGCTTTTTCTGTTTTGCAACGTGTTCTCGCACATGGACACTACGGCACATACAAAAAGGAGGGATATGTCTGCAAGAAAATCGTTCCTTCAAATGCGCGATGTTACAGCCGCCTGGTATTTATTCTGCACAGGATTCACTCCTCTCCGCGTGCCATCTGCCCATCTCTAACTTTATTCAGAGAATGGTGTCGACGCGGAATAGGAGCTTAGGCTGCCATGCAGTCCCACATTTCACTTCCCCGACCGGCACAACCTCAAACTTTCAACTAATTGAATTTTTCAAGCTTTTTCTGTTTCGCTACGTGTTCTCGCGCATGTACACTTCGGCACATACAAAAAGGAGCGATATGTCTGGAAGACAAATGGTTTCTTCAAAGCGCTGTGTTACACTCCCCTGCTATTTATTCTGCACAGGATTTACTCCTCTCTGCTTGCCATCGGTCCACCTCTACCTTTATTACAGGCAATGATGTCGACGCGGAATAGGAGCTTAGGCTGCCATGCAGTCCCACAGTTCACTTCCCAGACCGGTATAACCTCAAACTTTCAGCTCATTGAATGTTTCAAGCTTTTTCTGTTTTGCAACGTGTTCACGCACATGGACACTACGGCACATACAAAAAGGAGGGATATGTCTGAAAGAAAATGGTTTCTTCAAAGTGGTATGTAAGAGCCGCCTGGTATTTATTCTGCGCAGGATTTACTCCTCTCTGCGTGCCATCTGCCCCCCTCTACCTTTAATATAGGCAATGATGTCGACGCGGAATAGAAGCTTAGGCTGCCATGCGGTCCCACCGTTCACTTCCCAGACCGGTACAACCTCGAACTTTCAACTAATTGAATGTTTCAAACTTTTTCAGTTTTGCAACGTGTTCTCGCGCATGGACACTTCGGCACATACAAAAAGGAGGGATATGTCTGCAAGAAAATGGTTTCTTCAAAGCGCCATGTTAGAGCCGCCTGGTATTTATTATGCACAGGGTATGCTTCTCTCTGCGTGCCATCTGCCCCCCTCTACCATTATTACAGGCAATGATGTCGGCACGGAATAGGGGCCTATGTTGCCATGCTGTCCCACAGTTCACTTCCCAGACCGGTACAACCTCAAACTTTCAACTCATTGAATGTGTCAAGCTTTTTTTGTATTGCAACGTGTTCTCGCGCATGGACACTACGGCACATACAAAAAAGAGGTATATGTCTGCAAGAAAAAAGTTTCTTCAAATGTGGTATGTTACAGCCACCTGGTATTTATTCTGGACACTATCTACTCCTCTCTGCGTGCCATCTGCCCACCTCTACCTTTATTAGAGGCAATGAAGCCGACGCGGAATAGGAGCTTAGGCTGCCATGAAGTCCCACAGTTCACTTCCCAGAACGGTACAACCTCGAACTTTCAATTAATTGAATGTTCCAAGCTTTTTCTGTTTTGCAACGTGTTCTCGCGCATGGACACTTCGGCACATACAAAAAGGAGGGATATGTCTGCAAGAAAATGGTTTCTTCAAAGCGGTATGTTACAGCCGCCTGGTATTTATTCTGCACACTATCTACTCCTCTCTTCGTGCCATCTGCCCATCTCTACCTTTATTACAGGCAATGATGTCGACGCGGAAGAGGAGCTTAGGCTGCCATGCGGTCCCACAGTTCACTTCCCAGACCGGTACAACCTCGAACTTTCAACTAATTGAATGTTTCAAACTTTTTCTCTTTTGCAACGTGTTCTCGCGCATGGACACTTCGGCACATACAAAAAGTAGGGATATGTCTCCAAGAAATTGGTTTCTTCAAAGCGGCATGTTAGAGCCGCCTGATATTTATTCTGCACAAGATTTACTCCTCTCTGCGTGCCATATGCCCCCCTCTACCATTATTACAGACAATGATGTCGGTACGGAATAGGAGCTTAGGTTGCCATGCAGTCCCACAGTTCACTTCCCCGACCGGTACATCCTCGAACTTTCAACTAATAGAATTTTTCAAGCTTTTTCTGTTTTGCTACGTGTTTTCGCGCATGGACACTTCGGCATATACAAAAAGGAGGGATATTTCTGCAAGAAAATGGTTTCTTCAAAAGCGGTATGTTACAGCCGCCTGGTATTTATTCTGCATGCTATCTACTCCTCTCTGCGTGCCATCTGCCCACCTCTACCTTTATTACAGGCAATGGTGCCGACGCGGAATAGGAGCTTAGGCTGCCTTGCATCCCACAGTTCAGTTCCGAGACCGGTACAACCTCGAACTTTCAACTAATTGAATGTTTCAAGCTTTTTCTGTTTTGCAACGTGTTCTCGCGCATGGACACTACGGCACATACAAAAAGGAGGTATATGTCTGCAAGAAAATGGTTTCTTCAAAACGGTATGTTACAGCCGCCTGGTACTTATTCTGCACACTATTTACTCTTCTCTGTGTGCCATCTGCCCATCTCTACCATTATTATAGGCAATGATGTCGACGCGGAAAAGGGGCTTAGGCTGCCATGTGGTCCCACAGTTCACTTCCCAGACCGGTACAACCTCGAACTTTCAACTAATTGAATGTTTCAAACTTTTTCTGTTTTGCAACGTGTTCTCGCGCATGGACACTTCGGCACATACAAAAAGGAGGGATATGTCTGCAAGAAAATGGTTTCTTCAAAGCGGCATGTTAGAGCCGCCTGGTATTTATTATGCGCAGGATTTGCTCCTCTCTGCGTGCCATCTGCCCCCCTCTACCATTATTGCAGGCAATGATGTCTGCACGGAATAGGAGCTTATGTTGCCATGCAGTCCAACAGTTCACTTCCCAGACCGGTACAACCTCAAACTTTCAACTCATTGAATGTGTCAAGCTTTTTTTGTATTGCAACGTGTTCTCGCGCATGGAAACTACGGCACATACAAAAAAGAGGTATATTCTGCAAGAAAATAGTTTCTTCAAATGTGGTATGTTACAGCCGCCTGGTATTTATTCTGCACACTATCTACTCCTCTCTGCCTGCCATCTGCCCACCTCTACCTTTATTACAGGCAATGATGTCGACGCGGAATAGGAACTTAACCTGCCATGCAGTCCCACAGTTCACTTCCCAGAACGGTACAACCTCGAACTTTCAATTAATTGAATGTTTCAAGCTTTTTCTGTTTTGCAACGTGTTCTCGCGCATGGACACTTCGGCACATACAAAAAGGAGGGATATGTCTGCAAGAAAATGGTTTCTTCAAAGCGGTATGTTACAGCCGCCTGGTATTTATTCTGCACACTATCTACAACTCTCTTCGTGCAATCTGCCCACCTCTACCTTTATTACGGGCAATGATGTCGACGCGGAATAGGAGCTTAGGCTTCCATGCAGTTCCACATTTCACTTCCCCGACCGGTAGAACCTCGAACTTTCAACTAATTGAACGTTTCAAGCTTTTTATGTTTTGCAACGTGATATCGCGCATGGTCCCTACGGCACATACAAAAAGGAGGGATATGTCTGCAAGAAAACAGTTTCTTCAAATCGGTATGTTACAGCCGCCTGGTATTTATTCTGCACAGGATTTTTTCCTCTCTGCTTGCCATCTGGCCAGTTCTACCTTTATTACAGGCAATGATGTCGACGCGCAAAAGGAGCTTAGGCTGCCATGCAGTCCGACATTTCACTTAGCAGACCGGTACAACCTCGAACTTTCAGCTAATTGAATGTTTCAACTTTTTCTGTTTTGCTACGTGTTCTCGCGCATGGACCCTACGGCACATACCAAAAGGAGGGATATGTCTGCAAGAAAATGCTTTCTTCAAATGCGGTATGTTACAGCCGCCTGGTATTCATTCTGCACACTATCTACTCCTCTCTGCGTGCCATCTGCCCACCTCTACCTTTATTACAGGAAATGACGCCGACGCGAAATAGGAGCTTAGGCTGACATGCAGTCCCACAGTTCACTTCCCAGACCGGTACAACCTCGAACTTTCAACTAATTGAACGTTTCAAGCTTTTTCAGTTTTCGACGTGTTCTTGCGCATGGATACTTCGGCACATACTAAAAGCAGGGATATGTCTGCAAGAAAATGGTTTCTTCAAAGCGGCATGGTAGAGCCGCCTGGTATTTATTCTGCACAGGATTTACTCCTCTCTGAGTGCCATCTGCCCCCCTCTACCATTATTACATGCAATGATGTCGGCACGGAATAGGAGCTTATGTTGCCATGCAGTTCCACAGTTCACTTCCCAGACCGGTACAACCTCGAACTTTCAGCTAATTGAGTGTTTCAAGCTTTTTCTGTTTTGCTACGTGTTCTCGCGCATGGACACTACGGCACATACAAAAAGGAGGTACATGTCTGCAAGAAAATCGTTTCTTCAAATGCGGTATGTTACTGCCGCATGGTATTTATTCTACGCACTATCTACCCCTCTCTGCCTGACATCTTTCCACCTCTACCTTTATTGCAGACAATGATGTCGACGCGGAATAGGAGCTTAGGCTGCCATGCAGTCCCACATTTCACTTCCCCGACCGGTAGAACCTCGAACTTTCAACTAATTGAATGTTTCAAGCTATTTATGTTTTGCAACGTGATATCGCGCATGGTCCCTACGGCACATACGAAAAGGAGGGATATGTCTGCAAGAGAATGGTTTTTTTCAAATGCGGTATGGTACAGCCGCCTGGTATTTATTCGGCACACTATCTACTCCTCTGTGCGTGCCATCTGCCCGCCTCTACCATTATTACATGCAATGATGTCGGCACGGAATAGGAGCTTATGTTGCCATGCAGTTCCACAGTTTACTTCCCAGACCGGTACAACCTCAAACTTTCAACTCATTGAATGTGTCAAGCTTTTTCTGTTTTCCAACGTGTTCTCTCGCATGGACACTACGGCACATACAAAAAGGACGTATATGTCTGCAAGAAAATGGTTTCTTCAAATGCGTTATGTTACAGCCACCTGGTATTTATTCTGCACAGGATTTTCTCCTCTCTGCTTGCCATCTGGCCAGTTCTACCTTTACTACAGGCGATGATGTCGACGCGCAATAGGAGCTTAGGCTGCCATGCAGTCCGACATTTCACTTCGCAGACCAGTACACCTCGAACTTTCAGCTAATTGAATGTTTCAAGCTTTTTCTGTTTTGCTACGTGTTCTCGCGCATGGACCCTACGGCACATACAAAAAGGAGGGATATGTCGTCAAGAAAATGGTTTTTTTCAAATGCGGTATGGTACAGCCGCCTGGTATTTATTCGGCACACTATCTACTCCTCTCTGCGTGCCATGTGCCCACCTCTATCTTTATTACAGGCAATGATGTGGACGCGGAGTAGGGGCTTAGGCTGCCATGCAGTCCTACAGTTCACTTCCCAGACCGGTACAACCTCGAACTTTCGGCTAATTGAATGTTTCTAGCTTTTTCTGTTTTGCTACGTGTTCTCGCGCATGGATACTTCGGCGCATACAAAAAGGAGGGATATGTCTGCAAGAAAATGGTTTTTTTCAAATGCGGTATGGTACAGCCGCCTGGTATTTATTCGGCACACTATCTACTCCTCTCTGCGTGCCGTGTGCCCACTTCTATCTTTATTACAGGCAATGATATGGAAGCGGAGTAGGGGCTTAGGCTGCCATGCAGTCCCACAGTTCAATTCCCAGACCAGTACAACCTCGAACTTTCAACTAATTGAATGTTTCAAGCTTTTTTCTGTTTTGCAACGCGTTCTCGCGCATGGACACTTCGGCACGTACAAAAAAAGTGGCATATGTCTGCAAGAAAGTGGTTTCTTCAAATGCGATATGTTACAGCCGCCTGGTATTTATTCTGCACACTATCTACTATATC